>NC_051079.1:61965026-63240026 GCF_004664715.2 Peromyscus leucopus
CAGCTGAATGAAGGTGAGTATATAGCAGTGTGAGTAAAGGTTCACTAGAGGGGTGGAAAAACTGACGCCATGCATCGGGAGGACTGTATCCTCACATTAGGTCTGGCTGCCTAGGGAGGCAATGTGGGAGAGAAGTCCCTTATCGGGGGAGACAGCGAGCGGCAGGAGAGGGATCTCATCTGTGAAATCCAAGTCCACAGAAGAAGAAGGCAAATCAGGAGAAGGGTAGCTTTAGGAGCGGGAGCCAGATTCTAGAGACTGTCTGGGAGGATGTTCAGTAAAGAGAACCTGATGGCAGATCAGGAAGAGCAGAGAGAGGGTCGAGAATGAACATAGAGGTTTGACTTGTAGTGAGACTTGTCTCTTTCTCCACCATGTTGGAGAATGTTTGCAAGGTCCATTTGAATTGGGAAGTCAAGTGTACTGGAGTAGAGTAAGTAGTAAAGACAAGTTACTAGATACTGACTTATTGACATATTTAGCGATTTGCTTAAAGCTCTGCTTGGACCACCTTATTCTCATGCATGACTTCATCTGCTACCTGGAACAGAATGACCTGGAGATGCAGCTGAAACAATTGGTAGTTGCCTTTAGCAACCTGACTAGTAAAGCTTACATTTGTCACCTGTACCACATGACATGGAAAACCAAAAGCCCCCAAGCTAACTGTTTGCTTGCTTGTGTGCCCCACCTTGTCGTTTTAGAGTACAAAATAAGAGTGCCGACTGAACTGGAAACTGAAGGCTTCTCAGGAGCTGTCCTGGCTTTGGTCCACAGGTGGCATCTCCTCTCTTCTGCTCTCAGTGTTGGAATGCTTATTCCAAAGATATTCCTGAAACCGTACTCCCTTAGGCCTGCTATGGCTGGTTGAGAGAGCAGTGAAGCCAAACCATGTTATAGAACATGGAATATTTTAGCTTGAGAGCCTTTTAGTCCCAAGGTCAATAGATTTTTTTTTTTTTTAGGAGAAATGCCAAAGGAAAGTCTCTATGTGGTTTAGAGCAGTGGTTCTCAACCTTCCTAATGTTGTGAACCTTTAATATACACAGTTCCTCATGTTGTGGTGACCCCCAACCATAAAGTTATTTTCATTGCTACTTCATAACTGCAATGAAATAACTATTGTGAATCATAATATAAATATCAGATATGCAGGATATCTGATATGTGACCCACAGGTTGAGAAACACTGGTTTAGAGGATTGTGTACCTATAGCCACAAGGAGGGGGTGAAAAAGGAAATTTTCCCAGCAGGAAGCAGGCCAAAAGAAAAGTGCACCCCCATGGCTGAGTGAATCTGGTTAATAGGGGGCTCACTGAGCAGGATGGGTTTGTTTTCACTGATGGAATCAGTGGTTTTCCCACTGATTTTCATGAGGGGACTGACAGTGTGGTCTGGGGAGACTCTGCCAGGTGCTGGAGTTTGAGGATAAAAGATCAGAAAGGAAGAGTTCCTGAAAGAGAGAGAGAAAAAAAAATCTCAAAACTCACCCAAGGACAAATTAGTCAATGGTGGTTTTGATGAGAAGAATAATGATGATTCCTGTCATATTTGTTCAAGGTAGGGGGAAGAGGAGTCAGGAGGGAGTGCGAAGGAGAGGACAAGAGCTGGAGTGTGAGGTCCCACCTTCTGACTCAATGTACAGGAGGAAAGATGAAAGATGCTTGTGAGCACCTGATTTGATGATGTTATCTCTATTTGTTGGAAATATCACCTGAGGGGACACTCTGCTCTGACCAGGACACACACACACACACACACACACACACACACACACACACACACACACCTATTCATACACTCACACAATATATATAATCATACACACACACATATATATGTATATTGTGTACATGTGGGGGTGCAAGTGTCCTGTGGTATGCATATGAAAGTCAGAAGACAACTTGAAGAATTTCTCTCCTTCTTCCATGTAGGTCTTGGGGACTGAACTCAAGTGGCCTGGCATGGCAGCAGGTGCTTTTGCTTGTTGAGATATCTCCCTGGTCTAGCCCAGGACTCTCATGATCAGGAACTTCAGCTGACTACCTGAAGGGGACTTCCCCAGTCAATTTCTGCTGGATGCTTTGAGTGCTTGATTTGATGATGTCTATTTATACATCTCTTGTTATTGTTTTACTTTGGCTAGCTGTATACTTAACAAATTTACTTATTTATTCACGTCCAAAAGTATGGCTATGGTAGCTCTTTCTCTGGAATGTACAGAACAGATGACTCAGCCTACCAAGATTGGTCATATTTGAGCACATTTAGGGCCAAGCCGGTAAGTAGACTCACACCCTTACCATGCTCTCTCTACTCAACTGAAGCAGTGACTGCATTACTCATCCAATCAGGGGAGTGGCCACCTTCATCCATCCTCCCTACCTACTCATTTTTCTTGTGTTCTATTCTATCCATGAAGTCAATTCCTTTTCTCCACCCCAGGCTAGGTGATTACTTTGTAATCTACCCCATCCTTACTGCCTATAGAGAGCTAACTTCTGTCTCCCTGTAATTGTGTGTAACATGCAACAGTAATTTTGCACTCTGCAAACCTGCCTTCTGGGAGAGAGGAAGGGAGATAAAGTCTGGCTATGTAGCCCTTGGATGTTGTAAGTGGAGATAAATGGGTAATTCTTGTGGAAACTCTGAAAATTTGAATGCTGGGATGAATGTGGACAGTGAAGGCCAGGCTTGTGAGGTTTCCAAAGGAAGGGGGATTCTATCAGGAATTGGGCTAAAGGCTTTTCATCTTCATGATGGCATGTAAAACTTCTTTCTACATTTTGTGTATTTCCTGAGACTTTGTGGAAGGCTGATTTTTAAAGATAAAGAACTAATTAATCCAAAGGAGAAAATTTAAAGGCAGCCTAATATTTAGACTGTGGCATGGCTAATGATGGCTGCTTTTAGCTAAGTTTATAGTGAGAATTGAGAACAAAAGGAAGAGCAGGAAGGTTTGAAAAAGTTGCCATTTACCCAGAAAAGACACACATGTAAAGTTGGGGCCAAGAAAAGCATAGTTGCTGAAGAGACATGGGTCATTAAAAAGAAGAAAACTAGTTTGCATCAGTACCATAGGAAATATGACTTGAGGAACTCTCAGGAATTGGTCTTACCCTTCCCATTACCACCTGAAGGACTTTGACAAGAGAGCTCTGGAAAGTGTTTTCACGTATTCAATCATCTATGCCACTTCAGAAATGGTCCAAGGGAAATGGGCTACTGCCCATAACCAAAAGAGCAAGGACTGTGCATTGAAACCTTTGAAACAGTGAGCCAAAACAAATTCTTTCCTTGGGTTGTTTCTCTCAGACATTTTTGTCATAGTGATGAGAAACAGGCAGTTATCATCTTGCCGAAGGACTTCAGGTACTTGAGAACATGAGTGTCAGGTATAAAGTGTAGAACTCTTGATGTGCAGCCAAAGACAAGCTCTGAAGGGTAATGAGAAAAGGGGGCTCTAAAAAGGTCTCTCAAAAGGAAACTACGCAACTGTTATCACTTTTATCTATAACAAAGCTAAACAGTGTGTTGCCCAGCTGTGTAAGCCATACAATTGGTGTTCTTTAAGTCAACAAAGTGACAACATCAAGACTATTAGGTTTTCCTGTGTTACTGTGATGGCCAGTTTTAGGTGAACTTTACACAAGCTAGAGTCATCAGAGAGGAAGGAACCTCAGTTGAGAAAATGTCTCCTTAAGATCAGACTGTAGGCAAGCCTATAGGGCATTTTCTTAATTATTGATTCATGTGGGAAGGCCCAGCCCATGGTGGGTGGTGTCATCCCTGGGCTGGTGTTCCTGGGTTCTATAAGAAAGCAGGCTGAGCAAGCCATGGAAAGGAAACCAGTAAGCAGCACCCCTCCATGGCCTCTGCATCAGCTCCTGCCTCCAGGTGCTACCCTGTTTGAGCTCCTGTCCTGACTTCCTTTGATGGTGAATTGTTATATGGAACTGTGGGTGAAATAAACCCTTTCCTCCCCAAGTTGTTTTTGACTATGGCGTTTCATCACAGCAGTTGTAACCCTAACATAGACGGATGCCAAGATTGAAGAGTGCCAGTTTCTGGTCATTCTGCCTTATCACCACTTCACCACAGGGAAGTACCAGTAAAAATTGATAAACTGTAGCTTTTAGGAGCTTAAAATGCATCACAATATTTTATGGAACTTTTTTTTCTGTAAGTGAAGAAGCAGAAGCCAAAGAAATAACCTCTCTCTTTATGAACTGAAGTTCTCTAAAAGAGCCACAACTACATTAAATGTCTTGTAGATGTTTGACATTTGTTGACTAAAACACATTATGACTATGAAGACATGGAAATATTGTAAGTCAGGAGACAATTATCCCATACTATCTTAGTCCATGTCAGTGTGTGTGTGTGTGTGTGTGTGTGTGTGTGTGTGTGTGTGTGTGTGTATTTGAGTGTGCTAAAGCCAGGGTTGATGCCTGGTGTCTTCCTCAATCACTTACTACCTTATATTTTGAGGCAGAGTCTCTCACTGAACCCGGAGCTCACTGATTTGGCTACACTGGTTAGCCAGCTAGCCCCCACAGAGTGTATTGCTTCTGTCCCTTCAGCAATAGGATTATAGGGATGTACCACTGCATCTGGGTCCTTACACGGATGACAGAGATCAAAATAAGACCTTCTTGTTGGCAAAGCTAGCACTTGACCAACTGAGCCATCTCCCAAGCCCCATCCTAGTCTTTTTTTGTTTTGTTTTGTTTTTTGTTTTTTGTTTTGTTTTTTGAGACAGGGTTTCTCTGCGTAGCTTTGCGCCTTTCCTGGAGCTCACTTGGTAGCCAGCTGGCTCAAACTCACAGCGATCGCCTGCTTTGCTCCGAGTGCTGGATTAAGGCGTGCGCACACGCCGCCCCATCCTAGTCTTTTTAATGCCCATTTTCCCATCTCTATACCTCAACATTGTCGTGACTATTAGGTAAGCCTTGGAATATATCATTAAGCTCAGCAAATGTCTAGCCTCCACCAATCCTAAAATCAGGAATGCTGTAAGATTGCCTCTAAAGCCTACCTATACCTCTCCCTGCTTTGCTACAGCCCTGAAGTCTTCATCAATGCATTTGGTGAATCCTTTGTTTTATGGTTTTTTTTTTCTAGACAGGGTCTTGTCATGTAGACCTTATTGGCTGGGTACTGGCTATGTAGCCAAGACTGTTTCATCATCATGGGAATTCCCCTGCCTCTACCTCTCGAGTGCCTATGCACCACTATGCCGTTTAAGAAAAAGTTTGCTTTTTAAGCTGTCAGCACAAAACTGTTTCCATGCTATTTCTACTGCTTTTGGTCTCTTTTGAAGCCTTTACATTTGTTAGCAGAGTATTTTGGTACAAATCCACTGGGTACACAAGTATATTCATAGTCAATGAGTTAAATGTGAACATGAGTATTTTCTCCTGGAAGCTGGCCTGCTGATCTTTTGGTTATTGTATATAAAAAGAGCAAATATCTTCTCAGAACACAGAAGAGACTTCTGTCTAATAAAAGAACAGCCTCCTATATTGAGAAGCCACTGAAATAACTGAAAAGCCTTTATCACATTTAGTGCAGGGGACAAAAAGAACTGTTGGGGTTCCATTTATGTGGCTTGTGAAACTGTCTGCTGGGCTAGGGCTATAAGAGTCTAACTACCCACTAAATGTCAATGCTTCTCTATAAAGTTCCAAGACATATGCCTGGAGGGAGGCTGAGGGCTGTGAGCTCTGTGCTTGCAAGCACCGTAATGAGGGACTTTTATTTGCAATAACCGTGGATATAGCTCTGGTAAGGTGACATGGTGAACCAGTTTCTAGCTGGGCTCTGGGTCCATGTGTCAAAATCAACTCTGTATATCTTTGGGCTGGAATCATTTTCTTTTAAGATTTTATTTGTTTGTTTGTTGTGTGTGTATGTTTGTGTGTATGTCTATGTTTACTCATGTAAGAAGGCACCTATGGAGGTCAGAAAAGGGTAGCTATGAGCTGCATGACATGGGTGCTTGGAAATAAACTCAAGTCCTCTGCAATGACAGCAAGTGCCCTTAGCCACTGAGTCATCTCTCCAGTCTCTAGATTAATCTTCTTGCCTAAAAACCAGGGCATATCTGGAGCTGGAAGAGACCCGAGAGGATGTGCAGTCCACACCCTCCCCGTTATAGATGGGGAATCGTGGGTTTGCTTCTACCACAAACAGAGCCCAAGTGAAGATGTGGTATAGCCAGGTTGTTTGATTAGTGATCCACAGAGCACAGCACAGTGGTGGGGAGGGTGAGGGACCAGTACAAAGATGTGTTCTAGAGCTGAGTCTCATTTCACTTGGGACCTCCTGAGGGATTGTATGGAAAATATGTCAGGGGTTGGAGATGTAGCTCACTAGCCCGGTGCGTGCTTGAAGACCTGGGCTCGTCTCCAGCACCACCTAAAATTGGAAATGGTGGTTGTTGCATGCCTACCATCCCAGCACTTGCAGAGGTGGAGGCAGGAAGATGGTAAGTTCAAGGTCATTCTCAGCTTACATAGCAAGCTTGAGTCCAGCCTGGACTATGTGAGACCTTGTAAAAACAAAACAACAACAACAAAAAACAAAACAAAGCCAAAAAACAAAAACACAAGAGCAAACCCACAAACCTATCAGCTTTGTAATATAAAGTATAGTTGTGTGTGTGGGGGGGGCATTTATCTCTTCCCTTGTCTCCTTTGGCTGGAGGTTGGCCTTGGGGGATTGATTCCCTGCCTTCCAGATGACAAGACAAAAGAAGAAGGTACAAGGAAAGTGCTAAGGGAGAAAGGCAGCAGGACGTGTGACATATGCTTGAGGTGGAGCCCAGAGTCCTGTAAGGGGACTCTGGCAAATTAGCAGCTAATGTGGAGTGTGGATTGAGGGGCAAGACAGTTTCTTCATCTATGCCTCTGGCCATCAATCAAGGTTTCTTCTTGGCTTCTAGGTTTCCTTCTGTCTCTCTGGGGTTGACACCTGGAGACAGGAAAAAGGATGTGACCACGAGGTGGCAGTAACACACACACACACACACACACACACACACACACACACACACACACACACAAAGATTAACTTGGCTTTCTTTTGTACAGGGCTTAAGAGAGGTTTCACTGCAGGAGCCAGTCCACAGGCTTAGGGAGGCAAGCTGACTGTTCACAAAGGACAAGGCAGCTACTTCCAGAGGAGAGGCAGAGAGGGACGTTCATGTTTAGGTGATATCAGTTACCATGCGGGAGTCTCTAGGATCAGCCTCTGGCCTTATTGCTTATCAGTAGGCAGCAGCTGTTGGGTGAGGCTTCATCCGGTATGATTCTGATGGTTAAAAGTTTGCTTATTTGGGTTATTATTTTTTAATTGGAGTTGTACATATTTGAGTCTGCTACCAATAGGCTTTGGTGCTTATAGGTCTTATTCTGCAATAAGGGAAGAACCTGGGGACCCATACACATAGCCCCCCTTTAGCTTGGTCATGCGTCTAACTGAGTTGACAGTCACTGGGCCCCTAAACAGACGTCTCATCCCTGGTCCTCTTACTGCTGTGTTGTCCTCAGCACTACTTGAGGCCATCACGCCTGTCTGGGAAGACCAAGTATGTGAGAACTGGCCACCACCGCAGGGTCCACTGGCTAGTTTTTAATGTCGACTTGATACAGGTTAGAGTCATCTGAGAAGAGGGAACCACAACTGAGAAAATGTCCCCGTGGAACTGGCCCGTGGGCAAGCCTGTTGGGCATTTTCTTTATTAGTGATAGAAGTGAGAAGACCCAGGGCATTGTGGGTGTTGCCACTCCTGCCCAGGAGGTCCTGGGTTCCATAAGAAAGCAGGCTGAGTGAGCCATGGGGAGCAAGTCAGTAAACAGCACCCCTCCATGGCCTCTGCTCCACTTCCTGCCTCCAGGATCCTACCTGAGTTCTTGTTTTGACTTCCCTCCGTGGTGGACCACTCACTCTACCTGGAAGTGGTTACCAAGTTGTTTATGGTAACAGTGTCTTATCGCAGCCATAGAAACTTTAACTAAGGTATGGGAGGTACCAAAGGGCTGAAGAAATGGGGAGGGGGGCCGCAACTCTAGAATGTCACACAAGTGTAACTTACTAGGAAGTGGAGAGTGTGTCTTAGGTGGCAGGGACAAGGGGGATCCTTGTCCCCAAAACCAAGAAGCAGAGTTTGTATATTGAATCTGACAGAGGTGGTCCTTAGGCAGCCTAGCATGCCTGACCTTTCTCAAAAGTCTTAGCGTCAGTCTGGGTGTCAGCAGCCAGGCCAAAACTCAGCTGGCTAACTTAAAACTTGTCT
Organism: Peromyscus leucopus; assembly: GCF_004664715.2. Taxonomy (NCBI): domain Eukaryota; kingdom Metazoa; phylum Chordata; class Mammalia; order Rodentia; family Cricetidae; genus Peromyscus; species Peromyscus leucopus. The sequence continues at coordinate 61,973,327 of NC_051079.1, forward strand.
TATATGGCCTGGAATGTACACCAGGGTCACCTAGAGGGTGAGAGAGAGGTTTGTAGTGGTTTGAATGGGAAATATCCACCATAGGCCCAAGTATTTGAAAACTTATATCCCCCATAGGCTCATGTATTTGCAAACTTAGACCCTGGTTTGGGGAGGTTATGGAGCCTTTAGAAGGTGTAGCCTTCCAGAGGAAGTACGTCACTTGGGGAAGGCTTTGAGGGCTTATAAACTTGCCTCACTTCCTGTTTGGTCTCTCTGCTTCCTGGGTGCAGTTAAGATGTCATCTCTCAACTTCCTGCTCTCGCTCGACACCTGCTGCTGAGCTTTCCCTGCCATTATGAATGCTGACCCTCGGGAACAATAAGCCAATGCAACTCTCTAGGCTATAAATTGCCTCGGCTGTGGTGTTTCATCACAGCCACGGAGTGATTGACACAAGGTTACAAGCAAAATGGCTTTAGCCACTTCACGCTGGATTCCTACAGTGCCTCTCACTTCTGCACTCCTGGGTGGACTTCCAGGCTTTTCTTTAGCGTGAGCTGAACTCAAAAGTCATCTTCTTACAGTCTCGGCAGCACCCTGCCTCTCAGCCCAGCTCTCCTCTTTTCTGTTGGGGTAGCTGTGACCCGGGTCATCTTCTCAGCTATAGGCAATTAGAGGCAAGGAGCCTGCTGAGCACTGAGTTGGAATCCTAACCACAGGTCCTAGGGAGGCTGTGGCTGGAGAGGGCTTCAGAGAAGTAACCACAGTTTAAGAGGCCCCCCAAAGTATTGTCCACATAAGAAGAGCAGCCTCAGGATGGAGAGATGGCTCAGCAGTTAAGAGCACTGGCTGCTCTTCCAGAGGTCCTAAGTTCAATTCCCAGCAACCACATGGCGGCTCACAGCCATCCGTAGTGAGATCTGGTGCCCTCTTCTGGCCTACAAGCATTCATGTAGGAAGAATACTGTATACATAATAAATAAATAAATAAATCTTTAAAAAAGAAGAAGAAAAGGAAGAAGAAGAAGAAGAAGAAGAAGAAGAAGAAGAAGAAGAAGAAGAAGAAGAAGAAGAAGAAGAAGGAGAAGAAGAAGAAGAGCAGCCTACAGAGACCACTTGCTTTGGAGATTTAAAAAAAGGGGGAGGGGAGCGCTGTCGAGAGATATGGAGACAGGACAAGAAGGCTGAACATCCATGAAAGGAGCCAACTCTAATGAGATTTGATCCTGTACTTCCAGAAAGGAGAGGAAATAAACATGTTTTGTGTCGCCTAGCTGTGGCATTTGTGATGACAGCCTATGCTGGCTAATACAGAGACGTCTCTATTCTTTAAATCTCTCACAGCACCCAGAACAGTGCCTGGCATGCAAGACCCTATTGACAAACGTGTGCTGGGTTGAAGTATAGTCCTCAAATGAATGAAAGAGGAAAGACTCGGAGAGGGCCCCGGGATGAGACCCCCTCCATGCACAGCCTGGAAGATCATCACAGGCTCTCTGGGCCTCACCTCCAGCTCTCAAAATCCAAGCTGCTCTGAGACCAGAAAGCTCCGTGCCAAACCTCATCAACAAAGCTTGATTGTGCTGGTGTTCTTGATGATGACAGGCCTTCCCAGCTGTGGCTTGGGATCTGCATTCTGAGATCTATGCCTCGGCATCATGCTACCTTTCTAAGATCCAGAAATTCAGAATTCTAACGGCATCTAGCCCTAAGGAATTTGGATAAAAAGTCGCACACCTGTGCTCATCAGGATAATACCAGACCCAAAACTCAAGGAAGACGGTGGGAAGTGCCGATGATCTGGTTTGTAAATAAACCGAAGTTGCTATTTGAGAAGAATGGAAAAATAATTTAAGCTGGGGCGGTGATTGGAAATAAAACTTGTTTATTGGCATACATGCTACAGATGCCAGTGTTTCATTTTGAGAAATTTATTTTATCAGCCCGCAAAATGTGCTGAGTATGGTATTTTAAGATGTAATGAAAAAGCACAATATTGCCTTGGGAAATAGCTGTGGGGTGGTTAAAAGTCCAACTGGCATTTTATAAATTGTGTTTAATGACTGGAGAAGTCAATAATAAATGGAACAATAGGGAGAAAACTAATATATTTATCATGGTTATCAGCATGGCTACCACAAATATAAATACAAATGAAAGCCTGGGTTGTTTACGAGGCATGGAATGTTTTAGTAGAAAATCCCTAAAGTTGTAAGAACCCAGGGCTACCTCAGCAGTTTGAAGCTCCCTGCTAGGCCCTAGGGGACGTATGGAGTAGGAATAACAGAATATCTGACCTTTAGGAAAGCAGTCTTATTAGAGATCCAGACCTCGGAACAAGACATAGCGGAGAGCGATACAAAGCAATGTTTAATGAAGTGCTGTGTTGAGTAATATTCTACTGCATGGAATGGACATACCACTATACTACAAACCCAGAATGTGTGGAGCCCAAGTTTTGGGGGGCATCTAATTGAAAGACAGGTTCGGGGAGTGCATATCTTGAAGCTGCATGTAAATAGCATGCTATCTGCTCAGATCTATCTATTCATCTGATGTGGCTCGGAAGAAGACTTTTGGTGACTTGGAGGAGAGTGGCATCCAACCGACACTTTGGAGCTACTCTTCTTCTGCTTGGGAGTTTTGGAAAAGGGAGAGGATTATGATGACTGGGGCCTACAAGGAAGGTTCCAGAAAAGGGGTTACTTGAGCTAGACTTCTGGGTCTTGAGTATTGTAAGTGGCCTAGAGAAAGAAGAGGACACTGAGCTCCGTCTCTTTTAGGAGGATCAAAGTGAAAAGTGGACTCGGCTCAATGTGACAATCCATCTTAGCTATGGGAGATCAGAGCTTTCAGCATTGAGCAAACAAATCCAGATGTTCGGATGATCTTATAAGTGCACCAGACGCTGGCTTGCAGCTGTGGCCAAAATACTCAACAGAAACAGCCACAAGGAGGAGAGGTTTATTTGGGTTCACGGTTTCCAGAAAGTTCCGTCCGTCACGGCCAGGGAAGCATGGCACAGCCTATGGTTGTAGAAAGGAGTGGTGTTGGAGGTTCCTCACATTGCCTGGACAGCAAGCAGAGAGTAGCTGGAAGCAGGGCTGGGCTTCAACCTTCCAAGACCTGTCCGCAGTGACCGACTTCCGACAGCCAGGCCTTACCTGCATGGCAAGTGCCACCAGCTGGGGAACAATGTAAACCTGCGGGGACATATCAGAGTCAAACCGTAAGGGCCACAGTTCATGAGCAGACTGTCTACTGCATCGGGTTTTCCGGGGGAAATGTAAAACAAAAGCTAGACAGGGTACCAATGACAGACCAAAGTCACCTGCAGCTGGGAGAGAGGACACTAGGGGTGAATGATCAGCTGGGAGCTAACTACGGCAAGGCTCCAGTGGACCTTATTTTGTGAAGGTCTTGTTCAGTAGTGGCAGCTGTCTGGTAGTATGGCAATGGCCAGAGCATGCCCATCTCACAACCCTGGCTCACTTCCCTTCTCACTGAGGGCACAGCCTTTAATATTTTTTTATTTTTTATTTATTTATTTATTTATTTATTTATTTATTTATTTATTTTTGGTTTTTCGAGACAGGGTTTCTCTGTGTAGCTTTGGTGCCTTTCCTGGAACTCACTTGGTAGCCCAGGCTGGCCTCGAACTCACAGAGATCTGCCTGGCTCTGCCTCCCGAGTGCTGGGATTAAAGGCATGCGCCACCACCGCCCGGCATAATATTTTTTTATTTTAATTTTGTATACATGAATATTTGCTCTCCTTGCCTGCATGTGTGAATGTGTATCATGGATGTGCCTGGCACCTGTGGAACCTAGAAGAGGATGCTGAATCACTTGGGATAGGAGTTACAGACAGTTGTGAACCTTCATTTGAGTGCTGGGATTTGAACCTGGACCGCTCGGCCTCATGTTCAGTGTGCTTTCTAAGACCCCACTGAAAAGTAACACCCTTGGAAGTCTTTCTTTTTAGACTGTAGAAATTTGAACTTTTTGACTTATCTTTAAATCCCTTGAAAAGGGTAGCCTAACAACAACAAGAAAAAGCAAAGAGAAAAAATCCCATTTTACTGAAATTCTCAAGCCAAAAACAAACAAACAAACAAACAAACAAACAACAACAACAAAAGCCTGTAGCTAAGCTAAAATGAACTCTAACATGTGATAGGCTTCAAATAAACGCTTAAAGGCTGATAATGCATGTGCAGATTCCCAGTGAAAGTGGACTTCCTCCATTTGCTTTTGATGGAGTCATTAAATTAGTGATTTTTTTTCAAGGGATTAAAGATAGTTCAAGGGATTTAAATAGTTCAAATGAATAAAGAAGAAAAGGAGGAGAGGGACATTCAGGCCTGGCAGCAGCTGACAAAAACATACAGGCCCAGCGGCGGTCCACAGAGGTAGACAGGCCCAGCTGCGGAGACAAGCAGGCGGCGGCCCGCAGAGGTAGTCGGTCCCAGCGGCGGCCCACAGAGGTAGACGGGCCCGGTGGCTGCGGCCGACAGGGACATTCAGGCCCGGCGGCAGCCGGCAGAGACATTCAGGCCCAGCGGTGGCCCACAGAGGTAGACAGGCCCGGCGGCGGAGACAAGGAGATGCAGGTAGGCCCGTGGAGGCGGCCCATGGAGGTAGAAGGTCCCAGCAGCGGCCCGCAGAGGTAGACGGGCCTGGCGGCAGAGACAAGCAGACACAGGTAGGCCCGCGGAGGCGGCCCACGGAGGTAGACAGGCCCTGCGGCAGTGGCCGACAGGGACATTCAGGCCCAGCGGCGGCCCACAGAGGTAGACAGGCCTGGTGGCAGCAGCTGACAGGGACATTCAGGCCCGGCAGCAACCGGCAGAGACATTCAGGTCCAGCGGCGGCCCTCAGAGGTAGAGAGGCCCAACAGTGGAGACAAGCAGACTCAGGTAGGCCTGCGGAGGCCGACAGGGACATACAGGCCCAGCGGCAGCCAGCAGAGACATACAGGCCCGGTGGCAGCCCGCAGAGGCAGACAGACCCAGCAGCAGCTGATAGGGATATACAGGCCCGGCGGCGGACTGCAGAGGTAGACAGGCCCAGGGACGAAGACAAGCAGACGCAGCTTGGAACAGGGATGCCCCTAAACCCAACACCTGGGGAAGAAGCTATCTCCGTGGGTCAGAACCAGAACGAATCTGAACACTCCTTCTGAGGACAAGCCAGGGCCCAGCTGCTGATCCTGTGAAACCGAACAACTTGGAGGTGTTGGTGAGACTACCCTGCTCAGCTGAAACCCATCTGGGAGAGGATTCAGATGCCTACAGTTTGAAGTCTGAAGAAACAAGATCAGCTGAGGAGTTGACAAATGAACAAAACGTGACCTGGGAACACAGAAGAAGGTGCTACCCAGCCACCAAACCAGATCACCAGAATCATAAGTATATAATTCACCAACTGAGATCAGCTGCCCCTGAAGAAATAGCCCAATAGCACCAATTTAACCAAGAACCCCTACTAAACCAAGACTAAAAATTAGAACAAGAGAGGCACTCTCACACACAGACACCACCTGCACCGCACAGAGGAAGAGATGAGTAGACGCCAGTGCAAAAATACAGGCAACAACATAAAGACCTATATGGCAACATCAGAATGTAGTGATTCTACACCTGCAAGACCTGAACATACCATGACAGAAGAAACAGAAGCAATCAACCCTAAAAATGACTTTAAGAAGATGATAGAGGCCCTTAAAGAAGAAATAAAACATTCCCTCAATGAGGAAATAAAAACTTTCCTTAAAGAGGAAATGAAAAACTACCTTAAAGAGGAAATAAAAACTTTCCTTAAAGAGGAAATAAAAAACTCCCTTAAAGAGGAAATAAAAACTTCCCTTAAAGAGGAAATGAAAAACTCCATTAAAGAGGAAATAAAAAACTCCCTTAAAGAAATGGAAGAAAAAATGAACAAAAAATGGGAAGAAATCAAAGAAAGCCAAGAAAAAGCAATTAAACAGATGAAAGAAACATTCTAAGATCTGAAAAATGAATTTGAGACAATAAAGAAAACACATGCTGAGGGAATGCTGGAAATAGAAATCCTGACTAAACGAACAGGAACTACAGAAACAAGCATAACCAACCGATTGCAAGAGATGGAACAGAGAATCTCTGACACTGAAGACACAATAGAGAAAATAGATTCGTCAGTCAAAGAAAACACTAAAGACAAAAAAGTCGTAACACAAAACAATGGAGTACTACTCAGCAAAGAAAAACAATGAAAGCATGAAATTTGCAGGCAAATGGATGGAACTAGAAAAAATCATCCTGAGTGAGGTAACCCAAACCCAGAAAGACAGTAATGGTATGTACTCACTCATTGGTGGATTCTAGATATAAAATAAAGAACAATCAGACTACAACCCATAGAACCATAGAGGCTATATATATAGCATGGAGGTCCCTAGGATGACTGTGGCTTATAATAAATTTTAGTTTTACTCAATTATTGAAAAAAAATAGCCAAATGAATGGAAACACATGAACTATGAACCAAAGGCTGAGGGCCCCCAGCTGGATCAGGCCCTCTGAATAGGTGAGACAGTTGATTGGCTTGATCAGTTTGGGAGGCAACTAGGCAGTGGACCAAGTCCTGTGCTCATTGCATGAGTTGGTTGTTTGAAACCTGGAGCTTATGCAGGGACACTTGGCTCAGTCTGGGAGGAAGGGACTGGACCTGCCTGGACTGAGTCTATCAGGTTGATCGCAGTCCTCGGGGGAGGACTTGTCCTGGAGGAAGTGGGAATGGGGGGTGGGCTGAGGGTAAGGGGAGGGTGTGGGAGGGGGGAGAATAGGGGAACCCATGGCTGATATGTAGAACTGAATGGTATTGCAAAATTATATATATATATATATAATATATATATATTATATATAATATATAATATATAAAGAAAAGGAGGAGATGGGAGGAGGAGGAAGCGTTTGGGGCAGCAGATTTGCTTCAACTCTAAGTACAATGGAGTCTAGGTAAGATTCAGGGAAAAGAACTGTCTCCTTTAAAAAAATTATTTTATTTAAAAATTTTCTATATTGCCGGGCGGTGGTGGCACACGCCTTTAATCCCAGCACTCGGGAGGCAGAGCCAGGCGGATCTCTGTGAGTTCGAGGCCAGCCTGGGCTACCAAGTGAGCTCCAGGAAAGGCGCAAAGCTACACAGAGAAACCCTGTCTCGAAAAAAACAAACAAAACAAAACAAAACAAAACCCCAAGAAAAACAAAAAAAGAAAACAGACTTCTAAGGATAATCATAAAATATACTAAAACAAGATGAAACAAAAACAAACAAATCAGAAAAGGCCAAAACCCACAAACGGAAGGAAAAGAAGCCAAGAAAAGACACAAGGATCAGAGAAAGATGCAGAAACCCACTGTCCACACACTCAGGGACCCCACAAAAAAACATGAAGCTGGAAGCCATAATGGATGTGTAAAATCAGTAGGGTAGAAAGGAGAATAAATATGTAAATAAAATAAAATAATAGTTTGTTATTATCAAAGCCCTGATATGATATTATGAGACAGGAACCTCCAAAGAATGCCATCAGCTATACAACTCATTGAGACCAGAGAAATCAAGCTGGTCAGGGTTAACTTTCTCAGGGTGATGCTTTTTAGTTAAATCCATTTACCCGTGAATTTCATGATTTCATTTTTTTAAGTGGTGGAATAATATTCAGTTGTGCAAATATACCACATTTTCTTTAACTATTATTTGTCCATTTACAGACATCTAGGTTGTTTCCAATTTCTGTCTATTGTGGACAGCAATGGACATGGTTAAGCAAGTGTCTCTGAAGTAAGACGAAGCAACCTTTGAGTGTATACCCAAGAGTGGTATATCTGGTCACTTCCCATCTTCCTGAGGAGCTCCCATACTGATTCCCATAGTGGCTGTACAAGTTTGCACCATCAGCAACAATGGACGAGTATTCTCCTTACTCCACGTCCTCACCAGCATGAACTGTCATTTGTTTTTTGTTTTGTTTTGTTTGTTGTTGTTGTTGTTTTGTATTGGCCATTCTGACTGGTGTAAAATGAAATCTCAATGTAGGTTTGATTTGCATTTCCCTGATGACTAAGGATGTTGAGTATTTCTTTAAATGCTTCTCAGCCATTTGAGCCATTCTTTTGCGAATTCTCTGTTGAGGTCTGTACCAAAAATTTTAATTGGGATGTTTTGTTCCTTGATATTTGACTTTTTTTTCTTTATATATTTTGGATATTAGGCCTCTATGGATGTGTAGCTGGTTAACTCTTTTTCCCATTTTGTAGCCTGACGCTTTGTCCTGACGCTGTGTCTGATGATGGTGTCCTTTGCCATATGGCCTTTCATAACGGCTATGTTAAGTTCCTTGGCCTGATCTTCAGTAATGCTGCATTTCTCAGGGGCCTGTAGTAGGGTTGCTGGGCTCAAGTCGGCATGCATTTTCCTTGCTGTTATTGATTGTATTGCTGGCAGACAGGCATCTGGGTTTGGAGAGATTGTAATTCTAGGTGATGCTGTCTGGCCTCATCTTTGTTCGGTGGGTATTTTGTGTCTTGTTTTCTAATGCCCTCTCTGGCTCTTAGAGAGTGGCTGGCAGGGAATGCTTCCGAGCTCCTAATAGGTATGTCCACTGGTGGTTCCAGGCACAATGTGTTTCTAAGTACTGGCAGTTTAGTGTGGTGCCTTGAATAGGCATCCATATGGCCCCATAGACTCATGTGTTAGAATGCTTGGCCCCTAGGGATTGGCACTATTAGGAGGTGTGGCCTTGTTGGAGTAGGTGTGACCTTGCTGAAGGAAGTAGATCATGGTGAGGGTGGGCTTTGTGGTCTCATATGCTCAAGCAACATCCAGTGTGGCACAGTCTCTTCCTGCTGCCTGCGGATCAATACGTAGAACTCTCAGCTCCTCCAGCACCATGTCTGCCTGCATGCTGCCATGTTTCCTGCCATGATGATAATGGGACTAAATCTCTGAACCATAAGCCAGCTCCAATGAAACATTTTCACTTAGAAGTGTTGCTGTGGTCACAATGTCTCTTCATAGCAATAGAAACCTTAACTAAGACACTTCAGAATGTGAATAGACTAGACGGGAGGGGACTGACAGGGTCCACAGGAGGGACAAAAGCAGAAGATTCCACCAGAATCAGCTAAGTTCCCTGGGAATGGGGGCAGAGTGTGAGGACAGGCCATAGCCAGTAGTCTGCTACAGAGCGGGGGGGATGAGACTAGGAGACTGGATTGGACAAGAAGAGGGAGAGTGTGGTGATATATTGTGTACCCTAATAAACTTGCCTGAGGATCAGAGGACAGAGCCAGCCACTAGATTAAACACAGAGCCAGGCAGTGGTGGCACATACCTTTAATCCCAGCACTTGAGATCTCATGCCTTTGCTTGGGAAGCATACAGGCCTTTAATTTCAGGAAGTAATATGGCAGGACAGAGAAAGGTAGATAAGGCATGAGGAAACAGGAACTCACTCTCTTTAGGCTGAGGATTTCATAGAGGGAACAACTAGTGGCTGGTTATTCTGCTTCTTGATCTTCCAGCTTTCACCCTGATATCTGGCTCTGGGTCTTTTATTAAAAGACCATCTTAGATTCCAACAACAGGAGGGTGTAAATCTGAAATGCTTCACTGGCTTGCTTGCTTCTCTGGAAGACATGACTGGCTGGTTCCCAGGAATGCCTCCTGGAGTCGGGGCCTCAGACAAAGGGATTGAAAGACCCCCACTCCATTATGAGGACATGGGGCGTTGGGCCAATAAAATCCCCCCCCCGTCCCAATAACTTGGCCTAAGAAACGCCATTCTGAAGGAATCAGAAAAACAGGAGTTCACAGTTGTGGCTGGCTGGCCACCCGGCCTTGAGAGAGATAACTATGGCCAGCCATCCGGCCTTGGGAGAGAGATAACTGTGGTCGGCGGCCTTGGGAGAAAAACAGTTGAGTCAAATCAGGATATTTTATGGCTGCCCCCCTGGCCTTGAGGAATAAGCAGCTGGGCTGGAAAAACACCCACTATACCCTGGGCAAGGCCAAGTCAGCCACACATCAAACTTCTGATAATTAAGAATACGACCCCAAGTTCACCCTGGCCTTCTTTGAAACAACCAATAAGAGCCCTGTAACTATGCTTCTCGCTTCTGTAACCGCGCCTCTGCCCCTGGGATCCTATAAAAAGTCCCCTTTGCCCTAGGAAGGGGCGCAAGTCCTCCGAGAGACTTCGCCCGGGTACCTGTGTATCTAATAAACCCTCTTGCTGTTTGCATCTGATCTGTGGTTTCGGTGTGTTCCTTGGGTTTGGGGTCTCTCCTGAAGGAAGATCTCCCTGGGGGTCTTTCATTTGGTGACCCGTACGGGGAAAGAGACCCCTCCCTGGGACCACCGACCCACTGTCAGGAGGTAAGCTGGCCGGCCTCGGTATATGTCATCCCTGTCCTGTCTGAGTGTTGTCTGAGTGTTGTCTGTTTGTCTGCGCGCCTGATAATCTGTCTGTGGCAGTGGGGGCTGAAGGAGCTAACAAGCTCGGACTTCGCCCACCGTGACCCTGGAAGACGTTCCACGGGTGTCTGAAGTCCCCTCTGGGGCACGGTCTGAAGTCCCCTCTGGGGCACGGTCTGAAGTCCCCTCTGGGGCACGGTCTGAAGTCCCCTCTGGGGCACAGTTTGAAGTCCCCTCTGGGGCACGGTTTTTCGGGGCCACTCACGTATCTGAGGGATACATTGTGTTGGTCGGAGACGAGGGGGCCGGACCCTCGCAGTCTCCTTCTGAGGTTTTGCTTTCGGTTTGGAACCGAAGCCGTGCAGCGCGTGTTAGTCTTATTTGTGTTTGTCTGTCGTTTTTTGTTTTCTGTTTAATCGTTCTCCTCCTAGAAACAGCCATGGGACAGACTGTCACCACCCCCTTGAGCCTCACGCTTGACCACTGGTCAGACGTGAAGACACGAGCCAACAACGAGGGAGTTGTAGTCAAGAAGAAAAAATGGATCACTCTTTGCGAGGCCGAATGGGTCAGAATGGATGTAGGATGGCCTCGCGAGGGAACCTTTAACCTCAGTCTTATTTCACAGGTGGAGGGAAAAGTTTTCGCTCTGAGTCCCCATGGCCACCCGGACCAGGTCCCATACATCGCCATGTGGAGACTCCTGGCGACAGAACCCCCCCATGGGTTAAAGCCGTTTCTCTCCCCTCCAGCCCCCCTGGCAGCAGCAGCTCTCGCCGAATCCCGGGCCGAGGAAGCCGGATCGGCGGATCCCTCCCACTCCCTGTTTCTCCCGACCCCTCCACCAGCGCGTCTTTTCCTCTCCCAGCGTCCGCCGCTCGCGCAGGGCGGGGCTGCGGGCATGGGGTCGGCGGGGACCGCCCCCGGCCGGCGACTGGCCACTGCCGAGCGCACTTCCACTGTGGCGGTGCACCGCGCCCGGCTCTGGGTCGGCTGGGGAGGCCCGGTTTGGGGAAGGGGGCTCGGGAGGGGCGGCGTCACCCGTGAACGCCGAGTCACCCTGCCCCGAGGGTTACAGCGCCCCGACAGCACCATCGCTCCCTCCCGCCACTCCTACCTCCTCCCTTTACCCTGTTCTCCCACGAAAGGATTCCCCTAAGGCTCCTGTCCACCCCCCAGACCCCAATTCACCTCTTATTAACCTCCTGACAGAGGACCCACCGCCATACCCGGGGAATCGGGCACCGGAGGGACCGGCGGCCCCCACAGAGGTGCCTGAACAGCCTCTAAGGAGAGAGAGGGAGGATGAGGCTCCGGCTCCCTCCCCAATTGCCGGTCGCCTATGAGGAAAGCGCGACGAACCAGCCAAAGAATCCAGGGCCTTTCCCCTTAGGGAAGGTCCTAATCACCAGCTCCAATACTGGCCGTTTTCGGCTTCTGATCTCTATAACTGGAAGCAACATAATCCTCCTTTCTCTAAGGACCCTGTTGCCTTGACTAACCTGATTGAGTCCATTTTAGTGACCCACAAGCCCACTTGGGAAGATTGTCAGCAGTTACTGCAGACCCTCCTGACGGTGGAGGAAAAGCAGCGAGTCTTCCTGGAGGCTCGGAAGCAGGTTCCAGGAGACGATGGAAGACCCACCCAATTGCCTAATATCATTGACGCAGCCTTTCCCCTCACTCGCCCGAACTGGGACTTCGCGACCCCAGAAGGTAGGGAGCACCTACGTCTCTATCGCCAGTTGCTCTTGGCGGGTCTCCGAGGGGCTGCTAGACGCCCTACCAATCTGGCCCAGGTTAGGAATGTGACCCAGGGAAAGGAGGAGACGCCGGCAGCGTTCTTGGAAAGACTTAGAGAGGCATATAGGATGTATACCCCGTACAATCCGGAAGATCCAGGACAGGCGCCGGGTGTCATCTTGTCTTTCATCTATCAGTCAAGTCCAGATATAAGGGCCAAGTTACAGAGACTAGAAGGATTGCATTCACTCAGTTTGTCAGATTTATTGAGAGAGGCAGAAAAAGTGTTTAATAAGAGAGAAACTCCCGAAGAGCGGGAGGAGAGGATGTGGCAGAGGCAAGAAGAGAGAGATAAGAAACGTCATAGGGAAATGAGTAAAGTCCTGGCCACTGTAGTGTCTCAGGGACAGGTTAGAGAGGGAGTTAGGACGAGAGATCAAAGAAGGACACCGCTTGACAGAGACCAGTGTGCTTACTGTAAAGAGAGAGGGCATTGGGCTCGTGACTGCCCAAAGAAGCCTCAAGGGTCTCGGAGACCTAAGTCAAGGGCCACGGACCTCCTCAATCTGGAGGATTAGGGAGGTCAAGGCCAGGAGCCCGCCCCCCCCCAGCCTAGGATAACTCTCAAGATTGGGGGGCAGCCAGTGACCTTCCTGGTGGACACTGGGGCTCAACATTCAGTCCTGACCCATACCAGAGGCTCTCTCAGTGACCGTACAGCTTTGGTCCAGGGGGCCACAGGTAGCAGGAGGTATCGATGGACCACCGAGAGAAAGGTTCAGCTGGCATCTGGACAGGTAACCCACTCTTTTTTTTGCATATACCCGACTGCCCTCACCCATTATTGGGCCGAGACCTGTTGACTAAGCTCAAGGCTCAGATCTATTTTGATGACAAGGGGTCGACGGTTACAGGACCCAAAGGGACCCCCCTACAAGTCCTAGCCCTAAAACTGGAAGAGGAATACCGCCTGTTTGAATCTGAGTCCTCTAAGGGGCCACCACAAGGAATGCAGGACTGGTTGAGGGAATTTCCCTCGGCATGGGCAGAGACTGGTGGCTTGGGGCTGGCTCACGACCAACCCCCACTTGTTATTCAGTTAAAAGCCTCCGCCACTCCCGTTTCAATCAAACAGTATCCTATGTCCCGGGAAGCCCACGAGGGCATTAAACCACACATCCGGAGGCTTTTGGACCAGGGGGTACTTGTGCCCTGTCGATCCCCTTGGAATACCCCCCTCCTGCCTGTAAAAAAACCTGGGACAGGGGATTACAGACCGGTTCAAGACCTGAGGGAGGTTAATAAACGGGTTGAAGATATACACCCCACGGTGCCAAACCCTTACAACCTCCTCAGCACTCTTCCACCAACCCACATTTGGTATACGATACTGGACTTGAAGGATGCCTTCTTCTGTTTGAGATTGCACCCCCAGAGTCAACTGCTGTTTGCTTTTGAATGGAGAGACCCAGAGATGGGGCTTTCAGGACAGTTGACCTGGACTCGGCTCCCCCAGGGGTTTAAAAACAGCCCGACCCTCTTTGATGAAGCCTTACACTCAGACCTAGCCGAGTTCCGGGTCGAACATCCGGCCTTAATCTTGCTCCAATATGTGGATGACCTCCTCCTAGCAGCCAGAACCCAGGCTGAATGTCTGAGAGGCACTCGGGCCCTTTTGGCTAAACTGGGACAGAAGGGCTATCGGGCTTCGGCCAAGAAGGCTCAGATTTGTCAAAGCAAAGTCATTTACCTGGGTTACACCCTAGAGGGAGGACAGAGATGGCTCACGAAAGCAAGGAAGGAGGCCATACTCTCCATACCCCCTCCAAGGACCCCCGCCAGGTGCGGGAGTTCCTAGGTACAGCCGGCTACTGCCGCCTCTGGATCCCAGGTTTTGCTGAGATGGCTGCCCCCCTGTATCCTCTCACCAAGCCTGGGACCATGTTCCACTGGGGAGAGGAGCAACAACAGGCCTTTCAACGAATTAAGAGAACCTTACTTGAGTCACCAGCTCGCTCTTGGCCTACCAGAGCTGACTAAGCCTTTTGAACTGTTCGTGGACGAGAACTCAGGCTTTGCAAAAGGAGTACTGGTACAGAGACTGGGGCCATGGAAGAGACCTGTAGCTTATCTATCCAAGAAATTAGACCCGGTAGCTGCAGGATGGCCCCCTGTCTGCGCATGGTAGCCGCCATTGCTGTTTTGCTCAAGGATGCAGGGAAACTGACTTTGGGACAGCCATTAACTGTGTTATCCTCCCATGCGGTGGAAGCTCTGGTCCGGCAGCCCCCAGATAGATGGCTCTCAAATTCCAGGATGACCCACTACCAGGCTCTGTTGTTAGACACAGACCGAGTGGTGTTCGGACCAGTTGTCTCCCTCAACCCCGCAACCCTGCTGCCCTTGCCAGACCCATCCGAGGAGCACAATTGCCTCCAGATTCTAGTGGAGGCCCATGGCACCCGCTCCGACCTAACAGATCAACCACTGTCGAACCCAGATTTTATCTGGTTCACGGATGGGAGCAGCTTCCTCCAAGAAGGAGAATGGAGGGCCAGAGCAGCCGTTACCACCAAATCAGAGGTAGTTTGGGCCTCACTGCTGCCGCCTGGAACATCGGCCCAAAGAGCAGAGCTGATCGCGCTGACCCAGGCCCTCCGGATGGCGGAAGGTAAGAGACTCACGGTCTATACCGACAGCAGATATGCCTTCCCCACTGCCCATGTACATGGAGAAATCTACAGAAGAAGAGGCCTTTTGACCTCGGAGGGTAAGGAAATTAAGAACAAAAAAGAAATTTTAGACCTCTTAAGGGCATTGTTCCTCCCACATCAGCTCAGCATTATACATTGTCCTGGGCACCAAAAGGATGACTCTGTCATAGCACGGGGAAATCGGCTGGCTGATCTGAAAGCCCGGACAGTCGCCTTACAATCCCCTAGGGGCGACCAGCTGTTGGTCTTGCAGGACCAACAACCAAGAAGAGACCCCATGTCCTACAGCCCGGAGGACCAGGAACTAGCAAAGAAAATGGGGGCGGAATGGAGCCCCGAGCGACAAGCTTATATAATGGATAACAAATTAGTTATGCCAACCTCCCATACCAAATACATGCTCAAGTTTCTCCACATGCTAACCCATTTAAGCAAAAACAAGATGAGGGCCCTTCTGGCTGATGAGGCTTTGGACACTGTGTTATTGAATCAGGAACAGGTCCTCCAACAGGTGACTTCCAGCTGCCCTGCTTGTGCCCAAGTTAATCCAGGAAAAGGCCATCTGAGCAGACGGAGCTGCCTGCGAGGTCACCGCCCCGGAGTCCATTGGGAACTTGACTTCACCGAGGTAAAACCCGGACTGTATGGATATAGATACCTTCTGATTTTTGTAGACACATTTTCAGAGTGGATAGAGATCTTCCCTACCAAGAAGGAGACCGCTAACGTGGTAACCAAGAAACTCCTGGAGGAAATTTTTCCCAGGTATGGAATGCCCCAGATATTGGGGTCAGACAATGGGCCTGCCTTCATCTCCCAGGTAAGTCAGAAGGTGGCCAGGCTACTGGGGATTGATTGGAAACTTCATTGTGCATACCGCCCCCAGAGCTCAGGACAGGTAGAACGTGCAAATAGAACCATTAAGGAGACTTTAACCAAATTAACACTTGCAACTGGCACTAGAGATTGGGTGCTCCTACTCCCCCTAGCCCTTTACCAAGCCCGGAATACTCCTGGGCCCATGGCCTAACCCCGTTCGAGATTATGTATGGGGCTCCCCCACCAATTGTAAATTTCTTTCACCCTGATATCTCCTCTTTTGCCACTAGCCCTACCCTAGAGGCGCACCTCCAAGCCCTCCAACTGGTACAAAAGACGGTGTGGAAACCCCTGGCCGATGCCTACCGGGAGCAACTGAATCGCCCGGTGGTGCCTCACCCATTCAAGATTGGGGACTCTGTCTGGGTCCGACGCCATCAATCCAAGAACCTAGAGCCGAGGTAGAAAGGACCATACACCGTCCTGTTAACTACTCCCACCGCACTCAAGGTTGACGGGATAGCGGCTTGGGTCCACGCGTCGCATGTGAAGGCTGCCAAGGAACCCGACGAAGCTGAGAGCACCAAGACATCAACATGGAAAGTTCAACGCTCTCCAAACCCACTAAAGATAAGACTCACCCGGGGGTCCCCTTGATCCCCTAATAGTCCTCCTGACATTAGGAGGGGCATCACCAGAGAGCCCCCACCTGGTTAAGAAAGTTACCTGGCAGGTCATTTCCCAAACTGGGGACGTAGTCTGGTCCACGACTGCTCAACACGCTCCTAACACATGGTGGCCCTTCTTGACTCCCAAGATATGCGACCTAGTCGCTAGGCTGGATACCTGGGATATCCCTGAGTACACCCACACCAATAGGCCCTCTGTCCTAAATGCAGACCACAACAATGTTATGTCTCAAAAGAAACGGGCCATACAGACTGGGGTTACAGCCCAAGGACAACATATAGCCGACTCACCTGGCTGCCGAACACGGTCAGCCTATAGGAAGCTGCAGCAGACCCAGCTGTATGTATGCCCTAGGGACGGAAGGGACTGGGATACGACTTACAAATGTGGGGGACTAGAATCTTTTTTTTGTGCAAAATGGGGATGTGAAACGACCGGGGACGTGTACTGGAAGCCTAGCTCCAGTTGGGATCTCATCAGGGTGGGACGAAGTCAGAAGGGAGAAGATTCACTAAACATTTCCTTCACCCCGAAGGGCACAAAGTTCTCTTCATGGACCGATGGACGGTCTTGGGGAGTCAGGTTCTATATGACGGGAACAGACAGGGGATTCACCTTCCAAGTAAAACAAAAGATAGAATCAGTTAACATTCCTGTGGGCCCCAACCCTGTTCTCCCAGAACAGAAGTCACCTTCACAACCTGAAAGAGCCCCAGCCCAGCTCCCCCACCAATCTATTACATTGTCCCCTACAGCCAGCATGGCCACCACTGCTTCCTTTGTAAGGCCAGGCACTGGAGATAGACTCCTGAAATTAATCCAAGGGGCGTATCTAACCCTCAACCTCACTGCCCCAAACAAAACCAGAAGCTGCTGGCTTTGTCTAATTTCAAGTCCCCCTTATTACGAAGGGATTGCTGTTATGGGGAATTTTACTAACCAGACTTCCCCTTCTACAAGCTGCCACACCGCCCCCTGGCACAAGCTGACTCTCTCCGAAGTCTCCGGACGAGGGCTCTGCTTAGGAGCCATTCCACCATCCCACCAAGGTCTTTGCAATTCCACTCAGGCCCTTCCATCAGGGGCTTATTATCTTACAGCCCCTAAAGGAACATTTTGGGCATGTAGCATGGGACTCACTCCCTGCGTCTCCACTACAGTGCTGAACCTGACCTCTGACTATTGTATATTAATAGAATTATGGCCCAAAGTTACTTATCATGAACCTGAATATATTTATAGTCACTTTGAAATGAGAAACACCCGTTTTAAAAGAGAGCCTGTTTCCCTGACGCTGGCCCTGTTACTGGGAGGAATTACCATGGGCGGAATAGCTGCCGGGGTAGGTACAGGGACCGCAGCCCTTATGGAGACCGGCCAATTCAGACAGCTCCAAGTAGCCATGAATACAGACATCAAAGCCCTAGAGGAATCGGTTAGTGCGTTAGAAAAATCCTTGACATCCCTATCAGAAGTAGTGCTGCAAAATAGGAGAGGGCTGGACATACTCTTCCTACAAGAGGGCGGGTTATGTGCTGCCCTCAAAGAAGAATGCTGTTTCTATGCAGATCATACTGGAGTAGTCAGGGATAACATGGCTAAATTAAGAGAAAGATTAAAACAGAGACAACAATTATTCGAGTCTCACCAGGGATGGTTTGAAGGATGGTTCAAAAGGTCACCATGGTTTATGACCCTTGTCTCCACCATTATGGGCCCCCTAATCATCCTCCTGCTCATTTTATTGTTCGGGCCATGCATCCTCAACAGATTGGTGCAATTCATCAAGGATAGGGTTTCTGTTGTCCAGGCTTTGATCCTAACCCAGCAATATCAGAGGCTCAGACAGTCAGAGATGGAGCTGACCCCTTATTCTCCATCCTAAAATGAAAGATTCCATTTGGTACAAAAGAAAATGGGGGAATGAAAGACCCCCACTCCATTATGAGGACATGGGGCGTTGGGCCAATAAAATGCCCCCCCCCCCAGTCCCAATAACTTGGCCTAAGAAACGCCATTCTGAAAGAATCAGAAAAACAGGAGTTCACAGCTGTGGCTGGCTGGCCACCCGGCCTTGAGAGAGATAACTATGGCCAGCCATCCGGCCTTGGGAGAGAGATAACTGTGGTCGGCGGCCTTGGGAGAAAAACAGTTGAGTCAAATCAGGATATTTTATGGCTGGCCCCCTGGCCTTGAGGAATAAGCAGCTGGGCTGGAAAAACACCCACTATACCCTGGGCAAGGCCAAGTCAGCCACACATCAAACTTCTGATAATTAAGAATACGACCCCAAGTTCACCCTGGCCTTCTTTGAAACAACCAATAGGAGCCCTGTAACTATGCTTCTCACTTCTGTAACCGCGCCTCTGCCCCTGGGACCCTATAAAAAGTCCCCTTTGCCCTAGGAAGGGGCGCAAGTCCTCCGAGAGACTTCGCCCCGGGTACCTGTGTATCTAATAAACCCTCTTGCTGTTTGCATCTGATCTGTGGTTTCGGTGTGTTCCTTGGGTTTGGGGTCTCTCCTGAAGGAAGATCTCCCCTGGGGGTCTTTCAGGATGAGTGGGGAGGAAGGCTGAAGGAGATCTGTGTGGTCCACTGGAGATGTGGACATCACAGGTGACCTGCTACAGAGCTGAAGATGAGACTGGGGGGTTGGATTTGGAGGAGAGGTGAAGATCTGCAGTTAGCCTACTGCTTCCCTCAAGAACTGCTTTTTTTATAGTGTGATCTCTCTGTGGTTGGCTGACCAAGGGTGTGTGTGTGTGTGTGTGTGTGTGTACTAAATATGCCTGTGCAGATGCCTGTGGGCATGGCAGCATTCCTCTCTGCATTGGAATTGGAAGCCCCTAGGCCCTGCCTTTTCAGGGACAAGGGGTCTCAGGAAGCAAAAGCTACCACAGCTCTACCATCAGCTAACCTCAAGGTCCTGCTCCTGAGGAGACTGGGAGGATGTGGGAAGCAGCTGAGTGATCTGAGGAGAAGCCAGGAGGGAAAAACCGGGGCCAGCTAAAGATCAAGGGCAGTGGTATGAGATGACAAATCATTTCAATCTTTTCACGGGGAAAGGTGCAAATCAAATGTCAAGTCTGGGGCCGAGAACTGGCGAGATTCACGTGTAGGCTAGAGGAGAGGGCTCGGGTTGTGTGTGCTTTGCCAGCAATCGGTGCTAATACAAATGCCTGTCAGGGGAGGCAGCTTCTTCCTTTAGAGCAATGACCTTCCCAGCCAGGGGCACCACCTAAGACACCCGGAGTATAATGGGATGGGGGGGGGCTGTTTTTTTTTCTCTTTCGTTTTCTAGGTCTGCCTTCTCAGCCCACCCTGACCTATGACATACACTTGTCGTCCTAGCCTCGGATTCTAAACTTGCTCCCAGCTGCCCTGTTGGTAGGCTGTCATTCCCTACAAACATCTCGGGTTTTTTCTCTCCTGTTTTTTGTTTTGTTTTGTTTTTTGTTTGTTTTGGTTGGTTGGTTGGTTTTTTTTTTTTTTTTTTTTTTTTTTTGGTTTTTACTCCTATAAGGACACACAGCTACTGATCTTCCCCTACAACCATTTCTGTTTTCCAGTCTCTGACCCCAAAGTTGTAGATCAGTGGTTCCTCATGCTGTGACCCTTTAATACAGCTCCTCATGCTGTGGTTGTGAGACCAAAATGAGCCATCTTAGAAATAAGACCAAAATGCTTTCACCCAAAAACTAAGGCCTAAGATTTCTCCTTTTGGGAATAGGCCATTAGTTACTCAAACCAGTCAGTTCAGATTCCAGAAACCAGGAAGTGTAAAAGTACAGAGTCACAAGATAGTCAGGAGGTAATGCCTGCCAAACTATGGAATGTCCTCTCCCTGGTTTCCAGGGTAACTGATCACAGAAATGCCTCCACCTGAGGGCAGCCAATGAGAAATGGTGGCGGGCAACCACTCCCTTAGAAGTAATTTCTAGAAGTCCCTAGAAGCGAGCCAATCAGAATTGTACCTGTACTAACACCCCTAAATGATGTAACCTTGTGACTTTTCCCTTTAAAAACTGAGCTTGCAGACAGGTGGGTGCTTCCTCCAGCCTCCACTGCGTTGGATGTATTGGACGAAGTCCCTGCCTAGGCTTGTATTGCTTTTGGATATCCAGAATTAAACCTTGCTTTTGCATTCTGGCATGCTCGTCTTTGGTGGTCTCTCTGGGGGTCACGATCTGGGCACAACATGGTGACCTCCAACCATAAAATCATTTTCATTGCTACTTCATAACTGAAATTTTGTTACTGTTATGGATTGGATCATAATGTAAATATCTGATAGGCAAGGATATCTGATGTGCGACCCTCAAAGGGGTTGCGGCCCACAGGTTGAGAACTGCTGCTGTAGATGGACATGCAGAGGTGTCCAGACTTCCGCTTCCATGAATGATTCACACATTTGGCTGTGTACATTTATGAATTCATCAGGAAAGTGCTGCAGGCCGCAGGAATATATCATAAGAACTCAGCTGGTTATGGCAAAGTCACTACCTGGAGGGATCAGGGAATTCCTCCAGAGGAAGCCAAATCCCAAGGAGTTTTTGGTGTTACTTGGCTTGTTATATATCAGCTGTATTCTGTTATGAAAATCATGTGTGCCTTCATAGTTTTCCCAATTGCCTTTTCCCTAAGAAGGGCTAACAATGTGGACTGATTACTCTCTGGGCATACACATTCCAAGTATTTGGAGAACAGCCTCAGGAAAGGCTTTCTCTGGAATCAGATTATCTCCCTTAGCCACTTTCAAGGACTACAGGAAACACCACCCAGGTGGGTGCCCAACTTCCGAGGACTAACAATGATAACAGCCCACCTGCAAGTCTCCTGATTTAAATTCCACAAGGAGACACCGCCCAGGGGGGCGCCCAACTTCCAAGGACTAACAATGACAACAGCCCACAGGCAAGTCTCCTGACTTATGGTAAATTCCACAAGGAGACACCGCCTAGGAGAGGTGGACGTTAAGTAATAGCTTTACAAAATTTAGCTCGGACCCTCCCTTTATATACTGGGACTTCCAGGGCATAGGGAAGAGAAGAGAAAAGAGAATGGAAGAACTAGATGGGTAAGAACTTGAGAGGAACAAACGGAGATGGGGAAGAACTAGATTGAAGGGCTAAAAGAGAGGACTAGAGGAACGAGATGGAAGATGAGGAAGAGCCAGGTGGGGAAGAAGATGAGGAAGAGCCAGATGAGAGAGAAGGAGACAGGAGAGGAGCTGATAGGGGAAAGAACTAGATAGATGAGAACCTAGAAGGGACAGAACTAGATGAAGGAATTAAGATAGAACCTAGAGGGGACAGTAGATAATTATAGAGAAACCAGGCAAGAAAGGAGCTAGACATGAGAGCAGAATAGAAGCTGTGTAGAGAGAGAACTATCACAGAATAATAAAGTGTATGAACTAAGGAATTTCGTGTACATAGATTCATTTAGGAAGCAAATTCCTAACGTGGATCAATTTCTGCGTTTTTGCCAAGCACCTGGCAGTATCCCGGTGCATATCCTGATTGACCTCAGAAGACAAGATGCTGATTGACAGCTCCAGCGGTCTGCAATTGTGAGACCAAAATGAGCCATCTTAGAAATGCTTTCACCCAAAAACTAAGGCCTAAGATTTCTCCTTTTGGGAATAGGCCATTAGTTACTGAAACCAGTCAGTTCAGATTCCAGAAACCAGGAAGTGTAAAAGTACAGAGTCACAAGATAGTCAGGAGGTAATGCCTGCCAGACTATGGAATGTCCTCTCCCTGGTTTCCAGGGTAACTGACCACAGAAATGCCCCCACCTGAGGGCAGCCAATGAGAAATGGTGGCGGGCAACCACTCCCTTAGAAGTAATTTCTAGAAGTCCCTAGAAGCGAGCCAATCAGAATTGTACCCGTACTAGCACCCCTAAATGATGTAACTGTTGTGCCCAGATCGTGACCCCCAGAGAGACCACCAAAGACGAGCATGCCGGAATGCAAAAGCAAGGTTAATTCTGGATATCCAAAAGCAATACAAGCCTAGGCAGGGACTTCGTCCAATACATCCAACGCAGTGGAGGCTGGAGGAAGCGCCCACCTGTCTGCAAGCTCAGTTTTTAAAGGGAAAAGTCACAAGATTACATCATTTAGGGGTGCTAGTATGGATACAATTCTGGTGTAAGGAGGTGGGTGGAGCAGGACCTATATAAGGTTGGGACGGAGCTCCTCCAAAAAAGAAGACGCTTGCTAATGGCCTGAATAAACAGCTTGAAGAAGAGCTTGGTGTTGCATTTTCCTTGCTGGTCGAGGTAGTCGCGACAGTTATTCCAATTTTTTTGTATCTGTTGAGATTTGTTTTGTGTCCAAGCATGTGGTCAATTTTTGAGAAGATTCCATGGGGTGCTGAGAAGAAGGTATATTCTTTTGTGTTAGGATGGAATGTTCTGTAGATATCTATTAAGTCCATTTGAGTCATAACATCTGTTAGGTCCTTTATTTCTTTGTTAAGTTTCAGTCTGGTAGATCTGTCTTTTGGTGAGAGTGGTGTGTTAAAATCTCCCACTACTAATGTGTGGGGTTTGATGTGCGTTTTTAAACTTTAGTAGTGTTTCTTTTATGAATGTGGGTGCTTTTGTATTTGGAGCATAAATGTTTAGAATTGAGACTTCATCTTGGTGGATTTTTCCCGTGATAAGTATATAATGTCCATCCTGATCTCTTTTGATTGATTTTAGTTTGAAGTCTATTTTATTAGATATTAGGATAGCTACACCAGCTTGTTTCTGAGGTCCATTTGCTTGGAAAGCCTTTTCCCAGCCCTTTACTCGGAGGTAGTGTCTGTCTTTGAAGTTAAGGTGTGTTTCTTGTATGCAGCAGATGGATGGGTCCTGTTTTCTTATCCATTCTGTTAGCCTGTGTCTTTTTATAGGTGAGTTGAGACCATTGATATTGATGGATATTAATGACCAGTGATTGTTAATTCCTGTTATTTTTTGTGGTTGTGTCTTGTTGTCCTTTGGTGTATGTTGGTGTGGGATTATCTATTGCTTGATTTTTCATGGATGTGTTTAGCTTCTTTGGGTTGGATTTTCCCTTCTAGTGCTTTCTGTAGGGCTGGGTTTGTGGACAGGTATTGATTAAATCTGGTTTTATCTTGGAATATTTTGTTTACTCTGCCTATGGTGATTGAGAGTTTTGCTGGGTATAATAGTCTGGGTTGGCATCCATGGTCTCTTAGTGTCTGCATAAGATTTGTCCATGATCTTCTAGCTTTCATAGTCTCTATTGAGAAGTCTGGTGTTATTCTGATGGGTTTGCCTTTATATGTTACTTGGTCTTTTTCCTTTGCGGCTCTTAATATTTTTTCTTTGTTCTGTGTGTTTAGTGTTTTGATTATCATGTGGCGAGGGGACTTTTTTTGGATCCAGCCTATTCGGTGTTCTGTAAGCTTCTTGTATCTTCATAGGTATTTCTTTCTTTAGGTTAGGAAAGTTTTCTTCTATGATTTTGTTGAATATATTTTCTGTGCCTTTGAGTTGGTATTCTTCTCCTTCTTCTATCCCTATTATTCTTAGGTTTGGTCTTTTCATGGTGTCCCAAATTTCCTGGACGTTTTGTGTTACGACTTTTTTGTCTTTAGTGTTTTCTTTGACTGACGAATCTATTTTCTCTATTATGTCTTCAGTGTCAGAGATTCTCTGTTCCATCTCTTGCAATCGGTTGGTTATGCTTGTTTCTGTAGTTCCTGTT
The DNA here is from genome assembly GCF_004664715.2 of Peromyscus leucopus. Classification (NCBI taxonomy): domain Eukaryota; kingdom Metazoa; phylum Chordata; class Mammalia; order Rodentia; family Cricetidae; genus Peromyscus; species Peromyscus leucopus. The sequence goes on from NC_051079.1 coordinate 61,997,470, forward strand.
CATTTAGTCAGGATTTCTATTTCCAGCATTCCCTCAGCATGTGTTTTCTTTATTGTCTCAAATTCATTTTTCAGATCTTGGAATGTTTCTTTCATCTGTTTAATTGCTTTTTCTTGGCTTTCTTTGATTTCTTCCCATTTTTTGTTCGTTTTTTCTTCCATTTCTTTAAGGGAGTTTTTTATTTCCTCTTTAATGGAGTTTTCATTACCTCTTTAAGGGAATTTTTTATTTCCTCTTTGAGGGAATGTTTTATTTCTTCTTTAAGGGCCTCTATCATCTTCTTAAAGTTGTTTTTAGGGTTGATTTCTTCTGTTTCTTCTGTCTTGGTATGTTCAGGTCTTGCAGGTGTAGAATCACTAAGTTCTGATGTTGCCATATAAGTGTTTATGTTGTTGCCTGTATTTTTGCACTGGTGTCTACTCATCTCTTCCTCTGTGCGGTGCAGGTGGTGTCTGTGTCTGAGAGTATCTCCCTTGTTCTAATTTTTAGTCTTGGTTCAGTAGGAGTTCTTGGTTAAATTGGTGCTATTGGGCTGTTTCTTCAGGGGCAGTTGATCTCAGTCAATGAAGTATATACTTATGATTCTGGTGATCTGGTTTGGTGGTTGGGCAGCACCTTCTTCTGTGTTCCCAGGTCATGTTTTGTTCATTCATCAACTCCTCAGCTGATCTTGTTTCTTCAGACTTCAAACTGTAGGGATCTGAATCCTCTCCCGGGTGAATTTCAGCTGAGTGGGGTAGTCTCACCAACACCTCCAAGTTGTTGAGTTTTGCAGGATCAGCAGCTCAGCTGGGCCCTGGCTTGTCCTCAGACAGAGTGTTCAGATTCGTTCTGGTTCCGTCCCACGGAGATAGCTTCTTCCCCAGGTGTTGGGGTTAGAGGCGTCCCTGCCTCTGCTTGTCACTGCTGCTGGGCTCGTCTACCTCTGCGGGCCGCTGGGCCTGTATGTCTCTCCCGGCTGCTGCCGGGCCTGTATGACCCTGTCGGCCGCAGCTGCCAGGCCCGTCTACCTCTGTGGACCGCCACAGGGCCTGTATGTCTCTGCTGGCTGCCACTGCGGGCCTACCTACCTCTGTTTGTCACTGCTGCCGGGCTTGTCTATGTCTGCAGGCTGCCGCCAGGCCTGTATGTCCCTGTCGGCTGCCGCTGCCGGGCCCATCTCTTTATTCATGTGTGTTTTCACAGGCCTGTCACGTCTGTCTCTCTTTCCTATCTTAATAAAACTCTTGTTAGTGGATTCTGTCGTGTTTCGTGACATTTCCTCGCAGGGTAAGAGCGCCACTAAATAATTAACACTGATCTCCAAAATATATATAGAACTCAAGAAACTAGACATCAAAATACCACATAACCCAATTTAAAAATGGGGTACAGATCTAAACAGAGAATTCTCAACAGAATAATCTCAAATGGCTGAAATATACTTTAAGAAATGTTCAACATCCATCATCAGAGAAATGCAAATCAAAACAACTCTGAGATACCATCTTACGCCTGTCAGAATGGCTAGGATCAAAAACACTGAAGACAGCTTATGCTGGAGAGGATGTGGAACAAGGAGAACACTCCTCCACTGCTGGTGGGAGTGCAAACTTGTACAGCCACTTTGGAAATTATTACAGCAGTTTCCCAGAAAAATAGGAATCAAGACCCAGTATAACAATCTTGGGGATATACCAAAAGGATGCTCAGTCATACCACAAGGACATTGCTCAACTGTGTTCGTAGCAGCATTATTTATAATAGCCAGAACCTGGAAACGACCTAGATGCCCCTCAACTGAAGTATGGATAAGGAAAATGTAGTACATTTACACAATGGAGTATCACTCAGCTGTTAAAAAAAAAAAAATGGACCTCAAGAAATTTTCAGGCAAATGGATGGAACTAGAAAAAAATCATTCGGAGTGAGGTAACCCAGACCCAGAAAGACAAACATGGTATACGTTCTCTCTTAAGTGGATATTAGGAGTAATGTACAGGATAACCAACCTACAATCCATAACCCTAGAGAGGCTAGCGAACAAAGAAGGCCCAAGAGGGATGCATGGATTTCCCTGGGAAGGGGGAAATAGAAGAGATCTCCTGGGTAAACTGGGGGTGGAGGGGTAGGGGTGGAGGGTGGGGAGTTGGGTGAGCTCAGCATGGGGGAAGCATCTTGGGGGCCTGATGGAGGGGGAGAGTAATGAAAGAGACGTCTTGATGGGAGGGGGTAGGGAGGGTGATTTCTGGGTTAGGGAGAAACCTGATGCCAGGGAAACTCCAAGGAATCCACAAGGATGACCCCAGCTAAGATTCCTAGTGATAGTGGAGAGGGTGCCTGAACTGGCCATCTCCTGTAAACAAACGAAATCTTAAATGACGTTGTCTTCCCTGTACACTCCTCCGGGGCTGCCAAACGCTGGGGTTGCAAAGATGTCTGAAGGCGCCACCAGGTGGCTGCTGAGAGATGGCCCCAGAGAGAAGATTCCGCCTCTCATGACACAGGATTTTGGGACTCTGTGTGGTGTTCTGGAGTTGATTCTCACTTTGTTGTCTTCAGTTCTTAGCAAAGGCCAGGGCTTATATCCGTTTGGTGGATAAGTGAGTGAGGAAAGGGGACTGTTGTATATAGGGCAGCAGTTTCAGCCCTGCGAAGTTTTAAAGCTACTGTCCTCTCTCCTCTTTTTCTCTTTCTCTGCCTCCAACAAGAACAGAGGTCAACTGCGGGAGTCGCTTTCACCACGCTTTTCACCTCTACCTCTACCTCTACCCCTACCCCTACCTCTACCTCCTCCATAGTGAACCGAACCTAGGACCTCCACAATTGCACTCACTGCTCTTAACCCCTGAGCTATTTCTCCTCCTGCTCTTCTCCTCAGTCTTTTTGCTCTTCTCTCTTGAGCCCAGATGTCTCCTATCAATTCTCTCTGCCTGACAGACACACCCATTAGGTGCTTAGGCCGGCAGACCCAAACAGATGCAGCACATCTTTAAGTAATTAAACACACATCTTGGCATCATTACGCAAATGCAGCATCAACACAGCTAACAGACTTTTACACAGGTAAAAGTAACATTCTACAGCTTCAACAAATGGAAATACATCTTTGCCTACTTAAAATAATATTCTACAGCAGTCCCGTTGTGATGTCAGTTGCAAATATTCATGCAGAGACACATAAAATATGATATAAAATCCTGTAAATCCAAAGCTGTGGTTTAAGAAGCTCCATTGCAAGAGAAGTGCAAAAAATGTTACCAGAGGTCATGGGGGGAGCAGAATTATGATTGATTTTCTTTCTTTTTCCTCCCTCACATTTTCCACACTGTCTATACAGAAGCTTAATATTTGTTATTCTTCTGAGGTAAGCCTTGTCTCACCTTTCCAGCCCCCTAAACTCTAAGACTTCCTCTCTGTACTGCTAGCTCAGTTCACCTTCATCACCTATTTCTCTCTTTCTCGGCCTCACAGGGTATCAAAGCAGATGATGAAAAATCAGACTTTCAGTGAATTCATTCTCCTGGGACTCACAGATGCACTGGAGCTTCAAATCCGTGTTTTCCTATTCCTCCTCCTCACATACATTCTCTGCACTATGGGAAATCTCACTATCATTATCCTCACACTCCTGGATTCCCACCTCCAGACACCCATGTACTTCTTCCTCAGGAAATACTCCTTCCTAGAAATCTCCTTCACATCCACTTTTACTCCTCGAATGCTCGTCAGCATCTCTACAGGAATTAAGGTCATCAGCTTGCTGGCTGCTTCACTCAGTACTTTTTTGCCATCTTTTTAGGAGCCACTGAATTCTGCCTTCTCACTGCCATGTCCTATGACCGCTATGTGGCCATCTGCAAACCCCTGAACTACACCACCATCATGAGCAACAAGGTCTGCACCCTGCTGGTCCTCTGCTCTTGGCTGAGTGGCTTCCTAGTCATCTTATTCCCAATCATCGTGACCAGTCAGCTGGACTTCTGTGCATCCAATGTGCTCAATCATTATTACTGTGACTATGACCCCCTCATTGAAATAGCTTGCTCAGTCACAAGGCTGCTGAAACGCTTTGACTTTCTCTTAGCAGTGGTGGCCTTGATAGTCACCCTGGTGCTGGTGATTCTCTCCTACACTTGCATCATCAGGACCATTCTGAAGATCCCTTCTTCACAGCAGAGAAAGAAAGCCTTTTCCACATGTTCCTCCCACATGATTGTCATCTCCCTCTCGTATGGAAGCTGCATCTTCATGTGACCTTATTTGGAAATAGGGTAATTACAGATATAGTGTGAATGGGGTCATATCGAGTATGGGGGTCCTTAATATAAAACAAAAATGCCTTTATTTTAAAAATAAAAAAGAGGGGAGAGACACAGAGGAAAAAGAACAGCATGTGATAATAGAGACATATTGTAGCATTACCTCTACAAGCTGAGGCCATCCAGGCATTGTGAGTAGACTGCCTGATGCTGGAAGAAGCGAGGAAGTACGTCCTAAGTGACCATCAAAACAGCCCAAAGGGAGGAAATATTTATCTTGGCTCATGATTTGGGCCTATAGACACTTGTGTCTGGCCTGTGACATTACACAGAGAGTGTACTGGAGTGCAGAGCTGCTCATTGCCTGGCTGATGGGAAGGAGACTGGGGACAGGTATACCTTCCAAAGACACTGAGTGACCTACCTCTCCAACTAGGACCCACCTCCTAGAGTCTCCACCACCCACGAATTAATCCAGCCACGGATTAATCTCCTGATGATGTTGGGTGTTTTTTACAATCCAATCACCTCGCAGAGGCTCTCAGAACACCTCAGAACACTGTTGCTTTGAGGACTGAGTCTTCAATACATGAGCTCTTGCAGAGACATTTCAGATCACACAATCTCTCTATTGACACTGTGGTTTTGGATTTCTATCCTCTAGGACATTAAGACAATCAACTTTTTTTTTTTTTAATTTAAAAGTTTTTTTTTTCATTTTACATACCAACCACAGTTCCCCTCCCTCCCCTCCTCCTGCTCCTCCCACCTCTCCCCTATCCCACCCATCATCCACTCCTCTGAGAGGGTAAGGCCTCCCATGGGAGTCAATAAAGTCTGGCATATCAAGTTGAGGCTGGACCAAGCCCCTCCTCCCTGCATCAAGGCTGAGCAAATTATCTCTCCATAGGGAATGGGCTCCAAAAAGCCAGTTCACGCACTAGGGAAAAATCCTGGTCCCACTGCCAGGGACCCCACCAACTGCCCAAGCCACACCCGACTGTCACCCACATTCAGAGGCCCTAGTTCGGTCCCATGCAGTTTCCCCAGCCGTCAGTCCAGAGTCCCTGAGCTCCCACTAGCTCGGGTCAGCTGTCCCTGTGGGTGTCCCCGTCATGATCTTGACCCCCTAGATAATCATCTTCTGTGGTTGTAAGCCACTCACTTGGAGATTCTTTATTATGACAGTCCTTGCAAACCTTTGTAGCCCAAATTACCCTTCTTGTTAGGAAGGACAAGGTTGAAGTTGAGAAAGTTTCTAAAAATTAGAGAATAAACTAGCTTCCATTATAAGAAAGGGAGGTTACAACAATTAGATACATACACGCTGGATGGTGAAAACAGCATTGAGGAAATGGAGGGGACCCAGGATCTGGGGTGTCAAGGTAACACGCAATTTTCAGTGAGGCCAGAAGGAAGAGGAGGAAGAGAAACGGTGGAAACAGCCAGGAAGCCTCCGGGCTGAAGAGGAAGGAGGCCAGGGAGGCCACAAGGCCACAGTGTAGGACTGTTCCTATGGGACAGGACCCCGAAGAACACCGGTAAATGCTGGGGTCTGGGGGGTGAGCTGCTTTATGGCCTCATTTTGGGTTGCTACAAGAGAATACCACATTCTGGGTGCTTTATAAGAGGCCTATTTAGACCACAATTTTGAAGGTTGAAAGCCCTACGTTGGGCAGTCCCATCTGTTTGGATGTGACCTGTTGGGCTTTTGATGAGGGTTATTTTACCTGTCTTATGATATGGAGGAGAAGCAGAAAGAACTGGCTATGGGAAGGAGGAGCCAAGCACATGTGTGGCCTCTTCATAGTAACACACTGTGTTCTTTGCTCACTCCAAGAGAACAGCAAGGGTGGTGTCCCCACAGGCTGGTTGTCTTTCACCGGGCCCTACCTCCTGAAGGAAAGAAGTTGAGGCTTGGCACCATGAGGAGAGCCTATGAGAGGCTGTGGGTGAAAGTGCAGCCCAGTTGTGGCAGAGACCCCAGCATTTTGGTGATGCCAGGACCATGGGATGACCACCAAGAACAGCAGCAGTGGTGGAGTGGAGCCTGCCCGAGGTTAGAGGATAAGGTGTGTGTGTGTGTGTGTGGCAGAGGGCAGAGCTGGTGAAGTGACCCAAGACCCCTGGAGGAGCCCAGGGGATCCTGAATGGATTCCAGACATTGGACATGGAGTTATTTACATGTCTGAAGTTTGGTTTCACTTTGTTCAGATTGTGACTGTGCCTTGGTTCTTCCCTCTTGAACCAAGGAAGTACTTAATTTATTCTTGATTCTTTGAACCTGCAGTTGTAGATTTTAGATTTTAAAAGATAAAATGTACTTGGAATTGTTTAAAAGATACTGAATTTTTCAAGTGATCGCATTTGTAAGACTGGGACTTTTAAATTTTGGAATCTCTATATTGTAGTGTTGGTATTAATGAGTGGTCTTGGGGATGTATACAAGGAAGGAAAGGTGATGGCTTCACAGTGACATGTTTGTGTTGAGTTGACAAGGAGTCAATTGTGCTGGCTAGTTTTAAGTCATTGACATAACCTAGAGTCATCTGAGAGGAGGGAACCTCAATTGAGAAAACGCCTCCATAAGATCAGATCATAAGCAGACAAGCATGTAGGGCATTTTCTTAATTAGTGTTTGATGAGGGAGGGCCCAGCCATTGTGGGTGGTCTTATCCCTGGGCTGGTGGTCCTGGGTTCAATAAAAAAAGCAGCCTGAGCAAGCTATGAAGAACAAGTCAGTAAGCAGCACCCCTCCATGGCCTCTGCATCAGCTCCTGCCTCCAGGTTCCTTCCCTGTTTGAGTTCTTATCCTGACTTCTTTTGATGATGATAAACAGTGATATAGAAGTGTAAGCCAAATAAACCCTCCTCCCCAAGTTACTTTTGGTCATACTGTTACAATCTCAGCAATAGTAACCCTAACTAGGACAGTGTGAAAATGTATTAATAAAATCTATTATTCTTTATGCTTAAAAAGTACTTTTATTTTGGTCATAATTTGAAGACGCTTGTAGATATGCATGTGGGACCAGATCCCCAAAATGTTTTATTTGCCTGTGATCCATGGCACTCTGGAGAGAATCTGAAATAGTGAACCTGCTTAATAGTGTTTACATTCATTTTTGTTAAAAAAAAAAAAAATCAGAAATAGCCGGGTGGTGGTGATGCACTCGGGAGGCAGAGCCAGGTGAATCTCTGTGAGTTTGAGGCCAGCCTGGTCTACAAAGCAAGATCCAGGACAGGCACTAAAAGTACACAGAGAAATTCTGTCTGGAAAAACAAAACAAAACAAAACAAATCAGAAATATGCCAGACTCCAAATTAGAAGAAAATTTGGGTTTGTTTACTACACTCGGTAGATAGAAGCCATTGCCAGCGGAAGCTGCAGAGGTGGCCAGAGCTGTGAATGGGCCGACTTCTAACATGTAGCTCGCCTTTTAACAAGTCACCAGTGCTTCTAGGAAAAACCCATTTTGACAGTCATTACTAACTAGTCAGGACTTCCATGATTGCAACCTGAGCCACCAGAGGCTTGGTAGTGACCACAAGTAGAATATGGCCATTCCCAGCACACCAGCTGACTACCCCGGAGATGTCTTACTGGGATACTCCCAGCATTAAAGCTCAAAGCAAGGATGCCGAAGGATGTCAGAGTAGACTGCAGACTTTATCTCAGGGACAAAACAGTACAGAAATATATACTCTATACATAGAGTAGGCCCTAAAGCTGGTGTTCTTGACCTAGGTTATGGCCTATGATCTCCTGGGGAAATGACTCCCACACTCATCCCAGCACTTGGAAAGCAGAGGCCAGGGGATTGTGGAATCAAGGCCAACTTGGGCTACAGAGGGGTCACTGTCTCAGAACAAGCAAACAAAACCTTCCAAAACAAACAAACAAGCAAGCAAACAGGAACCCCAAACCAAAAATACCCATCTCTCTGAAAAATTAAGTAGGACCATTTGGAATGAGATACAGCTCCCCTCACGAATGTTGGGGGTCGGGCCCGAGGTCTCATATGTGCTACTACCCTTTACTCTCAGTTTTTTTTTTTAAAAGGGGGGAATTATTCCCAGCTGACTGAAATCTGTATATATCCAAGTTCAAGAATACCTACCCTAGCTTTAATCCCAGCACTTGGGAAGCAGAGGCAGGTGAATCTCTGGGTTCAAGGCCAGTCTGGTCTATATAGTCACATTCCAGGTCAGTTGGAGCTACATCGTGAGAATCTGTCTCAAAAATAAAATGTCATCACAAACAAACAAGAATGTCTGCCCTAAAGGATGGGTAGAATTCGGAAACAGCATATTCCAGGCAGGTTTGTTAATGTATCTGGTTTTGTAGTTAACACAAGTCTCAAGAGCCATGCTCAGTCAGTCTCTGGTTCATTCTCTTCCATGTCAGCACATGAGAAAAATCTCACTGGCAGTCTTTCCACCTTGGGCTCCCACCGATGGCCTTGCTCTGAGTTTTTAGTAGGTTATAAGGTGTGAAAGTAAGCTTCATGGATAAGATGAGTCAGGAAAGATTGTGAGTGGAAGTCTGCACCTATCAAGCAGCTCTTATGCCCATCCCACCTTATGCCATCTTTGCAGAAGTGTCCAGACCAAAAGCAGCAAACAATAACCAGCTGGGTGGTTTGGGGGAAGCCCCATCTCTTCTCTGAGCCTGTTCCCTTAACAGAAAAATGTGGGTGTGGGGTGAGGGGTCAGGTGTCTTAGATTACGGCAATAAAACGAAAGATGAGGCAGGAGGATTGTGACTTTGAGGCAAGTCTGGGCTACACTGTGAGGATTGAGGACTTGGTCCTTCCAGCTTGGATTCCCAGAGTTCAGGGGAAATCACGGAACTTGGAAAACGAGAAGAAAAAAAAAGCAAAAATAAAAGAGCTGTTAAGAAAACTGTCCAGCAGAGGGCGCAAGATGCTAAGGATGAGACAGGGTGGCCTTTGCAGTTCTCTGCAATGGACCCTTGAAGCTGCCTTAGGAAGGCTGATGGCAGAGAGGAATTAGTTTGTATGAGGACCTCTGTGGAAAATGTGCAGATGTGACCACACTGGCTGTGACAATTGGATGTCCTCGGGTCCAGCCCCAGCATGTTTATCATTCTGTTCTAGGGGTTCATCACAGACACTGACACCAAAGAGAAACTTTTGAGGTTCTGGGAACTTGTAAGCTGCATCCTTTTTTCCTTTCTCTTCTCTAGTAATAAAATCAATTTGCCACAGAGTAAGATTGCCTAATGGGAGGCAAAGCTACCCATTCTGCTGAGGATTAAAGTTAAAGGGGGGGGCACATCTTTAATCCCAGCACTGGGGAGGCAGAGCCAGGTGGATCTCTGTGAGTTCGAGGCTAGCCTGGTCTACAGAGCAAGATCCAAGACAGACACACAGAGAAATTCTGTTAGGAAAAAAAAAAAAGTCAAGCCTTCCATGAATAACCCCTTGACCTTGAAGGGAACACGTGACTTAAATAAAGCCATCTTGAGCTGTAAGGGATGGATACCAGGCCTGCCCAGGGATGAGTTTTGAGGTGAGGTTTCCTTCCCTTGAAGTTATCCATACAGCCACAGAGACCACAGATCTTAGCTTCCATTTTGTTTCATGGGCAAGTAGGTCTCGAGGGGATAAACGCTGATGCTCAGATATGGTACAAAATACCTCCCACTAATGCGCAGCATCCCTTGGGGTGATAGTCCAGCGTCTGCCAGAACTCCTGGACAACAAATTCATTTCCTTACGAGATACCCACTCCTCTCTTGAGCTTTATCTACTCACATACTGCGCTTATTCCTTAGGTTTGCCCAGGGTCCACCACCCTGAAGCTTCCTCCTAGTGGACTGGGTCTCGTCTATGCTTTGTAAAATCAACCCAATCACATTCACACAACAGGCTTTTCCAACTATTTGAAAACAGCTAAAATGTCTGTAAGTCCAGCTCTCTAGGGGACTGAGGCAGGAGGAGGGCAAGTTCAAGACTAGTCTGGATGTTTTAGCAAGACCACACCTCAAAGTAAGGCTATTTTAAAGGTCTGGGAGAGGGCATGTGTAGGATGGCTCAGTAGGAAGAAGTGTATGTAATGGTGTGCACCTGGAATCCCAGCACTCCGGCTAGAAGATGGGAGGGGAGTTGGGAGACTCCCCTGAAACTCCAGGCTGGCCGGCCTTACGTATGCAGCACCGCTGAAGAAAATAAGAGAGACCCCGCCTCAACAAGGTAGAGGACAGAACTAACACCAGCAGTTTCCCCTCTGACTTCCCCAGGAATGCCTGTTCTGTGCGGCCCACAGAATGAGCTAGACAATCTGTGCTCTCGGTTCTGAATGAATGAGCCTATGAGGTATGTAGCAAGCAAAAGCAAAAGAACAGGTAGCAAGCAGCAGGTGAAAAGGACACAGCATCCAACAGGGATTGCAGAGAGGGAAATGAAAGGTATCGTCCAATCAGGAGCTAACAAACAGGCGGCAGAAGTCCACTGGCAAAGCCCGGTGAAGCAGCCCGCTGGAGATCCTGGCTGAGAGTGTTCCAGACAGAGCAGAGGGTAAGGCTAAGCGAAACAACACACAGCAGCAGAAAGAAAAAAAAAATCATCACACCAGGCACCGTCTTAGTGAGGGTTTCTATTGCTGTGATGAGACACCATGACCACAGCAAAAATTTTTTTAACTTTCTTTTTTCTTTGTGACTTTCACATCATGCATCTCTGTCCCATTCATTTCCTCGTCCCTTCCTGTCTGCCCTCTGCTCTTGCAACCTCCCCCACAAAATAAGATAAAATAAAAATTGAGAGAGAAAAAGGAATAAAAAATAAAGAAAAGGAAAACTCAGTTTCCTCATGGAGGCTGCAGTGTGACACAGTGAGTCACCCAGTAAACCCTTTTATCCGTATATCTTTACTTGCAAGTGTTCATTGCCAAGAGCCATTGGTCTCGTTCAAGGCTTCTGCTACACTGTCAATGCTGGGCCCTCACTGGGACTCCTCTTGCTTCTCCTGTTGTTGCGCTGTGTTGTGGAGATCCTGCAGCTTTGGGTCTGCAGGACCAGCCCCTTCACCTGCTCCAGCAGATCATAGGTGGGGTGGGCTAACTCATAACCCTAGTTCTGGGCCTGGATAGTTGCAGGGTTGGTCAGTCCACCAGCTCTCCCCTGTCCTCACTACCAGGGTGAGCTCTCCAGCCTTGCCCTGACTAGTTCACCCCTTGCAGGGGTAAGCAAGGGGCAGGGCCAGTTTTCCAGCTTCCACATCTTCAGGGGCTGTTCTCTCACACCTACACCTTCAGGGCCAGCTCTGCTGTCTTGCCCAAGCATGGTGTAGGGACCACGCTCTGGAGTGCTGCAGCTGGTAAGGGGCAGGGTTCACTCTCCCACTCTTATGACCTTAGGACCACCTCTCCCACCTGCCTCAGGCTTTGATTGGCAGGGGTGGGGTGAGGGAGGGCATCCCTCCCCCTGCTCATGCACAGCAACTCTTATAAAGGATAACATTTAACTGGGGCTGGCTTACAATTTCAGAGGCTTAGTCCATTATCACCATGGCAGGAAGCATGGCAGCATGCAGGCAGACATGGTGCTGGAGAAGGAGCTGAGAGTTCTACATCTTGATCTGCAGGCAGCCGAAGTGAATGCCACACTAGGCCTACCTTGAGCATCTGAGACCTCAAAGCCTGATCTGATAGTGACACATGTCCTCCAACAAGGCCACACTTCCTCCAACAAGGCCTCTAAATAGTGCCACTTCCTATGGGCCAAGCATTGAAACACATGAGTCTGTGGGGGCCATTCCTATTCAAACCCACCACAGGTACTTACAAACATCCAGAAGAAATGACTGGGGAACCAGAAAACAGTCATGCTCGAGTTCCAGATCCAGGTATCCTGGCAGGGCAAAATATTCTACCCATAGGTAAACTTCTGCCTTCACTCTCCTAGAATATGAATTTTTATCTTATGGGATGAACAATAGTAATTTCTGTTGGAAACGGCTTGCCTTCTAGCTGTCCTCAAGGACACAGTATTTTCACTCTTGGGTTTTCCTCTCCCCATTATAGAGGCAGATGGGTACAGCTGGTCACCAAACTAGGGGTGTTGGAAGATATTTGACATAAACATGCTGAAGTCTGAGACAGCAGAGCCTTCCTTATTCTAATAATTCATCTTTAATAAACTTAAGATGAGCAATACCAATATATTGTACATTATAGCACCCCAAGCATTCTCTTTCTCTCTGTCTCTGTCTCTGTCTTTCTCTCTTCTCTTTTTTTTTTTTTTTTTTTTTTTTTTTTTTTTTTTTTCTTCTCTCTCACACACACACACACGCACACACACACACACACTCACACATCCCACAAATAAGTTTTTAAAATAGAGGACATTCTTAGCATAGCGTATGTTGGGTACCATCCCCAACACTGGAAAACAAGAGAAAAGAAAATCCAACTATGTCTCCACACATGCTCAAGTTAATAACTAAATTTAAAAAATAAATTATTTTAAAAAATTGTAACATTACTGCTTAAAATGAACCCAATGGATTGGAGCTGGCATAGCAATTTTATATCTTCTGTTGACTCATTAAAACACACACACACACACACACACACAACATTTTTTTTTAATTTTACATTTACTGATGTGCACGCACGTGTGCTAAGGCACATGTGTGGAGGTCAGAGAACAATTTGCAAGGATTGTTTCTCTCCTTCCACCATGTAGATTTCTGGGGACAAATTCAGGTCATTCAGGTTGGCGGCAAGTGCCTTTCTTTACCTGCTGAACCATCTTGCCAACCCACCACTAATAATTTCTTTAAATCATTCTTTCTATTTTCTCTCCTTGAGCCTGGAATTCCATTCTCCTACCTCTTGAATTTTATTCTACACTGTGGTGCTAGAACACCATGTAAGAGACAGGTGTGGTAATGTCTTAGTCACTGTTCTATTGCTGGGAAGAGACACCATGACCTCAGAAATTCTTACAAAACATTTAATTGGGTCTGGCTTAGAGGTTTAGTAAATTATCATCATGGTTACGAGCATGGCGCACACAGGCAGACATGGTGCTGGAGAAGGAGCTGAGAGTTCTACATCCACATCTGCAGACAGCAGGAAGAGAGAGACTCTGGGCCTGGCTTGGGCTTTTGAAACCTCAAAGCCCACCCCCAGTGACACATTTCCTCCAACAAGGCCACACCTCCTAATCCTTTCAAATAGTGCCACTCCCTGAACCTATGGGGGCCATTTTCATTTGCCCCACCATAGGTACTTGGCTATAACAAAAATTTATTTTTTAAAGTTTGTAGTTACCTAAATATTAAAATTATTCTGAATTGAAATATGAGCGCAAATGACATTATTGCAAAATTTCAAATCTATTCCTATTTTGGCCATTGATATAAGTCCATGAAAACGCTTTAGAAGTTTTGTTTACATAAATAGATGGGAACATGGGAATTTTGTTACAGCACCATCCTCAAGTTTTTGAAATTCCTTCTGAGTTGCCAAAACTCAGGGTCGTAGGGTCATCTACCAAAAGATTATTTTTAATACCCTGTCAGCTGACCCCTGAATTAGCTGCTCCTTTAATTTGGCTGATAACTTGGACTCGGGACCACCTGACATGCAGAGGAATGCATGGCCCTTTCTCCAGAGCTGTTAGCTTTCTCAGTGTCCATCAGTAACTGTCCCTTTGTGACCTACAGGCTTGGCACCCCCAGGTAAACACATTCTTACCTGAGAATGCCCTTTGACCCGAGGATAAGACCCTCTTGACTGCTGGGATGACTTTCTGATAGAAAGGAGCACACTTGGGAGGGGGAGGGTAAGGGGTAGGGGTAATTGGATTGTAAAGTCCAGTTTGAAGAGGGCCACTTCACAAGAAGGAACATACATGCCATGCCATCCTCAGGAGGAGGAGGAGAAGGAGGAGAAGGAGATTGAGAGGTGCAGCTCTTATTAATAAACTGAGCCCCACAGAACAGCATGTGTGTCAATATTTTACTGCTGTATCACAAACTTAAACCACCTCAAGCTTAGGTGGTTACAAACAGCAAGTGTTTTTTGTCTCCCAGAGCATGTGGGCCACAGACTTTATTAATTCACTCGGTTTGTTGTTGTTTGCTTGTTTGTTATTTTGCCGCTGGTTTTAAGATTTAAAAGTATTTTTATTTGTGTATGTTTGTATAAGTGCATTCAAGGCCAGAAGAGGGTTTTGGATTTTCTGGAACTGGGGTTAGAGAGAGCCATGAACTGTCCATTGTAAGTGCTGGGAACCAAACTTTGGTCCTCTGGAAAAACAGCCAGTGCTCTTAACTGCTGAGCTGTATCTCCAGTGGTGATTTTTCCCCCTCTAAGTTTATACACAGCTTCCTGGATCCTCTGCTTCAAATTGCCTCTGTGGCTGATGTCGCAGTGTCCGCTGGGGCTAGGGTCTCATCTGACGGAGAATCTAGTGTTGAGTCTGCCTCGAAGGTCACTCACGTCGTTGCTGGGATGACTCAGTTCCTCAGGGCTGTTGCCTCTCCTCGCCATATGGTCATCCCCATGCGGACTCTTCATCAAAGCAAGCATATGAAAGAGGATGGTTCCAGACGGCCCAAGTCAGTCTTTTCTAACCTCTCTGTGGAAATAACATCCTATGACTTTACTGTGTTTTATTGTTTGGGTGCAAATCAATTGGCCTAGCCCACACAGGAAGGTAAAGCTTACATAAAGGCAGAAACTAGGGGGTTGGGGATCATTGGGGCTAATTTAGAAGTCATCTGCATAAGTGATTCAATAACCACCTGTTAGGGAAAATAATTTTAATTATTCCTCTTTCCCAGTTAAGGGAATATAGTTCTAATCATACTTACACTGCTATAGTCTTTTAAGATACAACAATTAAAATCTGAGAGAGAAAGAGAAAGACAGAGACAGATACACACACACACACACACACAGAGAGAGAGAGAGAGAGAGAGAGAGAGAGAGAGAGAGAGAGAGAGAGAGAGAGAGGCAGACAGACAGACAGTCCATCCCAAAGTTTAATGACAAGGCCAGCTGCCTCCAAGGACATGGAAGTCTGTCATCTCAGCCCTGTCAACCCCAGACCTTCTGCATCCAACGCACACACTCAACTCATCCCTATTCACTCAGTTCAGATGTGGTATTCTTTTTGTTTTGTTTTGAGACAGGATCTCACTATATAGCTCAGACTAGTCTGGAACTCACTATGTAACAGGCTGGCCTTCAACTCACGATCTCCCTGATTCTGCTTTCTGAGTCCAGGCAGTGCGCTCCTGGATGGATAGGGTATTCCGCATTTGGGAATTCTTGCATATATTTTTGTATATAGTCTTACATATACTTTCACTCTAACAAGCTATAACTCTGAGTCAGAGAGTCCATGGCTATACACTCTCCTTCTCCTCTTTAAAAGTATTAATTTTATATGTATGAGCATTTTGTCTGCATGTGTGTCTATGTATCATGTGTGCCTGCAGCCCACAGAGGCCAGATGATGCATCGGATCCCCTGGAATTGGAGTTGCAGGTGGTTGTGAGCTCCCATGGGGGTGTTGGGAATTGAACCTGGGTCCTCTGGAAGAGCAGCCAGCACTCCTAAGTGCTGAGCTATCTCTCCACCCCTCCTCCCCTCTATTCTTGTTTTGTTTGCTATACTGGAGATCGAACTCTATATTCAGGTTTCAGCTAGGCTTCTCCCTGTCTTCCTATGCTGGTGAAGTTGCTCCCTCTTTCTTCACTTTTAGGGAGTTTATATTTCAACTTTGTGGCACTTCATTCAGATACTGGATTCATCCATTTACCCTTGTTAAGGGTAAGCCAGAGCTCAGGAGAGGTCCTAACATAATTCAAGTTTTCTGGAAGAGATAAAAGTTGGAGCATAAGGAAAAGGAGTCTCATAGATTATATTGTTGTTCATGTATTTTCTGTCCTGCTCTGGGTTGTTCCTCTGGGCAGGGCCCTGCCTGGTCAAGTGTCCTATAACCTGAGCCCTATTGACAGTGACTTACTTCGCCTGGTGAGGCATGAATGAATGTGCGGGGAAGTTTAGAAAGCTGGAGTAACGTTTGCTGCATCCGTTTCTCCTCAGATCTTCCGGATATATACCCAGAGGAGAGACGGCGTGGAACAGAGCCCCATGCAAACCATCGAAAAATGAATAATGGGGGAGGGGGGTACAGTTTTTGCACGGGAACCAAGACTTGGGGTTTAGTTTGTTACCACAGCAAAGCCCGGCCAATCCTGATTGATACAGTTCACAACTTAAAAATGCCTAAGAGGCTCACCTTCTCATTTTCAGGACACATGTTAATAGACAAAAGCATGAGGAGGAAATGTGGGAACCATGCTGTGTGGGAATAAGCCAGCGTTTCCAATGTCCACTGTCTGGAGGAGCATGTGAGGAGAGAGAAGCCAGGCAAGGCTTAGCCTCCAAGATCTGGAACCTGGGCCCCTCTTAACCCTCCTGCTTCTGTCGCCAGTGTCTGTTAGCCTGTCCCTTAGCTGCAGGCAGAACAGGGACAGGAAGTTCTAGTATGCTTGTGTACTTTTCCACAAATGTGTGTGTAGCTTGAATAGAAGAGGAAAGGAAGGAGATAGGAATCTGTCTGAGAGGGGGAGAGGATAGAGAAAATGAGTTTAACTAACCCTGAGCATTTATTTCTAGTTTACAAATGTTTCACTTAAGTCATGGTCAGTGAGGTTTCTTGATAGTTGGACTCCACCCACCCCCACCCCCCCCCCCCCCACCCCACCCCTTCTCTTTCTTTGCTTTTGCTTATTGCCCCTCCCCCACCCCTCACTTGGCAGCTCCTTTCTTCCCCCTTCTTTTCTACCGATTAATGAGCAGCACTTTCCCTTTGATCCGCTACAACGTGCATCCCCACGAGCCCCGTGTGCACAGTGACAAGCTCAGGCCAGGTTCGGTCCCATTTACAGACCCTTCAAGCAAGGGACATAAATGAACCGCGTGCAGCCCAGGGCGCAGGAAGCGGAACACACCTGGAGAGGTGCAAAGGAATGCTTTGTGAGTCCAAAGCTGTTTTTTACTCATAAGTGTGTACCTGTCAGGAGAGGGACAATGCATTCTTAACGGATATCTTCTCTGCTTCGAGAAGCCATGAAACATAGATCTGCATTTCCACATCCAGGTGCTCCAATCAACCTAGGATACTTATTACACACCTCTACTCACTCACCATACCTTTAATCAGCTGAATTTGCACCTCTGGATTAGTCCTGATCTTCTCTGTGAAGCTCAAGACTCATTTTTCACTTGGGTTCTAGGAAACAATCAGATACTAGGTCTCTGGTGTGCGATGTTTCTCAACTGTTCTTCTTTGAGCCTCACTTTTGGTCACCTGGGAATTACGATTAATGTTCCCAGCCTCCTTCACTGAGGATTCAACAAGTAGAGTAGAGTGCTCAGCATGTTTCCTGGAATGAAGTAAGTCTTAAAATGTCATTAGTCTCCTTCAAAGGAGGGCATGACAGTATCTGATTGTAGTATTAAGCATTCACAAAGCTCTGGCCCAGGCCAGCATGACCCTCAGGGATGTGATTCAGTGCAGCCAACATGAATTGAGCTTTTAATTTGTGCCAGGTCTGACGGGAGCCAGACAGTTGGAATGGAAGTGAGTATAGTGAGAAGGAATGGGTTTCAGGTTGGCCCTAGATCCCAGTGGGATGTCTGGGATTGCCAATCTGGCAGGTGGGAATCTTCTAGAATGGGACTAATAGCAGATTTAAGCATAAGCATCACACGCAGAGACAAAATAGGGGGCATAGGGAAGAAGAAGGATGTCATAGGAAATGGGGCACAGCTTTCTTCAGGAACTGGGAGGAAGAAGCAGGGCCAGAAAAGGATGCTCAGAGGATGCGATTGGGGAAGCTGGGAAAACAAGAGATGCAAAGGAGAAAGATGATAAATAATATGGCAGCTAGAATAAAGCACCATCCCGTGCTTTACAGGGAGAAAGCATTTTCATAGGCTGGACTGAGTGGGACCTAGATTAAAACAGTCCCTTCTCCCTCTCCCTCGTGTGTGTGTGTGTGTGTGTGTGTGTGTGTGTGTGTGTGTGTGTATTCCCGGAAGCAAACCCTGTACACCAGTGGTTCTCAACCTGTGGGTCATGACCCACTTGGGAGTTCCATATCAGATATCCTGCATACCAGATATTTACATTGCAATTCATAATGGTAGCAAATAACAATTACAGAGTAGCAATAAGATAATTTTATGGTTGGGGGGTCACCACAACATAAGAAACTGTATTAACGGGTCACAGCATTAGGAAGGTTGAGAGCCACTGCTGACAAGCACTCTGTCACTGAGCTTCATGCCCAGCCTAAAGCAAGACTTCTTAATCTTGGCTATCCTTAGAACCACCTGGGAACTCTTAAAAATCTTTTTCCCTGAGCTGGAAGAAGCAGGTAGGGGCCAACAGCCTTCCTAGTACTGTGAAGGCTGGATCAAGAAGATCTTAAATTTGAGGCCAGCCTTGGTTTGGCTACAGAGGGAGACCCTGGCTTAACAAACCAAACCCAATTCCAAACAAAACAAATGAAAAACAACAACAACGCCCCCCCAACTTCAGGGCAACACCACGTGTGAGTTCAATCAGAATTTCTGGGGGGTGGAAGTGTAATATCTATTGAAGTGATTGTGATGTGTAGAAAATGGCTTAGGGAAGAATTCTGTGCAAGGAGGTGGAGATGTCCAGGTAAGCGAAGCCTGGGCAGGGAAAAAGACTGAAAAAGCCAGGAGCCAGTAGAACAAGACTGGCTGGTCAAGAGCTAGGACTGCTGATTGGGATGTGCTGGAGTAAGAGGTGGGGATGGAGGCGAGGAGCCTTTCTCAGAAGGTGGTGAACACAGAGCTCTGCACCCCCCACCCCACCCCAGTGCTTCTGGTTCCACGGATCTGAAGTGGGGCGCTGGACTAAGAAAGTTCTCGCCCACTGATGTAGTTGTTCTCAGGTTATGCTGATGGCTGCTTCCTTCAGCTGTGATGGCTCACCTTGGTGAGTGCTACAATCCAAGGAGGATTATAGGGAGAGTTTTACAACGGAGTATTTGGTGATGGGAATCCAACCCATGTCTTCACCAACACTAGGTTTAGTACCCCACTGCTGAGGCGCACTCTGTGTCCTAAAGAAGGTTTTTTTTTTTTTTTTTTTTTTTTTTTTTTTTTTTTTTTTTTTTTTTTTTTGTTTTTTTTGTTTTGTTTTTTGAGACAGGGTAGAAGATTTGATGAGAGAAGGCTATCTGAGCCGTTTTTTGTCTGTTCATGCTGCTGATGCATCGTTCCATCTCAGAGCCAATGACAGCTGCTCGAGCTTTGGGCACTTCATCCGTCAGCCCCGAAAGAAGCAGTTTTGGAGGAACTTAAAAATTCAGGTCCCAAGTCGGGCTTGGGTGGCACATACCTTTAATCCCAGCACTTGGGAGGCAGAGCCAGGTGGATCTCTGTGAGTTCGAGGCTAGCCTGGTCTACAGAGCAAGATCCAGGACAGGCACGAGAAACTACACAGAGAAACCCTGTCTCGAAAAACCTAAAAAAAGAAAAAAAAATTCAGGTCTCATCTCTCACTAACAAATTGAATTTCTGGATGGGGCGGGGGTGGGGGGGTGACCCTTCTTTGAAATTAAAGATGCCCTGGCGAATTTCATTATGGAATGCCTGACAGGTAATGCAGATGTTTCAATCCAGATGTAGAATTGTTGTAGACATTCATCTGGGTGTCACCTTCTGGGGAAAGGGTTCCAGAACAACGGCCCCAGCTGGTGTATGTGTATCCTCTGGCTGAAAGCCACACTCAAGGTCAGTTGCTATGGTTCAAAGCCCAAGGCAGCGTCCTGGACCTCGGTCCCGTCCCGTCCCGTACCCCCCCCCCCCCCCCGCGTCCCTCCACTTCTGCCAATTCTTTTTCCCTTTGGGGTTAGAATGCCCAAGTTTCTTTGCAAGTTGGGATAAGCACTATGAAGCTGCTGTGGGCAGCCAAAAGCAAGGGCAGAGGACACATGAACAAATGACGTAGGGGCCCAGAGTATGGGAGAGAGGAGCCAAGGGAACCTGAGATTCTGTCTTTTGAGAGGAGGAGCCTGGGGTCTAGTAGGAGCCTCTGCGTGAAACAGCGTTCCCGCAGGAGAACACCACTTGACTCATCAAGATTTCTGCGCAGGGAGCTCATTTTGGTGAGGATGCTCTCTGGTGTGCATCAAAAAAAATCACCTTAGTAGAGAATTCTGACATAGTTAGGCTTTAATGATGAAAACGTTCAGTACAAACATATAAAACGGAGAGAAAAAGTAAAAGGCCGTCCAGCCGCAGATAGCTTCCTCTCTCTTCCTAACTTCCCAGTTTCTTCCCTCTTCTCCTGTCTCCATTGCACTTTCGCCCATCCTCTGCCCGGGTGGTGAGGACAGCGCGGGGCGCGGCAGGTGCGACACCCCGCTCTCACCTGAGCGGCGTTCGCCCGGCGGCCAGCAGGGGGCGGCGCGCTCAGCCTCCCGGGGCGCCGCTCCTCGCCGGCCCCGCCCCCCGCCCCAGGACCCGGTGGCGGCGGGGGCGCAGAGGGCTTAAAGGCGGCGGCGGCGACGGCGGCGGCCCGCGGTGAGGCGCGGGTCTCCCCCCCGCCCTTCCACCTCTCCACTCCCTCCCTCGCCGCGAATCCGCGCCTCCTCTCCCTACCTGAGCCGGGAGCGCGGCGCGCCTTCTCCCCGCCCTCCCGCCACTCCTGGCCGCCGCCGCACCAGCTCTGCCGCCGCCCTGGGAGTAAAGGTCGCCCCGGCCGGAGCGAGCGGGCGTCGGCGCCAGCAGGTCGGTCCACCCGGGAAAGGAGCGCGGAGGAACTGGGACCCGGCCGGGAAGATTGCACCAGCGGTGCCCCGAGAACGCGCCGGGGAGCGAGGAGCCCGGCCTCAGAGCGCAGCCCCGGACCCAGCGTCCCGCGAGGCGCCCGGGGCTCCGGCTCGGCCCGCGGGGACATGTCGTACAGCGAGCTCTACACCCGGGTGAGTGCGGGCCCCGCGCGGCCCCGGGGACACAGGTGCGGCGAGACGCGCTCGGGGCCACCTTCCCCGCCGTTCTCGGGCGCCCCTGCCAGCGTCTCTGTGGTCTCGGTCCCCGGCACCCCCAACTTGGGTGGCGGAGAAAGTTTGGGTGCTCCAGGAGTGCGCCGCACCGACTGGCCGCCCGCCCCGCAGAGTCCCCCTGCTGTCACAGCGGCGCAGCTCCGTCCCACGCAGGGGACTGTCGCCACCTTCCACTTCGCCCTTCTCTTCTCGTTCTCTCCGGGTCTCAGTCTCCGGCTGAGAGCCTGGAGCCACAGGGGCGTCTTAGCCCGCAGGGAGCCGGGGTAGGACACCAGCTTCCACCCAGGCACCTGGCAGGCGGCCCCATTTCCTCTTTCATGGACCCTGTTCCAGGTCCCCTGCAGTGCCGAGCGCCCCTCAGTTGGTCTTTCTTCCCTTGCGCGTGGAGACCAGCGGGATCTTGAACTTGGGAGTGGAGAGGGACGAGGAGCCAGCTGGGTGGGAGGGGCGCGGAGCTTGGAGGACGGGGGTTTGTAGAAAGGTGCTGGAGGGATTTCTAGTGAGCTCAAGGAAATATAACCCTTTAAATATATATTTAATTCATATATATATGCCTTCATGTCTGTATGTGCACTGAAGCCAGAAGAGGGCGTCAGAGCCCCCTGAACTGGAGTGGGTGCTGGGACCCGAACTAGGGTCCTCTGAAAGAGCTGCAAAACAGATTGCAGCAAGTGCTTTTTAACTGGGGAGCCATCTCTTCAGCCCTAGGAAGCCTATACTTAATTTGCCTACAATGGGCATTTTGAGGCAGCTCTTTTAGCGTTATCAAGTATTTGGGGAGGGTTGGAGTAATTATTGACCAGGGACGGAGTTATCTTTAAGGTCGCTCTGGATTAGGAACAAGTGCGGCAGGAGGTCTCCTCCCAGGTTCCGCGCGGCAGGTGATGTAGTTAAAGCTACCAGCAGCTTCCCAGGTGTTGGCTCTGCAGCCCTAACCCTCTGGTTTCTGCCTGGTCCCGGGCGAGGTGAGCAAGTCAGGGCTTTAATCATCCATTCTTTGCTTCCTTAAAAAATGTTTCGTATATCCCAAAGTCTGGTGTCTGGGACCTGTTTAACAGTGTTGCCTGCTTGCACGTCCCTGTGCAGAGGGATATGTGAATGCAAGCGCGCAGTGTGTAGGTGAATTTGCAATTCCTGTTACACCGGCCCCGTGGACAGGTCTGGGCGGGGTAGGAAGAGGAACTTCCGCATCCTCACCTGGAGATTGCTAGCTAGTGTCCAGCGCATGGGGGAGCCCTTCAGCTCCGTGGGCTCACCGCCTTATCTTAGTTTAGGCGGAGGGGGTGGGGGAGGCTGGTCCGGGTCAGCAAGGGCTAAAGCTCATGCAGTGGTTATGAAGGAGGGTGTCACCTACTTGGGGGCCAGTCCTGGACTGATTCGGATAGCCTTTGGGTTCACCAGGAATTCCAAAGCACCATAGGTACCAGTCTCTTTGAGAGGGGTGGAGAAGGTGCGAGCCAGGGCTGGAACTCTTTAGCAATACCGGCGGCTTGGGAAATGCACTCCACCTCTTTTATCTGTGGGAGTGAAGGGAGGAGCCTTCCGAGTTCCAGCTGGCAGCTCTGGCACTGAGAGGCTCATCAGAACCGGGTCTGGAGGCTGGAAACCAGTGAGGCAGGGGGAAACAACCTGAGCTGGATGGAGTGTTCAGAGCTGAAGCTGTGTTCCGTGACAGTCTGCGGAGCTTCAGCGCGTATGAGCGAGCGAGATGGGTAACCACGCCACATGTTCATGCAGCATGTCCTGAAGTTCCTGAGCAGACAGTATTTAATTGCTGCCTTTTGAAGCTAATGACTTACTGGAGACGCCGAGTTTTTGGAGATCTAGTTTTGAAAAACAAAACATTAATGCCAAATTTCTTTTCAAGTAGATCACTTGTAGGGGAAACAATTTGATGTTTAGTTAGATGTGACTCTGTTGCATGCTAATAGGGATGGTAAATTAGTGGGAGTCTGAACTCAAAGTGTTTCAGTGTACTTTCTCTTGAGTTATCCATCTACAGACAAAACCTCAGGTCCCGAAAGAACTAGTTAAGTCGAGTATCTTCATTGGTGTGAGTGAGTGTTTGGAATCATTAAAGCAAAAAACAGAGTTCTGCCATTAGCGGATTTCTGGTTCTCGGTTATTGTTAAGTTATTAAATCTGAAGTCAAGGAGATTTTCTGGGGCTGAGCACTAGCCTTCGGCATGTTTTGTTTTGTTGACAGGGTGTGTAGCTCAGGCTGTCCTGGAACTCCATGGTAGTCCAGGCTGGCCTGGAACTCAGGGGGATCTGCCTGCCTCTGCCTCCTGAGTGCTGGGATCAAAGGCGTGCACCACCACAACTAGGAGCTTCCAGGTTCTGTCTTGGGTTGCCATTGCTCTGTCTGGCAGTTAAGGGCACTCACTCTTCAGTATGAGAAGCAGTCGGGCTGCTTTTTAACCGTTGTAGCCCTACTTGCCAGGCAGGATTCTGAGTGAGTATGAATCATAAATCACACAGAGACACAGTACCTGCTGCTCAGATCCACTTTGTTTCTTGGGGAGATGATTTATTCATTTTGTTGTATTATTGAAATACCCAAATGTTCCCATTTATTTTTAACTTACTAGTGGGCTTTCCTCATGTGTCCAACACTGGGTTGAGACATACACCTTAATATATTTATTATGCATGATGGAAATATCCAGTGTGCCAACAGCATTTTTAAATATTTGGGATGGAAATTGTATAACCCTTTATTGATCACACCTATAGCCTTAGTTGGGAGGTGTTATTGGAGTATAAAACATTATGTAAGATGTACATAGCCTGTGGGCATTAAATAGTCTGGGTAATAACTTAGTATATTGGTATATTTCTGGTTACTCAAAGACTTCCCCCTCCACTCCATTTCTCTCTTTAGCTGTAGGCTCATGTACAATGTGTGTGTGTGTGTGTGTGTGTGTGTGTGTGTGTGTGTGTTTGTGTGTGTGTTACTGTTTTTTTTTTCTCACTGTTGAAGGGCATGTCTTATTAACAAAGACACTCTGTTTTTAGAATACCCAGCCCCTTACCTTTGAGGAATTGCTTTCTTTGTAGTGAGGACGGAAAAAGAAAATGAGTTAGTGCCAGATGCTTTCAGAGTGACATCAAGGTGAGTCAGAGAGGTGGAGTGGACTGGCTCTGTTGTCACAAGAGCTCACTAAATGACGTATGTGAGTGCTTGGTTTTCCAACCCCTAGACAAGACAGTGTGGGCTTGACTTGTGCAGGCCCCAGAAGGAAGCCCAGGCATGGACTAGCATGGGGGATGTGAATGATTGCAGAGGACAGCCTGATCTTAAACTATGCATGGCCTCTTTCCCTCAGACGGAGTCATGCAACCTATAAAGAATTATTCTGGATACTGTTGTGGAATATTATTTTAAGATGTGTTACATTTGTTTATGCTGTGGAACATTTGTTTAATGATGCACAAATGTGTTGCATTCTTTTCTGTTGCATTTAACTCTGTGAAGCTGTTACTGTGCCTGTCTAAAACACCTGATGGTCTAATAAAGAGCTGAATGGTGAGGCAGGAACAAGGATGGGTGGGGCTAGCAGGCAGAGAGAATAAATAGAAGGAGAAATCTGGGAGGAAAAGAAGAAAGAGGATGAGAACAAGGAGAGGAGGATGCTAGGGGCCAGCCACCCAGCCACACCGCCAGTCACGGAGGAAGAATGAAAGTAAGATTACAGAAGTAGAAGAAAGGTAAAAGTCCAGAAGCAAAAGATAGACGGGATAATGTAAGTTAAGAAAAGCTGGTTAGCAACAAGCCAGCTAAGGCTGGGCATTCATAAGTGACAATAAGCCTCCGTCCGTGTGTTTTATTTGGGAGCTGGGTGGCAGCCCCCCCCCAAAAAAAGAGCTAAAGAGGCAAAACAGTAAAGAGCAAAACAACCAACAACAGGATAGAAAATGTAAACACTGCTTTTCAGTTATTTTGAATAAAGACATTTTATGTTTTCTACTTTGATTATAGTTAGCAGACAAACTGGGAGGTCATTGGTGTTAAGACAGTACTCTCAGATTATCCCTTCTCTTGCTAAGCTTTTAAATGACAGGTTGTATCTCCACAGTCTAATCCAAAACTCAGTGTACGTATATGTTTGCATTTTTCTTCAGTGCTGAGGTGGGATCCAGGGCCTCGTCTCTGCTAGGCAGGAGCTCTGCCACTGAACACCTCAGCCCTAGCAGAGGCTTTCCGAGAGCTGCTCCAGTTTGCTCTATTGGCTGGCACACCTTGTGAGTATCAGCTTTGAACCAGGAGCCTTTACTAAGAGTTCTGACTGGAGCGCCACTCCTTGGAAGAACAGAATTCATGTGATTGAGGGAGGTGCCCTCTAGCTTTCGTTTGCCTAGACCTCAAGTACACGGGTTTCCCTCAATTCTGGTCCTCCTGCTTTCACTGTGCCCAGCCACGCCACTGGAAGATGATTCCGTCCTTACTCTTGTCCTTCATCTGAAAAGAGATGGTATTTCAGACCGTAAAGAGTTCTTGAAGAGCCCTGGTAGCAGATGCTGTCCGTGTCACCCTATTAGTGTCTTGGTTCTCTCAGTAACCTGCTCCTGTGCCGCTTTGACAACACTTCTTGTAACTGTCTTTTCCCGGGAGCCCCAAAAGTTCAAATCCTCCACACAGGGGGGCAGTCTGTGAAGAGTGGGAGGGTAACCGTGTTACCCCCCACCCCCAATACCTGGGGACGTGGAATACCCTTAAGACACACCCTGCACTGTTCGGGAATTCTTCCGCAGGGTTGGTCTGTTGGGACTTTTCTCAGTATTACACTTGGTTTGGCTCCCTTCCTTTTTCTGTCTCCAGCCTCGCTTCCTGCAGAACACTGCATCCCATATATCTCTTGGGCAGAAAAGCTTCTAGGAACCCAAATTAGTGCATAATTCACAGTGCCCTGTTGAGGCAGATGCCAGGCAGCTTAAGGCACTTGGCCTCTGTGGGTTCCCTGGTGAGGCCTGTTCGAGGTGAAGGCATTTTGATCCACCTACCTCACCTCAGCCTTCCTTCCCAGGACACTGTCTGTCTGACATATTGGTTTCTCCCTAACCATCTGTAGCTCAAATTCCTTTCTTACCTCTGTTCCCAATTGCAGGTGGCCTGGAACCAGTGGTCCTTTGGCTGGGTGCTATCTGTCAGTTTCCCTTAAAAGATGGAACTTAAGGCCGGGGGGGTGGTGGCATATGCCTTTAATCCCAGTACTCAGGAGGCAGAGGCAGGTGGATCTCTGAGTTGGAGGCCAGCCTGGTCTACAGAGTGAGTTCCAGGACAGTCAGGACTACATAGAGAAATCCTGTCTTGAAAAACAAAACAGAAGAATGGAACGTAAAAACTGAGATATGAGTGCCAGGTGTGCTTGCTGATGCTCTTTCTTCTTAGAGTCCTGAGCCTGAGACTTGGTGTTTTAGTTATGAGGGGCAAGGGGAGGAAGGCTATGAGGGTCTTCAGGTTTCAGCTGGAGAATTGACGGATAACGCAAATCAGGCTAGTGCAAGGATGACTCGTATTTCAACATGGTGAGTCTGGAGTGACAGTGGTTGGTGTAAGTGAAAATGATCTCAATGTCAGTAGTTTAGAAGAGAGATCAGAGCTGAGATTTCATAATAATACAGACAGTATCTGGAATCCTCTTTGGGAAGATGCAGCTGTCTCATAGTGCCGTGTTAATAAGGGCAGTGCCTTGGTGTGGGGCAGCCTAGGCCTTTGTGGTCATGATCTTGATGAGGACCATCCTAGATGCTATACTTTGAGGTTTTCAGCTCGGCTGCCTTGAAGTAGATATTTCTCTACGTCTCGACTTCTGTCAAAAACTGCATCATGAGGAGGTCACTGGAAGATTATGTCCTAATCCGTGTACCATTTCTGACACACACCATCCATGGCAACCCTTTCTTAGCTTGCTTCTCCCTCTAGTTAAAAGTTATGGTCACAGGGCCACGGCCCTTTCCCTCCAACCCTTGGAACTAATAGAACTCACTAATTTGCCAAGCGTGAATGGTGTAGACCACCACGGTTTTGGAGGAGAGTTTCCAGTCCCCTTCCCAGGGGAGGAAGTTTTAAATTTAAGCTTTAAAAAGAAAATTAAAAAGCATTTTTCATACTATTCCCCTGTCCCCCGATTGAAATGATTATTGCAACAATTCACAGGAAAGACAAAGTCCCTTTTCCTGGTCACTGAAGCGGCCACTATTAATTGATGTGCGTTTTCTGGATGAGTACTGTCTGAGAGAGGAACCGCATGTGGCTACTGAGCACTTGAAAAGTTGCTGGTCCAAGCTGGGATTGGCTGTAAGAGTAAAATACCAGATGTCCAAGACTTACCAAGGAAACTGATCATAAAAATTCCTTTAAATTATCCATTGCACTGAAATGATTATATATATATATATGGGTAAAATATTTTAATTGATATATTTTATTTTCTTAAGATGTTCATTAGAAAATGTTTCTTGCTGGGTATGATGGGCACGCCTTTAATCCCAGCATTTGGGAGGCAGAAGCAGGTGGACCTCTGTGAGTTTGAAGCCAGCCTGGTCTACATAGGGAGTTCCAGGTCAGCTTGGGTTGCATAGTGAGACCCCTATCTCAAAAAGAAAAGAAAATGTTCTTTTATAACTTACATTTGTAGCTTGCATTGTGTTTTTTATTACTATAATTTTTTCAGTGCTGGGTTTTGGGCATACTCACCAAGGATTCCACTAGCGAGTTACATTTCTACTTGTGTGGTTTCCACTTTATGGTAGGGTAAAGCTGCTTTAGAGTTATAGCTTGTACTTAAAAAGCAAATGAAATCTGTGTTTTACATTTTATTCTAAATGTTAATGTTTGGCTGCTTTTCCTGAGACACAAAGGCAATTTTACTCTTTCTGTTTGCTTGAGACAGAATCTTGCTATATTTCTGAGGTTGACCTGGAACTTGCTATGCAGCCTGGGATGGACTTTAACTCGTGCTTACCCTCCTGCCTCGGCTCCTGTGTGTTGGGATTTACAGGTGTGCCAATGCCTGACCAATGTTTATCATTTTTAATGGCTGTATAATATGACCTCATGTCTTAGTCAGAGTTCTATTGCTGTGAAGAGACACCATGACCACAACAACTCTTATTAAAAGAAAGCATTTGATTGGGGCTTGCTTACAGTTTCAGAGGTTTAGTCCATTATTACCATGGCAGCATGCAGGCAGACCTGGTGGTGCTGGAGAAGTAGCTAAGAGTAGTTCTACATCCAGATCCACAGGCAGCATTCCAACTCTGGGGCTGGAGTGGGCTTTTTGAAACCTCAGAGTCTATCTCCAGTAACACACTTCCTCCAACAAGGCCACACCTCCTAATCCTTTCAAATAGTGCCAGTCCCTGGTGATCAAATATTCAAATCTATGAGCCTATAGGGGCCATTCTTATTCAAACCACCACATTCCACTGCCTGGACTCCTTAGGCCTGTAACCATTTCATAGTGCAAAACTGCACTCAGTCCATCTTCAAAAGTCCTCATAGTCTATTATAGTCTCAACACTGTTTAAAAGTTCAAAGTCTCTTCTGAGTCTCATGGCAATCTCTTAACTGTAATCTCCTATAAAATCAAACTCAAAAACCAGATCACATACTTCCAACATACAATGGAATATACATTACCATTCCAAAAGGGAGAAAAAGGGACATGGTGAGGAAATACTAGACCAAAACAAGACCAAAAACCAGCAGGGCAAACTCAAAACTCTGCATCTCCATGTCTGATGTCAAGTGCTCTTCAGATCTCCAACTCTTCTCATCTTTGTTGACTGTAACACACTTCTCTCTTGGGCTGGCTCCACTCTCTGTTAGCAGCTCTTCTAGGCCAGTGTCCTATAGCTGTGGCATCTTCAACATCTTGGGGTCTCCAAGGCAATCCAGGCTTCTTCACAGCTTCACACAATGACCTCTCTGGGCCTCCATGCAGGGACACCCCTGACATACACCTGACCTCAGCAGCTTTCCTTAGCTGTGGAGGGAGATTCCACACCCCCTTTCTTGTGTCCTTCGCTCTAAAGCCAGAACCACACCTGGCAGAAGCTGCCACGCTGTCCTGCCTGCTGTGGGTGGAACTTGCTCCCTCAACCATGCATTTGCATCAGCTTTCTGTTTTCCACGGTTTCCTTCACTCCTTAAGCTTTTAGAGAATTCCTTTTCACAAGTTTAAAGCTTAGCTGGATAGGGTCTTGCCCTGAGCTTACCACTCCCTTTGCCCCATTTAGCATTAGGCTTTTCTTTAAACTTTTAAATCTCCTTGAGTGCTGGATTCAGCTCTATTACACTTCCTGGTTCTCCTTTTCTCCTCAAACTGTGAATTTTGTACTTTTCCTTGCTCAGCTTGCTCCTTTTCATTATAGATCTGCATAAAAGTGACCATTAATAACCACACGACAGAGTTAATAATATGTTGTCTTGAAATCTCCTCTGTAATGCCATTAATCTGAAATCCTACAGTGGCAGAAAGCAGCTGAATTCCTCACCAAAATATTACAAGAATGGTCTCTAGGCCATATTAGTAAGTACTAACATTCTTCTCCTCTGAAACCTTTTGAGCTGGGCTGCCATAATCTACATTGCTCTTAGGACCACTGTCTTCCACACTCCTATGATTATGGCCCATGGAGCCCCACTTAAAATATTCAAATGCTTTCCTAATTCAAAGTCCTAAAGTCCACATTCTGCCAACAAGCAGCATGGCCAGGCCTGTCACAGCAATCCCCCACTCCTGGTACCAGCTTCTGTCTTAAGTCATTTTTCTATTGTTATGGCAACTCTATAAAAAAGCATTTAACTGGGGCTGGCATATAGTTGTAGAGGTTTAGTCCATTGTCATTATGCCAGGGAGCATGGCAGCATGTGGGCAGACATAGTGCTGGAGAAGGAGCTGAGAGTTCCACATCCAGATTGCAGGTAGCAGGAAGAGAGAGACTTTGGGCTTGGAATGGGCTTTTTGGAACCTCAAAGCCCGCCTCCAGGGACGTACTTCTCCTAACAAGGCCATACCTTTTTTTTTTTTTTTTTTTTTTAACCTCCTAATCCCTTCAAATAGTGCCACTCCCTGAAGCAACGAGCCTGGAGGGTCCGTTCTTAGTCAAACCACCACACTTTACAGTAGATGTTCCACAGAGTCTTTAACTGGTTTCATTTTGATGAACACTGGAGCTGATACTGTCTTGTAGGAAGTTCTTGTAACACATCACATTTGTGTTAAATTGTAGAAGGTGAAGTGGTTGGCATGCACTCTACAGCCATTATTCATAGGGCCAGCATCTTCCACCTGTTTCTTCACCCTTCCAAGCTCTGGCCATTACTCTTTTTTTTTTTTTTTAAGGTCTTTTTATTAAGTTTCATGTCTTAAAGTTGACTTCCTTTGGAAGGTTGAACATCATTCATGTGCTTGATGCTCACAAACATTTTCCTTTTTCTCCTCTCTATATTAATTGTTATTCATAGCCTCTTCTGCTAAATGACTTCATTTCTAGAAGGAAACATAGAAACCAGAATGTCCAGCGTCAAAAATATTAAAGGGAGCAGCATGGCATGTGCTTTCCTCTCCATTTGTCCTGATTCACGCCTTTGTGGGGGAAATCACTGGTGCTGAGGACTGTGATTGAGTACTTTTGTGCCAGGTCACTTCTTTGCTCTGTGTGTGAGCTCATTCAACAGCACCGAGATGTTGATTTGCCACATCCCTGTTTAATAAACAAGAAATCCGAGGCTTATATCGTGTGCCCCAGGCAGGGTTTTTGACCACTGCTCTGCTGTGTCTGTGCAGTATCCGTCCCTTCAGTGGTACATCAGGAAATGATTTGTGTATAAGGTCTCTGAAGACTCCTGGAAACCACCCCCATCCACCCAACTTCACCAAAGGTCTTTAGGTGTTTGAGGGTGTGCCCTGCTGCCTGTCTGTTGTGAGCATGCACCCTTCGTGGATGTTGTAAGATTTGATCATCTCAGACAAGGCTCCTTTAGAGTATGAGGAGAGAGCTTCACAGGTGTCTACCAGGACCCTGAGCTTCCCTATGTAGCACTAACATATTGGTGGATTTGTTAAAGCACTCAAAAAGCGTCCTCTAATTCAACATTTTAATTGGATACCAGACGCAGTCTTCAGGTTGCCTAGACTCCAGTGCAGATTAGGCACTGTTGGAACCTTGTTAAATTGTTACCTTTGAGAATGATCAAAGTGTCCATCTCAGCACTAGGTTAATGGCTCAGTCCTGAAGTTCTTTACAGTTGTTTTTTCCTTTTCCCCTCCTTGCATTGGAGTCTCAATGTCTTGCAGGCCAACCTTGAATTGCTGGACTGCCTTCCTTTGTTCAATCCTACTTGTGACATAGACTCTAACTCTTGTCATCATTGCTGAAAAGCTAAAAATTTTGATAGTTCTTACCATTGTAAGACTCAAATGCTTTGTGACATGAAAGAATACACGGAGAGCCTTCTGCATGAAGTTCAAAGTCTTCACTGTAACTTTGATACCAAGAAGTTCAGGTCCCCTAGGTTGGAGACCAGACTCCATGAAAAGAGGCATGGAAAAGATGCTAGGCAATAGAATGCTGAATCTCCTCATGCTGCAACCTGGATACTGGTTATCGCAGTAAAGTTGAGATGGGAAGATATTTGAAATTGCAAATTATACTCTATCTTTGCACACACTGACTATTCACTGCCAACTATCCCCAGTTATATCCTCAGTGTAGCCCAAACAGGCCAGGTGATGCATTGGTACCACTAATTACCTCATTTCCCTGTGATGCTCAGCATTGTTTAAGATGCTTCAGAGAAGAATGGACATTGTTTTGTGAATTTTGAAATGAAATGGAAAATATTGTTGAAAGATAGGCACATGGTAAAATTATGAGGACATGAGGGAGAGGGATCCTGGAGTGTTTAGGGATGGAAGGGGGCAGGAGAGCAGAAAGGATGGTACTGTTGGCAGTGTTCACAGGTTTATTACTGCTTTATTACTGTGCATCATCGGTTACTTCAATATAAAAGCACTACAAATAAGTGTAGTCTTCACTCCTTAAGGAAACTTCTCTTTGAGACATGAAACCACAACCAATCAAAATACAAAGATGTGGAGCTCGGTCCCACTGGATATCTACAAAATACTCCCATACCTAAGGCTCAAGAGACATTGAAGAAGAGGGCAAAGAAAGATTGTAAGGGCCAGGGGATCAGGAAGTTTGCTGTGAGAGTGTGTGTCCCAGTAATATCAGAAACTGCAACCATAAAGTCTCAACCAACATGTCTACCCAAACATGAGCTAACAAGGACGACACCAATGGACATGCCAGAGTGGGTGGGGGAAAGACCGTGAGGCCGCAAACCTACACAAAGAACTATAGGCAATTGAGTAAAGCTGAGCGCAGTCCCCAGGGAAGACCACACCGATTGGTGGTTCAGTGCCAAACAGTCAGCCCTAAAAACACGCATATAAGTCACATTATGTGGACGGAGCAGGTTACATTAGGAATCTATATGTATATACAAATAATATGCATGGGAAACAGTGAACAAAGAGGCCATGAATTTGAAGGAGATTGAGGAAAGTTTGGAGGGAGGAACAGGAAAGGAGAAATGTGTAATTTATAATCTCAAAGTAAAAGAAAAAATATATAGAAGTACTGTTGCTAAAGAGCATGAGTCTCTTAGCTGAACGGAAGTTTCAAAGCCAAATAGAAAGCTTTGAAAGCACAGCTTATTTGTCTTTTGTGCTCACAATTAATAGTCAAATGTGTATATTTGGAAAATTGCTCTCATTGGAAACATACACTGAATCATGTGTTCATGATTCTCCACTTTCCCAAGGTGGGATTTGGAATACTGTGAGCATGAAGCAAATGTCATTGGTTTAGTTTAACTTTCTGCAATCCTCCATTCCTATTACAGGCCATGACTCCTTTTGGCAAGGAAAGGAACCTCCTTTCCCTTAACTTTATCTCCTGCCATGCTTGGGCCAGGTGTTGACTTAGGTACCCAGCAGAAAGCTGATCTATTTCCTCTGGCATTTGCCTAAGTCTAGGAAGTGGGGAGCCTCTGTCAGCAGATGGTGGTGGTTTGAATGAGAATGGCCCCCATAGGCTCATTTTATTTATTTATTTATTTATCTATTTATTTATTTATTTTATTTTACAACACCATTCAGTTCCACATAATAGCCACAGATTTCCCTGCTCTTCCCCCCCCCGCCCCCTCCCCCTTCCCCCCCCCCCTTTCCACCTCCTCCAGATCAAGGTCTCCCCCAGGACCGGGACTGACCTGATAGACTCAGTCCAGGCAGGTCCAGTCCCCCGCTCCCAGACCAAGGCAAGCGTCCCTGCATAAGTCCCAGGATTCAAACAGCCAACTCATGCAACGAGCCCAGGACCCGGCACCACTGCCCAGCTGCCTCCCAAACAGATCAAGCCAAATGACTGTCTCACCCATTCAGAGGGCCTGATCCAGTTGGGGACCCCTCAGCCTTTGGTTCATAGATCCTGTGCTTCCATTCGTTTGGCTATTTGTCCCTGTGCTTTATCCAACCTTGGCTTCAACAATTCTCGCTCATATAAACCCTCCTCTTTCTCACTAATTAGACTCCCAGCGCTCCACCAGGGGCCTAGCCGTGGATGTCTGCATCCAGATTCCTCAGTCCTTGGATGGGGTTTATGGCACAACTATGAGGGTGTTTGGCCATCCCACCACCAGAGTAGGTCAGTCCCTGCTGTCTCTCGACCATTGCCAGCAGTCATTTTTATACTTGGGCCCCAGTTGGTGGAACTATTTGGGGAAGGGTTAGGAGGTGGTGTTGAAGGATGTGTGTCACTGGGGGTGGGCTGTGAGTCTTCAAAAGTCCTGCCATTCTCAGGTGGCGCTCTCTCCCCTGTGCCCGTGGGTCTGATATAAATTGCTCCATTGCATGCCTGCTTGCCTGCTGCTCCATTGCATGCCTGCTTGCCTGCTGCCAATGCTTCCTGCCACGATGGTCACAAACTCTACTACCCTCTGCGTCCGCATCCAGGATCCCCAATGAAACGCTTTCTTTATGAAGTGCCTAGGTCATGGTGTTTTGTCACAGTGACAGAAAAGTCACTAAGACAGGAGATAATGGTGTTTTTCTTTTTTCTTACACCACTCAAAGGGTAGAGCACAAGTTGGAAATCGGAATAGCAGAGAAACAACACTGGTGGATGTGCCAGCTTATAAAGCAGCCTTGGTTTTGATTTCTAACGGTTCGCACAATTTTGGTCATGTGCATGTTTCTGCATTTGTCAGGTCATCTGTGTTAAAGGCATGATCTTTTAGTCTCCTGTGAACTTGCCAGGTCTCATTAAGACTTTATAGATCTTTTCACGGTGAGAGCAGGGGCAAATGTGAATCTCCACACCTCACGTGGGACAGAGCAGGCCTTCGGAAACAAGAGTAGACCAGGGAAGAAAAATTAGCAATGGGGTCTGTGTCTGTCTGCAGAGAAGATAACAGACATCTCGGTGTCCATCTGAAGATTCAGACCGTCTTTTATGCTTATCACTTGGGTAACAAATGCAGTTCAGCATCCATGTGAATACAAAAGCCAGTGTGAGAAACAAGACAAGTTGTCTCTTCAAAGTGATCTTCTGACCTTGAGTTCTTTTGTTGTGGGAAATTAGTATTAAGGAAGTCTTAGTACGGTGAAGGGAGATAAACTGCATGACCTCATCTCATCAGATTTAATCACCTTCTCAATTTGCCTCTACTCCCTAGTGAGGGCTGGTGCTTGTTTGTAACATAAGGAAAATGAATGTCTACTCAGCCTGAAACTAATGTTTCTTTGCTATCAGTCTGTTTGCCCTGTGTGTGCACATGTTTGACTGAAACAAGCTTCATGCACCAAAATAATGGCAGTGATTTTAAAATGTGGTTTTTAGGACCAGTGTGATGGATCCCACACATCCAAATAAATCATTTCTCTGGGAATGGCTGCTGAGGGCAGGAGGATGCAGCTCATCTGTACTGCCACTGAAACTGGCCTCACATCTGACGATGCAGCCTTTTGATTCTCATCTCTGCTGGCAGAACCATCATGCTTGAATGATGGCTTTCTCTACAGAAAAGTCAAAAGTTACTTAAAAATAAACCGCAGAGGGCAGGGGTTTTCTGATGCTTTGCCACGATAGATGATGAATCACTCTAGGGTTAGTTTCGAAGAATTATTATTGTGTATTTGTATAATTGGGGGGGGGGTGGCACTTGTGTGGAGGCCAGAGGACAACTTTACAGAGTTCTTTTCTCTTCCATCTTTATATGGGTTCTGAGGATGAACTTAGGTCATCAGACTAACTTTCAGCAAGTGTTTTACCCACTGAGCCATCTTGGTGGCCCTGGGTGCCAGTTTTGTATGGCTTCTTGCTAGCTGTGATTCTGGTTATTTTGAATGTCCTCAGTGTCCAATAACCACAGAGCATCTAAGGGTGTTGGGATACTTCTCTGGATGGAGCAACTGTGGTCTATTCACTCAGATTTAGAAACTCACAGAATGGTATTGTTATATTGATTTATAGTCCACTTAAATTTATATATAAACATAAATAAAATAATGCAGAGGCATATAATTACCTACATATTATGACAAGTTGTAGCACAAATCTTAAAAGGTCTTATTAATAAAAACAAACCTGGAACCAGGTATTGGGGTGAATGCTGGAAGATCAGAGAAGCAGAGCAAGCCACAGCTTCCTCACCTCACCAATTCCTCAGTTGATCCTATTTCCTCAGGGAAGCCTCTGAGTCCTCATCCCAATGGATCTCAGCTGAACTGCTGCTAAAAGCCGATAAGCTTAACCAGGCCAAAACCTTCTAGTTTCTGGTCTTCATGCCTTATATACCTTATATACCTCTGCTTTCTGCCATCATGTCCTGGGATTAAAGGCATGAGTCACCACGCCTGGTTGTTTCAAGTGTGGCCTTGAACTTACAGAGATCCAGATGGATCTCTGCCTTCAGAATGCTAGGATTAAAGGCGTGTGTGCCACCATTTTCTGGCCTCTATATCTAGTGGCTGTTCTGTTTTCTGACCCCAGATAAGTATATTAGGGTGCACAATATTCTGGGGAACACTATCACCACAAAGTATATCATTAATAAATAGCTCATGATTTAAAAATCAAATGGTATCTAGTACCCTAAAATGGTCTTTGGAAAGATGAAGGAATATCCCTGCCATGCCAGGCAGGGAGTTTGGTAGTGAATGTGAGTGAAAGATGAGAAAGGAGGCTAGAAAGCAGCATTAGTCACACTGGACATAAGGAAGCCACTCAGGTGTCTTATACAAGGACAAACAGATTGACAAGATGCAGCAGACAGATACAGTGGGATAATGAGCCTTAAAATCTGACACATTCTGCACCAAGATGTGTGTGTGTGTGGGGGGGCGTTTTGTAAAGTGAGATAAGCCAGTTATAAAACGATAAATAGTGTATGAGTTAACATAATATATGAGGCATCTAGAATAGTCATAGTCATGGAGAAAAGTAGAACAGTGGCTGGTCACTGGAAATAGAAGAGAGTTTAATGGATGCAGAATTTTGGTTTTATAAGGTGAGTGAGAAGGCTATAGATATCGGTGATAGTTACAGACCATGTAGATGCCACTGGATTTTACACATAAAAATTGTGATGCTAAATATTTTTATTTTGTGTGTTTTATTACAATTGTAAAAAGTACTCATGTGGAGGAAAAAGGACAGGCAAAAATATAATATAGGTTAAGAGCAACCTATATAAATGCAGCCTATGCAAGTGGGTCTTCCTAGCTTTCAATGAGCTGTTAAGCCACGAATCTGTGCAACCTTTGGAGGTTTGTTGGGAAAAATAACAGGTAAACTATGTTAGGTGGTGATGTCATGTCTTTAGGAGACAGTTACATTGTTGGAAAAGCCAGTCAAGGGCAGTGGTTCTCAACCTTCCTAATGCCATGATCCTTGAATAAAGTTCCTCATGTTGGGGTGACCCCCATGCAATTTTCATAGCTGCCTCATAACTGTAATTTTGCTACTGTTATGAATTGTAATGTAGATACCTGTGTTTTCCTATGGTCTTAGGTGACCCCTGTGAAAGGGCCGTTTGATCCTTAAAGGGATTGAGATCCATGGGTTGAGAACCACTGGTCAGGTTAAGACAGTGTAAGGTCACCCTGAAGGTTAGGATGGGAGCTCTGGATGTTTATCCATTATGTGCTGGATGGCCAGTCTTCAGGTGAGTGTTCTAGTCTCACAAAACACCAGTATCACGGAGAAACTCTGTGGTGACAATGTGCCTGTCTTCGTTCAGGCATACAGAGAACACAGGCTTCTAAGGTCCTGCCTTGGAGGGCTGATAGTGTCACCTCAGACCTGCAGCATGCAGTGAGGCGAGCCACGTTTACACTAAGAGGAGCTGCTCACATTGACATGACTGTCTCTCCTGGTTAAAGTTGACTGTCAACATGACATTGCCTATAGTCATCCAAGAAAGGGAGTCTCCATTGAGGGATTTCTCAGATTGGAATGGCCTGTGGGCATATCGGTAGAAGATTGTCTTAGTTGCTAATTGATGCAGGAGGCCACTATGGAGGGCACCATCATGACACAGATGGTCTGGGCTGTAGAAGAAAGCCACCCAAGCACGGTGAGCTGGCAGTGTTCACCTGTGTCTCTGCTTCAAGTTCCGGCCTTGACTCTCCTACATGATGAACTGTACTGAGAAGTGTGAATCCTTTCTTCTCCTAAGTTGTATCTGATCATAGAAACACAGAGCAAACTGAACACGGTTCCTCTTTTTTTTTTTTTTGGTTTTTCAAGACAGGATTTCTCTGTGTAGCTTTGCGCCTTTCCTGGAACTCACTTGGTAGACCAGGCTGGCCTCAAACTCAGAGATCCACCTGCCAATGCCTTCCGAGTGCTGGGATTAAAGGCGTGTGCCACCACCACCTGGCTCACTGTTCCTCTTAGCACTTAGCTATTAGGCATATAAGGGCACTTCTAGATATAGGCTCTGTTTTTAAAACGCTTAAAACGTTAAGATAGATGGAGGTCTCTTGGGGATTGGCCTAAAATCCAGTACTGGGGACCCAGGAAAATTCTCAGTATGCCATGGCTCTGGGTACCTGATTATCATGTCAGCAGGAGAGGGTGCATTTCCTTCCATGCTAGTGCCATGGAGGAGATATGACACTCTTTGGTCTGTATCTTCCTGTCTGTTTGCTTTGGCCATGGGTGGAGTATGCTTTCTTAACCTCTACTTCCATTTTAGGATGGCTTCATTATTCACTGTTGTGACTGTTATGAAGGACCAAAGCTCGGAAGCTTTTGTAGAAGGCAGCTACTCCTTTACTCCTCCCCCCCCTCGCGCGCGCGCGCGCGCGCGCGCGCGCACACACACACGCACGCACACACACACACACACACACACACACACACACACACTCTGGTTCTCAAGATTGAACCCAGGGCCTTGTACTCTACTGTGGCTCCGTATGCTCAGCTGAGGGCATCTTCTTGATGGGCTGCTTGGGAGCAGGTCCTACCTTGGAACCAGGTGGCTTGCCCTCTCAACTCCTTTGGCTCAAGGAGCTTCCTGAGATGATTACTATGATGGGAAACTATGTTCCTTTATTGGGAAGTCTGAGTGTTGCTTGTCTCTGAGATAAGTTTTCCTAGTTGGGCGTATCAACGTTACCCAGAAAATAAATGAAAAACAGACTAGGATCTGGGAGGTTGGCCCTGGACTGAATTATTCCTTGAAAGGTCATGCTTGTTTATGGAACTCATACCCTTCTGCCTTAGGTTCAAACCTGGTTTCTCCTGTCATCCGTCTCTAGTCCAGAAGCTGGTGGATATTTCTGTCTAGAAAAAAAGCTATGACCTGCCATCACCCCATAGAAAATGTTGCCTCCCCCCAATTTGTCACTACAGAGTCCAGACCTTTTCTTCTTGGATTTGTCCATCTCCTCTTCTAAAAGGGTTCTTCATCATCTCTGTGTTCTCTGGTTGGTCTTCTACTTTCTCCCTCTTCCATCGACTTGTATTCCCTACGCTCCTGTAATCCGTCCTTGATAAACACTCCAGGACCATCCACTGTGCTAATTTCCCTGAAATGTGACTGGCAGTGTGTAACCAAACCCCACTCACCAGGCTGCCGGGCTTACACAACACTCAGTCATGTGCACCCTCATTTATTGGGACGAGTGCTGAGGGCATCTGTCTGAATTGTGCTCAGGTTGCAGTGTGAACCATCTCAGGAATCAGAAACTGTCTAAGTGCTGGTCCGAGAATAATGAAGTGTCTGCAGCTGTAAGTAACACACCCAAAGACCTGGAACAGCACTAGCCTGCATCTGAAATGGTATAGCTAAGTGCCACCTGGATTATCGCAGCTCTCGATGTTTCCCACTTTATCTCATGCAAGAAAAGCAAACACTTGGCTCAGTGCTGAAATTTAAAACCTCACCTTATGCTTTTTGTGATTCGTCATTGGTTACACTTCCCAGCTGAGCTACATTTAGGCATCTGAAGTTTTTCTGTTAATTTACTGTGTAAGGTAGACATGCTAAGAGACCATAGTTTTTGAGTTACTGTAAAAATCGATGATTAGAACAGAGGTAGCTTAGGGCACCAAGCCAGGAAAGTTTTGATAGTGTTCATTACTGTATTTTCTGACTTAATGGCATATTTAATAGGTGGGAAGCGAGTAGATTTGACTCCATCCCAGTTTGGGCTGTCCACTTGGTAATGTATTGTAGAGAGCATGTGGTTCTGTTCATAGAGATGACACCTCCAGCTCACAGTGCATGCCACAGCCTTATTGCAACAGCTGAGATGTCTTAATTGGCTTTGGTGGGCTAGGCAGCATTGTATGCTAGACTACCCATGAGACTTTGCTTGATGCTAAGTGTAGCAATGGGGTGTGAAAGGTAAGGTCTAGTCCTTGTCCCCAAGGAAGACAATATCATAAAAGCTATCCAGGAGTGGTGAAGGAGGCATCTTTTCAGTGTTCTTACCTTTCAGAGACAACAAGGGTAGGATTGTAGCATCCTTCTAGGGGAAGAATCACTGAAGTTGGCTGTCAAGGCACTCCTCAGTTCTCTTCTGTTGTGCTTTGTGGCCTGCTCTTCCTGCCTAACCCTCTGGGCCTCAGCATGCTTCTCTGATCCCTCCAAATGTTTAGAAGAATGGTCCCTCTTGTCAGGAACCATAGTTAAATGAGTGATGTGATCAAGATCTCTAGGGGGCTTCAAAGTTGTTCAAAATTCACTGGAACGGGACCCACTTTAGCCTGGCAAGCTGTTGCTTCCTGAGCCCGGGCCTGGGGGCCACCTTAGAAGAAACAGACTCTTGGAAGACAGCTTGATTGAATGGGATGGATGGGACAGAGCTGAAGTTTTGTGCACTTTGTTAAGACTGTGAGAATTTTAAATATTGAGACCAAATAGTAATTTTCAGAAACTACCATGCTTTTTAAGAAAGAAGGCAAAGATGAGTGCATATAAAAAATCCAAATGTAAAAATATTTATACACTATTATGTATAAGAGCTTGGATAATTTTAGAAATGATTCCTCTAGAGCATAAACAGAGTAATATTTGAAGTATGAAAGAGTCTGTTTGCATGGGTCTGTTCAGGGCTGCCTCTGATGTTTGGAACTGTGCTGTTGTCTTGGATGGTCTTAGCTTGAGCTTGCTATAAAGAGCAGAGTTGACTCAGTGCCATTTGAGGTGGGTGGGCAAGGTGGTCTTGATTCCATAAAATAAAGAATGACTGCCTCATGTAATAAGCTCAATGTTTGATAGTCTTTTGAGCAGATGTATCAAAGCCCTTTCATCATTCCTCATAAAACAGCACTTGTCAAAGTAGATGGTAAAGTGTGGTTGGTGCAACATGATTCAACATACCTTCAGATGTAATCAGAAATACCCAGGCAAGAAGCAGCTGCCAATTTTTTTTTTTTTAATCAACCCAGGATGATAAATGGTGTTCAGGAATGCACACTTGTCTTATAGGCAAAAGTAGTTGCTTAAATTGTTGAGACTTTAGAAAAGGAGAGTACTATTGATTTTATGTACTGTAGTAAGATTGCTATTACATTAACCTCTTTCCAACCTCCATTTTATTATCAAGACAAAGGTTTGCAGGAGGAAGACTAAAGCATGGAAGTTCTACAGAGTTTCTTGTGTGGACTCTGGCTAGTGGTGGCTTTGACAGGGAGACAAGTGTGGGAGAGAATATATATATGAAAGGTCCCCTACCCCACAATAGACGTCCTTTGGAGAGAACAAAGTAATGAAGATATGGCTTGGGTAAAGTCTGGCTTGTGATGTATTTAGATTTCAGAAGTGCAGCTAGATGAACATAAGCCACTGCTGCCTCCCCCCGCCAAAAAAAAAAAAAAAAAAAAAAAAAAAACTAGAGGAAGGCAATAAACCAACCAAACAAAAGCAGTAATTTTCATTGAATATTAGTCTGCATAATGAGGGGTAAGAATGACTGGAGGGAGGAGGTCCATTTCCTGCAGCCCAAAGCCCCTCAAAAGGAAGACATTTTGCTGTAATGGTTGGACCTGGAGATTTCCAAGGAAAATTTAGGTGCTCTGTGGCTTTTGCTACGTTACTGATTTTAGATTTGAGCCCACCACTGAGCACACCACAAAGATTTCCACTGTATTGTTTTCTAAACTGATTTCCTTTTTAGATCATTCTAACCATGTAGCCTAGGCTGCTTTTGATTTCACAATCCTGCAACAGCCCTCACTGTAGGCTGCTATTCTAAGCTTTCAGTGATACATTTTAAGGGGCATCAATAAGTGATCAATAAGTTCATTTAAAGGTAGATGCTCAGAGCAGCGAGGTGTTTGGACACCACAATATATACAGATGTCCAGTGAAAAGGAGGTAAAATCTCCCTATGTATGATGGCAAATGGGAGGCTGCAGCAGGAGGGTCTTGAGTTCCAGACTGGCCTGGGCTACACAGGGAAACCAATCCCCACCGCCACCACCACCACTTACAAATGTCTTGTTGGTGTCCCTTCACAGCAGTAGAAACACTATGACCATGGCAATTCTTGTAAAGGTAAACATTTAACTGGACCTGTCTTACTCTTGAGAGGTGACTCCATTGTCATCCTGGCAGGAAGCATGGGGGCGTGCAGGCAGACATGGTGCGGGAAGAGGAGCTGAGACTTCTGCATCTGGATCGCAGTCAGCAGGAAGAGAATAACACGAGGCCTGGTTTGAGACTCTGAAACCTCAAAGCCTGCCTCCCAGTGACACACCTAGTCCAACAAGACCACACCTCCTAATAGTGCCACTCCCTCTGAGCCTATGGGGGTCATTTTCATTTAGTTCACAACAAGCAAACAAGGCTTAATGCTGAAATGGCACTGTGCTGTCATGTGGAATGCACTTGTTTCTGAATTTTCTGAAGAGGGGGATGACAAGCAATGGGTTGTATGCTGTGGTGCAGGAGATTTAGCTTAGTGCAGGAGTATGTGGTCACTCAGACCCAGGTCCTTCCAGGGACAGGGCAGCTGACTTATATGGAAGTGATGATGTCTTCTTGTCATACTGAACAGGTTGTGCTGTCAGCAAAGATGTAGAGGGGTGCCCTTGAATAGGAATTAGACCCCTTGAAACCTCCTTCCTGTTGGAAAGGTGGCTAGAACTTACTTTTCAAGAAGGAACATAAAACTCAGAAAAAGAGTAACCTCAAATAAGTGTTAGAAAAATAATAATGCTTTGAGAGTCTACTTTATCTTTCAAACCTTAAAGAACTGATTTGTGGTTTCTGTTTATCTTGGTTTGTTTTGTCAACTTTGACACAAACCTAGACATACCTAGGAAGAGGGAACCTCAACTGAGGAGAATCCATTTTCTTGATTAATGATTGATGTATGA
Source organism: Peromyscus leucopus (assembly GCF_004664715.2). Taxonomy (NCBI): domain Eukaryota; kingdom Metazoa; phylum Chordata; class Mammalia; order Rodentia; family Cricetidae; genus Peromyscus; species Peromyscus leucopus. The sequence goes on from NC_051079.1 coordinate 62,040,722, forward strand.
CTAATAATTGACCACTCCTGGGTCCTGAGTTTTATACGAAAGCAGACTGAACAAGCCAATAAGTGAAATTACTCATGGCCTGTGCTTCAGTTCCTGCCCTGACTTCCCTCAGGGATGGAGTGTGTGACCTAAGAGTTGTAGGCTGAAACAAATCCTTTCCTCCACAAATTACTTTTGGTCAAGGTATTTTATCACAGCAACAACAACAACAACAATAAAATCCTAAGATCATTTCTTAGAGAACTAAATTTGCAAGTTGCTTGATTTTAAGGACAGGAATTATAAAGCCTTTGTGATCTGGTATAATATTAAGTGTGATTTGCTTCATGCTGTGTGTTGGTAGTTACTTTAGTGCTTGGCTGTAGAAAGAAACGTGAAATGCCTACCTGCTATCCATTCTAGAGTGAAGCCACATATAGGTTATGAGTTCGGATGTAGACAGGTATAGGATGTGTGTAAGAGAGGATCAGACAGAGGGAGATACTGTGTAGTGGTGGTGGAGGAGAGGAGAGGGTTAGAGGGAGATATGGTGGGACTGATAATTCCTGACCCCTCCCTTACCATAAAAATGCTCAAGGCTGACCCTGGAAGAGTGGTAACTGAAGTCAAGTTTAACCAGCACCTGGATTGCCTGACTTCAGATGTGTGTTCCCCATCATTTCCTGAAAGGTGACTAGCTCTGCTTTCAACATTTCATGAACGGTGAGTCAAGGATGTGCTGGTGTACTGGCGTGGTTGGCTCCCCTAAGTTCTTCTGTCACTTGACCCAGAGTCCTGGCATGGGTATGTGTTCCTCTAGGCACAGGGCCTGATGGCTGAGGTCAGACACCTGCTACTACTGAGCAGCACCAGGTAACACCCAGGAAGACAACAAAGGCACCCTCCACCTCCTGTGTGTGTATCACTGACTAAGAGCACATACATTATCATTCTACCCTAGCCCTGGCCACATGGGAAAGGGGAGACGCCCCTGAAGTACTCAGCGGGTGGCATTCTGAATTTCCCTTTCAGAAAACACCAGTGTCTGTTTTAAAAATAATGCCGCACACATGTGTACTTCTCGGTTTGCTTTCTTTCCTACTTCTGCTCTTATTTTTCTTGTTCACATGAGCCCCGAAAGGAGTAGGGAAGACACAGGAAAAGGAATGAAGACCCTGAATTGTTGGGAGGCACTGTTAAGGTAGACTGAAACTCAGCCCCTGAAGCTAGAGTTGTAGCACATGACATCCTGGTGTTAGATCTTCCTGGGAATCAGAGGGTAAAGGAGGCGGGAGGTCCTATCACCTGCATGCTTGTGCTAGTGTGTGTGTTTGTATATATGTGTGTGTGTGTGTGTGTGTGTGTGTGTGTGTGTGTGTGTGTGTGTTTATTTTCTAGAGTCATACTAGCTGTGTCTAGTACAGTTAGTTCCCTATCACTAGTTATATTATGGTGGTTTTCCAGTTTATTAGCATATTATCTTCATAACTATTCAAGCTAATTTCTGTAATCTCCCTCTTACTTTTATTTTTTTATTTTTGAAACAAGGTCTCATTCTGTAGCATAGGCTATGTTAGAGCTCAAACTTGGGGCAATCTGCCTACCTCAGCTTCCCAAATGCTATGATCTAGGCATAAACCACCATGACTGATAGTATAATCTCCCTTTGTATATTTATGAACCCTGTTGATTTGGTATATCTGGAAAACCTAGAGTAATACAGATTTTGCTGCTGAGGTTTGAGTTAGTGACGCAGTTCAACAGTCTTAAGAACCAAAAGGTCCTATGTTTGAGTGCTAGCAATGAGAGTTGAGATGCCCCACCTAAAAGGGGCAGGAGATGGCAGGATGAGGAAGAAGGGGAGGAGAGAGAATGAATTTGCCCTTCTGCATTTTCTGGTTTTTGAACCCTCAGTGGTTTGGAAAATGCCTCCCCATCTTGGTGAGGACTCTCCGCTCTGGATTCACCACTAATCTGTTCTAGAAACATTCTCACAGACACACCCAGAAATATTCATCTTATCAGCTCTCTGGGTATCCTTCATCCAGTCAGACTGACTCAGCCATTAGTCTGATGCATTAGGGAAGGTGAAAGGCTCCACCCGCAAGGATGAACATTTTCCACAGTTCCAGCTCACAATACAAGTGTAGAAATGAGCTTGTTTGTGGCTGTTCCTATTTCTCTTCCAGTTCTTCCTGCCTCAGTAAGTGCTGCAGTATAGTGGCACTCAGAGCCAGGTGTCACGCTTGATTCCTTCTTTACGTCTGTTGTTGTAATTCCCGTGGGCCTGACTTCACATCTAAGTGGGGTCCTCACGCTTTGTGCTCCTCCCCATTCTCACCTGCCCAACCCCATGGACCCGGCCTGGATGATGGAGCCTGTCTCCTAACTGCTTCCGCCCTGCTCCCTGTGTCTCCCTCCAGTCAGATAAGTCCTCTGAAGTGATGTTCTGTCACTTTGACAAGCCACCTTGCCGAGTCTGTGAGACTGTGTATAACCTAGCCCATGTCTACCCTGGCTCAGGAGTGTTCTGTGCACACTTACTGTTTCCATCTACACCAGCTGCTTCCTTGTTGGCTGAACACTACAGTCTTCTTGCCTTTGTCTGGTCTTCTATGTGGATATTCTCTCCCAGGCCTTTGGTGGTTTCTTGTCATTCGGGTTTTTCCTAAGCCACCTCTTCAATCCGTCACCTTCTTCTGCGTCACTTCCTGTACTTCAGATGCTTGCTTACATAGGCTTTTAGAGAGCTGTACTTGCCCTGTTCATTGCTGCATCTCTAGTGCCTAGAACACGTGGAACACAGAAGCTGTAAACCTTTCAAATCAGATGCCACACCATAGACTCACTTCAGAGTTGTACTATAACAGGCAAACTTGTCCAAGTCTTTTTAGAGATAATTTTGGTATTGATGAGGGAGATACCTCATCCCTAAGTGTGAGAGTCTTTTGGTCTCACCCTGACCAAAGCAGCTCACTGCGATGTATTCAGAACCTGTCAGGTTTCTGGTTCTCCAATCCTGGACTCCGGTGTATGTTCTCTCTTCTGGGCCGTCAGAGGGAACCATGATGGCTGATCTGTTTGTTCTCACTTCTTCCCTGTATCATGTTGGGGGCTTCTGAGCCAGTGCTGCTTCAGTGAATACAGCCATCCATCAACAGCAGGGGCTAGAATGAATGTCTTTGATTCTACAGATGAAGAGCAGCCTTCAGATCAGGCCTCCTAATTTGTGCTTGTGAACAGCCCCTTGGAAGATGCTCTATTGATGAAGGGTTCTCTAAATCTGGGCTTGGCTGGCTGTTAATGAGCACTCTGTCAGGTTTGTTTCAAGGGTGAAATACAAGGGGCAGCGCTTGGTGAATGCTGAGTGGCAGTGGCTTTTGGTGATCAGTTGTCTTTTAGGACCATCCACACCCGTGGCTTCAACTTCTTACAAGACTGACCCCAACAAAACCCTTCCTGTGTAGCTCCGTGCCTCAGGCCGAAACGACACTGGAAGCTACTAGAACTCTGGACTTCCTGACGCAGGAGGTGAAGTGCCCTTCCGGCCATGCCAGCTGGAAGCCTGCCTGTGGCCAGAGCCCTGGCTGTCAGGATGTTGCTTGACAGGGTCCCTCTGTCTTCTGCAGTCCCTTAAGTTTTCTGAATCATGTTGTATTTAAACTAGAATAATTTCTCTCTCTCTGTTTCTTATTCTCCCTTTCAAGACGATCAAATTGGAGTGTTTCCATAAACGCTCTATACCACCTCAGCCTAAGGCAGTCTGGTCTCTGACCGGTCTGGGTACTTACAGTAAATGACCATATGTTACAAGGTCTTGGCGCTTGCTCACAGCCTCCAGGCCTCCACTCCTGTCTCTGGCTTACATTTGCCTTTATCTCTTGGCTGTTTCTTCACTTTTACATAATTGTCTTATCTTCGCGACTCCTCCATGAGGGTAGCATCCATGCCAAGGGCCTAGTATCTTACAGAACAGGCATTTGGAATAACACATCTGGTAGAACTGATGGCCAAGCAATCCAGCTGTGGGATTTCTGGGAAGTTTTGAAGGTCTGGCAGATGCCAGCTGAGGGCAACCTGCCTATAAAGGGAGCCTCAAGGAGACATATGGGCACTCAACACGGGTTACAATGTTTTGTAGCTCTTGGCTTCTGAAATAAATATGAACAAGAGCGATGGAGGTGTATGCATATCCGTTCTTCTAAGGTTGAATGAAATAGTGCATTTCTTCCAGTGGACTCTTTTTTCCTCCCCAGAGCTGAGGACTGAACCCAGGGCCTTGTGCTTGCTAGGCAAGCGCTCTACCACTGAACTAAATCCCCAACCCCCATCCAGTATACTCTCATCTGACCTCCTGTTCTAGCCATTTATAATTCAATCTTCTAATCCTAAGAAAGCAAGGAAGGAAATGTTAAAAGCGTAGTGTTATTAATGGTACCCTTCATGTAAGAAAAAGAACACTGGAGTGTGGGAGTCCTGGCTACCACTTTCCATTTATTCCATTTCTTCGCTGTGAGACATGGAATGAGTGGTTCCGTTTCTCCGAACCACGTTTCCTGTATGTTAGGTGGGAACAATGGGTTTTACCCTAACAATGTTGAGAGTGGGAGTGAAATGAAATACTGGCCCCTGTGAGATTCTATGGCCATAAAAACCAGTCGTGGTGAGAAAGATCTGGAATGATGCCTTAGCAACAAAGCTGAATTATAAATGTGCAGCTGTTGTTCCTCTGCAGGTGATATTCTCCGAGTTACTGAAGCCAAGGGTGTAGAGGTGTTTCAGAGATGGTGTTTGTAGGTGGTATGAGTGCAAGGCTGGCACCAGGAAGCCTGAAGCAGGTGTGGGCAGAACCTCCATCCTCACTGCCGGCCATCATGTCTCTGGAACACGTGAGAATGTTGCTGTTAAAGCAATAGTCGGGAAATAATAAGGAAGGGCGTGCAATATATTAGTATCGAATATATTAGCAGAGATAAGATTGCCATGACTATGAGTAACAGAAAACTTCCTCTAGAGCAGGGGTTCTCAATCTTGCTAATGCTGCGACCCTTTAATACAGTCCCTCATGTTGAGGTGAACCCCCAACTATAAATTACTTCATTGTTAGCTGGGCGGTGGTGGCGCACGCCTTTAATCCCAGCACTTGGGAGCAGAGGTAGGCGGATCTCTGTGAGTTCGAGGCCAGCCTGGGCTACCAAGTGAGTTCCAGGAAAGGCGCAAAGCTACACAGAGAAACCCTGTCTCAAAAAAAAAAAAAAAAAAAAAATACTTCATTGCTACTTTATAACTCTAATTTTGCTACTGCTATAGATTGTAACGTACACATGTGTGTTTTCCAGTGGTCCTGGGTGGCCTCTGTGAAAGGGTTGTTTGGCTCCCAAAGGGGTTCTGACTCACAGGTTGAGGGCCATTGCTCTCCAGTGGCCCAACTATCCAAGGCTGGCTCCCAGCCCCCACCTAAACAACCTTCTGGAGTGAGCGGTAGGCCAGCATGCAGGCCTGCAGCTCCAAGCTCCTTGTTCTGTACCTTACTTATCTCAGGATTTCTAGGCAGCAGGAGGAAGGGGAGGGTGTGAACGCTCTCTCTTAAACACGGTGGGGTGAGTGTCCTGGCTGGAGATGTAGCTCAGTGATGCATAAGGTCCTAGGTTCAATCTCCAGCATCCACAAAGTAAAAATCAACAGAACAATTTTCTTTCTGAGACGCCAGGCAAGCGCTTCAGTTTCTCTCAAATTTACAGAAACATGGTAAGGATCCTCTAGAAATTACCATATGTCTTGAATGGGGTTTCAAATCTTGGCAAGTCAGTAGCATCCCAGATAGTAATGGACTTGAGCCAGGATTACATGTTCCATCTTCTTGTCTCTAGTTCCTTTCATTCTAGAGCTTTGCCCAGTTTTCTCCTCAGCATCTGTGGCCTGGACAGTTTTGAAGATCATAGCGCAGTTAGCGTTAGGCTCTCCACTTGAGTAACGTTTCTGGACGATGCTCTGACGGTTGCAGACTACTGGGTGGCATGTGAGGTCTAACTTGTCCCTGTTACTGGTGGCGTTAACACTGGTCATTTGCTCAAGGTGTGTAGGCCAGGCTTCTCTGCCTGCCGTGTCCTCTGGTCCTCAGTCGGCACTTACTAAAGGCAAACCCATCACCATCTACTGCCTAGACGTCAGGGGGACGTCAGGGGGACACATCTCCCAGAGTGATGGTTACTCATGGGGCTGACATATCTGCTTCCATCTCAGAATGTACATTTTCTCCTCAGAAGGAGGCAGTGCCACGAGGGACTTCTGGGATTCTTTCCGATTTGGGTGTTACACAGGTCTGAGTTTTTGGAAGTTCAGTGGTGTGCTTGTATAGGCATTACATGCTTTTGGACTGCAGACCGCCTTCTAACACAGTCTAAACTTTGAATTCTGGGTGTTTGGACTAAGACCCAAGTGAGAGAGCGAGGACAAGAGCTGGGTGAGACGTGGTGGCACCCCATTCCTCCTGAAGACCCTGGCATTTGGCACTGCCGTCCCTGAGGAGCAGGGAGGGAGAGCCGAGGAGAGCTGGGAATGGCTGCAACTGAGATTTTTTTTTCTCTTCAGTTTCCCGAAACATGAGAAGCAGAGAGAACTGAGGTATACCCCAGGAAAAAGACAACCTGCTGTCTAAAATGCCAGGCATCACAACTATCCCTTCTTTTCTGGGTCCCCAAGCCTCCTGAAAGGACCTTAGTAAAGCACCGTCACCAGGTTTTCCACAGCACGTCCGGAGTTGTTGGAGGAGTTTGCCTCAGCCTGGTCGGGGTTTGGCTCTCTCAGGTGAAGGGTGTGCTGGCTGGGTGTGCTGTGGCTCTTAAGAGGGGGGAGAGGCAAAGGAAGAGAGGAGGAGGTTTGACTCTGACGCTGTTAGAGGGAGTAATGAAGCCAAGAGGACCTTCCTTGGCTAGGCCTGGGCCCCGGGGGTTGGCACTTTAATTAGCGATCTATCAGTGCAGTGCTGAATAATTTAGAATTAACAAAACCAGCCAAGGCCCCATGTGGCCCTTCATAGAAGTGCAATATAAACAGCACAGAGCCTCGGCCCTGTGTGAAATTTAACAACTCTCTAATGGTATATTTTATCTCAGAGTTGTTTCCTAACCTGGACTGTAAGCCCCCAGGGCAGCAGTGGCCTTTATGCTGAATACATAGATTTCTACAAATGATAGGCAAGTGATTTTTTTTGCCTCACCCGTGGGGCCAGATGGCAGATGTGCTTGGCTTCATTTATTTTGAGGGCTTGAACATTCGAGTTATATATATATTGCTTTTAAAAAAATTGATGCAGGGAGCCCTAGGCACAGGAGATAATCTCTTGCTTACGGATCATTGCCTGTCTCAGCCTGGGTAGCCGCGAAGAGGGCAACAGGGCTTCCTGAAGGAAGATAGGATTTGGATAGCCAATCAGATTTGAACTGGGGTGGGGTGGGGGGAGCAAAGAGAGGAAGCGTTTCTATACCCTTTCACGGATCATTCCAGTTCTGATTTTTAAAGCCATTTACCTTCTCTGTCTTATTCTTCATCTGCTGTAAATGGAGAATCTAGAAGTTGGCCAGTTGCTCAATCATTTTTGGGCTGAGGGGAGGGGAGAGCAGAATGTGGAACTGAGGGAGATGAATGGGAGCAGACCCCGGAAGTTCTTCGCGGCCATCGCTTGTACAGCTTCATGGCCTCTGAGGGCACCTGGCACGGTGCCTCGTACACAGGTGTGCTCAGTATAATAAAACATTGTTTCCAAATTATGTATGTATATACAATTTTAAATTATGTGTATGTGGGTCTGTGCATGGAAGGCTGGTGTCTCAGGAGGCCAGGAGTGTCTGATCCCCTGGAACTAGAGCTAAAGGTGGTTACGGTAAGCCACCCGACGTGGGTTCTGCAGTTAGAATGTGGGGCCTCTTGCCAGAGCAGGGCACTCTCTGAACTGTTGACGTCATCTCTCCAGCCCCTATGTTGTCCATCTGGTGTAAGAAGACACGTACAGCTCTCCACTCCAGGATTCTCCCGTGCCAGTGCACGAGGTGGTTTTGTCTTTGCTTACACATTGAGTTAGAGTCTTTCTCGGCAGGAGCAGGCATGCTTGCCAGCATGGCGATCATTGAAAATATGCTTCGGGATGGAGTTGACTTGGCTGGTCTTTAATATCCTTTCCAGTGAATGAGCTCTTTAAAACTTCCTTGGCATCTTTAATGTTCACTTAAAACATTGAAACCATTGATTCAGTGTGTGCATTCAGGACCAACAGTTCTTTCCAAACGCAATAAAAACTGATAGCTAAACTTGTGATCTGCTGAAAGTTAAGCAGAACATACACTAGGTTACATTAGAGACACCTGGGGGATGGGGGGGAGAGCCAATTCTTTGTGCCCTCAAGTCATGAATCACGGCCCTGTCAGACCCTGGCTGCAATCTCCTGATGAGGATGTGTGTGCATGTGGGTGAAGAGGGGGAGTAGTGCTTAGGGCTTGAACCCAGAACTTCATGTGTTCTAACTCTGAACTAACATTCCGGTTCTTTTGCTTTGAGAAAGGGTCTTGCTATTTTCTCCATGTAGCCCAGAACTCTTGATCCTTTTGCCTTGGCTTCCTGGGTGCTGACATTACAGATTGTCTTAGTTAGGATATTTATTGCTGTGAAGAGACACCATGACCACGGCAACTCTTATAAGGAAAACATTTAACTGAGGTGGCGGCTTACGGTTTCAGAGGTTCCATCCATTATCATCATGGCGGGGAGCATGGTCATGTGCAGGCAGACATGGTGCTGGCTACATCTTGATTGAAGGCAACAGGAATAAGACTCAGTGTGACACTGAGTGAAGCTTGAGCAAAAGAGACCTCAAAGTCTACCCCCACATTGACACACTTCTTCCAACAAGGCCACACCTCCTAATAGTGCCACTCACTTGGGGACCATTTTCTCTTAAACTATCACACAGATGTATATATACTGCCTTATCCTGCTGATGAATCTCATGAGATCAAAACTCCAAATAGTGAAGTGCTTCTCTTGGTGGTTAGGAATAAAGAGGATTGAAAAACTTATTTTGCCAGGTGGTGGTGGCACATGCCTTTAATCCCAGCACTCAGGAGGCAGAGGCAGGCGACTCTGTGAGTTCAAAGCCAGCCTGGTCTGCAAAGTGAGTTCCAGGAGGGTTCCAAAAGCCATACAGAGAAACTCTGTCTCAAAAAACCAAAATCAAAACAAAACAAAAAACCCAAACTTAATTTATGTACTTTGTCATAAGCATATGTATATACATATATATTTTTTCATTCTTGGTTTGTGGCCAGAGTCACATTATGTAGCTCAAACTTTGGCTTCTCCTCTCTCAGCCTCCTGAGTACTGGAATTATTGGTGTGTGCCATCATATCTAGTGAGCTTATAATTTTGTAAAAATTCCAAAAAAGTAGAGAAGGTACTTAATACTATACTAGCCAGTGATTGAGATATATCGGATTAGTTTTTTTTAAACTTAATATTTAAACAAAATTAAATTTTCTGCTCATCTTTTATAAGGCTTAATTAAAAAAAAAAAGTCCAATGTGTACAAGGCCAAGTGCCACACCAAACCCTAGGTATGGCAATTCCAGAAGATAACTTGGGCTCCGTTATCAGTATTTATGAAGTAGAATACTTGGGAATCCAGGGTGAATCTGTGGGACAAATTCAGGAAGCTGTATTGTCTGACGGTTAGAAAGTTGGCCTATAATGTATGCCGCTGTGCTTCCCAAGGCCAGGATGCAACCTAGGAAGTGGTGGATGTCACAGACACTCATACACAGAACACAGAACCCCACCTGTTCACTCTTCTGTGGTTCCTCAGGTAACAGGCAAGAGGCAGACAACAGAGACAAGTGTTGGTGTACTGGATTGTCCACAGGTATCTGAACTTGAAGGCTGAGCAGAGGCCTCTGGAACCACTTATCTATCTCTGTGCAGCAGTATTGCTAACTGGAGGGAACATGAATCTGGGGAAGGGGGATTGGGCTGGTTTGGTTTCCTAGCCAGGCTATTTTATTATTTTGCTGGAGATGGAACCTAGCCATGGTTTGTACATGCTAGGCAAATGCTCTGCCTGGATTACATTTCCAGCTCTAGCTAGATTATTTAATCAGTGGCGTCCTGGTAAGGACATCTCTCTTCCTGTGTCGGCAGCTAGTTCCTTTTCAAATCTGCACATCTACAGCCACCTCTGGCTGCCGGTGGCCCCTCAGCAAGGCTGATGCCATGTCTAGGACAGCACCTGAAGAGCTGCAAGCCCTTCTGGAAAGAAGGGGCTGTGGAGAATTCCCCCAATGCAGGCTGTGTCTGGTGGTCATGCTATCACCGGGTAGACTCCCCGTCTTAACCCAGGTTCAGCTCTATCAAGAAGGAATGCTTTCTATTTCCTCCCTTAATAAGAACTCAATTTTAAAAAGTCATGGTAATGTGAAGAACACCTTGTTATTTTTATTAAACAAATCGAATTCCTCGAGAGGCACCGAGTCACAGATTCCTCGCGTAATGTATGCGAGTGGGTGGGGGAATACCTCACTGAGCAGAAGTACTTACTGTGAGATGGATTCTGTTGCCAGCAATGCGGTGGTTCCCGTGTGACTGAGCAAAGCGGGTGGGATGTGTTAGCAGCTGTGGACTGCCGAGGCTCCACAGGCTGGGTGGGGTGTGATGCTTACTTTGAGCATACCACCAATGATAAGGCATATGCTTAAAAGGCCCATCTGAAGCCTGAAAGGCGAAATGAAGGTCTAAATAACTCATCTGCCAGGAATAATAACACGCTGTTATGTACACTGGTGCACCCCTACAATTTCAGCATTTGGGAGGCAGAGGCAGGAGAGTTGTCACAAGTTTGAGGCCAGCCTGGTCTACTTGGGAAGTTAAAGGCCTGCTAGGGCTACATAGTGAGATCATCCTCTCCTCCCCAAATGACAAATGTGTCCCTGGCTCAGGAGAAGTACACACTGAATTAGCCAACCAGGCTAAAAAGTCCATGCAGGCTGGCTTTGACCTTTGCATTCTGCATTGCAACCAGCACAGAAATTCATCTTGTAGCTTCAAACAGAGAAGGAACGTTCACATTTCCTTAAATTTTTTCTCAGGCTTTGAATGTCACACCTCTAATGATTGAGCTGTTTTTAGAAATATTTGCGTTTTCTCTAAATGAACTCTGCTCTTGCCTACATGGCTAAAATACAAATTTTGTAGACTGTAGATCCAGGTAGGATGTCTGAGTTCATATTAACTGATTGGGATTTCCAGAGCAAGTTAGAGTCAGGATTGCTTTTCTTCTCTCTCCAGTGAAGTGGTCCAGGTAGGAGCCCTGACGTCCCAGGCAGGCACAGGGATGCTGGCTCTGTAGAGTGCTTGTTCATCCCACTGTGGCTTGAAAACTCTGGCTTGTGAGACGTGCCTGGTCTCAGCTGAATGGAGCTGTTTCTGCTCGATTTGCTTTTAGGAGACCCTGGAGGGCCTCATGACTCTGCCATTGTTGGAAAGGGCACTCACGGTGCTATCAGAAAAGCGCCGTGGAGAGTTTCCCACAGTATCCAGCACCCGGGCTGCCTGTGGGTCCTGACCATCAGGAAATCAGATAGGTGGAGAAACCAAGCCTGTGTTCCCCGGGAGAGCTGTGCCGAGTTTCTGCCTGAGCTGTTGCCAAGGGTTCCCCTTCTTCTTTGCCTAGTGTGGCGGGTTGGAAAAGTGCAAGCTCTTGCTCCTGACGCCTGCAGGGCTGGGTCATTAGCATCATGAAGGGGAACCCAAAATGTGAATGGCACCCCAGCTTGTCCGCTCCAGTGGGAGTAAAAGGCAAACTTCCCCACCAGGGAAGAGGCCAACCTGTCAGGAGAGGCCACGCTCTCGGCACAATGGAGGTTCTACTCAGGGCTTGCCTCTTCAGGGAGGTGCAGGGAGGTCTGTGGGGAAAAGGAACCTGTAGCTGGCTGGGCATGTCGTTCACTGTCCATACAAAGTTTTGAATCATCTTGTGTCTTGGAAAGCCGACAGCTTTGGTAGCAATTCATTTGCGAAGATCTGCTGACTGCTTTGCATTCCACAGAGCTGTTTTCATTAGCGGCAATTGCATGAACACGGCACACACACACAAAAAAATGTTGGCATATGAAACACAAGCCTATCTCTAGTTGGTAAGAGGCAGGCTCTCCCAAGGGTGCATTGCTTCACTGATGGCTGCTACTCTTGATACTTAAGAATGGGGGACAGAGGCCACCCTGCCAGGGCTTGGATGGGGTGGAGCAGTGCCAGCTCTGTGGCTTATGCAGCAGAAGGACTCTGTTTCTGGTGCATCAGGAGGTTGTGAACACTTCTGGGCTACAGATGGTGCTGCCTCAGGAAGCTTGCCCAGCGCAGCACTGAGGTGCCTGAGGACACTCTGTGTGAATGCTAGATGGGTAGAGCTGTTGGCGTCAAGGGCCGGCACCCTGGTGGGGTTGTGTGTTGGGGGTTAATGTGAGGTGGTTGAGGATGCAGGGGTCCTAAGTTGGCTTTTAAAAAGTGCCAGAGCTTCTTGATCTTAGATTCTGGTGTTTGTTCAGCAACTTGAAATAGTTTTCGAGAGAAAGTGCACTTTCAAGGCTGTTTACGTCTCTTGGTTGCATTACTAAAGTCTGGCCACAGGATTCCCATGATGAGTGGCCAAGGTGTTTCCACCATATGCTCACATTTGGCAAGACCTTTCTCTGGTGGGAGAGGGAGGGAGGGAGGCAGGGAGGGCTGAGAGTTCTGAAGGTCGTTTTTCTTATACCATTGCTGCTGGAGCATACTAAGCTGCAGTGATGCATTTTAGAACCTGTTTAGAAGACAGGGTTTAGGCTGAGTAGAATGGTCGTCTCAAAAGAAACCCTTTCTCTATATACTGTAGGGATTTTCCCCTGGGCTATTTGGAGGTTTTCATGGGGTCCTTTTGGCCAGCAACTCAACTAGATGTTACCCATTGCTGGCACTTGACATTTCCCTTGGTGAAAGATGTCTAGTTGAGTCATTGTCTACCCCGTTATTGGGTGATTCCATTTAAATTTCTTTGCTATACTTAGAAATTTTAAGAAGTTTCTACAGTAGCAGGTTTCCATATGACCTTTGGTAGGTTACTGGTCACTCTCTACAAACTGATGCTAAGGTCCTATGTCTAAAGACATCATTTACATATCTTATTGAACATGAAGAAGGTGAGTTGATGCCCAAATAGAGCCTTTACCCCTCTTAACTAGTATGTCTGGTACTGGAAGGTACTCTCCACACTACAAGAAGAGAAAGATAACCCCAACCCAGCTATAAACCCTGTGATATGTGACAGTGACCTGTCGGCATGACATGCTGGTGTAGTAGTGGACAAATGTTGTAGGAGTGACCCACCGCTCCTGATTAGATTTAAGTCCCACGAGATGGGTGGCCAGGAACTGCTAGGCCGTGGGCCTAGGGAAAAATACTATTGTTCTGCTAAAGGAATATAGCAATAAAATGACCCCTAATGACATTCTGCTGTACCCATTGATCAGTGTCTGGCTCAGCCATCATTGGGGACGCTTTCTCTTGTAGTAGATAGGCACTAACACAGACCCACAATTGACAGTGTGCAAAGAGTGAGCGATTTTAGAACACTCTGTCCTAAATGGGATGTCTTCAGGACTCGGGGATCTATGTGGAAGAGACGGTGGAAAGATGTTAAGAGCCAGAGGGGATGAGTGATCACAGGGAAACAGTGTCTTCCAGACACAGCAGGACTGATGAACATATAAACTCACAGAGACTGTGTGACATCATGTTTAGGGTGGACCTGTACAGGTTCAAGCCCTACAGGGTTGAACTGAGAAGGTGAAGTAGATACAAACTTCTATCCCTATCCAAGAATTTATCTCCTATTGACATCACTTGCAAAGGAAAATTCAGTTTTCTTCAATAGTTTCACTGGGTGTGTTAACCATACTTAATGGAGGCCGCATGTCCAACAGTAGAGGGTCAACACAAAATGGACACTGGTATTTTTGTACACTTTTGTCCCTTATTGCTTTGGACATTTCTGTCTTACCGGTCCTTTGTTTGTGTATTATAATTTCCAATTTTGTGTTTTTATGGGTTTTTTTTGTGTGTGTGCATTATGTATTTTGTTTCCCTGTTTTCTAAAGAGAGTGTGGAGTTGGGTGGGTGGGGAAGGTCTGGGAGGAGCAGGGGAGGGAAAACTGATCAGAAAACTTTGTCAATCAAAAGTCTCCTAGCTAGAGCTCCCATAGGCTACCCTCTGCTGGCAACATTGCTGAAGGAGCAGCCATTGGCTGGCTGAGTTGTGCAGGTGCCTTTGTAGTCATTTCCATAAATTTAAAAAGGAAACAAAGTAAACTGCCAAACCAGTTTAGCAAAAAGCAGTGGCCCTGCCCTTGGCTGCCTTCCCTGGCCTCCTGTTTCCTGGAGGGGGCATCTTTGACTTCTTAAAGTTTCATGCTATTTTTCTTCTAGAAATTTCTCTCTATGCCTTCAATTTCATTCTTACACCCCTGACTCCCTTTTTATGGGTAGTGAAGGACATTCTTCCACCCAAGAACTCTTATCTTCCAGTGTTTAGGGCCTTGGACCAGCCACTTGGTTTAGCCTCCTTTTACCTCATACTGGGGACTTTGTTTAGAACTTGTTTGTCTCTAAGGATACTTTCTAGGGGTCACTGATGTCGCAGTCCAGGGTCAGAGGCAAACAGCAGCAGCAGTCTGCATCTGGCAGGGTGTAGCATTATATGTACTTCCTGTAAGCACACACTTCTTGTGTGTGTGTGTGTGTGTGTGTGTGTGTGTGTGTGTGTGTGTTTTGAAAAGGGGCAGACTGAGGTAAGAGCAGTTATTCTGGAACTCTTGAAACCCCAGGTGGACATCCCTTTGCTCTAAATCCCCCTGTGTCTGGTCACCTGGTTGTTGAGGAATATGTGGAGTTCAGAACCTTGGGTCTTGTGAATGGTACACCAGCACTGTTTCTGCAGGAAGAAGAGGGTTCCATTGTTATTTACTGTGAGGTCATCTTCTTTCCTTAGCCAGATTGTGAGTTCCACAAAGGGCTTTGGGCTGTATCCCCAAAAGTGAATCCTGTACTTGGAAAGGGACATGAATTGAAGATTATCTTGGAGTGGCCAGGACAGGACGATGATTGGGAAACTGTAATGTCAGCAGTGGTCACAATGGGAAGAGAATGGGTTTGGCGTGACAGGCTTGGTAGTTGGAGATGAATCCTGGGGTGAATGCTGTTTCCATGGATTTCTGAGATGAATATGGAATTGAGAGTCTCCTGGCGGCAGGGAGAGTTAATGGCTAAGGATTTACTGTTGCCAGACTGAGATTTGTATCTGCCTTTGCTGAGGTCAGAGCTAAGATTAGTAGGTGAAAGTTATAAACCGAGATTCCAACTGAACGTAGGATTCAGCTTTTGGGTGACTCAGTAGTCTCTTGAACTGTGGGTAAGCTTCCCAATGGAACAGATTTAGAGTGGCTATCAGCCCTTCCACAGGCATGTGTCTGTTATGCGTATTATCCCTAGGACCATAGTCCACTAAGATCTGCCTTTTTCTGAGATGGTCTATGTCTTAGGAGCTTTTCTTATTGTTGTGATAAAATATCCCTGTGAAAGCAATTTAAGGGAAAAAGGGTTCTTTGGTTGGCTTACATTCTGAGGATACAGTCCATTATGGTGGTGATGTCATGGTAGCAGGATCTCGAGGCATTTGGTCATATCACATCTTCAGTCTGGGAGCAGAGAGCAATGGATGCTTGTGCTGAGGTAGGTCTCTCCTTTTTATGCAGTCTGGGACCTTATCCTGTGGAATGGTGTGCACTTCCATCTAGAGTAGGTTCTCTCAACTCGATTAACATCATCCAGTTAGTCTCTCACAGGCATGCCCAAAGGCATATGTCCTATCCTAGCTACCACCATCAAGTTGCCAATCAGTGGTGACTCTCACACTTACTTCTGGGAAGATTAAAATGGCTATTATTTTGGAGAATAATAAACCAAGTAAATATTAGCTGGTCTATAGAATGAGAACCTTTGTTCTCTGTATTTCTGTAAAGAATAGTGCTGCACACCTCTTTCAACACTTTCAAGTCTTTCAAGACTAATGAACTTTGTGCCTTTGGATCAGGTAGCTGTTGAAGCAGCTGCAACTGAGCCTTGCCTCTGTACACAGCAGGTACTCTGTAAATAGCTCCTTCATCTTCTTAAGGTAGCAATGCTAGAGGAGCATCCTGGATGGATCTCAAATTAGGCACATAGGTTCACGCTCAGGCCCAGGGTTACTGTCTTATGCTTGCACTGGACTCTGGTTTGAATGTAGCCTGATGATATTCAGTGTGTGCATGTGAAGTTCTGCAAGGCAGCATGAGGGCTGAAATTCTGGCCTGATACTTCTTCCTGTCTGGGAAGCAGTGGCATTGGTCTGTGCAGTTTATGACACAGTACCGTCTGTGTGAGGTGAAGCATGCTTGCTGCTTGCCCATGCTGTCTATGGCTGTGCAAATGCTCTTCCCAATGTGACTAAGGACACCTGGGAGTTTGCAGCCTTGCTCTGGTGTCCCAGCTCAGTGTCTTGGAATGTCTCTCAGTTTGAGTGTCCTGGGTTTTAAGTCACTTGGCTCTAGAAGCTGGTTTTGAAGGTAAACGGAGATAATGACCATTTGAAAGCTCTTTGACAGTGTCACGAGTTGGTGTATATGAGGGATCTTCTGCAGAGGTTGGGGTCCTTATCAGACGCAGAAGGTGGAGAAAGAACCTGTTCCTTGACAACATATGGATACAGTGAGGGGTGGGAAAACAGTTAATACAAATGCACATCTCTTTTGAAAAAATTCTTTATTCTTAAATTTCATTCCTGTGTACAATGAAATGTGTCCATCTCCATTTGCCCTTCCAAATTCCCCCACAAAACATATCCTTCCCAATTTCATGTCTTCTCCTCCTCCTGATAATCCACTAACCCCAAGTAGTGCTGCCCTTATGTGAGTGGATGTGGGCCATAATTGGAGGATGGGACACCTACCAGTGCCACTCCCTGAGAAAATGATTCTCCTTCCACAAAGTAGATTCTCCCTCTTTCAGCATCCATCAACTGCCAGCTCCTCGGCCTAGAGAGGACCTCCCCCATGAATGCTGGAGCTTAGCTGGCCTGATCGTGTGTAAATGAGCATGGCTGCTGTGAGTTCATGAGTGAGATGGACATATCATGTCCAGAAGATGGCATCTTCCAGCCCTCAATCCTTTGTCTCTTGATTTCCCGCCTCTTCTGAGATGTTCCCTGAGCCTTGTAAGGGCAGGTTTGATAAGCGTGTTCCATTTAGAGTTGAGCCCCGCCTCATCTCCTCAGCACCTTGACCAGTTGTGAGCCTCTGCATTAAATGGTGCCCATTCCCAAATGAAGACTGAGAGTGACCCAGGTCTGTGGCTAGAAACATATTTAGAAGGCATTTTGACAGCATGGCCTTTTAACAACATAACACTAGCAGGCTCTACCTTAGGACCTAGGACCTCCCCGGCCATGGGCTTTTGATCAATTATACAGGTCCAGGCATGAGATTCCCTCCTGTGGATCAGGTCTCAAATCCAATCAGAAGTCAGTCACGTTGCTATTGCACTCGAGGGTACATCTTGCTGGCTGGTTAGTATTATAGAATACAGAGTCCAAAACTGGGTAAGACTGTTGATATTCTTCTCTACCAGCAGCCTGCATAGCACATTCTCGTACCCTTCCTCCCTGCTGACTAGCTTCAAGTGTCTGGTCAGTTTGAGATTGACTTTTGTGTCATGTAGCCAAAGTGAAATTCACTTTTTTAAATACGATTTTTACAGATCTGCCTGGGGTTAACTGTGGTTTAGTTAACCTGACTTGAAGGTTGACTGTGTTCCTAGGGTCTGTTTTTCTTGAGAATGGTTGGCAAATGTGGACAAACCTGTCCTACTTCCTTGTGAGTTTCCCCAGCATAATGAATTCAAACTTTTGCTTCCCATGCTCTTAGTCTTCATGCATGAGAGGAGCTATGGAGTTTATGAGGCTTTGTGAGGCCATTTGTCACTTGGAAATGTCCACTGATAACAGACATGGCTGTGCAGGATGTCTTTAATCCGAGAGACTCTGGCTGTCCACAGACATATCATTCTGACCTCGTCATTGTATGTTCGGCAAACTTCTGCTTGTGCCAGATCGTTGATAACTGTAGTCGTTTCTTTTGTGAGGAGGGACAATAACTGAGCAGTTCCTAGATCAGGAGCAGAGGACTGGCACTCTTGTTCTAGAACTTTCATTCACAAACTCCCACTTTTTTAAAAATATTTTTTATTAAAGTTTTTATTCATTTTATATACCAACCACAGATCCCCCTCTCTTCCCTCCTCCTGCCCACTCCCCTCCCCACCTCCCCCCCAACCCACCTTCCATTCCCTCCTCCGAAAAGGTAAGGCCTCCCATGGGGAGTCAGCAGAGCCTGGTATATACAGTTGAGGCAGATCCAAGCCCTCCCCCTGAATCAAGGCTGTGCAGGGTGACCCGCCATGCACCAGGGATGGATCCTGATCCCACTGCCAGGGGGACCCTTAAGCAGCTCAAGCTACACAACTATCTCGCCTATGCAGAGAGCCTACACAAACTTCTACTTTGTAAACATCTTCTTGGGCCCTGTGTGTTTCCCTTTAAAAGATGAGGTTTTTGACATGGGTGATTTTGAGGGATCTTCACAGGTAGTTTCCGGGGTGTAGGAATCTATGGTTCTCTATTTACTAATGGAGTGTAATGGAATTTTAAGTCCATGAGTGGTACAGATCATGAGCTAGGAACTGATGCAAAGGAGAGTATAATTGTGGGTTTTAATGGTCAAGAGAAGCTCTGCCAGTGAAGATAGAAAAACAGATGAAATGTCTAGATACCTGTCCCAATGTGGGGAATGGAGATTCACCTGTGAAGCAGAGGCATTAGTGTGTGAAAGGGCGGATGATGTTAAACCGTTCGGAGATTCTGAGCAACATTAATGTGAGAGTATTGAAGAGATCAGGGATTTTTATTCTCACTTTTTCACTATAATTACTTCCTTGTTAATATGTCAACCATTGTGTATGCGCTTAAGGTGTGGTCCCAAGAAGATGCTATATAAAACAAATACAACGTGCTTATGGATGACTCTGAACTCGTTACCTTTGGGACCCTTCCATGTTGGCAAGTTATGTTCTCCACTGAATGGCTCCATGTTTCCATTTCCACCATGTATGTGTTTCTTCTGTGCTCTGATTCCTTCCTTAAATGACACACAGGGCATGTGAGCTGCTTCTGTTATGTATAGTAAAACCTCCAATGGACCTGTGGAGTTCCACTGAGTTCTGAGTGAACAAATAAGAGAGAATGACTGCTGCCATGGTTTAAGTGCTCACCCTCGTCGACAGTAGGCACTGTGTGTGCACCTGGAACCAAAGGACATGCTTTCTCACCTTAGATAGTTGTAATCCAGTGAGAGACAAACACTGTGTCATTCCACAAGTTAAGTGTGAGATCATTGGTTTTATGGACACTTAGAGTGAACAAGAACGGGATGTATAAGATTACGAGGCACACTTGTTTTTAGATTTGACATCTGTGATGACCTCTGAGTATGCAAAAGAAGCTTGTGAGAATAAAGAGTTCGATTGGATTTGGGAAGAAAGATATGGTTCAAGTAGAGAGAGAAGTCAGTGCTTAAGGCTTAGGGGCAGGGAAGGGCCTGCCATGTTGTAAGAGCTGAAGGCTGAGAAGGGCAAGGTCATTTCAAATAACAGGGTAAGGATGGGGATAGGCTGGGATCATCTCATACATAATTTTTTTGTTCTTGTTGGGGGAAGATTTCATATTTCATTCCATGTTGAAAGGGAATCCATTGTTGATTTTAAAGTGGGTGGAGCTGATTCAGTTCAACATGATTTAATTCATCATATTGGTACATTGTGAAAAGAAGGCAGGAGATATGGGGCAGAGAGACCAGTTAATAAGCGATCATTTGTGGCTTAGGTTAGGGACGGCACTGCCTTGTGTGTTGGCTGTGACAGAATCAATTGGGCAATAGAATGGCTTTCAGATATACATAAAGGGTAGAAATTTGGAACTTGGTGTGATGACTAGGTTTAGGGAGGTCACGAGGAAAGGTGTCAAGGCTGAGCCATGGCTTCTGGCTCTATTACCAAGTCAAAAAGCTGAGATACAATGTGAAAACTTCTTCCTAGAATGGGCCACTCGGACACACCTAAGAAGCTCGAGCTGAAGACACAGATACTAGCTTCTTGCAACAACAAAGTTTCTTCTTTGTTCAGCAAATGACAGCACAGGAGAGTTTGTGGAGCATGAAGGTGGTAAATGTCTCCTCAAAGCTGATGTCGCCTACGAGCATGCGTTTTTAAACCTGTGTTCCTTCTGGAATCCACTGGCCTGGGTCTTGTGAGCTGGTTTGTAGTTGAGATTTTTCCTTCAAGTTAGAGCACTCCAATGGGGCTTTGTAGGCTGTGGTTCCAGTTAAATCCAGTTAGATTGCTGGAGTGTCCTTGTGCAGGACCTTAAGATTTTTTCCTCAGCATCCTACATTAGGAAGAGGCTAAGAGTCTTCTTGTCCATCACTTGAACGGTCAGTGTGAGCGGACTTGAGGCTCTGACCACATGAACATATGTAGGAGGGGTTCTGGTGACCCCTGATGTTCGTTTTCTGCATCTCAGTTTGTGGTTATTGAGAGCATGTTTAGGACTCAAAGGCTACTAGCCCTCACTGTCTAGGCTGAGGGAGCCTTGCTTTCCCGATGGGGGAAAAAGGACAGCTGCTATGTCGAGGTGAACATACTGGGCATTTTCCTCTTTCTTGGTGCATCTGCTCTGGTGAAAGAAACAGAATGAAGCAGTTCATTGTGCATCTTGGGAGTGTCCCGCAGAGCAATTGAATGACTCTTCTCTGAGTTTGGGAGCAGTCAGACTTGAATTAGCATGTAGACAGACTGCTGGGAGTAGTCAGGAGCAGTGATGAATGAGCAGACCTCAGGAAGAAGATTTTAAACCCAAAGTCGTGAGCGTGAGATACTCCTTAAGGATTACCAAGGTGAACACATGATTGAGCATAGTCTCTTGGACTGCCTTAGAATCTTGTCCTAATGCACTTGCACTTGAAAAGATGATGGTAATAAAACTGATGAAAGTTATGTAAGCTCTAGTAAAGAGCTATATTTTAATTAAAGTCGTAATATAACAGAAAAGATTTAGTCATTTAGCAACATTGGCTCCTTACGTAGGCACAGACTTAGTGTTGTGTAACTGCTCCCTTCCTGAGTGATTGCAGCCACTATTTTAGGGATGGGCTCTCCATGTCAGACTCTTAATATACATGAATCCACATAAACGTGCAACACAAGTCTGTTTTTCAGGTTAGTCTGAGTTGAATCACCAGAGGAATTGCAGTTGAGGTGAAGATTTGCCTGATCTAAAGCAGGTCTTCCTGTCTGCTACTTTCTTATTAGAAACAAAGAGCAGAGAAGGGAAATGGACATCTGGGTGCTGGCTTTGTGCACCTCACACTATATAATAGGTGACATCAGTCAGGTCAGTAGAACTGCCTTGGATAGATGAGAAATAACCTGATTTTAGAGGGTTGGTAGAGAAGGGAGCTTATATACACCACCTTGATTCATCCCAGGGATTTGACCAGCCCGTACAGTTGGGAAAGTCTTCCTTATGACTAATGCCAACCCCTCCCACTTCGGGGTCTGGCTGTCCCAATTAGACGTGCTTGTTGGACAAGCCAATGGATTATTAGTCTGCACTTTTGCTTGTTCAGCATATTGTATTCAGTGCCCTCTTGGTGCTTCCAGATAGCAGCAAATGTGAACTCAGTTAATGTTTCTAGGGAATAGAAACTTGATGTTCCCACTGGGGATGGTTTACACCCTTTCTCTTTGAACTTTGCTGTGCATGACTGTTGTGCCTATGGCATGCAGGTGAGCTTATGATAACCTTTACCACTTAACATTCACACCATCCTTCCGTAAGTATTCACATTGTGAAAATGAAAGAAGCTACTACTAGTGTGCACAGAGGGAGGGATATTGGACCTTGGGGTCTTGAGGGCACAGATTGCCAGAGGTTTCTTGCTCAGGGTTTGTTGTTGTTGTTTTGTTTTGGGTAAGTTTTAAGAAAAAGTAACCGGTGTATCTGATAGTCTTTGAAAGAGTCAAGTATGGGTCTCTAGGATGACAGTGACAGTGCTGTCCTTCTTTCTCTAATCCCCGTTCTTTCTCAGGTGTGGCTGCTGCTCTGCCATCCATGCGGACACCCAGATGTTTCAGGTGTGTGCATGAGCTCTGAGAGGTGAACTGTGGAGACCTGGAGGTCCAGCTGTCCTGTGGGAATTCACACAGGGTCCTGGCCTCATTGATATCTCACTGTGCTGGCTGATCATGAACATTTGTACACTGAGACATTATATTGGTGGCAGAGATGTGCGCTGGGCTCAGGGAGTCGGGACCTTGTTGTTTGGGGGGACGAGGTTTTACTGAAGTCCCATCTCACAGACTTGCCCGGTTTTATGTTCAGAAGGAAGACAGACATTTCTCCCCTCTCCTGTTGCTCATCCATATAAACAGCCAGAAAATAATCAACCCACGACCCTGGCTTAAAAGACACTATTTAGTTCCTGACTCTTGGAACACTGTCTCCTTACAGAAGGACCTTGCACATACCAGGTAAAGGTTCTACCACTGTATTATGCACACCCACTACCCTCCTCCCCTTTTTAAAGACAAAGTCTCACCAAGTTACTGAGACTGGACTTTTACCCATTCTCTAGCCCAAACAGGCCTTAAACCACCACCTTCCTATCTCAGCCTCTCAACTGGATGGAATCACAGGCCTGTACCACCAGCATTAGCATGAGATTAGAATATACAATACAAATGTGCAGTGTAATCTCATTGAGTAAGTTGGAATTGTATCACAGGATGTCACTATTACTGTGAAGACCTGGTTGGGAGACTAGATTATTTCTGGAGATAGTCTTGACCATGAGGCCACTTCTTCTGCATGGTATCTGTGTGACTAGATCACCAACAGTAGCTTTAGATTGGTTTCCTACAGTTTTCATAAGGAAGTTAAATTCTCGTTGTCACTTGCTTAATGGTGGACTCTGAATCAGCAGAATATGGATGAGGAACTGACTTAGTTTCCGGTACAACACCATTCAACTGCCTAGTTTTCTGATTTGACAGCATACGGATTATTTCTAAAAGTGAACACCCACTACAATGCAAGAGATTGTCCTCAGCCTTTATGAATTTTAAGAACTTAGAAAGTGGACATTTTAGCCTTCTTGTCTTTCAAAGTTAAAAAATAAAACAACTACAAAAAAAAAAAAATGCACCAGGCAGTCTTGACAGGTCTTGCCGGCCTCTCTGTGGTCTGGGAACTGATCGTCTCCTCTCATGTTGCAGCTCCGAGCTGCGTGGTCAGCTTATGATGTCAAGAACTCTGCTTGTCCGTCTTCCAGATGACTGGCTAGTCATTGCCGAGCAGGTTTGTCACTCTCTTCCGGTATCCGAGCTTGGAGGTGTCAACACATAGTGAGATAAAAATGGCAGAGCGCTGTTGCGATCCATGCTGAAAGCAGAAGCACTTCACTTTCCCAAGTACACCTGTCACCTCTCATCTCTCAAAAGAAGATTCTTCTTTTCAATTATTTGTATATCTGTGAGTGCAGGTGCCCATGAAGGCCGGAAGAGGATGTGATGCACCCTGACACATGAGTCTGTGAACCGAACTCAGGTATTCTACAAGAGCAGTGTGCGCTCTTAACCACCAGGTCATCTCTAGACCTCCTATCATTCATCCATTTTAACATAGGAAGAATGCCCTTCGTGTTTGCTACACTCATCATCCTGGAATATTCTCAGGTTATGTGTGGGGGTGCCCTTGTGGGTGAACCCTTAAATACCTAAGAAAGTACATGCAGTTCTGTGGAGCAATTTGTGCTTGTGTGAGTAGGCTAGTGGCTTTCATTATTTTTGCCCACCACCTCAGCAGGAGATGTGGAGAACCTGACTGGTATGGTTTGGTAGGCTGTGATTTTCATGAAGCCTGGCAAATCAAAGAGCCATGTGATATACTGATGGTCTTTAGCTGAGGAATTGTGGTCTGGAGGTCTGGCATCTATATGATGACTCTGCGCTCTTGCTTATATAATTCATCATTCCAATGACTATGCTCACCATGCTCCAGCTATCTTAGACTAGAGTCAAGGGATGTCCTCTGGGATGCAGAGTCTCTGAGTTGAGGTTGCTTTAGTGCATCCTGCAGCTGGAAGGCAGTACAGGGGTGTTGGAATGCAGAAGTCAGTGGGTTCTGGGCTGAGTCTGACCTGAAGAATTTGAACAGATTACCACAATTCCAAGTCACCAAATGAGAGAGCTGATGTGCACAGCCTTTGAAAGCAAAATACTTATTCCAGATTCCCAAAGAAGGGTTCTCTGATGCAGTATGATCCTCCTTCTGCTTAGAATTTTAAAAAATAGTGTTTTAGATTAAGAGTAGCAAACGGTCGGGCAGTGGTGGCGCACGCCTTTAATCCCAGCACTTGGGAGGCAGAGACAGGTGGATCTCTGTGAGTTCAAGGCCAGCCTGGGCTACCAAGTGAGCTCCAGGAAAGGCACAAAGCTACACAGATAAACCCTGTCTTAAAAAAAAAAAAAAAAAAAAAAAAAAAGTAGCTAACATCTCCTATTGCGCTTTCATTAGAACCAAGTACTTTCCTTATCTACTTCAATTTATTTGCATAACAGTGTGTTGGTGGTTACCTAATTTTATAAATGACAAAACATTCAGACATAGTAATAGTGTTATAGCCTATATTTAAACCTAGGTCTGTTTGACATCAAAGTCTACAAATACCCACAGAAGGCTAAAAACTTAGTCATGTTATTTGAATTATGATCCTTGGAATTTATACTCTTAATGATGGCTCTGAGACCCAGAGTAGCTCAATGATCACCTCAGGTCGATGCCCTCTACAGTTGCTTTAAGAGTTGGGAGAGGATTGAATGGCATCTATTCCATTGTTCTCAGGAAGAATTCATGGTGGGCCATGGTGTGACTGCGATCTTTAGAACATTGAACTAATGTGCTAACTGTAAGCTCTGGCATATTTAGTTTTTGGAGCTAATTTCAACTATGGGGGATGGTGGTGGGAGAGGAGAAAATAAAAAAATGCAAAGCCAAAGCTGAGCCTTGGAGCAAAGAGGAACTCAGGATCTCTCTTAGCCACATCCAGGGAGACCCAAAGCTATTCTAAGATGTGGCATCCAAGGCTGACATCCAGGAGCACAGAAGAGACTCCAGGGATCTGGTTTCACAAATCAACCAGGGGCTCTGAGACGGCTCAGTGGGTGAAAGCCCTTGTCATCAACCCTGAGGATCCAGGTTGGATCCGCAGAACCCACACAGCAGGATAGGACTGACTCCCGCAGGCTGTCCTCTGTCCTCTACAGATGTGTTGTGGCATGCATGCACATAGGTACATGTTCGTGTGCTCACACACACCCCTCCACAAATGTGCTCTGAATAAATGTCAAAAGTAAAAATTAAAACAAGCCCAAACCAAAGCAAACAAACCAAACCAATATCACATGCTTACTAATACCGACCTTTCAGGGACAGAGACCTGTGCTCATTACTGGAGTGTGCTGGAAGTGGCGGGAGGCAGTTGGGTATGGGGCTATGGGCACAGCCTTAGTTATGATATGTGGTGTGGTTCCCAGTGTCTCATGTCAGCAACATCTTCAGCCTGTGGTCTACCTCACAGGATCCTGGATTTGTAAGTGTAATTATTTACTGAGCTCCTTAGACAACACACCCCTTAATGTTGGTGGTTGTGGGCTGGTGGCTGTGCAAGACATAAGGGAGAGACAAGGGACAGAGACTTGATACGAAGCTTCTGATAGGGTGAGGTATATTGAATCTACAAAGGGACAGACATTTGCAGAGTGAGGACAGCCTGCTCAGGGACTCTGAGAGAATACTGCGGGCTGTGTCAAGGAAGGTAATGAGACAGAAAAGGAAGAGTGTCGTGGGCAGTGGAACAGTCTGAAATCACAAGAAAGCAGCGTGGGTTCGAGGAACCAGAGGGACTCACATACCCCAAGTGTGACATGACAGTTGGTAAGCTGTGAGAAAGGTGGGGTATGGGGGCTGGGATCAGGAATTGTCTTACATACCATTTGCGATGTTTAGATTTTCTGCAGATCAGTGGGGGCCTGTGAGTAAATCTAGTCATATCTCATCAGTAGAATGTAAGGCGAGTGAGCTCAATGGTGCCTGCTTAGCTGACAGGTTCATCTTTAAGGGCTAGAATCATTCCTGGTACAAGATAGTTTCTTAGCTCCTCATGTCTTCCCTGTGCCCGGCATAGCACATGTAGAATTCAGAATAATTACTGGCACTAAGGTAGTTACTGAGTTCCTCGTGTCTTCCCTGTGCCTGGCATAGCACATGTCCATAGCCACAGACATTAAGGAGTGTGCCTTCTAAGGAGCTCACTGAGTGAATGTGAGTGAGCAAATGAATAGATATCTTTGGCTTTATGTGCTCAATAAACCTGATGCCCAAGTGTATATAAAGTATTACTGACTGTGCAACTTGCCTTCCATAAATCTTGAAGATGGCCCCTAAGACTTCGGCCCCTGAGGTAGCTGAAGGAAGGAGTCTAATGTGGGGAGGAAGAATCCAGGGCAGGGTTTGGGAGAGGGTACTGGGTTGGAAGTCACTGATGGGACTGGCCTTTTGGCTTTAGGGAGTAGTTTCTAGGCTTAAAGAGAGGGTCGTCCAGGCTAGAGTGAGGATTAGGTCAAGCTCCATGAAGTGTGGATCCTTATGGGATGTAGAAGTTGTATAGACCAGCAAAAATTGCTCTGTACAGTTTTACAAGTGAGAAGTCTGTCTCCTCTTCCCCCAGCTTCCTCAGAATTAGCTACAGAAGCATTTTTGTCCTGTATATCTCACCAGCTGTTTTCAGTGTCTAAACAACTCTAAATATGTAAGCTTTTTATTTTTACCCAGATGGATTTGACTTTTATAATATCCCCTCTAGATCTAAGAGGCTGTGATTCATGTAGAAAAACATGCAAAGAGATCGCAGGGAAATACAGGCCGAGTTTGGGGACTGAGTTAATTCGGATTTCATTTCTCTTGAAAATAGAGAGCTTACAAATATTTGTCCCAAGCAGTGAGGGATGGCTTCTTTGGTGTCTGCTTCTTCACTGAGGACATGGAGACACAGGGCAGGCATGTATGACCAGTGCAGAAAGCGCAGCCCTTGCTCTGCTTCCGGCTTGTCTCCTGCTGTACATTCAGGTTGCCAAGGGCAGACTTCTACTTGCACTGATAGGACACTGGCCAATGTGCCAGGACCCCAGCCAGCAGGGGTCAGGAGAGGGCAGGGGTCAGCAGAGGGCATGACCCTGCTTAACCTGCTTTCCAGCCACCAGGATCCCCAAAGACGGTTTTCCAAAGTCTGACTGGAAAGAGCCAAATAGCTATTGGCTGTGACCTTTGACATGTGACTTGACCTCCTGGGTTTTGATTCTTCATCTCTAAAATGAGGTCATTGGACTAAGCTCTCCAAGCTTGAATCTGGCACAGATACTTTAGGAGCCTTACCCCCAGGCCCCCATCTGCGAGGTGTTAGACTGAAGGTCGAACATGAACGCTAACTGAAACATGCTCCCTGCCACATAATTCCCCTTCATCAGGTCACAATTAAGCCAAACTTCTCTCTTCATTTGCCTCTTATACCATTTGAGGAAGTAGTGTTGTAGTTTATACACTAAGAAGGGGCTGCCCCTTTAATTTCAAAAACAAAGAAAAAGTAAACATGCACTTTTACTTTATGTGAAGTGTGTCAGTTTTGGGTTAAGTGGTTTCTTCCATCAATGTCAAAGGGTCCAGTAACGATCAATGGTATACCAAGTTTGCAGACTTAGACTGTCTTTTTTTTTTTTTTTTTTTTTCAAGACAGGGTTTCTCTTGTGTAGCTTTGCGCCTTTTCTGGAACTCACTTGGTAGCCCAGGCTGGCCTTGAACTCACAGAGCTTAGACTGTCTTGAGCTTCTAAACTGAATGGGAAACCATCCACTTCCACCCCCTTCTCCCCTATAATATGCTTGCATAGCCTTCAAATGACATTTTTCCCTGTGTGTGCAGAAATTTCTTTTGGAATGGCTAGCAGCAGGTTCAATGTGCACATCTTGACTTTAGGTTAAAGCTGGTTGAATAATCTTTAGAGCTTTTTTGTTGGTTGAGTACATTTTTATTATTAACTAATGGAAGAATACACTTTTTATGATGAATGAAATGAATTTTTTAAACTCTCCCCATCAGCATTTTTTATTTAAATACCTCACTTTTAGGGCTGGCCCTGTGAGGATTGCTGTTGTTAGGACACAGAAAGACATCTGAAAGTAGGTCATTTTATAGTCATCTAACTTTGTCATCTACTATGTCCTCCTTTGGAAAAGCTACAAGAATTTCAGGTGGAAACCTTCTCCTGAACGAGTTCCTTGACTACTGTCAAGGAATGTCTGGGTTAGGAAGTGTCTTCACTGATGGGCCCCTAACACTCTGAGAGATTTAAAGTAGTCGATTCGGGGACACACACACACACACACACACACACACACACACACACACACACACAGAGTCTACCATGTGATGGTGAGGGTGAGGTAAGGATGCCCTCCCCCTTTGCCCCTGCTACCTGTGGTGGGTGAGGGAACGGATTTTTCCACCTCACCAGCTACAGCACTTGGGAAAGTGGACCCTGCACCTCGCCTGGGCAGCACAGTAGAGCTGACCCTGTTGACAGAGGTGTGGGTGAACCACCCAGAGAACATGAGCATGCGAGATCTGGCCCAGTCCCTCATCTGCCATATGGTGGTGTGGCTGGGAAGAGAGCATCTCTCCCCACCCCTTTGCCACCTGTGGTCGGTGGGAGAATTGAACCTGAGGTCATAAGAGTGGGAGAGCTGTTCCTGCCCCTCACCAGCTGCAGTGCTTGGGACAGTGACTCTTACACCTCCACCTGGGCAACACAGTAGAGCTGGCCCTGATGGTCCACGTGTGGAAGAACCAACCCTGCGGACCTGAAAGCAGGAGAAATAGTCCCACCCCTTACTCATCACTGTCAGGGGTGAGCTAGCCGGGGCAATGCTGGAGAGCTCACTCTGGTGGTGAAGACAGGGGGGAGCTGGCAGGCTGACCAACCCTGCAACTACCCAGGCCCAGAACCTGGATTATGAGTTGGCCCACCCCAAAATCCATCCCATCTAGGATCTGCTGGAGCACATAAAGAGGCTGGTCCTGCAGACCCCAAAGCTGTAGGATCTCCACCATACGGGCAACAGCAGGACAGCCAAGAGGAGTCCTAGTGAGGGCCCAGCATGGATAGTGCAGCAGAAACCAGAGTCCTTGAGCCAGACCAATGAGTGTTTGCAGTGAACACTTGCAAGTAAAGATATATAGATAAAAGGGTTTACTGTGTGACTATGTTACACTACAGCTTCCATGATATTTCCCCCTTTTTTCTTTTTTCTCTTAAATTTTATTTTTTTTTCTGGGGGGGGGTTGCAAGAGCAAAGGATGGATATGAGGGGACAGGAAATGAATGAGATCGAGATTCATGATGTGAAAAAACACAAAGAATAAATAGTTTTAAAATACATAAAGTAGTTATGTGTACATGTGTCCTACTGCCCACACTTGGGATTTGAACTTGAGCATGTGATATGGTCTGAGGAGGGAGTGCTCTTCATCTCTGAAGGCCTCATGGATGCAAACAGTGTTTATTTGGATGCACTCTATGCCTCTCTCCCATGCTGTGTTAGATATGATAAAGGGCCTTTGACGTTTACAATCCATGCCATTCTCTCTGTAGACTCTTGCTGGTGTCTGGCTTGGGTTCTCACTTCCTTTTAATACCGTAGCTTTCCTCCAGCCCCAACAGCAGTCATATACTGAAGAATAGATTTCTTTCTCTTTAGGATCTCATGAGCGTTTTTCCAGGTTTGTCTGCCACGATTCTGACATAAAAACAGTACACAGAGAACTTCCGGCGTCTGCTGCTGCTGGATGGGAGAGTGAAAAGCAAGAATTCAGAAGGTCTTTCCCTGGGACACTGATGGTAGAGCCAAGGACAAGCTCACACCAAAGACAGACCTCTTTAGATTGGCAGCCAAAGATGGGTTATGGGGGAACTTGTGTATGATGTAGTCATAGGCAGCCGCAAGAGCTCTGTGCTGAAATGCTCTGGTCTAGTTCTTTACACAGTCCTATGGAAAGAAAGGGAAAGAAGAGAAATGTCACTAATAGTGTGCTGTGCCATCTGATCACTCTCTTTTTATTTCCCATTTAAAGGGGTTGTTTGGGTTTGCTATAAGCACTTAGCATTCCTAATGAGAAATGCCCCAGATATTAACAGTTATCTGGTCCCCTAGTTGCCACTAAATCAGCAGCAATTTGTAGTCACCTGCCCAGAACATTTTTACTATATGAGTTCACTACAACAGTGGTGTGTGTAATCAGCTTCTGTATTGAATCAAGGCCGTGGCATAAGAGGGGACTAACCTAATAGGAGCTGAAGGGCCTCCAGAAAATGTTTATTGGATGCCCACTGTGTGTTCAGCTCTAAGCAAGACAACCATAAGAGTGATGGATTGAGCTGTGTGTACTTTGTAGGTCACCAGCACACACCATATATCAAGCCAGATATATGGAAAATAGTAGGACAGGTGTTTCTGCAAATTCTGCTAAGTTGGGCTGGCCATGTTGTTTCCATGACGCCTATTATAAAGAGATTTTCCTGTGTGCAGTTGTGAATAATAGATAAGCTATTTCTTCCTTTGCAAAGATCTGATTTCTTCCTTTTCTGTCTGTAGACCTTTGGGGTTTTCTTTTGGATGTGTTACTAATATTACAGAACTCAGAAATCTTCCTTATCCACAGAAATATTGTTGTAGTTAGTTTCCTGGAGTCTAGGTTTATACAGATCGACTAGTTCAGTGCCTTTTCTATGAGTTGGAGTGGCTAGATATGCTTGAACAGCCCCTGATGGCAGGAGGGCGTGTTTGTTGAGCCCGTGGCATATCCCCGTGTTGGGAGGTGGCTCTGCTCTGACTGAAGGCTGCCTTGCTCTGTTGACTCTTCCACCTCTCACATTTAAGGAGAACACCTATTGAATTCTGATGGACTGCTCTCTCACTGCTTTTAAACAGTTGAGGCAATGTCAAGACCTCTCCAGGGCAAATGCATCCAGTCCTCTTTATGGTGACACATTTATCAATGTTTTCTTGTGCGTGTGCGTGTGTGTATACACACGTGCATATGTGGCAGCAGAAATCAGGACAACTTGTGGGTGTTATCTTCTTCTACAATGTATTCTGGGAATTGAACCAAGGTTGTCAGGCTTGGTGGCAAGCCCCTTTACTCACTGAGCTGCCTAGCTGACCCTTAGTAGACCTTTCTTGTCATTATCCCTTTAAGTACTAACTAGTTTGCCAAGGGTACTTTTTTTCGTCTTTTTTGGAAGTGTTGATACTGAGCCCAGGGCCTCATATAAATAAGAAGTTGTTCTGTCCCAGACCTCACCAATGACTTTATTCACATGTGTTGCTAAGCAGGAGGTGTAGATAATTTGATGGATTGGGACAAGCAAGAGAAAACTTAATAGAAACATTCAAATGCTTTATTCAGATTCCATAATGATCCCCACCATTAAAAACAACCACAAACACCAAAGTACTCTTGTTTTGTTTTTATTTTTTTTTCTGTGAAAAAAATAAGTGAATGGGAATTTTGCCTGCATGTATATATGTGCACCATGTGTACCATGGAGGTCAGAAGAAAGCATCAGATCCCTTAAAACTGGAGTTACAGATGGTTGTGAGTCGTCATGTGTGTGTTGGGACTTAACCCAGGTCCTTTGCTCTTAACCACTGAGCTATGTCTCCATTCTCTTAAAACAGACTCTTGTGGAGAAGTTAGACCTTCATCCTGAGCTGGATTGGAAGACTTGGTTTCCATCTATTTGATTGCAGATATTAGAAAGGACTCAGTACTTCTCTGTGGGCTCAGAGGATTTTCTTCCTATAGTAGATGTGTTGAATAAACACACCACTCTTGCTCTTTTGATTGTGGAACTACCTGATCCACAGGGGAGGTAGTTGTTCTCTATAATGCCCAAAGTTCAGTAACCGAAGACTTTGCTCTGTTTTAATAAAAAATCCCTTTAGCCTTCCTCTGTGTTCACCTATTATTTAGGTCCATGTTCCGGAAGAGTTGTTTTCTTTAGGTTTGTTTGTTTTAACAATAACATGCATTGCTTTCCTTGAGCATTTTGCAAACAGCAGGCAAACAATCTCCTTCTCCCCAAATGGTAACTAATAAAGACAGCCCCAAGCAAGCAGTGTAAATCATTTACATGTTAAGTCTAAAATCACACATGGGATCTTTTGAGCCTCCCAATTATGGGGAGTTTTATAGAATGACTTCATTTTATGAAATAACAATAGAAGTATAAATCACACACCTAGCAATCTGTTTTGACTTTCTTAGGGCTTCAGCTGATTCATTTAACCCAACTATTTTTTTTAACCCCACTCTGGGGAGATGACTGTAACTTCAAAAACTATAACTGTGAATTTTGTCTTTCCGATTTAGGCTTCTCTGGTGATTAGTAAGTGTATCGTTATTGTTTCTTACATATGGATCTGCTGATGGAGAATGTGTAACGGGGGTGTAAAGAGATGAAGATGCTTTGGTTGAGAGGGGAGAGGGAATGATACCTATGCTCAGCACATTCCTGCCTTCCTTCAGAGCTGCTAGGATGGGTCTTAGGAAGGTACAGGGAGGAGCTCATGGGTTGATGGGTAGAATTCATCTTCCTGACTTCCTGGGCCCATTGCTATATATACAGTGACTTGAAAAGCAGTATGGCTTAAGAAAGGTGGTCACTCTGCACGGGGGGGGGGGGGGGGGGAGGGAGGAGAAGGCTCCCAAGCACTGCTTCTGTGAGTATCTTCCTTCATCATCTGTTTCTCCATTGACAGCCTGTGCCTTGCTGGTCTCTAGAGCATGCTAATGGAGAAAGCACATTCTCACAGAAACTCAAAAGCCAAGACTTGTGCATATCGGCTCACTAGCTGTTTAAACGAAAGTAAGGTTGAAGATCAGTTTGCTGATATTTCACACTTTGGAAACTCATAGAGCTCGTGGTTCAGGGCTGTAGACTAAAAGATTTTTTTGAGTCCTGGCCATAACCCTGAAGATCACTTACATAGCTCTTCAGGCTAGCACTGACTTCTGAAGAAAAACTAGGCAGGAAGAAACACAAAGGACATTTTCAATACTCAGAATGGCTTAAATTTCTTTGGCCGTCTTCTCAAGTTAGCTGGATATTTTAATACAAATATAAGTTTTGAGAAAGCTAACTTAAGTTTAGCTTGTTTGTTGGTTAAAATTAAAGTCCTGGGTAGAGGGGGCTAAGAAGTAAATGTTGTTCAAGGTGAGAGAATGACAGATCCACTTCCGGGCTGGCCATTGTGAGGGAACAGGGACACCTGACCTTCACCTGTGGCTGTCTGGGCCTCACTACACAGGCACCATCTTGGGCATTTGAATGTTCACTTGCATGAGGGAAGCAGCTGGGCTTTGGCATTTACTAAATTTAGACAAGTGGAAGCCTCCCCACCGTGTGCCTAGGAAGATGGGGTAACAGTTGCGTGGTGTGTGAACAGCTGAGGGCTTGGGCAACTAGGCAATACAGAACATTTTAATGTTACATTTGGAGAGCCTGTCAAACAGAGGATACTGAGCACAATTTCACTTTCTGGAAATCTGAAAAGGCTACCCATCCCCAGAGCCATGTCTCGGCGTGGTTTGGCATGAGGTTCTTTCAAGGGCTGGTGAGGTTGACTAGGCCTTTTATCCTTGTTTGAAATGAAACCAAGACTAATTTGACATTCTATTCTTGTTCCTTTCTTGACCTTGCTTTTTCCTGAGCTGCCACTTGTAACAGCATCCTGCCTACTGCCCCCTCAGCCCCTAGTTGAGCACAGTTGACATGCATCCTTTGTTCTGTAATTCCACCCTAGAAATAACCTGTTTCCTGCGTGAGAGAAAAGGAGGCAGAATC
Organism: Peromyscus leucopus; assembly: GCF_004664715.2. Taxonomy (NCBI): domain Eukaryota; kingdom Metazoa; phylum Chordata; class Mammalia; order Rodentia; family Cricetidae; genus Peromyscus; species Peromyscus leucopus. The sequence continues at coordinate 62,074,934 of NC_051079.1, forward strand.
ATGAACGCTCACTGTCGTGGGGATTGAAATGGCAATCATTCTCTTCCATATAGAAAAAAAAATCCTTTTAATAACACATTATTAAGTAACATTTGGAGACCTATGTTTCAAGAGGTAATTTATTAATAGACAGAGCCATGATAGACATTAGAGAAAATCTATTCCATTTCTTCATTTCCCACTGAGAAGCCTGAGCCCAGTTGCAGATTGGCAGAGTAGGACCCTGTCTGCCCTCCTTCAAGAATGCTGTTCAATTTTAGTTTCTGTCTTTCTATCACATGAAGGCTGCTGGGAAGGCAGGGCCCAAGTTCTTAGACATCTTCGGCTCTTCTGGAGATTGCATCGTGCTGGCATACAGCAGGCTGGGAAGTCATGTTTATTGGCAGCAACTGGAGAGGGCAGATGGAACAAAGCATCCCAAGTGCGCCAGTAACCCGTCTACCCGCAGCACCGTTTGACGGTGTGAAAAGCTTTCATGGCCTCTGCCGCCAACGGCCTGCCGTGTGTGCTCCTGGAGAGCAAGCCCGTTGTCAACAGCGTCTTAGAGGAGCCCACGAAAGATATTAAAGAACTACCTTCCCTCCCAGACCTTCAACCCCTAAGTATTTCATCAATTCTGATAGGCAAACTGCTGACATAAATTGTTTTGTACATGAATATTGAATATGTGAAATGGGACCAATTACTATTTTGGCAGCTAGAGGTGGACAGGAGATTGTGAAATCAGGTTGTAAGGGAAGTTTCACAGAGCTAAGAGAACCCCTGCCTGCCAGGTGGTGTGCCAGGAGTCGTCTCCTAGTGCGTTAGCTGTGGTTCTGCAAGTGTATGAGGTCCGACAGAAGTGGAAGAGGGGTATTACTTTCCCAAGGAGCACTGTGTGTCAGGTCTGAGACCCAAACCCAGATGTTCCCTTCTGTCCTGCTTACTCTTGTCACACTACAAACTGTGTTACACATGCGTGAACCTGCAGATACACAAGATAGCCTTTTGGAAATCTGTTTTTGAGTGGAGCTTTTGAAGTATGATCTGGACCTGTCTCAGTTAAGAATGGACAGGGGCCTTCAGGCTGTGAGAATGTCGGTTCAGAGATCCTTTGTCATCAAATGTTTAATTGTATAATTACCTGATAATCACCACTGCCTGTGATTCTCATTAATTTGTATGGATGCAAAGCAAAACAAAAAAATACTTCATGTAGCTCTGTCAGTCAGAGGCAATGTAGATAGTCCTGGGATAATTCAGGCCTCTTGGTTACAGGAAAATCTCCATCATCTGAGTTGTGAAACCCCTGGATTAGCTGATCTGCTAAGGACACAGAGCTGCAGGGCCCTATATATGAGTGTGATTCTGTGGTAATGGTGTGGGTTTTCGAGGGGGTTGAGAAGTGGTCTGTTGCATTCAGTTGTATGAGAAGGACTCAACTTGATTCCTTGGGACAATGACTGTTCCTTGTCATGGGATTTATTGTGTTGAAAATCACTTTTCAAGTCTGAAATGATGTAAGCCTGTTACACCACTTGTAAAGACATCTTTTTTTTCAAGGTTTTAAAAGTGGCATTTATTAATGGAAAACAAATTTGAATGTAAGTTCATTAAAAAAATTGAGGTTATATTATAGTTAAAGCATTTCTTTCTTATCTCTCCTCCCTCCAAACTTTTCTATATACTCCTCCCTGGTTTTTTTTTTTTTTCCAACTTCATATTTCTCTCTCACTAATTGGCTTGTGTGTCTTGGCACCTAGTTCTATGTAGTGTTCCCAAGTTTGTGGACAAGCTCCCCAGGTTACCTCCTAGCGAGCAGTTTCTAGCCATCTTAATAGGATTTAGATGTCTTAAACCCCACACAAGACCAGTTGCAAGCACCAAAGCAGTTGTTAGTATGCGTGAAAACAGTTGTTCTTAATAATCCCACTTAGGCTTAAGAAATAGAAAGTGACCAAATTAGCAAACCAAATACTCTTCACTGTCTTAGAATGACATATCTGAATTGATCATAACAACAAACAAAAACAGCCCAAGGAGATGGTTTGGGGCATCCTTTGATATCTTTTCCCTTTTTAGGACATTCATTCTGTCGAGAAAAAGCTATGTGTCTGTACCCAAGTGGAAATCAAGTTAGACATGAATGGGCTTTTTTGACTCTGGTTCAGATGAGTCCCAAAGGTTGACCATGTCTAATTATCCATTTTCTCTTATTTACATAATTTATGGGCATCTTTCTGTGACTGGCTATCAACTAGCGCATCTGAAAAACCCCAAGGCAGGCCTTCTGACAGGTGTGATGTGGCTGGTCTGGTCTCTGCAGAGAACACAGCAGGTAAGAGGTAGGTGGTGGTCTTAGAAATGAGGCAGAATATTAACACAAGAGTGAAAAGTTTTCCCGATGCACAGATGGCTGCAGTTTGACATGCAGATTTAGGAGGAAAAGCTGAGGGACCTTTCCTTAGAGGAAAGAGTATGGCTACCTGATGTAGCAATCCAAAGTCTTTGTTAAGTTTCTGCATGGTTAACTGCAAAACTCGGAGTCCGTCTCAGAATGGTTGTTTCCTGTAAAGATAGAGCTGAGCAAGCTGCCAGAGGCATTGAGTACCTGACTCGGGTGTCAGGGGAGACAGGTGACTAAGGTTGTTCAGGAATGGTTTGTTTTTTGTTTTTTTTCCTTTCAAGGAGTTGACCGACTTGGAAGACAAAATTCATGAGGCAGAGATTTGAAGTACTGCTTACACAGTCCCCAGGGCTCCCTTCTCCCTACCAAGCGAATGTGACTTTGGCTTCCAAAGTCCAGACAGCAGTTGTAGGAATATAGGAAGGGAACCCGGACCTACGGCAAAGGGTAGTTACAAATCCAATGTGCAGGAACAGTCAACCCCCCAGAAACCCCTCTATCCTTTAAGACTGCTGTCTGCATCTATTCCCGAGTCCCTGTTTTCACTTGTTTTTATTTCCATCCCTCTTCCCACTCCTATAAAGTGTAAGCAACACAAATTAGATAATGCATTCACATAGTTCAGCTTCCCAGAGAGATGAGAAGGGGCACAGCGGTTGTTATCTCTCTCACCTTTGACCTCAATCAGGCAACTCCTTCTCTGTGAGCCCTGAGCATTATCAGTTTCTTGTTGATCTCTGTAGACCTCTTCCCTGTCTTGATTCATATATATATATATATGCAATGGCTTGTGTGCATCTCTGTTTTTCAGAGAAGCAATTATCCCTTTATTTCTACCACTTGTCTTATACATATTGCCCATCTTTTATATACTGCCCTGTGCTGAGCTGTGCAGTCTATACCTGTATATACAGTACAGTCTGTATCTTTTTCATACTTGATGTATCTTAATGATGAGTTTCCTTATTTAAATACTTGCATTGTTTTCTTAGTAGCGATATGGCAGTAGTTCCTGGACTTCGGGGTGTGGTGTGCAGAAGCACGTGGCAAGCCAGTGGAGAACTCGGAGGCCCAGCTGAGGTTAGGGATGGTGACTTGGGGGGAGTTTCAGAACCAGTGCTCTGTGGTCACAGCGTGGTCCCCACCACTGACGAGTCATCAGGGCAGTGTTTCCATCCGGGCAGTCACTGGATGGGAGAAAGTGATGCTGGGGGTCTGCAGCCCACTTCTCTGGGTTCTGAGCCATGGTTTCCCTCCCAGCGGGGGTGTGGTTCTGATGTCCTCGGCGCATGACCCTTCATCTAGACGGCTCGTATCCTCTTTCATCTGTCTTGCTGTGCTTTCTTGAGTGACTTTCCCAGCAATGCCTGCTGGGAAATGCCTAGGGATGCTGCCGACTCCAGACCAAACTTTTTTGCTCCAGTTTGGTTTCTCTGCTGCTGTGACGGACACCATAACCAAAAGTTACCTGCGGAGGAGAGGGTTTATTTTGCTCACACATCTCTATCATAGTCCATCAAGGGAAGTCAGGGTATGAACCGAGGCAGAAACCATAGAGGAAAGCTATTGAATGGTTTGTTCAGCTACCCTTTCTATACAGCTCAGGCCTACAAACCCTCTGTGGGCCATGCCCTCCTACACTAATTAGCAATCGAGAAAATGCCGTACCAGCTGATATGCCATGCTTTGCTGATGCCCATGGGAGGCCTACCCCTTTCTGAGCAAATATGGAGGAGGAGATTTTGGTGGGGTGGAGGGGAGGTGGGGAGAGGGAGTGGTGGGAGAGAGGGGAGACTGTGGTCTGGATGTAAAATAAACAAAAAAACTAAAAAAATAAGAAGGAAAGGAAATGCCTTACAAACATGGCCATGGGCCAGTCTGACCTGGGTGAATCTTCTCTTGAGGTTCCCTCCTCCTGGGCAACTCTAGGTTTGTGTCAAGTTGAAAGCTGAGGTTAACTGGTGCTCCCCAAGCTATTCTCAGAGCAGCATTTGGAGGGAATTGTTGGAATGCTCTAAAGCAGCAGTTCTCAACCTGGGGGTCATGACCCCTTTGAGAGTCAAACGACCCTTTCACAGGGGTCACCTAAGACCATCGGAAAATAGATATTTACATTGTGATTTATGACAGTAGCAAAAGTACAGTTATGAAGTAGCAACAAAGATAATTTTATGGTTGGGAGTCACCTCAACATGCAGAACTGTATTATAAGGGGTCTCAGCATTAGGAGGGTTGAGAACCACTGCTCTAAATAGATTGTTTAATGTGGTGGTTGAAAGTAGTAGAGACCAGAGGAAGGGATACTTACTCAGAAGCCTGTGAGACTCGGGAAGTGCTTACCTTCACTGTTTCAGGGAAATCACAAACTTTGTGTGAGTGCTTTTGTGTCTGTGACTAGCCACTCTAAGTTTACAGTCCAGGAATACAGTTGCAGAGGTTGCCGTTCCTTGGATTTCTTTGTCCAGCACCAAAAGGCCTTGATTGGTTGGTCATCCAGATGTACATGTGGAGGAGTGTGGGGCTGGTTCATACTGACTGATATTTTTTATTTAGAGCAGACAATAAAATTCTTGATGAATTATGCTTTCAGGAAGATGGGCTGATCGGGGAGATTGTCTTGTAAGTGAACAAACACCACCCCATTCCCAAGCTCAACACATACACACACATGCACGAAATAAAGCAAAAAGAAACAACCCCTCTACTCAAGACCTATACATAGGTCTCCATAAATAAGTAGAAAACATTGACCTCTCCCGTGATCTAAGTTAAGTCTTTTAAATACACCTCGGCTGTTAAAGCTTCGCATACCTCACCAGGGTGCTGTGAGAAAGAGGTGCAGGGCAAGAACGTGGAGTGATTGTGGGGGATAGAGATGTTTGCTGATAGTGTTGATCTGCCTTTCAAGTTTCAGCTGGGGTTTTCAAAAATGCCAGCGTCTCATGCTTCCACTTAACTGCCTGTAAACATTGGTGCTCCAACTAACGCCTAATCATTTTTGCCATTTGCTTAACGGCAACCATCACGGTCTATTCCTGAACAAATATTGAACTGGCAACCTTCGTCTAAAGAAAGGAAGGTTATAGGGAAGAGAGGAGTTTGGACATGTAGGTCCCTTAGGGGGCACAAGTAAATGAGCGCCTTCTCTTCCCCAGCTCATGGAACACAGCTGTTCACGCGCATTTGAACAAGCTAATGGCGCATCATTATCAGTTTTAATTGGCATTAAACCATTCTGATGTGAGTCATAGTACCTGACATACTTTTTTTCATATTCAATCCTTTCAAGTGTAGAAAGATGGATTTTCTTTTGGGAGATTTAATGGCCTGGATAAGGTCACAAAATTAGCAATAGAACTTGAGAGTGTGACATGTAAGCATTGCCTCCCCTCCCCAGCATATTTCTGATGACCTGCGCCCTAGAGGAGGGGAGGGAAGAGGAGACCACTTCTCTTATCCTGTCTCGTCTCCCCTTTGCCTCCCCATTTCTTTCTTTTACATACTTCTATATAACCCAGACTGGCCTTGAACTTGCTGCACATTAGAGGATGACTTTGAGCTCCGCTGCTCCTGCCTCCACTTCCTGAGAGTTGGGATTACAGGTGTCCTTGGTCATTACATGCTTGGTCTATGTAGTGCTGGGATTGAGTTTAGGGCATGTTTAGTAAGTACTCTGCCAACTGGGTTATAGCCAGAGCCTCTTCCTAAAGGACTCTTGAAGGTCTACAGTGGGTGCTGTTTCAAAGCCAAGAACAGTTATTGGTTTAGGTGATAAATGTTTTCTTTCCACCCTTGACCTGTTAGGTTGGAAGGAGGAGGTGACCTCCTCAGGGGGAGAAGAGACCAGGAAACATGATGCCTTTTTGCCAGCGTTTACTGTGGAATCATGAGCCTCTTCCAAGTAGGAATTCTGTAAATCATGATTTCTTGGGGAAAGTAATGTTGATGGAGAAAACTGCAGGCACAGAAACAAGAAGGTTCTCTTCACAAAGTTCAGGCACAGATCTATGTCACTGTGGACCGAGGCTGCCTTGGTATTCAGTCTGCGGAATAAATGAGTGATTCATCGTTCATGCGGCCGCATGTGCTGGGAAGTCCAGCCTTGCTGCAAATAATAGCATGGGGGTGGTTTCCCCCCTGCTGTTTGGAAACTTGCGAAATGTCACATTATCACCTTCTGTCGTGGTGACAAATAAGCCCCTGCACCGATCTCAGTATCCAGCTAACGCACTTTGCAGCTGCCTGCTGTCCATGGTTTTCCGAGCTTCCAATGCTTCTGGAGCACTCTTCAGGCTACTTTGCTATCAGAGAAGAATAATTAGGACGATGACTTAGCTCCAGAGAGCGCAAAGCATTGTGGCAAAGTGTAAGCACTTGGGGCCAGTGACAGAGAGAGGCGGACTAGATGCGCATTTCTAGAAAGGAGCTGTTGGAGGGTGCTCATGACCAATTGCCCTTCCCTTGACTGATACAGGATGTAGTTCAGTGAGGCTGTTGGTCACCATTACCTGTTTTCTCTGGAGTCCTACTGGCATGTTAAAAGAGTCAGGGTACATACTGCTTGGGAGGTGGAATGCCTCTCCTTAGCTAGAGCCTGGAAACCCAAGACAGGGATTGGAAGTTTAAAGCTTGCAGCTGAGTCTTATTAAAAGGCTTTAGGATTAGGATTCCCTTTCAGGACTGTGCATGCATTCCATTCTAGAATTCATGCAATTAATGACTACTATGAGCCTGTATGGGGCTTTAGTTAAAGTGCCATGACACGCTGTCTCTTGAGTCTCAGAAAACCTGTCCCTGATCTGACCGGAACACTTGATTTCTCACAGTCTTAAGAACTGCAGCTTGTTGGAAGAGGACCCTTGCCCTGACTGCAAGGCTGGAACGTGGCAGAGCAGAGTGCTTTGTGCCACGTGACTGCTCAGCTTGGGTTGACTCAAGCTTAGAGGTGCAGGGAAGCAGAAAGAGAGCTGTGGACTTGCCGAGAAGCCAACAGGCTCTGGTGAGGTCCCCGGGAGGCCACCTTCTTTCTGAAGACCCAAGGGAAGTTATACCCGACTTTCACACAGATGAGTTCATCCAGGACTTTCCCACATATTTTACATTGGTAAAGCACTTCATAGTAATTGAATGAAGCATACATGTGTGTGTTTGATTGAAAAATGGCCTTGGTGGTGCTCTCCTGTGTAGATGCTTCTGTTGGTTCATCTAGATCACTCTTCTAACTGGCTTAGAGTAGCTACACTGGTGCCCTTTGACCTCAGGGGTGGGTAGGCGGAGAACACCCCTAGGGTTATTGTGATTAAGCCATAAATCCATCAAGGATGCTGTTAGTTCCCTACATCTGTGTCATTTCCCACCAGTGCAGGGTAGGCATTGCTGGCTGTCACTGGTCCTTCCAAGGGAGCTTTGCCAACGTCCAGGAAGCGTTGCTTATGTGAAAGCCACACAAACAATGTGTGTATACATAGTTCTTAGCATAACTCCCAGAAGTCATGGAGGCTGTCTATACTTCCCTGTCTAGAAGCCCTAAGGGAGGATGTATTCGGGTATATGCCTTGTCTTTAATCCACTCCTATCCATGAGGTTGCACAGGACAGCTTCGGAGTTTTTCCTCTGCTAGGAAGACTTAATTACAGGTCCAGGTGCCTTCTGCTGGCTAATCAGAAACCAGCGAGGCCTTTTGCTTTGGCTAATCAGTTCTTAGAAAAGTTATGGGAGCTGGTGTTCTGTGTGTGGCTGATGTATTTTTAATTGTACTTGCAGTATTAACCAACATTTCTTAATCGGATCAGTAGGTAGCTGACAGCTGATTCCAGCTGTGTCTCTTGGCAGCCTGCCTGACACTCAGCCTTGCTGTGGTTCATCTAGTTTCTCTTCTTGAGCTGACTCAGTGTGGGCTGCACTGGGCATGCTCAGTATTCAGGTTGGTGAGTGATCTCCCTCAGGGCTCCCTCTAAGAGGGGATGACGGAAGATGGGGGGGATCAGTCTCACTCTATTTGTGTCTTTCGACTTAAAGAAGTATATCCTGTTGGTATCGGAACATTCGGGAAAGTTGGGAGGCAGAATTAAAGCCCCTCTGCCGACCTTTCTCGTTGGGCAGAGGCTGCCGCACTCTTCCCTCTGTAGACTTTAGGATAGAAGCGTGGCAATACTTGGACACTGGCATTCTCTGAAGGCTCAGATGTGGGAGCCACACGAGGCTGAGTTGAAAGAACAGCTCTGCTGTGTATTGAAGGGCTCGCCAATATTTCACCGTCTCGTGCTTCAGTTTCTCCATCTGCAGAATGGAGCTATGCCGCAGGGGGTGAGAACCCCAGGAACTGATACAATGGAGAGTGGAGGAGATAGGGTCCGGCTGGTGGGAAGGTCTCTTGAGCACCAGACGTTCTCATTACACGCTGATATTGACCTGCTCCTGGGTTGTCTGTGTTCTCGAAAGCAGATACAGAACAAGCGCCCTAGTTACTCGAGTTTGCTGTTGTAGCAGAGCTTATCTCACCCTGTCCACACACGCAGCATTTGTGGTGGTGACTGGGTCATCCCTGACAATTAGTATAGGACAGACTCTTGTCCGAGAGTGGCCCCTGGGGAGAAGGGATTGTAGAAAGATCCTGTCGTAGAATCCGTGGGATTGTTCCATTTGAGATTTCGGCCACAGTTCCAGGTGTAACTGCAATGGGAAGTCTGTCCTTTGTCCAGACCTGCTCTGATGCAGCCTCTTACCCATCCATCTCTGCTCTTCAGCCCCACCTCTATGCGGCGGAGGCCTGGTGTTGCCTCTTGCCTCACCTGGGTTACCTCATTGTAAGTCAGTTGGGACAGTCTCATGTTAGTGTGGAAGGCAACCATTGTGGGGCAGTGATTGAGTTGTTGTGCTGTGATCTTAATGAGGTTGCAAGTGCTTTATGGAGATGATCCTCTAGGGCTGAACCCATAAAGAACCTGCTTTTGCAGGAGGCCACAGGTCAATGGGCGCTTCACCCTGGGTGTTTTCTGTTGCAGCCAGCCCTCCACTGGGCTGCTTTCCCTTTAGTGCGACTTCACACTTTGTTCTCGTAGCTCTTCTGTGAGATAAAGACAACACTGTGCTCTGCTTCTTGGAGGGGGAACACTGAGGTGGGAACTCTGTACTGAGGTGGGAACTCTGTACTGAGGTGGGAACTCTGTACTGAGGTGGGAACTCTGTAGTGAGGTGGGAACTCTGTAGTGAGGTGGGAACTCTGTAGTGAGGTGGGAACTCTGTAGTGAGGTGGGAACTCTGTACTGAGTGGAACTCTGTAGTGAGGTGGAATCTGTAGTGAGGTGGGAACTCTGTAGTGAGGTGGGAACTCTGTACTGAGGTGGGAACTCTGTACTGAGGTGGGAACTCTGTACTGAGGTGGGAACTCTGTACTGAGGTGGGAACTCTGTAGTGAGGTGGGAACTCTGTACTGAGGTGGGAACTCCTCTGTACTGAGGTGGGAACTCTGTACTGAGGTGGGAACTCCTCTGTACTGAGGTGGAACTTTCTGAGGTGGGAACTCCTCTGTACTGAGGTGGGATCTCTGTACTGAGGTGGGATCTCTGTACTGAGGTGGGAACTCTGTACTGAGGTGGGAACTCTGTAGTAGCAAGTGATGACAGGCTTGCAAGCATGGAGTACCACAGACTCTGAGGTGTGAGTAGGTGGCCTTCTCCCAAGCTGACTGGCCTTTGTAACTGGCAACTGTGTGGAACTGTCTGCGAGCTCTTGAGGCCCAAGGAGGCATGTGAGTCTGTTCTCAAAGGCAAGAGACTTCTTCATTGACATCTTAGCCTATACATCTCTTCCCACCTGGACACATGCAGGTGCCACTTAGCTGGCCTCCAGGGCTCTAGTCTTCTCTCTTCAGACATGAATGGGTCCTCTCCCTAAATAGGGCAGAATGATTCACAAGCTCATGGCCACCGTTGTCTGTCTGAATGGAGGGTCACATTCAGAATTCACTGAGAGCTCCAATAGTCTGCTCTGTCTTATTGCTCTCATTATTCTCACACCCATTTCCCCCTTCCCTCCAAATCCATACTCTCATGGCTCCCATGTCTACAACTACGCCTCCCTGAGTGTGCCCAGTCTCCTCTCTGGCCCCTGCTTCACTCATTTGCTAATGACCTTCTCCATTCTTTTCAGCCAGTTGTTTCTCGGACAGTCAGTCCCACCATGTAGCCCTTGTTGGCCTGGAATTTACTATGTAGACCAGACACTGGCTTCAACCTGGGAGTGGTCCTTTTGTTTGCCTCTGAGTACTGGGATCGCAGTTCTGGGTTACTGTGCCCAGCCCTGTTTTTTTAATACTTCTGGGAATTTTCTTTCCTGTCTAAGCCAATGGTAGTTTATTGGAAAGGGTTATAGAGAAAGAGAACCAGTAGTAAAAAATCTATACAGATGTTTCTCTACTACAATGGGTTATGTCTCAGCTAACCATTATATAACCAATATAACAATATTGTTCATTGAAAATACATGTTACATGTGAACGATAGAGCATTATAACTTAGCCTAGTTTACCTTAAACATGTGGAGAATACTTGGATTGGTCTACAGTTGGACAAAATCAACTAATGTACAACCCGTGTTATATTGTTCATCTTCTGTAACTTCTGAAACACTGTACTGAAATTGAAAAGTGGGAGTTGTTAGTTGTACGTGGTTATACTCACACAGTCATAAAGCAAAAGAAAATCATCAACTCAAAGTACAAGTCAGGGTCAATCTACATAGTGTAAGGACTCTCTCTCTCTCTCTCTCTCCTCTCTCTCTCTCTCTCTCTCTCTCTCTCTCTCTCTCACACACACACACACACACACACACACATACACACACACACACACATACACGCATGCACACATATATTCTACAGAATCAGCTCACACAACTACAGAAACTGACATGTCTCGAGATCTGCAATCACCAAGCTGGAGACCTCCAATTGCTGATTGTCTAGTTCCAGTCAGATCTAGAGACCTGAGAACAAGGACTGATGGGTAAGCGTTACCTAACAGCAGTCTGGGACCCAGGGAGAGCTAACGTTTCATTTTGAAACAGAAGCAGGAAAGCCTCGTGCCTCAGCTCAGGCATGTAGGATGATCCCCTGTTACCTTTCTTTCTCTACCCATGTCTTCAGTGGATTAGGTGAGGACCATTCACATCAGGGAGAGCAATGTGCTTGGCTTTGGGTACCAGTTCCAATAATAATCTTCTTCAGAAATAGCTTTAACGACATGCTTAGAATGTTTGGCCAACTGTCTGGGTCCCCATGTTTTGCATAAACATCACAGAAAACATTTAAAACCCCATTAAATTCCATTTGTGCCATAGTTTTCACCAATTGTACCAACCTAAACCTGCATAAGCTTAGCTGGACCCCTGGTTTTCCTGTTGGCTCCACCGGAGCATAGCATGTGTTTGTACCTGATCCTCCACCATTCTGTACTTAGTTCTGTTCAGTATCTCTTGTTCGTCCATCTCCACCACCTTTGAATGGCAGATGCCAAAGTACCAAAGGCTTTATCACTCTTCTTTCCCCCAAGGTGAAGAGTTCTTGGTCTATAAAGATGATTAATGAAAGCCAGGCTCTTAGCTCAGTTTCCCAATGGACAATACAGAGGTTTCTGAATCTGGTGCTGGAATTACAGACCAAGGTGCTGTGTTTGGAGAACTTGAGACGTTGTTTGTTATAGGCACCAGAAAAAGTGGTAGTCGGTGTCTGTTACATAGTAGGTGGCCAAATGTGAGATTCTTAAGTTTTCATCAAATGCTTTTATTAGATTATTGAAGGGTCTATGGTGTAGTTGGGGAGAGCAGTGGAGTCAAAGAGCCAAGTAACTTGAACTATTTGCTTTCTTTACCCGTTTCCTAAGTGGAGACAGTTGGTACCTGCCCCTTTCCTGACTCCTTGGATCTTTTGAAGATGACAATAGCAGCTAATTTTATTATATGTGGTAAGAACTGTCCAAAACACTCAACCTAGTGAGGTTCAAAGTCCTGGAAGCTGAAGTCCAGAGAGGTCACCGAACCAGAGATTGTCTGTGACTCTGACTCAGGTGGTTTGAGGATTCTGCAGTTCATGCTGCCCACTCCTGTAGGTGCTGCGAGATGGGGTGAAAATGCATTTGGGCCTTGAAGAATGTGTTGTGCAGACTCATTTGAGCATCTTGGAGATGATTTATGCATGACTGCAGCCCACTGGGGAGTGTGCTGAGCTTGGACCACATGTGAATTGAGAGCAGGAATGTGTGAGAGCTCTTGACCTGTCACAGCTTTTACCCACCAGAGTGACAGTGGGATTCACTGTAGACATCTTGGTATTCTGTTGCATCCAGGTGACGTGGTCCTGGCAGGCTGCTCTTAGATTCCCCCAGGATTTGCCCTCTGTGCTCTGAGCCTACACCTCACTGCAGTGGCCTGTGCCTCACTGGAAATCAGACAGTGGTGGTTGTGAGTCTCTTCAGTCGGAGTGTGGACCATGTGAGGGCAGGCTGAGGCTGTTCCTTCACTGTTGTGTCTCTGGTACTGCCTGGTTTGGCAAAAGGACTCATAGAGTTAGGTGTTTCCTTAGAATCCAGTCTCCTCAGAGTGTTTGTTTTGACTGAGGTAAAATATTTAAAAACTATTTTAACTTTAATGTACACGATTGTTAGCACGCATAACATAATTTGTTGTCTTTGTTGTCCTTGCCCCCTTTGGAAGTCTATAGTTGAGTGGCATTGAGTACATTCACAATGCTGTGCAACCATTCAGCTCCAGAACATGGACATTAGCTCTACAAGAAAATCTGTGGCTGCCATGCACTTAACTTCTCAAACCCTAGCCCATGGAAACCACTGTCTGTTCTCTGGCTCTGATCTTTGACAATTCCAGGGTACTTATCTGAGTGGAACTGTATGGTATTTGTGCTTTTATATCTTGTTTATTTCCTGTGTCATAAAGCTCAGAAGGTTTATTCCTATGCTGATATGGGTCAGGCTTTTCATCCTTTTAAAATAATTTCTGAAAAATTATGTGTATGAGTTTTGCCTGCATGTATGTGCACTGTATGTATGTCTAGTGCCCACAGAAGCTAGAAGAGGGCACTAAATTCCCTGGAACTGGAGTTACTGGTAGTTTGAGCCACCATGTGGGTGTTGAAAACCTAACCTGCGTACTCTGTAAGAACAAGTGCTCTTAACTGCTGAGCCATCTCTAAGGCTAAATAATATTTCATTATGTGGCTGGACCATTTTTCAGTGGACATTTGGGCTGTTCCCACCTTCTGGTTATCATGAAAAGTGCTGCTCTACCAGTATTTCTGTTTTAGTCCTTGCTTTCAGTTCCTTTTGGCACCTATCTAGACTTTGACAAATTTGCTGGATCATCCTGAGTTTGTTTGGAAGGTTAAATAACCTAGTGTTTGGAGCTGTTCTTGGACAGTACTGAAATGCCTAGCAAGCACCACAGGTATTTCCACTTGCCTTGAGGCAGGACTCATAACCCAGAAGTTCCGTGCAATTAATAGTGATGTAAGCATGTGGTATGGTGCCTTTGAGAAACGGAAGCTGAAAAGTGGGTTTGTGCCCCATCTAGCTCCACTCAGACTGCCGGGAGTTATGGGGGGCCTGTACCAGGCCTACATGGCCACAGGGATGAGTTTGGTATGGATAGGTCTTGGGGGAGGCCCTGCAACCTTAGTGGAAGAAAAGACTGGAAGTGGCCAGTCTGGGACAGGAGTCCAGTGGCTTTGTGCATGTTTTGGGGGGTTACAGTGTGATGCCTTGCTATATGTAGATATAATGAAATAATTAAATCATCATATTTAACATATTTGTAACTTGGTATAAAATAACTGTGGTGAGACCACTTAACGTCCTTTCATAGCTATTTTGAAATATGCTATACTTTATCCATAGTCATTCTTTCCTGTGCAGTCAGTGTGGAACTTGTCCTTGCTAGCTAATGAAGTGTCCATTAACCAGTCCCTCCCCTACTCCCAAGGTAATTGCTCTGTTCTTTCTGCCTCTGTGAAATCAGCGTTTTTTAGGGATTACACACAGTATTTGTCTTTCTGTGCTTGGCTTATTTCATTTAACATGTTTCATCGGCATTGCTGAAAGCAATAGCCTTTTCTTTTGATTATGTGTATACCATTGTCATAAGCCTTATCTTCTCATATTGATTCATCGGTGGATACTTGGGTTGTTTCCACACCGTGCCTACTGTGACGACGGCTGCAGTCAACATGGGTAGTTTTCTGAGAAGGACATGTCAACGTTCTTGAGATAGCCTCAAATTTTCTCCAAGAAATAGGATATCCTTCTCAAAATGACCAGCTAGTGAGAGAAATGTGCTCAGAGCAAGCGGACTAGATAGTTAATGGGTAGGACACCTTGACAAGGGTTTGGCACTTTGCTCGTAGGTCTAACCATATCTTAGGTTAGGGGTATGCATAGGATTCCTTTCCCTCACTTATCTTGCATTCTGGTTCCAAAGCCTTTTCTAGCCCCACAGTATTCCTATTTTTTGAAAAGAGTTTTCTCTTGAATGTTCCTTGAAAATGGATAGAGGAAAATATCCAGACTTGTTCTACAAATCTTATCCATAAAAACAGAAGAGTGGGATGATGATTTCGATAATGAAAAGGCCACTGCCCTGTGGCCTGAGGAGGCTGATATGACTGCACACATTGGGGAAAGATGCCCTCATCTTGTACTTGTACTTGGGAATGAGTGTCTGCTCAACTGAAACCACACTTCCAGCATTTTGATGAAAATGTTTTAGCACTGAATGTTGGAAAGCACTTGAAAGAAAATCTTACGGTTTGAAAGTGAACTCCACAAAGCTCCTAGAATAAAACTTTCCATCGCTAGAACATCTATCAAAACCCACTGTTGCCAAGGGCATACCCAGTGGCTGTACAGAAGGCATGGGTACATTTTGTGCTAATCATATGGCTTTTTATAAATTTTTATATGGGAATTTAGTCAAATTTGCCAAGTAGAACAAAAGTGCAAATAACATGCTGTGGTAGAAATGGTCTTTAAATAGACATAGTTCCTAGGCGATGCTATTAGTGGTCACGGAAATGACTGAGCTTTTGGGGGGAGCTCCCAGTTCTATAGATGGCATGCATCTCTGGGTAATGTACACACAAACACCTATTGGATGATTCAAACGATCCATAAGGCTGCCAGGCAGGAGGACAGCACCTGCATCAAGCCTGATGCCCATGCAGAACAGTCTTTTGGTAGGCATCTGATGAATGTGCCCTTGTAGTACTTTGCACACTGCTTTACAAAGCAGAAACTACTTAATCTTGTAGAACCTTAATTTTTTTAAAAAAATCTAAGTCACATTGTTTTAAAATGTTCAGTTTGGAGCTGGAGAGATGGCTCAACAGTTAAGAGCACTAGCTGTTCTTCCAGAGGTCCTGAGTTCAATTCCCAGCACCCACATGGTGGCTCACAACCATCCGTAATGAGATCTGGCGCCCTCTTCTGACCTGCAGACATACATGCAGACAGAATACTGTATACATAATAAATACATCAATCTTAAAATGTTTCAGTTCACTGGTGTTCAGCATGTTCAACATCTGTGACACTTCTATTTGTTCCAAAATGTTTGTGTCACCCACAAAAGAGACTCTGTATCCATTCTTTTTACTAATCCTTCACTGCTGCTAATCTGCATTCTATATAGATTTGCCTCCTTGATAGTTCATATTAGTTGAACTGAGAGATCATTTTTTTTTTGTATCTAGAGTCTTTCATTTAGCATATTTTTGAGCCTCATTCACATTGGAGTGTATAGGAAAACCACATTTCTTTTGATAGTAAGCCCTTGGAATAACTATTCCACTCTGCTAGCTATGCCATATTTTGTGTATCCATTCCTTTAGATGATTGGCATTTGGGTTGTTTCCATCTACTAGCTATCATGAACTTTTTCTGCTGTTTACATTGTGGAAGACTCTTTGAGTACCCGTTTTCAGGTCTTGTGTATACATTTAGGAGCAGATTTCCCTGATCATGCAGTTCTGTGTTCAGTGGCTTTAGTGTTCTGGAGCAGCTGCATCATTTAACATTTGGCAGGCAGTGTTTGAGGATTCTGGTTTTTTCATCTACATGGTAATATCCACTCTTAGCCACTGTTGAGTGTTAGCCATCCTACTATATGGAAACTGATTCTGCCTTGTAATTTTGATTTGTATTTCAGGGCTGTCTTTCTAGTCAAGCAGCATTATGGAGGAGCCATTTCTTTTAAGATGATTTCATATGATGAGGCAAAAGGTACTTTGGTGGTGACAGTTGCTGAGTAGATGCCTCTTCTGTGCTCAGTACTCTGTGTTCAGTACTCTAGTGATTTTTATCTTTTAGGTTTAGATCTCACACCACCCTGCTTCCTATATGAGATAAGCACTTGGCAAGAGTAAATTATGCACTCAAAGTTACTTAAGTGGCTTAGTAGCAGTTTGGGGGTTCAGCTCAGGGCTCAAATTTAACTCCAAGGCCCATGCACTTTCCATGGGGAGTTTGAATCCTGGAAGGAGGTAAACAAAGTAAAGGTGACTTTGATTTCAAATATTTTAGCCAACAGTGAAGACTTGACATGTTGTGATGAGAAAGAACTGTCAGTGGTTACCTAGGTCCCGGGAGTCTAGAGCTGTCTCTTGAGATAGCTGAAAGCCAAGACTTCAGTTATGCGGAGCATCCTGTGCTGGAGCCTGGAACATTACTAAAGGGAGCACTTGCATATGTGTACGGAGCCATAGGACCTTTGACTTGTCCTTGTGACTTTCAAGTGGATATTGTTTGTTACACTGAACCTCAAGGTTGAAGAAGCACACAGGGCAAGCCTCAACTACAGCAAGGCTCAATGTTTCCATTGGTGATACTGCTCAGGAAATGTGTGCTGGACTGAATTGAATATGATCTGAAAAACTGTAAGACTGGGTCCTATTTAAAGGTTTAATGGAAACCTGATATTTAATGTCCTCAGATGAATCTGTGGTAATAGCCCTTGTATCTTTTAGATCCATCTGATGTTCTCATACTGCATTTGTTTAGGGTGAGATGCACCTGTATCACAATTTTATTTAAAAAGATCATCCATTGATGTGATAACCAAATTACCCTTCTCTATAGAGAGATGAGTCATATATTTTAGCCATGTTTTTTTATTAAACTTATGTGGAAACTGGATGCTAGAGATGGAAGTCTGGAATATACTATAATCTGGAAGGGGAGCAGATGCCCAAATTGAAACACCAACTCTACGTGATCTGGGTGCACACTGGATTCATGGTGGGAGCAGGCAATGCCATGAGGAGTTCAGAGGGGCTTCATGAATGAAGTAAAGAAAAGGAATTCTCAGGACAGAAAGGCCAGAAAGATTTCAGAGTAAGGCTCTAGTTCTAGAGGAACTGGAAAAGCAGGAAGGAGAAAGGAAAACATTTCAACTATGCGGAGTGGTGTGTGTGTAAAAGACCCAGAGAAGAGAATGAGTAGTGAGTTGGCAGCAGTCTGGGGCTTGACCTGATAACTGAGTGGAGGAGGTTGGTGGAAAAGTTCTGTGGACATCTAAAGGTATTCAGGCTGACTGAGGTCAGTGTTCACTCTCTCCCAGCTACTCAGAAAGTAATATCCTTGTCCGTTTTCTTTTGAAGGTGGACTGGCCTACGGGCATGAATTGGAAGGTCTTCTTTTCCCACAGGCAGTTCCTCACTTGGTAGATTTATCCTCTAGTCTCCAGCCAAGCAGGGATATTCATCCTTGTTACTTTTGTGGAAGTGAGACTCACATGTGACAGGCCTGTGTAAGGTCAGACTGGATACTTAGAGGAGAATATGCTGGACCTACAAAGGCTGGAATATCCTGCCGAGGGCTCACCTTTTCCGCTAACAGCCTAGGTGCAGAGGAGCGGCACCTAGGAGGGGCAGTAGTGATGGCATGGGCAGCCGGGAGCGCTTCATCTGCCAGGTGTTTCCTTGGAACTGCCGTCACTGGGACCTCACATGAGATTCTATGGATCCTGGCAACAGAGGTCAGTGATATCCCGGAAGGAAGTATTCTCCTCTTGTTATCGCATCTTCATTCTCTGCCTAAAGTGAGCTATGGAAGGGATTCACAACAGGCATTGAAGAGTATGATCTGAGGGATGCTGCTTGCAAAGGTCATGAAACTTAGCCATTTCTCTTACTCTGCTCAGACCCCAGAAATTAAAATGAAAAGCACAGCTAGACACGTCTTTTGTCTCTTATCTATATTATAAGTGTTAGAGAGCATTGCTTAAATATTTAAGAATTTTTGCAGATAGTGGTGTTTCTTGTTTAACACTTCTTTCAAGGCCCTGTGTGTTAGAAGATAAGTATTTTAAAGAAACTGATGAACCCAGATTTTAACATTGCAGCTATGAGTTGCATTACTCTTCACTTACCCTGGTTTTAGGCTACTGTAGGGATAGTGGCTAATTTGCTAGGTCATCTAAAATATCTGTACTTTTAGCAGAATAATAGTAGGTAGTAGATTACTTACAGCAGAAGAATAGTAGTAGATTTTCTCCTAGGGCTCAAGAGCTATCTAGTTCCAGGTTCTTAGCCTCATTAACAGTGTCAGGTGTGGGTTCGATTTCATGGAATGGGCCTTAAATCCAATTTTTTAAAAGGCGGTTGGTTACTTCCATAGCATTTACACCACTCTTGCAGCAGGATATCTTCTAGGCATCTCGCTGTTGTAGGTCACAGGCTAGCAGCTGTGAGAGATGGATGATTGCTTTCTTCTCTGGCATCATATGTATTACCTTCCAGCACCATGGCCTCTAGTCACTAGGAGTGAAACTTCTAATTTGGTAACAGTTGAGTTTCTCCATGTTTGAAGAATTAAATGCTATCTTTAAAACAGGACTTTACTGTCCCATTGTGGAAGGTAACTAACAGCATTGGAATAGCCTGTAATGTTTGGTAGTGTCTATGGAGACCTCTTTGATCAACAAATCAACGAGTGTAACCCATTCCTGGTAGTGATGGTTTTACTTGGTATCATATGTCAGTTGGGGCATTCTTCTCCCTCCCCATTGTATGGTACCTCCATTTGAATTCCTTTTATATATTTTAGGAAGCCTCTAGAGCGGTAGGTTTCCATATGGCCTTTCAAAAGGTCTTTAGTGATGACTGTCCCTCTCCCCATTCCTTCCTTTACCTTGTCCTCCCATCCCTGTACCCACTTTCTGCTAAGTGAACATAGCAATCAAATGACTCCTGACATACTTGTAGATGAATGCATCACTCAGCCCTCATCAGAGAAGCTGCTTCTTGCAGTAGATGATGAATCGCACAGAGACCCACAGCTGAACAATGCACAGACAGTGAGAGACCTTGAAACACTCAGCCTTAAATGGGATGTCCTTATGAAACTTTCTCTCAAAGCTCAAGGACTTACGCAGAAGATGTGGAAAGACAGTAATGAGCCTGTCATCTGGCTCCAAAGAAGAACCTTCTGGTCACAACAGAGCAGATGCACATAGGAACTGAGAGAGTTGACAGCAGGCACAAGACCTGCGCAAATTCAAGCCAGACAAAATCCCCAGTGTGGAGAAGGGGAAATGGGTATCTTCTCCCACCCTTCACCAAGAAGCTATTTGCAGTTGATTTCTGATGGGAGAGAGAGAAGCAATTTTCTCCTATGGCATGACTTTGGGTATATCAACTACACTCGAGGGCAGGCTTGATGCTCAGGAGTGGTTGACCAATACAAAGTGGACACCATGTTTATTTGTTGATTTTTTTTTCATGGTTATGTTGTTACAGTTTGGAAGTGTTTTTTGTTTTTTGTCTTTTTTGCTTTGTTTTCTTATTTCTATTTTATTTATTTATTTATGAGAGAAAGAATGTGAATTGAGTGGGTGGGGAGGAACCAGGAGGACTTGGGGTAGGGAAAGAATATGATCAAAACATATTGTATAAAAAAATGAAAAATGATTAAAAATATAATGAAGTATCTATTAGAATGTTCCCAAAACAAGCTAAATGTATTGTCTTTATCGGCAGAATCCTTTCTGCCACACCCACCCACCCAGTAAGTTTTAAGGACTCTCTGGGGGAAACACTTTAAAAGGGTTGGTTTGTCTTTTGAAGTCTGGCTTGACTGCTGGCCTTCCTCTTTATTCTGTGCTCCTTTTTTTTTTTTCTTTTTTTTCTGTGCTCCTCCCTCTCTATTCTGTGCTTTCTCTTTTTCCTTCTTTTTTTCTGTGTGCTCTCTTTCTTTTTTCTTGCTGTGCTCCTCCTCTCTATCTGTGTCTCCTTCTAGCTGTGCTCCTCTTCTGTTGTTTTCCTTCTCTTTTCTGTGCTCCTCCCCCCCTCCTCCCTCTCTAGCCTGTGCTTTCTCACTTCTCCCCTCTCTAGTCTGTGCTCCTCCCTCTCTAGTCTGTGCTCCTCCCTCTCTAGTCTGTGCTCCTCCCTCTCTAGCCTGTGCTCCCTCCCTCTCTAGTCTGTGCTCCTCCCTCTCTAGTCTGTGCTCCTTCCCTCTCTAGCCTGTGCTCCTCCCTCTCTAGCCTGCTTCTCCCTCCCTCTCTATTCTGTGCTCCCTCCCTCTCTATTCTGTGCTCCCTCCCTCTCTATTCTGTGCTCCCTTAGATCAGAAAAGGAGCCATGCAAGTCCTGTAACCGGAGGTCAAGTGAGTAAATCCTTGCTGCTCACTGGCTCTGAGACTTCGGCCAAGCCACTGATGTGACTCCTCAGCTTCAGAGATTCTGCCTCCCTGTTGAATTTCCCTGTGACCCTGCTGTGCATACTGCTTGGATCATTGAACAGAAAACTTCCCCAGCCCACAAGATTACCCTGTCTGCAGCGACAGCAGTCTCAAAAGCCCCAGACAAAAAGTTGGGGGTGATGGAATGCAGCTGTTGGTATAATGAACATGGAGAGAAAATGGAGAATTTAGAATAATTAAGCTGAAAGATGTGAAACTTGTAGGGTTGTTGCTACTCAGTCTTCTGTCCAAATTGCTATGAATACAGCCCACGGGGCCACTGCATCAGTAGTTCGGAGAACCCTCATGTGGTCTCGGACAGAGCTGTTCACAGTGGCTGTGAGGAGCAGAATTGGCATCATGGGGAAACTGGTCAGAAGTCCAGATTCCTGGGCTTACTCAAGCGTGCAGGATGTAGAAAGTGGGGAGGAACCCAGGACTCGGTTACAGCAAGCCCTCCAGGGGACAATGTTGCATGGTAAAATTAGAGAAACACTTCTAGGAATGTGGCTCCTGAGTCCTCCAGGCAGCATTTGCAGGTGAAGAGAAGGTCCTAGAGACTGCTGAGACTTTGCAGGAAGGCCAATAGTGGACTCATGTTCAGTGCATGAGCTGCAACAGAGGTTCATACAGTCCCTCCTGTGGTCCTTGGGGATCACCAACAGTGGCCCCTTGGCTTGTAAGAAATACGGACACTGGGACACTAGAGATGGCTCATTGGTTTATATAAAGTGCTTGTTGCTCTTGCAGAGAACCCAGGTCCTTTCCCCAGAACCCACATGGTGGCTTACAACTACCCATTAACTCCAGTTCCAGGAGATCTGACACCCTTCGCTGGCCTCCAGGGGCACCAGGCATGTACATGGTACACATACATACATGCAGGCAAACACTCCCACATGTAAAAAAAAAAATTACTAAAATGTTTTAAAAGAAGAAATGCAGATTCGTGGTCCCCACCTGGAATGACAACAGGGATACTGTTTTATAAGCCTTCTAGGGAGGTTTGCAAACCTGGGCTCTCCATGAGCCCCAGCCTGAGCTCTTTACTCTTGGTGAAGTGTTCTTTGACAGAAGGATAATGTATTTTAAATGACTAAAATCTGTGGCTGTCCTTCCTTGACACCTTCTACAGGTTCAGGTTGGAAACATGTCTTGCTAACAGATGTAGGGTTTTTTGAGTGTTTTTCCAGTAGCCATGGGCTCTGCATGTCCCTGTCTGGAGCACCTGGGCCATTTAGGGTTGAACCAGGAACATGTGGGGCAAACTTGGAAAGTTGGGACTCCCTGCTGGACTGGTCGGAGTTTTTTTTTTTTAAGTTCTATTGAGTTGCCATCATTTAACAAACATTTTCTTGATTGCATGGAGTGGAAGAGGCCGAGGCAGTTTTAATAAAAGGGCCATTTGCATTAGGCACGCAGTAATGTACGGCTGTCAGGCACTTGAGCCCATTTGTCTGTCTGTCACTTCCACATGAAATTTGGCAGCATGAGTGGTCGGGGGGAGGAGATGAGTGCCCCACACTCAGCTTTGTTTCCTTTGTGCAGTGAGTGCTCCTTGTACATGCTGGATAGAGAGCCCCTCGGCCAAGGCGTGAGGTGCCACGTGGTGGTGGTATTATGTAAACCGAGAGCCATTGTGAGCTCAGGCCTAAGCCTGGGAGGGCTCCGAAAGAAAAAGGTCTGTTTTTAGCAAGCATATCATTTCCATTAGGGGCAAACGCTGGGAGGCTGTTCTGCCTCTTTCTTCTCTCCCTTTCTTTCCTGCTCTGGTGGGTTGTGCACTGTTCGTCAACAGAATGCCCTGAAGATGCACTTTTTCCCCCTTGGGTTTTACAGAACACTTGGGGAGCTAATTCCCCCATTTTATATGATAGGTTCCAGCCTAGAGAGAAAGAGAGTCAGACTCCTGGGGAGATGAGATACACAGAGTTATATAATCCAGACTTTAAAGATTCCATAGCAGATGTCTTCTGGAGCTGTTTTCCTTGTGCTTAGAGATCAGACTTCTTTCTGACCCGGTCACATGGCTAGATGTGCTGTCCCAGGCCACAGGAGACAGGCTTGACCAAGCTGTGTGAAACCTGTCATGCACTTGATGGGATCTTTGTGGAAAGACCTTGGAGGAAGAAGTTTAGAGTTCAGATTCATGATTATGTAATGTTTAAAATGTGATTTTGAGGTTTCTTCTCTAGAGGGCATTTGTAGTAATTGACTGTTATCCCCCGCTTTTATAGGGCCTTGGTCACCTTCCTACTCAAGTTACTTCATTTAACTCTCTCTAAACTGGGGCTAATAGAACATACTTAGTCCTGACCCTACTCTCCAAAAAATGAGAAAGGGAGAAATTTTGAGATGAACTACCAAATACACAGAAGTGGCATCAGAGTGTACGACTGAGGTTTAGCTCACTGCAAAATGCCGCTTGCTGATGCTCAGTGGTATTGTGGCAGTGTGATGACGTCACGAAGCTCACACACGTAGCTCATATGGAACATGTTCACAGCTAAAGAATATCGGGTTCTCCACTCTGGTGACTTTTGTGTGCTTTACTTTGGGAACCTTGGTGTTCTTTAGGAGTCCCCGAGTTGCCCAGAGAGGTTGGGTCAACACACATTCTTGAACCCCAGACCCGTGACTGAGTGGGTCTCAGGTGGGGCCTGAGAACATGCTCAACTGATGCTGCTGGTCTGGGGACCATACAGCTGTCCTGACTTGAAGGTTGCGTCTCTTGAGGTCAGGGATTGTCTTGTCCTCTAACATGTTGAATGAGTGCTTGACATGCTGGAGACCTCCAATGTAGCCAGTCACTTTTTTGAGTTAAAGCTGGAAGCTCTCCTGCTACACAAGTGAATTGTTCCAATTTGGGCCAGTAAATTCAACTGAGTGTTCTTTATTGGCACAACTATTACTTAGCTGTACCTGAGCTTTCCCTTCCTCCCTTCCTTCCTTCCTTCCTTCCTTCCTTCCTTCCTTCCTTCCTTCCTTCCTTCCTTCCTTCCTTCCTTCCTTCCTTCTCTTCCTCCTTCCCTCCCTTCCTGTCTGTCTGTCCTTTTTGATTGGGAATGAGCATCCTATTCTCCACACATTCATTTGGTGACAGTGAAGTTCTAAAGACTGATTGTGGAGTCAGTAGACTCTGGTCATTGACTAGAAAACAAATGACAAAAGCTACTTGGCACCTCTAAGTGCCCTGTGGTGCTGGCACAGGGAAGGTGACTTCCTGTGGAGTGATACCCCACCATAAGGTACATGTGAAGGTTGGGGCCTTGGCTAAAGGTGAAAAGAAAGTAGCCACTATGTCTCTTGTGGAGTGACTGCCATTACTCTTGGTCCTGCAGTCGAGAGCTTTGGTCTTTGGATTACAGGGATGTGTAATGAGTTATTCTTAGGTGTCTTTCTTAGACCGTCAACCTTCTTTTATTAAATTGACTGCTCCATTTTAAACCTTCTTTCAGGAAAATATCCATTGACTTAATAGGTAAGAAATCCACATTTGTGTGTGCTCTGGGTATTCAAGCTGGCTTAGCATTGAGAGCCCATTTGCTCTGGGAGACTGGTGGAGGGGCCAGACCTAAGCTGCTCTGTACTTGTGTCGAGGCTCTCTGCCCCACTAACTTGATTGACGGCTGCCTTCCTCCTCCTCTTCCTCCTCCTCCCTCCCTGGTCTATGCCCATAAGATATGTACTGTGGTCTGGCTACTTGTTAGTCTAGACTGCATACCAGTCTAAATAGGGATCACAATTTGGTTTTCTTAAGCATAATTTGTTGGTTTGGGTAGTGCAGAATGCCTCTGCCAGGCACTGGGAGTTTGGTGAAAACAGGTCCCCGTGGAAATATTCTGTTGTTGCTCATTTGTAAAACGCTTCAGTTGATAAGATTTTCCTCTCCTCTGATACCTAGACTGTTTCTTCCTTCAGTGAATAAGATGGACAAGTCTGACCTGGTGAGGAACTACTGGAGAACAGGGAGAGGCCTAGGCAGGGGGCCTGTTAGCTGATGCCTTGGCCACAGTTGAGGTGCAGACTGACTGACTTTGTTCCTTCAGACCTGCCTACCACTATGACTGGGCTTTCTGCGTATTCTTTGCATTGTAAACAACATGAGTTGAGCATAACCGTGACATTGACATTTCACAAAAGAAACTAAATTCTACCATTCGAAAAACCATGACCCGTGCCTCAGTTTACTCATCTGAAAAATGGTGATATCACCCACCCATTGCCATTGCATATTACTTTATAGAGCTGACAGCAAGCCAGCTGATGCAGTAACCAGGCATGCAAGGGCTTTAAACATGAGGCCATGGATAAAATCCAGGCTCAGGTGGCAGGGAGATTTTAATGCTATAAATGGGGCTGTGAAATGGAAGTTTAATCTTTTGAAATCTGATCCCATTTGCTCAGTGTAAGGAATGAACTTGGGAAATCAATAAAATGAGTTAATTGTGTGCTCTCTTTTTGCAATTGGTGTAGCAGTCCTTTAGGATTTGGACAGTAGCTCAGCTTCCATGCTCTTTAAGCTAAAACAGCACTTGAGATTCCTGGAGATAAGGAGAGCCGCTGAATTGCTTCCAAAGAGGGTAACAATCAGAGGCGATGAGGAGAGTGGGTAAGAGCGCTGTTTGGAGGCGCTCCCTGAAGGAGTCTGCCATCAAAACTCATGCACTGGCTTCAGACTTTAAAGCCCGAGCACATCTATCTTTGGGCAGTTAATGCTTTTTGGGATGTCCTTTAATACGCAGGAATGAATTGAAATTCCCTGGAGCCTGATGATGGTAAAGCCACACTTGATGTTCAGACATCAGGAAGGGGAAGCAGCTCTCCGACTTGAATAATTAAATTGTAACAGAGCAGTGTTCCTTAGCCCACTGAAAGGCTTTTCTCTGATGGGCACGTGCCCTCATCTTTCACACAAATGTGAAAGAGAGTTCTCGGCCTCCAAGTCATACGCCTTGAGTGAAGTTGGCAGAAATGATCATAGCGCATCGCACACCAAGGGAGTGGTGGTCCTGGGGGGCACAGTGGTTTGTGTCACAGCACCCCAAGATTGCTCTAGAATGAAGCCCCCAGGGCTGGGTATTTTCGTCAGTTTGGTTCACTGTCTTCTAACAGGCATTGAGAACAGTGCTACCAGCATAGCACGGTGCTGAGCAGATATCTTTTGAGAGCAAGGATGGGGAGCTACTGAGAAAGCCTCCTGTCACTCATCAGGTGGGTGGTGGGGCCGGGCAGGGAGCAGGAGGCTCCACTAAAATATCTCAGCAAACAACGATTAATTCCTGGCAATGAGAATACGTTCTAATTGTGCATTATTCATAGGCAATCAGCATCGCATAACCTTCGTTAAACAAGACTATTTTAAACTTTAATGTGGGTGATAGGCCTGGGTGTTTTTGATTTGGTTTGTGTGGTGTTAATAAATGTCTTATTGAAATAAATGGCCCCCATTTGTTTTTAGCAGTGTTGTGGCTGAGAAGCAAGATGCTCTGCTTGGGGGTGGCTGTGAAATCGGTTCATTTTCACGAGCGTCTTGACTATAGGAATGGTATCGTCACTAGGCATTGTTTATTATTGAGTTCCTACTATGTGCCAGCATGGAAACACACTGTTTTTAAGGAGTTAATCTCCATCAGAGGGGCAGGGAAGGAAGAGGGGGTACCAAAGGCCCTCCTTGGCTTGAGGCAGATAGGAACGGAGTCTTGACAGAGTCAGTCAACTGTCGCACTGACTGAATGCTTGAAGTGAGGTGCTGCTGTGTGTCTACCTGGCGTACAGAGCTGGGGCTTCCACCACGACTTCCTTGGAATGTAGTTTGATAGGTGTAGGTGGCTGGCTGGCAAAGAAGAAGTCTCGCCTTTTCCTATTGACGCGAGGGTCTCAGTGCCTGGGTTACCATGATGGGTCAATGTTGAGTGCCAGTGCCGTGTGTAGAGAACTGTGTGTGTGTGTGTGTGTGTGTGTGTGTGTGTGTGTGTGTGTGTGTTTTATTTTACAATACTATTCAGTTCTACATAACAGCCACAGATTCCCTTGTTCTCCCCCTTCGAACTGTGTGTTTTGACAGTATCATTTCTCAGAATGAAGCTCTTGGAGGATCTGATCAAGGTGCTTCTGCTTCTTATCCCAGACCTTTAGAATGAGCCTTCAACTTCTGTTCTGCTTTGTCCCACTCAGTCTATGGGTTCCCACCTTTATTTCCAACCTTTATCTTCTGCATTAATTCCCTGGAGAGGCCTTCTTGTAATTTGTTTATTTAATTAGTGTGTGTGTGTGTGTGTGTGTGTGTGTGTGTGTGTGTGTGTGTGTGTGTATCTACATATCCAGAGGTGCTATGCATGCCATGCTCGTATGTGGAGGTTATAGAACAGTCTTATGGAGCTCATTAATTCCTTCTCCCTGCCTTTGCCTGGGTTCTGGGGGATCAAACTGAAATCACCAGGCTTTGGCTGTACGCATCTTGAGCATGGAGCCATCTTTTTGATCCAAGAAGCCCTACCAACATTTCTTTTTCTTCCCTGTGCTATGGATCAAGCTCAGGGCCTTGCATGTACCAGGCATGCACAGGGCCACTGAGCTCAGCTTCACTCCTGGGTCCCCTTGAGCTTGTTTCTGCGCCCCACCCCACCCCGGTTGCTTTCCTTTCCTTCAGGGCTGAGGGACCCTTGTGTCTGAGTCAGTCTGTCTGTCTGTCTGTCTGTCTGTCTGTCTGTCTGTCTCTCTCTCTCTCTCTCTCTCTCTCTCTCTCTCTCTCTCTCTCTCTATGATGCAAGCTCCTACCGTAGGGTGTCCTCAGTGCAGCAACCTTGTCTCTCTCTCTCTATTCCAGTGCCCAGTCTCTGCCTGGCACATAGTAGGTAGTCCATAACATGCCACATAAAGTGTCCAGGTGGCTCTTAAGAATGGCCAAGGTGTGTTCCTGGGAGAGGAGCTTCAGTGAGTGGCGAGCAGAGGCCTTCTGTGGGTCAAGTGCCCTGAGAAGCTAGGACAGGCAGGCATGTTGTCACTCCTAATGCTCAGAGAGTAACCTAACCCGCACACACTGCCGAGCACTGAAGACTTTAGTAGCTGCTCACCATGATGGTCACAGAGGCTTCTGCAAATGTAGCACTGGGACTAGGGATAGTAGCCGTTACAGGTCTGTTATGCTTTAGTTCTCTAAGTTAACCCACAGGACATGTATTAAGTGAAGGATGTAATCTCTCTGAAGGATTTGCTCCCAAGATTGCAAAAAAGATAAAACCCAGAAGATTATTGTTTTGTTTTGTTTTGCTTACTAAAAAATCATAATCTGGGAGTTGGGTGCATATCTGTGGTGGTTTGAAAGAAAAAGGGTCCCCAAAGAGAATGGCACTATTAGGAGGTGTGGCCTTGTTGGAGGAAGTATGTCATTGTAGGGGTGGGCTTTGAGGTCTTTTTTTCTTAGGCTTCCCACAGTGTGACAGTCAGTCGACTTCCTGTCGCCTGCAAGATGTAGCACTCTCAGCTCCAGCACCACATCTGCCTGCGTGCTGCCCTGCTCCCCGTCATGATGATGATGGACTGAACTTCTGAGACTGTAAGCGAGCCAACAAATTAAATATTTTCCTTATGAGAGTTGCCGTGGTCATGGTGCCTCTTCACAGCAGTAGTAAACCCAGCTGAGACAGTATCTGTTTCAGTCTCTGATTAGTCTATGGAAACAACGTACTATCTATCAGCGCCCATTGTAGAGCATGGACCTTGTCGTTCAGTTCACACTTGAACTTTTCAATTTTTTTTTTCTGGCAGAAAAATGATACATACACACACATACACACTGGTGGTGAAACTCCTTCAGTGCTAGCCTCAATGCCCGTCTTTGAATTGGTCAGGATTTGGTCAGGATTAAGTCAGAAGCTTAATATTTTTATATTTAAATAAAAATACTTTTCTTATTAAAAAATTTAAATGCATTTATTATCTCACAATTTCGTATATATTATATATATTTGATTATAATCTCTCCTCGTCATCTTGTTTTCCCTCCCTCTCTCCACTGAACAAAGCCTTTCTTCCTCCCAAGCCCCCATTATACTTTCTACCTTTCCCCACTGGGGCCCCTTGCATATAACTAAGGTTGCTGGCAAAAGCATGGTGGGTGTGCATGTGTGGGGGGGCAGCAGGGGTGGGGTTCACTTAATGAAGATAAGGCCGCTTAAATGGGTTTTGCGGACATATGCCATGGTTTCTTTAGTGCTGCTTCCTGTCCTGGTGGCTGGCTGGCTTCAACATGGCAGGAAACCCTTCCATTGGACCTTCCGGCTGCTTGTGGCATGGTGTAGTGTTAACCCAAGTCACCGTGCCATACATTAGGTCTCCAGAGCTTGCCCATCTTTTTTGACGGTGCTTTGACTAACAGCTTCCCGTATGTCCTCCCTTTAAAGGGACTGTTGTCACTTACTAAATGACTGGCCTCAAACCGAAGCACAGCTGGGTGTGGTACCGGCTCTAGCCCTCCCTGAGCCACGTCAAGATCGAGAAGCATTAGCTTGCGCTGGGGGACATGCCCCTGCAGCAGGAAGTGGTAGAGCAAGAGCCAGGGCCGGGGAGGCATGAGCCCTGGTTCTGTTTGCTGGTCCCTTGGTCTGAAGCAGGGGAAGGGACGAAAGGGTAGAAGCACTCTTGTGCCTCTGCCTCTTTCCACTCCCAGGAGCATGCTAGGCAATAACTGCTGTCACGTGATACTCTGGAACCTGACTGGAGGATGTTGTGCACTGGGGTTCCGGGTGGAGAGAGCAGAGGGCTAAAGTCTCCCTGACTCATACCATGAAGCTCTTGGACAAAATTTACACACCGTCTTTGCCGGTTGACTTTGTAGGGAAATAATTAGAAGATCTTCTATTTCTTAGTCAAACTCTGTCGGTAAATGTACACAGACGATTATTGAAAGGACCCAGAAGCCTAATCCCACATAAAGGCAGTGTAAAATTCAATGACAAATGTCTGAAGTCCTTGTAAAATGTCTCCTGGAGGCCTGCGATTATCTTACTTAGGTAAACGCCCACGTTCTTGGTTAGATCATCAGAAGTGAGACCCATGAGTTGCAAGGCTCTGCCCATGGGAATAGAAGGAACCTCAAACTCCCCCCCCCTCACCTCCATGCTGTGCCTTTGTGTGTGACTGTGCTGCTACCACTGTCCTGAGACACAGTGTTCACATGTCACTAAACTATACTGAAACCTCTAACTGGGTCCTATATGAGAAGCCTCTGGACTGTTTGGCCCTTCCTCTCCGAGCCCGTTCCCCTCCATTGCTTGATGGGCATTTTCTGTTTGAGGTATTTTTTAATGTTTTTATTTCTCTTGCAATTTCAATTACTTTTTTATTAGGAGTAGTAGGTACAAGAGACAAGGACCCAGGTGTACCTCAGATTAGGAACCCACATTCTTAGACTTCATTGAGAAACTTCAAATTGAAACCCCCTAAGATGTGTGTTGATTCCATGTAGACGGATTGCGTGCAAATGAAATGGGCAACATGTGCTTGAAATATTTTTTGTTTGTTCTTTTTTTCCAGACAGGGTTTCTCTGTGTAGCTTTGGTGCCTGTCCTAGATCTTGGTCTGTAGACAAGGATGGCCTCGAACTCACAGAGATCCACTTGGCTCTGTTTCTGGAGTGCTGGGATTAAAGGGGTGCGCCACCACCAACCAGCGTGCTTGAAATCTTCATTCACTTTGTAGTTTTTCTGAGATCTTTCACAGGAACATCACTGTTCTTCCCATTCATTCAGAGGAATGTGCAGGTTGACAATTTTGACAGTGCCCTGGGTCCTCAGGGGAGGCATCTGGGGAACAGATAGGTGACCTAAAAGTTGACTTTGCCTGGTTCTAAGTTACTCGTGTTCCAAGAGCCAGCACTGGCCTGGATCACACGGAAAAGCTGACTCCCTGAGTGTCTATTACGTAAGATTGTCTCTATTCATGTCTGAGTCTAGGTCTTTTTTATTCCTCTTTTGATATCCTGCCTCTGCTGGAAACCTGCCCCTGCTCATCCAGCTCCGTGCTACCATGCTGCTCATCCATACCACACAACTCAACCTTTTTAAAATTTACGCTGTGGCCTGCAGGCCCAGAAAACTTCCCTTTCGGAGCATTTTCATCATGAGAAATAGCTGAGTACTTAGATATTCTAGTGTTGATTTTGGTTGGATTTTTGGGGGACACCTAATATCAATGTTACAATTTAATTGGAATCTATACAACATGGCAAATGGTTTTGGTGCCTGTTGCTTCAAAACAACAGCTACAATTTGACACAGTATCTCTCAAATTATTTGAACAATATGTACATAAAATAAGCTGCTTAAAGCAGTATAGTACAACCACATATATTTTGGTGTCATTAAAGTATAACCCTACAGAAATTTATGGATTAATCTGCTTGATGGAAAGCTAAAGGCAAATTGTACTGTGGAGGGAGGGAATGCTGCTGTAGATGATATTGGGGGTGGGGTGGGATTACTGTCTTGCTCCTGAGTGGTGGTCTCTGGCCTGAACCTTGCTTGTGGCCCAGGTGGGAAGAAGTTGGTCCTTGTTCTATCATTACATCACTGTTCTAGGATACAAAACAGTGCTAGCATCCTCTCGGTTTTAGACTGAACTTGGTTTTTCTGGCTGGTGATTTCTTTCCAAAAACAAGCAGTCTCTGTTTGTTTTTCTCGGTTTTATAAGTCCCATGGTCCCTCATTACCATCGGGCACATGACTAACCATATCTGCTCCTTGAGGTAGCAAGGCTTTGCCAGGAGACCTTGTAAGGCTGGGCTGTTCTGTCCTTCCCAATGCACTGGCTGACAGCTGATGATTCCTTACTAGATCTCACTGGGAATACAGCAAGCCTGTCAGGCTTTCTGCCTGTTGTGCTCTATAGCAGTGATTCTCAATCTGTGGGTTGCGACCCCTTTGGGTATCAAACAATGGGGAATCAAAACAATGGCAAGACAGCATTTGCCTGTGCATGATCTGTAGTCCGGATCGGTGTGTGAGCAATGGTAGGCCAGATGCTGTGTGTGCCAGAGAGAGGAGAGAAGTGCACAGCAGAGATGCAGAGGTTCAGAGGTTGAGGTTCGGATGTTTCTGGTGCCTTGGGGTCAGAGGAAAGTCAAGGATGCCTAATCTTCACAAGTAATAGACACTCACTGACTCGCTGACACTCTCCTCTTCCCTCTCCCCTCCCTTTTCTCCTCTCTTCTCCCTTTCCTCCCTCTTTCCCTTCTCTCCTCCTCCTCCCCTCCTCCTCCCCTTCTCTCCCCTCCCTCCCCTCTCCTCCCGCCTGTCCCTTCTCTTCTCTTTCCAGTATCTTTTCACATGGCTCTGGTTGGCTTGGGACTCATGTGGACCAGGCTGACCTGTCTCTGCCTCTCAAGAGCTGGGGACTAAAGGCTTGTGCCACCACAGCCTGGGAGAAGTTGTCAAGGTTTTCAAGTTTTCTCTGTATATTTGTGAAAGTTTTGCTCCCATTTTCTGGTAGACTTTACATTTGTTTGTGGAGTCTTTTAAAAGAAAAGGAATGCTGTCAAATTTCTTTTTTCTTTTATGGGTTCTGAACTATGTCAGGATTTCAAATTCTAGAAAATGGAGTATTTTTGAGGCCCAGCAACATGAAGACTTATTCAGTGACTGAATGTGTGTGTGTGAAGGGGGTGGGGCTGAGAAGACTTGGGAGAGGGGAAACTCATCAGACTATAGTATATGGAAAAAATCATTTTCAGTTACATATAACATTATTGTTTTAATATATAATTATTTTATGTATTCTGTATAAATTATATATTCCTAACATGTAATATAGAAGATAAAATGGAGCACTTGCTGCAGGGTACTCTGTCCCCCCTCCTTGTTCCACTCTGAGCTCTCGAATGTCACACACATTCCTTCCTGCTGACAGCTTTTTAGGAAGTTGAGGCTCCTCCTGTTGGGAAGTCTGGAAGTAACATTTCCCTGTCCTGTGGTTTTCATGGTACTGTTGTAACTTGTCTACAGTTTTGTTTTGTTTTGTTTTTTTAGCAGACTAGGTTTTGGGTTTTTTTTTTTTTTTTTAAAAAAAAAAACCTGAATCTTAACCAAAGTTATGAGCTGTAAACACACCCTTGGAGTTAGAAAGGACCCAGCAGCAGGAACTCCACACCCCGATTTCTCCTCCCCATCACTGCCTGACCTTGGGCTTGTCCCCAACCCTTTCTCATCATCTCTGTTCAATTTCAAATGCAGGAATGCCTCTCTCGCATCACTGTTCTGTGGATTTCAGCTCCGGGCTGTGTCTGCTTCTGTGGATTTTTTTTGGTCTATCATTTTCTCCTAATCTTTTCTTTCCATCTTTGAGCCTCTTATTTGAAATCCCTTCAAGGCGAGCAGTTATTCATTTGGAATCTTCTTTGTTTCTGCGGGCCTTTATACGTGTCTGCCTCATTTCCTGGACCCTGTCTCTGAGGCTGAAATTAGCAATGTGCAGAGGCAGACCAGATGCATGACTCTCATGAAGTAACAGCCTTGAAATAGCCCAAGTCTACTGGTAGAGGGTTGCACTCCACAGCTCCAGTGAGCACTTGCCTGGGGGCTGTCCTAACCAGCAGTCTCACTGGTCTCCCGCTTTGCTAGACGTTTGAGGATGACCTCAGTGCATGAGCATCCTTTAAGTCAACCCTTGCCTTTACTAGCTCCATCTTCCCGCTTTCCTATAAATGTATGAATATGAAAAGCTTTTGGATATAGTCAAGGTATACCTGCATGCAAATAGAAGTTTCAATCTACAGAACCTAAACCAAAGTCAGAGGTGCTGAGCTTCATTTAATCGGGTATAGTCTTCAAACAGACTCTGAGGTGGCTCATTTAAAAACAAATAGTATTTTTTAAAATAAATAAATTTATTTAGTTACATCCCAGCCAGTTTTCCCTTCCTCCTCTCCTCCTAATCCTTCCCCCCCCATCCCCCCTCTGTTCCCAGCCCCCAATCCACTCCTCCTTAATTTCTGTTTAGGAAAGGGCAGCTTTCCCATGAGTATCAACAAAACATGTTTTGTTTTTTGGGTTTTGTTGTTGTTGTTTTGTAAACCATACAATGGCAGAAATAGCTTCAGATGATGACAAGAAGATAGGACAGTTGGCAGAGTTCAGAATATATTTGGCGGCTGCTAGTAGTTTTGTGTTAGGAACATCTCCTTCCTGAGTGGGCTCTACCTCATGGCACAATCCTGCAGGTTAAGGGCTGAGATCTGTGGATGCTGGCCTCGATGAGGTACCGCCTCTAAACTGTAGCTTTATTTCTATAGGGGATGGTTGTGACCAAATTTCCAAGAACACAGGTTAGGGGTGCTATGAAGGTGAATGAATAAACCCATTAAACGATGTTTCAGATAGGAGCTCTCTTCCCCAAAGTGTTGAGTACTCTATTAATGCAGATGTAGGTGGGAAATAGACACTTATGTTAGTAAATATGCATTGGTTCATCAAGGCTTTTGAGACGGGCCTCCAAATATTTAGCTTGTCCTTTACACCGCCCCCTGCCGCTGCATGAACAATAGTAGAGGACTTTGTTCCAGTGTCATTGGATCAGGTGGCCAGTTTCTGCAGCATATCTATGTTTCCAGAAGAGACTTTGCCTCTTCTTGGCTAAAGTTGGGGCCCAGGCACATACCTGCTGAGATGACCTGAGATGCATGTCCCCGTAAGAAGGTTTCACAGCATTCTGAGCATGCAGGCTGTGTGGGCTGTCCTGGGAACCTAGCACGTCTGGGATGGTTGCTGTGGAAAAATCGAATTCTGAATTCCAGCTTGGAACTTGGAACACAACTTGTTTGCATACTGATAAAGGGGGTTCTTTGTCGGTGCGGC
Organism: Peromyscus leucopus; assembly: GCF_004664715.2. NCBI lineage: Eukaryota > Metazoa > Chordata > Mammalia > Rodentia > Cricetidae > Peromyscus > Peromyscus leucopus. Next base: position 62,109,911 of record NC_051079.1, read on the forward strand.
AGGATGTTGTGGATCCTGCCATAGGGGAAGTGGTAATGTACTGATCTTCCTTCGAGATGGAACTAAAAGGGAGTAGCTCCTCTGTGCTGCATTGTTACACACCACAGGTCAGTTACAGGGAGACGTGAAGTTCATAAAACGCTAGAGCAATACTGGTTTTAAGTTACACTAGAAACATTGATTTTAAAAAAAAATCCCCAAAGAGACATTAAAATTAGGAGCTAAGGAGAGGCAGTGGGTGCAGAGGCAGGACACACTCATGGGACAATAGTAATTTCTCAGAATAGTGAAAATGCTGATTGTAGAACATCACTATGAATCAATGTGAATATGAATATTCACTATGAATCAAATGCATGGGAAGACAAACCCTCTGAAGAATGGTAATACTGTACACCATCCTTTTGGGGTCTTTGTCTCTGATCGGTGGTCTCATTCTTAAGGAATACACACTAGTGTGCTGAGTGAAGACATCTTTTGTTAATTTTCCTCAGAAAGAAGCTGTGGATTTACTTTTTTCATATCTCTTTTCCTTAAAGAAGGGTCCCTATAAATTGATCTCTAGAAAAACTTTTAAAATGCTACTTAAGAGAATAGAATAATGGCTATTAGATTCTGGGAATGGAGTGTATAATTGTGAGTGGAGAGAGTCATTCATCTATACAGGGCTCTATTTGGATACAGGGATAACTTCCAGTGTCCTGTAGCACATCAGGACAGTTATGGTTAACAGCAATTGAATACTTAAATTGCTAATAGAGGACTTTTATCATTCCAAAACCAAGTGTTTGAGGAGACAGATCCACCTTATCCTTAACTTGATGCTTATGAATAGTTCATGTATTGGGATATCTTATTGTAGCCTATAAAAGTGTATGATTGTGTGTTGTCCAAAAGAAAAATTAAAATGTACTTTTAAATGATGCTTTAAAGGGAAGTTGCTTTGTCTTCCAGAAGGGCAGATGGGTAACAAAGAAAAATGATTGTTTTAGGGAGAGCCCCCCCACCATGATGTTATTGAAACTGGGAGTAATAGAAATCCATTAACAAAGATTGGTCAGTCACTGGCATAGGCCTTCTATTGGGCCAAGAATTTTGGAAGAAGCAAAGATGCATAATACACAAGCCATCTTCAAAGGAAATTTATGATCTCAATGGGTAGATAAGATAGACATGCAAAACAGAGGCTGGGAAAGACTGAACTGCTTGCTATAAATCACTTTTGTACAGTGATATATGTATCGATGCATATGTTTTAAATGGCAATGGACTCAACTGCATAATCCTGGCAATTAGTAGAAAGTGGTAATTTTTTAAAGCATAGGGTCCTTGAAGGAGGGTGAAATCCTGGGTTGTGCAAGAGAATATGTCACAATGTAGGCCATAAAGATTGTATTGCTCTTTTCATTATATTCCATATGAGCTAATTTGGAGTTAGATAAGAACATGAATCTTCTAAAGATTTGGAGCTGGGGTTATTGTTCAGGTGTGGAGTGCATAGTACTCCTGGATTATTTCTCCAGTCTGTTTCTTTGTGTACGTGACACACAAATTTCAGCTAACTGCTTGGCATTTCTGTAGCTGGAGAATTTCTCTCCTGCTGCCACCAAGGCCCGCCAGTCCCAGAGCCCACTTATAAAATAAACACACTGACTCTTATATTATTTAAACTGCTCGGCCATTAGCTCAGGCCTACCATTGTCTAGCTTTACCTGGTGCCTCTACATGATGCTCCCTGAATGGGCAGCTGGTGTCTCCTCCCCCTGCCTTCCTCTCTTTTTCTTCTCTCCTCTCTGTTAGTCCCGCCTATACTTCCTGTCTGGCTACCAGCCAATCAGTGTTTTATTTATACAGAGTGATATCCACAGCACATTTCTACAAGGGAGTTCTTCATGTTTGGTTCCAAATGAAAGAACCATAGAAGGTTTTCCAGTGTCTGAATGGTGTAGGGCACACATAGTCATGTGAGCAATAGTTTGGGGAATTAGTTAATGAACACTCCTTAAGGCTCAGCAGTAGAGGGATCGGTGGGTACCCATATCCATATGCTGGAATTGTAAAATGGGTGAACCAGACCAGCATATACCAAAAATGATAAAGTCAGTGTTGGGTCTAAAAACTGCAGAATGGATAGTATGTTATCATTTATCTGAAATATACAATCAGAAAATATTAGAAGTTCTGGGGTACCTGTTTATGTAATTATGGCACACAAATATGGGTGAGAGTCAACCCACTGGCTGGATAGCATAATGGGTTGTTTGGACTTGAAAGGGCAGTTGGATGGGGATGAAACTCTCAAAGATGAAGGAAATTTTGTTTTGTAAGTCCAAAGTTGGAGCAGGATAAAAAATGAACATGGGATATTGGGGATATGAATACTTGCTAGAACTGTTCCGTATTTTATAAAGATCTCTGCTATTTCATAGTGAAACTCTTTAAAAGGATGGTAAGCAGAACTAAGATCAGTGTGCTTTGCTGAGAAGTGTGGCAGGGACTTTATTAAGCCCATGCTTCTGTGATGGAAGGAGACCAGAGTACAGACAAGAGTACCTGTGTCAGACCTTTGTACTGAGACCTCAAACATTGTGTAAAGCTACCATTTTCCAGTGCGCTGGCAGTGGCATCCTGGGCACAGGCTTGGCAGCTAATATTGAAGGCCAAATTCGTACAGGTGTTTTGGCATCTCTTGAAAGAGCGTCTGTACTAGCTTCTTTATAATACGATTGGCTGCTCACATAATTGTCTGAAATCTCGATGTGACACTATTATGTGATCTCAGAGGACTGAGGAGAGAGGCCAAGCACTGGAAGTGTTGGCTGGCTTCATGAGGAACTGTTTGTTGTCCGTGTGCCTTGGCACCTGCCACATTGGTGCTTAAATATTTATTTGAACTAATGCATCTAAGAATGTTTTATTCATGTGGCACTGTTAATCAGGATGGGTATGAGATCGTCTCCCTGGATGCTGAGAATAAAATATGATGTACTAGATTTACAAAAGTAGTAGCAGCGGGAAAGACCTTTGCACCTACAAAGAGTCTCCCAGGAGAAGCTGTGGAGGCCCCTTAGTGGAAGATCTTCAGGTTCTAGTGCCAAGGGCAAGTCACTCACCTCAGCACACAGGGAGCAGGTGACTGCAACCCCCTGTGTTGGCATCAATCCTCCCAATATTCTTCTTCCCCCACCTTCACTATCATCTTCAACACTTTCATCTCAAAAAGCACAGGATCCTACCATCTTTCAGTGAATAAATGTGCCATATTTCTCCAAGATCGTTATCAGAGTATATAATCCCTTGAGATATAGGGTATTACCTCCACATTCTGGCAGGCAGCCAAAGGGTAACAGCAATGGCTTATATCCTTTGGGAGTCTCTTGGACTCATCTGACCAAAACTCAAAAGGAGATTTCCCATGCCTGGCACTGGTGTTTTTGTTAGTTCATGGCTCTTGAAGGGAACATTATTATTTCACGTGGCATAATTCCATTTAAACTATATGTATATACATATACACAAATATGTACATAGTTATATATGGATATAATACATATTTAAAATAAGCATACGAAATAAGTTTCTCTATTTTTTTTTTAAATATCCTCAGTGTTATTTATCTCTCCTCTGTGTTACCCTTCCCTTCTCCACTTAAATCCCCCATTTCCTCCTTCATAGCACCTTGTTCTGCTCTCCCCCTCTGTAGGGTGCCTTCTTCCTCCCTGTTCCCCTTGTCCCTTTCTCCCTTCTTCCAGGAGTACTGTGTTCAGTGTCCATGGTCGAAAGGATGACTGCTGAAGTGAGAAATCCAGCTTCCCAGGCAATAAAACAGGGCAGGTTTCTGCCTTCCTGAGTGTGGCCCTCGCCTCTGGGCAATAACACAGCCCTGAACAGCATTTGCATGTTAAATTATCTTTGTGCACTTTTATGGTCCATGATGTCACCATGTAGTTTAAGGTCTGAACTGGTAATCCTAGTTTCATCTGATACATAATTTCAAAAAGGCAGTGCTAGGCAAGTGGCTGGTGTCCCTGGGAAAAGTAACAGAGTGAAATGTTCTTTGTTTAGCCTGGAGATGGGGTGGGCTGATTATTAGATAGTCATGGCTACAGATGTTATGGATTTCAATTTTTTTTAAATATTTATTTATTTATTATGTACTGTTCTATCTGCACATACCCCTGCAGGCCAGAAGAGGGCTCCAGATCTCATTACAGACGGTTGTGAGCCACCATGTGGTTGCTGGGAATTGAACTCAGGACCCCTGGAAGAGCAGCCAGGGCTCTTAACCGCTGAGCCATCTCTCCAGCCTGGATTTCAATTTTTATAAAACTCTAGAGAGCAGGTGATGTGAATGTGTTTCCAATAATGCTTGTGTTTGTTAATGAAAATAATCTAAGCTGTTAGTATGATGGAGACATGATCATGTATGATGAGCTAGGTAACATACCAAGAAAGGTTCCAGGGCTGCTAATACTGATTATGTTGAGGCTGCCTGGAGATTTTGTGGATCTGATCTGGCAGGTGGGTGAGAGTGAAAGTCCTGCCTCAGAAGAAACTGGTTTTGGTTGACACTTTGTAAGAAGAACAGGCAGAGCCTGTTGAATTTACTGAGGCCCAACCTCCCAACCAATTTTCCTTGAGTGGGAATAACCTATTCCCCATTTACTTCTCAGAATAATTCTGAGGTTTGAGCTTGATAGTGATTTTATATTCTCCAAATGATAAACAAATCTGTTGCCATTACCATTAGAGTAAGTGGTGAGCCATATATGTTATAGGTTCAGAATTTCCTGGAAGACAGACCCTAAGAACTTTAGGAGCCTCTCTAGCAAGTAAAGAAATTGCTGTGTGAGTAATGAATTCTCTGGGGCTGGAAGTATTTAAGTCCAAACTGCATAAAACCATCCTTGTGCCAGAGATCAAGAAGAGATATGAAGATGGAGTCCACATTTTCTTTTGGTCTCCTGCCTCTCACCAATTATGTGGTTTAGATGGGCACATATTATTCTTGGCTCTACCAATCTACTATGAGAAAGCTTGTAGATAAGGGGGTCTAGAGAGAGCAGTAAAAATGGTTGACATGATATTATAAAAATCTGAATATGACTCAGAAAGCTGAGAGAAGAAATACCCAACTGCCTGCTTTACCCCCAGTAAAGGATCATGGGTTTGTCTTTTCCCAATTCATTTTACAGATTAGAAAATTGAAGCTCAAACTGACAGTATGTGCCACTGTTGACTCAATAAATGCTGGGTATTGCTTGACAAACTTTATTGTGTTGTGGAATTCTTCTAATTTTTAGAAGAGACCTCATGATACACTGAGGCACAAGGAGACTGTGTTACTCTCTAGAGTTGCACAGCTGCTGCTGCATCTGTCTGGCTGGAATGTGTTTTCTGTGAAAGTGCTTTGGTAATTGTTCATGCAAATATCCATGTCTTGTTAATTTGCTTTTAAGTGAAAGGATCTCCATTGAGGTAGACTAGATGTCTTGAGGATGAGTGAGCTAGAGATCCCTGATGATCCTGGATGCACTAGCAGGATGTATCTATCCTACCTATTACTATATGTGGCCTTGGGGACCAACTTAGCAAGCAAGCCTATGTATGTGAAGAATAATTGACTGTATGTTAAAGAGAAGTTAACTGTCCTTGACCAAAGATTGCATTCTTTTTTGACATTGGGTGCTTAGGACTCTAGTGCTTACACATCACACAGAATGTGCATGCCTGGGGTAATTATATGTTTGGGTTTTGTTTCCAGTTCCTGGTGCATAGTTTTTAAGATCATGGGACTCTCTGGATTGGCAGATGAGTCTTTTTTATGTTACCAAGGTGTCTGCAGCCTCTAGACAGCTTCAGGATAGGGACTGAATGCCAAAAATGCTAAGCAAGGTATGATTAGAGGGCTGTAACTAACTTTCAGTTCTCCTGCTTTGGCTGTAGGGAGAGGAGCTGGGGTGAAGTTAATCACCAGTGGCCAGTAGCTTAAGTAATGATGCCTATGTCAATGAAACTGCCATAAAACCTTAAAGGATGGAGTCTGGAAAACTTGAAGGTTGGTGAACGCATGGAGGTGCTAGGTTCCCTTGGAGGAGGCATGAAGACCGAGCCGCCCGCCCTCCCTCCAACCCTGTGTACCATTTCTGTTCGGCTGTTCCCTATTTATATCCTTTCTAATGAATTATGTTAGTAAAACACGTAAGTTTTGTGAGCTAGCCCAGCAAATGAAGGAATCCTAAGGACACCCCATTCCCCTTCACAGCTGATAGGTCAGTAGCATGGACAGAAACATGAGGCCTGCAACTATCATCTCACCTGGGGACCAGTGCTATGAGACTGAGCCACAACTTCAGGCTGATGGTATGCATGTTCTTTTCCATCTTCCCTGCATCCATACCATGGCTGGTGGATAAATCACGTGTGTACAGCATGGGGGAGTCAGCTGAGGCAGTTCAGAGCCTTCTCTTAGTGTTTGGTTGGTTAGTGTTTGTTTGCCTGAAGGTTGTGGATCTTCAATGAGGACAAAGGGTTGAGAATGAGCTGGAGAATCTCCTGGGCTCTGGAGTAGGTTGTCTTCAGAAGTGTCAAATCTCTTGGTGACTTCAAGTAGGATATAATCCATGTGAGGGCTGCTTGGAAGATGGAGTCCCAAGAAAGGAACCCCGTTGAAGGGGCTGGCCCAAGTCCCTGCTTTGATGATCTGTTGGAAGTTGGGGGAGGATGGGGAAATGAAGTCACCTGAGAAGAAAATGGCAGATGTTTTCTTGGAAGACATTGGAAGTTGACATCATTCATAACTTTCTTCCAAGTTCAGCTTGCAATACTCGGTGTAAAAGAATCTTGTCTCAAGTCTGCCTCCTGCTCGTTTCTTGGTTTACCCAACTGAGCTTTTGAAGGAAATGCTACAGGTGAGTTAGAGCCTTAGTCGGAGTGGGATGGCAGGCAGTGACTCGGAGATCAAAGGCTGCAGGGGGGACCCTCAGCAAGCAGCCCTTTGACTCCGGAGTTCCCTTAGGCTGGGTCAGCACAGCTGCTTAGGCAGCCTTCCGTATGTGGTGGATGTCCCTCGAGTGCTTATTGTTTAGCATAACTCCAGTGACAGTTTTGACTCTGTACTCTTTTCTTGTTTGTCCCCCCCCTCCTACATTGTCCTTATTTCTAATACTTGAGGAGCCTTCTGCTGACTGAGGATTGCTTGTGAATGCATGTTGAGCTCTGTTGGTCTCTGGTTCAACGTTATTCTCAATGGTGGCGGTGTGGATTGTGGTGGCATTGGTTTCTCTATGAACTTTATAAACATGTCTACTTGGAACAACATACAATAAGAACACAGCAAGAACAGGCAGGACAATGGGCGTAGAGGTGTGTGAGGTCCTTGTGAGGTCTGCTTTGGAAAACTATGGCTTGAGAGGCTGCTGGATGGCTTCCCGGAACTAAGATGGAGAGCCTTTAGAACTGGGGGCTTACGTCTCTTGACCATGTCGCCAGAGCCAGGCCACCATTCTGCCAGGCTGTCCCCCTTTTGGCAAGCTGTACTAACTACCCCGGCAATCCCTTTTGCTGGTGCCATTTCATTTTATTTTTCTATGTTTTGTCTTGTGCCTTTGAAAATGGTACTGATGCTATTTCTTGTGTGCGCTGTTTGAGATGATGAAAATCCTAGAGGCTTGATGGTGGTGATTATGTAATATGAGTATATTTTATGTTTAAAGTTGTTTAAAATGACTGAAATGGAAGGTGTTGTTACGTTTTAGTATAATTAACTGTAATTTGAGAACAATGATACTTGTAACAGGAACAGCCCCTCCCCACATCAGAAGTCTCTGGGCTGTGACTGAATGGTATCTTGTGCCCTCGTGGTAATGAGACCCAGCTACCCTAGGGTAGAACCACAGGAGAATCCAGGACAGGGATTCCTTTGGACACGTCCCATTTGGACCATTGCCCAAGCTCTAAGCCTGGATGGTCTGGCTGTACTCTAGAGGCCACCAGCTCCATTGAAACCCCAGGTGGCTGTACTGCAGAAGCTCAGTCATTCATGCAGTCTTCCATTCATGGTCTCCAGTGTTGGCAAGATGGCGGGCAACTGGGCGATGTATAAACAGTGAGATTTCTCTGCTCTGTTGCTGCAGTGAGGGGCTCCGCACCCCAGGGAAAGAATTTAAGGGAGCTTCATTTCTTAACCCGTGCATCATCTTTTAGAGAAGGCGGGGGTAAGACACCTTTAGGGTTGGTAGGAAGAAGAGGGCTTCTATGACCTCTCTCACACAGGGACAGTTGCAGCAGGGTGTGTGTGCGTGCATGCGTGCGTGCGTGCATGTGTGTGTGTCTGCCCTCTGAAGAGGAAAGATAGTCACAGATTAAGTGTATTACCTTTCCCTGGAATGTAATTTTTTAAAAACCTAATATGCACATTAATGAAAGATTTGGAGAAAAACAGACATAGTTATAGTGAGGCCAAAGACCAGAATGAAATATCCACTGCAATCCTTGTTAACGGTATTGAAATAAAATACGTAAGATTGGGTATGTAAAATGAAAAAAGTTAATGAAGGATTCATGCTGCTACCATCCAGTCAAGGGGAGACGCCCCCTGGAAGTTTGCAGCCCCATCTCTCTGCCTAGGACAAGAGTGTCCAGATGCTCTTGTCCTTGGACTGTTTTTGAGGCTTACATGAATAGAGTAGTTTAGTGTATGTTGTGCTTTGGTCACAGCTGGAATTCGCCTTGTGTGTACTTGTGGTTTGTTCCTATCATGACTGATTCAAGTGTACTATGATAGGGATAGCCTGGAGTTTGTTCATTCTATTGCTAGAGGCATTGGTTTATTTATAGTTTTTGGCAATTATATAAAAGGCTGCGTGCAGTAGTCTTGTACCTGTCTTTTGGTGAACATATGTTCACACGTCTTTTGGGCGCCTAAGTAGGATGGCTGTCACAGGAGAGGTGGCTCACAGCCTCAGCTCTCTGTGTATCCAAAACCCCACACTGGGCCACATCTTTTGTCAGAGCTTCATTCCTTCTCCCCTCCCTCCCCCTTTTCCTTCTTCCCTCTCCCTCCCTCCCCCCTTTTCCCCTCTTCTCTTGTGGTATGTAATGGAGTCAGTCATTCACACTTTTAAATTTCCCTAATGACTGAAGTTGAGCACTTCTAGCCTTTGCATGGCTATAAAGGTGAGGAGACTGCTGGGGGGTAACAGTGTGTGCACTCCCCTCCCTTGCGGTTGGGGACATAGATAGAAAGGTTTGCCCTAATGGACACCAAAGTGTGTTCTCAGTCTTGTGGGACCTAGAAGGAAGCCTGTTCCCAGGATGCTCGGGGATCTGAGACTGATTTAGGAGTGCTGATACAGCTCTTCTGCTGTGGGGCCTCCTCTATCTGAATTCAGCTTAACAGACACCAGATCTTTGGAGACTCCTGTCCTTTTCCAGCCTTTGGGAGGTAGATTGAGTTAGGATAAAGGAGCATCCCAGCTCTCCCTATTTCCACTGACTTCTCTGCTCTGGCCCTGGTTGCTTGGCTTCTGTTGCACTCAGAGAACATGAGCGTTAAGTCCAAGCATGGCTGCCTTGTTTGGGAACATGCATCTTATCCTCCAGGGAAAATCAGGTCCAAGGAGTGTGTTGGCTGAAGACTGACGTGTGTTTTGTAGCATGCAGGGACCAATGAAAGAGCTGACCTCTCTGAACTCTGCCTCTTCTGATCCACAATAGCAAACTTACCTTGTGAGCACAGAGCTCTAGCATCCCAGCAGGTAGAGGCCTGCTGACCACCTTTAACCAGCCTTTTCCTGTCTTAGTCTGTTTCCCCACCTGCCCTTTACGTAACCCAAGTAACCACTCTAGAAGCAGCCATTCTTTAAAATGAATAAAGCCTCCTCGTGAGGTTTGCCTGAGGTATGATTGAGCAAATGTTATAAAAACTTAAGATTGGGAATTGTGCAGACGAGCACTTTGAATCTGTGGGAGGTGACTGGTTACCCACGATGCTTAAGCTCTGAGCACTTTGCTGCTTCTGATTGGACCTCTTGTTCGTGCTGCATGGTGAGTGTGAATTTAGCAGCTGGATCCAGCCCATTTTGAGTCGAAAGTTCATTTTTCTTAAACAGTTTTGCTTTGGGTTTTAAAATTAGTTTTTTAGGTTTGCATGCAGAGGAACAGGTTGAGTCGCGGTGTCATGGTTCACAGACGCCACTCCGCCTTGTTCCCGGTGTTTCTCTTCCCTGTCACTCTCATGCCCTCCCTGTAGTAAGTGTGCAGGTGTGCAGCCGGCCCCTCTTAGTTTCTGTAGCCCTGCTCAAGATCAAAGCCATGGGGTGCTACGCAAACCAGAACATGGATGCAGTGGTCCCCAGACGATGGATTTCATGTACTAGGAAAAGAGAGATAGAACGCAAGGATCCTAGCTACAGATGGATTGTCAACCCCCCCACCACTTACTTGTATTTTATTTATTAAGCTGTATTTATTCCTTTAAAATGTCATACACTATATTTTGACCATATTCGCCTCTCCTTCCTTCCAGTAACTCTACCCAGATCTACTCCCACCCCCCTACTCCCCAACTTCATGTCCTCTTTTTTTCTTTCTTTTGCTAGCCCAGTCTAGTCTGTACACTCCTGGGTGTGGGGCCCTCCACTGCAGGATGGAGCCTTCCATCGGAGCATGGTAGACCTTCCGGGAGCCACACCTAAAAAAGGAAGAAACAAGCAAAAAACCAACTCTTCCTCTCCTAGAACCATCAGCTATCCACAGCTCCTCAATCGGGGTGAGGGCTCATGAAACCCTTCCCACTCCAGGCTAGAATGCTGCTGACGGCCACAGCTGTTGTGAGTCCCTAAGTACAGAAGTCCTGTCATGTTCAGCAGGCACTGTTTCACTCTGGTCCTCCCTGACTTCTGGCTCTTACAGTCATTTTGCCCCTTCTCTGATGGTTCCTGAGCCTTGGGGTGTGGTGTGTGTGACACAGATGTCCTGTGTGTGGCTGAGCACTTCCGGGTCACTTACTCTCTGCACTTTGACCCTTTGTGAGTTTCTGCATTAACTGCTTTCCACTGCACAAAGAAACTACTTCTGAGGCCTGAGGCCTGCACTAGTCTGAGGCAAAAGAGCCCCGCCTGCCGTTCATTATCCTAGGTTCTATTTTGTTTATAAATTTTGTTTTTGTTTTTGTTAAAGATATAATCCCAGTATAAAGAATATCATTTTTTTGAAAAGACAATGTCCTCTTTACAGGCATACAAAAGGAATATATGTAGGGCTAAAGAGGTGACTCAGTGGATAAGAAAGATAAGTGTGAAAGCATGGGGATCCAGGTTCAAATCCCCGGCACCAATGTAAAAAAGGGGATATGACTGTATGTGTACCTGTAAACTGGCACTTAAGGGACAGAGACAAGTGGATCCCAAGATCTAGCTAGCAGCTAGCCTATCCAAGATGGTAAACTTCTAAAGAGAGACCCTGTCTCAAGGAAGTACAATAGAGGAAGTCTTGCTCTGACCTGTTCATTTGGGTACACAGGCTTGCACACCTGGACTGAAATACATATACACACTCCATACAACACACATACACACAGGTATATACATGTAGTAAATATATTTAAAAGCAATTTCTGATGAAGAGAAAGAAACAACAGATAAGGTTACGCACAATAGCAGCCCAGGCTAGCCTGGAACTCACTTAGGTAGCCCAGGATTGTTTTGATTTGGGACAATCATCCTGCCTCGGTCTCCCAACTGCTAGGATTAGAGGCATGAGCTACTGTGCCAAGGTGTTCTTTTCAGATGCAGGCTTCTTAGTGTGGCCTCCTTTATGTGACGTAAGTAAGTGTGAATGTCCTGGGAGGTCTTATCACAGTCACTGTCAAGTTTCTCGTTTAATAATACTTTTTTTTTTTTTATTAAAATGTAATTACATCATTTCCCCCTCCAACTCTTCCCATGTAACCTCCTTGGCTCTCTCTTAAATTCATGGTCTCTATTTATTTGTTACAAATGTTGCTTCTTATCTAACCTTTCCCAGCGGGTCCCAAAACAGTGAGAGCACGGGTTCAAAATTCCAAGCAAATTCCAAGCAGGCTGTGGAGACTGACATGGCTCGCTGAAATACTTCATCCGTTCCACTTCCATTGGACTTGCTCACTGAAGGCTTGTGGCAAGCCTGTGGCGGGAAGGGCAGGACGGGCTGCCTGATGCATCTTGGGATGTGCTGGCTTTGGAAAGCCTTGGGAGGTGGTACTGCCACTGTGGCTGTCTCTGGCTGGTACCTGCCTTGGCTTCTAGGGTGGTGTGCAGAGTTTCCCACATGATTTTGCTTGGAAGAGATGCTTGCTGGGTGGGTTCACCTGTGCTATTGTCTTTTCCTTCGTGCGGAAGGCTGTAACTGGGTAAATGGGTTCTTGAACTAACATGTTGCATTCTTGGTCAGCAACACCCTTTTCCTGCTCTTACAAGCACTGCATTTATGTGAACTTATCCCCATGGAGACATAAATATACATATATATTTTTTAAACTAAAATATAAAAAAAAAAAAAGATAGATTCCTCAGGACCATACCACCTGATGTGATATCTCATTGCCCAGCCTAGTTCTTTTGTGTGAGTTTGTTCTATACTCTTGGTTCTCAGACTTCTCGTTCCTCTGAACGTTAATCTGGGAGCAATACTAATAGAAATGTGGCCATTTGTCCAACAGTGAAGCATCTATAACACACATGAGCTGTTCAGGCGTAAATGAGTCTCCTCTACAAATTGCCTGAGTGCCTGCTGCATATCCTGCACTGATCTTGACACTGGAGATGGACCCCAGTGAACAGAACAAGATGTTCCTGCCTGGAGCTCACATTGAGGGGCTTAAGATAGACAGGAAAAGAACCCAAGCTATTCAGATAGGAGAGGAAACTATGACAGGGAACAAAAGTGATTGATGAGCCATTTTTAGGTTAATTGCTGGGAGACAGTTTATGGGAAGGTGAGGCTTGAGCTGAGGTTTGTGAGATGAGGGGGCCATCTGTGAGAGTCCCCCAGGCAGAGCATGGTCAGGAAGGTTGTTGGAGGTGTATTTCCTGCCATGGAACCCACAGATGGGAAAGGTGAGAGCAGAGACAACCTACATTCAGATTTTATTAAAACGGGGAGATTTTAAGCAGAGGAGCAACATGATCTGGTGGACCCTTCCAAGAAGACACTGGCTGTGGGGAGAAAAGTCTGTGAGGGTAAGAATAGAAGCAGAGACCACAGAGAGGGGCTAGACTAGAGTACACAGAGTAAAGAGAGGCGTGGCAGATCCAGGGTGCCCCTTTTTTTTTTTTAATTTTTACACCCCAGTTGCAGTTTATCCACCTTCCTTTCCTCCCAGTCCCTCCCCCTACCTCCCGTGTTCCCACCCCCAACAGACTCCTCCTCTGTTTCTGTTCAGGAGAAGGCAGGTCTCCCATGGATATCAACAAAGCATGGCACCTTTGGGGACAGAACTAAGGAGCTTGGCTTGATGACTGAATGTGTCTAGAGGGAGAGATAGGAAACTAGGTAATACCTGGGCTTCTTTATGATAGTGACCAAGTAGATGGGCATATCATTTTCAGAGGTGAGAAAGACTAGGGAAGAGATGGACAGGCTCAGGAGCTCAGTTTTATGTTTTCCAAACATTAATCATACACTTTAGACTCCAAATCCAGACACTGAGTTGGATATGCGGGTGCAGGTCCCAGAGAAGTCATTGGCGAGTCATTCATATGAGTTAGTAGCCAGATGGCGGGACAAGAAGGTACCAGTAGTTTATAGCATGTAGCCAAGGTGGGGGACTAAGTAGGCAAGTGGAGCAGAGATTTGAACAACACCATGACCAGTGAGGACAAGACACCAGGACGGGCAGGAAAGCTAATTGCTCTCACAGTGCTTTCTTGTAGAGGAAGAGTAGTCTCCTAATTAACTTTGGCGGGATCTTGTTGGCTCAGCTTCTAGAGAGCCTCTTGGTGTTTTCTCATCTTAGAAGCGTGCAGAGCATCACCGAGTGATTAAATCCATAGAAACCGTTCAATGGTTTGCTTGTTTTCAATCATTTTATTCAGGCCATCTGGGTATCCCTGGCCATGGTACCAGTCTTTGACATTAGAGCAGCAGAGATGAAGCTTGACGTTTGTATAATGCTGGTTCCTGCTAAACGTGTAACAATTCCTTTTTTTTACTGGTCACCCAGCTTGAACGTCCTCTGGTTTCTCCTGAAGAGTTAGGTGGGGTTCCCTTAGTGATGGCTAAATCTTCTGCCATGGTGTGAACCCAGCCTGCCTTCTGGATTCACCCTCTGCTCCACACACCTCTGGGTCCACTCTAACCAGTAGCGTTACTCCTGAGAGCTCTCCCTCCACTTCTCGCGTGGAATATCAGCGCTTGTTCCTTTCTGCCTCCACTCATTCTCGTCACACTGTGGTGGCCTTTATCTGGTGGTGGGAGCTGCCTGCTCAGCCTTTCCCAGGGCTGGTGCCACTCGCTAGAATTATCCTTGTGCTGATTTTCCATAACTCCGTGGTCTTCAACGAATTGGGTGCTGCTGATTTTATGTTTTGTGTAATTCTGCGATGAGCTCTTAACAGGAAGGTCCATCAAAGATGCCACCATGCCTCATTTTGTCACTGCACAAACATGTGAGGTATCTACCACCTGAGAGCCCTTCCCCTTTGGTGCCCATCTGAGGCAAGACAGACAACTCTCACAAATAAGCAGACTCAGAGGAAGTGGGCTGATATGCACACCCTCCACTCCATTTCCAACTTTCATAAGGCATTCCGAACATAAATTGCCTCAGCAATTTCTCTTGAGTCTCTGCTATGAGACGTGTTCGGGGGTGCTTGGCAGCCTTTGGACTGGATCTGGGTAGAGCCTCAGCCACACTGCCCCCTGCTTTCTCCTCTCAGGCCATGGGGAATGTTGGGTGTTTTGGAACCCTTTTTGCAATGGTTGTTGGGAATGTAAGGTGCCTTAGGAGTTGCTTGCTGCCTCTGTACAGCATGTTCTAGAAGTTAGCTATTGACTTTTCTGCTGTGAATAGACTGAAGCCTAAGACTTAGTGGAATGTCACGGGATGCTCCTGACAGCCATACGGCTGGTGTTAGGAATCCTATCTTGGCATTCTTCCACTTAAAGGGCTATCAAACACTTTGTTTACATACAACATTTTGCCTCCAAGCTTCTTGAGGCTTCAGGTCACAGGGAGTCTGTCGAGCTTAGACTTCTCACAGATAAGATCTGGAAGGGACAGGAGCCTTGGCTGTGCAGCTCTGTAGGGGGACGTGCAGATTCTCAGACTCATGATGGGATCGGACACCCAGACGTTCTTTAGCTGGTGACATCCTCTTGCTGGTGGGTTATTGAGAGGGTGCTACACTTAGTATTTCTGATGGGAAAGAGGCTGTGGTTTCTTGTTGAAACAAAAGTCTAGAGCACTAGAGTGTGTTCTTATTCTCCCGGCCCCGCCCTGCCCCGCCCCCGTCTCTCCCCCGCCCCTGTCTGTCTTGCTTTCTCCAGCAAGGTTGCACCGGCTAAGCCTCCCCAAAGGGCTCTGCCACCACAGGGGCACATTTCTCTTTTGGATCATCACGCTTGCCTACTGGGGCTTGTACCATCTGTCCTTCCATCCAGGTTTTGAACATGGTTGTGAGAGGGAGGGATAGAGCAGGAAACCATTTGCTGCTGTGAATTGCGGCTGCCACAGCCCGATGCTGCTCTTCATCTCTATAGCTGCAGTGAGTACAGACTCTACCAAGCATCACCCAAAGACACAGTGGGAGAGGGGTGCTTGTGCTTTCCCCAGGAAGACTAGAGCTACAGACTCTGGATGTATCTCTGTAAAAGGTACTGGAGGAAATAGTGCGATTCTGGCCACGTCCAAACCTGTATAACTGAACAGCTGGCATATGTATCTGTCTTAAGAATTGGATGCGTGGTTGTTTCAACAACTATTGATAATGTAGCATCACACTTGGCCAAAAGCTCACTGGTTGTTTAGAGCATAAAGAATCTGGAAAGAAGCAAGAGTTTTGTTGGAAAATGAGGCTTATCATGCTGCCCCAGGGTTTCTGATCTTATCTGGGTTCAGAACACTTTCAGGTTGAAAGTGTTTTTGTAAATAACTCTTCTAGAACATTCTTGTAGAATGTGTAAGACTGTATTACAGGTCCTCAGGGGTCACTGAGTTCTTAGTGGTGAGAGTGTAACTCAGACCCTGGTGAAGGGCAGCCTCCGAGCTGCACCACTCACACTCACTTGGTGTGTGTCAGCTCTGCTCCAATGAGCTGCAGGAAGGCAGCAGGCGACGGCTTCTGCTTTGGAAACCATATGATTTCCAGCCATGTCATTTTTCCACGTACAGAGAAGAGGGAGCATTATTAGCTCCTTCGTTTCCTTTACAGCATCTCCTAAAGTAGTTTTTCATTCTGATACTATTGTTTGTGAAGTTTTACATTGAGACAGGTTGCACTCCATTTCAGCTCATCTCATTAAGATGAGCTCTCTTCCCGAGTCCATGAGAGTGAGATGCACAGGGATGCATTTCAGGGCGGCTTCTGCCCTTCATTCTTCTTCTAAACTCACCTTAGTCCCCTCTTTTTAGGCATGCCGAAGGCCAGGTCGAGCCAGCCACCTTCCTAGCTACATAGCTACCTTTCATCTGGGCAAAAGAGAACAGTGTAGTGTCTCTGAAAATAGAGGAATGTGAGGTGGGCACGGTCATCCTGAGAAACCTGTGGTTCATAGTAGCTATGGTCATCCTGGGAAATCTGTGGTTCACAGTGGCCATGGCCATCCTGGGAAATCTGTGGTTCACAGTGGCCATGGTCCACCTGGGAAATCTGTGGTTCACAGTGGCCATGGCCATCCTGGGAAATTTGTGGTTCACAGTGGCCATGGTCATCATGGGAAATCTGTGGTTCACAGCGGCCCTCTTTCCTGATGTGTACACTAGATAGCCTCTGCGGAGAATGATTAGGTCTCAAATATGCAGGCCATTCAATTGACAACACCTGCTCAGTATTCCTTCCAGAATCATGGTGGGAGTCAGAGGTACCTCTTTATAGTCTTTGGGTCATACAACTTCAAGAGCAAACACCCTTGCAAGTTCCTAGGTACTAGTCATATGCAGTTTTGTGGCTGTGATTCAGTGTGCTTATGCGTCGGCTTCGGAGCATCTTCCCCCTGAGGTCCTGAGGATTCAGTGCTGCTACTCTGCCTGCTGCCAGGGTATCCCCGTTGGAGGTTTCTTCTTCCTCCTAAGTGTTAAACTTCTGAAATTCCAAATAAACTCGGTGTGGCAAAACCCTGGGAAACACTCAGAGTTGATGAATACAAGTCAAAATCTGCGTCACTGTACCTTGGAAGGTGTGTGGAGAGAATGGCAGTTCAGCAGTCTGGAACAGTGATAAATAAATAAATGAGTAAAATAAAATTAAGTAACAGGAATAGTCTGAGAAGCCAGCTTGAAAAGACACTTTGAGAGCAGGGGCAGGATAATTGATGTCCTTGGTACCCTTTCATTGTCACTGCCCACAGGAAGAAATTAGATCATGAATGTGGAAAGACTGAGCTGTGTTCTCATGACCGAAATCCTCCCCATATGCATGAATCTCTAAGACCTGATCTAATTATGCCATTTTGCCTGTGTTCAGTACCCAAATGTAATGTTCCATTGGCTATAGGATAATTTTTAAAAATCAGTAAGAAGACCCCTAACCACCTGCTGGACCTGGATTCTGAGTCTGCATCTCTTACCCGTGTCCTTTTGAGCCCCTACCCCTACTGTTCTGTGTTGCCGAGCCGTGACACACACACACACACACACACACACACACACACACACACACCACCCGTTCCGTCCTTTCAGCTCCTGAGCCACACGTCCCCTTTCGGCCCATGCTTGTCATTCAGTTATCCTCTCAGCCTAGAGACTGCCCATCATCTTTCTGACCGAGTCCGTTTCCCATCTGTAACCCAGCTTGCATCTCACTCCTTCAGTAGGGCTTCTGTTGATAAACAGCGTAAGTAAGTTAGGCCCCTGTGGTGTGGTGTGAAGGCGGGTGCCACTGAAGCAGTTTCGACTGTCCTGGTAGATGAGCCGTATCGTGTAGTTGAGCTCCATGAAGACAGAGCTGTGTCCTTTATTTTCCCATTACTGTACCCGTCACATAGAGGTGTTCACTAAGTCTTGTGGACAGTTGATGGGACTAGAATCCACGTTCTAGTCTGTAGGCCTCTGACATTCACCGGGGACTTGTAGAAGTTCAAGGATGTTGACAGCCTCAAAGACAGAGTACTTGAATAATTTGGGGCAGTGAATCTGGCATGCTTGATTCTAAGGAAGGAAGATTGGGAGCTGCCTCAAGGTATTTAAATTTGAATTCTGTGACAGGTGATTCTGTCTCTTGCAGAGCATCAAGAACATGTTTGTGTGCTCCAGTGTCCAGATGCAAGGTGCCACTTCCTCGGAGTGACTGTGGTTTTCTGCAGCCTCTCATTGGTTACTTTATTTTCACTGGCCAAGGGCTGTGACATTCTAGTGAGTGTTGTAGTAGCTGTAAGACCATTTCTTCTGGAGAAAGTCATGTGCTAGCCTTTTATTATGGAGTATAAACTCGCCAAAATGAAGAAAAAAAACTACCTAGTGATGGCATCACACAGACTTAGATTTGTACTGTGTTTAAGACCTTTAATGAAAATGAAGATGGCCTGCTCTGGAATCTTGTCTTACATCACACTGGCTTGGTGAACTTATGTATTCATTTGCCCTGCACTAAGAAACTCTCACATTTAAGCATGCATACTGCTCTTGCAGAGAACCGGAGTTTAGTTTCTAGCACCCATGTGGAGCAGTTCACAACTGCCTCGAAGTCCAGCTCCAGGGGGACCTGCTGCCCTCTTCTGGCCTCCTCCAGTACTGCACACAGGTGTATAAACCCACATACAGATACTCTCACACATACATGTATTCTTAATTTAAAAAAAAAAATCTTGTAAAAAATGAAAAGCAACTAGTAGAGATGGCACCTGAACTTTGTCCTTTTAACTCTTCCTTTCCTGTAGCTCATAGTCCACCTGGTAAGTCAGTATTGTTGAGTGTTGTCTTTTGATCAGACACGGTGCTCTAACCCAGACTTGACATAAATGGGAAAGTTTGAGGTTATGTTAAAGCATGGAAGCTGCTCCACTCAAACTTGCCTTTTTTGGTGGGCTAGGGATGTGACTTCAGCTCATCATGCTTGGCCTGCAGATACTTTACAGAGCCCTTTCTCCAGCCCCAATTGCTAGTAATTTTATTATAGGTTTAGAAATAAACTGTTTTCCATTGGTGGTGTATGTGCATGTGTATATATGTCTAAAATATACCTACATGCACATTAGGTTTTTTTCCTTCTTCCTTCCTTCCTTTCTTTCTTTCTTTCTTTCTTTCTTTCTTTCTTTCTTTCTTTCTTTCTTTCTTTCTATTTTGGTGTTTTGAGGCAGGGTTTCTCTGTATAACCATGGATGTACTGGAACTTACTCTGTAGTTCAGGCTGATCTCAACCTCACAGAGATGCACCTACCTCTGCCTCCTGGGTGCTGCATATGAAGTTTCTATTATTCATTTGCTCACTGTCTTACTTACTGTCCTATGCTGTGAAGAGACACTGTGACCAAAGCAACTCTTATAAAAGAAAGGATTTAATTGGAGCTTGCTTACAGGTTGAGGCTTAGTCCATCATCAGGGCAGGAAGCGTGGCACTGAGCATGGCCTTGGAGCAATAGCCGAGAGCCACATCCTGATTTGCCAGCATAGAGAGATGCTGGGCTGGGTATCGACTTTTGTAACCTTGAAGCCCACCCCAGTGACACACATACTCAACAAGGCCACACCTGCTAATCCTTCTCAAATAGTGCCATTCCCTGGTGACTAAATCTTCAAATATATAAACTGAGGGGGGGGATACATTCTTCAAACTACCACACTCATCACTTCTTGTAGCAATCAGGTTTGACCCAGCCCTTTCAAACAGAAGAATTTCAATGATATTTCTATTTAGGTCACTCCATTCTCTGTCTAAACAATTTCTCCAGTGCTCACTTTAAACACAGGAATTTATATCCAAGTTCATTGGGAATGGTCATGCAGGGGACACCTAGCAAATACATCTGCTGAGCAAATAGAATGTGGGAAGTCTTGGATGCTTCAACACCAACGCATTTCTCCATAGCTATCTCTCTCAGCCTTAGTGTTCCTGCAACCCCACCCCTAGTGGGTAGATCCAGCATAAGGCAGCTCCATACGATGACAGCCCCTCTCCCTGTACGCTAAGCACTTCCTATCCAGCAAATTGTCACTTGAGGACACAGTATACATTCTATTTAGTGTGCCTATGGAGAAGTAAATTTTGTCTTCAGCTACATAGAGGCTCAATTCTTTTTAAACTCCAGATACAGATATAAAATATGGATTAAGCTTTTCTAGGGGTTGAATAAACAGAGAAACTAAGAGGTTTGGCTTCCTGCTGGTCAGAGGAGTTAAACAATGTGGAAATAAACTGGAAGCAAAAAAACTTGTACATTCCCATGACACCCTGTGGAAACACAGTTCTGATGGGACTTGGGGTTGTGAGTCACTTTTCTCAAGGGAGCGTCCACGTGTTACCAGATCCAGGCTTAGAGTGCCTGCACAGCAACCATAGCTACCAAATAGTCACTGTGTGCCAGATACTGTGCCTAATGTTTTATGTACATGGGGAGTCCTAGCAACATCCCTGATGGAGCAGGTATTTCCTGCTTTACACACAAGGAAGTTGCATTGGGGAGGAACAGACTCTCACCTGTTGATGGGAACTGGGGCAAATAACTTTCCCTTCAGGGTTCTTTTTCTTTACTTCCTTGTTAAAGGAGGATGATGGCCAGTCACCCATCAGGGGGAAGAGCTTTTTTACTTCAGCCTTCATAATTCGGAGGCTCATCACTTGTGCAGCTGGTGTCTGGGCCCATAGACACTATCTTGAGATACCAGTAAATGTGGGATGAACGGGTGAGATTCCACTCAGCTGGGGTAAAGGGCCTAATTTTTCTTGCTGAAACTAAGAATTTTGGGAGACAATGGAATGTGACTGACTTTCCATAAGCAAGGTCAGGCTAGCTGTTTTCATATTTCCTAAATCATGTGACCACTACTGCCAGGTACCAGGTCATTTGGGAGGTACCTCATTTGGGAGGGTGCCAATTTGGTGATGCTGAAATAAAACCACTGGCTTCATTTCTATGGATTTTCCCCCTCTCTTTATTCTCCTTTCTTGTTATGTCTATCAGGAAACATCACAGTGGTCATACTTAGGCCCAGCAGGCTGATAGTCAAGGGTGTTCGCCTAAGCTCTCCTAAGTGCAGAGCTTAAAGGTCTCCATTCTAAGGGGCTCACGTTCAGTTATCCAGAGGATCTGAGGTCTCACCTCTCCCTCCTGCTCGGATTTGGAAAGTCACACCTGTGATTTTTGGCAGGTGTGTGGAATGGTTAATCCTCATTTTTAATTTGATGATAGAAACACACCTCTGACTGTCTGTGAGGGTGTCTCCAGAAAGGCTTACTGGACGAAGATCCATCCCGAATGTGGGTGGCATCATTCCATGGGAACTAGCACCAATATTCCTCCGACTGTGGATGCGATGTGACCAGCTGTCTCACGCCCCTGCTCCCTCGCCTTCCCCAGCATGAGAGGCCATGCACCCAAACCATGAGCCAAATAACCTTTAAGTTTCATCTATCAAGTATTTTATCAAAGCAGTGAGAAAGGAACTGCTTTTGATCATTGTGTTTGATCACAGAAATAGAGATCTAAGGCATGCTCCAAGCCAGTTATTTGTTGACTCTGTGTGTGTGTGTGTGTGTGTGTGTGTGTGTGTTCCATTCTGTTACACGGTCCTTAACCCGAGCCTGGGTTAAGTGACTCTGGTGATATTTAGTTACAGCACCAAACACATCAGAATCAGGTGATCTTTCTGCGCTTGGCCCCCAAACTCAGATAGGAGTGGACAGGCCGAGAATGCTGTCAGCCACCACGCTAGGCCATTTACCCCCTGTCTGGTGCTTCTTAGAGAGCACAATCCAGAATGTTTTGCTTTAGACCAGGGCTGCATTGCACCTGAATTGTCAGTGTGCCTGGTGTATAACACAGAAACTCCCCAGGGCCTTACCTTTTTGCCTTCACACGTGTTATCATGTGTGACACTGTCATACGTGGCACTTTATTCATATAAAATACCTACCCAGCAGGATTTGGACCCCTCCCCAAGAAGATCAGTATTTCTCTAGAGGGGGTCAGAGAGCGGAGGACTTAGAGACCGAGTCTGGGGTCTTGGCTCTGGCTCTGTGAAACCCCTACACATCCAGCTCTCAGAAGCCTGGACAGATTGTCGTTCATGTCTGACCATCCGGATTCTTCTGTTTCTAACGCCGCTCTCCTTGACTTGGTTTGGGACTAAACTGACTTGATGTGAGTGTCCTTAGCATTTGGTTATGGAGGTAGCATTAATAATGCCAGGAAGAGAATCTTTCAAAGGCTGGTGTTCTCCTACTGTGCGTTTCTTCTTTGCCGAGGCTCACTGAAGTAGTGATTGTAATTATGTGGGTCCATTCATCATTTGGAAAGTTAGTTTGGGGGTTGGTTTTGTTTTGTTCTAATGTGCTGCTCTGGATCTACCCCCTGGAGGTTTAATTATTCAAATGCGGGACATGGCTGTTAGTACCCTTGTGTTTTAAAGATCTATAGATATTCTCCATCAGCCAGCACCAAGAAGCACTTCTCTCAGTTTTGTTTTGTTTTTTTGTTTGTTTGTTTGTTTGTTTGTTTTGAGTGAAAAAGACTAGATCCTGTTATTGAACTTAAGGCAAGGTTTAGCTACTTAAGTACAGCAACCTAAAGTCACTAAAATAATTGAAGTGCCAGGTTAATTTTCCCAATTGGTATAGCTATCTAGAATCCTACTGGGATCCTGCTTTCCATGCAACACAGTGTACATAGTATCAGCCCATCATTCTCTGATATCCACTTAACTCTTGGTAACTTGAGGGTGATATAGTCTACATCCTATCATCTGAGGAGGAAGATGCTGAGACCTATGCAACAGCCCACTCAAGACCATCTTGGTTATTGTGCTATAGAGCCCAGGCACCTACCACAGGGCTATACTATGTAAAGATGTGTGGATGGAGACAAATGGTGTGCTCTTGCAGACACAGTGTTTGCCTTTGCTTGCAGCTTTTTGGTTGAGAATGCTGGCAAAAGGATGCCTCTGTCCATATGAGGATCTCTGTGCCCCCCAAAGTGGTTCCTTAGGCAAACCACAAAGGGTGCCGGTTCTCAAGTTGCTTATGCATTGGATTTATCTGGGAAGCCTCCCAGCTGCCTGATTCCCACCCCCAGAGGTTGGTGTAGCTCGTCTAGGGTGTTGCCTGGCTGGGGAGTAAGCTCCCCACGTGGTTGTAATGTGCGGCTGGAGCACAGAGCACTGTTGTCACGGGCAGCTGCATGTTGAGCGGCCACTGGGGACAGGAAAGGAGCAGAGGCCCAGAGCACAACTCAGTGCTGACCTTTAACATTTGGTATCAGCATCCCGAGTTCATATACAGGCTCTTCCCCAAATCACCTCTTACTTGGTGATATAATACTTCATTTGCTTTTCATAAAGGAGCTAAGCATTGCTAAAATACGGTAGTGACAGATTCTGTAACCCCGTAATTAGGATGCAGATTGAACTCACCCTCCGATAGTCTGCTGTCTTGCATACAGTGATGCTGCTAGAGGTTAGACCCGAGAGGAGTTCTCTCCAAGGTGTGAAAAACAAAAGGCAACTCAGAAGGCTAGGGGTGGCTCAGTGGTAAAGCACTCGCCTAACATGCCAGGCGCTGAGTTCAGTGCCCCAGTTCCTCCCCCCCCCCACACACACACTCAATTCAGAACTCTTTCTGTCCAGCCCACAAAATGGATCCGTGCTTAAGAGGATTTACTGCTTTTGTGCAGGACTGAAATGTGATCCCCAGCATCTACGTGGTGGCTCACAACCACCTCTTAACTCCATTTCCGGGGAGCCGATGCTCTCTTCTGTCCTGTACAGGCATCTGCACACATCTGTTACACATAAATTCAGGCAGGTACACATACACACACACACACACACACACACACATAAAAGAAGGTATGTTTCTTGAAAATATGTATTGTTGTGGCTTTCCTACAGGTTAGTAGTCAGAACACGTGGCAAGAGAAGGTTTGCCTACACCATGGTTTTGGACCCTCTGTAGTACAACAGTGTGTTGGACTTTGGGGGAGGGTTGCCGTTTGTTTGCTTGTTTTTTATAATTTTTAAAATCATAATTACATCATTTCCCCCCTTCCCTTTTCTCCCTCTAACCCTTCCCATGCATACACCCAACTCCCTCTCAAATTCAAGGTCTCTTTAGTTATTGACATGTATATATTCCTTAATACACAAATACAACCTGCTCAGTCTATGATGTTACCTGCGTGTATATAATCTCCCAGCTGATCACTTGGTATTAGATAAGCAGTTGTGGGCCTCTTCTCTGGGGAAGACCATTTCTCTTTCCCTTGGAAGATGGCAAGGCTCTTTCTGGTACCATGAAAGCTGGTCCTCCGGGAGGTGGCTTTTAGGTCAATTCCAACTCCGCTCCTCTCTCTGGGTCTTATATCTGAAGTGCATGATGTCTTCAGCAATAAGGACTCACCCTCCATCTCTGGGGGCAGCCAAAGGCAATAGCCCATAATATTTTGAGAGTCTCATGGAAAACCCTAACCAACAACTCAAAAGGGGGGATTCTCATGTTAGTCAATGGCCCTTAGAGGTAGCGTTGTCAGCCCATATGGGAAGATTTCATTAATTAAACTGTGTGTGTGTATGTATATGTATGTTTGTATATGTGTATGTGTGTATATATATGTGTGTGTGTGTGTGATCTCCCTACCTAAAATTATACATCATACATATGTAATTTTATATATGTATGTATATTTATATGATATGTAATTTTAGGCAGGGAGATAACAGTATGCTTCCTTATAACTTTGGCATACATTCTTACTGTATTTATCTCTCCATGTTGCTCCTTTCCCTCTTCAAATCACGTGTAGCCTGCAACTCCCCTCTGTTGCTCTCCCCCTACCCATGGTCTCTTTTTACTTACCTGGCTTCTGCAATGCCTCCAGGTTTTATACTCACATTGTTTTAACTGAAAGGAAATGAGTAGAATATAAAAGGAACCGCTTGAAGTCATATTTAGCACACTCGGCTCTGTCTAGATATGTAGCATTTGTATCACTCTGAGAGGACATGTCTCCTTCAAATCCTTTTCCTCTCCAAAGCCCCGTCACACCTGGCTGTCCTCCCTTCTCAAGCCCTCGCTAGTTACTGGGACACTTGTCTCTCCCTTTTCAGTTTGGGGATCTGCTTTCTCATTGTTGACTTTGTGCTGATAATACTTTGTGCATATTTCAGAGGCCATGCTTATCTTAAGTCACGTGGGCAAGTGCAGTGGGGTGGGGGCTTACAAAGCTAGAATGCAGAGTTGGAGAATCGGTCAATCGCCCTCGAACATGCTGTACATTGCCGCTTGGGCGAGCTGAGTACGACGCTGGGTGAAGGACCCTGTTCAGTGATGTGTAGGACTTCAAGGGGAGTGGCCCATAGAGGGTAAACGTTAGGGGCAGGAGGCCCAGGGAAGCCAGCCTGCAGATGCAGCCACCCTGCATTTGGAATAGAGGAGAAACATCGCACAGGTTGTTACTGGAGGGACACTGAAGAGATTTATGGCAGCGTGTGGCACAGAGCTGGCACAGGTTAGGTGCCAAGTGTTTACTGGATTTGCCTCTGAAGTTTGCCTCATCGGATCTGAATATGCAATGCCGTCCTCAAGCCACATTAGAATGCAGCTGCCCTGTTCTTCTTCCGCAGCCAGCATTGCCTTCCCTGCCCTCCCTTGCCGTCTTCTGCATGGACCCAGCAGCTGTTAACCACACCCCTCTTAGGGGTTGTCCCATCACTCCTTCAACTATATTTCGATGGGCATCGCCTGCCCTACTAGATAGGTTCCTGAAGCTTGGGCAATTGGTTTCCATGTCTGTACTTGATCGTGTAGTGCTCAGGGCAATATGTTTTAGGTAAAACCAGGCTCCCTTGTAAGACACATTCCATCTCTTAATCACTGAGACCATCCACTGGATGTGCTGGATGCTAAGGAAGCAAAGTAATGTATCTAGAAGATCTTGCAATAATGAGATGAACTCACTTGAAAGAAATGACTGAAGCCAGAAAGGAAGTTAATCAGAGACAGGCCCACTATGGCAGCTCACAGGTTGATAGCCTTCTCAACGAGAAGATGATGATAGCATCCAATGAACAGGTGATGATTGCATTCAGTGAACAGGTGTTGGAATCGGGGAATCTGTCCACATGTACATGCGGGGAATGGACAGTCCGGCCCAAGAAAGCAGCAAGTACAGAACAGAGTTGACACTCCTTCCTGTCAAAGTCATGTATTACATATTCTAGGCATTGGGCCATAGGATTCGTGACAGCTCAATAATTGAAGTGTGAAAGCAGTCAGAGATAATATGTAAATGAGCAGGCATGTCTGTGTCCCAAAATAACATTAGCTGTAGACACCACAATTAACCTTTCATGAAATGTTCCATGTTCTTTGAATAGTAGTCTTTTGATCCTCTCATCTTAGAGTTTAAAGGCATTTTTAAACTCATGGGTCGTACACAGACAGGCACAGTGCCAGATGCGGCTCCTAGCTGCAGTTTACTGATGCTTTTGTCGGAGCAAGGGTGTGTGAGAGCATGTGGTCAGGACAGATGTCAGTGTATGGCGCTGCAGGTTTTGATGGTGGCTGAGCTTCTGCATTTCTAGCATGGTTCTGGCTGACAGTGATGCTCAAGTCCTCACATGGAGGAGAAAGGAGCCAAATAGAGAACCACAAGGGTCCTCCCAGTGCCCTGGTGCTTACGGAATACAGAGGGTGACTTTCTGCTCACTGGGTACTTCCAGCCTGTTCAGCAAGGAGAAAGCGACATGGGTAGAAAGACAAACCCACCCAGAGGAGGGAGGGAACAGAGGTAGTGAGTTCTCTGCACATGGGCAGTGGGCCGAAGGCCTCAGGAGTCACTGGCTGAGCTGAGACCAGGCCCTGTGGCTTTTCACCTCCACTCAGTTTCTCCTAGGCTGCCTCCATGCTCCTCGGTTATTTCTCAT
The DNA here is from genome assembly GCF_004664715.2 of Peromyscus leucopus. NCBI lineage: Eukaryota > Metazoa > Chordata > Mammalia > Rodentia > Cricetidae > Peromyscus > Peromyscus leucopus. The sequence continues at coordinate 62,137,182 of NC_051079.1, forward strand.
TCTATTATGGGCAACCTTTGTTGGGCCCTGCCCTTAGAGAGGCTCTGTTTTGAGTAGAAGTTTGGGGTGGACGGCCAGGAGGGACGTAGCAGCCAGAGGGAGCTGCAGTGTGGCTGAAGAAAGGCCGCCGACGGAAAGCTCAGGGGCAGCACCTTGTTGGTTACTGCAGCTGGGTGGATGGTGGGCTTAGAGGACGGTGGCGAAGCCAAGTGAGAACACCGGAGGGAAGGAGGAATTTGGGCGGTGGAGGAGGGGACGGGCTCTATTTCCTACACCTGGTCCCATGCAGGGCTGTTCTGTACTGTACTGCACTGTCCTGTCCTGTAAGACTCTCCCATCAATACTCGGTAAGGTCGGCCTCGAGGCACAGAGACTACGATCCTACGCATCTGTTTCTTTGTTAACTTTAAAAAGAAATGACTTGGGTTGATGTCAAGGGTGGACTGACATCTGTTTTCTTCTCGTTCATGTTCTGATCCTGTCGCCATAGGACTTGGCTCGGGTGAATTAGAGACAAATGGAGCAGCAGTCAGGATCTTAGTTTTATAAAAGGGACCGTGTATGCTAGGAGAGAAAAAAAATGGGCTTAAAAAAAACATGGAAGCAGGACCCAAAGAAAGCTGGCTGGTTACGGTGCACAGCAGCTTCTTGGCTGTGAGTTGATGCATGAGTTATGCTGACCCAGGCACAGGGTTCACCCTTTGGTCAAAAGGGCCATTTAGGTTTGTTAAGAATATAATGTGACATAACAGTGTAGTGTATGTATATGCAGGTGCACACAGGGATGGCTTCTAAAACAAACCCCGGAGAAATCTCCTTCCTGAGCAACAACCCAGCAGTTTGGCATCTATGAGAAGTGTGCAATCGTGAGCAATGGCAGTAGGTCTGTGTGCCAAATGCTTGGTCCCCCCTTGGAAACTGCCTGGCTGACTTGGTCTGAGTTAACCCAGACTTGATGGTTGCAAAGCTCTCTACGTTATCTAACATGTAACCAGGACTGAGCATCTGGTCAACAATCACTGAAGGTCACTCCCGTATCACCCCTTGACAAGAATGGTTATATCCTCCCCTGCCGGGACTAGGCCAGGTTGAATGAGTTTATTTTCAGGGCAGTGCTGGAGAGGCTGAGAAATTTGTACTGTCTGTGGCTTAAATATACAAGTAACTGTTGTTCATGGGCGATTACTCACGGGGCCCACATTAGTTGATTTTGCGTGCCTGTGGCAGAGGCCAACAGAAGCAACTTCAGTAAGGAAAGATTTGTCCTGGCTCACAGTTTTAGAGAGCTGGTCGTCATGGCAGCGGAGGCATGGCAGAGCAGTTGAGATCATAGCAGCAGGAATGTGTAGTGGAGGCTGTTTACATCATGGTGGGCCACAGAGCGAGAAGACAGTGGCTGGATCAGGGCGGGGGATGGAGGCAGGTATAACCTTTACAACCCCCTGCCCCCAACTAGTCCACTAGTGTCATACTTTCAGCTAGGCCCAACCTCCTAAAGGGCCAGGGCCTCCTGGATTAGCAGGACCAGGGCCCCAAATCATTTACAGCATGAGGAGACATTTTGGATTCATACCATTAACAGTGTTTAAGGGTGCCTTTGACTTGCTGGCCACTTCCACTGAATGTGGACTATCAGAACAGCGTAACCCAAACTGTGCAGCTTTACTGTGCTTCCCTGCGTTTGGCCGGTATTATTTTGTTAATTATAACATGTCTCATCCTTTGACTGCTGGTCTGTGTCTCCTTTTAAAAGGGTGGTATAAAACCCTCATCATTAGAACTAAGCCTGTGCTGAGCTCTCTCTCCCCAGCAGAATTTTAATGTCACTGTCATGTTTTCTTAAGATTGAGAGGGTGCCATTTTAAATTAACCCTATGAAATATTTATCATTTATAATACTGAATCATCTTGTGTCTTTAAAGGGAAGTGTGGTATGTGGATGGTGCTGTCAAATGTTTTTCCGACAAACTTCATCGATGCTGACACGTGCTTTGAGGGTTGGATGCTTTGCTTTGTATCTAAGTCTCCTTCCTTCTCGTCTTTCAGTACACGAGGGTCTGGATCCCTGACCCAGATGAAGTGTGGCGCTCGGCTGAACTAACCCAGGACTACAAAGAGGGGGACAAGAGCCTGCAGCTGAGACTGGAAGATGACACAGTAAGCACTGGTTCTCACGGTGGGGACCCAACATCCGCCCTGATTGGGTCTGATGGTATATTGTGGTTAGATTTGTCTGCCCATCGGAGCTTCTGAGCTGCAAATCCTTGTTTTGTCACTGTTGATGACAGTGTATGTGAAAAGTGCCAACCCATGAGTCGGCTTCATGGATGCCAAATAAGAAATAAGTGCCCACTCAGGTTAGCAACTGAAGTTCCATTGGGAGCTCAGACAGGAGTCTTTATGTTGGAGTGAAGGGAACAGGTTTGTTGTGTTGAAGCCTCAGAGGAGGAAACAATCCCCAGGAACAGGACAGGTGGTGGGAGCCTGGGCTCAGGGTACCTGGGGCCAACAGTGGGTAGTGTTCATGCAGGAGCTATGTGTGCCCAATGCCCGAGACCCCAGTGTTGTATGTGGACCAGGGAAGGAAGGTAAACCAGTGAACCCAGGACCCAGGTGGCCTATGAGGTGACAGGCAGCCATTTTATCCAGGGTGTGCACAGGGAGGCTGGTTTTAGACGAAGTGGTGGGGTGACATGGAGAACAGGCTTTGAGACGGATACATAGATGGGCTGCAGAGCAGGCACAGAGTGGACAGAAGCCTTGTGTGGAGCCCCAGTGCCTGGAATGTCTGCATTGTGTGAATTATTAACTGTCCTGCTGTTGTTCATTCTTCAAAGCATTTTGTTCCGTTTCCCACTCCCAACGGCTGGCTGAGCAACCTGTTGATTGCATGTTCTCCAGCCACCAATCCGCTCTGTATGAATTCGAGTGTGTCACTTTGAGTAGGACACTGGGGCAGGTGACTTTGAGGTGGTCAGTGTGTCCTTTACCCTCGAGCTGACAGCCTGTGCTGGTCATCTCTTGGTTCTGGGGGAAGAAACAAAACCGCCAGCAGATGGAATCTTGTTTACCATGTGGAATAACTTCCCACCCCACACCCGACACAGAATGAAATCAACCCACCCACTCGAATGGAGTGTCTTCTACGTACTCCAACAGATTTCACTTCAGTTGGTCTTTTCAAGTGGGTGGGTGTTTTTAAAAGCTCGATGAGGCAGTGAGGAATGAGCTGTCATGTTGCTAAAACAGCAGATGCTTGTGTCCCTGGCTGCACACAGCTTTGGCCCTGCATGGCAGATCCTGGCAGCTGCCCACGGCCCTTCTCTTCCTCTCCGGCTATGGGACTGGTCACTGCAGAACTGGAAGAAAGCCTGGGGCTGGAGATCAGCATAGGCTCTGAGCATGCGAGTCTCTCCCTGTCGCCCATGGGTTATGGCTGACATGAAGCTGGCCCCGAGAGTGATGGAGCACTATATACTGGAGGTGGGGGCACAGGCATGGCATGGCTGGATGCTGGATGCTTAGAAAGCATTTCCTCTGAAGCTGAAGCCATCCTGTGAGACCACGCTGGTAGACTTTCTAGCCTCCAAGGTAAAATGGTATTGGTTTTAGTGCAGAAGCAAAGAGCAAAGAAGGTAGGTCCGATTTTCTGCTAGAAAAGCTGCATTCCAAACCCAGGCTCATAGCAGGACCACATGCTTTACTGCCAACGGCCTCCTCTGATAAGGTATTCAGGCTTCTTACTGTCCATCTAAGATGCCCCCTCCCACTCTTGCTCAGTTATTTCTTCTAGTAAACTGTGGAATATAAATGTAACCATGTGGTCCATTTTTAAGTGAACAGTTCAGTGGCATTTGCACTATTGCCATGGTTACCATGCTCTTTTTCCATACGGCAAAACTGGAACTACCTCCGTTGAACACCTTTCCCGTCTCAGCCTGCCACTTTGCCACCCTCTGCCTTTGACCCTGGCTGCACTAGGTACTTCATACAAGTACAACCTTGCGGTATGGGTGCTTGTTCCTCTGGCTTAGGTCACTTAGCAGAATGGAAGATGCTCTGTTTGGCAGCCAGGGAGAAAGAAGATGGTGACTTCTCTGGAGAAAAGGATGGTGTCATCTGTCTTTTTTTCCTCTCTAGAGTCAGTATGAGCAGAATGTGCTTGTGTGCTCATACTTGGCCTGGTTCTTTGCTTTTAGATGGTGCTGGGCATTTCGTGGATGCTAGCCTTGGGTTGATGAGCACGGCCTCTCTATGCTTTGACCAGAGCAGAGCTCCTGCAGGTCAAGGGCTCTCTCCTCTTCCCCACCTCCCTTGCAAACTGCTCTGCTCCTGCCCTCTACTGGCTGAAAACTCCCTGTTTCTGTGGTTTCACTTTGCTGGGTTTCAACTAAGTTTGTACAGAGTGCCTAGGAGCCTTAGTACTTCCTGTGTGCATGTTAGTGAGGGGGAGGATGCAGTGGAGACAGGGGACTGGCAGAGAGCTACCTGCTCTCCCTGCACAGTGACTCATCTAAGCTGAACCAAGTGGGCTGGGATGAAAGGATGTTCCATTGTTATCCAGATGTGGTGAAAGAATGTTATCCCATTATCCAGATGTTCAGTTGCTATCCAAAGAAGAAAGATGTCCGAAGGCCTGTTCAACCCCTACCCACTGCCAGTACAAGGAGATGGCATCTCTGCTTTATGCATGGTGTGGCCTCACCTCTGTAGGAACGCATTGAGGGGCAATGCGGCTTGTTCAGTATGGCACATCATTCCTCATATGTCGTGTTATAGGGCTGCAAATACTTGGTGAGGCCCTCTGAAGCCAGAATTAGCCGAGAATGTTGGACTCTGGTAGCAATGCTAAATTCAAGTTTCTGTTGTCAGTGGCTAAAAGAAATCTATTCTTAAGTCTCCCTTCCCTTGTTCCCCCTGGACACCTGCAAGCGGAGGGATCTGTGGCCTGGAGCGCTGAGTTGGCAACTCCGACCTCCCTTGTGCTGTGCTAGGCATTTCATTCCTTATCAATTTTCTGTAACCAATACCACTAGCTTATCTGTGGATATGCCCTTCCAAAATTTCATATGTGATTGTCTCTTCCTGCCTGGCAAGGTCTTCTGAGAGAAGGATTGTCTTGGAAATGATGGAAAGCCCATGTTTCTTCCCTGGGATGTGAAGACATGGGGCAAATTTAAAGTTTTTCAGTTTGAAAATCGAAGGGGCAGGATGGCGTGAGTGCTCTAGGAGGGAGATTTGGCACAGTCACTATATACAATACCACTAACTCAGCAGGTGACACAATACCACTAACTCAGCAGGTGACAAAGGCCAGTATACCATGAAGGCGCCTGTGTTGAAGGCCTGACTGTTCCTTTTAGGAAGTGGTATAAACTTTAGGAAGACCTGTTACAAGGGATGCTGGGGACATGCCCTTGAAGAAGCATTGGCATCCTGGTCCCCTTCTCCTTCCTCTCTGTATCCTGGCTGCAGCAGGCTGATCAACTCTCCTCTAGCGTTCATTCTCTGCCATAAAGATTTGCATTGCTGTAGGCCAGAAAGGAATGGAGCCATGAGGTCATGACAGAACCTTCCAAAATCCTTAGCCCAATGAAGCCCTTTCTCTTCAGAAGCTGAAGATCCTAGGCATTTTGTTCAGAAAATGTATTTCATGAGCTGAAAGTTAGCCTTCCACACTCCCTGTTTCCTTGTTCTCACCTTTTGAAACTGTTGTCTGTGACATCTCCATGACCACTGTTGAGCAGTTTACTGTGTGGAGAAGGTTTGCTTCAGAGGTTTCAGACACACAGGGGCATTGATACATATGTAAATAAGGGAGGATCCAAGAGGCCAGGCATCAGAGTGCACACTTTTAATCCCAGCACTGGGAAGCAGAGGCCAGTAGATCTCTGAGTTTAAGGCCAGCCTGATCTATATATTGAGTTCCAGGACAGCCAGGGCAATGTAAAGACCCCGTCGCAAAATAGAAAAGAACAAAAGATCCAACAGAACATGACACACTCAGTAGTTTTCACATGTCATCTATTTGTTGCTAATTTTGCGTTTGTTTCTTGTACCTACCTTTCTGTTGGTGTGGTCTCTTCTAGACCTTTGTCATGTGAAACACGTAGACCATGTAGAAACAGGCCCCCGACTCAGTTTGTCTTGGCAAATGGTGTGCTTTGCGACAGTTGAAAAGTTGACAGTGAAACTTACGTGTGTTTTCCTACATGTTTCTGGCGTTTGTGTCCTTCTGAAGGTCTTCTCCCTGAAACTTAAAATATTTGCTCATTTTCCTCCCTTTTGGCTTTATTTTTCTCTTGGTTCTGGTTAAAATTTGTGTTAGCTGAAGAGAACTGTGGCTTAATTTCCCCCCTAAACTTCTATCTAGTTTATTTATCAATTGTTCTAGTTAGGGTTTCTATTGCTTTGAAGAGACACATGGCCACAGCAACTCTTATAAAGGAAAAAAAAATTAATTGGAGTGCCTTACATTTTCAGAGGTTTGGTCCATTATCATTGTGGTGTGACATGGTGGCCTGCAGGCAGACATGGTGCTGGAGAAGGAGCTGAGATTTCTACATCTTGACTTGCAGGCAACAGGAAGTGGTCTGTCTCACTGGGAGTAGCTTGAGCATAGGAGACCTCAAAGCCCACACCCACAGTAGTACACTTCTTCCAACAAGGCCACATCTACTCCAACAAAGTCACACCTCCTAATAGTGCTATTCCTTTGGGGGGACATTTTCTTTCAAAGCACGACATTCTACTCACTGACCCCCAAAGGCTTATAGTCGTATCATAAGGCAAAAATGCATTCAGTCCAACTTCAAAAGTTCCCATAGTCTATAACAGTCTCAAACTTACTTAAAAGTCTAAAGGTAAAAGTCTCTTCTGAGGTTTGTGCAACTGCTTAACTGTAATCCCCTATAAAATCAAAATCAAAGAGCAGATCACATACTTTCAACATAAATGGGCACAAGATGTACATTAGCATTCCAAAACAAAGGGAAGGAAGCATAGTGAGGAAATACTGGACCGAAACAAGACTGAAAACCAGTTGGGCAAACTCCAAACTCTGCATTTTCATGTTTGATGTCAGAGCACTCTTCAACTCTAATTCATTTCAGCTTTGTTGACTGCAACACACTTCTTTCTCTTGGGCTGGTTCCACTCCCTGTTAGCAGCTCTTCTCTGAAGGTATCCTACAACTCTGGCATCACTAACATCTTGGGGTCTCCAAGGCAATCCAGGCTTTTCCCCCACAGCTTCACACAGTGACCTCTCAGGGCCTTCATACAGGGAGACCCCTGACACAAGTCTGGCCTCTGGCTTTCCTTAGTCATGGAGGAAGAGTCCATAAAAACTTTCTTCTATCCTTGACTCTAAAGCCAGAACCATGTGACAAGCTGCCAAGTTCTGCTGCTTTCTGGGGTTGGAACATGGCCCTCTTGTTCAATTACATCTTCACCAGCTTTCTGTTTTCAATGGTTTCTTTCACTGCCTAAACTTGGCTTTCCTGAAACTGGATCAGTAGACCAGGCTGACCTTGAACTCAAAGATTTTCAATTATATCTTCACCAGTTTTCTGGTTTTGATGGTTACCTTCACTGCCTAAACTTGGCTGTTCTGGAACTTGCTTGTAGACTAGGCTGGCCTCAAACTCAGAGATCCGCCAGTCTCTGCCTTCCTCATGCTGTTATTGAAGGCATGCACCACTGCACCAGGCTCTAAGCTTTTCTTTAATTCCTTTTCACAAGTTGGAAGTTTAGCTGGGTGGGAACTTGCCCTGAGAACACCACTTTCTTTATTCCATTTTTCAAAATGTGTATCTCCTTAAACACAGGACTTAGTTTCATTTCACTTCCTGGTGCTCCTTTTCTCCTCAAATAGTACACTTTTTTTTTTTTATTTTTCCTTGCTCAGCTTGCTCCTTTTCATTATAAATCTTTATAAGCAAGAGCACTAGTAACCACACAACAGAGTCTACACTAGGCTGTTTTGAGATTTCCTCTGCCAATGGAATTAATCCAAATCTCTTCACTTTAGCCTTAGCCAGACTTGTCGGAAAAGGGCAAAGATCATTCACTTTGCCAAAATATCACAAGAAAGATCCCCAGACAACTTATATTCTTCTCTGAATCCTCTTGAGTCAGTCCCTGACAGTTCAAATCCCCCTCAGCACCACTGTCTTCCATGCTCCTACTTAATGGTTTTTTGTTAATTTGTTTTGAGTGTTTTGTTTTGTTTTTGAGAGAGAGAGAGAGAGAGAGAGAGAGAGAGAGAGAGAGAGACAGACAGACAGAGAGAGAGAGAGACAGAGAGAGAGAGAGAGAGAGAGAGAGAGAGAGAGAGAGAGAGAGAGAGAGAGAGAGAATCATGAAGTTGGATGGGTAAGGAGGTGGGAAGGTTCTGGGGGCAGTTGGGAGGGCAAAACCATGATCAAAATATATTGTATGGAAAAAATTAACAGAAAGCAAATAGAGACACCTAGTAAAGAATACCTGCAGTAGATGAGGCCAGTCTAAGAATGTCTGCTAGTCAGGAAGAAAGAGCCCCCCGTGTTAACTGGAATGTAAAGTCCAGGGTCCTCTTTATTAAGCAGCCGAATACCCTTAAATCCGGTTGAGCATCCTCAGTTCTCCTGCCAGTCTTCTGTGTTTGCCATGCTGGGATTATGTAATCAAAGTTCCACAGCGCCTGGTGTCTCGTGGGAACCATAGGTATTGCGTCCACCTTGTCTTCGTTAGAACATTATTTACCTCTGTGTCTTAGGATTTGGCTAGGATAGTGATCCTAGCCAAAGAGCTGGGACACCGTATATAAGTGAAATGCTTCATAACTTTGCTCTTATGTGTCTGTTGTCTTCTTGTCACTAGATTCGGGAATACCCAATCGATGTCCAAAATAACCAGTTGCCGTTCTTACGGAATCCAGACATCTTAGTCGGAGAAAATGACCTCACTGCACTCAGCCATCTCCATGAGCCTGCAGTTCTGCATAACTTAAAGGTCCGTTTCCTGGAGTCCAACCACATCTATACTTACTGTGGTAAGTGGCACCTGCTGGGGTGGTGGTGGTGTCATCTTTTAACCAGCACTTGTGAAACTCAAACATTAAGAACCAAGACTCTGTTCTCATGCACATGACCCTTCCGTATGAGACCCACTGAGGTTTATGGTTAGTGGGTTGCCTGATGTTAGTAATAGCTCTGCCAGAGAAGTGGCCACCCACAGGTGCTAGGGAAGCTGGCTTAGGCTCTTGCTTGTAGTTGGTTGTAGAAGAGCAAGTCCGTCATGGTACCCTGACTCTGAAGCATGCCCTCCTCATGGAAGCATGTGTACCGTGTGAGTTTTGTTTGCCCCTACTGTTTGAAAGGGCTGCCTTCCTCACTGGTGTCTCACTGCCAAGGTAACAATGTGGTGCTTGAAGACTTTGTTCAGATAATGTGCAAAATCAATAACAAATGCTTAAAACATAAAGTCCTGAAATTAATGTTCTTGAAATGTCTGTGTGTGTAGCCCAAATTTTGATATATTCTCTGCCCTCTCCCGCCCCCGCCACCCTTGAGTCTTGTTTAGTAGTATGTTGAGAACAGAACCTTTCAGCGGTTGTTTGTGGAAAACAGGGCCTGGTAGGGAACCAGACTGTGTGTGGGATGTCTGAGGTGTTGTCCCGAAGATGGTGGCCTCATTGTGACTGCAGTGACAGCTCAGGTGACCAGGGGCTTTTACACTTTCATATTCCACTTGGCCTCGGGATTGGCTACTTAGCTGGCAGGGGTGAGCTGCTTTGCTAAGAAGGAATGGTTTTCAGAAACCCCGTCAGTAGAGAATGTTAATTTAGAAGAAATGCCAATTACAGAAACTCAGGGGGGAAATAAAAACCATTCCAATGTGAAGCTTCTCATTTTAGGAGAAGGGGTAAATGACCATCAGTTGTCTAGTTTCAGGGAATCCCCCCTGGAGTGGCCTTGGTGTCTGTCCAGATGGGAGGTTGCTCAGCTGATCCAGTGTCCCGTCAGCTCTCAACAGAACCCAGTGCCACCCAGAATTGCAGTCATCGTGGAAGTGTTCCTCTCTGCTCTGGAGGGATCTACAGTGGTTTGGGAAAATAGATGACCTCAGGACAGGAGATTCAAATTTCATCTGAGTGTCATGTGGATTCAATTGAACCCTCTGAAGAACAGAAGAACCTTTACGGCTGGCTGTTCCTAAGAGTGTTCTCCAAGTGATTAGCTGCGGTGGGATTTCTCAGGGCTCTGGTCCCTTTTGTGCTGGTTTTTTTTGTTGTTGTTGTTGTTATTGTTTTGTTTTGTTTTTCAAATTCCTGTTGAAAGCAGACATGCATGTGTCTACCTTCTCACTTGACCACTAGGAGGGAAACTTCTCAGCGTGGCAGCCCCTCCTCATTCCAAGATGTCTGGAAATGGTCTATTTTTGTACCTTAGTCCGTGGATCTTTGGATATAAGGAATGCAGTCTCTTGGGAGAGAAAAAGACATATTTCTATCATTTCTTGAAGATCAAATTTTCTTTTCTTCCTTTGTGCATTCTCAGTGATCATCTTACCTCACCTATCCACAAAAGAGGTTGAAAACCAAACAGGATTTGCTCCTTGCTCTGTCAACATATTTCCGTCTGCTGTAGTGCAGATGTTGGGAGAGCTGGGGGCGGGGACTCGAGGTGTGATCTAACAGAGAGGGAACACAGAGGCTCCCGCGCAGGGCACAGCTCGGGGCTTCCTTCTCTCTGATGCCTGTGTTTTCTTGAGGAAGTCCCAGGTCCGTGTGTATATTGTCCCCACTATATAGCAGAGGCGCACAGAGACTAAGTAAGTACTCAGTGTTCACAGTCACTGATGACAGGTAAATTGTGTAGTCCTCAAGTTTATCTTTTTGTTTAAAAGCTGATACATAAATGAGGGGAAATGTCGTCTCCAGATTTTAATTCTCAGGTAGAGTTTTAAGTTAACCCTCCTCTTCTCTTTGGTCCTGCAACACTTTGTGTCTATTTTATGAACTCGGCTGTGGAGTCCTTGTGAATGTTAGTGTGTCTGTGGGTTTCCTGTGGGACAGCCTGAGGCCTGGACTGTGTCCTGTTCATTCTTTTCACCACAAGGGCCTACCCTGGGAGCCCACAGACAGTTCTTTCTGTAGTCGATTGGCTGGAGTCCCCTCTCCTCCAGTTCTTCATCTGTAGCACATGAGAACGGTGCTTTAGTGGGCTGTCTTGTCTGTTCACAGGTATTGTGCTGGTCGCCATCAATCCATACGAGCAGCTGCCCATCTATGGACAAGATGTCATTTATGCCTACAGTGGCCAAAATATGGGTGACATGGACCCCCACATCTTTGCTGTGGCAGAAGAAGCCTATAAGCAGATGGCCAGGTGAGAGACAACCTCAACTCAGCAGTTCCCTGAGAGAGGTGCATGAAGAGAAGTGTCTTCTTTGCTTGACCATTATAGCTCAAAGGGTGGTGAGGCTGGGAATTGAGGAGCCTCTTGGAAGGAAAAGCCACCCGGGTTTCTGTTCCCTCGATTCTTTCTCTCGCCCATGTGCACCTGGAAACAGGGCCTGCTTAGCTTTAGTTCAGGTTTGAGCTGTGGACTAATCCCTTGCATTTCCCTCTCCCTGACTGCTTCTGGGCTTTCTTCCTTGTGGCTGTAATAGAACTGTTTCATGGCATCACCATTCACTTAGTCAAGTTCAGTCCACATCCTCTCACTGAAGACCCTTGAAGAAACAAGGACTCCTTGACAACTTGTTGAGGTAGCAAGCTTTGCGGGTGGAAGTCAGAATTGTGTGTGAGCAGCTGTATTTCAGTTTTGAGCCTGAAAGTAGAATTCTGTTTGGGTGCTTGAGCAGCTCTCTCTCTCTCTCTCTCTCTCTCTCTCTCTCTCTCTCTCTGTGTCTCTCTCTCTCTCTCCTCCCCCTCTCCTTCCTTCCCTTCCTCTCTCCCTAGTTCTGAATAATAGGTGTGGATCTGGGTCATCAGAGAATGGACTTCCTGATGCTCTAAGACTACCCAGACACAAGAAGAGAAAGATATTTTATCAGTTAATCAGTGCCCATGGGAAATGTATTTCCCAGTTAGTTCTGGATTCTTGTGGATTGGATATTTCCTGCCACAATTAGAGTGTCTCCATAGAGCCCCAACATCACAAAGCCCTTTGGGGAGATGGACTTTTGAAGAGTAGGTGATTTTGTGGGAGAATCCTACTCCAAGGGGGTCTCTGCTACAATGAATTTTCACCCCATAAATTTTATCTCACTTAAATCTTCCATGAGGAAGGAGTTTTCTGAGGTTCCTTACTAACTTATAATGTTCTATCATTTGTACAGATCAGCATATAAAATCTTTCGTTAGAGATAGCAACTATACTCACTCATACTAAATGATAAATAACCAAGAAATTTAATAAACAATGATCTGTAATTATGGGTCCAAAATATGGTGACTGCCACCTTTGCCCTATCTAATGTGGCAACGCACACCAAGCACCAAATTCACCTTCCAGAGCTGATGCAGACACCCCATACTGGCCGGCCTATTGATACAAACCTCCTCACAGGTGTGACGGGGAGTGTAGTGGGTGCTGATGTGTGAGCCAGCACGCAGTCCTGTGCCGGTCATTGTGGAATTCTTGGTGTGTTGCAGTTGAGAGAAGCCTGGGGACTGGCCAGGGCCCTGTGCTTGAGGAGAATGCACTTGTTTGGTGTGAGGAATGAAGGCCTGTCTTCTTTTTATGGTTGTGAAACAGGAGATTGGGGTTCCATGGTGCTGGACTGTCTAATAGACAGAGAGTTCAAACAGCAGGCACAGAGAGACAAATCTCTCACCTTGTTCTTTTACGGATGTCATCGACTGGGCCAGTCACACTTAGGAATTCCAGAAGTTGCTGCATGTCAGCAAAGATTTCACATTGAATTTGCATTAAGGAACGAAGGCAGATAGTTCCTCTTGGATTAGTTAGACCAAGAGCAAGCCCAGACTTAATTCTTCTCTGTCCTCTCCTGTCTTCTCTCTGTCTGTAGTTTGTTGTTACTGGATTGTCTGTAATCTATGTGTTACGTGTGTCTGTTCTACGTCTCTGTGTGTATGCTTCTCCCTAACAAAGGGCTTTGCTCCTTTTTTACAGAAAACATGACATGGGAAAGAAATGAGGGACCTTTACAGATATGTAGCAGAGTCTTACAAGGGACGAGGCCACTTAACTGATCCCAACTGACCCAGAAGAGCACCTCAAACTGCTAACAAATTACAACCTATAACCACATGTTGCTTACAACACTTAAGGGATATTTGTTTTGTTTTAAGGTTGTTTTCAACATGTTGGCTGCTTTTAGTAAATGTGATTACCACAACACCGCCCCATCCCCACAATTGTGGGTTAAGGTGATGGAAGAGTATATAATTTAAGATTATGTTATGCACTAGCTTGGGTTTGTAAAAGCTGATTACATAGGCAATCCAAGACAAGTAAGGTTGGCTTCTGTGTTCTAATGTAAACAGGCCGAGCATGCAGTAGGAAAGCAGGCTTGGTGCATAGTATTAAATGACTTCAAGGCATCTTATTGACTTAGAAACACACTTGGAAAAAGTTTATTCTCTTCAAAGGCAAAAGATATTTTATCTCCATGGGTTTCTATTCCTGCTTTCTGCAGTTAAGCAGTTTAGAGTCTTCCAGTGTTTTCTCCCCAACCCAACAGTGAGGTACTTAGGAGAGGCATGGAGTAGCCTCTCTCAGTAGCCACAAGGAGCCCATCAGATGGGTTTGCAAGACCATTAGCCTCTGGTTTAAGCCCCAGAGGTATGCATCTTCTCCCTCTGTACCTACCACTGGGCTCATGGTCGTACTACACGTAGGTTGTGTTGCTTGCCTGGCCATGTTGACACCCATTAGGAGGAGTGGGCATGGAGGAGTCTAGGGTGCTGGTGCTGTGGGCCCATCTCGCCAAGGGTAATGAACTTGATGAGTAAGAGGCTCCGATATTAAAGTGAAGAAAGAATTTGCTTAAGAATTTCCTTTGAGGTTTTAAAGTTGAGAGTCATACCCACTGGGTCCCATGGTGAGGTCAAATCATTTCATGGAAGTTTGAATTGAATATTTGCTCATTAACACACAGTAGCATAAACCCCAGGGCATACGGCCACAGACAGGAGCTCTTGGAAGCCATTCTGTTGTATTAGCTGAGTCACTCTCAGACTTGGGGACTCCTTCATTGGACACTGTTTTCTTTCTGGCTGTGACATGTGGCTCTGGATTCTTTGAGAGAGAGGAGACTGTCAAAGCCTGAACTAGAAAGAGGGGACACCAGGAAGAGAGGATTGGGTCACTGTCCCAACCATGTCACCAAGTCTAGACTTGGACATAAATGTGAATTCACAAAAAAGGAGGTGGTTATTACAGTGAGACATAACACACCTGTGACTCTGTGGAAGAACTAGTTCTATAGAGACAGGGACTGCCCACTGCTCAGCTCAGTACCTAGGGCTCTTCTCACTTGACATGAGACCCAAATGCCATCTGCATCATTTTTCCCAGCCTCAGCTCCTTCCTCGCATTGTGTCTGTGAATGCTTATTCTTTGGTAGACTCTGCATCAACTGAGGTCATACTTTACTCCACTCCTGAGGAGCTCACTGTTGGGGGAAAAAAAAACACAGGAAGACCCTGAACCTCTTACCTGTGGAAAGTAGAAACAGAAATAACTAGAAACTAGACATAGAAAAACAAAACAAAACCCACTGCCAGTGTCATCTGAATTGAGTTTTGAGACAATGCTGTAGACACACACCGAGAAAACCAGGGTCTCATCTGGTCCTGAAGAATCGCTCTGATGCAGGGAGTGAGAAGGAGGGCAGCTGGGCAGCTGGATCAGCTTGACCGTCACCTCAGAAGTGGGACATCTGACACATGGTGACCAGATCACAGGAAGGTTCCTCTTGAAGGCCAGAATCAGAATCATGTATAGGAGTCAGCCCGGATGTGGAGAAGCTGGAGTTATTACACATTTCTCATGGAATTGTGACTTAGTGTAGCCACTGTGGTAAATAGATGAGCAATTCTTTAAAAAGTTAAAGTTTTTATATGGCCTCATGATCCAACTCTTGAATATATCCCCAAAATAAATAAAAACGTACCCCCAAATTTGTAAGTGTACCAGTTAAAAACAACTTAGATGTTTATCTCTCAGTGAATGGATAAGCAAAATGAAGACTATTTGTACAATGGAATGTTACTTGGGCATAAAAAGGAACAAAGAACTCGTGCGCATACTACTATTTTTATGAGCCTTGGAAACGTGGCATCTAAAAGAACAGAGACCCAAAAGCCTTATATTTTACAATTCTGTTGATACAAAATGTCAAGAGTAGGCAAATGAATAAGATGTAGAGTATCAGTTTTCTTGCATGTGTTTGTGTGCATGTGTATACATATGTGCACACATGTGTGCAAAGACCAGAGGTTGACAGTGGGTATCTCCCTCAGTTAATCTTACCTTATTTTTTGAGATGTCTCTGATCGGACCTGAATTACTGATTGTTTGGTCTGTCTGATCCTAATGATCCTTCTGCTCTACCTGCTCAGTGCTGGGATTACAGGCAAATGTTGCCATTTCCAAGTTTTTATGTAGGTGCTGGGGATACGAACTCATATCCTTGTACTTTACTGAGACATTGGAGTTGCAGTTTGAGGGACAAGGACACATCACGAGGAAGTGATTTCTAATATGGGGTGTGTGTGTGTGTGTGTGTGTGTGTGTGTGTGTGTGTGTGTGTGTGTGTGTGTGTGTGTGTGTGCATGCACATGTTGTATTGAGAAAGTCATTATGAAAAAAGGCACAGTCTGGGCACAGTTAACAGGCAGATTCTAGCTTCATGGTGGTCCATAAAGAGTTGTGAGTTACAGACGTGAGCCCAGGCTGGATTGTGGAGGTCTTTGTCCACTGGAGTAAACAAGGTGTTCTGTTAAAGAGGCAAAATGATGATCAGATGAGTGTAGGGGATGCTGAGTTAACCATAAAGTGGAGCATCCTCCCAGCAGAGCTTCCTAGGGCCTTTATGGATTCTGAGTCTCTACCAATGGGCTGCGTTTTGCTGGGTTTACAAATCATATTTAGACCCAAAACTGTTTTCAGAGATTATCTCAGGGGACCAATGTTCTGTGCAGCACTGTTTGTGAAACACTGGACTAGAGCAATAAGGATGTTTTTGTTGATTGGATAAGAACACGATGCGATGTATGCACTGCTCAGAGAACAGCTTCTCTCTGGTGGGTCGGGTTTCATAACGGTCTTTTCCTTTGCCTCTACTGTGCTATTATCGAGGATAAGAATGCTTTCTCGTGAAAAGATTCATTTGTTGTAGAAGCAACTTGTTTTGTCATAAGTTAACTATCTACCTATGCAGAATGAACAGACAGCAGAGAATTAGGTGTGAGACTGTAGTTTGGCACTGTTTCTTATATCCCTCACACTTAGCCCCAGGACACGTGGTTGTTGCTCAAGTATGTATAAAAGTAATTGACACATTGACGTTCTCACGGTTTCACATAAGACTCATTACCCCTGTGACATGGGTCAGACGATGCTCTAAGGTCTTTAAATCAGATGGGTTGAGGTAGAATCCAAGCCTGGTGGGTTTGCCCACAGCCTCCCGTGTTAGTCAAGAAGAATGCCACCTCCTCCGGTGTCCATTGACTGCTGCCATGCGCTTGCTGAAACAAAACAAACTTTGGTCCCCAAGGCCACACTGAGAGTCTTGAGGCAGGTCTTTCCCCCCAGTGGTTCAGAAGTACCTCAGATTCCGAAGTGAGTTTAGTTGGTGCATTTCCCAGCCTCATTGGTGGGAGTGGTCATCTTTCTGAGCTGGCTGGGTCTGGTTCTTTTTAAGGGCTATTTGTGTTGTTGTTTTTTTTTTTTTTTTTTTTTTTTTTTTTTTTTTTTTTTTTGAGTTGCTTTCCTGAAAATGAATAGGAACACCGCAAAGCAAGTCTGTTTGCTCAGGTAGCCAAGGTAATTGAGCACCCACATTCCCCATCTGTCTCCTCAGTCCTGCCAAGGCGTGACTAATAATGAAAAATGGAGTTGCCGTTGCCTGGCACTCAGGGGTGGGGAAGTGCAGCTGCGTGCTCCAGTGGTATGACTGACTCCTGGCCATGGCTGAAACACACACTCTTGCCAAGCTTCCTGGAGATGGGGCCCGGGAAGGGGAAAGCCTGTGCTCACTGAAAATAGTGTTCTAGTTCAAGGCCCTCATCAGGCTTTTGAGAGGCAACATCTTATTTAGCTTGATGCAAACAAGTGCAAAGAGTTGTCAGAGAATGGGAAAGCCTTCCAGGAGAACCTGGTGGAAATGAGTGTCCACAATGAGAAAAGTACCCCCAGTAGAAAGCTAGAGAGGGTGCTGCGTGGTGATGGGAAAGAAGGGCTTTTCAGGATGATGGCATCTGTGGAGATGGGAGACGCCTTCATAGTCACTGGCCATCAAAAGTTGGCACCTCGGCTCCTCTCTGCACTACTAATGAGGGTCTAATGAGAGGAAAAAAGGAAAGCTATGCACTCTCCATCTCTGGGGTAGAAATAACAGAACTGACAGGTTTGTGGTCATTGACATAGAGTTCTCTTGTGTGCATGAGAATAGACTTGGGATGTGCCAGCGTCTCTTTTAGCTACAAATTTGTAGAACTTGAGATGGTTTGAGGGGAAAAAAGAAACAAACCTGGCATAATTATCTGTAAGCCCAATTCACAGTTTGCTTTGAGATCAACTTTAAAACTGAACAATGTGTTGCTTTATTTTTTTCCTCTTTAGTAGATTCTTTTTGTGGTTCCTGGAAGTCTGGGGTATAAAATGCTTCCGGTGGGCCTTCATCTTCTCTGTATGAGAGCATCATTGGTGGACCAAGGCAGGGATACATTTGGCTTTGCTGTGAGTCCTCTGTGTGCATGAGGATCTGGGCTTCCATCCTGTGGTCTTAGTACTGAGTGTTCATGAATACTCCCTGGTCCCTGCCCTCCGTGGATTAGGGGCATCCTCTTTTAAGGAGAGCACAGTTCTTGCCTCTGCAACAATCAGATCCAATGAGAAAGTTGGGAGGAGTCATCACAGCCTTTGTGGCCTACATGTTAAAGGTGACAGATCACATCACTGACTGCTGTTGCATGTGAAGGAGGAAATCCCTGGGAGCTTTGTAAGTGGGCAGCACAGGTTGGCTGAATTTCATAGTAACATGGATCACTCACTGACTTGGTGGATGCTGATCTTTGCATGGAGTTTTATTTGCCTTTCTATCATTACATGTGACATAAGTGTGACTTTCCGCTGCACTAACACATGGTACGGGAGGAGCTCCTGTAAGGTCAGATGGTAGACCCAGGGGCAGCTCTCTTTCTTTTCTGGTGTTGTGTATGATTTTAAGACCATGTCCTGAGTGTTGCACTATGTGCTGATTCCCCCTAAAAGGACATAAATATTCTTTAACAGTGACATACTGTGGTGCTTCCTTTGTGATGTTAAATTCCAAATGAAAATCATACACTTAGGAGATACTTCACTAGTGCTCTTTAGACGTGGAGCACGATCTATTGCATGTTAGAAAAGAGTCTGCAGCTATCACTGTGTGGCATAAGAATGCCAGACAGCATGTTGGGTCACCATCCCCACTGTCTCTCAGATGCATCTCTTTTCCTCATCTGGGCACTAGGTGTGATTTTCTGAATGGAATGAAGTTGCTTCCTACACTGGATTTCTGAGAAAGCAGACACAATGTGTCTACTTTGGGCAGTCACTCTAGTTTTTCAGTGCGTTTGTAATGTGTTAAACTTGCGTCCCCTCTCAACCATGTCCATGCTCAAGGACTGTGGATGTTACACCTTCCAGCAGTCTTAAATGAATGACAGTAATGTCCACGTAAAATGCAACTAGTCGTTTTGGGCATCTAGTTTGACCTATTCTGATTCATGTATGCAAATCAGGTAACCAACTCCACAATCAAGATAACGCTTCCTTTACTCCCAAAATTTTCCTGAGATAAAATCCACCCTATCAGCTCCAAGTAACCATGAGTTCACTCTCTGTCGCTGTAAATTCTAACAACCTTACGATTTGTTGTCCTTGTTCCCTGAACTTGTGTGTTTGCTGTGGGGTGTGTGTGTGTGTGTGTGTGTGTTTGCTGTGTGTGTGTATGTGTGTTTGTTGTGTGTGTGTTTGCTGTGTGTGTGTGCATGCTGTAGTGTATGTGTATATGTGTGTGCATGCGTACTGATCAGAATTCTCCAGTATATCCCACTGAACTTGCTATGATTCCTTGAGTGTATCTTTTTTTACATTCTGATTTTTGCATCAGATGTGTTCTTTCTAGCTTGATACATCTGCAGATGTGATGATTCTGTTTTCGGTTCTTTATCAATTAAGAATATGAGCTTGGAATTTCACTCAGTGAGAGCACTCAGCTAGCCAACACAAAGCCCTGATTCAATCTCAGATGCCACACATGCACACAGGAAAGTGTTCATCTTGATTAAGTTCCCATTAAATGGAGGGACCAGCTAGTTAGTCGCTAGTTTGTTGGTCTCCATTCCATTCATTTCATCTCTTAGAACAAGACGTGAGTCGGGGATTGAAAGGATCTAAAGTCTGCAGAAGCCTGTGCATTTGCTCATTCACTCAATTGTGCTCTGAGCAGGCGCCATAGCGCAGATCCCAGTCAGGGCCCATCTCCACCTGGGCAGCTCCTTGTGCTTTCGCTGCCCTTTTGAGCACAAGAGTGATTGTATACACACATGAGTGTGTGTGTGTGTGTGTGTGTGTGTGTGTGTGTGTACATGCCTGTGTACACATGCACATGTGTGTTATCTTCTCAGGCTCCTGTAAGACACAGGAGGGTTCATCTGTGTGGAGTGACTGGGCCCAGTGCTGGGCCGTGCTCCACAGAGATGGGCTCTTGAGCGCTGGAGTTTATTCCATGCTGTTCGCATGCTATCGCCTCGTTCTGTGTCAAAGTTGAGCTCGTCACCCCCTGTCCTTCTCTGAGATTAATAGTGGTGGTGACATGTAAGCAAGATTTCATTTTTCAAGGTGTCAGAAATGGTTTTCGGTGAAAACAGCTGATAGAATCTGAAGTCTTACAGGATGGGATGGCATTTCTATTTATATCACAGTAATGCCTTTCACGCCATGGTAGCCACTCTTTTTTCTTTCTCAACTACATATTTTCACCTTTCTATCCCAGAAGGCAGAGCAGCTGCGAACCGTGTGTGCTGACATGCCTGAGTGCAGTAGCAAAGGAAGATGAATGAAGCAAGGTGGCCAAATTGAGAGTCCCAAGGACAGGAATAATAATACCTGGTTTCTCAGCCCAGGGTGGTGCGTGTGAGTGTGGCAAGGGGTCCAGTATGGTGGGGTGATGGCCAAGCTCTGCAGGTTCACCTCTCTGTTGTCACTGGGGCACCTTGGTCAATAGAATAGAGAGAGGTGTAATGTGTAGCATATGAGACGTATGAGTAAACAGGTTGATAAGTACAAGTGCATAGTGTGACTTCTAGCACAGGGTGTTTGTTGCCTACGAGGCATGGTGGGAGTGATGACATTGATAGCAGTATGTGACATTTGCCGTGATAGCACAGTGTCCCAAAGGAGGTGGTACTGGGAGGAGACTTCAACATTGGATAGGTGTGACATGACTTTTTCTCGGGAGGTATGCACCACCGTCTATTCACCCCCAGATAAGGCACCAATAGCAGACCAAAGAAATAACTCCACCCGAGCCCAGCTTAGTGAACAGCGGGTTTATTGGGGGGTACTTGTAGGAATATGGGTGAGAGGTTGCTTATAGGAACATGGACGACTCAAAGGCAGCTGCAGATCCAAAAAGCCCACCCCAGCATGGGTGACAGCACACAAAAGATGTGTTCCTGGAGCTGCCTGAAAGTCTCAAAGTTCTGAGAGTCTTCTCTCCTCAGCAATTACTATTTACATAACCTTAGGGATGGGCCCTTGAGAATCTTGTAAGTTCCAGGAACTTCAAGAGACTTGTGAGTTTTCTTAGTTCTTGAGCTGCAAGCAGCTTCTTTCCAGGATGGAATGTTCCTATTCAGAAGAAATTGGGACCCCTTGGTGGGTAGCCTCAAAGCTGATGTTTCTTTGAGTCTGATAAATGAAGATCCACTGATGGCTGGCCAGGTCTGTGTGCCCTGTGAAATTCTTGCTGACTTTCTCATAAGCTCCTGTTTGGAAACCACA
The DNA here is from genome assembly GCF_004664715.2 of Peromyscus leucopus. NCBI lineage: Eukaryota > Metazoa > Chordata > Mammalia > Rodentia > Cricetidae > Peromyscus > Peromyscus leucopus. Next base: position 62,158,411 of record NC_051079.1, read on the forward strand.
GTAACTTCTATAGTTGTTTGTTTAGATAGTCTTTTTTCTTTGTAACCCAGGCTGTCCTTTATGTCGCTGAGGCTAGCCTTAACTTTGCTACTGTCCTCCTAGGTTCTGATATACACCACTACACCTGGATCTACAATTCTGATTTTTATCTGTCCAGGGGAGCATGGTCCTATGCCTCCCTGTGTTTGTTGTTGCGCATAAAAGGACAACTTTCAGTTTTATGATCTGAGAAACTGAACTCTGCGTGCCCAGGCATCCCTGTGGCAGAGTCTGGGGCAACACCACCCACCCAATCATCACCACTGGGTGAGCAGATCTGTATGACTGAGCAGCCATCTCTTATGCTGCGGGAGCTACATGATTATCCAATTATCTTGTAACAAGTAGCTTGAGAGAGCTGTCACCTGAGACCTGTGTTGGAGATGAGAGCCTGCCCGTGCCAGAGGCCAGAGAATGGCTTTTCATAAAGGGCAGTGGTCTTCAAACTGCTTAAGCATGGCAGATTTTTTTTGAGAATGATTCAATTGGTGATGTGTGGGAAATACATTAAAATTTTTCTTCCATGTCCTTTTAAATTTTGAAAACATTTGTGTATTTATGTGTGATAATATGGTGGCATAGAAAATACTGTATTTGGGGGTGGACATGCTCACAGTGTTTCTTACTGACAGGTACTTGCTGTAAAGCAAGAGGTGACTACAGTTGGCTGGCTAAAGCCACATGTGTAGCATCCCTGTGTTCATGTTCCAAACAGGAAAACCATCCCTGAGCCACTGATTAGTGCTTCCTAGATGTGAGGACAAAGGTGTTTGACTCCATGTAATGCTTCCCTGCAAACAGGCTGTGATTGAGAGCACATAGCCATTGTCCTATCAATGTCTCCTTTAAGACCAGGTCAAGGAGCACTCATCTGTTGCATAGCTCTTCAGTTGTATTAGGGCGTTAACGAGAGGTGACAGCCTTGGGCTTAGGGTAAGCAGAGGCTCTGGAGAAATGTTTCTTCCATGTTGATAGAATTATGCCCCAGCACGTGACTGGGCTTGGCTTGCTGAGGGCAGATGAAGCCGTTCTTAACAATTCTACATTGAGATCACTGCAGGGCCCTTCACAGCACTCAATCAGAATCTTGCAGGTAGAATGGAGTCTTCTGAATTTTTAGAAAAACTCTATTAGTGATTTTGAAAAAGATGCAAGCCCTTGGGCTAGTGTTTAGGGAACTTCTAGGATGAATTAGCTTCTGTGGTTCAGGGTATTCAGAGCTAGTGTCCACGGAGTCCTTGTGATGGGTTTTGATTGACCCCCAGCCTTCACGCTCTGCTGGGTTGCTTCTGACACCTCACTGTGATGTAATGATCTAAAGGCATGTTTTGATCAAAGAAAGAGGTCTCAGAATTTGAAAACCAGTTAGATGGTAGGTCCTCCAACTCTACAGCTGCCCCACCTCCTGAAGTTGTTCTCAGCCCTGGCTGCACCAGAGAATCCCCTGGGAAGACTTGAGACTACCAAAACCCAGGCCTTATTCCAAGATTGTAACTGAGCAGAGGCTGCGGGTGGGTGTTTATCAAACATCTGCAGATGCTGTCTGTGGCGGGTCGAGAGGTGTGCTGAAATTGCCTGCTCAGGCCAGGTAAACCTGGGCCTGAGAAGTGGGAGTCCTCTCTGAATGAGCAATGGGGTTTGAAGACTGAAAGGTGGCACAGCGTGGCCTTGGGACAGTCCACATGTGTGTCCTCCAGAACCCCAGAGGACAAGCTTAAAGAACAGGTGTCATTTATGTCTGGCTGGCTGGCTCCCACCTGTGTTAGAGATCAATGATTCTGGAAGCCTACGGAGCAGCACCTGCAGCTCCAAGATGACAAATTAATTTTCTCATCCTCTCCATTCCCAGAACCAAAGAATAAAATGCTTCGTGATAAATGATTTATTCTAAAAAAGGTGTCCCTTTTTTTTTGGCCATAAAAGGAAATTAACCTTCCTTACAAAAGCAGACACCAAGAATACTTAGAACTATGGGGTTTCTTTTAGATTATGTCTTGAACTCAGATTTCCTCCTCCATCTTTTCTGCTGAGTACTTAGTAACCTTCCCGATGACTGGCCTTTTCTAGCTAAGAATAGCTAGTGTTCCTGGTAGATTGCTGAGGGTCTGCTGATGTAGATGGGAACTAGTCAGCTCTCTCATTGCATTTAGCTGGAGTGGGGCCGGGGGGTGGGGTGGGTGCTCTCCAGTTGGGGTATTCGGGATCAATGCTCACTCCGGTTTGTTCTGCTTCCTCACTGGGCCACTGGGCTCCCAGAGCAGCGTTCCATTTGTCATTGCCCATATTGATCCATCATAATTACCTGACACGGACGAATCTAGCTCAGCAGTCCTCGGCAGAGATTTTTCTTTGCGTTTGTGTGGGGTTGTCATTCCCACAGTATAGTTCATTTTACTTCCTTACATTTATAGATGCTCTCATATTTCATCTTGTAGTGTGTGTGTGTGTGTGTGTGTGTGTGTGTGTGTGTGTGTGTGTGTTGGCGTAGTGCACTGAGTGTGAGGAGTGTGTCTCTTCCTGACAGAGCAAGACTTTTGAGGTCACCCCATCTGAGACAAAAGGTTTCTTCTTCAGCATTTTCATCTTTCAATGTGTGATACCCAGTCCAGTGGAAACTTGCAGCTCCCTCTGGACTCCACTGCTCCACTCTTTGGAAGCACTCCGAGGTGGACAGGCATCTGCCTCCCCATTACTCAATCCTACCCTAGCATCTGCCTCTTTCTGAAGCAGCTGGGGATGATCATTTAGTCTTGCCTTCACCAAACTGAACTCTTCCTGTTCCAACTGCCATCGGTCATGTGATAGCTCACCATTCTGACAGACTTTATTGGGGGTATAGTCCAGCTTTTTCTAGCTATCCTATACGGCTGCTTCCATACTTGAACTAGAACTCCAGCTGTAGTCTGTCTAGAGTGGAGCATTGTGACTCTGTTCCATTCTCTTGGGATCTGGAGTAGTGTTACTAGGTGGTTGCAATGGTTGCTTATAAGCCAACCCAAATACCCTTGTGTCTCGGGACTCTGGTCACCCTGTGATGTTGGTTGGTAAAGCGCTGCTGTAGAGCATGCTGTGGGTCCACTGTGGCTGTGGACTGTTTGGCAGCATAACTAAGGAGCCATGCCCTCGCTAGGACCAGGTGTTGTGTTCTTCTAGCACACTCTTCTCAGCTGTAGAGTTGATCTGGTGAGGCAATGTGCTTAGAACTAGCGGCAGCAAGCTTTACTCTCCTGGTGTGGTCAGTGGCCAGAATGGGTTATTATAGGGCAGAGCAGGGCTGCTCACGGAAGACCCTGTTTGATTTTGACAGAGACCGTTTCTACCCTTGATGCCTTCCAGTCCATCTCATGGGTTCATTATGCACTGCCTTCCATGGCCTCTGTCCAGTGTTACACACAAACCAGAGGGCCTCAAAGCCAAATCCAGTCCTTCCTTAGAGGTTTGCCTTTTTAAGTCTGTTCCATGGGATTCCCCTAAACGTATTCTAAATCTGAGACGTGGGGATAAAGGCTCTAAACAGGGAATGATTGTCCTTTGTTTCTGCCCCCTTTTCTTCTGGCTCTCCTCAGCCAGTGGGCACCATATCTTGCCATATTCTGAACTCTTCTCTGGCCATGATGCTTATTGAATCTGCAGACTTGACTCACAGTAGCTATGTAGAAACTAATGGACATTGAAACATCCTGTCTCCACAGCAGCTGGCAGAATTTCAAGGCAGTCATGCTAGGGACCAAAATGTTTTATTTTGGTCATCAAAGGCTGAACCTTGTGGCACTATTCATTCATCTTTGTCTGCCTACTATAGAAATCCTAATCATCTGGGACAGATTAATGCCACAAGTTGAAAAGGAAGAATGTCATATAAAAGAAATATGGGAGAGAAGAGCATATTAATATACTTCAAAAATATTTCCCTGCTTTGTTGATATGCATGATAATGAGAAGGAATGCCCTTGCTATCATGAGTGATGTATGAGTGTTATTTAATAGACATTAGGACACAGACTCAGTTTTATGGGGTTGGCAGTAGAACCATGGAGAAATTACCCATCTCTCCTAAGGCACATGGCTGGTAGTTGGCCAAAAAACTATGGACCTGGAAGTCCTAACCCCAGCCCCCATACTGTTAACCAGGTTCTTGACTTGGGAAACTGGTAGATGGAAATTGTTTGCTGAGACCAGGGAAATAGGAAGGAGGAGGAAGACTCTTGAGGAAAGAAAAGGGATTTATTTGGGTCCTGTTCTGTTCTAGACGACTCCCCTCACTCAAGGAGAAGTGGCTCATGGCTGAATATACAGTGCAATTCGGGGAGCTCTTGGCCTAGGGATGGTACCCAACCTTGGCAACTGATGCTGTCCATTAGGGAGAGTGTGTGGGAATGAGGAAGTTACCACTCAGATCTAACCTGAGGACAATCAATATTTGAATCTCTGATAGAGGAGGAGGAACCCACATGGAAATATCCAACCTACTGAGTGGATCTCAACGGAGCCCTCGGCCTCAGGAGCAGCCTGGAACATAGTTTTATAAATTTGTTCTCTGCTTGACCCAAACGGGGCAGGAGCATACACCACAGCACGGTATGGGCGTGGGTCAGGAGAAGTGAGCAAGCTGTAGTGTGGGGGATAGGTCTTGTGTGTCTCAGGGTTGCCTTCCATCAGGCAGTGTGCAGCACACAGTGTGATTGTTAGCTTTCTCTGTAACTCTCACGTTAGTTCTGCTTTTTGATTTTTGACCTTTTATTTTTCTCCCCTACCTTGTAGCTATTCTCCCTAACTCCCGGATGCAGAAGAGTGCTCTGTGGAGTGCTGAGGCCGTGAGGTGAAGGGTCTGGGTCAGTTACCAGGTCATGAGCAGGACTGGGACTGGAGTCCGACTCCTGCTTCCTGGAATCGGGCTCTGTCCATCCACTACTTCCATGCCTCTGTGGCTTGTCTCCAAAGTGTGCCGTGTGCAACCTGACTAAGTAGCAATTTCCAGTGGGAAGTTTTCACAATTACAGCACAGCCAGTCTGTGGGGAGACCGAGTGTGTTATAGCCTCCTTGCTACTGATGGCTGCTCCAAGGATGTCACAATGCAGGTGGCACTTCCCCCTTGGCATGTACCTAGATGTCCCCATATGTGGCCTGGGAGTGCAGGGTCAGTAGTGACTTTTAGATGGAAATAGTCTTTATCCTCCTCTGTCTGCACATTTCCCTCTGCACGCAGTACCTCACTGGTAGGCTTGAGTGACTGAATACCCTGCGTATCAGTGTCCACATGGAGTGAACAACTTTTGAAACAGGCCGCAGAGACTGTAACTGTGTCCTATTAGTGAGCTGACTGCTCAGAGATTCTCCTGCTGAGAAATATCCATCTCCCTGGCCTGTCACTCCATTGAAAGTGTTACCTTTGCTGTCATTTCTGAGTCAAAAGCTATTAAAATATGCATCTTCTCTAAGATGGAAAATGCCATTTATGTCACACCTATGAAATGTAACTCGTGTCTCTTGTCTGCCTTCCCCTGGGTCACTGCCGCATCCCCCGAGCAGGCCTTGGTCTTCTCTGTCTGTCTCTACTCCCAAATCCATCCTTCACTGTCTGTTTTAAGGTAAATAATTTCAGTCTCTGAAAATGCTGACGGGAATGAGCAAGCAGGAGGGAGAGCTTGGGCCGAGGGGTGGAAGCGGGTCACGAGCAGGATGATGGAGTGGGACGAGAGCTCGAAGGCCAAAGTGCCCCTCAGGGAGAAGATGGGCTGCTTCTGTTGTTATGGGAAGGAAGGGGCAGTTAATTTCAAACTTAATGTGGAATGGCATTTCTAGGAGTCAAAGGTAAACTGGTCTACTGAGAAAGAAGTTTCTTAAGCGTTCTACTTGCTTAATGTTTGCAATAAAAGGAGTATTGTTCTGTTTGTCAGACAGAACGCCTTGGAGTTTGGGGCCTTCTACTCTGTACATCTGCTGTAAGAAATAGTTTGGGGTGAAGGACTCTGGAGGAGCTGAGGGGCTATTGACGGTTGATGGCTGCTGAGGGACCCAGAGTCACTTTTCTTGAGAAGCTTGACCACCAAGAGGGGGGTGACCCCATGCCTGTGCAGGTAGGGGCAGCACTAATGGGACTCAGCAAGTTAAAATGTAAATGAATAAACAAAACAATTATAAAAGCAGGGAGAAGTTTTTTCTTCTCCTTGGTGTGATATAAAATCAGAACTGCTTCTGAATTGCAACCAGTATAGGAGGGTTGATGGAGTGGGCCAGAAGTTGAAGAAAGGTCCCAGGACACCCCCCCCCTTGTCTGTTAAGCTCTGTTTTAAACCTAACATATGGCAGGCAATGAGATGCAGGATAAATAATGGGTGGACGTTACGTTCCTTGTGATGTTGATGTCTCCTGTAAATCCCTGGGTTGGGTGGGAATAAGTCACATGTTTAAAGAAGTGAAAGTCTGCAGTTGAACTGCAGTGATCTGGTAAAGCTGGTGCTTTCACAGTGGATCCTAAGGTGGCCCAGTGGCCAGATGAAGGGATTGTATCTTAAGAGATGGGTAACTGAGGGTTGGGGCTGCAGGGTTTTCTGAGAGCCTGTGACAGATGAGCTTGGTCTTTTGGGTTGGGGTATTGAGGACATAATCATTGGTGTCATATCCTGGGGGCCTGTCACTCCTGACCTGGTCTGGGATGGGAGTAGACTTTGCTTCTCACCATAACTACCTTAAATTTGTCACAGGTGAGGTAGAGAGACTGTAGGGAGAAGATGGACAGAATCAAAGACTTGGGCAGCTGCAGAGCTTTTTAGAGGGCTTTTTGGAGGGTATCAATGTTATTTGTTTTCAGGTACTAGGGATGAAAGGGCATTTCCTTGACCCCATATTGTGGTGATATTTTGTTTGTGCTCTAACAAATAAAGCTTGCCTGGATATCAGAGTGCAAAGCTAACCACTAGTTAACCATAGAGGCCAGGCAGTGGTGGCACACACCTTTAATCCCAGCACTTGGGATCTCATACCTTTGCTCCCAGTACTTAGGAGGCACACACCTTTAATCCCAGCACTGGGGAAGTGGAAACATGAAGTGATATGGCTGGGCAGAGAGAGAAAGCAATAAGGTGGGGAGGAGACAAGAGCTAGACCCCTTTTCAGATGAGGAGTTGGCAAGGTAAAAGGTGGCTGTGGCTCGTTCCTTTGTCTCTCTGATCTTTCAGCATTTACCCCGATATCTAGTTCCGGGTTCTTATTATTAAGACCAATTAGAAATTGTGCTATACCATACTGAATGTGTTGTGGAGTTGCCAGGTAAGAAACACCCTGCCCAGTATTCCTGCTAAAGTTCAGGAGGAGTACCTATGGCCAGGGTCACCCTGAGGGCTGCTGACTGTTGTCTCAATAGGAGCCGAGGAAGTCCTCAAACCCAGCGCACTTGATGTTTGGCCAAGATGAGCGTTACATCAAGCCATTATGTGGAATTAGCTTGTAGAGCAGTTTTCAGTGAGACAGAGAGTTGAACACTGGCTTCCAAGAGACTAGAACGCAGGACAAGAGAACTTTGAGTGGGACAGATCCCAAACTGAGGGTTGTGTTTTATGGAATGTCCTAGTTAGGATGACTATTGTTGTGATGAAACACTATGACCAAAGGCAGCTTGGGAAAGAAAGGGTTTATTTGGCTTATACTTTCACACCACTGTTCATCAAAGGAAGTCAGGATAATAACTCAAACGGGGCAGGAACCTGGAGGGTAGGAGCTGATGCAGAGGCCAGGGAGGGGTGCTACTTACTGGTTTGCTCCTCAGAGCTTTGCTCAGCCTGCTTTCTTAGAGAACCTCAGACCACCAGCTCAGTGGTGTCCCCACCCACAATGGGCAGGGCCTTACCGCATCAGTCACTAATGAAGAAAATGCCTCATAGGCTTGCTTATAGCCCCACCTTATGGGGGCATTTTACTAATTCAGGATCCTCTCAGATGACCATAACTTGTGTCAAATTGACATAAAACTAGCCAATACAATTGGCCACCAGGGAAATGAAAACATGTACCATGCATAACCCACCTACAAAAACATTAGTTGTCATTGTCCAAAGTGGAAATAACCTGTGTCCTTCGGCTAAAAATGAATTGACAAGATACAGGCTACATATACCATAGATGATTATGTTCTTCAGAAGTTTATTGAAGAAAGGTATTAACATAACATAATATGGACAAACCTAGAAAATAGCACACTGAAAGAAATCACTTGGTCACAGAAAGCAACGTGTTGTATTGCATTTACATAAAATGTCCTGAATAGACAAATCTGTAGATGCAGAAAGTTCATTAGAGTTGGGTAGGGTGTGAGGGCCATGGGCAATGGGAGGCAGCTGGTAATAATAGACATGGGGTTTCTTCGGAGTGATGAAAATGTTAAAAGGTATTTGGTGGTTGTTCCACTCTATAAATGGTGTAACATGTGTATTATAGCTCAGAAGACATCTGTAACCCTGCAAGTAGAGTGTTTGCAGTTTGGAAGGATGGGGAGGAGAGGGGGGGGTCTCTTGGATGGTATCATTTGAGACCTAAGTAGGTGAGGTTCAGATCGGATGGATGGAGGCAGAGAGGCGGCAGGTATGAATGTTTTTCAATTGTAAAGAATCTCATCCAAGATTTGTTTGAATTTCTTCTAAGCAACCCTAATGTCCTCAAGAATTTTAATAGTTCTGGATGTATCAATGCTGGTACAGGGTAGACAAACACGGCCCCAAGAGAGCTGCCTACCAGGCCAAACACGGTGCTTAGCACTGATGGAGATCTGAGCGGCCATTTGCTCATGTCAGGGATGATGAAAGAGGAAGCCTGGTGAGCCCATGAGGGTGGGTACCAGGGTTCCTCTCCTGTGTCCTCAGGGGAAGCCTCATGAGCCCATAGGAATGGGTGCCAGGCTTCCTCTCCTGTGTCCTCAGAGGAGATGGCTGTGACCGCTGCGAGGCCCAGTTTTCCTTACTCTGCTTCAGTAGACTTTCTTGTCATTCAAAACTTCAGGATCTTGAGAAGAGACGCTGAAGGATGACTGAAAGACACAAAAATACTCTTTTCAGTTTTACAAATGACTGTTACTGCAAATAGATTTAAGGGGTTGGAGTTACTAAAAAGAAAACCTAAAATGGCTTTAAAAGTCAAAACAAACCTGGGATATTTGAAGATTTAAAAAATCATATTCTATTACCTAGTCCCCCAAAGCATGAAGTCCCAGGACCTCAAATTTCCCTTCCAAAGGAGTAGTCAGTTACCTGCATTAAAATAAACACTCTACTAATGGGGAGCTATTGTTCAATTTTGACAAAAAGAAGGAAGTTTACCATTTTACAGGAGCTCTTTCTGTGACTCAGAGCACAGGGTAGATAAATATTTGCGTTTTCTCTTTGCCAAACCTTTCTAGGAAGGAGCCAGATGCTCTAAGTCTGTCTCCATGCACAGCACATGCCTGCCTCTGTGTTTCCCCTCATTCTGTGTCAACTTCTAACTCTGTCGAGATCTACCTTCAGGCTGTCAACATTTGGACAGTTAATGACTCTCGATTCAGGCAACCTTAATCCATAGTCCTGGTCCTCTTGGGTGCCCCCTTTTCTGAAAACATCAGACTTTTGATGGTCTCTGTATCGGAATACAAATGCTCTGCTTTGTTAGGCTGTAGCTGCCAAGTCCAGGATGTTCCTCTGCCCAAGTGGATAGTAAAGAATTCCCAAATGGTTGGAGCAGCTGAGCCCTTGCCCACCCACCCCCACCCTTGAGAATATGTTTATCAGTGTTTAGACAAACCACACATGCTTCCCACTTCACAGAGCCAAAGACCATGAAACGAAAGTCAACAACTATGAATTCTTGACAGCATATCCAGCCAACATGGAAGAGGTAGAGCTCTATCCTCTCTCCCCCCTCCCCTCCTCTTGACTTCAGGTGTCCAGATGCCCAGAATGTCATCATCTACATCGTCCCTTCTCAGGGTTCAGGTGCCATTCATTTGCAGGGCTGTCACTTACATCATCATGGTATAAGGACGGTTAATTCAGTTTCCTCTACAACAGTGACCTGGGTCTTTGTGCGGGGAAGGGCTCCCATTGGGCTGCTCAGAGGAGAAGAACTTATATAGGCTGTTTGACTCAGGTGAGGTTCGATGAACAAAGACAGCCTACACCTGTGACTATCCAAGAAGATGCTCTAAAGAGACTTGAAGGTCGTGGTTCAACCCCTCCTTAATACAGTTCTTCAGGTTGTGGTGAAGTATTTCACCACTACTTCATAACTGTAATTTTGCTATTGTTGTGAATCATAATGTAAATATCTGTGTTTTCCGATGGTCTTAGGCCACCCCTGTGAAAGGGTCATTCGATCCTAATGGGTTCGTAACCCACAGATTGAGAACCACTGGTTTGAGCGAATCTGGGCTGCTGCTGAGAGGTGGATGTCTACAAATCCTAGCCCATCCCACCCTCCAGTATGTCACGCCCTAATTACAGGATTGGGATGTCTTTGGTACTTGGCTTTCTGATTGAGGAAACTGAGGCTTGAAGTGAGTTACTGTATCCAAATTGGAAATATCCCTCCAAATTCTCTGAAGGAAGGCCATTGTAGCCTCATTACTGTCATTGGTAGATGGGGCACTTTTGTGGACTCACCACACTTGTCTTCTTGTCAATTTGCTCTCTAATTTCGGTGCATTCTTCAGCAGAGGTTTGTAAATCCCTGCCCTTTTTGCAAGCTCACCTCTCATCTATGAGCTGGAGCTGCTGGCCCCTCTTTGTGCTGTGCTTCACGTGACGTGGTCTTAATGCTCTTTTCCACAAAACATTTAAGAAATGAACTGGAGGAATCCACTGTCGTTTAGATGCCTGACCCAGAGCAGCCGTCTGTCTATTTCAAGGGCAACTGGACTTTGAACCTATGGGAAGAGTCCACGCCACATACTCTTCTGGGTTTGGCAATGGAGGGGGCAGTAGCAACAAGGATCTTGCCAACAAAATCACTAAATCTTTGTTCTATAAAGAGTGAAGGAATGTTAGCTGAGGGTAAATTAAGTCTTTAAATGTGGTAGAATAGATATTGATTACGGTGAGTTTTGCATTGTGTTACCCAACTCTATTTTCTATTTATTGCTAGCTCATGGCTGTGTATGTACCTGCATATATGTGTGTGTGTGTGTGTGTGTGTGTGTGTGTGTGTGCGTGCGCACGCGCGTGTGTGCACGCACCTGCATGGGTGTGTATGTGTGTGTGTGTGCAGGGCATGTACGCACAGGGCCATGTGTATGTGCTGTATAAAGAGGCTCATCAATAGAGATACTGTTGGATACAGGCAAGATATTGACTACTCTCCTTCACAGCAAGGTATAGGCAGATTTTGTTTTCTCTGAATAAGGCTATCTGGTTTTACCCAGAGGTTGCTAGTTCAGCTATTGACTGTGTGGTGTTCTCCTGTCTTCATTGCCTTCAAACCTCAGATAGCTGTGGGTGGGGAGGGCTCTGTGTAGAGCGGAGAGATGCAGGTGGCTCTTCTAGACAGCATTTTTCAGATGGGACCCACCAGATACTAACCAGATCTTGTGTGGGTGAGAAAAGACAACCTCAATTTTAATCTTGTTAGATGAGTGTCTGAGATTCGGCAAGTTTTTCTGCTTGCCTAAGAAATGATTGATTGCTTCCTATTACTGGGTCTCCTCCAGCTCATTAAAGTGAGCCTTTTGAGGACTGGGATGACTTTAGAGACTTTATGGATAGAATTCATTTGTGTTATAGGATCCACGGACTTGGGACATTGTACCAATGAGACCAGTGACTAAGTGAGCACTGTTGATGAAGAGTTCTGATGTGGGTTGTATGCCTGCTTTGAGCTGTGCTATTACAGGAATTATCAACCAAGCTTTCAGGCTGATTGCGCCTGCTTTGAATGCCTTGGTCTGAAGCAGGCATTTCCCAGAGTTGCATCCTGAGGTCAGATGCATATGTAGTTAAAGGACCTTGGCATGGTGAGAGGAAAGAATGCTGGACTTAAGATGTCTGGTTTGGGTTCCTCAACTTTGTGTGGCTCTCGACTCTTCACTTAGAAGTGAGAAAAGAAGCAGCTGTAGAAGGTGTCCCCCTAGAGGGAGAAATAGCCACTTTTAGGAGAATGTTCATCATGGAGTTCCAAAGATGATCTTTGCTTCAGCCTCAAGGGGATAGGTAAGCAAGCAGAGGAAGGAGGTAGAGAAGGGAGAATTTGGAGGAGAACTTTCATATGAAGGAAGATGTAAGAAAGAAGTGCAGGCTGAATAACAAACATCAGCAGTCCTGTTTGGTTGGAGCATGTGGGTCTTGTGTTACTCAGAACAGACTACAGGTCGCTTTGTGTTGTGCACTGGTACTAACTAGTTCTTCTTGGATGATAAATTAAGCTTGCCTGGTTAGGTCGATTTCTCATCTCCTTCTGACTCTTTGTATCTCTTCATTCTACCCTTGACCTCTCAAACCTTCACATCTCACATGGGTTCCCACAGTTCTGTGCACTTTGCTGTAGGCAGCCTTATATGTTAGTCTGAGCCATGGGATCTGCAGGTCCCTGCTGAGGCTCCACAGCACAGAACACAGTGGAATTCTGACCCAGACCCACCCTACAGGCAGAGACTGCGCCACCCAAATTGAGCCAGCCGAGGAAGTCCTTTGGTGTGGTCAGGCAAGCTCCTTCCCTGTGCCGTAGTCACACTCACCTTCTGCTCCTGTGCTGATGCTGGGGAAGTAACCAAAGTGAGAGCAGCGTGGGCTGTGTTGAAGCTGGGGGTGAAGCTGGAGAAGTGGGGTTCCTGGAGCGAAACGCCAGCTGCTGTATAATCTGCGGTCAGTGAGGACGCGGGTTCCTCTCTTGGGATCTTGATGCAAGAACAGTCAACGCTGCTGCCCTTCGCCCCCTAGTTCTGTGTGCTGAGAATGCTGAGACACTTCTGTCGACCCCCAAGCCCCTGCTGGAGGGAGAGAGGTGTAGTGCTCTTACTGTGCAGTCTCTTGGCAGAACATGGAGACCAGGTGGACCCCAAACCTCTTCCTGCAAGTCTCACAGAGGTGCCGCCAGCGTCGCTAGCTTGGGTTTTCTCCAAGAAGAGGAGAGTTATCTGTCCTCCATCACACCCCATCTCCAGGATCTATTGGAACCTTAGTTCCCAACTCTTAAGCCCACTCTGACCCAGTCAGTCCCTGAAAAATGAGGTTCAAGTACTTGTTCAGCATGAGCCCTCCTTGTTCACTTCTCCTGATGGTTTTCTTGGAGCGGTTTGCTTATTTGAGACCTTTCTTTTATCTGCCTCTAGAACACTCAGGTTTTTTCAGGGAGGGGGGCTGGAATGCTGTGCTGTAGGTGAAAGTCCCGAGGCTTCCCTATGTTGCAGGGGTGTGCATCTGTTCCTGGAGAGAGAACTCTATTGCCTTTATAAAACTCGAGAGGTAACTCAGAAGATGGAACATTTATCTTTGCAGTTGAATGAAGCCTACACTAGCATTCATGTATTGGGTTTCATGCTATTCATAATCGTTGTGCTACATAATTTAGTCATAGAAATCAAATAGCTAACGTGAATGGGTTTAATCAGTGGTACTTTTCCATAGCCAAGCAATATTTGGAGGTTTCTTTTTCTCACCCACAGTATATATCCATTCATCATGCAATACTTGAGGAACGACAGTGCACTAGACATGCGGGAGTAGTTTATTCACAATGTGTCTTTGTGCTCTGTACCATTTAACCATTATCCTGTATCCTGAACAGGCCTTTTTGGCTCCTGACACCACATTGTGCTAAGCACCTGTCTCCCACCCCACCAGTCCTCCATGTCTCAATGATTTCAGTGGTTGAAGAAACAGTTTCTGGTCCATGAGTCTGGAGCCTCTTGCTTTTAGGGGACTGGAGACGGGAAAATGTAACCTTGAAATAAACGTGGGAGCCTTGCAGCAGCTGCATGAGGGGGATGGAGGGACCCATTGATTCTCTCCAGCTAGTCCCAGAGCCTATAGAGTGGACCCCCCAAACTAACCAGGCCTAGTTAACATCAGGCTGGGGTGATAGGTTGGGCCACCAGACCTGGTTGCATTTGATTTCTCTGACTTCGAAAGTGTCCAGCTGTACTGCTTTCCCACCTCAGAAATTCAAGACTATAAATCCAGCTGATGAGGAAACGGCTTGATTTTTCTAGGTGAGTCCTAAGCCTTTCGCTGGAGCACAGAATGAAAAGTAATGGTGCCTGTCCTCTGACCTGGGAGGAGCAGTTACTGCATTCTCCAGTAAGGACTGTTGAGTCTCTTGCAGCCTGTTTTGAAAGCTGTGTTACACTGTGTACAGGGTAACAGACCAGAAGGAAGTTACAAGACGTCTGAATTGCTACCCTTGCCTGAGCATATTCATGCAGCAGCTGATTTAACAGAGCTCTCTAGCACAGTGGTTCTCGACCTGTAGGTCAGGACCCCTCAAATGACCCTTTCAGAGGGGTCATCTAAGACCATCTGCATATTAAGATATTTACATCATGATTCATAACAGTAGCAAAATTGCAATTATGAGGTAGCAATGAAAATAATTTTATGGTTGGGGGTCATCACAAGATGAGGAGCTGTATTAAAGGGTCACAGCATCAGGAAGGTCGAGAACCGCTGCTCAAGCAGGAAGTAGTTCCTAACCCAGCAGAACCAGTGTTGTGGCAGAACAGAGGAGTCCCTTGTGGAATTTAAAAGTCCATCTCCAGGTCTCAGCCTGTAGCAGATTGTGACTCTGCTGGTCTGATGTAAGGCCACCCTAAGCACCACTGTGCTGGCCATGTACACCCAGACTGGAGAATCTCAGCGGTGTGTCTGGCCTTTGGACTGCGTGGTGTGCCATTGTCAGTTACAAAGCTTATGCTCGAGAACCAAGTTGTTGAAGTGTTTTTAAGTTGCAAAAAGGCATCTCACAATATTTTAATTAAGTTTACAGTTTTGTGTCAGGCTACATTTCATAGCTATCATGGGCTTGTAGCCCCGAGGCTACAAGTTAGACTTGCCTACTAGTGAGCAAAGGATTTTTCTTTGTAGGTGTCAGAGGCCATTCCCAGCCTGCTGTGCCCTGAATTCTCTGGGCTAATGTTTCTCATGACCATTTCCTGTGTCTCCCCCCCCCCACTTTTCACACCTGCCTAGCAACTCTGTCTAGCAGTGGTTCTTAGCCTTCCTAATGCTGTGACTCTTTAATACAGTTCCTTGTGTTGTGGTGACCCCCCAACCATAAAATTACTTCTGTTGTTATTTCACAACTGTAATTTTGCTACTGTTATGAATTATAATGTAAATATCTCATATGTAGGACATCTGACATGTGACCCAAAGGGGTTGTGACCCACAGGTTGAGAACCATTGGCCTAGACTAATCTCTGGGAATAGGTCACAAAGCATCAGAATACTAAAGATGTCTCCATTACGGGGATACTGGTGAGGGCCTGGACACATTCCAATGAGTCCTTGGAAATATTTCCCCAGTAGCAATGAGTGGGGGTTGGGGTGGAGTAAGGGCATAGATAAAACTGACAAAGATGAATTATGCCATAATGTGGTATAGAAGAGAGAAGATGAAAAGTTAGGGCTTAAAGGATGTGTTTAAAAAAAAAAAAACCAACCAAACAAACAGTCTAGCCATCTTGATTTCATGCAAGAAGAAAGAGAAAGTAGCTCAGAAGTCCCAAGGTTCCCCTGTCATTTCTGCCTCGGGAAGTCCAGAGAGCAGAATGGTTGGGGGCTGAAGAATTCTGCTCTAAACAAGAACCTTTGGGGCGTCTTTCAGTCTTCACATTCACTTGCCCACAGGACAGGCACAACAGAGGTGTTACTCTCCAGACAGCTCTGGGTTGGGAAGGTGGGTTAGTTTCATATTTGTTGCTGTGATAAAATATCCTGGTACACTTAGGGGGACAGGGGATTACTTCTGCTTACAATTTCACATTATAACCTATCCTTGTGGGGAAGTCCAGGCAGGAATTTAGTTCAGGTAGTCACATCTAAGAACAGAGAATAAATGCATTCATGTTCACTTTCAGGTACTGGGCTTGATTTCTCTACTTTCATGTAGTCCAGAACCCCCTGTGTAGGGAGTGTTGCCACCCATAGTGGGCTGGGTCTTCCTACATCAGTTAACTTAAGACAATCCCTCCCTCATGTATCCACAAGCCAACCCAACATAGACAGTTCTTCACTGAGGCTCTCTTCCCAGGTAATTCTAGGTTGTGTCTAGTTGATAATAAAAGCTAACCATCACAGGAGGTATCTGAGAATGGTAACTTGTAGGTGGCAGATTCATGAGAAAAAGGGAGGTTCTCAATTTAAAAAAAAAAAAAAAAAGGACTGAAGTGGTCTGTAGGAAGTGAAGGCTCTTATATATTTTGTTAGTAGGCCAACAAAAGCTAGTGGTAATAAGGAAGAGCTTGTGTCTTGAGTTAAAGTACCCTAGATCTGGATTCCAACAGGATGGCTAGCCAAGGAGAGGTTGCTTTGCTCTAGCATATCTTTCTCTGTGAACTAGGTCCAGGACCAATGAAATAGCTACAGATGTCACATGTCTGTGTCACCATCACCACCAGTCAGTGACACAAACCACAACAAACCTGTGACACCTGAAGTCACAGCAAATGTTTTCCCTGGTCCTCATGATCACCTTGCCCCACAGGGTTTTTGTTTTTAGTCTCAAAGTGTGCTTTAGAGATCATCAGATAATTGTAAGTGGCATGAAGTGCACCACACAGCTCAGTGACAGCCTGGATCTGGAGCCACAGAGTAAAGAATTACCAGGAGGCTGTGGGGGTTCAGAATCCAGCTGCTTGCTTTATAAGCACAGAAATGGGAACATTCCGTTCACAAGGACTGGTCCTCAGTGTGCCCCTGCTTACAGGTCGGGGAGGTGGACTGGATGGAGCTCTCAGGGGTTCTCTCAGATGTGGTGGAGACAGACTCACCCTGTCATTACTGCCTGTATCATATGACACCTATGTGGTTTATAGAGAGCTCCTGGGACCACTGTGAAAGAGAACTGGGAAATGACGTTTGGGTGATAATTGCACTAAGTACTTACACTCTACACAAAAGTCCATTTTCATCTTCTCAAGTACACACTTGAGACTGTGATGGCTAAGTACAAATTAACAGTTTTCTGTGTGTATTTGTGACCGTTTTCTGAATGGACTGGGTTGATTTCTGGGCTGGGCCTGAGGGGAGTGTGTGGATATGCAGGATGCCAGTGGCTGACGTGATTGAGAACAGACTGTCGTCACCCTCATCTCTAGGACCTGAGGTCTGCAGGGCCCCTCACACAGTGTCCTCCTTTCAGATTCTGGATCCATGCCCTTTCCTCTGTCGGTCCTGGATCTCCTGTTGCTCCTCAGATGTTTTCCCTGCATCCGTCTGGCCCAGACTCTTCTCACAGCAGTAATGTCTCTTATGTCGCTCCTGATCTTGGGACAGAGCTCCCTAGTTTTCAAGTGATTGTGACTATGTGGCTCTTAGGTCACCCCTCAGTCTGCCTCCCTGAAGTTTTCTGTGTCCTTCTTTCCCTTCACCTAACTTTCCCTTCACCTAACCTTCCCCTCCCCTATTCACCCTCTCCCGCACGTTACCAATCTCTCTGTGTGCAGATTCCTCATCACTGTCCAATAGGTTTTTATTGCTTTATATTAATATGTGTTTGCTATTCCGTCTCGGGGTTGTTTCAATTTATCATAACAGACTGGATACAACGTTGCCCTTTCCCAGTTTCACTGGACTTTTACCACAGTCTCATAGCACGCACCACTGTCCATGGTACTGACTCAGACAGCGTTGTGGACCAGTCAGTTCCTGTTCTGGCACGGTGGTTCCCACTGCCGCCGTAGTAGATGCTCTGTGTTTCAGTGGTGGTGTTGACAACATCATTAAAGAGTAGACAGCACAAAACAGTAGATTGATTGTCCCTAGGATGAACAGAGTATATCCTGACGCTCAGGTTCGTAGATGATTTGTCACTCTGGAGGAGACGACAGAACGGCTCAACAACATGTCAGAGCTGACGAGTCCTTCCTGTACTTTGGCAAAACCAGACTTCCCCTGCTTCCTGCTTTACAACCACACTGGGTGCCAGGAGCCTAAGTGGGTGATGTTCCCACTTCTTTATCTCCTCACAGAGATTCCAGTTCATAGATTTAAGTTTGTGCCTGTCTGAGGCTCCTCACGGTTAGCCCTCTTCTGGCCATGAGTGACCCATGAAGGCAAGGACAACCAGTTTGGTTTTACAGGCAGAAAACTGCACAACTCTAAGGGGATCTGGCTCTGAGCCCAGCATTTGCCACGATATATGGCAACTAGGCTGCAGGCTGCCCTTGTAGCACAGTCCAGGCGCTGCACTGCCCATCCAAGTTCTTGTATCTGAAATTACTTATCATGAGACTTATGTTTAAGGACATTAGGTAGATGGTTAATAATGGCTTAGTAAATTGTGGAGTACGTGCCATGATGACAGGGTGCTCGGGAAAGGACCTCTGCAGATGGCGTGTTTGAGCAGAGGAGTTGACATGAGCCAATCAATGCTGAAGGTGCCTGACTCATATTTCATGTTAGGGCTGGCTTTGCTAACACTGCTTCATGGCACTAGAAAGGAATGGTCAAGGAGAAGATGCAGCATAGGCCATGGAAGGTTGAACAGATAAACCTGTGCTCAGGTTTTGACATGCTGTATCTCTAGCTCAGGCACTGTGAGCACATTTCTTGGATATGCTCAGCTTCTAATTTCTCTTCTTTAAAATATGAAGATTGATATCTTGATTTTATGACTATTAAGTGTGAGATACATGACTAGGAGCTTTGTAAACACTTGGGCATGATGTAAATGGGCTAGTAATTAAATTAAATGGCAGTTAAACATGAGCCGTTATGAGGCATGATGTGATTGAGTACCAGGCAATTAACAACTCTGAAATGAAAAGTGGGCAATCAGTTTGATCTAGGAAAGCATCAGGTTGCCACAGCAGGAGAGAATGAAGGACAAAGCCTTGTGTGGTGTGGGTATAGTCAATGGAGAAAACTGGACAGAGGAGCCGGGCTGCCTAGGCCTTGAGCCCTGTGGAGTGTGGCTCTTTCTTAGAGGCAGAAGGGTGCCACTGAAAGGCTTAACAGCAAGGAGCAGGTACAGCCTCATTGGTTTTCAGAAAGTCATGTGAGCGCGACATGGTAAAGTGTGGTGATTCCCCTGCAGGCTCTACAGCAGGCAGAGAAGAACCATCCACGAAGAGACAAGAGTGAAACTCGACTCAACCAGATTTCATTGTACATCTGACTTCTGTGTTATCTTGGGCAGTACTAAGTCAACAGTACCCTTTCTTGTGAAAGGAACCAGATGTACTTTGTAAGGAATCTCAATGTAAACATGTCTTAAATTGCTGTGCACTTGGGACTGAGTTAAATGCTACCTGAACACTTTTTTCAAAACTTGTGCTATATTTGAATATAGCCAAAGTAAAATTATCTGGAACAGACTCTATTAGTCCTGGTTTAGCCTCGGTTACAATGAAATCTGGCAGAGCCAAGTTTTACTCTTGTCTCTTCATGGATCATTTTTCTCTGCCTGCTGTAGAGCCTGCAGGGGAATCACCACACTTTACCATGTCGCGCTCACATGACTTTCTGAAAACCAATGAGGCTGTACCTGCTCCTTGCTGTTACGCCTTCCAGGAACACCCTTCTGCCTCTAAGAAAGAGCCACACTCCATTGGGCTCAGGGCCTAGGCAGCCCGGCTCCTCTGTCCAGTTTTCTCCATTCACTATATCTACACCACACAAGGACAGGTACTGTTGACTCAGGGTAGTGCCCAAGATTTAGGGTCCAGGTAGCTTGACTGAGGTAAACATAACACCTGTGGGTGTTAGGATTGGCCTGGCTTTCTCTTTCTAGTTAGGCCCCCTAGTTCTTGGTATCAGGGTTACTGAGGATTTAAGGCCAGTGCCTGGGAATGCTTAGATGGGCACCACACCCATTGGGTGGGAGGACAGGAGATGTCAAAGGTACTGCATAAGTGTGGGCGGGAAGCCGGGCGGTGGTGGCGCACGCCTTTAATCCCAGCACTCGGGAGGCAGAGGCAGGCGGATCTCTGTGAGTTCGAGGCCAGCCTGGTCTCCAAAGCGAGTTCCAGGAAAGGCGCAAAGCTACACAGAGAAACCCTGTCTTGAAAAACCAAAAAAAAAAAAAAGTGTGGGCGGGACACCTGACCCCACGCCACTGCCATGTCGGCTGCTTGTGAGTCAGACCTCAAGTCTCTGAGCTCAGAGACGATGCAAGCAGGCTCCTGTATGCGTGAGACCACGGGTGACAAATTACTCTGTATGAAGCCCAAACAAAACAACCCTTCTGCAGGGGATTGAAAACCAACTCCCCAACTGTTCCTTGGCTGACCTTGACATAGGATGAGCATGTCTCAACAACCCCATGTGCCGTGTTCTGTACCCACCTGAATGATGGGCAGAGACGATCCCTAGTCTCAGCTGAAAGTGCTGTGGTGGGAAACGTAAAAGAAAACTTAGAGGGTCTTGAAGGCAAGGTGTCCAGGAAGGGGGGCAGGATGGAGGTGTTGGTGTCAGGCCTTTGTCAGGAGCTGCTCATCTCAGAACCCTCTGCTCTGGTGTGAGGCACAGTCCTCTCCGGGCATTTTCTGTCTGCAGTAGTGAATGCCATCCTAGAGACAGCTTAGACTCCAGATAACAGCTAAGCAGTAGATTCTTGGCCATGGTTTGCCTTCTCTAAAGGGAATTTTACTGGGCTTAAATGAAAAAGATTTATTAAAGAGCGGACTGACTCAAGTCACCATCTAGATCATCTCTGTAAGTGGGCCGAATGGCTGAAGCCAACATTGGTTGTATTTATTGAAGCATGTTGGGTAGGAGTTTATATTTATCCATGTATCCCCATGCCCATCCCCAAATGACTGGAATTGGGAACTAATCGTTTTCTTACCCACTGCTCCTATTAATGTATTAGTTGTATAATGATTGAATGTCAAAAATGGAGAGACTTATCATGGGAACCCATGTTGCAGCTTTCTGATTTAGAGATGAGAAGACAGAATGCCAGAGGAAGGAGGCAGATGGAAGTCATGCGGTAGGAACTGCAGCCAGTGTCACGTGAAAGGTGGCAGCATATTAAAAGTGGAACGATACAATGACACTAGACTTCAAGCGATGAGAAATTACATTCTCTGAGATGCCCAGGATAGGAAGTCAGGATGACTCCCAGGGGTCTGTTCTGAAGGAACTTCAGTTGAGAGAGTACCCTGGATGCAGTGCTGGGGAAGGTATGTGCTCTTTATAAACTAAGTGGTCCATTGTGGCTAACTCACAAAGCTATCACACGATCTCCTAGCAGATATTCAGCGTGCAGATTTTCTTCTGTAGCTTGATCAAGTGGCTTGCAGGGCCTGTTGGGGGCAGAAGCAGGGCTCAGCACATTCTTTTAGATTGCCCAATACTTTTTAATGGCTTTAGTATCGTATATTGTAAAGGGGTTCACATGCTGAACTGAGGAGCCTGGACTTGATTTGATGAGTACTGGATAGCTTTTTAACTTCTTGAAAGGGGGAAAATGTAATTAGATCATTGATTTAGAAATTTA
Source organism: Peromyscus leucopus (assembly GCF_004664715.2). Taxonomy (NCBI): domain Eukaryota; kingdom Metazoa; phylum Chordata; class Mammalia; order Rodentia; family Cricetidae; genus Peromyscus; species Peromyscus leucopus. The sequence continues at coordinate 62,180,066 of NC_051079.1, forward strand.
ATCTGGAAGGGAGTGAGACGCCAGTACCAAATCAAGGCAGCCACTCAGAACATCTTCTGCCTTAGGGATCCCAGTTGTAAGAGATGCTGAAGTGGTTGGTAAGTTAACGAGCGCATGCAAAGTCAGACGGCCATCAGTAACAGAACTGAGGTTCAAATTCAAGTCTGTTTTGAAGTCTGTATCCTGGATTCCAGTTCTGAGTCAGGAGGAAAGCTAACATTGGAAGAACAAAGTTGAAGGTGGCATTGCCCCACCATCCTCGTGGGTGGATACATGGTAGTGTGCACACCTCGCAGGTGTCTTTAAAGGGACTAGGTGGTCTAAGAAGTGAGTTTATCTGACTTGAGCATACATGGCAGTACCTGCCCTGATGGTCGCCAGATGAAGTGGGAGCTTACAGTTAGTTACTTCCAGTAGTTGTCCTCTGAAAAAAATTGTGTGTGTGGGAGTGAGCTACTTGCCTCGATTGCTCTCTAACTTACTCTTTGAAACGGTTCCTCTCGGTAATTTGGAAGCCCACCTGTCAGCTAGAATGGCTGGCCAGCGAGCCTCAGGGTGCTCTTGTCTCTATTTCCCCAGTGCTGGAACTACAGGTGCGCACACTGCACCCAGCCTCTCCTGTGGGTACTGAGGATCCAAACCCAGGTCCTCGGCTTGGGCAGGGAGCACTCTCCTGACTGAGCCTTGTTGCCAGAACAACGCAAAGATGTTTCAACTTGGGGATAGAGAGTTGTGATTCTGATGAAATCCTGGCTATGTATCCGTCTCCTCACCCTGCTGGGTTATGATCATTTCGTTCCTTTGATGCTGTTTGTTTCCTGGACACTTGTCACATAAACTAGCCCCTCTGTTTTTCCTTCTTGGCCACGTATCTTTGGACTCGGCTGCTTGACTCCTAAAGCGTCTCACCTCTTGGATGAACTGCTCCCTTCCCTGAGCAGCACTTGCTCAGCTGCTCTGGGCGCTGTGCAAAGTCGTTGGCACCTTGACACTGAGAACGGAAAGGGATAAGGATCACGGCTGTGTGCCTTGCTTGTCTCTGCCCAGCGAGATGTTTTACCCAGAACCCTTTGCTTTGTGTGCTGCGCTGCAGCAGGAAGCCTCAGAGCACTCATGTGTTCCCTCCCCGACTGAGCTGTTTGATTCTATGTGTTTCTCCCTGGGATCCTTGTTAAATGGGACAGTATGTGGCTCTCTGCTGAGGACTCAGTCCCATCCTGCATGTATTCTCTTCTTTGGGGATAAAAACTGAACAAAACTCCAAAGTCTTGGGTGTGGCTGCCCAATCTGGTTCTTGTTACACTCAGAGAGCTCTCAGGGTGGACACCAGAAGAAGGACGTGACCCATGTAATGGTCACCAAGGTATAAAGCCGGGCTATCTATGTTCCCAGCCATCTTGGATACTCATGCCCCTTATCAGTTCTCTAAGGACTCGGTAAAAAGAAGTAATGAGAACAGAGGTGACACCTGACGTTGTGACAATGTAAAGAAAAACACAGAGGATGAAAATAGAGGCTGGAGAGAGGGTATTCACAGCTAAGGGTGCTTGCTAGGTTTGGTTCCAGCATCCACATGGTGACTCTCAGCCATCTGTAACTCCAGTTGCAGGGGCTCCTCTTCTGGCTCCTGTGGGCACCAGGAACACACATGGTCTACGTACATAAAAGCAGGCAAACATGCATAATAATAAATAAATAAATGGATGAAAATGGGAAGTAGCCACATTGTAGGTCTGTTTGGAGGCTACCTTTTAGTGTTAGGTTGTTATGGGAGCAAGGAAAGAAGAAATGAGCATTGATGAGAGCAACAGTGGCTTAGAATGAAGGGGAGTCTCAGAAAGACGTGGGACATTTCATTCCCCAAGTGCTAGGAAGGAATCTATATACGTTTTCTTGGTTGGGTAGCCGATTTAAAGATAGGTATATTCAACTTGATCTTCTCCGTGTCTGCTTTTCAGAGCCCCTTGGGTCCCTTTTTGATTGTCCATGAGTGTGAGATGAGACCTCTATGCCCCATGCTAATGAGGACTGCCTTATGGGTGCAATCTCTTTAGCCCCACCCCATCTTTCACATGATTTCTCCAAGCACTTACACCTCCAGCTGAGCTCTCCTCTCTTTCTAGTTCCTCTCAAGTTGGACAGGTTCCTTTACATCATCATACCATTGCCCAGTCCCTCTGCTTTGGCCCTGACCTGGAGACAGTTGGCAGTTTTTCATCCATGCTGACAGCGTCAATAACTAGGAAGGCATGGTATCCCATCATGGAGGCTTCTCAGTTATTCTGTACCCACTTTGCCTAGGAAACCAGAGGACCTGGCACTGGGAGTCCTGAGTTTTAAGTATATCTTCATTTAGGAAAGGGAGGGTTAGGTCCACTGGGCCCTCGCTGATACTGAGTACATATGTGGTACCAGGCACTGTTACCAGAGTGGAGAATTGGAAGTGGAGCACCAGCCTTCCTTGTTGTTTTGTGAACTAAAGGGATGATGGCTAAGTTCACCATCATAAGCAATTTCTCACCCTAATCTGTGTCTCAACTGGTGTCATTCCCCTCTGCTTTGAATGCTTGTGCTCCTTGGAGACATAAAAGCATGCACCTTTCATTTCTGATCTATCTCCCTACTTTGTATTTTAAAAGAACAAATGTCATCATGTCTATGTGGTGTGAGGTATCCTTTTTTTTCCTGACTTGAATTTAGTCTCTAATCCCTTTTGTTGCAATCCTTTCACTTGTAAGATGAGGCTGGTGGCATGTAATACATCTGCGTGAACAGAAATGTCCAAATCTATCCCACCAGCATGCTAGGCTCAATGCAAGAGAAGATCCTTGTTCTTAAAACTTCTAGGGAGTTGAGTAGCACAGAGTCAGCCTATTGGAGGAACTAAGATTAAAGGATGCATGTGTAAATTCTTAGGGATACACTGCCTATTATCCTATCCTTAGGGTAAGCTGCTGGCCACACCACCCTTCTCCTGAGTGGTGGTGAGCTTTTGCTGTTGGAAAGCCCTGCTCAGACCGACTTTCTTCCTCCCATTGTCAGAGCTCATGTAGACCTCTGAGGGAGGGCAGATGTCACTCAGCTATCCACATTTATGGCCAAGAGATGCCCCTTACCAGGTTCCCCTCCATCGGAGTCCCTGGCAGGCCACAGCACCTTTCCATAGCCAGTGACTGACCAGAGCTCTTTCCCTTCCAGGGATGAAAAGAACCAATCCATCATAGTCAGCGGAGAGTCTGGAGCAGGGAAGACGGTGTCGGCCAAGTATGCCATGCGCTATTTTGCCACGGTTGGTGGCTCAGCCAGTGACACCAACATTGAGGAGAAGGTCCTGGCATCCAGTCCCATCATGGAGGTAAAACCTTCCCAGGGAGTCACTGGGGGTTGTGTGTGGCATGGATGATGAAGAGAGTCTTTGAAGTAGCTCGCCTGGGCAGCCTCCACACCCCTCCTATGTCAGGGAGAGATGAGGGTACCTCTGAAACCTCAGATGTGAAGATAACCTGACCTGGTCTTGCCCTGCGGGGCCCCCAGTGTTGGGTGGAATGTCTTCATGTTCTGTGTCCTTGGAATCTGTGCTCGCTGTAGCAGTGGTCATTGCCTGCCTGCTGCCACCTCGGCTGCCTCCCTTCCTGCTGGCATCACAGGTCACGAAACTGTCGTCTCACCAGAACCAGTAGATACTTTGAAAGACTGAATTAGAAGGCAGTTGTCAGGAAGGATGCGGTAGACTGGGTAGAAACCAGAAAAATGTTGTCTTTGCAGAGAAAGGTGATAAAGGGGAGCCGGCGCAGGTATGATACCATTGCTTCTGCTGAAGATCTTCAGAAACAGTTTCCTGTAATAGCACGAAGTAGCCAAGACACCCCCTGTCTGGGTCCTGTCATGGCCAGGACTTTAGGATAAGAGCCTGGTTTGAGTGGGCTTAGAGATCTTGAGTTCAGGCCAAAGTTGTTTCTAAAAATTAGATCTTGCTATAGCTCATAATGGTTTAGGCGCTCTCTCTCTCTCTCTCTCTCTCTCTCTCTCTCTCTCTCTCTCTCTCTCTCTCTCTCCTCTCCCTCTCCCTCTCCCTCTCCTCCCTCTCCCCCCCTCCCTCTCTCACTCAAGCGCACTCTCTCACACTTCCTCCTTCCCCTTTCTGGGTCTCTCTATCTCTGTCTCTCCTCTTTAAAAGTTTTATTCTGATAGAGGAGATTTAAATGTCCTCATAGCTTGGGTAACTTTGGATGCTCCACTATTCTAGTTTCATTCTTTGGCTGGCCAGGAGCAGCTATGGAATGAAGGAAAGGAAGGGAAGGAAGGAAGGGCTTATTTTATTTTCTGTGGGAAGTCAGAGCAGAAATTTGAAGCAGAAACCATGGGGGAATGCTACTACCTGGCTCATGCTGAGCTAGCTTTTTTTACACAGCTCCAGGACCACCTGCCCAGGGAATGGTGCTGCCCATGGTGGGTTGGGCCCTCCTCCATCAATTATCAGATAGTCACTAGCAGACATGCACACAAACCAAGCTGATCTAGGTAATTCCTGAGTTGAGGATTTCCATTCAAACGACTCTAGGACATGTTAAGTTGGCAATCAAAGCTAACTGCTACACCCACTCTTGAAGCTCTTTTTATTGGCAGGTTTGTGTTCTGCTTACTTTCTCCAGGCTGGGCAGTGCCTTTGTTTTATTAAGAAAAAAAAATGTAGCTGCACTGTGAAGAGGATGGGGTGAAAATGACCCCCAAACCTAACCCAAAGCCAGGCATAAATGTGTCTCCACCTTCCCTGTGTTAATCCTACCATCTCCAGATGACACTCAGAGATGCAGTGAAGTGTTAACAAGGCACAGAGAAGATGTTCAGGGGTGTCTGCTGAACTCGCTTCTGGAAAGCTGGAGTCCAAACTTCAAAAGACCCTGAAAAACGGGGGTGGTGACGGGGTGCAGAAAGGGAGAAAGGGAAAATCTGATGCTGGCAAGGGTGTGATCAGCCCATGCAGAAATGGATATGCCCAACAGACCTGTCACAGAAGCAACAGATCTGTCACAGAAGCCTTGAAGGCACTTTAGATGCCAAGTGAAGTGTGTGTGTGTGTGTGTGTGTGTGTCTCTGTGTGTGTGTCTCTGTGTGTGTGTCTCTGTGTGTGTGTCTCTGTGTGTGTGTGTCTCTGTGTGTGTGTGTGTCTGTGTGTGTGTGTGTGTGTGTGTGTGTGTGTGTATGTGTGTGTGTGTAACTGTACTAGTGACTGTATATTCGGAAGTGTTTTGATCAAGTCTTAGAGAAAAGCAGTTTTAGTTTTTTCTTAGTGTGTTATCAGCTCACAGGAAACTTCATCGCCATGGGGAAGGAGCTGTATTGCTAACAGTGTCTCCCTGGCTAGACTGATATGTGCAGAAAACATCTTCCTTGCTTGTGTTAGGGTCTTCCTCTTGGCTCCGAGGGAGAGAGTCCCTGACATCAAGACCCATGGCCACTTGTCACAAGTGCCTGGTGGTGAGTGAGAACTCCAGCCCATTTTATACTCCTTCCTCTTCACCACTAATGTGGACTTAACTCCCTTAGACCCAGAGTCCTGTTGGGGATGGTGTGTCTAGTCATCGGGATTTGATGCTGATTGCTTTGAAGCTGCCCTCTTCAAAAGAGCAGTGGCTCCTTTTCTAGACTGTGAGTCTTCAGATGAGTAATTCTGCCATTTTCCTGAAAGTCAGGGCTTGTTTGTAAACATTCAAGGAACATGCTTCCTGGGAGCAGTCAAATCCTCATGGTGAGTTTTCCCTGTTCAGAACATTGAATGAAGACTTTAGGTTTGGCAGTGGCTGTCTGGTTTTAATAATCAATAAAAAAGGGAGTCAGAAAGTTCTATATTAATGGTCATCTACCCATGATGAAGAGAATCCTGGATAAAGTTGGAATTTGGTTAGAAGGAAACAGAAGCAGCCCAGTTGAGATAATGTCTGGTTTCATTGCAAGTCCTGAGCCCGATCAACTCATTGCGGCCATGGATCTTTGCACTGGTGTGGAGCAGTACACTTCCTGGACCCTCTGCAGTCCCACTGTGTTCCTCTCTTTCCCTCTACCTTTGCCAAGTGCAGGAGTCAATTCAGAGTCTCAGGTCACGACAGTTCTTTGGAAATTCAAGCTAAGTCCTGCTTTCAGAACTCCTTTCCTGGAAAACTGCCCTTCCTGCTGAGTGACAAGACATCACCTGTTCTCTAAGAATTCAAATACTAGCTTCATTATTATTTTATAAATCAGAAAGTGGTCAATACAGTTGAAGGTGCTTTCGCCAAGAGAAAAAAAGAACTAGGAGAATTTTCATTTACACAATGCTTTAGAAGTGGTTGGGTGTGGTTGCATGTGCCTTTAATCCCAACACTTGGGAAGCAGAGGCAGGCAGATCTCTGAATTTGAGGCCAGCCTGATCTAAACAGCGAGTTTCAGAATAGCCAGGACTACATAGAGAGACCCTGTCTCAAAAATACAAAGGAAGGGAGGGACTGTATAATTACTGTCTTGGAGGCTTGTTAAACTTTGGGGTGCTGGATTTCACATCTGGAAGTTTGTTGAAGCTTGGGGTGCTGGAGTTTCTGATTCAGAAGATCTAGAAAAAAGACCAAAGTTTGTATCTCTCTTGGATACCAATGTATTGGTGATGTTCTGATCCAGATAGCTCGCTTGCAGAATGATTCACGGTTAATAAGACCAGGAGGGGTCACAGAACGTGTGGAAGAATGACAGACTCCCTGTGGTGCTGTAGCTGATACTCCACATCCTGATGCATTGCTTCCAACTTTGTCACAGGGTGTTGCACATCAGCCTTGTCTCTGTAACACTAAATTTTGGGTGAACTTACTAGCCACAACATGCCTTAGTAAGTGGCTTTCCACAGTATGACTCGCTATTGTCTTGTAGTTAGTTAGTATCCAGTTTAAGCACTGTGTGGTCTAAGACTTATGAATTCGGGTCCTGCCTGTGGCTCAAATGCAGAGGAAATCCATGGGCCATGGTTTTGGCCTCCCTGACTCCTGATGTGTGCCTGCACATTAAAGAAGCTAAGCCAATGCTCTGCAGCTTGCACAGATTTCCTCTCAAATGAGACTGAAGGCAGGCTTTCTCCCTCACTCGACTTTCAAAGTTGTTATCTTTCAGGCATATTTAGAAACATGGGCCTTCTTGTAAAGATAAAGTAGTTATTCTTAGCAAAGCAGAGAATTATCACCCTGATGCCTGGTGACTGATCAAAGTAAATATTAGTCACATTGGAATTCAGTGCAGGCAAGGCACCATGTTACTAAGTAAGACAGAAAGGGCATTTCCAATCATTTTTATTGTGTAAGATATGCATGGCAAAAATATACCACTATAAGTGAATGAATCAGAGACATTAAATACATTCATTGTTTGTGTGGCCATCACTACCATCTGCTTCCAGAACTTTCTCATTACCCCAATAGAAGCCCTGTTCCCATTGAACAATTACTTTTCCCTTCCCCGAGTCCTTGCCAAACTCTTTTCAACCCCTGACATTTGCTACTCTGAGAACTTCACATGCATGGCATCGTCTAATACTGGTCTGTGTGTACCTGGTTGACTTTACTTGGCATGATGTGTTCAAGGTCCATCCGTCTATCAATACTTTGTTCGTTTTATGGCTGGATATCTCACTGCACAAATGCACCATGGTGTGCTTGGCCATTCCTCTACTGATGCTTATGTGGATGTTTCTGCCTTTTGGCTATTGTGAATATGCCTCCTATGGACACTGATACAGAAGTTATAGATTTAAATCCCTACCCTGGGAATACTTTAAATTATAGTGGTTACTAATAATTTAAAATATGTGCTGTCTATTACAGCTCAAGCAGGCTTCTGAGTTCTGTGAGGAGGATGCTTTGGCATGAGAGAAACATAAGAGCAACATGCATCCCCAAGGGAGACCAGGATATGGTTAATTGCTAGAGTTTGAATGAGGAGTGAGGACATGAACTGCCTTAATCACGATTATGTATATAAATATAGTTGTTTGCGTCTCGGACATTAACGCTCTGTCTTGTGCAACTAGCTGCTTTGGAAACCATCAGCTTAAGTGCTGAGGGTGCCTTCCATCAAATGTGAGCTCTCAGTGCTATTCTTTGGGGGAAAGCTTGAATTTGGTAGGGAAGAGGAAGCAACAGAAATCAGGAGGGATACTGCCTGGGATTAGAGTGTTGCCAACAGAAAGTTTTTGCTCTGCCAAAATCGAGAACATAACTTTTCAAATGTTCTAGGTTTATGTGTCAGGAAGTCATCAGCTTGTGGCTCCTTAGAGGAGTCTAAGGAACACAGTGTCTCAAGTAGGAGCAGCGGATTACTGACTGTTCTGCCCAGTCCCTGGGAAGAGTTCCCCTGCTCAGCCGCAAGCAATCAGTTACTGGGTCATGTCTCCTTGCTCTCACTGCAGACACCTCCCGGGGAGACTGAGAGCCAAACATGGTCTGAGGATGCAGAAGTACCAGTAGGCTGAGCTGAGTGGCAGCTGTTGAATTATAGAGAATGGAGGCCGGACTGGGGTTGGCTGGGGCAGACTGGTGTAATTCATTGGCAGTGCTAGTGTGCCCTGACCTCATTTTCTTAACAGCTTGTGAGCATCCTAGGAGGGATTTGTCCCCAAGTCTGCACTGATTAGGAGAGCATTGCTAATCACGGGACCAGAGGTAGGGGCAGGGACAGAACCCAAGGCCAGGCCAGAGGATCATATGACATCTTAGGTATCATGAAACCAGACATACAACTCTGAGAGCCAGAGACACTTCTCCATCCAAAAGGAGATAAGTTAGAAGTACAGTCAACAAAAATAATAAACAAACAGACAACAAAAGACCAAAGGTGTGAGTTTAGGATTTTTGTCTTTGTTGTTGTTTTTAAAATGGTTAGAGCAGTCTAAAAAGAATCTGCTTCCTACATGGCCTCTCTATAGCCTGTGTTCTCTTGTGTGGCCTCCCATTTCAGCCACTCCAAAGTTGTCTGTTCTGAGTCCCTCCTGTCCCTTTGTCCACACTCTTTTTCTCCACTGGTAGGATTCTGTAAGATTCTCTGCGATTTTCTTTCTTCCTGCCTTTTTCCTTTCTGCTGGCATGACTCCTTGCTCCCCTCCCTGTGCGTGTACACAGTTTCGTGTCTGCTTCTCTGTGATATAACCCAACATTAAAATAATTCATTGGATTCTTGTGTATCACTGTACAGTTCATATAGGAAAGTCTAGTTGAGTTTTACATTTCTGTATTCATAAACAGCAAAGAACATGCAGCGGTCCTTTTTGTTTGTTTATTTGAGCCAAGGTACCATTCTGTAGCTCTGGTTAGCCTAGAACTTGCTATGTAGACCAGGCTGGCCTTGAACTCACAGAGCTCCTCCTGCCTGAGATTAAAGATGTGAGTCCCCACACCTGGTTTTTTGGTAATTGATACAGTGTTTATTTTACAAAATAAGACATCTAACCTTCTTGAAATTTGAAATTACAAATTGGAACTTGAAGTTTATTTGACAATAGTGAAAGTAGACGGTCTTTTATAATTTTCCACAAACTGGCTTTTGTAGATTGTAAACTCATGTTTAACATATTCAGTTGTCTGTGTGTTTTAAGGCTGGTGAAGTGTAGAAGTATGTTGCGGTTGTTTTTACAAGACTGTAATAGGCTGCTCTGCTGGCATTCTTCAGAAGGACCAGGCTATCTACCTGCTGTGCCGTGACGTTGGCGGCCATCAGTTATGCTTAGGTCTGTTAGTCCATCAGAATTACAAGATGGTGACAATCATACTTGGTTACTACTCTTGTGCTTACTAGTGCAAAATCTACAAAGAGAGACTTCACCTCATCGTGGGGCTGCTCTACCATGATAGGGGCAGGAACATGTGGCAGGCAGCGTTCTTTGCCTTGAAACTAGGAAGCAGAGCACCCATTGGGTATAGCTACATGGGAGCTTGGGTACAGGTTTGAGTCTTTGTGTTTTGAGTGTGGCTTCCTCTCCTTTTTCTTGAGAGGGTAAACGTAAGGGTTGATACTCCTGCGCTCCATTCTCTCTAGTCCCCTGCTGAGGACTGAGCTAAGAAAGGCTTGGAGGATTGGTATTGCTTTCTATGCTCACTTCTGATTTGACTCGGTCTTTGGAACCGCGGAAGTTGTCTCCATGGATGGCAGCTTCTAGTCTGGTGTGAGTGGGGGTGACCTGTGAGACAGCATGAAAGACTGTGACTCCGTATAAGCCCGGTCTAGACTTGAAACTCCAGGGGGACCTGAATTTGAATCTTGCCTGCTTCCTAGCCATGTGATCTTGGGCACATTACTTGACCTTCCCAAGCCCATTTCTCTGTACGTATGATGAAAACTGATAGCTGCCTCTTAGAATTCTTGTCCAGATTAACTGTCACAATAAGCAGCCCAGCCCAGGGCCTCATGTTGGAGGCCCGGGAAGTCTAAGTTTTGTCAGTATTCTAGAAAGGACAGATGACTTTTCTGTCTTCAAAACAGAACTGTCTTACTGAAGTGTGACAGTCTGCCATTGTCCGATGGAGCTTAGGAGTCAGACCTTCATGCTGGGGACTTAGAAGCCCACCAATGTACCTGTACACACCTCTTTTCCTGGAGGGGAAGGCAGAGTTTGTGCAGGGTCCAGAAAAATATGTGGTAGGTGGAACTCCTCTGGCCTGTGGGGTCAGGGAAGGGCTGCCTGTCTGCTTTCAGGTTTGGATTTGAACAGGAGGGGCTGGTAGGCATGGGGAGCTGTGGGAAGAGAGTCCCAACAGAGGGAACAGTGTAGGTGAATCTTGCATGACTGTGGAGAAATCACAGGGCTATTGAAGAGAAAAAAATTGTTCTGGTTTTTAGAGTTGAGGACCAAGTACTAGAATAATGAATGATGGCTGGGTGGGATACTACTACCAGGGATGTGAGCCATGCTGAGGCTCTAAAACTAAAGGGTATTGAAAGCCATTGAAGGATTTTACACCAAGAACACAATCAGGTGCACATTTTACACGAACTGCTGTTAGTCAAGAGGAATATTGACTGAAAGTCACAAGATCAGGAACAGAAAATGTAGAGAGAGATAGTTGACATTATCCAGGACAGAGAGAGTGGCGATGTGGACCAGGTCCATGCAGTAGGACAGAGGGAAATGGAAAGCTGCTTGGCATACAGGACATCATTTGGATACACTTGCAGGGTGGTACACAAGCAGACCAGTGTGCTGGCAGAACAGATTCCCCAGAAGAGAGCAAGGACCTGGGCTTCACACTGCTCACCTCCAGAGCAGGGGCTGTAACCGTTGTCTTCATGAAGTGTGAGCGTGTTAGACATCAGCTAGCCCTGTAAAGCAATAGAGATTAGCCTTCAGCTCCATCATGGCCTCCTTAATCTCAGAGGCCACCTGGGATTTGAAACTAGCAAATATAAGTAGTTGGACTTGGCTGGCCTGGACTAGAGAGTGGTTTTGGATCTTTCTTTCAACCTCTTGGCACTTCATATTTTTTTAGACTACTAAAAAGTTGCAGTGGGATTTTCTAAGTGTTTTCACCACCTGAAAATGAATAAACAGAAGAGATTAAAATAAGAGAAATCGATTATTGGCAAGTTAGTATTAGGACTTATAGAAAGTGAATAGTCATATGAGACCAGTTATTTAATGATTGATTTTAGAGTATTCTGGGCTGGATGTGATGGCACACATCTTTAATCCCAGAACTCAGGAGGATTGCTGTGAGTTGAAGGCCAGGCTAGTCTCCATAGCAAATTCCAGGCCAGTTGGGGATTCATAGAGGCCTCTTCCCTCCAAAAAATGATTGTGTACTACTGTTCGATATGTAGCCTTGCTGTGTAGGAAGTGACCCCTAGGGTGAGTGACTTCTTGATCAGCCTTAGTAATGAGTAGGGTAGGCATGTCATTTGATGGCCTTTCCACGAAGTGCCATTCACCACCGGGGCAAAGCCTTAGGCTGCTTGATTGCATGAGGGATGGAAGCAGATTAATCACAGCAGAACTGTGGTCACAGGGATGGCTCCAGAACATCAGAGCCAGGGTCTCCGATTCTCCAGGCCTTTGCTTCGAGGGCCCAGAGTGACTGGTACAGTTGTTATCCATGTATTCTAGATAGAAAAAAAAAATGGAAGAGGGCCAGAGAAATGGCAGGTTAGAGTTTCTCTGACCTGGCTGTGTCTCCTCTGAAGAGTCTTCTACTCAGCGCATAGCTCCGCAGGGTGGGCCAGTCGTCATACAAGGGGCTGAAAAGTGGCATTGGTTTGGGTTTAGTTTTCAGCAAACCAGGCAGAACTTCTCCCTCAGCCCAGTGTCTTCGCAATAGCAGAGGTGTGTGTGGGTGCCATGCTGCCACAGACCTACAGTCCTGAAGTCAAGAATCCCAGTGCGGCGTGGGGTGTTTGTATGGGAGGTGCCTGTCTTCCTAGCCTCTTGCCCTCATTGATTACACATTGCTATTGTCTGTTAATCCAGGCCATTGGGAATGCCAAGACCACTCGCAATGACAATAGCAGCCGCTTTGGGAAGTTCATTGAGATTGGCTTTGATAAAAAGTACCACATCATCGGGGCCAACATGAGGACCTACTTGCTGGAGAAGTCCAGGGTGGTCTTTCAGGTGAGTGGCAGGACTCAGTCATTTGTATTTAGCTATCAGCCTTGTTCCTCCCTGCACTCACAGAGCAGCCCATCTTTTGGCTTGGGATCAACCTCCTTGTCTTTGCTCTTCTCTTTCAGAGTAAACATCCATTTGGACTAAGCATTAGGTCCACAAGTGTTTTGCACAGCTTCGCCTGTTGTGTGTTAAATGAGTGCTTGATCCCAGGATAAAGGACAGGGCAGTCTTCTTACAGCTTTTACAGTCTTACCTTTAGAGAATGTTATAAGTAGACCCTGGGTTTCGGCTTTCAGGGGACCTGCTTTGGTGGGTCAAAACATGGGTGGGACTAGAAAGAAAGGTGTATATGCTGAAATCACACACACACACACACACACACACACACACACACACACACACACACACACGTTCCTAGGAAGCAGGGCCCTCTTTTCTTGCCCACCGTGGTCCTTGAGTGCTCTCTGCCGACCCTCCTCTTCCTCCTGCTCAGCTATCCCTGGCCTCGGCCTGAACCCTTTCCCCCGTGTCTGGAGACGGCTGGTGCCACTAGCAACCCCATGCATCATTCTCCTGCAGCAGCTTTGTCCCCCCCCCACCGCTGGACTGAGACAGCAGAGGTGGCCTGAGTCGAGTGTGTAGCTTGCTTTTCCTTGTGCAGAGTGGCTTCCGGGCCCCTGGGGTTCAGCAGGATCCCCCAGAGTCTCCTGAGCTATTTCTTAGTGGGGAGTCGAGTCCCTGCTGATGAGTAACAAATATTTCATGAACTCTTAGACCAACCCCCTGCCCCTTCCCTCGTGGCTTGGCTGGGCAGTCCCGCATCCTTCCTTCACTACAGCAGAGAAAGCAGGCGGCTGTTTTGGGTGGACTGACGCAGCAGCACTCCACCCTGGCTTTGAGTTTCCTCTTTGATTGCTGACACTACCCAGGCCTCCTGAATATTTATACACCCTCCCCCTCCTACCAATTTAAGGTTGTTCTAGTCATGAGTGTCCACGGAAAGACTTCAGGAACCTTCCTGACTGCCTGGACCCCCAAAATAGGCAAGCTCAGCTTTAACTTAGTCCCAGCACCCCCTCCCAGGAGCTTCCAACAGAGAAAGAAGCAAAGGTCTGAAGAATGTTGGCCCAGCAGTAGGGATGGTAGTGTTTGCTGACTGAGTCACTGTTTGTGACATGACACTGGGGTGTAATGTAGAAAGAAAAAGGAAATGCCTGTTTCCGCATAAGCCAAGACGTAAAGTCCTCACAGAAGGCCCTGTCATAACAAATGAAAAATAAGGCCGTTGGAATTGCAGCTGGCCAGGGCATGGAAGAAAAACCTGAGGGAGGGTGGTCTAGCTCACACCATCTGGATGCAACGCCTGGGATCCGAGTGGTCAAGGAGATGATCTGGGGAATCGCCGCCTAAAATCGATCTCCTTTCCTCCCCCAGGCGGATGATGAGAGGAATTACCACATCTTTTACCAGCTCTGCGCGGCTGCCAGCCTTCCTGAGTTTAAAGAGCTCGCTCTAAGTAAGTCAACAGGTACACGGGGGTCCTTTGCAAGGGCAGCCAGGAGCTCTGCCCAGAACCCTGGGTTGTGGGTTCTTGTTTCAGCTCTGTCCCTGCTGTGGTCCTGCCCTTTAGTCCCATCAGAACCTCGCTGCCAGTTAGTAAAGCAAGTTAACTATATCTAGGCTACCTGCAAGCAATGAGCTGCGGAGCCAGGGCTAGCTGCGGGGGCGGGGCAACCTGTTTTGCAGAGCGGTGAGGTTGTCACCACTTTCAAAGGTGTGATGGTTCAGTCGGTGCCGCACAAGCGTGAGGACCTGCATTTGGATCCCCAGTTAGCCATGTGTGAGTCCATGTCAGTAACTCCAGCACTGGAACGGAGAAAAGAATTCCTGAAGTTCTGTGGCCAACCAGCCTGCCTAGCTGGAATAGATGGACTCAGGCTCAACAAGAGGCCCTCGGTCAAACAGTAGGGGAGAGAAGTGAGAAAGGAAGGCATCTAATATGACCCCTGGCTGCCACGGATGCACACAGACCCACACAAGCATGTACATATACAGCATGCATGCACGGATTTAAAAAAAAAGAAAAAGAAAAAGAAAGAAAAAATGAGTTTCTTCTTCTGCATCACGAGAAATGGATCCCTTTCAGAAGATCTAGAGATTTATATAATGCTCATCACTTTTCCTTTACCATTGTGTGTTAAGTCATATTTCAGGGTTTGAGACAAAGGATAGGAACAGTGCTGGCCATGGTGGGAAAGGCCACAGAGCACACATAGGCAGGATAAGTCACAGTTAAGACAAGTGAGACTCAGTACTGCAAAACTATGGATCCCTTTTGAACAGGCATGGAAGTTTCTAGCATATCCATGGTAGAGCACACACTAGAAGGAAGTGGAAACAACCAAAAGTGCCTCTCTTGTCTCTATCAAGTGAGTGGGCACATCCTTTGTTTTCCTCACAAATGCATTAGCAAGTCCCCCATGTTTTGAGGCATTGATAGGGGAACAGTGGTAGGCTGGCTTTTATTCCTGGCTCTGTTGCAGGCAGCATCTCTCCTTGGACTGGAGCTCCTGCCTCGTCTGTCTGAGACTAGATGAAGTCTTGGTTCTGAGACCTCAGATACTTAGTGATGAGGGGCCAGCCTGGAGCTGAACAGCATCCTGCCCTTGGCCTCTTATCTGTATTTGGGTCTGTGTAGAGAGAGCCTTGGCTAAAAGATGACGTAAAGAGTTGGTTTGTCTAGGCAAAGGCTAGTTGGTCTTTGCAGCTCTGAGATAAACAGATTGCTGAGGCCATGTCCCCAAATCTTAGCTATCCTAAGAATCCAGCATGGGTCCCATCTATGCCCTTAGTAGCTACAATCTATCAAGTGGTGTCTAAGTCACTGGTCTCTTGCTGTAAAGAGACACAAGGACCACAGAAACTCTTAGAAAGAAAGCATTTAAGTGGGAGCTTGCTTACAATTTCAGAGGTTTAGTCCATTGTCATTTAGTGGGGAGCATGGTGGCATGCATAACACTAAAGAAGTAGCTGAGAGCTACATACTGATCTGCAGGCAGAGAGAGACAGACTCTGGCATTTGCATGAGCTTTTAAAACCTTGCAAGCACACCCCTAGTGACACACTTTCTCCAGCAAGGCCACACTTCCTAACCTTTCAATTCTTTCAAATAATGCCGCTCCCTGGTGACTAAGCATTTGCGGGCAATTCTTTCTCAAACCAGAAGAGTGGTTCCAGATTTGCTTCCCTCCTGATTAGTTCCTGTGGTGGTTTTTGTACATATTACATATCTTAATTCATTCATGAAACTTGACTCAAGCCATGTCAAGTCAAGTCATATTGAATGATACAGCTATGGGTTCTACCATAGCTTAGCCTGTCAATTGTAGTATGGAATGGTAATCACTATGTCATAAGAAGCATAGTCTCAGGCCAAAGCGTCCTCTATGAAAAGTCCTAGTTTACTCGGAACCCTGAAAGGACACATTGGATGGCACCCACTGTGCTGGTCTGTCTTGTGCAGTTGCTGGCAAGTCTGACCTTTCCAGGGTTACCATGGCTTCCCAAGGACAAGGACTGCATGCTCCCAGCTAGTCAGTGCAGGTTCTCAGTGGCCCTTGTTTGAACAACAGCCTGACCTGGGGCCTTTTGGGTTAGATGCCAGCTCTTAGTCGAGAGTGACCAAATAAGCAGCCATGAAAAGGACCACATCCTCCTCTTGTCTTCCTAGAAGGGGGGTACAGTGGGGTTTTCATAGCTGACCTGCAGAAGCACTTTTTCTCTAAGGTCGGTTTTATGGACAATCAAATACTGACAAGATCCACCTGTCTGGCCACTTCGTCCTGAATGGAACTTTAATAGGGAAGTTGTCTAACTTTTCATCTACATGAGTTGTATTGAGGTTTAAAATGGCTTTTCCTTATCCGCTGTTTGTGAAAGGTACAGACTCCCTGGGCTTCTGCCAGGATCCTTGAAAATTACTCAATTCAATCAATTTCTTGCATCTTGCTTGGAGAGAAATGAAGAACCTCTGATAAGCTTATAGCCTTGTGGGTGGATTGGCTATGAGTCCTGAAACTGGGTTTTTGGTTTTGTCGATAACCCTGATAAATAGCTGAGAAAGTCAAATACATGGACTAGCCAAAAGCTGCAGGAGATTCCATAGACACCATAATCCTTCTCTTGTTCTTAACATAAAACACATTATACAAAAATCTCTGGCGCCCTGGCATGAACTTGTGCATTTGTCTGAAGGTGGAAGGCATGGGTTTGTGTCTTGTCACTCAGATTCTTCCACTACACCATTGCTGTTCTTTATGCTTAAAATGACCTTGGAAAATTTAGAAGGAGGTCCAGTGGTAATTTCGTTAGGGAATAAGTGATGGTAAAGTTCCCATCTTCCTTAAATCTATTGCTCAGGTGCTTAAGAAAGTTCCCTTCCTTTTTACTATCACATATGTGTTGATACAGTTTCATAGCAGTCACCACAGACTTGCACAGGTCATAGTACAGCCTGCCCAAGTGAGGTCCAAGCTCTGTGACATTGGCCTTGATGTTTGGTGCTCCAATCATAGATTGACGGCCTCTTTGTGTTCTGGTGACTGCCTGGGCTATTGTCTGTCTGATGAACCAGTTAATAGGCATTTTAGTATTTATTTCTCCTTGTAAATTCTTAGGAAAGAGGGGGAGGGGGAAAGGAGGAGAGAGAGATCACAACTGGATCATGAGAGATGCTGTTGTTCGTTGGGAAGGCTAGTGCTGGCTTCATGGACCCGAGTGGAAGAGAGCTGAGCTGTTGTGTGATGATAACTGGTGACGGCAGCAGGCAGAAGCAGGGGACAGAGAGGATCTTGTTGATAGCAGTCAGAGTCTTCGGCAGGTGACTTCTGCAGACAGTGTCACCCGAGCCTAAGAAACGACCGGCTGGACCTGAGTTTGGAAATGCAGAGCAGGAAAAGATGGAGGTGATCAGTCAGACACAGAACAGCAAGCAGTAGGGCCCTAGCTGTTGACAGTGAAGGATCTTTTGAAGATGCTGAAAATGTCTTCCCTCCAACGCAGAAGCCAGATGGCTCCTTTAGAGTCTCTAGTGACCATGCTGTCTTGGCTGACATTCAGTAATGAGTAAAAAAAAAAAAAAAAAAAATCAAAGTCATGGGACACTAAAGATCAATCATCTCTTCAATGGAATGCTCCAGTAGTAGGCTCTCCATCCTGGTCATCCCCCGGTGAGCCTGTGCACCCCCCCTCTGCCCCTTAGCATGCCGTAGTCATGCTCAGTTTACATGCTGGAAAGTGGGAGCAAATGGAGTAAGTTGTCTTAAGGTGGCACTGGGAAAGTTGCCAGTAAGCTATTTTGAAAAGTGAGTACAAGAGGAGGAATTGCTTTATTAACCTTTGAGATCTATTCTTGCTCAGCACCCTGAGCTTGTAGAGTAATTAGCTATGAAAGTGCTAAGTATGTTTTGAGCGTAAGTCATACAAATTTGCTTCTGTTGAAGCTCTGAGAAGGTAAAAGGCTGAAGTCCTTTCTCTTTCAGTTCAAGAATCTTGGCCTCCATTCATCTAAGTAGGTTAAGTTCATCCTCCAGCAAACCTCTCTCAGCTCATAGTAGATGCTCTTTGCATTCCTTTCTACTGATTCATATTCAAGTCTAGGCCTAGCCTATTGCAATGGTGGTTGTATAGTCAACCTGAATGTGTAGTCCATGCTGGGCCTGGCAGTGTTGAGTACTCGGTTTTTCAGAGTTGTTGGCAGGCTTCATTGTGACCTGGAGCATTGATATTACATAGGAGCAGCACCAGGACCGAGGTAAAGAAGAGAAAATAGAGGTGGTTAGGAACTGTCAACCGCATGACAAAGGGATGGCAGAGGAGCAACTGTGAGGAGATGGGCGTGTGTGGGACTGGAAGAGAAGGAAGGAAAAGCCATGAACCTGGAGGGGTGGAAGGTGGCCATGCCACAAGAGGTGTAGGACATTGACCCTTGGCTGGAGGGCGGTGAGACTGTTGAAGGGCTTTTCTGTAGGCAAGTGATGTGACTGAAGTCACCAGCAAGGCAGGGGGTGGGGGCAGTAGCAAGTCTTTATCTATCCCACCTGCCATCGCCCAAATCACAACACAGAGACTTACTATTATTTATGAAAGCTCAGGCGGTAGCTTAGACTTGTTTCTAATTAGCTCTTATAACTTAAATTAACCCATTTCTAGTCATCTATCTGCTGCCATATGGCTCATGGCTTGTTACTTCATCTCCTACACATCATGTTTCCTCCGCATCTTGCTGAAGACTCCCTTCTTCTTCCCAGCATTCTCTCTGCCCTGGAAATCCTGCCTGGCTTTTGGCTGTTCAGCTTTTGATTAAACCAGTCTGAGTGACACATCTTCACAGTGTACAAAAAGATTATTTCACAATGTGAGGGGCCGAGGTTGAGAGAGTGTAAGCCAAAATAAAAAGATGGGTTTAGAATCTTTCACAACATTCCCCCCTCCCCCAGGACAACACTTGGCGAAGGTCAGACTCACAGAATTAGCAGGTGGCAGGCAGGCAGAATGGAAAAAGACCATTCTTGGGAGAAAAATTGAAAGACATGGTGTTGAAGGACTTGGAGTTGCTGTGGAGTGTGTTTAGCTGACGTGTATTCAGTGTACATTACCAGTTCCAGGGAAAAGTATTTGGTGGTGGTGGGGGGGGGGGTTCAGGGAAAGAGGAAAAGCAGCCCATGTCTGGTCTTGGCTTCCCGTCAAAACCAAGTGTCATACACACAAGCATGAAGTACCAGGCAGAGCTGTCCTCACATGATGTCAAAGACTTAAGTACTTCCCAAAGATAACTTTTTTAAAACTTGTGTGTATATGTGTAGGTGTGTGTACATGAGTGCCAGTGCCCACAGAGGCCAGAGGCTCCAGACCCCCACAAGTTGAAGTCACAGGAGGTTTTGAGCCTGCTGGCATAGAGAGGTTCTTAGTGTCCAACTTGTATCCTCTCTAAGAGCAGTGCATGCCCTTAACCATGGAGCCATCTCTTCAGCCCCTCCTCACCCCAGTAATTTTTACTGGACTAAGTCATTGTTCTTCATTAAACCTCTGAGGCCAGACCCTTCAGAGGAGCAGATGTTACCATCCTCTGAGTAATGCATTCCAAGTGCTTGTTGGGTATTTGCCCTTTGCAAAGCTTGTCTCTCACTTGTAAAATACTACTGACTCTCCTGTCTTTCCAGCTGCCAAGGCTGTCAGAGGCACAGCTGAGGGAGGGGACAGAACACTAAGGATCCCAGTGCTTCCTTGTCCTTACAGCCCCGACTTTGTAAAATAGACAAAGCCAAGTCCCTGACGCCCTCCACTGTCCCTCACTTGTCAAATGTGACTGCTGGATGAATATCACCCAAGGCCAGAAGTGTGAGATTCCAGGATGTAACTCTAAGTATATATTTTCCTTGTATGTTAGGTCCTTTAAAAAGTCCAATCTGAATTAAGTGAGGTTAAACTGAACTTCCCATGACCTGTTTACATCACCAACTTGTTCACCATGCCAGTTTTATATGCACACAGCCACACACTTCGAGTACAATACAAGTTACTTTATTGCTCAGTTTTCTCTCTCTTTCCATTGCCGATAGGGTATTCTAAAGGATGATGCATCCATCTAATACCAAAAACTGGTGTAAGCTAGCATGTTCAGAGTAGACATCCTCATAGGTGGTGATCTGAGGGTGATGAGGAATGAAGATCTCTCTAGTGTCTCCCTTCTTCTGCCTCCCACAGCATGTGCAGAGGACTTCTTCTACACTTCCCATGGAGGAAACACAGCCATCGAGGGTGTCGATGATGCAGAGGACTTTGAGAAGACCCGACAAGCCCTCACACTCCTTGGTAAGGAACTGCTGAGTGAGAGCAGCCGGCACAGTGAGGGGAGGTCTCACTGGCTGACCTACTAAGTCTTCTGAGCCTTGCTGAATGTTTTCCTGCACTCTTACCTCTCTCAGTCCACAGGCTCCAACGTTTACAATTTGGAAGTTTTCTTAGAAATAAGCTTTTGGGCCAGGTACTGCGAAAATATCCTGCCACTTCCTTGGGTGTTGAAACAGATGAAGAAAAACCCAGTGAGGCCATGTCATTGTGTGCTGTGGTCTGAGTTCAGAGGCAATGTGCGCTCCCCCCACACACACCAGAAAGGCCCTCCCACTGAGCCAGACCACCTGCATACTAGCCACAGCATCTGAGAAGCAGCAGCCCCCAGTGCCTGGGAGCCCTCGTGGTACAAACAGTGCTGGTGTGCTAGCTGTATGTGTTGTAGTCCTCGAAGTAGGAAGTTCTCGGTGACTTTCAGTAGCAGATGAGCCTGGGAGAGCTGGGGAGAATTGTCCCTATCCGAGCCTGTTAGGGGAGAAGCACTCCTGGGTTCCTGAGATGGAAGATAATTCTTCCTAACTAGAAAGTTAAAATAGTCAATCCTGGGGCCTGTAGCCAGGCAAAGGGGAGCTCAACATAGCCTGAAACTCAGAAAGTGACTCAGATGGCCACGGTGTCTTCCCTACCTCTTCTCTGACAGAGATGGAGCTTTTGGCTTCTCTGTCGGGTTACTCAGAGCAGCATCTGTTCAGTTCTGTGGTATAAGCCAAGGTTTGTCAGGGTTCAGATTAAATGTGAACAAACTGGACACGCCCTAGTCTCTATGGGGAGGAAATGGAAGGCATGTGCTGTGGTTCCAGTGTGGCCACTTCTCTGGGTAGCTGAGACATGGGTAGAGTTCGCCCTCTGTACCTGTGAATGATCAGGAGACAGAAAGCACTCTGGTTGTTCCAGCAGGAAGACAGCATCTTTATAATTTGAGCAACAGTGAGTGAGTGACTGTGGAAAGGCTGAAGTGGACACTGAAGACAGAAGTCAGAGAGGCGAAGGAAGTGCTGCTGTGGCTAGTATAAGGGACCAGACATCCCGGGGACTGTTGAGTAGAGGAACCAGAATTGTGGATAAACTTCAGACCCAGCTAGGAAGAGGGCAGAGTGTGCCCAAGGCTAAGGACCAGCGCCCTGAACAAGTAAGCTTGGCTGGACCTGAGTGTGGTGGATCCCTAGGGCCAATGTGAGCTCAGCAGGGAGATTGTTGTGCTCTCGGATAAATGGTGACAACCAGGAGGGACCAGACCCAAGCTGGGGACAACTTTCTGCTGCCTTTGCGTCACTGAGGTGCCCTTGGTTCAGAACCTTGATGCTCTGCCAGTTGGCACGGAGCAGCTCCCAGAGGGGAGGACATAGAGAATATCTTCGATACCGGCACTTCTGGCTTCCCCCAGCATCACACACCATACTGATCTCCACAGTGAGGGACTCAGGATGTGTGACGCTGAGCAGATGTGTTCTGCCCAGTCTGCCAACAGGAGAAGCACTCACCACGGGGCTGTTGCCCATTCTGGGCTACTGAGAGCAATGAGCAAGAGCTGGTAAGAGGGGGGTGGATACCTCCCAGGCTCTGATTTAAATACCTCTCATAGCAGATCACAATTGTGAAATTATTTCAGTAATTCTTTCTTCTCTACTCTTTAATAAATGTTCTCCTTTTTAATTACAGAGGTTGGAAATACATTGTCTTAAAATATAAAATAGTAAAGAGTTTAGGCTTTGTGAGTTGTGTGGGTTCTGTTGCCTCTGCTCTTCCCTGTGGCAGGAGCCTGCAAACAGCCTCAAATAAAGCAAGTAGGCAGGACTGTTTTATGGGGTTACACAAACAGCCTGTGAGCTGGAGAGTATGGCTGTCAACCTTGTTTTACTCATTAGGTTTAATTGATGGTTTTTTAAAGTTTTTGAGAATTTCTTAAATCAGTACTGTATTACATCATTTCTACCCTTTCTTTCCCCTTCCCCACTCATCCTATGTCTCCCCCACACTATTCTCAAATTTATGATGTATGCATTCAGATCATGCAATGTTGCTTATATGTACATGTGCTAAGACTGAGTACTTGGGATCCAGTAACCTATCAGGGAGCTCATCTTTGTAGAAAACTGATATTCCCTCCCTTAGTAGCCATTGGTTGCCTATGACCCTCCCTTAGCAGCCATTGGTTGCCTGAAACCCTCCCTTAGCAGCCATTGGTTGCCTGAAACCCTCCCTTAGCAGCCATTGGTTGCCTGGAACCCTCCCTCAGCAGCCATTGGTTGCCTGGAACCCTCCCTTAGCAGCCATTGGTTGCCTGGAACCCTTCATTTAAGCATGAGACCTTGTGAAATTTCCCCCATCCATGTTGGCATGACAACTCTGTGGTCACTGTGCAGGTCTACTTTAGGAAATCACATTGTTGAGATTCACGGGTACAGCCTTCCTGCCATGTCTTAAAAGACACTCTAAGAGCAGGCACCCTGGTTCTGTGGCTGTTGCAATCTTTCCATTTCATTTTCATAATTTCCCCTCCGCCTTAGGTAGAGGGTTGCACTGCAGTGTTGTGTCACTTATCATTTATAGGCATTAAGCATGGAATGTTTAGTTTTTGCTTGTTCAGAGGATCCCCTGATAAGGCTTCCTTGTTGGTGATGATTTTCCTTAGCTGGTGCTTGCTTGGGCTGTCCACTTTGTGGATTATCTGGGGAAAATGTTAACCCTAGTAAGACCTGTCTTTGCCCCTCAGTTATACAGGTGCTATGGCTGTTGTAGTTTGAGTGAAGCATGGCCTTAAGGATAAGCAGATGTAGCTGAGGGGCAATGTGGCCAACAGCTGCCATTTCTCCAACAGAAGGCAACTTGACTAACATCCATCATACCGTTCTGTCAACTTTTTTAATAAGCTTGAAGCACTCTGAAATTTGAAAAGAACTAATGCCTCCAAGCTAAATCTAAATCTTAAGAGCTATGCCTTTGGTAATTGATGCAGGCAAATAACAAATCTGACGATCAAGTTTGTTGCCATAGTGTTTCCAGGCTGGGAGTGTTTCTGTCACCGTTGGGGTATGCAACACCAGACAAACAGCCACCTTTAGCTGGCACTGCCCATAGCTGGAACGGTGATCCCAGGGGTGTGGTGGAGTGGTCTCCTTTTCTTCCCCTGTTGGCCCTGTGGTTGTGCCACAGATGTTTGCAGGATATTAAGTTGGGAGAGAAATGACTGCAGATAAATGGCCATCTTTATTAAACTCATAAAAGCATCCATAAAGTGTCTGGTTGAAATGAAGTCCAAAAATGAGTCAATCCTTCTGCTGCCTCTCCGTGCTCCTGGATAAGTTAAATGATGATGTGCCCCATCTGGTGTGATCCAGAACAAGCAGAGTGAGGCGATTTCCCTTTCAATAGGAGCCCCTTTGCCCTGTGAGTGGTAATTACTTGGCCTGGCTGGTTTTAAGAGTCATTAACCCAGGAAGGAAAATCAAACAATTTTTAAAGTCCTTAAAAAGGGTAAAAAGTCCTTTCTACCATAGGACAGATATTGGATGTTACTCACGTGTCTTTTTCTCCTTCAGGAGTGCGGGAGTCCCATCAAATAAGCATCTTTAAGATAATTGCTTCCATCTTGCACCTTGGGAGTGTAGAGATTCAGTCTGAGCGTGATGGAGATTCCTGCAGCATACCAGTAAGTAGCACCAGAGATAGAATGTGCACACTGAACTCGGATCCTCCAGCCTGATACCATGGGCATTCGCCTCTGTGCTTAGAGGGCACCTTTGGTTATTTATTCTGAGCAATAGTGACTGCTGTTTTTCTCACTGATAATTTTTTTTTTTTAAAGAACCAATCTATTTCGAATCAGCCATCAAGTTTCTATCACTGGGACAGGGGATTTAGTGGCTAGTCAATAAATTTGTTTGATGGGCTCATTTCCCAAGTACTCTGAGGTACATAGACTTCTACACCATGTCATCAATCTATTGAGTACCTTCTGGGCCCTGACTGAAGTCTTTGCAGCAAGGGAATAGGATATTGGACTCCATAGTTGGTGGCTGCTTCTAAAAGAGCTGGCATTCTAACTGAGAGCCAGGATGGGATGGCTTGTGCTGACCTTTTCCCAGCACAGAATATTCAGTGAGGCATCTGAGTCAAAGGCCTACCAGCTAAGGTGGCTCCTTAGAGGTTCATGATAGAAGTCCCTTCCCCTGAGCCTAGTGCCGCCACTGATGTCTGATGGACAGGAGTGTCTGTGTGGAATGGAGGATGCTGGAGGGAGTTCATGTGATTGGGTACACAGCAGTTGCTGTGGCCTGCCTGTACCTTAATGCTGTTGGCCAGGGCTAAAACTGGCACTCTGACCTTGAAGAGGTGTATCTGCCATGTTTCCACATCTGTGCCTATTTGTGACTAGCCTAGAAGGAAGTATAAAGTGTGATTCTTACTTCTCAGGATGTGGAATTTAAATAATAGGATTCTAGGAAAAGTCCAAAGATGTCACTACAAAATCCAGATGTGGGCTACAAAATCCAGATGTGGTTATATGCCCGTGCCGTGGTCTAGAGTTAACAGAAGTTCAGAATGTTCCTGCCTTTAGGGAGGAAAAGACCTGAACTCTATCTGGTTTTAAGAGAGTTCCTCCCCAACCTCCACTCCAGCCCCACACATGATCCTTAAATGAGAAATGTTGTTGGGCATGAGATGGTTCCTGGGCTGTCACCCTCTCCAGCATGGACTCTGTAGCCTCATGAGAGCTTTGAGGCTCCCGCTTGCACCTCTGAGAAAGACAGGGTTTGGGAGCTTGCAGGATCCCAGAGCAGTTTCTGACTTCTGACTTTCACAAGCTGCAGCGCATGTGTGCGCTGTGGGGTGGGTGGAACCTCCAGTGCAGTAGAGATGTCAGCGATGATGCTTTCCTAGCAAGTGGGGAATTTCAAGGACGTCTATCTGGTGAATACAGGCCCAGCCCAACCCTAGTAGTGAGTTTCTGAGGCTGGTGAAGAATCGACCCTCTGGGGTCTTTGCCCTAGGGAGAAAAGTGTACAGAGTTTATGCCTCCCAAAGGCATACCCCTTCCTAGCAAATGCCCTGTGTATCTTTAGGGCAGCTGAATTCTGTAAGGGACAGGGAAGATTGGGAAGACATGCATTGACAAATTCCTGGTAAATTCCTGGTGATACGCAATTTTGGTGTGTGTGTGTGTGTATTGCAAGGTTAGGTTTTTCAGCTTGAGCTCTCCACCTGAGTGACACACTCCTTGCCATGGATTCTCACAGCATGCCAAGCCTCCTTGCTTCCCCTCACCACAATGATTTTGCATTCCTTATGTGATTATTTTCTGTATCTCTTCCTCCTCCTTCCCCTCCTGCCTCTTCCAAACTGATGAAGGTGATAAGTCTACTTGCTCTCAGTCACCTTTGCAGTGTTCAGGACCCAGCAGGCACTCCAGAATGGATAGCTGGGTGATTCATTGAAGTTGTAGAGGCCACAATGGTGATAAAAATGAAAGCCACTGTGAATTGAGACAGAACTCGGTGGGTGCCAGTGGGAAGTGAGGCCCTGAGCACTTGCACTGGGAAGTCCAGCCTTGGACTTGTAGGTACTGTGTCTCTGATATTATGACTAGTCTTTCACTCCTAGGCGTTCAGATGGGGGAGGAGTCATTGATCAGTGCCTGTTCTCACCACCACCATGAAGTGGTGGGACCATGTCTGTGGTGCCACTGTTCTGCTTGGCACATGGTAGCACCGTGTGTTTGTGAGGTGTGTGCAAAGATGGACTATCAGGACACACTCAGAAGAGTGGGCAGAGGACACGGGTGACAAGGTGAACTGTGTTGGTGAACTCAGAAGGACAGGTTGAAGGTCTAGGCTGTGAGTGATGGCAGCGTCAGGGTTGCCAGGGTTCCTTCCGCCTGCCCTCTCTCAGGGGTGTAACTTAGAGATGCCCCCTCACCGGCCTATGTCCACTCCCTCCTCTACACACTGTGAGTGGAGGGAGAACACAGGCCCGCGAGGAGGCCTTCACTCGGGGCTGACGGTGACCTCCATAAGTTCTAGATAGTACCCATTCTGGTTGTTTGGGCTAGAATGGACCTTTGCCAGAGCATGCTTCTTCCTATACAGAGGAACGAAACCTAAATAAATCCCAGAGAGAGGAACCTCTTTCATAAAGGGTGGAATGACTAATGCTCCTGCCAGGACAAGGTCCAGGCAGGGTTCCTTCCCAGGACCACTTCTCACTTACTCATAAATTTTTGAGCAAGTGACCTGGGCCGCCCATACACACTTGCCAGTGGCCCATGGTTGCTGATTTGAGAAGTGTGCTGCTGAGAACTATTTTCACGTGGATCCTTGGTATGCTCCTCTGGTCCATAGGTAAGTTTGCTGTCTACTTATAGGCAGTACGCCTTCTGCTCTGTAGTTTTTATTTTTAATTAAGGCATGAGAATGTGTTCCATGATTGCCAGTGTTACCATAGAGATGCCACAGTGTCCAATTACTTGGACACCAGAGGCAATTTTTCCCCTTGAATTTGGCAGTACAGGCTCATAAAACTAACCTGCTGTCTATAACGCTGACTGTTTTAATGGATTTATCATCATCTAATTATGTTTAAATGTAATTGCATGATGTTAAATCGGTTTCTGTTAGCACCTTTAATCAACAGTCAGAAGTGGTGGTGGGGAGGGACAGAGAAGTCCCCACTGTGGTGTCTGGGAACTTGTCCCCCGATGGCTATTAAAGAGTTAGCTCCAAACTGTGGTTCCATCTCTGCCGCACTCTAGCATGGGGGGAGGGGGTCGGGAATGGAAGAGGGTGCCTGGGAGCTGGTCCATGTTGTTGGCTGTAGGCAAATCACTCATTCAAATGTCAGGGGATCCATCTGTAGTGTGTGCCTAGCAATTAAGACTTCCTTAAAAATAGGTCAGATGAACAAATTGGACACTTGCCACCTGTGAACTTGTTGCCTGCCAAGCAGGCTCCAAATTCTAGGCTGAATGGCAACATTATGTTGGAGCAGGCAGGGGTGGAGGGGCTGCAGAGCCAAAGCTGTGCCCAGAAGTAGCCATGACGCCGTTAACTGTTTACTGAGTGTGAAGGACAGGTCCCTACACACCACGCCCAGCCTACTCAATCAAGCTGGCTGTCTGGCTGGGTGGTCAGGGAGCCTCACTCAGCTCATTTTCCTCATCTGAGTAATTCGGGATAAACCAGAATGGCAGCTCTCAAGGGGAGCCTGACCCCAGAGAGATGAGGATCTTTGTTTAGATGAGAGAGAATGTTCTTTAACATGACTTGTCTTTTGGTACGTAGGAGCTCAGCTGTTTAAACCTGCTGTGACACTGGTTTGTGCTCTCTCCAGGGTGTGTTCCCACCCATGCTTGGGGAGCACGCTGGTCTTGAGTTTGGGGGAAGGAGCTTTCTTTTCTAACATCTTATTTTATATTGATGTTTGCTTTGGCTAGAAGGCTAGATACTGATAGGGGTAAATGGCCTGAGGATATAATGTTGAGGGGAAATGATAGTGTTGTCTGTGTTAATTTTTTTTAAATTTTTATTAAATAGCCTTCATTTAAATCCTACAGTTGGCCTCATCAGGAATTGAGACCCATAAGCAATCTAGAGCCATTAGGAGGTAACATCATGTTATGAATTTAAAAAAGCCTCTTCCAGCCTTAGATTTAATAAGCTGGCTTAGACACTTTGCCAAGTACAAGATGAACTTCTGAATAAGCACCAAAGAGGATAGGTTTTCTGAGGGGTTCCCTGAATGGTCAGCAGGGATTTTTTCCAAAAGGCTTGGATGGCTTAATGATGTGAGGCACAACCCTGTGTTGGACTTTGATTTTCTGGTAGTTTAAAAGCTAGGCAGTGTGTCTGGTAAACACAGGTCAGGACTCAAAGGCAGCCCTCTGTGGCAGCTGGGAAGCCAGGAGGAACGCTGTGTAAATGGTGCCTGTTTGCATGCCATCACTGCCCAGAAACGCTGCCCTCCAGGTTGGGGCTTGTTTCCTACCAGCACATCTGAACACACCCACTGACGTCACATATGATTTAGAGGACTGGAGTGTAAAACACCAGGATGGTTCCCATGTCCTGCCTGCCTGTAGGACAGTCACCAGTCCAGTCCCTCTTACAGAAGGGAACCGGAAGCCTGAGGACAGACCGAGAGCTTTGTGTAAAGGGCTTTGAGTGGGAGGCTGAGAACTGTTTTCCGGGGTGCTGTGAGTGCTGCGTGTGCCCTCTGCAGATGCATGCTGCATGCTCAGCTTGCATCTGCTCCTCTCTGGACTTGCCGTCCTGACCCTGGACTGCTTCTGCATTCCTAGGCTGTCAGCTCCCAGGTTGCTCCCTTCTCTCGCGCTGGCCCCTCCCACCGGTTACCTGGCAGTTCAGGAAGGGCGTGAGAACAGTGCACAAGGCTTTACTCTGTCGACTCTTTCCAATTTGGCCATTGGCAGGTGTGATGGTCAGTTTAAGCAACACCACTCAGGCTCTATACTTACCTGATGGGGGGTGTGGAGAAATAAATCGCTAGGGTTGAGAAGGGGTTCCATGGGTGCTGGGAGGCACTTGGCCTCTGGACCGGAGTGGGGAAAAAAATGTGCAGAGGAGCCTGTCTCCCATTCTCCCTCCTGATCCTGTCTTCCTTTCCTCAGCCCCAGGACGAACACTTGAGCAACTTCTGCCGCCTGCTGGGAGTGGAGCACAGTCAGATGGAGCACTGGCTTTGCCACCGCAAGCTGGTCACCACCTCGGAGACCTACGTCAAGACCATGTCCCTGCAGCAGGTGGTCAACGCCCGCGATGCCCTGGCCAAGCACATCTACGCCCAGCTGTTCTCCTGGATTGTGGAGCACATCAACAAGGCCCTGCACTCCTCCCTGAAGCAGCACACCTTCATCGGGGTCCTGGACATCTACGGGTAGGCCTGCACCCCAGGTTTCCCTCCACCTGCCGGGCAGCGGTGTGTTCCTGCTGCCAGGGAGGAGCCAGCAGAGGCCTCGGTGGCTTCCCAGTGCTTCCAGCCAGAGTTAAAGAGGTGCAGCGGCGGCGTTTGAGGCTGTTATAGCTGGAGTCACTGTAGACCCCAAACCAGAGAGGCCAAGTGTTTCACAGGTGACAGTTCCCAAGGGAGAATGTGCCCTGTCAGAACACTGATAGTCCTGTCCCATTGCAAACTCTATAACAGCATTTTTCCTAAGATAGAGTCTTGCTATGTGGCCTAGACTGGCCGCAAACTTGGAATCCTTCTGCCTCAGCTTCCCAGGTGCAGGGATTACGACTGTACACTGCTAGCATCAGATCCATTTTCACTACTAGGAAACAGACCCTAATTGGGAAATGACTTGTCTATCCTCATTCTAAAAGCCTCTCTCAGTTTTTGTATCTGTTCAGTCCTGTTTCAATCTACCACTTGATCTCACTGTGGCAGTGATTGTTTTAATATTAATTTTGCCCGATTCTGCATAAAGTAGTGCTATATATTGGCATGTGTGAGGATTATCTTCCTTTTAGAGTCTAGGGGGAACTGATGGACTTTTATGTATGACTAATCTCTGCAGGGTGAGGCCACATAGCTTGGAGGGAAGTATACATGACGAAACATCAGGAGACTGGCTTTCTCTAGCCAGGCTGCCACCGAGAGCTGAAAGACTGCAGATCACAACCCTTCTCTGGCTGTTTCTATGGCTTCAAGTGAGGTTGTGAGTCAGTCTTCCTGAGGTTATTTCAGACCCATCTAGACTCATAAGAAGTTATGTGGACAGGGCTGTATCCCACTTGCTCTTTTCTCACAACTGCCTTGACCTCTTTAAGCTTAGAATAGATTCAGTTCTCCTAGAAGTAATGCTCCTGTCTTAAAATAGCAACCCAGACCCATAGACTGCCACATTGCAAGAACAGGGATACTCTGGTGCAGCAGAGCTTGCTGGGTTGGAACTGCTGGAACCCACCTGAGGACAGCATAAAGGAGAATCCCCTTCCAAGTGGCCACTTCCTGTGCAGACAGGTTCTCCCACTTCTGGTCAATGCCTTGGCTTGTTGGTGGCTTTCACATTAGACCATATTTCACAGGGCATAGGAAAAGAGTTACATTTTATTCTGGGGTCAGAAAGACCTCAGAAGCATGCTGAAGAGTTAAGTCTTGTGCACACGGTAAATAATGCAAGAAGTCTTAGCGACTGTAGAAGGTTCCATCCGAGGGTTTAGATACGTTGTGGTGGATGTGTCAGATTAACACCAGAGAAGCCATACATGTTTGTACATCCAAGGCAAGTTTCCTGCAGGAGGTGAGAAGTGAACTGGATGGAGGGAGGGTAGAGCGTGGGAAGTAGGAGAGTCACTACCATTGGGAACAGAAGCACAATCAACGTGGTAAAAAATTCCCACAGTGTCGGAGCTGGAGAGATGATTCAGTAACTAAGAGCACATGCTGCTCTTGCAGAGGACCTGAGTTCAAGTCCCAGAACCTATATGGTAGTTTACACATCTATAACTCCAGTTTGGAGGGGCAATGCCTTAACTGGATTCAATGCCTTCTTCTGACTTCTGGGGATACCAGGCATGCAATCAGACAAAACACTCATATACATAAATATAAATAAATATAAAACATTCAAATGTGGTGGATGCAGAACCAACAGAAGTGGGAGGTGCATCCTCCAATGGCTTCTCGGGGGACAGCAGGGCACCAACTTCTGCTCAGTCTTCCTGTTGCACGGCGAGAGCACCACATTCTTATAGAACTTACTACCTGGCTGTCAGTAACTGATTCTTATTTTCCCTCTACCTTGAGTGTTTCCGGGTCATCAGATTTCAGGTGAGAAGACCTTCCCACTATGGGCGGTGTCACTCCCTGGGCTAGAATCCTGGACTATATTTAAAAGGAGAAAGTGAGTTGAGCACAAGCATTTATTGCTCTGTGCTTCTTAATTGTAAGGCACAATGTGACCACCTGCCCCATGCTCCAGATGCTGTGACTTCCTTCAAACCATTGACTCTCACCTCCAACTATGAGCCAAAAAAAAACCCCTTCCTTCCTAAGTTGCTTTTGTTGGGGTATTTTATTACAGTAACAGAAAAACCGCTACAACAGGTAGGTTAAAGGAATTGGATCAGATGTTATAACGCAGTATCTCCAGGTCTTCCTTCCAAACATGGCCCTAAAGATCAGTGTGGAATTAGAACTGACCGGAGTTCTGGACTATGGATGAGCTGCTTCATGTTTATCTATAAATGTGTTTCCACAGATCAGAGCCCACCCTGAAATAAGTACTTACTCAGGATACAAGCAAACACAGCAGGAGCTAGCACCACACTGCACATCTGTGCTCCACATGCACGGCCTGGCAGGTAGCTTGCGGAGTAGAAGAGGTTGTGGCTGCCTCTAGAAGACCGTGGTAGCCTGCTACCCACTGGTCTCTGCAGGCCTTCCGAGCAGACCAGTTCTAGACTTCCAGTGCCTGGGTATAAGAATGGCTTCTCTTTCTTCAGCTCCCTTGTCTGTTCTCCAAAATAGTGCAAGATAAGCAATACCCAGTGCAATTATGCCAAGCCAAGCTGTTCTAACTAAGGACCTATGAAGCTCCCTGTGGGCTGTTTCCTGCCAGGCAGGGCTGGACATTGATAGAGAACAGCCTGGCAGCTTTTGGCTGGAGTTTCCTTGCACGTTGATTAGCCAGCATTGGCCTCTATTGGCTTCATTAGTTACAATGGTAATCTTCTATTCTCCTTGAGGCATCAAGAAATAAGTGGCTCACTTTGGGGAAAATACACATTATTATTTTTGTCCTTGACTTCAGCTTTCAAATGCCAGGATTTGGTTCCAGCCAGTCCATTTGGGCAGAGGACAAGGAAGGAGGCAGTAGATAAACTTTGTGTTCCTCTGAGGAGTACTGCAAGAGAAGCTGGAGAAGGAGTAGGGAGATTGAACTCTGGGAAGAAGGACATGGGCTTTGTTATCTATTTTGTTTTTTTGTTTTTCTCTGTTGCTATGATTAAATACTCTAACAAAACCAATGAGAGAGAGAGAGAGAGAGAGAGAGAGAGAGAGAGAGAAAAGAGAGATAGAGAGAGAAAGACAGAGAGAGAGGGAGAGAGGGAGAGAGAGGGGGAAGAGAGAGGGGGGGAGAAAGAGAGTGAGAGAGAGAGAGTTAGTTTGTCTTAGCTCACAGTTCAAAGTCGAGCCCATCATGGTAGAAGTCAAGGCAGCAAGTTGAAGCATCTCATCACGTGTGTCCACCATCCAGAAACAAGTATGGGTGTCGGTGTTCACTGTGCTTCACAGCCCAGGACCTTTTAATGTTTGCTTCTGGGTCTCGGGATTATAGTGCACAGTCTGAGCATTAACCGCTTAGTGGAGGTGCCTTTGCACGCACCCCATTTCTACTCTGTAGACCCACCGTCCTGGGTTTGTAAGTCAGTTTGGTAGATTTACCGTTGCCTTCGTTTGCTGGTGACAGAAAGTCGTCTTGGTGTCGTTGGTTTGGTTTGGTTTTGGTTTCACTCTCCAGAGCAGGTGAATGTCCGGTCCCACTACAGTTACTCAGAGAGGACTGCCCAGCCTCTCCTGACCTGTGTAAAGGGGTGTTGTAGAGAATGAAGGGGGACAAACTCTGTAATTGCTTTTACCCATTGGCTTATAGACAGCATCCAGTTCTTGATGGCCCAGAAGGTCACAGGACATTGTCAACTTTAGAGCAGGCGTGGCTAGCTATCTTCAGTGTTAGACCTCACAGGCCATGTGATGCTATTATGTTGATCTTGAATGATCCTGGCATCTGAAGAGAGCTTTACATTTGGGGTACTCCACAGCC
This sequence comes from Peromyscus leucopus, assembly GCF_004664715.2. NCBI lineage: Eukaryota > Metazoa > Chordata > Mammalia > Rodentia > Cricetidae > Peromyscus > Peromyscus leucopus. The sequence goes on from NC_051079.1 coordinate 62,213,368, forward strand.
ATGTGCAATCTTCTAGACTCATGCAAGGGTGTCTAGCCTTTTGACACTGCAAAACAATACTATCATCTACAGCATTCATGCTGTGGAACTGCGCAGTCCAGTTATCACAGAAAACCATGGAAAGATGGCTCAGTTGATAAAGTACACAATATCCAAGCAAGAGAACCTAACTTTGGATCCTTGGATTCATGTTTTTAAAAAAAAACTAGGCCATGCTGGGGAGCCAGAGATGGGAGGATCCTTCGGGCTTGCTGGCCAACAGGCTAGCAGAATCAGTGAGCTCCAGGGTCAGTGAGAGAGACTGTCTCAAAAATAAGGTGAAAAAGTGACTGAGGAAGACCAGTGACCCTGGCCTGTGGCCTTCCCATGTACATGTATGTGCTCACTCCCATCCATGTGCACCCATACCTGCACACACATGAACACATATACAAAAGTCACAGAACACAGTGTTTGAAGAAAGTTTATGATTTTGTGTTAGGGGCTATAGTCACAGCTATCTTTGGCCACACATGAGCCATGGGTTGGGCGTATCTCATCGTCCTTTGGAATATGCCCCCCATTAATTGAATGCTCAGATGAAGCCCCATTTTTTTCCTCTATCTATATTCAGCCCCCCAATACTATAACCTCACCTCTAAAAGCCTAGAACAGGTTAAGTTAATACTCCCCTTGTCTTAGGGTTCCTGTTGCTGTGAAGAGATGCCATGACCACAGCAACTCTTATAAAGAAAAACATTTAATTGAAGTGGCTTGCTTACAGTTCAGAGGTCCAGTCCATTATCATCATGGTAGGACATGGCAGTGTGTAGGCAGACACGGTGCTGGAGAGGTAGCTGAGAGTCCTACATCTTGCAGACAACAGGAACTGGTCTGAGACAATGGGCTATATCTTGAGCACATATGAGACCTCAAAGCTCCCCTCCACAGTGACACACTTCCTCCAACAAGGTCACACCTACTCCAACAAAGGCACACTTCCCAGTAGTGCCACTCACTTTGGGGGCCATTTTCCTTCAAACCGCCACACCCCTGAAAGTTTCTCATCTACTCCAATAGCTGGCAGACAGCTTTCCAGTAGTCAGCTGGGGAAGGGGGATCATGGCTTGCTCTTCACTGCAGTTCTTAAAAGTTTGGCTGATGGATTTGGAGAGGTATAGTACCTGAGGGTGGCCATTTTCTGATTCTCATGGAAATAAGGAGTGAGAAGGCCCTGGGAATTAAGACCCTGGCAGACTGCCTTCCTTCCGTCAGTGCCTTGGAGTGGGTTCTGGAAGAAGGACAAGCTTTGTGGCCAGACAGACACAAGCACAGGAGCAGTTGGAAGCCCTGCCATTTGAAAGTCCAACCAGCAGACTGAGAGTATTAGTAGACAGATGAGTGTGGCAGTTCTTCTAGCAGACTCAAGGGTGCCCTTGTAAGAGTTCGTGGCTCCAGGGTGGGAAAGCACCTAGAAAAGATATTTGTCTCTGTTCCCTGATATCCGTGCATGATGGCTCCATTTTTGAAAATTCATCTAGAACAAATCTCCCCAAGTAGGCTTCCTGTGTGCTGCTCAGCCCTCCCCTGTGTGAAGTCCGTATCTACCCTTTACTTGTGCCGAAGGTCCTGGGACCTCCCACCCACACGCCAGAGGAGCTGCTCTTGGCCAGCATTCAAGAGGCGTGCACCGCTCTGCTGGGCCTCCACTCTTGAGGCAGGAGGCTCACGGAGGTAAATCATTAACTCAGAGCCAAGGCACGTTCTTGTCACTGCAGTTTCATCCTGTGGTGGCTTTTGCTGTCTTTTGAGAGGCATCTGTGGCTCTCGCTCCTCCCTGAAACTGGGTCCAATGAGAAGGAAATTGTACATTGCTTCAGTCACATCTTTAGCACAGAAGGAAACAGCAGAGTGGTCATTGCACCCCCTGGAAGGACAGGTGCCATGTCTCAGCCTCATTCTGTGTGTTCTCCTCCCTCTCTCCTGAGAATTCTGGTCTAACTCTTCTCAGGACAGATCCATTTCCCTCCTGTATATGAGTTTCCTTGTGGCGTTTTAATGCTATGGACTAAGTGTGTTTATTTTTAAAGTCATTTCTGTTGATGGACAGAATGACCACAAATATAATTCTGTTGGAAAGAGACATCGTCCTGTCTGCCTGACCATGTGCTTCTGAGGTTGAGTGTCTTAGTCATTTCCCAAGTCAGCCGAGCCTCTCATTCATCTCCAGCATTACAATAATTATGCTAGATGGCAGAGGAATTGTTACCAGATAATATCTTAGAAACAGGGAAATTATGAGCTAATTTCAGCCATCTCACATTAATGAGAATGTTCTTTGTGGAGTGCCACCAGTGTAAACCTTTAAAAAGTGACAAGTGGAACATACTTAAATCCTCTGTCTGCAGAGCTCAGGGCTGCTCTGCCAGCACACCCGGCGGCCATTAGCTGGCCATTTGCTGGGCTGACTCTTTAATCTTCCTTGTAGGCTATGTTAATTAAATTTCCTCTAGGTTTGGAGAGTCATCAGCTACCACTGTGGGTGGAAGGGGGGATGATTGAGGTTCTAAGCTCTATAACTTGGTCTACGGAAGTGCTAGCTGGCCCGGGAAGGGCCATTCGACAGGGTAATAACTGTTGCCTGGGCTGCATTGTGGTGGGGCCGTGACTCATCATAGCGTTTGAGTCTTTGATCTTGTTTTATTAACCTGGAGTCATTTTTCCCATGTGGGCATGGCCAAAGGCTGTACTTTAATGTGGCTGTCTCCAAGCAGTTGATTCCTTTGATCTGAAAGTGATTTCCCACTTTTCCATGTCTTAGACCTTGGTGGGGAGGTGGTGCGGGGAAAGCCTGAGGCTTTCTGCACACTGCTCTGGGCCTGTTAGGCGGCTGGTGAGTCTATTTTTGATAGTCCCTCTACACAGAGAGCGATCTCCCCACTACTGTATCTCCAGCTCCTCACCAGGGACAGGAATGCCACCTCTTCCTGAAAGCAGTGTTCAGGGAAGGGCTCGCAATGACACCTGATGTAAGACGGAAAATTCAGTTGTCCATATTTATGAGCGGGAAGGGGTGGGGCTTGCGGGTGATGGGGAAGGCCAGATGAGGCCTGTAACTCCAGCCTCCCCGCTGCTGGACAGTACCACTTCCTTCCTCAGGCTCCAGGCCTCAGATACTCCTCCTCCCAAAAACATTCTCTTCACAGCCCTTCCAAGTGATCTCTTCTTCCCTTTTAAGTTGAACTTTGGCTCCTCTCTGAATTATGATCTTGACCAGAAGATTCTCTGGGTTCAAACACTCTGGTTTTCTGATGCTCTGACCTTGGGTAGTTCATTTCTTCATACATGAGCTTCCTCAGCTGTAGAGTAGAATTAATAAGAGAAAGAGAGAGAGAGAGAGAGAGAGAGAGAGAGAGAGAGAGAGAGAGAGAGAGAGACCCCTCACTCCTGGTTGTTGTAAACATTAAAGGAAAACCCACAGAGCCCTTGACCTCAGTGCTCAGTAGGTGCTGGTGCTGGCTAGCTTTATGTCACCTTGGCCCAGGCTAGAGTCCCCTGAGAGGAGGGAACCTCAATTAAGAAAATGCCTCTGTAAGATCCTGCTGTAGGCAAGCCTGTAGGGTATTTTCTTAATTAGTGATTGATGGGGGAGGGTCTGGCCCATCGTGGGTGGGGCCATCCCTGGGTATCTGGTCTTGGGTCCATAAGAAAGCAGGTTGAACAAGCCAGGGAAGCAAGCCAGTAAGCATCTCTCCTCAACAGCCTCTGCATCAGCTCCTGCCTCCAGGTTCCTGCCTTGTTTGAGCTCCTGTCCTGGCCACCAACCTGAGCTCTAGGTTCAGAGAGAGAATTCTTAAGGGAATAAGGTAGAGAGTGGTAGAGCAGAATGCCTCCTCTGACCTCTTCATGTATGCAGAGATAGATACATGTACCCACATAAACACCTGCATGTGCGTGCACATCACATACACACACACACACACCCAAAGAAAGCGGTTTTTGACATGGTAATTCTCCTAGCATAGTATCATTAGGAAAGAATGACAGACTTGAAGAGGTATATAAAATTGTCACAGCACTGATAGCAGCATATGATAGAAAAAGAACCAGATGTCCTTCACGGGGGATTAGTGAGTTGATACATCTGTGTGCCAGCTCCTAGGTGTTCTTGTAAATTGGGGAATGTGTCCTCGGTTTGAGAAGCAGTGACAGACCTGTGCTCTGTCTGTCCCAATCCAGGCTCCTCTGCAATTCCCAGGTCTCGGCCCACAGATCCATACAGACCTAAAATCAGTACCTTTGGAGAATAGTGTGGTGGTGTGGTTGGAGTGGAAAGTTAAATGATAAAAACGGGAGTAAAAGATGTGTCCAATTTTCTTTTATAAAAATCACCAAGAAAAGACCTGCCACTAGGCAAGAGAATCATGGTCGACCTTCTCATTGTCTGTCTGTCCTCCCTGTGATTCCCTGCTCAGTCCTTTATCAGTTATAAAGGAAGCTGTTAATGCCTCTGTTTCTAACCTCCCAAGGCTCTGCAGCACTGGGATCCACACCAGAAGTCTGTGCGCACAGGGAAGAGCGTGGCAGTTCAGGAAGGCAGCCTTGTTAGGCCCCACTGACTGCTTCCACGGGTGGTGTATCTTACCTGTGGCTTCACCTCTTTCCTCCCGCAGGTTTGAGACCTTCGAGATTAACAGCTTCGAGCAGTTTTGTATCAACTACGCCAATGAAAAGCTCCAGCAACAGTTCAATTCGGTAGGTTCGATGGATGGCCTAGGTTACCAAGGCAGGGGACTTGCTGTCCCCCTGCTGTGACACCCGGGCCACTTCTCTTCTGAGATTGGTGTGTTTCTGCTCTGCCAAGACCTCCTCTTTCTTCTTGGTGGTGCTCCTAGCTTTTGGAATTGGCTCTTCACTGCTGGGGTAGGAAATGTGGCTGAGGCATCTGGGTGGAGAGGGTAAATGCTCTCCCTTGATTGACCCACTCCTCTCTGAGCCTGAGCTTTCAGGGCAGTTAAGGAACTGAAGGTCAAGACGCAAGACTCCTTGAACTGGCTAGAGTCCAGCAACACCTGCAGGACTATAATATCCTAAGAGAAGGGTTGCAGAGGGCTGGGAAATCACCAAGCCGAGCTCTGCCATTTCCACTCCTGACTGTGAGTTAGTGTCCGGACCTTTCTGGCAGTTATCTGCCATCCTTCAAGACGGAGAACTTTACAAGAGCTTGGGGGGATAAGTGCCAAGTCTGTCTGTAGTGCCCTCACCTGGGCCTTGTGCTTCTGGCCTTAGCATGTGTTCAAGCTGGAGCAAGAAGAATACATGAAGGAGCAGATCCCGTGGACCTTGATTGACTTTTATGATAACCAGCCTTGCATAGACCTCATAGAAGCAAAGCTGGGCATCCTGGACCTGTTGGATGAAGAGTGTAAGGTAATGCTTACTGCTCCTGTTGTCATTGAGTGGGTCAGGTCCAGGTGCTGGGCAGAGGGCTCCTGTGTGATGCAAGGGAACCAATGAAATCTCATAGCTGGCCCGGGATCTGATTGTCTGAGCGGTGTCCCTCATGCTTGCTAAAAGATAACCTGTTGTGTAACCGGCAGATATTATCCTAGCAAATGTAGTCTTTCTTGGCAGAAAGCAGGTGCTGTGATGGTGGTATGGATTTGGTCTCTCATAGGTCCTAGTTGCCCAGAGAAGCAGCCAGCGTCTAGATAGGTGTTACCCAGGGTGGTATGTATAGTGTCAGATGGCTGTTAGTGATGGAAATCCATGAGACAGTGAGAGCCACACTCCCCGACGTGAATTTTGTGGATTTCTCCTGGTATGAAAGAGAAATGTGCCCATAGCAGGGGAGCATCTGGCAGGAGGAATGGAAGGTGGAGAGACCCAACTTTAATCTGTTCTCCAGCTTCCTTGGTTTCCTGCCCTATGAGTTGATGCAGACTGAATTTGGTGTCGACAGGCTCTCCCAGTACAGTGCCTGACTGGGAAGGGAGTGGAGTGTAGACTGATTCCCACATCGGAAGGTATGGGAACCCTATGGCTTAGTCTAGAAAGAGAAGAACCATTTGCTTTGACTTTTCTCCCATGATTTTCTGAAAAAGCATTGAGTGTGGCTGGGTGTTTAGGGAAGGAAAGGAGTTTCCTTTCTAGAATGGCTTTCTGAAGCGCTGCCTTGGTGCACCAACCACAGTCCCAGCACTCAGGATGTGGAGGTAAGAGGCTCACTCCAGTGTAAGGCTAGCCTAGACTAAAAAGTGAGTTCAAAGCTAGCCCGTGCTATCTATTGAGACGCTGTCTCAACAAACAAACAAACAAAAACCCTCTCTCCATCCCTCCAAAAAAGTAGAAAACATACCACATTCTATAGATGGCGCATTTATATGAATTTTGGGGTGTCAGTGAGGGATTGTGAGGTCCAGTCTCAGTTCTGTAGCCCAGCATCGCCTAGAACTCTCTGTGTAGCTCGGACTGCCTCAGACCATGACGATCCTTGTACCTCATGCCCCCAGTGCTGATATCACAAGCTTGTACCACACACCTGGCTCTACTGATGTTTTTCAGCATCTCCGTGCAGGCCTGGGCTTTAGCTTCAAAGTCCGTGCCTGGGAAAGGCGATCCCATGTGTCTGCGGCTTGTCTAGGCTTGCCCACCCTGCCGAGTTGCAGTCGGGTGAAACAGCTGTCCCTGGATTGAGTGCCTCTGACTGAAGGCACAGGCCTGACCCTTCTGTTTGCCTCCTGCTGGGAGCTCCTTCCTACATTTCCTAAGTCACAGCTCAACTGGGACCGTGCTTCCCTCCTCCATTAATTCCTACGAGTAACTATCTCCCCCAGCTGCACACTCCCAAGCCAAAGGCAGCTCCAGGTTCTGAGTCCAGCCCAGGTCTCTGGAGAGCTAGGCCTGGGTAGCGCCCTGCCCTGGCTCTAATCAGACTCTAACTCTTCACTCCCCTCTGGTGGGGGAAGGGGAAAGTCATGCCCTCTTGAGGAACCATAGGGCGCGTCCTGTTCTACACAGGTCTGTCTGGCCCTGCGTGAAGAATGAATGCATCACAAAGCAGGAACTCCCAGGGAGCATGGCCTTTCACATCACATTTACTCACAGCCACTCACAAAAGTACCTCAGTGCTTGGGGATAATCTGTTCTGAGACTTGAACAGCTCTAAGGGCTTGCAGTGAGATTCACTCCCTTCACCAGCACACCAGGGCTGCTTGCGGATTTCTTTGGCTGTGTTGTCTGAAGACTGTGGAGGTTGGCATTGGAAACAGGATGTCCAGCATTGGTCCCAAGAGTGTAGGACCCAAGCCCCCGAGGGAACCCCAGAGCAGTGCTGAGCGGGGAACCGGTGGCTTCAGGGACAGTGTGCGAGCACACAGCAGGTAACAGTCATGGAGAACACAGGCAGAGGCAAACCGTGTCCGGCAGTTGGCAAAGTAACCCCCAGAACTCCTGCCCCAGTCCAGAAGGCTCCCAGGTCCTCCTGCTCTGTCTTCAGGTGGGGTACCCATGTCCTGGGGTACTCCTCTTGGAGTCTACTTATGAGAAGCTGTATAAAAACAAAACCGTTTCAGCCTCCTCCTGTCGCCACACTCTGTGAGACACAGAATGTGCACGGACCTGGTGCTGCATTTTCAGAGCAAAGGCCTCAGGAGCAACAGCGCAGTGTTGGCAGCGGGTGTGTGTGTGTGTGTGTGTGTGTGTGTGTGTGTGTGTGTGTGTGTGTGTGTGCAGAGGGCAGAGGGGGGTGCAGAGGGGGTGCAGAGGGGGCTTATGTCCCACAGCAGGCAGAGAGGGACATAAGCTGGGGCACTGGAGACACAGCTGAGCCCGGCAGGGACAGGGTGCTTCAGACAGATTCTAAGTCGTACGGCTGCCATCTCTGCATGAGGCCTCCCGCCCCTTCCAAGGGAAGGTTTGCTGAGATCCCTAATCACCCACTTGCCAGGCTAGTAGGGACTTAGACTGCCAAGATGCCAGGCAGTGCCAGAGGTTTCCTAGGGGAAGATCTCCTTCCTAGGGCGGAGGGTGAGTAGGTGCAGAGAAATTTCTGAATATTCAAGCAGGAATTCCATTTTATCTTTTTAAGACTGGGTGCGTGCGTGCGTGCATGCGTGTGTGTCTGTGTGTGTGTCTGTGTGTGTGTGTGTGCTTGTGTGTGTATGCACATCACACCCTTGAAATTGCCCATCAGACCCCTGTGCAAGGCCAGCTCTTTTCCGGTGAGCTAGCTACATCTTCTTAGTTTTTAATTTCCTGCCTGGCAACCTGGATTTTCTGTGAGGGAGACGAGCAGGCCTCTGCAGTGAGTCACAAGCTGGTAGAGGGTGGGGGTGGGATTAGTTTCTGTGACTAGGAAGGATGGTAACTGAAGTACAGGTGTGTTTGCTGAGGTCAAGGACCATACAGGAATGGAGGAGCTGCCCGGTCAGCACTCTGCTTAGAGCTCGGAGCAGAGTCCCAGCCCACAGAAGGGATTCTTGGCGCGAAACCTGGTCTGCCTTTGGCAGTGGCACTGTCCCTCTGAATGACAAGGCAGGCAGGGCCTGGTGAAGTGAGGATGAACTGATGCAAGACTTCTGACATCCCTGGGTGAGGGGAGAGGGGAGGGGCATGGCTAGTTCTGCCACGATTAGGTGGATGTTTGCTGAGGGGGGCGGAGTTAAGGCCCAAATAGCGCTGCAATGCAGTCGGGTGTGGAAGAAGCAGCCACCTCCCTAGAGAACTAGGGAACCACAGAGTCCTGGGCCCAGCTGGGTTCTGTGACAGTGAGGGGACAGAAGTATTCTACAGGGCTGGGTATAGGGACCCACTCCTTTAATCCCAGGAAAAGAGAAAAGAAAGGAGGAGGTAGTGGTGGTAATAATACTTCTTTAAGCCAGAGGGGCCTGGGGAGGTTTTGGTGCAGGGTGACTTGAGAGGTTATGGGGCAACATGTGGGAGGGCCCAAGAGGCATAGGGTGGAGCCAGACAGCATATCAGTAACAGAAAGCCATCGCTGCTAGCAGTGGCCCAGGGGGACAGGACAAAAGCAGGGGTAAATCAATGGTCAAGGGGCCCTTAGCTGTCACTTCGGGCTGCTGTTCTGTTGGGGGCAGGCTTTGGCCCCAGGTGATGTCCCAAGCAGGGGCGATGTTTGTGGTGAAATAATCCTTATTCAAGGACATTAGAAAAATGGTTCTATTCCCCAACACTGCCTCCTTGAAAAACAAATCGCTACTTTATCTTAATAGCAAAGAGGAAAGCGCTTTTAAGAGCTTCATTGAGATGTAACACTCACAGTGTGAGCATCAGAAGCCTCCATCCATGTCCCCTGTCCATGTCCAAACACCTTCACTGCCCTGCACTGAACACATCAGCACCCCTGCTCATTAACCCCTGCCTGTTAACCCCTGCCTGTTACCTCGCCCATCTCCATAGAGTTCCTTATTCTGGATAAATTCTGAGTTCCCAATAAGTGTCGGCCAGCACACAGGCCAGAGGGTTCAGGCTTCTGAGAAATGGAGCTGGAACCAGGCTCTTGGTCCAGGGTTCTCCATGATGCTTCAGGAGGAGTGTAAGGAACCCTGCATGCAGCCATGTGTGAATTCCTTTTCAAGGATTGGTTCCCCTGTACATTCTAGCGCTAAAGATGGCCGTAATCCAGACTGTGTTCAAGTACAGGATTTTCTTTCTCCCATGGCTGAATAAATTTTATTTGTGTGAAAATATTTCTGGAGATGTGGTTTTTTTACCTGAGCCTGTATTCATAGTTGCCTTAGACACTGTTGCCAGGCCAGACAGTAGAGTACTGAAGGACACATATCCCAGAGCCAGCCTTGTCTGGCTTGGACCCCAGACCAAGTTTTGCACAAATCATCTAACCTTTTTGTCTCAATATCCTCATCTCTGGGGTGTGTATAAACACTATACCTAGCTCGTAGAGTGATACGGAGATAAGTGAGTTGATACAGTGAAATGTGTTTTAACTATGGCTAATAATAAGCACTGCGGACATTGGCTATTGCTGTGATGAAAATCTAAATTGGGAATCCCTGCTGGCTGATCTTAGTTGGAAGTGATTGGGGAGAAGTGGATCTTAGTCATAAAATAGTATACATGTGACCTTGATCCCTGGTCTCCTCTGACTGTTCATGTCCATCTAAATTAGTGACTATATAGGATCATAGGGTTTTCTCATTGAAGTCCAAGTGCATTTTCAAGCCAAGGTGATTGGGCTGCTAACAGATTGCAGCATTTGCTTAGTGTACCTTCTCTCTGTGGGTCTGTCTGACCCAGTTGGGCCCGTCCCTTGAGGTCCTTTTTGCTCCCAGGTGCCGGCCGGCCTGCCTGGTTCAGACAAGCCCCGCTATATGCTGACTCCTCCTTCATCCACACCTGGTAGTTCTAAAACAGAACTCTTGGAGACAAATATAAAAGAGTATATATAGAAAGTGCTGAATTAAATGTATTTTATTGTCCGCCCAATACAATTAATAGCCTCCTTCAGGAAAAAGGTTTCTCCTCCCTTTGAATTTCCTATGGCACGTGACACAAGGGATTCAATACTAGTTATACCAAATTGAATCTGGAGAAAAATCAGTGTGCTTACAAAGGACTTAGGAAGTTTGTTTCCACATGTGCAAGCATTTTCCTTTCGGAACATCTTATTTACCGAGTAGAGTCCTTTTTTAAATGGCCACTGCACGGGTCAGTGCCAATCTCGCCTTATCTGAAAGGATGACGGGAACTCATGGAGGAGAGTCAGTGAGGACCTGTAACTGAGGACGGTCAGTGGGTGTCAAGGGTAACAGAGCAAGTGATGTCTCATTGGATAAGCCCCTGCCATCACTGACCATTGAGCAGCGGGCACAGTGAATGTGTTGTATTTTTTTCCTACCCCATTATTATCCTCTCTCATTCCCGCTCTCTCTCTCTCTCCCAAACTCTTCTTCTTCCAACAGGTCCCTCTTACTTCAGTGCCTTTGTTTTTGTTTTTTAAACCCAGTGAACCTGGTACTGCTTGTACAAGTATAAGTGTGGGGGGCGGGGAGTGCTAGTTGACTGGAACCTGGGCAGTTTATCAGTGGCTTCACCCCTGAAGAAAATGACTCCCTCCACCCGAGCACCCATGAACGGCCTGTAGACTGACAGTGAGGGGCGGAGTCTTGTGAGTCCCTCCCCCATACATGCCAATGGGCCCAGTCTTGTGCAGGTAACTGCAGCTTCTGTGAGTTCATGACTGCAGTGCCCATGTCCTGCCAGTCCCCGTTTCACGGCACACCTCCCAGAGTTCTGCCACTTCTGTTATCTCCACTCATCCTCCAGGATGTTTCCTGAGTGTGCATACCCCTGCCTCCACCCCCGTGGAGTGGGTGTGATACAGATGTCCCACTTAGGGCTGAGCACTGCCCTGTCACTTACTCTCCAACACTCTGACCAGATGTGACTCCAGAAACCACCACCAACTGCAAAAAGAAACTTCTCTGATGAAGGCTGTGAGCAGAACTAATCTCAGAGCACCATCGGCAGTCTGTGTTAAAGCTTCAATGAAGCAAGTTGCTTATTTACTCTGGAAGCCATCTGTAGAGATGTGGAGAGAAGCTGTCCGTGGGAATTTCTCACATAGGGACACCACCAAATCTAGATCTACATTTGGGGGACAGGGAGTAAGACAAGCATCATGCAGTGTGTGGCCAGAAACCAATTCATAGTCCTTTGATGTGTGGGAAAAGATCTAAGACAGCCCTCGGACTCTATGGATTTATAGTATGTGTTAACAGTATCCAGAAGCTAATGGTGAGCTGTCATAGTATGCCTATGTGTGTAAGTTCAATTGTTAAGAATTCCACACAAGGGGCTGGAGAGATGGCTCAGTGGTTAAGAGCACTGGCTGCTCTTCCAGAGGTCCTGAGTTCAATTCCCAGCAACCACATGGTGGCTCACAACCATCTGTAATGAGATCTGGTGCCCTCTCCTGGCCTGCAGTCATACATGCTGTATACATAATAAATAAACAAATCTTAAAAAAAAAAAAAAAAAAAAAAAAAAAAAAAAAATTCCACACAAGACAGACACGAGACCAAAAAATGGCCTGAAAAGGCTTCAGAAGAAAGGTCAACAGGCTGAGCCAGGGTAGTAATATGGATGAGCTAGGGGAGGGGTGCTGGCTAATTATGCCCATCTTCTGAGTGAGCAGGAACGTGATGCTGAAGGGAATGGGTGTGCTGAGACTGCAGGGAAGAGCATCTTCAGACAGCTCCACAAATGGGATCCTGCCCCCATGGCCTCAGTGTCCATCTTCATCCTCTCCTTGGACTTCCCTTTTCTGTTGCTAGCTTGTTCTCTGAGGCTCAACAGCCTCCCATGGATGCCAGCTTGCACACAGCAGGTCAATGACCTTTCATAGCACGATCCCAAGAGTTCAGGGTTGAGCCGATCTTATATCATAGTCAGTGCCCCGGCTTGAGAGCTGAATCCGGACCCCAACCCTCGGCCATGATGCTCCACGGCCTTGTCCTGCTTCATGAAGCACTGTACCGGTCTTGTGGTTCTCCAGGTCCCCAAAGGAACTGATCAGAACTGGGCCCAGAAGCTCTACGAACGCCACTCCAACAGCCAGCACTTCCAGAAACCACGCATGTCCAACACAGCCTTCATTGTCGTCCACTTTGCAGACAAGGTATCTGTCCTCTCTTGACCTGGGACCCCTTAGGCCCACAGTAGGGAGAAATAAAGGGTTTCCAGGCAAAGGAAGTGGTCTTTGTGAGTTCCAGTGGCCTGGGGTTGTCGGTAGGTTCTCCTCTGCACTTTCTTCCCCACCCTGCCCTGGCCCCAACTCTCGTATACCGGCACAAGCTGAGCATATGCTATGGTGGTGGCCATTCACGTGGACAGCAGGCAGTAATTGAGGGCTGCTCTCCTGGGAAGCCAGCAGCAGTGGAACACTTAGGAGTCATTGAGCCTGAGAAGAGGGAGGAGTAAAGCCAAGGGACTCACACTGTCTGGATTCCTTCTGGAGTAGCCGCAGCGATCCCAGTGATGGGTATAGACGTGGAACTTCTCTAGATGGATTTTGACCGAATTCTTAGGTGGTAATATGCATGTAATTGCATATCCTGGTTCAGTGCGTCTGGGCCACTGGCAGAGAAGATGCATTCATGGAGCCCTAAAGAAGCTTTCTCTCATGGGAATTCCCTTTTAAGACAGTGTTATCTCCTGCCAAATGAGTACTCAGTCGCCTCTGTGTAAATCTCGACATAACAGATTTGCATTTTCAGCAGGGGCATCTGTGGATCTCCATCTACTCTTAGTTCTCTTAGAAAATGTTACTAGATGAGCTGGAATTACTTAAGAAGCTGCCACAGCTCCTGAAACACTGACTGTTTTTCCTTTCATTGCCATGGCCTCAGGTGGAGTACCTTTCAGACGGTTTTCTGGAGAAAAACAGGGATACGGTATATGAAGAACAGATCAACATCCTGAAGGCCAGCAAGGTAAAGAACACTGGGAATGGGGCTGGCAGAGTGACTCCATGGGGGAATGCCTGCTAAGTCACGTTAGAATACTTGCACAGGGCCCTGGGTTCAATCGCCAGCACCATAAAAAAATAGATATATGGGAACTGGGTGTGATATGTATGCCTGTTATTCTAGCACTCTGGAGGTAGAGGCAGGAGGATCACTGCAAGTTCAAGGCCAGCCTGACGTACATAGCAAGTTCTAGCTGGGGTTAAAGACTGAAGGAAAAGAATATATAAACCAACAAACCGGGGATGGGGTTTGCTATTGTGAGCCCCACTGTGGACTACGGGAAAGTAGCAATGCGGAGCTTGTTGGTTACATCTGGTGGAGGGGAGAAAGCAAGAAGAAGGTATCTCTTTATTCCAAGAGAGAAAACTAGGAAAAACACCCCAGATAAAGCACATGGGGGGTGTCAGACAGATGACAACCAGGGGGAAGCATAAAAGTAAGTTGGGGTGAAGGTTCAAGTCACTTGTCTTCCTTTCCCTGCTTGCATACATAAGCTGATCTGAACCCCTCCAAGCCTAGTGTTGGTGACTTCTGAAGGGCACAATCTGAATGTCATTGTATCAGTCAGGATTCCCAAGGAAACAGGACTGATAGAATGGATATCTATGACATTAGCATGGCTTACATGACTGTCCTGACAATGCTGTCTCCCAAGAGAAAGTCCAAGCACCCAACAGTTGTTCGGTCCATGATGCTAGATGTCTCAGCTGGTCTTCAGTATATGTCAGAATCCCAAAGAAGTAGGTTCTAATACTAGTGAAGGAATGGACTTTCCATCAACAATGAGGGAAAGCAGGCAAAGAGCAAGAGCTTCCTTCTGCCATGCCCTTTATAGAGGCTGTCACCAGAAGGTGTGGCCCAGATTTAAGGTGGATCTTCCCATGTCAAATGATCCAGTCATGAAAATCCCTCACGGGTGTGCTAGATACTGGGTTTAGTTAATTCCAGATGTAATCAAGTTGACAGCCAAGAATAGCCATCACAGTAACAAAATGTGAGATGTCAAGGGCATTTAAATCTACTTTGGAACGTTTATTATCTCCAAATATCCCATCTGCTTCTTTCTCATGAGCTGAGCAAAGAAATGCAGATAGTGTATTTGTCTGCCACTTTAACACACATTTAAACATTGGCCTGTGAGTCACTACCCTGAACCACTGTTTGCATCCAGAGATGAGCAAAGCTACATTCTCATTGTCCCTGGATGAGCTGACAAAGATCTGCACAGGAAATCTGAAGGGAACCGAGACTCAGGGAGAGTCTGCAGCCAGGAGAGGCTGAGATAACGTGAAGGGAAAGGAAGTCTGGAGGTGCCTCAGCCAGAAGAGGCCAGTGCACCTGTATTCTAGCAGCTGATGTAGATGGTGCTGCCGGCTGTAGATGATGTAGCCTTTCAGTAGGACCCAGGACGACTCTGCAGGACTTAGGAGTCTTTCTCCGCGGCCATATGGTACCCAGCTCACTGCAGGGCCCTGATAACACTGGAGAGGTGACAGAGGGATTTCTCTTTGTGATAAGCTTTAGAATTGTGGATACAATAAAGAGAAATGATAGAATGGAGAAAGTACAGCCAGCAGCACTAACCCAGCTGCTTAAAGCCAGGTGAGCCCTTCTCCATCAGGGGCCTAAGATGGGATTTAGGGAGGGTTTGAGTCAGCAGCAGCCCTTTGTTCTCATCTCAGAATATCCACGTCAGGGAACAAACCGCAGAGACCATCGGTTTGTGTAAATGTGCGTGGGGTTTTGGAGTTTGATGCCAGGTTAATGTCCTAGATCTCTAGTCCATGGTAGTTAGCAGGAGTTTCTCCATTTTTGACGAGAATGGGGATGGGGTGTAGGAAAGTATCCTCTAGTCACAACTGAAGAGAATGGTTTGTGTACCACTCCTACCCCATGTTGCCTGGGATTCTGAGAGGTGGCCTGCAGGCATGGGAGCCTCTGTCATCTTTATGGACGGTCCTCCTTTGGGGGAACATAAGTGATGACTTAGTACAGATTAGTTCTGCTACTGTTTTGATTTTGAGTGTCTCAGTTTGAGGAACTTGGGGATATCATAACCTAAAAGTGACTATTGCTGAGAAGAAAAAGTGTCTGGCAAGGCAAGTATTAGTATTAGCTGAGCAGTTTTTGTCACTTAATTTTATTTAATAGCTTCATTGAATAGTTATGTATATAGAAAGAGACATATATAGACATATCTAGACAATCTCTGGGTTCTTAGTCGAGTGGAAAAATGCAGTTAGTACACACATGCAAGATGCAGAAAGATATGTGTGGTTGTGAGGCAGGAGTGTGAAGGTCAAGAAGAAAGTTCTCTAGAAGAGAGTGTAATGGGGGCCTGAGTGTCAGCAGTTTGCTAGGAAGACCTGCAGAAGTTGGATGCGGTTGTACATAGGGCAACAATTATTGAAGTGTTTGAACACAAGACAAACTCAGCAAAGAGCAGGTGTGTTGGGGAACGTCTGGGAGAGAGCAGGTGCAAGCTTCCAAAACTCCTCTCCCGGTGAACTCACCCAAGCTGTGTGGAGTTCCTCCAGAGAAGCAAGAGCAACGATACTTCATTTACCAGAACATTTGCCAATGGGTATTTACACAGGCATCCTCCATCTAGCATGAACTAATCTTCCAGACTCCCAGGAGAAAAGCAGATACTCACCAATGGATGATATTGTTTGCACAGTCAACTTGGAAATAGTGAGCCAGTCATATCGGGAAATGGTGAAAACTCACCTGAATCTAAGTGACCTGACACTAACCAACAGTTGGCCTGGAAAGCAGGCCTTGGGAAGAATGGTGCTCTTGCTCTTTTAGGTTAAACATACTGCATTTTTATTAGAAATTTAGTCCTAAAAATTCAAATATCACAGAGCTATATACACGTCCCCTCTTGTATTTCATGAACCATCTTTCAATGAATGCATAGTCTGTATTATAGCACACTGGTACATCCTTTAAGGGTGAAATAATCACAATATGCATGCCTAGTCCCCTATTTGTACACATTGTATCCTTCCATGTGCATACACACATGCTCTTCCTTTCTCAAATAACTCTCAGTAGTTTGCTATTATTTTACAAGTGAAACTGATAGTCAGTGGGTATGCGCAACAGTTGTAGAGTTATTAAACTGAAGGGCAAAAAGGTCTGTGCTGTGTTCTTAGAAAGTCAGACTCCCTTGTTTTGCCCCAACCCAACCATCACACTTCTAGCTTTCTCTTCTGCCAATCTAGTGACCATGTTGCCTCCCCTACACCCCCGACCAGAACCTACAGACGAACCTCCATAGATGCAGCTGCAGAGTAGAGAGAGTCCCTGTGCACTCGGGCTCTGTCTGGTGCCCGGCACATCTGTCATTGTGAATATTTACATCCTTCATCACCAAGCCACTCTGGGTTTCTGAAATGTTCGCTGTGGTAACAGTCCTCCGAGACTTAGGTTTCAAATGCATGCCAACAATAGAATAAGATAGATCTAGAAACATAAAAGACCCTAGGACATCAGTTGAATAGTGTAATGCCTATTTTTTAAAGATAAATTTTAATCTCTAAACACAGCTAGTTCTCAAATCGTCGTGTAAATTTATAATTTTATTTCAAGTACTTTTATTTTATGAGAAACCATTGGCTTTTATCCTCTATGTGGCGTACCTGATAAGAAATTATCACCTTGTCGGGAATAATTAAGTGGTGTGAAATAGAGGACTCCCAGCTGCCACCAGCCAGGGGGACCTCCCAGAACTCACACTTAGTGGGGATAAAGCAAATCGGTGATAATGAGAAAGTGATTAGGGAAGCCTGTTACACTGTGAAGAGCTAGAATGGAGCTAATTGCCTTCTCAGCTATTACAGAGCTATAAATAGGGACACAGCGAAGAAATGCCTCTTAAAACCATGGCCTTAACACATTCGTTTCTGTTAATATGAAGAATGGCAAGTTTTTCCTCCCAACTTTTGCTGCTTAAGAGAAGGAATGTCTTAGTGTATGGGGAGGCTGGGGAGCACTCCTAAATAGGGCAGTATTGTTCCTCTGAAGATGTTCTCCTATCTGCTGCTGTGTGTAAGTCGGGGGGACAACTATTGAGTTGGAAATTTATGTAAGTGTGAGACAGGCAGCCTGGGCCATGGATCTGGATGGACACAAGTGATACCATTTCTCCACTGAATGTTATCAGAGAAGTGACCTCAAGAACATTATGGTTCAGAGAGTCCGTCCAAAGTGCCTGCTTTAAGTCTGGCGGTCCCTGGGGTCCAGGCATAGCAGAGAAGCTCCTCAGACTGAGCCCCAGTGCTCCACTCAAAACAATGTTTGTGCCTTGGGGTTCTCTGAAGCAGAACCAATAATGTGTGTGTGTGTGTGTGTGTGTGTGTGTGTGTGTGTGTGTGTGTGTGTGTAATATGTATACATAAAGAATTTGTAAAACAGTAACAAGTTTTCTCACTCTTGAGAGGCTGAAAACCTGGTAGGTGACCAGCCCTTGAGGCTGGAGCCTCAGCAGCTGGAGGAGACCCACAGTGGCTCTCTCTCATCAGGGTTGGCACTTGGTCCACAAGGTCAGGCGCCTCAGCAGTCCCAGTCTGGGGCCACAACCCTGAAGGGTTCCTGCCACTGCCCCTTAGTCAGTGATGGACCCTAGTACCAAAATCAGTGAAGGACTCCACAGTAGCAACAGGACAAATCTCAGGGGAGGAAAGACGGCCAAGTGAGCCACAGGCCTTTTTATCTAGACTGCTACCAGAGAGTCTGTCCACATTTGGGGCGCGCCTGTCCACATTTGGAGTACACCTGTCCACATTTGGAGTGCATCTGCCCACATCAGTTAAGGTGGTCAGAACAATTTCCCTACCCACATGACTCAAATCTGTGACAGGTTGACATTAAAACCCACCATCACAGTTTGCTCTGAAACGTCACTGCTGTTAAGTGTGAACTTCTACGGTACTTTGAGACCGCGCATTATGACACCTGAGTTCCTCGGTGTGCTTGGCATCCCCTACCCTGGCTGTTGGAAAATGTGTCCGAGAATAGGCAGATTAGAACTTCAGTTGATAAACAGGGTTGCCTTCCCTTTTCCAAGGTGGAGCTGACTCTCTCAAAGCCCATTCAATATTTTTTATTTAAATGTTGAAGTTTCACCCTCCTCCCACCCAAGTGTAGCATCAACCATGTGAAAGAACGGTTTGAAAAGAAAGTGCATTTATTTTTATGTTTGCAGCGGTTTTTTTTTTTTTTGAGGAAAAGCTCCTGATCAAACTGTTCAACTGAGTCCTCTTTCAGTATCACATGTCTGTTTGAAAGGAAATCTCCATTAGAATCTTATGAGTGAATAGGTGTGGTTTCCAAGGAAACACTGTGCACACAGCTGTAATTGAAATTTTCTTAGACTGTCAGTCTTTAAAAGGTGTTTTCATACCCCTCTTAATCCCTTTGCAAATAGATTTGCCTCGGGTCTTTACAGTCTGTATCTAGGCTTGAATAGCAGAAAGGAGAGAAGCCGGTACCTATGGGGACATTTCACATAAATGGCAAACAGGATTAGTGATGTGTTTGGTTTGTCTGAATGTGTTACCGTGACTGCTGTCGAGGGAGGAGGGAGCGGGTTGTGGAAAAGCCTCAGAGGACACATCTCAGTGGCTACCATAGGAAGAGCTGAAGACTTCTGGCCAGCTTGCATACAAAGCAGGTTTCTGAGCAGTTCTGAGAGCGAACCTAGAGTTTCCCCTTTGCCCCGTCCAGTAGTGTAGGTATTTTGTCCTTTGAGTTCTTTATCGAGTTGTAATTTTTGTTGTGTTTTCGGGTTTGTTTCTATTTGGGGCATTCCCCAGTTAATTTCCTATGTATCCCAACCCTCCTGACAGATGGGTGTATAGGGTCCTGCTGGGCATTTTCTGCCTGGCTCTTGCTGTTGCCTACAATCCAGGGTTATATAAGGGTTCCTCTTAGTCTTTTAGTCTCATGACCAACCTAGATCTTTCTATATGACCACTGAGTCACTGAAACAAACCTGCACGGATGAAACCCACTTCTCCTTCCGGGGTGCAATCTCAATAGCAAAGATCTGCAGTTTAAACACAGCTTTGAAAACAAACCCCACATCCTTTAGATGAGTACTGCCAGTGTAGCCTCAGATCTCCCTGAGAGTGTTGGCATCTCTGCCTTTTGTTTGGGGGGAAGCTTGAATGTGTTCAGGCACACCCAGTACAGCGTAAGTACTGTTCACCCCCATTTTGTTTTGTTCCCTTAAATATCCTATTACTCCTGGGATTGAAAATACAAATCCTTTACCGTCTGGTCCTTCTTGCTGCCCTCTCAAGCTCACTTGTGCCTGTGTACTGGCTTTATGTTTTACTAGTTCCCAGGATGTGCTGAGTTCCATCTCTGCACGTACTTCCCCATGAGACATGCTTTCTACCCATCACATATCCCATTTGCCCAAATATGGTACTGTGGGCATCAGGTGGGCCTGGGCTGTATAAGAAAGCAGGACAAGCAAGCTAAAGGCAGCAAGCCAGGAAGCAGCATCCTTCCATATCCAGTGCAGACACTGCCCAGCCAGCATTCCCCAATCCCGTGTGATGATCGCTGGTGTTCATTACACAATAATAAAAACAGGCATAAATTCTGAAAAGTGCCAGTTTTCACCAATCGTTACACCTGGTCATCTGCACGAACTCCTGAGAGCACCAACACAGGTGTACCGACCTGCAGGTGCAAGGTTGTGATGACTAAGGTTCAAAACCAGCACTCAAGGCTTGTCTCTTATACCAAGGATTTTAAACTAAAACAAAGGATATAAACAACTATTTTACCCTAAGTATTATAAGTTTATGGTTTAAAGTCAATTTTAGAGTCAAGAGTACTTATGTATAAGTGTTGTTGTTGTTTTCAAGACAGGGTTACATATAAGTATTTTATATGCAAACTTTCCAGCAACTGTAGGTTATAAGCAACAAACATGTACACTGTGTGCATGTGCCTGTATTACAATCAGCATGCCTGTTTGCTCTTCTTCATACCTTCGCTTTCTCATAGAACCAGCCATGAGAAGCACCTTGACTTCCAGTTTTTCAGCATAGTGGTTTGTGTGCCAATCATCGCTACGGTTCACTGGCCTAGGAAGTCTAAAAGCACCAACCAATCTGGCCTTGGGGGCTCTAGACATAAGAGTGTTTGTGTAGCACATGGGAGGCCCTGGGTTTGAGTGCAAGCATCACAAAAGTACAATGAATAAATTAAAGTATAAACCAATAAGACCAAAGACCATCTCTCGTGAACAGCCAAGTACATTCTTCTGGCTACTTCATTTCTGTTAACAGACTGGTGACAATCAGCACTAGAGAATATGGTCACATCCTAGTCCAGGACTGGAAATATTCAAAATATGCAGAACCAAAATATTTACATAACAGGAAATAAAGGGGCTCCAGTCCCTACTAAGGATAATGAGGACAACTTTGTAAAGCAGGTCCGTCAGTGACATAATTATAGATTATTTTAAATGTCATCTGCCAACAGGTGGCAATTCGGCATCTCTGCAATGGATTTTCCTTCTCTTCACATATGGCATTTCAAAGTCATAAATGTGTCTTTTTAGAGGAGAAAGGACCTAGCCGATTGTCTGAGAAATATATCTGTGCCACTATCATAGTAGCATTACTTTTACTAGGTATTAAATTCTATGTGCTACCACAGAAATGAAACCAATCCTTTCCAGTTCCCAGATATCCAGCCCATGTTGTGCTAGGGGCTGGTAACACAAAAGTGAACACAAACAAATGCAGCCTCTTACACACTGAGGAGTTCATGGTCTAGCATGGAAGGTGAGCACTTATCAGTTACCCACAGGGTAGAAAGGACAATGACAAGAAGATGTCCTAAAGGAAGTGAGAAAATGACACATTTGACCAAATCAGAGTCTGAGACGAGGAAACCAGGAACGGGGTCTCTCAGGGGGTCTTCCTGTTTGCTTTCTGCTGCTGTTGTTGCTGTGATAAGCGTTATGACCAAAAGCAATTCAGAGGGGAAAGGATTTATTTGGGCTCACAGGTAGAATATCAGTTTACTGTAATCCATTATTAAGGGTAGCCAAGGCAGTAGCTTGGGGGCAAGAAATTAGGGGGCAGGAACCAAAGTGCAGTGGACACACACCAACTTCCGGCCAGTGCTCTTACGCCACTCTGGGTATGGTTGAGTTACAAGAAGCCTTCAAGGGATGAGATGGTCCCTGACCTGTTACATGCCCCAGTCACCTAGGCTTGCCACTCAGCATAATTAGCTAACAGGGATGTAGAGCCTGCTTTTGGGTGAGCTGTCACCTGATTCCGACACCCAAGCTCAGCTCTCATGTGCCACCAGCACCATCTTGCTGCTTCACGTGGATACTGTCACGTATTCACGGTACTCATG
Organism: Peromyscus leucopus; assembly: GCF_004664715.2. NCBI lineage: Eukaryota > Metazoa > Chordata > Mammalia > Rodentia > Cricetidae > Peromyscus > Peromyscus leucopus. The sequence goes on from NC_051079.1 coordinate 62,235,261, forward strand.
GCTGTATTGTCAGGTGTCTGACTACCAGGAGCTGAGATGAGCTACATCCTCCAGCAGATTATAATGCAATGTCCAGGCATGCTGCCCAGTTTTCACAGGCTTCTAGGACTGTGTTGTAGTTCATACTGAATGTCAAACTTGATATAATCTAGAACTACCAAGCAGACAAGCTCCTGGGCTTGTCTGTGAAGGATTATCTTGATCAGGTTAGTCTCTGGGCATGCCAGCGAGGGCTTATCCTGATTAGGTTAATTGAGGTGGGGAGACCCGTGTTTACCAGGCTTGTATCCTTGGACTGGATAAAAAGGAGTAGCAGCGTTTGTCACTGGGCTGCTTGACTGTAAATGTAACGTGACCACCTACCTCAAGCTCCTCCCTCAGTGGCTTCCCTGCCATGGTGGACTAAACCCTTCAACTGTGAGCCTGAATGAATGCTTCCTCGTGGAGTTGCATTGTCCGGGCATTTTATCATAGCAACAGGAAAAGTAGCAAATGCAGACTCTTTGAAAACACAACACAGGCATGTGAAGTACTAACGGAGTGTGCTGTTGAATTGTTTTGTGGGTTGTGGACCTGTCATATGATTTTGTCACTCCCTGAGCTATTGACATGACACGCACATTTGTCACCTAAGTGCCTGGTGAATACTTGTTAACCTGAGACTGCTGTTGGGGAAGACCTGGGACAATTGTTGCAGAAGGGGACCAGAGCATGAACTGCTGTCACTGTCGTGTGGGACCTGCAGCCTGATGCGAAGATGCCATTGTGTCTTAAGGACAGAGTCTCCCCTCTTCACCTAAAGTTCCCTCTTTGAGTTCAGGGGATGTTGCTAGTGAGAGGACTATTTTCTCTGGTGCTCTTTATGTATTTGATCTTGATTGCAAGAACCCTAAGGAATCGAGCTCTGCCTGTGCACTCAGGGACCAGCTCGCCTCTAGTTTGGGCTCAGCCTTTGTCTGGTAGCCCTAGGGGGGCTTATGCCAGCTACTATGTTTAGTGGGGTAGGAACAAAGGTTGAAGCAGGGTCTGGCAGGTCCTATTCCCATGGATTCCTGTTGCCTCATATGGTTAATGACAGATTTAAATTCTATGCTAAATTAATTCTAAATATAATTTATATAGAATTATATTAAATTCTATATATATATGACTTCTTTGTCCTTGGTACATTAGGAGACTTTTCATTGCTGAGACAAAATACTGAGCAAGACAACTTTAGGGAGGGAGGCTTTATTTTTGGCTCCCAGTTTTCAAGGTGTTAATCTATCATGGTAGACTTTAGTCTATCATGGTAGAATGAGACTTTCTCCTTCTTCTCTTTTATTCCATTCAGGCCCCAGCCTATGGGATGGAACTACCCACATTCAGGGGGCAGGCTCTTGTCCCCTCAGTTAGTCTGAACTAGAGATTCCTTTGGACACACCTAAAACATGATTTCTTATTCCTCGAGGTGTTTTCTGTATCCAATCACATTCACCACCAAGATTCATTATCACACTGAACATCTGAATCTTTATAATATCCCTTTGCCATAAGGATATTAATTGTACAAAAAAAACCCAAATTTCATGACTTCTTTATGCACATGCGTACTTTGATTATATTTATTCCCATTGCCCTCACTTACCCCCTCTCCTCTTTTCCTTCCTTCTCCCGAAGAGTCACCTCCTACTTCAGTGGTCTTTTCTCTAGATCCCATGTAAAATATGAAACATGATGTGTCTACCTGCATTTTCAGAGTTTTTACTGGGTTTGTGTGTATAACCCAATCATAGAAGTAGATGATGTCTCAGTACTGGGCATCGTCTGTGTGCTTACATGGGTGATCTCATATCGCCCTTCTTTCTGCATTGGGAGCAGCAAGGGCACAGTGGACTCAGCAGGAATTGGGCTCTAGGCCCATCATAGGCCAAGATGGCTTCTATGTGCTATAAACTAGGCCTATGGGATACTCAATTAGGAGTAGGTAGAGCGTGTTGGGAAAGAGGACAAGGGATGCAGGGCTGGTCCTGGGGAGACAGGCTTTAAGACGTGCGGAGAGAATGGAAGGTAGGATTTCTGAGGTAAGATGAGCACAGCATGCAAATATGGAAGGACGGAATAGGAACGTGATGCTTACCATCCTGAAGAGCTGTGCCAGCAGTGTCGGATGTGCGAGCCCAGGGCATCCAGACACCCAGGACCAGCGTCTCATGCATTGAAGTGGTCCTCAAAGGAAGAGAGTGCAGAGTGGATTGGGGGACCCTAGATTCTGAGGCACTGCCCTTTAGCCCCTTTTTCTATTGAGATTCAGTGTGCTGAGGTTTCCCTCCCCCGCTGTCAGGTGTGTATTGGAGACCTCATAGTGCTAGCCCAGCATTGATTTGCTCAGGGAATGAGGGCAGACATGTCCTCATCAGGCTGAGAGTCTTGATGGACAAACTGTGTCGTTAGCATCTTGTCACCGTAACACAGGAACACACAACAGGGACCTTGTGACAGTCTTCTATAATAGGTGCAGTCTTAACCCTGCTGCACTGATGGAAAACCCAGGACTCAGGGGAGCCAAATAACATTACAAGATCCGACAATACGTATTGGAAAATAATAACATTTAAACACAGCTCTGTGAATGCCCATCTCTGCCTCCTACCGCACCCTGAGGAACAGACATGGGCTTTGTAAATGAATGTTTAATAACACTGTTGGGGAAAGCAACTTTTTCCAACCCTTTTAAAGACTGAGGTATCGCTCTCCACACACCATAAAGCCCACCCTTTTGAAGTGTAAACCTCAGTGGTTTTTAGTAAGCTCGGCAAATTGTGCAATCATGTTACGAACTCAAGAATATTCTCATCACTCAAAAATGAAAAACTACACTCATTAGCCGCCACTCCTTTCCCTCTTGGACAACCAGTAGGGCACTTCCTGTTGCCTAGACACTTCCGCTAAACAGACTCACATCTGTGTTTTTATATTTAGCATAATGTTTTCAAAGCTCATCTGCGCGGTGTTGTAGCATGTGTGAGGACTCCGTCCCTTTATATTGTTGAGTAATAATTCCATCGTATTGATAGACCACTCTTCATTCATCACAGGGTGGTCATTTGAGTCATTCTCACTTTGTAGCTTTGATGAATAATGTTGCTGTGGACATGGGTGCACAAGGTTTTGTGTGGACGTGTATTTTCATTTCTCAGGAATATATATATATATATTCGCTGTTTTGGAAGACTATAAATAACATCAAACTCTGAGATCTCCTTTGCACCCTTCTTCCTGCGATTGTGTCTAGTTCTCACTAGTGGCTGACTTGTTCCACGACGACAAGGACTCTGTTCCTGCCACCAACACAGCGAAGAGTCGATCGTCTTCGAAGATCAACATTCGCTCTTCCAGACCGCCCTTGAAGGTCTCCAACAAGGAGCACAAGAAATCCGTGGGCTACCAGGTCAGTCCTAGTTCCAGGCCTGTGACGTGTGCAGCAGGGCTGGCTTGGAAGGGACTGACAGAAGGAAGAAGGAGATAGAAGCAGGGTCCCACGGAAGGTCTCTGGATCGTGTGGGGAGGGAAGGTCCAACTGCGGTGCTCACTTTCTGTCTCCAAAGAGAAGGCCCTGGTAATCCACCTGCGTTTATTCCTCAGGATTTGCCGACTGGAGACATTTCATGCAAACCCCACCATTCCCTGCCTGTTTGGGTACAGGTGTTAGAACCGAATTCCCCATGTTCAGGGATAGCAGACCTCTAGCACACAGCAGGCAGATCTCTCTGGTCTCTTCGCACTCGTGTTTTGTCTTATTGTCATATTCATAACATGGTTTATATTCATCTTGTGAACAGTGGGAGTTAGGCACATTGTCAAGTAGTCTCTCCCATTAATTTTGAAGATCTCTACTATGGAAGGACTCAGTGGTACTCACAGCAAGTTATGAGTGTCAGTTAGAACCTAAACCCCGTCACTGAATGTCTTCCCGTGCCTGTCCTTCTGAATCAATCATCGTAGTAGTGATTTCTGCTGTCACCACTGGCAGGGTGGTCACTGGAATGCTAGTGTAGAGTGGTAAAAATAACCGAGGTCTGGTTTTGCCCCTGCAGTTCCGCACTTCCCTGAACCTGCTCATGGAGACCCTGAACGCCACAACGCCACACTACGTCCGATGCATCAAGCCCAATGATGAAAAGCTCCCCTTCCAGTAAGTGCCAGCCTGCTTATCCTGCCTCGGGATCAGCGGGAACAGGGCGGGCTCAGCCTTGCTGAGCTCTACGGAGTCATATATTGACCGGTCAGTCGCTTCCCAGGTGGGCTCCGTGCTGAGCCTCGCTAAGCAGGCTGCCTGCTTCCTCTCTTCCCTTCCTCCACACGTGTGAGACGTGATTGGGAATCCCTCTGCACCTGTACCTGTTGACGTGAAGGAGCTGGTGGGCAGAGCAGCATCCAGGGAGAGGAGAACCAGATGCCAGGTTCTCTGCAAGGCCTAGTGTACACACCACCACCACCACCACCACCACTACCACCACCCCTACCACCACCCCTACCGAGGGTAGGAGGATGAGAAAGGGGGAAAACAGACCAGGACCAGAGTTGGCTGGTTCCAAGTTAATCTTTCACCCTCTTTGTCAGTTAATTATGATTTTACAGTATCCTGGTTTTGAAAGAAATACAAGGAGATAATAAATGAGAATTACCAGTGAGAAATTATTACAATTTATATGGTTAAAATATGTTGTTGTTGTTATTACTATTATTTTTTTATTATTATTGGCTGGGAAATAGCACAATCAGTAAACTGTGATCCCCAGACCCACATCAAAAAGCCATGTGTAGTGAGTGGTGCATGCTTGTATTCGCAGCACTGGAGATGTGGGATAAGCAGATCCCTGGGGCTCTGTGGCCAGCCAAGGTAGCTTGATCAGCAAGCCTCAGGCCAATCAAAAGACCCTACCTTAAAAAAAAAACAATGTGAATGCTACCTGAGGAATGACACCAAGGTTGACTCATGTCTTCCACACACACTGTACATGTATGTGTGTACCCCTGTTATACATATATAGCACTATATATGTTGACACAAACTATTGACATTATTCTAGAAGCAAAATTCGCCGTATCTTTCCTCCCATTTCTATTTCTGGTGTCTTCTCTTTGGCACTCATCACACGTGGGTCAGATCGTTCTTTGTCTTGAAGGATTGTCCTGAACATGACAGCTTGGTTAGGAGCATCACTGGCCTCCTCCTGGCACATGCTAGTAGCATTCCCATCAGTGTGACAGCCAACATTCTTACACATTACCAAATGTTCCCCAGGGGGGCAGAATGGCCCCATCAAGGGCCCTTGTCCTGTATGTTTTCATAGCACTTCTCCTATAAAAGTATTCTCCCTCTACTTTTAGTCAAGAACTATCTGTCTCGTTTCTTCTTCGTTAGACACTTGGCTGTGACCGGTAGAATGGCATTTAGATATGCTTCCCTCCCCCCAGCTAAAGGACCTGCCTGTCACAAACAACCGCCACTGCCACAGAAGTGACTGTCAACAATTCAATGAAAACAGTACAGGGGTAGGAATGACAAGATGTCTCAGCCAGTAAAAGTACGTGCCCCAAACCTGAGGGCTTGAGTTCAAACCCTGAGAGCCCACAGAGTGGAAGGCGAGAACTGACTTGAGAGAATACTATGAAGACAGAAAGGCGAGAAAGCAATGGAGTGACTCCTCTCCCGGGGAGGAAGAGGCCCGGGGTGAGTGTCAGTCCAGAAGCACCTGGTCGAGGACCTGATGAGATTGGCTGACTAATTGGTCTCAGGGTCTTGGTGGCTGAGCGGTGGCTGTAGGGATACTATGGAGCCTGAGGATTAGTTGGAAGCGAATGGCCTGTGCAAAGTTGATAGAGTAGAAGTGATTGTAGAAGCTAGAAGCTGGGCTTCTCCCTCTGCAGCCAGACAGCTCCAGGCTGTGCTGTTCCTGCGCTGTTTGGAAACAGGGAAGTGAAAACCTGGCTTTCCGCAGTTTAAACCTCTGCCTGGTTGTTTTTTAAATCAAATCAACAGTTAGGTGTTATCTTCCACATTTAAGAGTAGAAGCTGGTTTTCCATTCCTCATCACTCCATAGTGAGGCAGGTGGGGTCTTTAATACTGCAGAGATGAGATTAGAATGCTGCTCAATCCGGGCTACCCAGTTCCCTGGACGAGGAGGAGGAGGATGCGGTGTCTTCCTTGTCCTGTCCTTGTGACTTTCTCTTGCAAGTCCTTTTTCCATCTGTGATTACTGTAGCAAATCTGAGAGTTGTGGTTGACAGATGTTCTCCACACCCACTAAGTGAGTGAGGGAAACAGACAAGAGGTCATGTCTTGCCTGAAGTGGTCCCAGCTGTTAGTGGGGAGCAGGAGCTCAGCTGCATTCCTCTCCAGCTGCGTTAGTCCACACAGGGACTGTGGGTGGGGTGCTGCTGCTGTCTGGGGTGGGGGAGAGCAGGCAGGGGACCACAGATGGGATGATGTGCTCTCTGGGATGAGGAGGAGAAGGTAGGAGACCACAGGTGGGATGCTGCTGCTGCTGCTGTCTGGGGTGGGGAAGAGCAGGCAGGGGACCACAGATGGGATGATGTGCTCTCTGGGATGAGGAGGAGAAGGTAGGAGACCACAGGTGGGATGCTGCTGCTGCTGTCTAGGGTGGGGAAGAGCAGGTAGGGAATATTTTTGCTGACCTCATCACAAAAGGGGATGTTAAGGCTAAGCTAAGAAATGACTTGTTCTAGATAGTAGCCTAGAGGACAGAGTTGTAGTGGGTGGATAGGGGCCCCTGGGACAAAAGTCCCACATTTATCTAACACTTTTTGAAAACTCCTGAGTATCCGTTCTGACTGACTGCCTTAGAGGTAAGAGGAACAGAGCTTTCACCCTGAAGGCTTTCCCAGGATTGGGAGCAGCCCTCATATCCTAAGAGGCTTTTTCTGGGAACAATCAAGGGCCAGATCCCAGAACTGTGCTACGCATCAAAGTGGACAAAGACATCTCAGGGCATGGTATGGGAGAGGGTAGGTTCCAGTGAGGGGCTCAGCGTTTCCTTCTGTCTTCTAAGCCTCTTACACTGCAGAGCTTTGGTCCTCACAGGAGGACATTAGGTTATCAAGTAACGGCTCTCATCAAGACCACGGAAAATTCAAAACCCAGCACTGAGTTGTCCCTTATGCACATAATGTCACTAGTTCATGGCCTGAAGCCCTCTCATTTAGAGCTGAAGTGAGCAGGAAGAGAGTTTGGAGAAGCCAGGTTGGGGGTGCAGCAGAGTGGGGTAAGCAGCGTGAGGGAGCTGAGGAAGTAGGAACAGGAACAGGCCTGAAGGAGAGTGTGGGTATCCTCAAACTTAGGACCTCCATGGAGTCAGAGCATGCCTGATATGCAGCAAAAGCTTAGAGTCATCCATCTCCAGGAAGATGCATGCCGAAGCCAGGCAAGCTCGGGACACCATTTGCCAGTTCGATGACTCGTGAGGGAGGCTCATGTGGTCAGCAGCATGAGAAAGTGGTATGGGCCGGCCAGGGCCGGTCACACAAAGATAAGTAAACAGTCTGTCACAGAGAGACGGAGTGAAGGTGGCGGTCCCTAGGCCACCTTAACCTTGGAATCTAGAATCCAGGTGGGCTGTGCAGCCGTAAAAGAGTACCTGGGTTGTCAGGGAGAGTGACAGATGGTAGACCAGACATTTGTCCTGTGGGCTGATGCAGTAGTTTCCACCACTGTTCATCTACCGGGGTGACCCAGCTGCCTACAGCCTCACCGGGTTTGGTCAAAGCCTCTCCAGTCCAAGGCTGTGAGCCTCGTGGGTCCTCAGACTTGTTCTTTCATCTCCAGAGTTCAGGAAACAGAAGTATAGCTCCCTGGCTTCAGCTGAGCCACTGATAGTTAGAAAGAAAGGGCGTGTATGTTCCTCATCACTTCTGAGTGGAACAGCAGTCTCAGAAAATTCTAAAAAGTGACTAATTCTGGGTCAGCTTGGTTCTTCATATGACCTCTGGCTGTCCTAGTCTCCTGCTGTCTTTCCCTGGGGTTCCCTCCAGCACCTGCTTCCCCACGGATCTTACAGCATGCCTTGCAGTGTGTACCACTGAGCCCTGTCCTCTTCTGCCCCCCTCCTCCCATCACACACAGGCCCTTAGAAAGTCTGTGTGAAAAGAAGAACCGCCCAGGGCAAGCTCTGGAGAGTAGACAGGAATGAGTCTGGGATGGTGGGCAGGACTCCGGGAAGCAAGTGGGCAAGGAAAGGGATGGGATTAAGAATGTGCACAGGGGCTGGAGAGATGCTCAGAGGTTAAGAGCATTAGCTGCTCTTCCAAAGGTCCTGAGTTCAATTGCCAGCAACCACATGGTGGCTCACAACCATCCATAATGAGATCCGGTGCCATCTTCTGGCATACAGACATACTGTAATACATAATAATAAATAAGTCTTAGAAAAAAATGTGCACCATCTCAAGACTGTTGAAATGGCTCCTCCGCCCTTCAGTCTGTACTTTCCAGACCTTGTGTGTCCATCTGCAGCCAGTGGCAGCAGGTGTCTCATCTGCTGCAGTTGAGGAGTACTTTCCTTCTCTCTCGTCCTCTTACCTGCCAGCATCCCTTCATTGTGTGTCTTATTTGGCAGCTTCGACCCAAAGAGAGCCGTGCAGCAGCTCAGAGCCTGTGGAGTATTGGAGACCATTCGGATCAGCGCAGCCGGCTACCCATCCAGGTAATGTCACCAGTCAGGCCTTCCTCAGGCTGCTGTGGAGCATCGAGTGTACTGCCCTGGTGAGCCATGGTTGTGCTGTCAGCCTGGGACAGCTCCTCAACAAGAGCTCCTACACCCTGAAGACCCGAACAGGATGCTGACAGAGAGAATTTCAGCCTGGCTCAAAAACACGGAGTCAACAGGAACAGGCTTTGGGGAAGCATTTCCGATCAGTACGGTCTGGGTGGTGGGCTAGCTACAGTCACAAAATGGACTCCTCAGTCTTATCCTTCATCTTTTCCTCCATTGTACTGTGCCAAAACGTGGGGGCATAATATTTACTGTCTTTCCTATCTCAAGTATACAGTCCAGTGACAATGTGTGTAGCCATTCTTACCAGCCATTTCAAGAATTCCTTTAATCTTGCAAAACTAAAACTGTTCAAGGCAGCTGCCTGTCTTAGTCCATCTTCCATTCCTGTAAGAAAAGACCTGAATGAACAAAACACTCCACACAGACTAACTGCATTTTCAAACGGCCTTGTGTTGGTCACAGTTTTAGTCTGAAAGCCCAAGGTTATGAAGGAAGGGTAAGAACTTCACCCGATAAGAAGCGGCCGAGTAGCTGGAGCCCTGTAGTCCCTCCTGAAGGCCATAATCAATTGGCCTAAGAACTTTCCCATAATTCCCCTTAGCCCTGCCTTGCCTCAGTCATTCCACCACCTCCCAACACCGCCATTCTGGGACCAAATTTCTAACACAGGAACCTTCCTGGGGCAAACCTTACTGTACAATGGTCTCGCACTTCTCTCCCTGTCCCCAGCCCCTGCAGCCACCCTGTCTACTGCTGTTTCAAGTGTGATAAGCTGAGTTCAGGAACCTAGCAGAAGTATTGTCAGTAACCCCATTGCTGGGGGAGAGGGGGCACCAGAGACACAGGGATCTCTGGAGCTCAGTGGCAAGCCACTCCAGCCATTTGGTGAGGCCCCGGTTCAGAGAGCATGTCTCTAAGTGGAATGAGAAAAGAAATACAGTGGAGAGCAATCAAGGGAGGCACCCAGTGTTAACATCTGGCCCTCATGCGTATATCCACACGTATGTATGCACACACCTACAGAACACACACACACCCCACACACAAATAAGCTGCATGTGTCGTGGATGTGCCACAGAACTATGCTACTATCTAGAGACCATGGCTCTCCTCTGGGCACTTGCCCAGAGATGGAGGGTGCGTGGTTACCACACTAGCTCTTGCAAAGTCACGTCGTGCACTAGTAATGTTGCAGAAGCCAAATGCCCTCTACTGTCAACGAGGAAGAGGCAGAGTGGTGTGGCCGCCCTGGAGCCTGCTCATCAGGATCCGCTGCTCTGCCATCTCTCTCTTGGGAGGTAGAAGGAGCCAGCGTGGGGGTAGCCCAAGGCCTCCCTCCTCTCTACACCTGGCACTTTCCCAGGCAGTGGAGGGACCAGTTTCATGCACTGTGGTTAATTGCCCATAAACAGCTTAACCATAAACAATTCCCACATGTCAGGCCTGGAAGGGAAATTGCTGATAGAATCAGGGATTTGCACTTGACCTGGAAAGGGTGAGAACGGTTACTAATCTGCAGCATCCAGGCAGCTTTTCACAGCCAAGAAGGCTTAGGCAATTGTTCAGGGTAATGCTGGAGCCATGTGAAAGGCTTTTCAACCGCATCTTCCCTTTGAGAAGCAAGAGGCGGTGTCCTGGGGTCCTGTCTCATGTTTCGATCTGAAGGTCAGAGCAGAAGCAGTTATAGACTCCACCTGCTTTCCAGTCTGTTCTTGCAGTATCTGGCATTGCCTTTTGATTGGCAGTGTAGGGCTCAGGTCTGACATGTGCCACTTGGTTTCTCATTACCTCTGCCTGCCTTTCAGTGCCTGCCACAGCCCCTGGGTTCAGAACCTACAGTTTCATTCATTGGGAGAACTGGAGGGAGGAGCTGAGTGCTCCCAAGCTACATTTTTATGGGTGCTGCTCTCCTGGCTCTTGTATCTGCTGGACTCCCAAGACATCATCTAACAAGAGGGCATTGTTAGTCCAGCCATGATTCGCCTGCTGATTCTTAGAATTGGGTGTTGTGACCATTAGTGGCAAGCAAACCAACTGAATGGGCTGCGGCCAGATTCTCCTTGGGGAAAAAAAAAAAAAAATGGGTTGGAATTGTAATAGGACAGTTTGTGGAAGAAAGGATGTTATGGCATGACCACATTTCTGTGTTGTGGGCCAAAAAGACATACTGTAATTTAGCATGTTTCCCAGGGAGGCTCACAGAAGGACGTGGGCTGCTGAGTCACCGGCCAGCAACTGAGTTGGTTCTAGAATCAACACCCTTTTGCTTGGACCGTGTTAGTTCCCAGCAGTACTACTCAAGCCAGTCAAGTGTTTACTTTTCAAACAAAGGCTTATTGCCACACATGGCTGCCTGTGTGGGGCCGTAAGTATTCGGGGGCGCATGAGAGAGACTTCTGGTTTTCTTGTTGTGAAATCCCTGTGTGTGACCTCAAGTCAGCGTTCTGAAATTCCCCCAAATTCTCCAGGCAACTGAAGAGGTTAACTTACAAATTGTATAAAAAGGCTTGGTGTTCCTGAGTGGTACTGTGCTTGCTTTGCATGCATAAGGCCTTGGATTCAATCCCCAGCACCAACCACACATAGTGTATACACACACACACACACACACACACTCGCACACACACTCGCACACATGCACACACGCATTAGAACTAAGTTATCCCAGGGCAAACTGTTTGGAGGTATTGTGTGAGAAGCTCAGGGAGATGGATGCTCAGCAACTATGCCTATGCTCTGCTTAGCCTGGATGAACAGACAAACCTGAGGTAGCCATCTTTATGGACAACTTGTGAAGTATGTATAATAGGATTGTGTCAAGCTGTGAAGACACTGGGAAAACATATGACAGTGAGACAGTCTAGGGTAGATAGGGCCAGTGGGAGAAGAAACATCTCAGTGAAAGGAACCACCTATTTCACCAGGAACTTTCTCACTGAATTATTTCCTGGTAGGACAAATGACTTTCAGAAGACGTCACTCCGAAAAGTGTCTCCTTGGACATCAGGAAAAGGACGATGTGCCTGACATGGTTAACTTGATACCCTCCCAGTCAGGGTTCTGTATCCACCTGCCACCTCTGAGCCACTGGGCTGAGATGTCACACAGACTTGCTATGTGAAATCATAGAGACAGAGCATGCCACTGCATTCCTACAGGATTTGCTGTTGCAGCACAATACAGTCTGTTTTCAAGGAGGAAGAGGGGACATTTATTTCTGGGGTCTCACGAGAGCTTTCTGTGGAATGAGAACAGCCTTTTGCCTTCATAGGATCCTCCTCTCCCACAGTCCTCTCTCCATACCTCTCTGTGAAGCATCCAGACCTGTGTTGACACACCTACCCACCAGGAGCTCAAAGCCAGAAGACACAAGCTTGAAGCCATTTAGGGGGGTAATGCTCATGCAGGTGCAAGGATGTAGGACAAGTATGAGAGAAGCTGTAGCCTCTCAGGAGTGAGATTTAAGCTGGGCCTTAAAGAGCAGGAATTCAGGTTGATGGGGAGACAATAGGAACTGTCACTCCATTAAGGCAGACAAGTTAGAGTACTTCTTTGCCAACGTCGTGCCCTCTTAAAATTGCTAGTCTGTGAGGCGCAGCAAGCTCATACTCTGGGTCTGCCCAGTGTCTCACCCAGCAGCAAGGAGAAGCCGCGCATGCTGAGTCTTCAGCTCCATATGGAAGTGGTGTCGACTGTTCAGCCCACATGGCTGCAGGTAGAGCTGCCGCCTGCAGAGATGGCAATGCCACAACTTGCTGGCCTCTTACAGCGTACCTAATAGATATCTTCTCCTGTGTCCCAGTTATTTCAGAGCTCTTTCCAGCAGGTAATTGTGAGTGCCTCTGTGCCTTTTCTTTTTGTAATTACAGGTATTGTAGAAGGTGCAGGGATGAAAGGATGTGTTTCTGGTATTGCAGAAAGCTATGGTTTAAATTCATGGGCCTAGCTCTAACACGTGCTTCCTGTGTCCTCCTTACATTTGCTAAAGGATCCAAGAGAGGTTTTGGACCCCCTTTTTTTGGACCTACATTTTGCTAAAGGGTCCAAGAGAGGTTTCCCTTCCCAAACTACCATTGGAAATGACACACTACAGAAAGCAGCAACTCGGTTAGTGTTGAAATGGAGTTACATCACCCATTCTATCACATGTAGATCCTTTCATCCCCCTGTCCACACCAAGTTCCAGCATCCAGTCTGCCATTAAGAGCAGACATTCTGTTGACCTGGCTTGGGGAGACCTTCGTGGAACCAGAGGGACTTGAGCAGTTTGGGATTCACCTACAAAAAGGATTCACCTCCCCAGCTGCTGAGAACTCACCCAGGGGAGTGAGAGTGGTTTCCCTTGCATTTGCTTGTCAAGTAACTACAGATTACTTCCCAAGCCTCTGTCCGTGGGCTCCAAAGATTAGAGAAATCCCAGCTTGTAACATCTTCCTGTGTCTCTCTTATTTGAGGAGAGAGAGAGAGAGAGAGAGAGAGAGAGAGAGAGAGAGAGAGAGAGAGAGAGAACGAACACGAACTGGAAAGAAAGGGCACAGTCCAGAATTACAGCCAGCTGACAACCCTTCATGTCATTCTTCCCAAGAGCTCAAGCCTTTTGGATAATCAAACCACCCAAATGATGCCTTGGAAGGAATTCTTTCCCCTATTTGAAAATGAAGACATGACCAGCACACCGCTAAGTTTCCCAAAGTTAACCAGTGAGAACAAATGTGGCATGGTTAGCTGGCAGCACTGTTGTGGGTCTCCCACAGGCTGCAGGGTACCTATCTACTTTTATCCTCCCCGAGAATTACAGCTCTCTAGGAAGCTGACTTATAATGAAAATGTATCATTCAATTCGAAACGCTGTGCAGTAGCCAAGAAATATGCTCACAGTAAGGAGCATAAAGAAAGGTGATGGATGGACTGTCAGGATAGCAGCTCCCTCTTGTCCCCAGTTCTCATCTCTGTGCAGTTAACCATCTCCAGACACTCTCACAGCTTCACAACTGAAAGAACTGTGAGGCAAATACTGCTTGGCTGAAATAGGTGTGGGAGGACTCCTCAAACATGCAGTGTTTGAATGAGAAGAGGCAAAACAGAACTGAATGAACTCAGTTTGCATCCTTTTCTTAGAAGTCCAGTACTGGTTTTTAATCTTGAGACAGGGTCTCACTTTGCAGCCCAGGCTGGCCTTGGAGTCTCATAGAGCCTAAGCTGGCCTCAAACTGGCAGCAGGTCCTCCTGCCTTGGTCTTCCAAGTGCTGAGCCTATAGGAATGTGCCGCCTTGAACAGTGCTTACTAGAAAGGCTTCCAGCTTCCTCAACTTTACCTTTCCCGACCCAGGTGGGAAAACAGGTTTAAATTACAGAATTAGGTGGAGGTCTTGGGAACCACCTACTCACCTCCTAGCTTATCATATTTGAATCCTACAGTTGCTGCCTTTGCTCTTGAACTTCTACCAAGCGTATATGGCAGAACTTAGCCCAGAATGATGTGGCTTCTCATCTCTGGCTGTTGGAGCTCTGTCTGTCCTCCTATGGACTGGGGTCTGAGCCAATAGTTCTCAGCCTTCCTAATGCTGCAAGCCTTTAATATAGTTCCTCACATTGTAGTGACCCCCCCCATAATAGAATTAGTTTTTCACTACTTTATAACTGTAATTTTGCTACTGTTATGAATAATAATGTGAACATCCAATATGCAGGGTTATGATATGTGACCCCCCCGAGGGGTCATGACCCACAGGTTGAGAACCACTGCCGTAGCTCATACTCAGGCCTGTTCATCACAGTTGTGAGGATTCACTTCCAAACTAAGAAACCAGCACTCCTCTTCACACCTACGAAGTCAAGTTCTCAGACTGGGCTCTGAGCACACTTGCAGTTTGGCAGGATTCCTCAATGATTTCAAAATATTTCCATTTTGTATTTTGTTGTTGGTCGTTTTGTTTGTTTGTGTGTGTGTTTGTTTTGTTTGCTGTGCTGGGTTCATACTTAGAGCTTTGCATATGCTGGGTGAGTGCTCAACTACTGAGTTATATACCCAGTCCGTATTTTCTGAGACAGGCTCTTGCTATGTAGACCTGGCTGATATCAAGCTGGAAATCCTCCTGCCTCAGGTTACTGAGTGCTGGTAGATAGACATGTGTGCCGCCATGTCTGACTTCTCAATCATTTCTTTTAAATCGTCCTGCCAGAAAACCATTACCCTGGAGGCACACGTGGACTTTGGTAAATTCCAGCCATCCAGTCCCTTCTAGTCCACATTAGGCCTGGGATTTCCTGAGGTTTTCCTTGCTTTGTGGCTTAGCAGCAGCTTAGAGATAACAATGGGCAATTGTGCCTCCCTGGATCTTTATAAAACTAAAGCAAGCTTGAGAGTGGAACCACACTGAGGCTAAGCTTGTACTCCTCCGGGAAGCCCAGGGCACCAGGAGAAGATAGAGGAGAGTGCAGGTTTATTTGTGAAATGGTGCCCATAATGCAGCCTTTACACCACTCTGGGGACTTACTCGGGGATGTTAATGTTGAACCATGAGGACACATGTCCCCTGATGAAGGCCACTCATATAATCCATGTACTGTCAACTTCACCCCCAAGTAATTCAGTGACTTTCAAGTTTGTACAACTTTCTCACACTCTAGCATCATATTTTCATTATCCTGGAGAGGAGCTGTCCTTTCTCATTCCCTCCTCCCAAACCCTAGCAAACACTGTTCCTGAAGATTTTCCTGTTCTGGATGTTGGCACAAAAGCAGCTAGAACATTTAGCCGTCTATGTGTGGCTCCTTTCATTCAGAACTGTTTCCAAGGCTCTACTTTATGCTGCCAAAGGCTGATTCTGTATATGGATTTACCAAATCTTATTTCCTCCATCAGCTAATAGACATCTAGGGTTTTACTTTTTGGAAAGTATGAATGCTGCTCTGAACATGTTCATACATTGCTTTTTGGTTTTGTTTTCAGCCAGAGCTGCACTATGGAGCTCAGGTTGGCCATGAACTTGCAGTCCTCTTGTCTCTATCTCCCAAGCACTGGGATTACAGGATGACAGGGATCACATGCCTAGCCGTGTGCATGCTTCTGTGCAGACACATTTTCATTCTTATTCATTATACAGCTGTCAGAATTACTGGGTCTTATCATAACTATTTACCCCTTTGAGGACCTGCCATACTGTCTCTACAGCAGCTAAATTTTTAGTCAGCAGCAGTAGACAAGGAGCCCATAACTACACAGTCATCAAAATATATTTGTATCTTTTCTATTATAGCCATCTGGGGCATGTGAAGTAGTCTTAGCTGTAATTTTGAGGTGTGTTTCCCTAAAGGTTCATGATGTTAAGTCTCTTTTCACATGTTCTAGGTCATGTGTGTGAATTCTCTAGAGAAATGTATGATTGAATCACTTGTGCATTTTTAAAATTGGGTTATTTGCCTATTGTTGAGCAATGAAAGTGTTTTATTTTTGATATGAGACCATTTTCAATCATATGTAAATATTGTCTCCAAGTCTACGATTAGTCTTTTTATTTTCTTGACAGTAATTAAATTCAATGACTTTTCAGTTTTAATGAAGTCAAATTTATCTGCTTTTATTCTTTGGTTATTTTTTGCTTTAGATGTCATATCTAAGAGATCATTGTCCAATCCAAGGACAAAGGTTTGTACTATGGTTTCTTTAAGTATTTCACAGCTTTCAGTAATTCATTTTGAATTAGCATCTGTATAGTATGAGGTAGGAGACCCAACTTCATTGTTTGTTTTTGGATATGCTATTGTCCCAGCACCATTTTATGAAAAGATCACCTGGACTCTTGAGGTTGGCAAGATGGGTGGTATCATTTACATTTTATGGATGAGGAAACAAATCCCAGAAAAACTGTGACTGAATCAAGTCCTCTCAGATGGAAACAGTTAAGGATGTATTTGCCCTTTAAGTTACACCCCTAATTCTACCCTGAAGGACTCTTCACAATTTTCTAAAGGATCCTTGAAACGATTGACCATGGCATTTTCAGGAAAACTTCTCTGTGATCTGACATGAGAGATTGACTTAGAGCATCATACCAAAGTCTTTCTCAGGAGGCAATCTGAGAATTTATGTAATCAAGCCAATATCTTCATTCAAAGGGGGAACAACACAGAGTTGTACATCCGTGGCCAGCCTATCTCTTCTGTTCATCCTAGCTCACTGATGACTCCATTCACCCCTGTCCACTGATGACCTTACCGGCAGGCATTCTTCTGCAGAATGGCCTCACATGGTGATGGTTAAATCCAGAGTGAGACTCCAGATGGGAACTTGGAGCCAAAACAACACTCCAGGCAACTGTTTTCTATTCCACTCATGGCATCTGTGTTATCCCTCGATGTCACAAGCCAGAGGAGCTCATTTCTAAGAAGGCCTTTCCCTAGACTGCAGGCTCTGATGAATGTTTGCCTAGCCTGGAAGCAGCAGTAGTCACTGCCCTGGCCTTGTCCACACACCCAGCTATGACTGTTTGCCAGGCCAGAGTACAGATGAAGGAAGTCATTTCTGAAAAGGAAGCATGATATTGAAGAAAGCACAGCTAGGCAAGCAGCATATGAGTCAGAACCCAGGGAGAAAGTCAGGGCTAAGGAATTAGGGGGAGCCTACCTCCAAAGTGGCTGAGGTACCATGGAGCACTGTCAGGAGATGGTCATGGTCTCAGAGTGTTTAGCTTCTGCTGCTAATAGGAGATAGAATTCCATGTTCATGCCATACTCAGGAATGGCTTTACAGTCAATTTTACACTTTACAGCCAATGAGGCATAGTGCTATACCAAGTGAGGAGACATATCACCTCACCTGACAAGGAAGGGTCCGTGTGGCTAGAAGACAGTGATGGCTGCTTGTTAAAGCCTTCTCAACCAAAACCGCGTGTGTGTGTGTGTGTGTGTGTGTGTGTGTGTGTGTGTGTGTGTGTATTCTATAGCAAATGTGTTTGTACATACTGAGAGCTTTTGGTTATTATTTAGGGTCTCAATAAGGGAGTGGTAATGGTCCAAAGTTTCAATAGCTCTGTGTTGTATGGGATTCTCCTACACTAAAGGACACTGATAGAAAAGGTTTCACCTGAAGGGTCCAGTCATTTAAATGTCCAGTAAAATACTGTTCAACTATAATAAGTAACTGGTTATAAAGACCACACTAATAGGTTTGGGGGTGAGGGGCCTGAGCATGTCTAAGAGAAACAATGGTTAAAGAAGGCTCAGGGGTAGCAGAAGAGGACATCTATGTGCTAACAAACCTGCAATGCCAGGGCCCAGAGCTCTGGGGCCAACAATAGACTCAGGAGAGTGGAAGCAAAGAGTCTACAAAGCAAAATCTAAGTTAGTCTGAGGTCTTACCAAGCTGTCTTCCTCTACATTGATATAGCTGCCATGAGCACATGTTCAAATCCATTAAATTCTCCTTTGACAAAAGAATCCAATGCTCTTTTTATTTTCACTTTGCAGCTTTTTCCATTACAGGCAGGAAGACTTTCTGTGAAGGTTTTCTCACTAGGCACATAATAGGTCCATGGAAAGGGGAACCCATGTTTGATCCTGGACTCTGTGGTAAATGTTTCTATAGGCCTTATGATGCCAAGACCTCACGGCAGACTCACATCCCTTGGTCTATCTCCCGAGGGAATGAATGAGTTCCTTCCCAAGGCCAGGTGTTCTCTTCTCAGCACCCCTCTTTTCCAGAGTCACTGATCCACCCTCCCCTCATGCAGGGGTATTTCAAAATGTATTTGCAAGTAAAAAGAACTGGGTGCCTTGAGCAGGAAGGAACATACTGGAAAGCCCTCCCAGCACTCCTGTGATGACTCACTGGCTACAAAGGCCCAGGTTCTTTTGTGAGGTGGGTGACTCTGTTCTGTAGACAGAGGAGATGTCATGCAGCCGGGCCTTTACCTGAGTCACAGTGATGGCCAAGGTCAGAGCCAGGCTTCCTGTGCTGCGAGCTCATTACAAACTGGATTTGACGTCCGTCTTTGCAGTCACATCTCCGCTACCCTCATAATTTCCTTGAGCTGTGGATCTGCCAGCAGTAAGATTTTCAAATTAGAAACATTTAAGGATTTTAGCCCAGCTAAATGCTGCCTTAATTATTTCCCAGCAAAACTGCAAAGTCACAGAGACAAACGGTAAGTACACAAATAGCCATGATGCGGAGTGTGAGAAGTGCCCTTCAAGAGTCAGGGGAGACAGGGGGACGTGCCCGGTGGCTTAAGGGGAAAGCCCACATCAAACCATTACATTCTGAGATGTCTATATTGATGGTGGGGAGTCGGGGCGGGGGGTGGGGGGTGGCAAGGAGACCTAGACTCTAGGAAGCTCTCTTTCACAGGCACTATTCCACTGGGTTCTTAGCAAGTCCATCTTTCTCTAAATAGAAGTATCTGAGGGCAGGGCCAGGGCAAAAAGAGCCAAGGAAAGCATCAACAGAGTTAACTACTAAACAAAGTGTGCATCTGATTTGCATTTAGCTGGGAAAATAACCTTACAGCTTCCATTTGTAAGGTAGCTGTTAGAGATAGCAGATAGTCCACCACTGGAGGGTGGGAACGTTTCTGCTTAGTGAATAGAATGCAAAGGACAAGGGGAAACCTTTCCTGGCCCTGAGATAGAGTCCTCAGGGCCCTAGTACTCTCTGCCTTGCTCCCTTAAGGGAGTACATGCCAGTTTAAAACCAAGAAGTGTGAGACAAAGTAGATCAGTGATTGGCGAGGCCCAGAAAAACTGCTCAGGGGTGTGGAGTTCATTTGGGGGTCATGAAAATGTTCTGGAATTGATTACTGGGGATAGTTACATAACTTCACAAATATACTAAAAGTTATTTTACTGTATACTTTAAGGGGTAAGCTGGGGCTGGAGATATGGCTCAGTGGCTAAGACCACTGGCTACTCTTCCAAAGAACATGGGATTGATTTTTCAGCATTCACATGGCATCCCACAACCATTTATAACTCTAGTCCCAGGAAGATCCAACGTCCTCTTCTAGTCTCTGCAGGTACCAGACACACATGAGGTGCACAGACATGCATGTGTACTATATACATAAATCACAAAAGGATAAATTTATAGCATATGACATCCCAAGAGCCTTTGGAGCAGACCCAAGCTAGGTGTGTGGTGCACACCTGTAATCTAGCATTTGAGAGGTGAAGGCAAAAAGATCCAGAACTCAAGGTCATCCTCATCTTCTTGATGACTTAGAGGCCAGCCTGGGGTACATAAAATCCTTTCTCAAAAAGGAAAAGAACCATCTTTAGCTAAGTATGTCATAGAAGGAGAAATACAGACAGGTAGAAATGTCCTTTTCTTATTTCCACTTACATCAGTCTTTTCCCTCCAAGGCCCAGCTGCTGTTGAAGCAGAGGGGCTGGGGGGGGCACCTTGAGTGTAATATGTCTCCCCATCTCAAGGGTTCCTGGAACCCCATAGCACTCCTTTCTCTGAAGCTTCTGAAGGACCTTCTGCAGAGGCAAGAGTCCCTGGGAAAGGGACACAATCTGTTCACTCTTCACTAATACTTGAGCAGGTTGGTCTGAAGTAGCTAGACAATCCCTAGGCAAGGCCACCAGTGACAGGAAACGGGAGGTGACTCACCTCAGTGAAATACCTAATGATATCTGAACCCTGTCTCTACTGACTGATGTGCAAACCCTCCCTGATGTCTCTGAAGGGACAAGCCGCCCCACTCTGCAATGTCCAAGGACTTAGAAAGATGGAGGTGGGATGTACTGATGACCTCTGAGCAACTGAGGTGTAACTCCAAGCCACCTTAGATGGGGGCTCATGTTAACCTTGCCACCGCATGGGGAGGTCATGAGCATTTCTGAATCAGGAGGATTGGAGTAGTGATAGGTGTAAACCACAGCTTTCCTGAGGAAGAGCAATCCTGTTTAGGAGACCGCATCTGCTTGTATGCAGCCAGTCTCAAATGCCAGGGGTAAGGTGAAGACCCTCTAATGACTACCAAAACAGTCAAGAACTCTGCCTTTATAGGCAATGGACTAGGAATCTCTTCAGTTATGTAGGGGATGGGGCACAGCTTTACAGGGAGCCAAAATTACCCCCAATTAAGAGGAAAATAATAAGAGAAACCAACACCATAACATCTTAAGCCATTGGTAGCAGCCCTGTAACCAGATGTGGGAGTTATAGGGCAGTTTGATACTATGTCCATTTAACAGAATAACAGTAGATTCACCCCTGAAGTCTATGAGCTCCCCAAACTTAAGTTCTTGTCCAGATTCCAGTACTCAGCAGGTGTTTCTTTTGGTAGAGCTGTCTTTAAATCCAATCAGGAAGCAGTTACTTAACCCCATTAACATTCAAGCCACTACTGTAGCCATGGGCACATCATATTTCCTTGATTTGTTATTAGTAAATGTTTGGTTTTTGTGCCTGTTTTACATACCTATGTCCTTGGGATCAGCAAAAGGGAATGTGGAGTGGAAAATGTCTAAGATGACCTGTTCTTTTCTCTTCCAAACTAATAGACTCTTCCAGTGAGCTAAGAGATCATGATGGGGACACTTTCATTCTCACGTACTTTCCTGCATTTAGAAACGTGTATACAAAGATCAGTATGAGTTCTCAAAATGAAAACCAAACGGTATGAACGAAGCTGTGTGCAGACAAGGTGGCAGCAGAAGAGACGGCTCCATGGGTGTGACCAGATGGAGACCCTGGCGCCAGGGGGAACCTCCCAAACACACAGTTTACCCCACCCAACTTTGGTAATCCTGATACACTGGAGTTCCTAGTAGGGTATGGAAAGGACAAAGCTCCCCTGGGACTGTTCTGAAGCTCCTACAATAACTTTGTACAATAATCTTGACGCCGTGAGAGTGCCTCCGAGATCACCTTCTAATCCACTTTGATTTTTCCCTCTAGGTGGACCTACCATGACTTCTTCAACCGGTATCGAGTGTTGATGAAGAAGAGAGAGCTTGCCAACACCGACAAGAAGAGTATCTGCAAGTCCGTCCTGGAGAGTCTCATCAAGGTGATCCAGCTGTAGGAGGGCATGGACCAAAAGCCCCAATAGTGGAGGGTGGGGGATACCTACAGCTTTGTCTTCATCCCTACAAAACTAAGACATTAAGCCATTGCATGCAACAGTGACTGGGAAAGGCTAGTCTCCTCCCCTACCTAGAGCACCCCATGCCTCTCCGCATCTCAGCACACGCAGAGCACAGGTCACTAGGGTGGGTATAGAGGCAACCCCTGGCTGCTGCTGCTGTCTCAGCATCTCTGGTTTCGCAGGGTTGATGTCCCCAGTGGAGGTCTGATCGGTAGCCAGCCTCAGCGTGTTCTAAATGAAACAGCAGGTTCTCAGGCCTTTGAAAAATGGTTTTAAATGGAACAACCCAAAAATCACATTTCAGGCTGAAGTATTGTTAAGAGCAGAGCCACAAGGGGCAAATCTTTAAATATTTCAATAGTTCTAGAGAGTGCCAAAGTTATAACAGAGTATTATAATCTGTGTCTCCATAAAATGCTAAATTATAGAAAATATCTTTCAGAATATGATAAAAAAATTGAATTAAACATGTTTTTTATAAACTAGCTGGCTAAGACAATGCTGAGAGGGTGGCCTATAATTAACTATAGGTTGTACTTGGTTGATAGGACTCTGGTTAACTATGATGTTGCTGTGGTCCATTCATCATCTGTAAATGGAGGCTTTTCTCTGTCCCACCCAATCTCACAGCTGCTTTTAAAATAATCACTCAGAGGCTTATATTAATTATAAATGCTTGGCAGATGGCTCAGGCTTAGGCTTATTACTAGCTAGTTCTTACAATTACTTAAATTAACCCATTTTTATTGATCTATGTATTGCCACATGGACTGTGACTTACTGGTTCTTTCACATCTTGCTTCTTGGGCAACTATCAGTATTTCTCTGGACTCTGCTCTTCTTCATCTCTGTCTTCAGTTTGAATATACTACCTAACTTTATTCTGCCTTGCCATTGGCCAAACAGCTTTATTTATCAACCAGTGAGAACAACACATATTCATAGTATACAGAAAGACATCCCACAGCAATCATCACTGTGCATGTTTTGACATTTCATTTTTCATAGGTTAGGAAAATGTGTTCAAGATCAGCTGGGTTCAGTTCATCTATAGCACTGGGACTTCTCAGTGTCAGGGCTGGCCTCATGGTGTATAGCCCAAACCTGTGAGTAGCTTCCATGACCATGTGAGTGCCTTCCACTTTATCCAGAGTCATCGTTTACCCTTACCTGGACCCCTTCAAGGTTATTAGCAGAACCTCCATCCACAGATGAGGAAACTGAAGTACAGGAAGAGGCTGTAAATTGCTTAGGGTTTCACAGGCATCCTAATGCACAGTGCCTACTGATCTGGGGTGATAGGTTAGGGCTGCTCTGCACAGTTGTCTGTCCTGGAGATGGACTGCTCGCTTGTGCTTCAAGACTTCCCCTGCAGATAATACATTTCTTCATTTTCCCCAGCCCTTGGGCCATGTCTTCCAGATACAACATTCCCTCTGAGCAGGACTTTGGCTGAGCCATAGGTTAGCCTTGAAGACCATGTGTCCAGTCCTCACCAGAGTGCTCTGTGTACTCAGGAGTAGAATGGTCAGAGGAGATATAGAGATGAAGATGGGCGTAGGCTGAGCAGCATGGTCTACCAGCCCCCTTCTGTGAGGACGGGCTGTTTGCTGGTAGATGCTTCATCAGGCCGTCTCTGAGGGCTTGATAAACCGCTGTAGCTAGTAAGAGGGGAGATGTGTATTCTGGTAGAATCACCCCTTCCAGGCTTTCAGAATGCCTTCTCATCCTTAATCGCATGTGCCGTGTCCTGTACTCTCTAAGCGTGTTCTGAGTCCCTTCTCTGCCCCAGTCAGGGATGTCCCGAGGGAAGGGTATAAAATGCCCCACAGACTTGCCTGCAGGAGGCATTTTCTCAACTCTGGTTCCTCCTTCCAGATAACTCTAGCTTGTGTCAAGTTGACAAAAACCAACCACCACAGTAAATGTCAGAACTTGGCTCCTTCCTGCCTGTGGTCTTCGTGGCAGCACACACTTAGATGACGATTGTTTGCAAAGAAGTCTCAGCCATCAGTGATTTACTCTCCCAGCCTTGTCCACAAGTGCCCTGCTGGGTCACCTTTCCTTATTTATTGGGGTAAACACAAGGAAGGACAGCTAATTTTAATCTCATAGATATGATTAAGACAGTGACTACATGTTTGAAAAAAAGTTCATAGAGTTTTGCGTGTTATTTGCAATCTATAATTATGTGTGCTCATCTGTGATCCTTTAAGAATAATCAAATGTTTACCAGACCAGGTCATTGCTTGCACAAAGGCCCAGACTCCATGACTACTCTTCCCATTTTGTACCACAGCCCAAAAGCCTTGGGTGGCTGGCTCCTTCTGATACCTACCTTCAGCTTCCTGTACATAGCCCTTCTCTTGTCTCTTGGTACCACAGGACAGTGGCATCTGCTCTGACCTTCTAGAATACTCCTCTAGCCTTACCTTCCATGGCTACCCCCCTTTGGCTCATGCAGATCTTTGCCCACTTCCACAGACATAACTGCCTAGACCAGTGGCTCTCAACCTGTGAACCATGAACCCTTTTATCACATAGGAGATGTCCTGCATATCAGATATTTACATTATTCATAACAGTAGCAAAAGTACAGTTATGAAGTATCAATGAAAATAATTTTATGGTTGGGGTCACCACAACATGAAGAACTGTATTAGCGGGTTAGGAAGCTTTAGGAAGACTGAGAACCACTGGCCTAGACCATCCTTTTTGAACATTGCTTGTTTCTTGCTAGCTAATCCTTCCCATTCCTTCAAAGAGTCTCCTGCTTACTTTTCCGTCTGCCCTCCCCATGATGTTGGATTTTGAGAGCAGGCGTCTTTTTAATGGCCACATCCTGGATCCATGTCTGTCTTATCATGAAGACTGAAATCTGTTTAATGAATACTGAGAGTCTACTAGGGCAGGGGGAAGGAAAAGGGGGCATACATGCAATCTGGCAAGTAGTTCTGCCTTGGAAGGAAAGGCTAGTGTGTTTTGCAGAGTTCACTAACCAGCCAATCTCCCTCCCAACCTGCTAAAGGACCCAGACAAGTTCCAATTTGGCCGCACCAAGATCTTCTTCCGGGCAGGCCAGGTGGCCTACCTGGAGAAGCTTCGTGCCGACAAGTTCCGGGAAGCCACTATCATGATCCAGAAGACTGTCAGGGGCTGGCTGCAGAAAGTAAAGTACCGTAGGCTGAAGGCAGCCACCTTAACCCTGCAGAGGTTCTACAGAGGACACCTGGCCCGCAGGTGAGCCATTTGGGGGTGCATGTGAAGTCAGGAGAAAGGGGAGAGCCTCTCTGTCTGCAATCACAGTCCTTCCTCTTGGGCCCATCTGCTTCTTAAACTGCTCCTAGTACCTGTGTGCATCCCTGTCATGCCCTTCTTTGCTTTTTTTTTTTTTTTTTTTTTTTTTTCTGGTTTTTCGAGACAGGGTTTCTCTGTGTAGTTTTGGTGCCTGTCCTGGGTCTCGCTCTGTAGACCAGGCTGGCCACGAACTCAGAGATCTGGTGATGCCCTTCTTGCTTCAGGGAGCAGATCTACCTTATGTGTCTCCTGATACCCAATATACATCCCCAGTCCACCAACACCAACCTAGTACCATCTGATTTGGGTGCAAACCAACCATTTCTACTTTGTCTGAACCCCAAAGTGAAACTACTATCTTTTAGGGAGAGAGATGACTCCAGCTAACTTGCGCGTAACCTAGTCATGCCAGAATTTTGAAAACCCTTGGATGCTGGCTGGACGTGGAAAGGGCTGAGGAAGCCCTTCTATGAATACTCCTGCACTGAGACAGCACAGGGATGACACGCCTCCAGCCACAGCAGCTAGGATGACATGCCTCCAGCCACAGCACAGGGCTGACATGCCTCCAGCCACAGCACAGGGCTGACATGCCTCCAGCCACAGCACAGGGCTGACATGCCTCCAGCCACAGCACAGAGATGACATGCCTCCAGCCACAGCACAGGGCTGACATGCCTCCAGCCACAGCACAGGGCTGACATGCCTCCAGCCACAGCACAGGGCTGACATGCCTCCAGCCACAGCACAGGGCTGACATGCCTCCAGCCACAGCACAGGGCTGACATGCCTCCAGCCACAGCACAGGGCTGACATGCCTCCAGCCACAGCACAGAGATGACATGCCTCCAGCCACAGCACAGGGCTGACATGCCTCCAGCCACAGCAGCTAGGATGACATGCCTCCAGCCACAGCACAGGGCTGACATGCCTCCAGCCATAGCACAGAGATGACATGCCTCCAGCCACAGCACAGGGATGACATGCCTCCAGCCACACCAGCTAGGATGACATGCCTCCAGCCACACCAGCTAGGATGACATGCCTCCAGCCACAGCACAGGGATGGCATGCCTCCAGCCACACCAGCTAGGATGACATGCCTCCAGCCATAGCACAGGAATGACATGCCTCCAGCCACAGCACAGGGATGACATGCCTCCAGCCACAGCACAGGGATGACATGTCCACAGCACAGGGATGACATGTCTCCAGCCACAGCAGCTAGGATGACATGCCTCCAGCCACAGCACAGGGATGACATGCCTCCAGCCACAGCAGCTAGGATGACATGCCTCCAGCCACAGCAGCTAGGATGACATGCCTCCAGCCACGGCACAGGGATGACATGCCTCCAGCCACAGCACAGGGATGACATGCCTCCAGCCACAGCACAGGGATGACATGCCTCCAGCCACAGCAGCTAGGATGACATGCCTCCAGCCACAGCACAGGATGACATGCCTCCAGCACAGCACAGGGATGACATGCCTCCAGCCACAGCAGCTAGGATGACATGCCTCCAGCCACAGCAGCTAGGATGACATGCCTCCAGCCACAGCAGCTAGGATGACATGCCTCCAGCCACAGCAGCTAGGATGACATGCCTCCAGCCACAGCACAGGGATGACATGCCTCCAGCCACAGCACAGGGATGACATGCCTCCAGCCACAGCACAGGGATGACATGTCCACAGCACAGGGATGACATGTCTCCAGCCACAGCAGCTAGGATGACATGCCTCCAGCCACAGCACAGGGATGACATGCCTCCAGCCACAGCAGCTAGGATGACATGCCTCCAGCCACAGCAGCTAGGATGACATGCCTCCAGCCACGGCACAGGGATGACATGCCTCCAGCCACAGCAGCTAGGATGACATGCCTCCAGCCATAGCAGCTAGGATGACATGCCTCCAGCCATAGCATGCCTCCATAGGATGACATGCCTCCAGCCATAGCAGCTAGGATGACATGCCTCCAGCCATAGCAGCTAGGATGACATGCCTCCAGCCACAGCAGCTAGGATGACATGCCTCCAGCCATAGCAGCTAGGATGACATGTCTCCAGCCATAGCAGCTAGGATGACATGTCTCCAGCCACAGCACAGGGCTGACATGCCTCCAACCACAGCACAGGGCTGACATGCCTCCAGCCACTGCACAGAGATGACATGCCTCCAGCCACACCAGCTAGGATGACATGCCTCCAGCCACAGCACAGGGATGACATGCCTCCAACCACAGCAGCTAGGATGACATGCCTCCAGCCACAGCAGCTAGGATGACATGCCTCCAGCCACAGCAGCTACCGTGCAGTAGAGCCGGGACACCAATAAGCCTCTCTTGCCTACCCAGTGCCACACACCACTCTCTTCCTAACCGATGGCCCTGGGCTGGTGAACAACAGGATGGCAGAGGCCGTCTCTACTGAGGCAGGCGTAAAAGCCCTAGCGTCCAGTGCGATGCAGGTTGCCCCCTCCTCCTAGGCCTTCCCGGGAGTTGTGAGATGGAGACCCAGCCTGCTCACAGCAGTGCTCGCTCCTTTTTGCCTTAGAGAAGTGATGGAAACTGCCATGAAATCTCGTGTTTCGGAGCCAGTTTCTCAGGTGGCTGCTCAACCGTCTCCACTAGAGAAAGAGAAACACAGACACGCCCCACATCCTCACCCAACCCTAAGCGCGGTATAGGCCTCTTTTGTGTGGTAAAGGTGGAGATGCTGACCTTGCTCACCAGAGGCTGCTTACTTACACACAGCCAGAGATGGCTCTTGCCATGCCACCTCTGTACTGTTAAGACAGCCTCAGTGCAGAAGCTGTGGAGATAAAAGGACAGACAGACCACCTCTGAGTGGCCCCACACAGTCCCTGCCCACTAATCCCATCGTTATTACTTGTCCCTCCCCAGAGAAGGCACCAACTCAGGCTTCCTGCTGGGGATCCTGCAACAGCATGCTGCAGTCTCCCTGCAGGGAGCATGTGACCCAGGGGATGGACAAAGCCTTGTGTGAAGGAAGGACAGAGAGATAGACTAGGGGACCCTTGGGACTTCAGCATGCAGGTGCCGTGGGGCACTCAAGAGCACTTCCTTTCCCAGGGCTGTGCTAAGTGATCTCTTAGGTCCTCTCTCTGAGCCCTTGCAGTGAACTTGATGAGTGCTCAAGAAGGGTGGGAAGCCTCTGCTCTAGAGAGGGGCGGGTGGAGTGCTGAAGTGAGCGAGTGGGGATTTCAGGGCATTGAGAACTCAGAGGGAATCCTTGCTGGCCTGAGGAGTGTCTTGTCACTCAGCGAACACGTGCTCTGGTCCTCA
Source organism: Peromyscus leucopus (assembly GCF_004664715.2). NCBI lineage: Eukaryota > Metazoa > Chordata > Mammalia > Rodentia > Cricetidae > Peromyscus > Peromyscus leucopus. Next base: position 62,263,738 of record NC_051079.1, read on the forward strand.
ACTGCCAGGCCCTGAACTAGGTGCAAGAACGCAGGGTGTTTGAACTATCTCTGAGCTCGTGGAGGTGCAGGGGGACAGACAGCTGTGTGACCCCGTTAAGGATGGGAGATGCTGGGCTGGAGAGAGGGCTCAGCAGTTAAGAGCACTGGCTGCTCTTCCCGAGGTCCCTGGTCCAATTCCCAGCACCCACACAGCAGCTCACACCTGTCTGTGACTCCAGTCAAGGTGGGGGTCCAACGGGGGCCACAGAGGGAAGGGGCTCACTTCACGAATAGCTCAGCTGGCCCAGTTCCTCTCCCTGGTTCCACCTGCGCTCTTCCTCCGCTGCTCCTAGGCTGGCCGAGCACCTGCGGAGAACCCGAGCAGCCATAGTGTTCCAGAAGCAGTACCGGATGCAGAGGGCCCGCCTGGCCTACCGGAGAGTCTGCTGGGCTGCGGTCATCATCCAGTCCTTCACCCGGGCCATGTTTGTGCGGAGAAACTACCGCCAGGTGAGCAGCTGCCTGGAGCATCTCACTTCATTTTCCAGCTCCCCCACACCAGGGCCACTGCCTCTTTCCAATGGAATAATCATTTGGCTTCCCAAAACTTGAAGCTTCTTAGACTGCGGTTTCCCGTCTAGTAAAATAAGGGTCGACACAAGCGTTTCACGGCTGCTTTTCTGTGGGCACATGATCTACAGAACCTAGCTCAAACTTTCCATCAAATCCTCAGGTGTTGTGGGCCACATGTCTTCTGTCTCCCAAAACCAAGGCCAGCCCAGCTTTCGCCCCAGGGTAGTTGCAGAAGCTGCACCTGTTCCCACCCTGCAGAACAAACCCCCAGCCTGTGTGCTTGTCCTCACCAGGTCCTCAAGGAGCACAAAGCCACCATCATCCAGAAGTATGCCCGGGGCTGGATGGCACGTAGACACTTCCAGCAGCAGCGGGATGCCGCCATTGTCATCCAGTGTGCCTTCCGGAGGCTCAAGGCCAAGCAGGAGCTGAAGGCTCTCAAGATTGAGGCCCGCTCTGCAGAGCACTTGAAACGCCTCAATGTGGGCATGGAGAACAAAGTGGTCCAGCTGCAGCGGAAGATCGATGACCAGGTTGGTGGCAGGAGATTCCTACCTAGGTGCCGAGGCTTGTCAAGGGATATGGGGACATGCTGGAGAGGGACCCCAAGCTTTCTCAGGGAGCTGCAGGTACCAGAGACCTCAGGGAACATTGCCCAGTCAGTAAGAATAGTTATTACTGTAGTACTCAGAACAGTGCTCCACCCCAACAAAGATGCCAGGCCCTAATCCCCAGGATTGGTAAATTTGTTCCCTCGCATGCCAAATGAAGCTTTGCAGAAGTACATGAGTTAAGGATGTCTGGATCTATAGGTGACCCTCGGTTGCCGAGGAGGACCTCATGGGGCCATAGGATGCTCATAAGATGAAGGCCACAGGCAGCATCAAGTGGCAGGCGGCAGGTCCACAAGCTCCAGAGTTCAGGCCACCTTTAGGAGCCACAGATAACCGTGGGAGGTTCTCCCCTGGAGTGTCCAAAGGACCCCAGTCCTGCTGGCCATGTCTAGACTTCTGCACTCCAGAACTGTAAAATAGTAGCTTACGCTGTTCCGAGCTACCAACTTCATCGTGTTCTTTATAGCAATGACAGGAAATTGATAGACTGGTCCAGAGTCCTGTGGCCCTGGCCCTGCAGAGGCTGTGTGGGATAGGTAAAGCAATGGCTGGTGCTCACTAAGGGTTCAGGTGCCCACATTGTTCTTTCCCATTTGTGTATGACAGTCCCCGTGAGGGACATGCTAGCTTCCTGTCTGGTAGGACATTGGTGTTGCATTGCTTAAGATTTTCACTCTGTCTGCCCTGGGCACCTTCATACATCAGCCAATTAGATAAGCTGGGAGTTCGTGATGAAGCCCTCTATGGGTGGAGTTCTGTGAAAAGGATCTGAGGCAAGCATAGGATGCTGACTCCTCCTTTGGGGTCCTATGGACTCAGGGTAGAGTACATATTGGAAACAGGTTCACACCACTCAGGTGGCCCATGTATCTCCCCCCAACCCCAGGCCATGGAAGACCTTTGTTCGGTGCCTGATTGTGTCAGACATTCTGTTAGGTTCCAGGTAGGAGGGAGTTGGCACAGCTTGGATGCTGTATTACAGAGATAAACCTTAGTACAGTGGAGATTTGGAGGCTTCTCATAGCCTCAGGGCAGGACAATAGGAGAGTCATTTTGCTTTTGATTTTCTTCCTTAAAGAGAGACTCATATAGTCCAGACTAGTCTGCAGCTCCATGGATACCGCTGTGATTTTTTTTTGAGCACTCCAAAGCCTGTGGTAGGTGTTTTATGTTCACTCACATCTGATCCATACAGTAGATGATCCTCACATGATTTCGTGAGTCATTTTGAAGGATGGTGGATTGGGGACATCAAGCCACAGAGGAATAAAGTGTTAAAATCTTAACTGCCCTCCAGGTCTCACCCCATAGCTAGCATGCGGAAGGTGCTGGCTTCTTAGTCCCAAACGTCGCCGCCAATGAGCCGGTCCTGTCCTTTGTGCTATTACCACTGAGGAAGGCTTCCAGAGTGGAGAGGAGACTCATTGTACACAGGGGTCTGGCTGTGTCAAAGGGATCACAGGATCAGGCTTCCAAAAAAGCGAGGAGAGAAAGGATTCAAGGCACACATGGTGGGGCGTGGGGAAAAGAAGCTTAGCAGTGGGGGGCCATCAGACAAGTCGATGGAGGTCACTTGGTCTTACTGTACCTGTTCTGTAGTAGGCAGTTTTAAAGCTTCTCATAGCCTCAGGGCAGGGAAATAGGTGAATCTTTTTGTTTTTTTAAGATAGGCTCTCTTGTAGTCTAGGCTAGCCTGCAGCTCCTTTTCATAGCCAAGAATGACCTCGAACCTCTGATCTTTCTGTCTCCACCTCCCAAGCGCTGGAATCACAGGGGTGGGCTGCCAGGCTCGGTTTTACGCTGTGCTAGGGCTCAACCCGGGAATTCATGCTACGAGGCCAGCACTCTGCCAACTGAGGCGCCGCATTCCCAGTAAAATGAACGCTTTTATGGATGAGCTGGCTCTCCTGCACATGAGCCCCAGCGTGGAGAGAGCTGGCAATGGAGCACTTTGCCTTCCTGCCCTGGGCAGACACCAGGCTTCTGGAAAGAGCTGGTGCCCTGGGGGGTGTGTTCTCTGGGAGTTATCCAGAGTGCTGGCTTGATAGTATGGAGAGAGAGAGCCCCTCCAGGGCAAGCTGGGCATGCTCAGTCCCCGCTCTGGTCAGCCTGTGGTGGCACAGCTAGTCAGGGTGTCAGCGCCTGGGGAAGAGGTCTGCTCGAACAGCAGGCACCACGGTGTCCTGTGGGTCTATCAGGGCCGCCAGGGCCAGTGACCGTCTGACAGTCAGTGTCCCAGGCACAGGGTGGCCAGAAGGACAAGGGGACTGAAAACACTGTCCCCACCACAGAGGAGCCTGTGTGCCATGGGCCACCCTGACCCTGGTGTCAAGATAGTGCTCAGCACCAGCCTTGCTGATGGACAAAGTCAACCCCAGGGGATAAAAATACTGTAGCATTTTACACCCCACACAATTGAACATCCGAGGGAAGTCGATTGGAAAGGCCTATTTTTAAAGGAAGCTTTTTTCCTCGAAGCTGTGACCTGTTGGCAAACCACAATTGTCTGTGTGAGGTAGTGGACAGAAGGTTGGACTCATACCAGTATTTTATCCCCTGGGGTTGAGGCTTTGTCCATCAGAAGGCTGGTGCTGAGCAACGTATCTTGACACCGAGCAAGGGCTCTATGCCTGGATTGCGAGCTTGCCGATGAGGCTACAGGCAGACAGGGTGCAGTATCTCTTGTCTGGTCGAGCACACGTTGTGTCGCCCTATGTGGTACTCAGTCACGCCGAGGTCCCATATTTCTGCATAACCATTTTTAACTCGTTGACTGTGCCTTCACACACTCATGCCTCGCGGCCGTATGAGTATGTGCCACGCGACTTACGTCACACGCTCGTGTCACTGGCCTCATAGGCAAGGCCTCGCTGAAGAGGACACACTAAGGAAGCACACAAGGAGTGATGGAGTCCAAGCCTACCAGAGAGGAGTCCACACAGCCAGCAGGATGGCTGGCTGGATCGTTACAATCACAGCAAGGCTCGTGTTCACGCCGCAGGTTTGTGCAGCTCTTATGCGGAGGTCTTCCTAGATCATGGGCAGGCTCTGGGGGTCTGGTGAGCGAATCAGCTCTTAACGCGCACGCAAGGACTGTAATAGTGACAGGGTGTGTACGGGTCATGTGTCAAGGAGTGCAGTCACAAGTATCGCACTGTCTTCAGGGCGGACGGCTGGGAGCGAATGTTCTGTCGACATCTATCAAACATCGAGTACTGGACAGAGACCCTACGTTCGGTGGGTCACGACCATGCTAATTGGGAAAGACGAGTTCTAGAGGGGGTGACACATCTCTCTTCCACCTGTGAGCATCCCAGAAGGTCGTCATTTCCTAGAAAGCAGTGGTTTCTGTGATCAGTCTTTGAAGCACGCACACGCAAAAGATGCCGGAGCAGAAGAAAAGAGTGCCAACAAGTCATTGTCAGGAAGCCGTCGACTCTCAGAGGTCGTAATTTCTCAGCCTCAGCGAGACAGGCAGTCCGGCTGTAGAGTATTCCTCCACGCCACCAGCGTGATGCGGGAAGTGCAGCAAAAGGGCTAATTACGCCGGGACATAGTGAAAGTCACCTTTAATACACACCACAAAGTTCAGCCCCCAAGTTCATGCTTCATGCGCTGAGCGACTCCAGGGCACGGGAAGCACGCATCCGGCCCATGTTGCGCCACCTATTCACGCTCAGTTGTAGTCAACTCAAGCAGGAGGCAAGGTATGAGAGACGCCCTTCCTAGAACAGGGTCGCTCAGGACGCCGCCGGAGAGCTGATACGCTAGGTGCATAAAGCTACACTACTTCGTGAGGTTCTCTCTGGGTCTCATGACCAGTTAATCGCCACTGTGAATTTCCAGCGGCTCCGTATCGACAGTATCCGTTTCAAAGCAGCAGAAAACAGGGACCATAGCCATATCTTACCTCTATCGAAAGGTTTGCCCATAGTGTTAGTCTCCTCCTGTTATGGGGATGCCTTACAACTAAATAAAAACGATAGAGTATAAATGCTAGTCATTGTGGGCATGAAGTGACATGGCACACCGTGAGTTTTACGATTTAGCTCTAGACTTAAAATAGGCGTTTCTAAGTATTAGAACTTTCTAAAGAATTTCTAATCAGGCCCTTGAGAAAGAATAAGGTTTGATGCTCTCTATATATTTTTCATCTGAGAAAAATAGAGGCAACCTAAAGTAAATAAGTGTTAGTCATGTTGCCTTATAATAGTGTTATCCGTATGATCAACGTATCAAGTAACAGGTACCTAAGAAAGATGACTCACTGATATCCTCAGCTCTTGAATAACTGTTCCATGAGCCCGCTATTATCAGTGTATTCTACACACGGCTATCAATTATATTGCTCTCACGAACACAGTCTACTAATGACTTTAGCAGGTTTTTGGACTTTGAATACTGTGCTCCAGTTTTTCTACAGTTCCTCGCAGATCTCAACGTGTGGGCTATCATTCACCCTCTGACGAAGATGATGATCTGACAGGCATAGAGAGTGATGGTAACATGTGCATAGCCTTCCTGAGAGTGGGCATGACCACGCACGAGCGGCCTGTCGTACGTGTGACCGTTGAAGATCATTAGCATATGATTTCGTTCTCATCTCTCCACTACCAGCCAACTTCTGACTCTGGGAGTGACTGAACCACACCGAGTCTTCGCATCTCGTCGTGGGTTTATGTCTGACGAGAACTATAAACATAGCAGCCTCGGAAGCGCAGGCGCAGGGGGTGATTTGCGGTGATAAGCCAGATCGTGAATAAGACTGGGGAGTCACGGGACCGCGCCAGAACTCTACAGGCAGTCGTGACGCAAGCAAGGCTTCTAGAGGCGCTCACTAACGACACCACGCGAGACACACACATGTTGCACTCGCAGGCGCAGTGGACCTCGCTCGCTTGATCAACATGGCGAGAGATGCGTGTATGTTCCGATCACTATCGTAGAAATGACCATAGGCTGAGAGTTATCTAAGGGATTTTAACGCTCTACTCCACTTATTTATTTACATGGAAGTAAGTGCGGCACTCTGCTATGCAATAATGGGTGATCTGTGACTCCCAAGTACACCAGAAGGCTCAGGATAACGCATGCATCTCTCACAGGTCTGTCTACGCTTCAGCAGCACCTTCTCCGCCCAAGTAAGTTGAGTTCTGGTTTACGAGTAAGCATCAGCAAAGATCAAAGCATAAGCTGAGTACTCCTGGAATATTCCATGCGGATATACACAAATTTGCTATCTAGTGAACAGTCAATATAAGCCAGGCTGATTATGATGTCCTGCATACAGCTGCCCTTCCATTTGAGGGCGTGCGTCCTATATCGAGTACTATACATTACAATTCACATGCCGAGGCGCTTCAATTCTAGGGCATACATCGAGCACACTGGTGTCTCTACCCGTTGAGATGATCTTATGGCCAGTGGCGCGGGATAATGTGGGATTTAGGACTACCGATTCTGTAGTTATAAGCTCGATAGACAATCAGAACAGAGAGAGAGTGAAAATCAAGGGTTCGATAGTACACCTGGCCTGCCAAACTGGTGCAGGTTAGATGCTCAGTCTTGCCCTCACAATGATAAGATCACCGAGGATACCTAGTGGACATAGTTTCACTCTCTGTAACAGGTAAACTATGCGAGATCTTTCTACAAATATAGATGGTCTGGTCTTAGTGGAAATCTCTCTTCTTACGTTCCGCGTTTATTTCTAGCATAGATCATCATGAATGAAGCATAGATGCAGTCATAGAGCAGAGAGCAGATAGGGGTCAGCAAAGGGACTCGTACCTGGGTTGCCTGCGAGAGAGTGATATAGGGGATTTAGCTCACATGAGGCGTGCTGCTGTCTTGCCCGCATTTCAGACACGTCATTTCGAGGCGTATGGTGAGGCTATGCTGTTGTAGACTGCCAGGCATGCTTTATTCCTTTGGAGAGTGCTGTGCAGTTATCTAAGTTTCTCTGTGTAATACGCATGAGATACTGTAATGCCCCAGCCTCATGAATGTCACATTAGGACTTAGCCACACAACTACTGCGCTTAGAGTAGTCCCATGCAAAGTCATACAGCATGAAAGAGAGGCTATATCATGCATGAGCTCCTTGCCTAGCGTGATTTCCATATTCTCTCCTACCTCACGACTAACCTCCCTCTGCACACTAAGGCCGCTTCCATCACTCGCGCAACTCACTCATCTTCTCCATGAACACTGTTCATGGAGCAACGTGTAGACTTGTAGGATGCCCAGGGCACAGCAAGCGGTAAAATTTTAAGCATATCGGCCACTGAACATGCCACAAACTGCATCAACAGAGTATGGCTGAGCGAAATTCGTAGAGACAGATAATCGGATAGGAGGTTGTCCTGAATTCAGTCTCCTCTGGTTGAGCTCTCGTGGTGATGACGCCGGCGTTGAGAACATGGGGACAAGAGAGAATAACTGGAGGCCTTCTGTGGAGGCGCCATCCTTGAAAGACGGGGATGCGTAGGGGTCCTTGTTGCGTGAGACGAAAGAGGCAGCTTAGGCATTTCTAGCTCTTTTACGGTACCGTGCTAAGCCACACAGCCCATGCTGCAGTAGACGGGCCTATGTGAGAGCCTGAAGCGAGAACACTCGTGAGGCAAGCATCTGCGATACAGAAAAGCTGCTCCATTTATTGCGCACAGCTATACTTTCTCTTGAGTTGATCTAGCTAGTGTCTCTCCTGGACAATTACAATGTCAATAGCACTAGCATATTGTATGTGTACTCGCCTCTGCTTCCTGAAGTTTAAGATAGATGGTAACAGCGTAAGAGGGAACGTAATGGTCTAGGGAGCAGTTAGGCGATATAGGGTCGACTAGTGATAATCTGAGATTTCTATTAGTACCGAGTCCCTTTGTCGGTGGTAGCGCCCTTACGGACAATTTTGGTGGTTTACCGTTTTTAGCGACTGCTCACACCGGGTGCGCAGAACCATAATCCCACCCTGTGCTGCTCTTTTACTTTACTCCTCTTCCACTCTGCCGATGCCTTGTACAGAACAAGAGGGTTTCAAAACTCTGCAAGAGCAATTGTCAGCAGTCACGCTCTCCAGCACAGCTGCAGGAGGTGGAGAAAGCTGAAGAGGGAGCTGGCACGATTCAACATAGAGAGACCATGTATGCGCTGGAGTGACCAGTCGCTGCAGCTCAGCGGCATGAGGTCACGACGACTCTGCCGCAGCGAGACTACTAGGACAGTGGTCGTCGCGTCAGCAGCGGCAGGGTCTCTATTGAGGATGCACACATGCAGGGTTAGAATAGGGCGCAAGCTGAGAAATCGGTTATAGCTAGTGGCCACCCACCAGGAGGACAGGTGCTGGCACACTTGCGTGGTGGGCAGGGACTTCAATGCTGCGGGAACATTTCCGGTGGTGTTCAGGCTTGTGTCACAGATCAGCCTCCCCCTCTTCACCCTACGTATCACTCCGTAAAGTGAGATTCTGTCGCCCCTTCTGTGATCATATCCCACACTCCCACTGTAGCAGACGTGCATGTACATATATACCGTTGCTCTCTTATCATTTGGCTTCTGCATTAAGACGGACCTAGAGAACAGTTCTACGAAATCATCTCTATCCAGCATACTCTGCTCTCTTTGAGGGAGATGAGATAACAGCTGTTACGTGGGCTACTGGGGCCTAGCAGGCTAGCGCAGTGCTAGCTCACCCCAGGAAACTCCGTTATAGAGTTTTCGGTGAGTCCTGCTCTTAGTTGTAGTACCGGCTATCTATCTACAATACTACTATCCTTCCTCTAATGAGGTCTACCCAAGGCATGGACAAAGGACTTTCCTGGAGTGTGCTTCCGAGGCTCCAGACTGTTTCAGCTACGAAGAAGCTCTGGCTGAACGCCAGACCTTCTAGCTCTAGTACTGAGCTCCTCTCGGATCCTTCTCCAGGCACAATCGATGACCGCAGGGAGTCTATACCTCGGGTGCAGTTGACCAACACCTCTCGTTGGGCTCTCCCCATCTCTAGACCATTGAGCCAGCTAGAAGAATAAGTAGGAGATGGTCCACCTATTTTCACGTCTAGTCACACCATACGAGTCCTGGAGAACTTGTTATCAGGAAGGAGCAAAGTGCGTTCGTTAGTGTCTCGGAACGAGAGAGCATCGACAGAGGGACACGAAACACGAATATTAACCCCAGAGCAACTCTCTTATTGTCTTCACAGTGTGAGCAACGAAATCGCCCCTCGCCTCAGCTCATTGAAGCTGTTGTTGGTCATAAGGTGGTGTATATACCATTCACACACCTGCATCGCTAGGCACGATGGTGGGGCTCCTATCTCAGGCATGTCTCTCTGAGCATGTGCATTAGCCCTAACCAGCTACGCTGATCTTTGTGGTGCTCTTTCGAAGCCTGTAACCCAGAATACGCTCAGTACCTGCTCGTGCTATCACTTGGATGACAATGGCGGCATCCCGCTGTGCTGAAGTGGTCTACGTGCCATCACCCGGCATACTTCTGAGATATGGTGCTTTGGTGCTTCCTGAGGATACCTAGGTGGGAGGACAAGCACACGGCTGGGGGGTTTGTTCTGTTTACAGGGTGGGAACAGGTGCAGCTTCTGCAGACCCTGGGCGATAAGCTGCGGCTGGCCTTGGTTTTGGGAAGCGAGAAGACATGTGGGCCCCAACAACACCTGAGGGATTTCGATGGTGAAAGTTTGAGCTACGGGTTCTGGTAGATATGTGCCCACAGTAAAAGCAGCCGGTGCAGTTGGTTGGTTCTGCCCTGTATTTACTAGACGGGAAACCGCAGTCTAGTACCTCGGAGACTCTCTTAAGCATCTGCTGTGTATAGCTGAGCAGAATATAGGACTCTCATTGTCCAATTTTACCTTTGTTCCCACTAATATGAATATATGAAGTGCGTGTGCTCAAGCACCTAATGGAGTAGGGTGGGGTTTCATGTTCTCGAAGGAGTACGTAGGAGAAAAGGTTGATAGTGATTGATATTAGCCCGGACAACACTTGCCTCTTGCGCAAAGCCAGAGAGAGCGAACGTCCAGTTACCGTGGCTCCTTTAAAATGGTCTCCTGAGACCAGCCCCTACCTCGTGTGGCCCACAATTGGAGAATGAGACAACTATGAGGCTAGTCGACGGGCAAGCAAAGAGTCCAGGGCAGCTACGAGAGACACGGCGGAATAGGTGCGCAGATAATCACTCTCGGTAGAGAGAAAGCGGCCCCCATGCAAAAAACACACGGATCTACCTGCTCCCACACCATCTTTGAGAGAGTGTTCTGCCAGTATCCCTGGCTGCTATCAAGTTATGCTACATCACGCATTTCAGAATGACTCGAACTGCTCACGAGGAGTATCTTCCTCGCCGGTTTGCCATCGCCGAGGTGCTTGGCGAGGTGCACCAGAAACTTAGCATGACACCAGTACTGAGGAGGCTAGCTAGAAACCCTAATTGACGCTAGACTCACAGAATCGAAGATAGGCAAGACCTATGTAACAGGACCTGCAAAAGAGCCACGGTAGAAATAGGCTGAGAATGAATTCCATTGAGTTGGTGAGATCGACCCCTTCCTAGGAATGGACCACAATGGACACTGGAAACTACGACGCATTCTCGCTTCTTAACGGTCCTAGTGGATGCAATATTTCTCATTCCAGTGGCGGGCAATCGGTCGAGAGGACAGCTGCTAACCAAGCTTTCTATTACGTCGTGTCTGCCTGGCTGGGGTTTAATATTTTCGAAAGGGCAGTATTCCAGCGGCTGAGACAAGAGTGCTAGGATGACTAGAACGACCGCTGTGCTCTTCCTTCTGGTTGTGTCCAGGGGCTTCCGTCTCCACTTGCAGCTAAGATTGACTGAGAGCGAGCTAGCAGTCATCCCAGGAGTTGCGTGCCCGCCCTGGCTGGCTGTCTACATTAAGGTGCGGTTGATGTTCTCTGCTTCAGCAAGAACTGCAAGTGCTGTATTGGAACTGGCATCCTGGAACACTTGGGGCTGCCACCTCTGATGGTTTTACCTAGTAGGTCACATGGCTATGCTGCCTTAGCCCTTAGGAGTCAGGAATTCATCTCTGTGTCCACAGAGCATGGAGCTGCCCCTGTCACATCCAGCCTATCGTTTTCTACAAAGGGAGACATTACTTCAGCCTCTCCATAGAGTAGTCCTCACTAAGGCTCTTAACTTTGTCCCTTCTATTCCTTCTTAGAGTCTCAGCATCCCTCTCTGGCTGCCTTCATCCAGCTGTGCTTTTTTGTGTGACTTTGTTACTTAGAAGGGAGGTGGCTACCTGGGCTGCCATTGGCATGGAGGCAATAACTCTGTCTTAGTTAGGGTTTCAATGCTGTGAAGAGACACCATGACCACAGCAACTTTTATAAAGGAAACCCCTTAATTTGGGTAGCTAACAGTTTCATTATCATCATGGTAGGAAACATGGAGGCATGCAGGTAGGCGTAGTGCTGGAGAAAGAGCTGAAAAGTTCTACATCTTGATCCGCAGGCAGCAGGAAGTGAACTGTGACTCTGGGTGTAGCTTGAGCATAGGAGACCTCAAATCCCATCCCAACGGTGACACACTTCCTCCAACAAGGCCACACCTACTCCAACAAGGCCACACCTGCTAATAGTGGCACTCCCTTTGGGGGCTATTTTCTTTCACATCACCAGGATGTGCTCTAAAGGTTTCACAGAGCCTACCTTGGTACAAGGGTGCAGTGGGAAGGGAAAAAATGACCCACAGCCAACTGCTTGACCCTGAGGCATCCTTGGCACTTTCCAGGTGTCTAATAGGCCCCAGGTCCCGAGCGCTTCAGCTGGTGCATCAGGTTGTATGTTGGGCCACCTTATCAGTCATAGAACCACCCCCTGATGATTGGTTGGCTTCCTTGCATGATTCCAGTATATGGCCTTAGGTCTGAGGTTTTGCTGAATGGAAGCAGAGGCATCTGACTGGGGAGAATACGGGATTTTCATGCTCAAGGGGTAGCCCGGGGATTCTTGGACCTGCTGTACTCAGAGCTGTGATTTTATTGGCTCGGGATTTGTGGCTTCATGAAAAGGCTGACAGTTATTAGAAAGGGCTTTAACTCATCTCTGAGGATGAAAGGTCCTGCCACAGAATGATAGAAGTCATTGTCCCTCCCTCAGCAGGTGTTTATTGAGTGCCTTGTGTGTTAGCGACTCTTCTACATAGTGAGACAAAAATAATAATCAAAAAGGTCCTTTTCATCTTAGAAGACAGAAGATGGAGACGGGAGTCCTGAGATTACCCATCATGTGCCATAAAAGAAAGCTGAGCAAGGGGCATGAAGAGTGACTTATAGGGGTGGCGGGGCATGGGTCACATGTGACGGCCAGAGGTGCCTCTCTAAGAAGACCCCTGAGTGAGGTAAGAGTGAGCCATGAGGACTTCTAGAGTGCCTGGTACTGAGCAGACAGGAGGAGAAGGGTAGTAAGGATTTGGCAGAGAGATGGGGTCAGACCTGGAAGTCCTCTGTGATCTCAGGAACCACTGTAACCTGTGAAACCTCCAGAGATAAGCAACTCTGTCTTTAGAATTGAAGGCTCTTTGAGCTGGGTAATAAACTGGAACACATGCCCTGAACTATCCTGGAGATGCGAGATTTAGTCATTATTTCCAATTTGCCTACGTATCCAAAGGATGTTAATTTCAACTTTTGTGTTAGGATTCCATTGCCTAAAAATTTAACATCATTGTCATCACTCTGTGTGTGTGTGTGTGTGTGTGTGTGTGTGTGTGTGTGTGTGTGTGTGTGTGTGTGTGTAGGTCGGTCAGAGGATAACTTCTAAGAGTCAGTCCTTCCCTTCTATCTGGAATTGAGGTCAGGTAATCAGGCTTGGTGGCAGCCACCCTTCCCTCTGACACCCACCTCACCAGCCTCTCACGCCTTAGATTTTGGAATAGTTTTAATTTATTCTTTGAGTCCATCTGCTACTATCTCTTTCCAACTCCCCCAGTGCCCCACACTCTAAAACTTCATGTGTTCTTTTTTTTTTTCTTCTTGTTTTTAATAACTTCGTGAGTCCAATCAGGCTGCCCATACATACATGGCTGTGGGACCATCCACTGGGGCATGGGCAACCTCCCAGTGGCCATGTCCTCAAAGGAGAGCGACTCTCCTTCCCTGAGTAGACATCAGCTGTCCATAGTTCCTCCACCAAGGGTGGACCCTCAGCATCCCCTGTCCCATCCCTGCTGGGGTTTCAACTGCCTTTGTCTTGTGCAGGTAACCACGGTCATGCCATGTCGTTTTCCAGAGCTCCTTCCCGTCCTCTAGCTCTTCCATTCTTTCCACCCACCCTCCTCTGGTGTTCCCTGAACCTTGGATAGGCAGGGGGGCAGGAGGAGAGGTGGGGAGGCATCTGCTATGGATGACCCATCCACAGCCAGCACTGACTATCACTTAAACTTGGCATTTTGACCAGTTATGAATCTGCATCAACCACTGCCCATGCAAAAAGAAGTTTCTCTAACCAAAGTGGTGAGAAACAAACATTTATGGATGTAAACATAAGTATTTAGAAGGTAGTTTGACAACATGACCAATTAGCAAGGCTTACTGTTGTAAGTTCCCCCTCAGAGCCTGTGGTCTTAGTCATGGATTTATAATCCCAGCTTGAATCCCTCCAATGGAAAAGACCTCATCATAACAGAAAGTGATTGGTTACCCCCCAACCTTCATGCAACTGTTGCATCTCTCCAGGCAGGCCAGTATTGTAACATGTCAGGTCCAGCACTGGATAAGACCATCAGTTCCTTCCCCCTATCCCCTCAACAGTCTGCATAGTTTCTTCTAGCATTATGTAAGCTAGCCAGCAGAGAGGAATTTTTCTGGTCGGTTCAAGGTTGAGTCCTCTATGTCCTGAGTCCAAAGTGAGTGGCATCTTCAGCAATAGAGTCTTAACATCTAGTCCTTAAGGGCAACTAAGAGCAATGGCGCTAACCTATGTTATTTCGGTGTCTTCTGTGGCCCCCCTGACCAACAACTCATGGTGGAGTGGATACCCCATGTATCTAAGTTACTTGACTGTTGCTGTGATAAAATAGCATGACTAAAAGCAGCTTAAGACAGTAAGGGTTTGTTTTGCCTTATGGTTCCAGGGGGAGAGTCCATCATGGGAGGAAAGAAGACATGGCAACAATCAGGGAAAATATAATGGCAAGAGAAGGAAGCTAGCTAATCACATCCACACACAGAACAGGAAGTGGGGCAAGGGTAGAAACACTCAAAGCCTGCCCCTGGTGGCATACTTTCTACAGCAAGGCTCCACCTCCTAAAGGTGCCATGACACTCACCCCCAAACATTGCTATCAAACTGGGGACCTAGTGTTCAAATATATGATGAGCATGTGGGAGACGTGTCTCACTCGAACCCTACTGCCAGGTTGTCCTATCCTCAGAAGCCATCCCACTGCAGATGATCTGTTGGTCCATAGCCTGAGTGGGTAAGCCAAGCTTAATATGATCTGAAAAGGGCTGTAGAGAAGACACTGGGTGCTTCATCCATGGAAGATAAGAAGGCTTCTTGGAAAAGTGATAGATGAGACCTAAATAATGGGAAAAGTAAAGAAGAGTGAATTCAATGTAGAACCGTTAGAAGGTGGGGGTGTGATTTCAGTGTAGACAGCCCTTACCAATTCATCATGCAGATGGCATTTTTTGTGGATAGCTTCTTTTACCCAGCATTATGTTTTTCATGGATCTAACACTTGGTTTTTAATTTTATTGTGTTTGTTTATCTTGGAGGGGTACACACATGCCATAGCTTGTGTGTAGAGGCCAGAAGACAACTTTGAAAAGTCTACTCCCAAGCTTGGGTGGTGGTGGTGTCGCATACCTTTAAACCCAGCACTTGGGAGGCAGAGGCAGGTAGTTCTCTGAGTTCAAGGCCAGCCTGGTCTACAGAGCAAGTTCCAGGACAGCCAGAGCTACATAGAGAAACCCTGTCCCTATTCCCTCTACCATGTAGGTTCCAGAAACTGAACACAGGTCATCAGCCTTGGCAGCAAGCACCTTTGCCTTCTGAGTTGCCTCACTGGCCCTAGTTAGTATTTTAGTAATTATTGCTAAATACTAAGTCATTGTAGGGCTATGCCATTGGGCCATGAGTTGATTAGCATTTAGTTCTTACTTTTGACTATTATGAGTAGTGTTGCCATAGTCACCTTTGTATAGGTTTTTATGGAGATTAGGTTTTTATTCCTCTGGGGTATATAATTAAAAGTGGGATTTCTGGGTCACTCGGGCATTATTTCGTGCTTAATACTAACGAATGATTTCAAAGTCTTTTTAGAACATTAATCTGCATTGTTACTTTAAGAAAAACACAAATATTTCTATAATCACAATTTTTCTCTTCAAAAGTCCTAGGTTTTTCTTTAATGTTGCCTCTTTTCTTATTTAGCTTATTTATTGTTTATTTTTGCAGTCATAATCACCTGTGCTTGAATCCATTTTCTTCAGTATAGCGTTTACTGGTGGCCCACCAGATTCCCATCACCCCATGTTTCCTTTGGTAATGTTCTCAGGAGCCACAGGCCGAGATTAGATCTGGGTGTCAGTACCAAATGTGTCTCCCCGTCTCCGAATCTGGAACACTAGTCCAGTGAGGCAGGGGAGGGCAGATGGGACAAAGACCAGAGGTGATGTGACCATTCTGAGCTTCTGGCTTTCCCAAGACTCCGATTTGATAGCTCATGATTCAGCAAGAGAGATAAGTACAGAAGGCTTTCTTTTCTGTGCATTCATCAATAAGGAGTGTGAGCTGAGCATAGACATTTGGGGGGGTCTCTGTGAGACATTTTAGGGGGTCTCTGTGAGTCCCAGGTGACCACAAGCAGTTTGACCCACTGTCTTGTTTAACTTGGATTCTCTCTGTACATAATTTCCCTTCAGAATGAAAACAGCTTTGGTTGAATCCATTTTCCTAGGTAGGGCTTTACCCATGACCTATTAGAATTCCATCTCCTCTGAAGGATCCTCCTCTTCTTCTATCACACAAACGTAGGGGTTTTTTGTCTTGTTTTGTTTTCTTTCATTTTTTTTCTGGGCTTCGTTTTACCTGTTGATCTCTTTCAGCGAGTTGCAGACCTGGAACATGAAAATGCTCTCTTGAAGGACGAGAAGGAGCACCTTAATAACCAAATCCTGCGCCAATCAAAAGGTAAGCTCCAAACCAGCTGTACGTCCCTCTTCTCCCTCTTCGCCGTTCCCTGGCCTCTTAGACAATGCAGAGGAGAAAGGGCTTACCAAGGGAGAGCTGGGGGAAAGGAGGGTGAATCTTAACATCCTGCTGTAACATTCCTTTGGAGAGTCTGTTGAAAGGGAAACATGTTCTTCATGTGTGAAACCATGCATGGGACTTGGTATCAGGAGGTCCCCTCTTCAAAGCATGACACTGCTGCACACAGCCCTGTGGCCTTGTGTGAGCATCCATCTGAAAATGGGCAGGAAAGACAGACCCAGAAGGGCTTGTGGGAGAAGTGAGCAAGATACACAGGGGAAGTGCTTAAGCTGGTGCTCAGCACAGTTGAGCACCCATGCGTGTGTTTACATTTGTCTTGCTCATCCTTATCACCCGTGTCTCCTACCACACGGTCACTCTGTTTGCTGAAGGACAGGATCTTTGATTAGACCCCAGATGAGCCTCTCTAGTGCTCACCAACTCCCAGGCTGCCACCCACCCCCGTGACTCACTTGTCTGGGGGGGGGGCACAGTGGAGTGCATAAATCCAGTTCTTGTCTGCTCAGGGTAACCAGATCTCCTCCCATCCTTAGGGTCCTCACCCATCTCACAGGGCAGCTGAGCATCACAACCTCACAGCCCCCCACTAGCCTAAGATCTTGTGAAAATAGGAGATGCTTTCACACTGCCCTTTAAAAAAAAAAAAAAAAATTTGCTTCCCTTCCGTTACTATGGATACAAGGTTGGCAAGAGAATAAAGCCCATCTGAATTTCTTAGGTTCCTAGCCCGCTTCTCCCTGTATCATCTCTGGTCGGGTCTCCAAGAACCTGAAAGATCAGGATTATGAGAGTTGAGAATGAAGCCTGGGTTCTGCTGGAAATGCTGCCAGTCGTCCTTATGGCAGCTGTCAGAAGAGAGGCAGGCACACGGGCTGGGTGGGAGTGCTCGTGTGCATTGAGAGTTCCTCCCCTACCTCCCCAAGAGCAGGGTCACCCTTCTTCCTGCCGGAACCCTTGGTTCCGAATAATGAGCCCCTCCCTCCTCAACCCCACAGTAGGTGAGGAGAATGAGATGAGCCTCTTAACAGGAGATTAGTCAGAATGCTCCTAGCAGGGCATGCGCGTTTGAGGATCCCCCTCAGTTGCTGAAACCCGGCTTCTCATGCCTGCCTTCCAGCTGAATCTTCCCAGAGCTCTGTAGAGGAGAACCTCCTGATGAAGAAGGAGCTGGAGGAGGAGAGGTCCAGGTACCAGAACCTCGTGAAGGAATACTCCCGGCTGGAGCAGAGATATGAGAACCTGCGAGATGAGGTGACCATCGTAAAGGCAAGGGAGGAGGTTCTGCTGCCTGGTGGAAATGGCTTCCTTTTCTGCCCTGTTAGAGCTGGTGCATAGCCCTTGCTCTCTGTCACTGCCCTGCTCGGCAAACAGGCATGTGTGCTAGACCACCTATTCTTTCATTCCCATGGGAACGCTGTGGTTTGGAAGCCGCCAGCTGGTGGTGCCTTCCTGAGGATGCCCTTTCTCAACACTGAGGTCTTACTGAGATCTTAGGAGGTGAAGAATTATTTTCCTGTATGTGTATGTTGTCATCTTGCTCCTTGTTCTAGAAAACTCCAATGTTGAGACAGTAGTGTGGTAGGCTGTGAGCTCAGCTGCCTTGGCACATATGGAGAGAGACCCTTGGAGCCTGATTGGGTCTCCTAATCTCTGACAAAATGCAAGATATTTTTGTGACATTTCAAGATCTGACATTCTTATTTACCCATACGAATACTTCCTCCCAACATACATATTCAACATCAGTAAGTTAGTTGCATGGAAACCAGGAAAGGAATCTGAATAGGAACTGAAATAGAAATCTAAAAATTCCACCAAGCTCGGTTTTCACTCTTAAAGACAAACCGGCTGCCAAAATCTAAACTGAAAGGTCTTTTTAAATGAAGAGCCCTGGAGGTGCAGTCTATTTCTAATTACTACCGTTTCCGTGGGCAGAATGGAGTGGAAGGAGAGACTGTTCAGGGTAGGGTTGCAGCGTTCCTTTCAAGAGCACAGAGAAGGGGTACACTGTGTGCATGCAGAGGGTACCGCTGGGATGACGGGCTGTTCCTCCTCACTCTCTGGGTATTGTGGGTTGTAAAGCTTTGAGAGACCAGGGGAGAGCTGGGCATGTGGCTCTTTGGTAGAGCATTTGCCTAGCATACATGGGACTAACTATTATCTGCTGTCTCAAGGAGCAGTGCTGTCCATACTTGTCAACAAGTGAGGCAGCTGGCTGATGTCCAGGGCCTGCTGCTCCTTGAGAAGTTAGTTCTCATCATACGAGCTGGTTATGAATTGTCACATTTTTCTCCTTGAGCAGCAAACCCCGGGCCACAGGAAGAACCCGTCAAATCAAAGTAGCTTGGAATCTGATTCCAATTACCCCTCCATTTCCACTTCTGAGATTGGAGACACTGAGGATGCCCTTCAGCAGGTGGAGGTAAGTCTGGGCACTGTTTACAGCTGTCTTGCCTGGGACATGATAATTGCCTGCATGGAACTACCTAACAAAGATTGTTGATGGTGGCTCAGAGGGTCCAGGGGACAGGCATTGAGAACAGGATAACTGGGTTGCAGTGAGCTTACAGACTCTGCAAGCCACACAGATGTACAGCCCGGCATTCATGTGGATACTGTTTCCATGCAGATATGAGCACTGCTATCTCCAAGGCTGCGTTCTTTAAGGCAGATCCTGAGCTGGCCAAGCACAAAGTACTCATTACATGAGGCACAACTAGATCATGCTGCCACACATGTACACAGCGTAGTTAAAAACAGACTGCATATATGTTCATACACATTACCCACTCATAAACAGACACATTTGTGCACATACATAACCCACATAGTAAAATCCAGACATGAATTTGAAAGGATAGAAATATACTTGGAAATCAGTACATTTATGATCCTGGCATCATGGGCAGGAGGAGCATTGATTGTTTCAAGTTGCAATCAGGTAGTTGCTGGCATCACATTTACGGTGACTGGTGGCCACAGTGATCCCTCATCAGGAAGGACTGTGTCCTGAGATTGTTTCTCTCATGTAATGCCATTTTCCAGAAGTGAATTCCCTTTTAGCTTCCAACGAAAGTGGCTGTGCTTTGTTCTTAGAATGTGTCATCGGTCATTTAAGCGGCTCACACAGGAGGAATGTGAATGGCTGAGACAGAGATATAATCTAGAAGGGAATAAGCCCGCAGCACCAGCTTTCATATGAGAAACGCTGGTGGTTTTGGCACTGGCTTTGTGTTGGAGGCAAGGATTGGTGTTGGGGAGGAGCAGAGACAGATGGCTGGTACAGAGGTGGGCAGCAGGCATTGTGTTCCCGGAGCACTTGTCCCGTGGAAACCGTCTTGTGTGCGTCCCTCTTCCTTTGCAGGAGATCGGTGCAGAGAAGGCGGCGATGGACATGACCGTCTTCCTGAAGCTGCAGAAGAGAGTGCGGGAACTTGAGCAGGAGAGGAAGAAGCTGCAGGTGCAGCTAGAAAAGGAACAGCAGGACAGCAAGAAAGTGCAGGTGTGTGGCAGCCTGTGAGCCTGTGGCAGAAAGCCTGTGAGCCTGTGACAGACAGCCTGTGAGCCTGTGACAGACAGCCTGTGAGCCTGTGAGCCTGTGAGCCTGTGACAGCCTGTGAGCCTGTGACAGACAGCCTGTGACCCTGTGACAGCCTGTGAGCCTGTGACAGATAGCCTGTGAGCCTATGACAGACAGCCTGTGAGCCTGTGGCAGCCTGTGACAGACAGCCTGTGGCAGCCTGTGACAGACAGCCTGTGAGCCTGTGACAGACAGCCTGTGAGCCTGTGACAGACAGCCTGTGACCGTGTGACAGACAGCCTGTGACCCTGTGACAGACAGCCTGTGAGCCTGTGACAGCCTGTGAGCCCGTGGCAGCCTGTGACAGACAGCCTGTGAGCCCGTGGCAGCTCCATGAGCCCGTGGCAGCTCCGTGAGCCCGTGGCAGCTCCGTGAGCCCGTGGCAGCCTGTGAGCCCGTGGCCCCCTGTGAGCCCGTGGCCCCCTGTGAGCCCATGACAGCTCCGTGAGCCTGTGGCAGCCTGTGAGCCCGTGGCAGCCTGTGAGCCCGTGGCAGCCTGTGAGCCCGTGACAGCTCCGTGAGCCCGTGGCAGCTCCGTGAGCCCGTGGCAGCCTGTGAACCTGTGACAGACAGCCTGTGGCAGACTGTGAGCCCGTGGCAGCCTGTGAGCCCATGGCAGCCTGCGAGCCTGTGGGGTCTCAATGGTGTTGGGTTCAGAGCCTTCTCTCGTTGGAGTCAAACTGACGGCTCCTGTGAGCATCCCACACCACTGCTTCTGTGCAGGGTGTGCTCCCTGGGTGTCCCAGGGTGGAGGATTTCCACTGGGAAGCTGTAGGGAGTTTGTGGGAGCTCATGCCTGGAGGACTGGCAGAAGATGCAGAGAAAACTAATACAGCAGAAGTCAAATTTAGCAAAGTCTACCACCCTTCCACGCCTGGAATCTAACATGACCTCAACCCCCTGACTCAGACAAGCCCCTTCTTACCCATGGCTGTGCCATCACCACAGCGGAAGTCACCCTCATCTTGAAAGAATACTGTGTGGCACTTTACACCAAAAAGTAATTGCTCTGTCTCCAGGACCTTTGGGGCCCCTAGGTTACATGTAGAACTATGCTAGGAACAGGCTCATAGCAAGTACACAAAGTGTGTGTTAACAAAAGAGAGCATAGAGGCAGCAAGATGGCTCAGTATGGTGAAGGCACTTGCTGCCAAGCCTGATGGCCCGACTCTGATCCGAGGGACACATGTGATGGAAGGAGAGAACTGAGCCCTGCAAGTTGTCCTCTGACTTACACACACACACACCAGGGCACATGCAAGCCATGACAGACAGACAGACAGACAGACAGACAGACAGACACACACACACACACACACACACACACACACACACACACATTCACTAGTGTATAGTATATTTCTTTTTTTTTTTAAGACAGGTAAAAATTCAAGAGAAAAACTTAGCCATTGGGGAATTTGAGTCGTGTTTGGGACATACCCCAATGTAAGTGTAAGATAAATAATAACGTTGTAGTGTGGGTGTGAACGCAGAATTGATTGCACACACATCGGGGAGCCATTGGCTCTAGCAGTACAGGACATAAGAACCATGTTTTCTTACTTTGAAGTTGTGAGGAATGTTTCTCGTGGGATTTAAGTCCAGTTCTGGGTCATATCACTAGCAGATTTATCCTCAAGCATCAGCTGAAAATCCTGGGGTTTGACACTCTTCCCACGTCCTTGACGCCCGCCAACCTGTACGCCATCTCTTCTTTCATAACGCCTTTCTTCCCTTTCCAGTCAGGTGTGGTGCAGACTCTGGTGTGGCTTGCTGTCAGATTATTGGGGATATTTTTATTGTTTGGTTTCTTTGTTTTGTTTTGTCTTAATTAGCAGTAAGTGAAGAGGTAAGTCTTGGTGGTGGATTTAAGTCTCTCGGGTAGATTAGATTCAGAGTGGGGAGTGAACACATTAGATACATAAACAACTCTTCCAACTGTAAGGAAAAGCTGTCCTGACAGACAAACATAAACCAAATACTAGACAGATGTTCTTAGAGTTGTATCCAAAAAAAAAAACCCACTGTACCATGTCCTAAGTTAAAATATCCTTTAGTCCTCCAATCTTCCAGACACTAACTCAGCAACAACACACCCACAGGGTGCTGGCTATTCACCCCCGTGACCAGTGGGGGTGACAGAGAGTTACCATTGCTCTGTTGCACCAGTAAGGCTCATACAGCAAATCACCTGCCTGGGAGAAGATCAAAGGTCAAAATGAAAGACAATTTCTGGTGAACATTAGTTGCTCTTGTGCCACTAAAGTCAAGGGATTTTAAGTCGGCTGTCGTAAGTCATGGGTGATCTATGTGTATGAAAAGGATGGCATTAAATATGCCTGGCCTAGAAGTTCCTCGGTACTCTCCTGTATCTAGGCATGATTTCCCCATTTCAGAAATGGAAGCTTGGCTTCAGAGTTGGCTTGCCTGGATACCAAGTGAAAAGGTGACTCTCTCAGAATATAATCAGCAAGCAAGACCGATTGGCTGTGTCCTGCCTGTTGTTGCCCACGGGGGGTAGAACAGGAAATAATATGGACCCTCTATCATCCCCTGAAATTAAACTTCCAGAGATCGAGTTTGAGTCTTCCCTTGGTTTCAAAAAGAATCCTAAGCCACCTGGAGAGAGACAACCCAGGTCCCCAGCTTAGAGGCCAGGCACTCAGCATAGCCTGACTGAGGTGTCTGTGGAATATTCAATCCACGTGGCGTGACTAAGCCACTGTGAGAGAGGGGTCTCTGTGGCTGCTAGACAGGCTGCTCCGTCTATCCAGTTCCTTTTCCCCTGACCCGGCACAACTAACCTTGTCCACTCCAGTGACTCTGACAGACCACCATGTACTTAGAAAGATGACTTACATGGCCCTTCGGGTATGACTACAGGATGCTCTTTCTGTGAGAATCTAATGTATTCAACATGTAGAGGGGTTGTGTAGCAAATCTATGCCACACAGAATGCAAGTGCAGGCCCCTTACCTAGCATCAGGAATGCTGACTCCGGGCATTCACGTCCCCTGGCCCACTGGTGATGGAGGGAGGCAAGAAGTTGGTACCTTGGCAGAGCTTTTTCCCGGCTTACTGGGCAGGAAACAGTGCGGCAAATGTACATGCCCTTCATCTGGAAGAGGTTACAGGAGAGGCTCACTCTAAAGCCCAGGTACCCTGGTCCATCCACAGCAATGCTAGCCTTACCTGGACTTCAGGTTCCTACGACTTAGGTAATCTTATTAAGTACTCTATTAGGTTTTACTTCTAAAGACCCATGTTCTTCAGGGTCCCCCCCGCCGACTTAAACTCACTCCAAGCAGTTAGCCACTTAGGAAGTTGTTTGTGCCCCCTTTTCAACAGCCAATTCTACTGTAATGGCTGCCGCACAGTCAGAGGAGTTCTTGGCTGACCCCAGTCCTGGTGGACCTGTTATTCTAGTTACCGCTGCCCAGAGCCGTCAGCCTTGGCATTCTGACACCTGCCATGTGTACTGTATACCTACTGTGGGCCAGCTGCCTTACTAGAAGGCCACAGAGGAAGCAGCTCAGTTCAATACAAGGTGCTTTGGACTACCTGGGAAACAGACCCGTGAGTGCACACCCCCAAAACATGAGAAGAGCATTCATATTCAGGTTTTACAGCTAGGTGCTGAAACAAAAGACCACCACATCAGCCGCTCATTAACAACAATGTCGTCTTCCAGAGGCCAGAAGTCAGACGTCGGGGTTTTGATGTGGCCGTCCCCTGTAAGCGGTGGGGAGGACTTAACCTCCTGCCTTCCTCTTGATTTCTGATGTTCTTAACTTGTAGCTGACTCCAGTCCCTCCTCCATATTAATATGGCCATCTCGTCTGTCTGTTCTTTCCTCTTACAGCATTAGGACTCACTTCATTACATCTCCTAAGACCCTATTTCCAAACGAGGTCACATTCACAGGGAGAAGAATTTAGGACTTAAAAGTATTAGGGGTGTATAATTTAACTCATGACACAGTGCTATACATATTGAACCTGTCAGCATCTGTGGGGACCATGTAATACAGTGGGAGAAGGAGGGAGTTGTTTTGGGGGGGATTCATGGTAGCCCGAGTACTGAGCTACTTTTTGAGGGAGATGGGGAATTTACCTGTGGAGGGTGAGGTTGCCAGCTATTCATGCAAAAGTAGAGAAGGCTTGGCTGCCATCAGACATGTCTGCAGAGCATGTGCCCTGTGGTGTGTGCTCACCTTTCTGTCCTTCCTGTGCAGATGGAACAACAAAACAATGGCATCGATGTGGACCAGGATGCCGACCTGGCCTACAACAGTCTGAAGGTAAGTAAGGCTGGCTGTTCCTGCTAGTAGACGGATGCCGTAGCCAGGCTTCAGGAGACCAGGTCCTCAGCTCCAGTCTGCTCATCAGTAGAGCGATAAGCAAGTGACTGCATCCCTACACTTTCACATCTCCGTCTTTGAAATGGAGGGGAGTTTGTATTTATACCAAGACACACAGGCCTCTCCTTGAAACGACTCCAGTTAACATAAAATGTGGTCACAGGGGTAAAACCACTTTGCAACCTATCCAGATGTAAGGCAGAGGGTTTCCCTGAGTGGCAAATGCTGAGTTGGCAGGAGAGGGCGAAGTAGAGCAGTGGAGACTTCAGGCCCAAGGAGGAGGGAAGGGACATCAGAGCAGGCCCTCCCTCCCGAAGACTTCATAATGAGGCACTACAGCAGTCTGCTGGTCACTAATAGGACAACAGTTTGCTAATAGCCATTGCCCAGAAAACAGCCTTGAGTCCTTCCTGTTCCTTCCACCTCCCAACCCCTTTTCACTGTGGTAAAATACATAGAGCATAAATTTTGCTGTCTTAACAACTTTAAGTGTATATAAGGGTCAGTAAGAGAGGAGTCATTCCTAATGTTCAAGCGGCTCACGGCTGTTCACCCCTGTAATTCTGTTTATCCTGCAAAACCTATCTCCACTGAAGACTTCCGCTCCTCCCTCCCCACAGCCCCAACCAGACACCATTCTACTTCCTGCCTCTACGTGCTACTCTAGATGCCTCACAAGGTGGACTTATGTGTGGTATTTGTCGTCTTATGACAGTTTGTATCATTTACCTTAACGCCTTCCAGATCCATTCCTGTTCGCAATGTTGTCATCCTGGATCAGGCACTCGACTGGCTGTGAGCCTTCCCCTCCCTGGACTCAGCTTTGGCGTCTTGCTCAGATGATAGAGGC
This sequence comes from Peromyscus leucopus, assembly GCF_004664715.2. Classification (NCBI taxonomy): domain Eukaryota; kingdom Metazoa; phylum Chordata; class Mammalia; order Rodentia; family Cricetidae; genus Peromyscus; species Peromyscus leucopus. Next base: position 62,288,956 of record NC_051079.1, read on the forward strand.
TCTTCTCCCCGGGATTTGCTCAGTTATCTTGTGACTCTAACGAGCATATCACTTCTTCAAGTTCTTAGAAAGTCACAGAGCAGATGAGCACACAAAGGCTTTAGGAAGTCTTGTTAACAGCATGCTGCTTACAACTGTCAGCTTGAGGAGGGGCGTAGCTTGGTGATAGAGAACTTGTCCTGGCTTTGATCTCCAGCACTGCATATGGACAAACATGCATACACACACACACACACACACACACACACACACACACACACACACACACACAGCACTTCCACAAAGAAGAATTTCATGGCCAGATGTGCTCAAGATATATATTGCTTCACTAGCAAATACTGTAGAGCCATTGTCTCAAATGCATTTCTCTGAGAACTCAAGGTGAGGAGTAATCCCCAGTTCTGACTGACCACTGACGCCCTCAGAACTTGAGCCATGTATGTCTCCTTTAAAAACGGAACGTTGCTCTTCTGGCAGACAGGGAAAGTTAAGGCAAGAGAAGAGACGGGCTAGCTGGAACTTGCTGTGGCTCCAGGAAGCCTCCAGCTGTGCCCCTTGGCTGTCTTGCAGAGACAAGAGCTTGAGTCGGAGAACAAGAAGCTGAAGAACGATCTGAATGAGCTGAGGAAAGCTGTCGCCGACCAAGCCATGCAGGACAACTCCACCCCCAGCTCCCCAGACAGCTACAGCCTTCTGCTGAACCAGCTCAAGCTGGCCAATGAGGAGCTTGAGGTCCGCAAAGAGGAGGTGCTGATCCTCAGGACCCAGATCATGAATGCTGACCAGCGCCGACTGGCTGGCAAGCACATGGTAAGGAGATGGCAGCCATGGTTGGGTTTCTTGGGGGTGACACTGGGCCAGTAGGCTTGTGTTTTTATGTGTCTTGGGGGTCTTGAACCTGAAGAACAAGATGTCTGTCTTTGAGGTCTCTGAGAGCAGCACAGGGTTGATGCCCTTTCTTCATGACCTTCATGATCAAGAGATGGAGCTAGAAGTTTCTAGAATTTACTGACTTTAAGAAAGTGATCTAGCCGGGCGGTGGTGGCGCACGCCTTTAATCCCAGCACTCGGGAGGCAGAGCCAGGCGGATCTCTGTGAGTTCGAGGCCAGCCTGGGCTACCAAGTGAGCTCCAGGAAAGGCGCAAAGCTACGCAGAGAAACCCTGTCTCGAAAAACCAAAAAAAAAAAAAAAAAAAAAAAAAAAAAAAAAAAAAGAAAGTGATCAAGGAGACTGGAGAGATTGGCTTAGACTTCAGTGGTCTTGCAAAGGACCAGAGTTTAGTTCCTGCATCCATATCAGGGAACTCACAGCTACCTATAAATCCAGCCCCATGGGCATCTGATGCCCTTCTTCTGGCTTCCACGGGCACTGTGCTTACATGAACAGACATATACATGAATTTACTTGTTTTTAATGAAGAAAATGTTCAAAAGAAGCAAGACACATAGTCATAGTGGCTGTCTGTTGTGTTTTGCCCCTAAGTGTTCATTTTGTCTCTGGAGGAATTTCTCTCTCGGCCCTTCCAGAGGGGTGGGTCCTCCTAATGTTTGTTTCTGGTGTCCTCACCTTCTAGGACAGATCGTAGCGTGGGAGGGAGGGAATAGGGGTTACTCGAGTCATCCAATGGGCTCTGATGGGCTAGACCACTCTAGACGTGAGCCCTAGGGTGGCTTGGGGGATGAAAGGCTTCAGTAGTGAGACTTTGGCCATGCCTGCTGCTGTGGGTGCTTTCTCCTCCGGGATCCTTGTCAGCTGCCCACTACTTGCTCTCAGTGCCTCGCAGCTGGGCCCTGCTAAGACTGTGTCCCTCCACCCAAGATGGCCACAGCTGTTTGTGTCTCCAGGTCTCCCTCTCTTCCCAAAAGCACATTTCTATGCCTCAATATTGGAAAGCCATTTCCTAGACATTGTTTGTACCACCAGAGCTAATTTTTATTTGGTACCTTCTAGGAGCCGAACATCAACGCCAGAACAAGTTGGCCCAACAGTGAGAAACATGTGGACCAGGAAGATGCCATTGAGGCCTATCACGGGGTCTGCCAGACAAACAGGTAGGGCCCACCTCGCTGTACCTGAAGAAAGTGCTAGGCAGTCTGGCGACAGGAGGGGCCGTCGTCGTCTAGCCTAGCATGTTACAACCTGTCCCTTAGGTACTGGCCATCTGCCCAACATCGGGGAATTATTTGTTGGAAGGGAAGGCCCTTTGGAAACCTGCCAATGGAAAGCATCTGTTTAGCATTGCTGGAAGTAGGGACCCTTCAGCACTTACCACAGGGTGATGCTGTAAGCACAGCCCGAGTTTGCTTCCTCTGAAGACTTAGGGCTTAGGATGTCCAGATCTGCTGCTGCAGTCCCTTTTCTGCAGATGAAGAAACTGAGGCCCAGAAGGACTGAGCCGTTCTAGGCACGCAGCTGGCCTAGAGCCGAGCCAAGGTAAAATCCAGGAGGCCTGGCTTCCGGGCTGCGTTGCCCCACCCCCACCCCCACCCCCACCCCCACCCCCACCCCCACCAGACGTGGGAAACCAGAAGGGGAGATGTAGCCAGCCCCCAGTGCTCCCTAAAGAAAGGGAAGAAATGAAGGTGACTTTCTGGGCTAAAGCCGGAGTCAAGATCCAGTCATCTTAAATTCTCTCGGGTGGGAGATAAGGCGTGAGATGAATGAGCGAAAAGAGCACGGGCAGTATTAAATTAGAAAGCAAGCTGACAGCCGTGCGGGGCTTATCGTTCTGATCTTCGGAACCGAAATTGCTCCCAGCCTTCTTTCTGTTCTTCCCTTCAGCTGTCAGGAGTCTAGTCCTCCGTCTAGGTCTTTCCAGGGGCTGCTCAGTGCCCCAGATTTTGTCGTCTTCCCTCAATAACAGTGGAGGTGATGAGACAAAAATGGCCTTTACTCTATCTTACAATCGTTCCACGCTCAGCAAGTGCAGCAAGCAACAGTGAACTAATAGCGGAGAACCTGAGTTAAGAAAGAGCGGCTGCCCAGAGGAGGAGCAGTCAGGGGGCCTGGGTCCCCAATATCTGCCACATTAGGCACCACAGAAGTTTGTCTCTGTGGGTTTTGTGCCAGCCTCAGCTTTGAGAAAGTTTTGCAATTACTGCAAATCCGAGCGTTAAGTGGAAAAGCAGCTGGACTTACTGGCACGGAAGGGGAGTTAGGCTGTGATGCTGGGGATCCCAGACAGGCACCCCCTTATGACAAGGGTGCTGTGAAGATAGAGATCTGCTGTCCCCTTCCCTGTGGCTGGCCTGTAATGGAGAGCTTTACATACATACAAATTGTGTCTTCCATGTGTGGTCAGGTGGAATCCCTTTAGAATTTTGATGAAATCTGCAGGCCAGGGTCTCCCCTAGAAAATGTGTATATATCCTAAGTTCAGGCTAGAATCCCGAGAAGATTCCAGATACACTTCAGTCCCATGTTCAGTCCCTCAGATTCGGCACTCTTCCCACCTGCTGAGTTTTCATGGCCTGTCGAGGTCTGCAGAGAAATTCCTCCTGTTCTGTGTCTCCCCTGCACTGTCAACCTGCAGGCCAGGGTCTCCCCTGCACTGTCAACCTGCAGGCCAGGGTCTCCCCTGCACTGTGATCCTGCAGGCCAGGGTCTCCCCTGCACTGTCAACCTACAGGCCAGGGTCTCCCCTGCACTGTCAACCTGCAGGCCAGGGTCTCCCCTGCACTGTCAACCTGCAGGCCAGGGTCTCCCCTGCACTGTCAACCTGCAGGCCAGGGTCTCCCCTGCACTGGAGCCTGAAGGCCAGGGTCTCCCCTGCACTGTGATCCTGCAGGTCAGGGTCTCCCCTGCACTGTGAGCCTGCAGGCCAGGGTCTCCCCTGCACTGTCAACCTGCAGGCCAGGGTCTCCCCTGCACTGTCAACCTGCAGGCCAGGGTCTCCCCTGCACTGTCAACCTGCAGGCCAGGGTCTCCCCTGCACTGTCAACCTGCAGGCCAGGGTCTCCCCTGCACTGTGAGCCTGAAGGCCAGGGTCTCCCCTGCACTGGAGCCTGAAGGCCAGGGTCTCCCCTGCACTGTCAACCTACACAGCCCAGCCGTACTGAGGCCCGCTCTGACAGGAGCTCCTAGAGAGGGAAACGCTCCCTCTTCTGCTTCTGCAAGCGTATGCTGCCTTCTTGGGAGCTAGGAGTGGCCAGCACGGTTCTCACTGCTTTACTTACAGAAAAGCTAAGGGAAAGAAACAGCCATGGAAGCCAAGCTTAGAGTCAGAAGTCTATCATCCTCTCCCAGCTGCTCTGGGAGAATGATGGAAATGTGGACTAGGAGAGAAGGTGCTGCCACCACCAGGCCAGCCTCCCCTGGGCAGGCCCTCCAGGTCACAGAGCTGGCTTAGGACTTGGGCATGGAGTGTGCCTGGGACTCAGCCTAGGTCTGCCTTCAAGAACAGTACTCCTCTGACCCCCGCACCCCACCCCCGCACACTTTCACCAAAGTCCTGCCAAGGCTGTAGAAGTCCTTCTTCCACAGCAAGTCAGAGAGCGCACTGGTGCATCTGTCCTTGGGACCCAGGAAACAGCAGGGGGCCTCAGCACAGAGAAGCTTCATCGCCTTTGCCTAGAGCCAGGTCCACTGGAGGTGCCAGTTCTTAGAAAGACAAGTGCACCTAGACAGAGCCTAGCTCTGAAGGCAGCTTCCCTCGGGTGGCCTCTTTCTCCCTCTGTGTCTGAGCTCCCGATCTACTTCTCAGAGGCCCCAGCAAAGATCCTGGGCTGCTGAGAGAAACTTCAGTGTGAGCTAAAGAAGTAAGTACCCACAGAGCACACAGGGGTCTTCCTACACACAAGGAACCGACCAGCCTCGACATGCCTGGATAGATGACGGAGGCTGGTTGCTTGGTCCTATTTTCCAAGGTCTGCAGAGGGTAGTGCATCCTCTCTGAAACCATTTCTGTTGCATGACCTCTACGGCTAGTAGAAAATACTTCCGAGGTCATACAGCCCACTTAACCTAACACATGGGAAATCAGGCCAGGGAATGCAGAAGAGTAGCTGTTGGGGCCCCTGGCTCCACAATGAGCCGCAGGCCTTGCTGATTGTTCCTCTGTATTTAGCCACTTCAGGTGTGCCTGTGCACGGGGGAGTCCGTGAATATATTTGATTTCCTGAAGCTGAGCTGTTTGGCTTTTCCTCTTCCCACCAGCAGATGTCACTCTCCCCCCAGCCACACTCCCAAGCACAGGCATGAAGCGTCTGAGTCTCTGGTACTTTGGGTCTCTTTCACCTAGGAGCAAAAGTCTCTACTGAGTCCTGAGCTGATTCACTAGTTTTTAATTTATTCATGTGCCTCTTTTCATGTTTCAAAGCAGAGGGCCTGGGATGTACATTATTACCTTTTGCCTTTCTGCATGATACCCAGCACGTGACAGAACGCAGAACTCTATTTCCCTGGAAAATTAGTAACATGAGGACTGATGCTAACTTCCAACAAGTATATCTGGGCATCACCCACGTGCCACTCTGAAAAGGATGAGAATTACAGAAGTGAGACCCGGCAGTCCCCTCTCAGGCTCTAAAGATCAGTCAGCAAGACTGGGAAGCCTCAGAGGAAGATTGGGAGACACTCCCCACCCCCAGCATGTCTGCCAGCATGTCTCCAGCTGCAGCAGAGGGGACAGCTGGAGTACAGCATGCTGGCCTTCATCCCTCTTCAGCCCTGGTGCACACTTGCTGAGCACTTCTAAGAACGCCTACAGCCCCAGGGCCTCCTTTGGAGTCAAGCATTGCTCCAAAGGACCCTAGGCAGATGCAAGTTCTTCACTGAGAACAGGAGGTGCCAATATCAGCCCCTGCTCAACACAGCCTTAGGTCCTCAGATTTTCTGAGACATGTGGCTTACCCAGGACACCTAACTGCTGGGCATAGGAAGGGGAAGCAGTATTGAAAGTAACTATCTTAGTTACTTTCCCATTTCTGTGATAAGGCACCATGGCCAAGGCCATTAACAGAAAAAAAAATGGGGGCTTACACTTTCAGAGAGTTAGAGTTCATGACCATCATGGTGAGGAATATGGCAGCACAGTGCTGGAATAGGAGCTGAGAGCCTAGGTCTTGATCTAGAAGCCCAGGGCAGACAGAAATACCTGAGAATGGCAAAGTCCTTCCAAAGCTCAAAGCCCGCCCCCAGTAACACACCTCCTCCAACAAAGCCCCCCCCAAATCCTTCCCTAACAGTTCACCAACTGGGGACCACGTATTCACACCCGTGGGGACCACGTATTCACACCCGTGGGGACCATGGATTCACACCCGTGGGGACCACGTATTCACACCCATGGGGACCATGGATTCACACCCGTGGGGGCCATTGTCATTCAAGCCACCACACGGGTGAAGTTCCAGCCATCGACCTGGCAGAAGACTTAGATGGCGGTCTTCCTCCAAGTAGCCTTGTTGGCAACATCCTCCTCACTGCCGTGCCGCAGAGATGGGGGCTTCTAACTCTCAGGGGTTGGCTGTAGACTAGGAACAGAAGCCACGGAAAGGTCCTAGAAGCAGACCTTCAGAGAGAGGTTGGTACAGATGTGGGCACCCCAGCCCAGGAAACAGACTGTGTAAGCACTACAGGTCTGGTGTCCTCCTGCTAGAGGCTAGCTCTGGAAGGATCTGGAATGGATACTTTCAGCCCCTGGGCTTTACTCGAAGCATGACTAAACACGACAGTAGCTGGCTTGACCAGGGCTGTTTGGTTTGCCATCTGGGTTCTGGCATGGGCTGAATGGCCTTTCTAGTAGGCTGTGTGGACTAATTCTTGCTCCATGATTCATGCCCTCTACCAGCTAGTTCACTGGCCTTTAAAGACACCCTTGTGCCCAGGACTTTGTGGGGTGGGATAAGAAGAGCATGGGGCGCAGTGACCTCCAAGAGCCACCTTGGCTAACATCAGGCAGCTGACATAAACAATAGAAAATACCAGGGACCTGCTTTCGTGGGTTGACTGGACAGAGAAATGGTATGTAATGTAAGTCAAGGGAAGACATTCGATTCTCAGCCTGTAAGTTTGTTGCAGTTAACTTTAACACACACACACACACACACACACACACACACACACCTACACCTCTGGAAGGAGAGCTGGAGTGTTCAGGTTAGTAAGCAATTACTTCCTCTTAAAGAATGGCAGAAAGCTGTGCATTGAAAGGGAGGCCTGCGTCCTCCATACCGTGAGGGCCTGCCCAGCCCCTGATGTTCCGTCAGCATATTTGGTGTTTTCTCTTCAGACCCTGTTTAGACTTGTCCCCCTGTCCTTTCAGTTCCCTTCAGATGGAAGAAAGCATGGTGGGTGTCAGACCTGGAAGTGCCATGGTCTAGCCTGGGCTATTGCGCGGCTGTTGTTTGTAGAGTCACTGGAACAAGTACAGCTCTTTGGTGTCTTTGGCAAGCATGTACCTGAGCTGTAGCTATTGGTGGACCTCTGTGAGACCACATGAACCCCTTTCCCGGACAGTACCTGAAACCTGGGAAACTCCAGGAGGATTCTGTCTGCAGGAGTGTGGGAGCCAGAGAGAAGTGTGGGAAACAGCCTGCAGCCTGTCCCCCTTTCTTGACTCCAAGCCTTGCCTGTCAGCTTCTCCAGTCTGTCTGAATGCCTCTCTCCTCTCCACTGGACACCCTCTTTTTCTGTACTTTATCTCTAGCCAGACTGAGGACTGGGGATATTTGAATGAAGATGGAGAACTCGGCTTGGCTTACCAAGGCCTAAAGCAAGTTGCCAGGTCAAACACGCTCCCGTCTTGTATGTGCTCCATCTGTGTGCCTGCTCATGTCTGCGTTCCTTGTGTTGGCCTGAGCAACTGTGAGAGCATTGGGCACAGTTCACATGGGCTTCCGGCCAGCAATCCCTAGGGGTTGTCCAGTCATCGTTTTTGTGTCTGGGCAGTGTAGATGACGTCAGCAGAAGCTGCTTGCCTGGGTCAAGGTGGTGGCACTAGGTGGCCCAGGTGAACCTGCGAGACCACGTGGCCCAGCTCTTCATTCTATAGGGTGGAGAGAAGAGGCAGGGTTTCTATAGCAGAAGCCACAAGAAGGAAACTTAGCTGTGGGCCTCCAGGGCCCATGATGCTGCTGACATGCTTCGTGCCACCCTTCTTAACCCTTCAGGGCTAGCCGAAGTCCGTGACCTCGTTTGCATGCTGGCTGTGCTGCAGATGCAAGGCCCCTTGGTACATGCTATCAGCATGCAGCTGGTCCCGGCACTGACAGATGAGTGCTGGGGATTCGTCGTGCTGGCTGCCCCTCACAGCGCCCTTGCGAGCACAGCGTGGCAGGTTTAAGGGACTGGTTCAGTTCTGGTTAAGTAGACCATCTAACATTTGCTATCAGCAGCAACACTGACCCCAGCCACCTTTAGCAGTCGGCGAATGGTTTAGCCAGGGACGTATGCAGAGTGAGGACTGTAGCGCCAAGGCCTGTCATACTTGCTGTGACTTTTAGAGAGCAGAAGCATGACTTGGTTCATTTGTTCTCAACGAGAAATGGGGGCTGGGGGTCATCAATCAGGGCCAGGGAGGTGAATGAGTGCTAGGCCTGGCTCCCTCAGTGACTGGGGTGTGCCCATACCTCAGCTGTCATGTGGTCCTCTCCCTGATGCTGCTGGTGGTGAGATCATGGAGATTCCCACATGACAGTCCAGTGATGCATCCTTTGCTGGGCCCCATAACCTGAGCAGGGGGTGTGGTCGGGTTCCTCACTGTCAAATGGTGGACCAGAGCAGGCCCTGCCACACAGGCTCGGCAGATGGAAGAGGATCACCTCAGGTGAAGCTTTACGTATGTAGAAAGTACAGAAGCATTAGCTTTCTGTGGTGGTTATTCAACAAGGGCAGAGTCTCGCCAGTCAGAAGTTTGTTAGAGCAGGAATTGACGCGCCCATTTCCAGGGCGCTCCTCATGTCTGTCTTGAGATTGGATGTGGTACAAAGAAGAATCAAGTGAATGCGTTGGAAAATAGCACACAGGTCCGTGCTTCAGGAGATCTTCCGGATGCTTGGATGGGAATCTTACTCCTGGCGTAGAGCCCTGAGCTGAATCCACTTGAGAGTAAGGCAGATTCGAGCAAGGGGACACGCAGCAGGTCAGAAAGTGGTTCTGAGACAGCTCCCTAGAACCAAAAGGTCCACGCCCTCCTTCCTGTTAACTTTACCTCTTACACTGATGGAGTTTTAGTCTGTTGTAGCCAGTGCTGAATGGTGTCTGAATACTGTGTGCTATCAAAAATGCCAGTTTCATTACCAGAGTATCATCTACCAGTCTCGGGTTACTGTTGTTTCCATTGGTAGCAGGCCTGAGGTGGTAGGCAATCCTTCATCATCATCTCTTTCATTCGTATCCCTTTGCTGAGAAGCCCTCACACATGCCGGCCTGTAGAACTGACTTGGCTGCCTAAAATGTGGCTGCTTCTGCCAACAAAGCAGATGTCCTCTTTCTCTCTTGCTCTCCCTTCTCTATGGTAGTTATCTCCCAAACCAGCAGAACAGCAAAGGCATGGTGGCTACCCACTCCTTGCCATCTGGACACCAGGAGATAGCCCTGGGCACTGCCCTGGGCAGAAACTTTACTACATCCCAGGGAAAGACAGGGGTGAGCATGTCCTCAGAACCCACCGACCATGTCCCTTTTTGCTGAAGGTGGCCTAATAGATCAGAAAGCTAAGTCAGGTGACTGAAGTCCCAGGAGACGCCCCTGTTGCATCTGGCCATGCCAGGGTCAGATCCAAGCTGAAGTTCCTGCTAGAGCAGGCAGGCGCTGACCTTGAACCATTGGCCTTCTAGACAGAAATCTCTGCGCCTCCTCCCGAGCCTCTCCAAGCTTCCTCTGGATCTTTGTTTCTCCTGGCATGTCCCCCCAAGTCGTCTTAGCCATTTAGACCAGAGGGAAAATTTTAAATGATTAGTAAATGAGGTAAAGTGGGACAGTAAGGGTGGAAAGGAAAGGCAAAACAATAGCTCTTCCTCTTAAAAAAAGAGAGGCATCTGCTGAAGGAAGAATAAACTAATATAATGAGCTCTGTTTTTCAGTATTTTGTCTATACAAGGAAATTCTTACAAACTTTAGAGCAGATGTTGACGCCGCTATTTCAAGGACACTATGAGACATTTACCTGCGTTACTGGTCTATTGTCATGGAGACGATCTCTCAATCCCAACCCAGTAGGCTGTGCCCATAGGGGGAAAAACGAGGGTGATAAAAGAAGCCTAAAGCCAAGGGTGCCTTTGGCTGTGGTTTTGGTCATCTGAGAGGATGGCAAGTTGGCTTGCTTGCCCGTCGGTACCCACCTCCCCGCTGCATCTTCCTTGCTGGGGCCGTATGATCGCTCCTGCTATGTGCTTGGCTGCTCCCCGCTGCATTTGTCTGTGACCTCTCACCGTGGGTGCCCACCCCAGCCACATGGTGACCTGGCTGCTCTCTCGGGTGCAGGTTACTGGAGGCACAGCTGCAGGCCCAGAGCCTGGAGCATGAGGAGGAGGTGGAGCGTCTCAAGGCGCAGGTGGAGGCCCTGAAAGAGGAGATGGACAAGCAGCAGCAGACCTTCTGCCAGACCCTGCTGCTCTCCCCAGAGGCCCAGGTGGAGTTTGGGGTCCAGCAGGAGATAACTCGACTGACCAATGAGAACCTGGTAAGTGGCCATGCCTTGTAGGTTGTAGCTCTTGGGATCCTTTCTAGGTGGAATATGATCAGGAGCTGCCAGAAGGGCAAGGCTCATGTCCTTAGCTCTGCAGTAGGAACAGAGACTTAGAAAACCCCTGTCTGTTGACAAGTGATAATTGAAACAAATGGCATAGGACTTGATTATTAAAATAGCAATGTTCACATCCAGGTCAGGGATTCTGGCAGATCTCAATGGGGACAGCTTGGCTATGCTCCACATGGAGCTGGAAGATCTGCTGTAGCTTCATGCTGGTGTCTGGACTTGGGTCTTCCTCCATGAGGTCTCTCTCATGTGCCCTGTCCATTCCCTAGCCTAGCCTGAGAAGCTGTATGTGGTACTGGCTTCCAAGAAGAAGAAAACAGGAGCCATAGGGTTCCTAAAGGCCTGTGCCCAGAACCAGCATGACATTACTTCTGCCCCATGCTAGTGACCAAGACAAATCTCACAGCTCAGCCGGATGTAGTAGGGATGTACTTGTCGTTTGATGGGAACAGAAATCATTGGTGGCTATCTTTGGTGGTCATGGCAGATGTTAGAAGGATGGGAGAGTGTGTCCCCTGGAGAACTTACAGGTCAGGAGGAAGACAAAATGAAGAGCATAAGGAAGACAATATTGATAAAAACATGGTTATCCATGGAATTAACAGCACAGATTACAGAAAAAGAAAAAATTGGACTAGAGGATTTATGGAGGAGAATGGAAATGGAGTTCACGTGTCTTCTGGGGTGGAGTGTCTGAAGGAACAGCAGGAAGTACCCAAGCCTGATTGGCAGGGCACACACTAGCAGGACTTCCAGTCCATCCCAGCTGGGCCATCATTGCACCTAGGACCAGGCAGCCTGGGTTCGGGTCAACCCCAAGAGGAGGTAAGGTACTGGATTCACACATGATTCCTCCTCCTCTTTCCCATAATATGTCCTCTTGTCACTATAGACAATTGGCCTGGTGCACGGAAATGTACATGTTGTTGGCAATAATATGCATGTATGAAAACATCATCATGAAACCTATTTTGTATATATCTAAAAATCAAATAATAAGTTGTTGAGCCAGCTTCCAGTACGTGAAGGACATAACCTAGAAAATGCATTTGCAGGCGATGCCTCCTGGGGGCCACTGGACATGTGATATGGTGGGTGACCAGCTAGCTAAGAGAACTGTATAACAGAGTTGCTGTACTCACTTGTAGCCCAGGAGAGTCAGTGGACAGCCCCACCTTGAGCAGAGGAAAGACTGTATCATGGGCCCACCTGCCAGAGTAGTGAACCTTGGCATGTAAGGTTCTGGGTCTATGAAGACAAGGAGACTACAGTTTGCCACCTTTTGGGAGACTTGTAGCACAGGGTCTGGAACTATGACCCAGAAGCAGAGCCAACATGCAGCACATTCTAAGGACTGTTTGTGTTTTATGTCCCCATTGTCAGCAAATATCCATGCCAGCTTTGTGCTGGCAGATGAGTCATGGGCACTGGGCAAGGAGGAGGACATGTGTATACAGCTGACCACAACACAGCATGCTGGGAACCTTAAGAGCTAAACATCCAGGAATTTAGGGCAGTTCTGGCTGAAGAGGTCAGAGAGGCTTATGGGTGGGGTAAGGATGTAATTGTCCTGGTCGCATCTCCTCTAGAGATGTCTGCAGACACAGTCAACCTTCGATGCCAAGACTTCTCTCAGGTTAATTCGGTCCTGTAGTCACCATCACTGTGGCCTTTGTGGCTTTGGGCCTCAAAAGCAGCTCCAGGAGTTTGCCAGCTTTAGTGTTGGTCTTAATTCATCCTGAGTTGCGCTGAGTTCAGGCTTTGGAGATTCCCGGGGGGGGGGGGGGGGGTCCAGGGTCCTGCAAGGGTGGGGAGCACAGCTTTATATGATTCTGCTTAGGAGAAGGCCCCCTGGCCTTTTAAACGAAGGCTGTTAACCTGAAGAGCTGGCGGACAGGATGCAGCACCGTGGGTCGCTGTCAGCATCTGCACGAGCAATTCGAGTGGAGAGATGCCTTTCCCAGGCTCCTTTGCGGAGGCTGGCTGTGGAGCCTGTGCCTCGAAACAGAATAGTGGCTGCAGCCTGACTGTTGGACTTTACCCTTCCTTGTTGAGGCGTCTGGTGTTTTATCTGCACACAGGTGTCAGGGTATTTGTTGATTATCCCCCCGAGTTTTGTGGAAGTTTGTGAAGAACGATTATGGGGAGACCCGAGCGCATTTTCGTCTTCCGGACTCAGTAACATCGCATTTCATGGGAATCAGCTGGCAGTTGCAATACCACAGCCTTGACTGGGTCTGCAACATTCCTCATTCGGTGGATTGGCTTAGTCGATAGGATGGGTGCCTGAGGGTGAGATGGGGCCATCATAAACCCCAGGGCTCACAGGTGTGGTGGTTGGAATAAGAAATGGCCCCCATAGACTCACAGATTTGAATGCTTAGTCACCAGGGAATGGCAGTGCTTGAGAAGATTAAAAGGATTCGAAGGCGCAGACTTGTTGGATTGTGTCCCTGGGGGTGGGCTTCGAGGTTTCAAAGCCCATGCCAAGCCCAGAGTCTCTCTCTCATCCTGTGGATCAGGATGTAGCTCTCAGCTACTGCTCGAGCATCTGCCTGTGTGCTGTCGTGCTCTCTGCCTAGATGATAATGGGTTAAGACTGAAACTGTAAGCCAGCCTCCAATGAGAAGTTTTCTTTCAGAAGAGATGCCTTGGTCATGGTGTCTCTTCACAGCAATAGAACACTGACTAAAACAGGAGACCTTATTTGTCCCCTAAGAATCTTGACTAAAGAGATTCAAGACACTTAAGTCCTTTGTATCAACCGGCTTCCTGCAGTCTCTGACCTGTTCTCCCCCATTCCTTCCCCCCCACACCCTTCCCTCCCTCCCCCCTCCTTTTCTTCCTCTCCTTCCCCAGCTGTGCGTGCCATCACCCCTGTCCTTTGGACTACTCAAACATTTAGATGTCCCTCATCTGAGAAGGGTTTTTTTTGTGGTTTGTGTTATCTATTTATTATTCATGTATTCATGGGGAATCCTGCCGCACACACACGTGGCCAGTAGAGGAAAGCTTGGGAGTCAGTTCTCTCCACCGTGTAGGTTCTGAGGGCTGAGCCGTCTGGCCAGCCCCTCCCCTTTTCAGTGAAGATAAAGTCCCTCCGAACACCTACAGTTAGAATTGTCCGCAAAGCCCATAGCACTGGTATTCATCTTGTAGCTCACTCTTCTGCAGGCCTACCTTAAGGCCCTCTCCATCCTCTGGCCCCCACAGGCACCTGCACTCCCATTCACACGGGCAAACACAGCGTACACACACACACACACACACACACACACACACACACACACACACACACAAAATAAATCCTTGGACTCCAGGGCAAAGGTTCCCTCTTGGAGGTGGAGCACCAGCGATGGACTACTTGCCTAGCACAAGTTTCCCTGGCCCTGGGTTCTGTACCCTGTAATACGCACAGGGCCGGAGTGTGAGAATATACACACACCCCAGAGGTTTCAGAGGTCCCGGATGAACCGCCTGCTTCCCCTCTCTCCGTCACTCTGGTTACCTAGGCTTGGCTCTAACGGTGAAAGCAGGGCTCCTTCCCTCTCTCACTTTCTCAAAGAGCCACCGCCCAGTGTGGTGGGGATGATAATGATCGCAAAGTCCTTCCCTGGGCAGCTTACTGTTCTAGGTCCCAGTAGGCTGACTGACTTGCTTCCACGGGCAACAGTTGCTAGCGACTGAGGCCACAGCCCCTGTCCTGTTTGGCTTCCCATCCCAGAAGCCTGTTTGGCTTGCTGACCCTACATGACCACACCTCCACCCCGAGTGCTGCCCGCCGCTCCCCTGGACACCTGGGCTGGGCGTCCTCTGGGGAGGCTTGACTTAGGGAGCCCTAGGATTCCACAAGGCGCCCGAGTGCCCCAATGGGAGGAATTCGCCCTGGGAGGAGTTCACCCTGTTGTTGCTGGTAGAATGAACTCTGACTCATCGTCCTTCCTGGATTCTGAGCAGGTGCTGGGCCTGTGTGAGGCCGCCCTTCTGCCCTTACCTGAGTGGGGCTCCTTAGCCTCCTTGGGCCCCTGTGCTCCTGGCAAGGGTTTCCCCTTTCCTTCAGTGTGAGGGCCACATCCTGCTCACACTGCTGCTCCCTTGTGCTTTCAGGATTTTAAAGAGTTGGTAGAAAAGCTGGAGAAGAATGAGAGGAAGCTGAAAAAGCAGCTGAAGATTTACATGAAGAAGGTCCAGGACTTAGAAGGTACTGTGCCTGGGTGTGCCTGAGTATAGGGACCTGGGGCAGAGCTGACTTGGCCAGCCTGTGGGGCTTGTGGCTGTGCCTGTTGTGGAGGGATTCCCATCTCAGCAGGGAGGGAGTCTGCTTGAGCAGGTGTGAGCCGGGTTCTGCAGGCTGGAAGAGTGGAGACAGGTAGATTCACAGTGGTGCCTGCCCTTGGAGGCTTTCTGGTGTGAAAGAACACCTTGACCCGAAGACCTGGGGCTCTCACCACGTGCCACAATTAAACTCTCAATTTGGAGTCGAGCCCAGAGGGAGGGGCGGACAGAAGGCTAAATCACTTTCCTAAAGCCATGGGCATGTTCTTTCCTGGAATGCTAACTGTTGTGCTCTCCAAGCATGTCCCACCCTGCCTGTAGCCCCTCTGGCCCCTCGTGCCACAGGTGACTCTCTTCTTCCTCAGCTCAAGAGCCACCACCCTAGGCCTGGAATCATGCCCTGTGCTATCCTGAGGCCACAGCCTTCTGGGCACACCACTGATCACCGAGTGTATAGCCGCTGCTTCTGTAGCGTCAGGGGCATCTCTGCCCGCCCACACCAGGCAGCTTGTGACCTTTTCTCAGCTGACGGTCTCCCTGCATGTGCCCTGTGCACCTCCGTCATCTACAGGGTTCTTATCTTTGGATCCTTGCGTAGTCATTTTCCAAGTGTCTCGGCTTCCAACCTCTCCATGCTGCTAGGTCCGGAAGACCTATCAACCTTAAGACCTATCTTAACCTTCCTCCATGATTCAGGCTGTGTGTGTGTGCCCTGACTACCCTGGGACCAACCTTTGTCCTCTGTTCCCAGGTGACTCAGTAGCTTCCCAGGGCCTCCGCTCAGAGCACTGTCGGCCCTCTCCCCATAGCCAGCAGAGTAAAATCCCAGCTCTTACCTGGTGCTCCTCTGTATGTGTACATATATGCATATGCACATACACAGAGCATCCCTCCAGCCGGTTACAAATTTCCACCAGGATCACTTGCCCAGCTCTTTTCCCATTCATCTAGGGCAGTGGTTCTCAACCTGTGGGTCACAAACCCTTTGGGAGTCATATGACCCTTTCACAGGGGTCACCTAAGACCATCAGAAAATACAGATATTTACATTACGATTCATAACAGGAGCAAAATTACAGTTATGAAGCAGACACGGAAGTATTTTATGATTGGGAAGGTAGAGAACACAGCGTTAGGAAGGTAGAGAATCACTGCTCTAGGGGATGTTTTGATGGACCAGCCCTGTCCTGGCCTGCTTTCTTCCTTCCTGCTTGGCTTTCTCGGTGTTCCACCTCCACTGGCACCCATGGTGCACACTCCTGGCCTGGCACCTGGCCGAGCTGCATTGTCAAGTGTTTTTCTGTGCAAACACACAAATGCACCTCCTCAGCCAGACTGGTGGGGGCAAAACTGGGGGCTTCATATCTGTCCTGTGCTGGTGACAGCACCCTCACACTGTTGGTGCCCGGGTGTGCCATGCATAAATATTTGGCATCTACTACCCTCTCCTGGGCCGGGGGAAAGGTCTACATGAAGTTTAACAAGTCCTCGATACCCCCGATGGGTACCACTAAGATGCCTCCCAGGCAGTTGTGCCTACATGGGCTCACACTCCATTTAGAGGGCAGCTACAGTGTTCCTGCCCCACTGGCGCCACCTGCTCCCCTGGCCAGCCCACAACTGTTCCATCATAGTGTCCTGAGGGCCAGTGCAGTGCTGTGGTCCGCACAGGGAACTGAGTGGAACAGGGCTGCCTGGCTCTCCTCCCAGACTCGGGGACCTTCCTTACAGCTTGGTAGGAGGAGAGAAGCGCTTGCCAGCAGGGCAGGCTGAACGTGGCTGCCACTACTTCTCACATTTTCTCTGGTCCCAAACCCTACCCATTTATTTCCCTTGCAGAGATTTTCCTCCTCTCGTCCACTGTGGACCAGAGCACAAGGGCTGAAGTCCTTGACCCACAGACAGAGAGGGTTCAGGCTGCAGGAACAGGCTCATAGAGCATGGGTGCTCCGGTACCCTGAGCATGATCCCCAAGCCCGGACACCCCTCCTGCAGGCACTCGGCTGCATGTTCTCACCGTGTTTCTGTTCTCTCTCTCCCACTCAGCTGCCCAGGCATTGGCCCAGAGTGACAGGAGGCACCATGAACTCACAAGACAGGTCACAGTCCAGCGCAAAGAGAAAGACTTCCAAGGCATGCTGGAGTACCACAAAGAGGACGAGGCTCTCCTCATCCGGAACCTGGTGACAGGTCAGGATCTGCAGTGGCATGCCACCTGCCAGCCCTCCTTCCTCTCCCATCTCTATTCACCACCACCCCCCAACCCTCCCATCTCCCCTGCGGATCTTCTTAACCCCCTCCTCCACCTCATGGCCGCCATCTACAGCTGTGCTGTGCTTCCCTGATGCTTTTCCAAAACCCCACCCCTGTAGCCTTGCATCAGCGCAGGGAAGAGAGGCCCCTGTTGTGCCAGGGGCTGCGTGGCTCACACCCACCCACGCTTCTCTGCGGTGGCTGCTGCAACCCTTCTTTCTCGGGGGAAGTTGAGGGTGGGCCATGTGCATCGGCAATAGCAGGACACGCCGTGCAAGCATGTCAGCACCTGTGCCCAATGCCACACCCTCCCTGATTGTTCAATACTCCCAGCATCTATATCCGTAGGCACCATACAAGTCCTGACCCTCATCTTGGGGAATGCTGAAATCATTCTAGTAACTGTCTCAGGTCACACAGGGGATAAACCGTGGGTCAGGGATTCGAACGCCTTCTATTTACAGTTTGTTAGTACTGTGCAATCCAGCATGGGTGAGTGTGGCCTCTGGAATCCGACAGCCTGTATATAAGCTAGCCATGTAGTTGACGACCAGTGTTCTCATGTGTGACATGAGAAGGTGATTAAAAAAAAAAACCTCTAACACTGGGCTGGAGAGATAGCTTAGCAGTTAAGAGCACTGGCTGCTCTTCCAGAGGACCTGGATCCAATTCCCAGCACCCACATGGCAACTCACAGCTGTCTGTACTCCTGTTCCAGGGGATCCAACACCTTCACACTAACACTGTAACACCAAAGTTGTGAGAAGCAGGGTGAGTGATAGACGCTCACTATGTGGCCTAGCAGCTTCGGCAGCTCCAGGAAAGGCAAACTCCACCCAGCTTGGTCCTCGGGACTAGAACACCTGCTACCCACTTTCCAGCCCCCACAGCTCTGGAAAGGGAAGTGTTTTCCCTGTTAAGTTAGAGGGGAGCCTCCAGCCCATGGGATCATTCTCCAAGGATGCTCAGTTGGGGGTGGGGTCTGAGTCATGTTTACAGGTTGTTGAGGTTTGTGTCAAGAGAGTTCTCTGTGGCCAGTAATGGATGCCACCCTCAGGAATGGATACAGGACTCCTGGGGGCCACTTTCCTCACTGACCCTGGTCCCCTTCCTCTCCTGTCTCAGCCTCGTCTGCCTTCAAGAGCGCGCCCCCCCCTTTATGCTCTGTCCAGCCCAGCCCAGCAGCTTCCTGCAGAGCGGGGGGGGGGGGGGGGGAATCCATAGAGAAAAGAGTCCTGTTGGGCAAAAGGAAGATTCTTTAGTAGTCTAATACCACTGCCTCTTCTCCATGGTGCTATAGTGTCCCCATCTGTCAAATGGTTGGTGTCCTGACCCCACACACACACACATCCACCCCCCAGCATGTGGAATGGAGCCAGGGAGGAAGCTGGACGCAATGCAGGGCTTTCTCACACAAGGAGTCAGAGCTGGAGGTAAACATTACCCTAGAGGAAGTCACTCCAGGGCAGGGAGGTCTCTGCCGACCGAGTACTGCACCTAGGCCAAGAGCACAGGAGAAATAGAACATGACTTCCGTGTGATTGCCCTTCGGACGTTTGATTTGGGCATTTATACTAGCTTGCTGGTGACTATCATGCTCCAGTGACTCTTTGGTAAATAGGAAACACAAAGTTGACAACATCAGAGCTAACCGAATAAGTAAACAGGACTCTAAATGTAATGACTTAAATAAGTGTAAGTCAAGGACCCCTTCCTGCTCTTATGCTTAGATGGCTCTAGGCGATCACCTCCTACCTAGATACCAAGGGAGAGGACATCATCGTCTGCCTTTCGGTGACACCCATATACAGAGATGGACCACTTTACAGGGAACCCATCCCTGGCTAGTTGCTTCAGAGAGGAGAAGAAAATAGAGTTGTAATCCCCATCCTATGAGATGCTAACATCTGCCTAAGAAACAGAAGTGAGCCTGTTCTACCACAAGGCAAGGCAAGCTGCTTAAAATCTGCACATAGGGAAAGCTTGAAGTAAGATGTTAGAGATTGGGAGTGGGCCTATTGAACTGCATTTTTTTTTCCTGGATTAATACTGCTGGCATTCTAATTAGAGTGAAGAGCCAATCGATAGCCTAGAATCTAGAATATGCCAGAATGTTAACCATGTATCCAGAGTGTTATGGCCTGTAATTAACACTAACTAGAAGGATGTTATTTGAGAGAATGAAGTAATCTGTCTATCAGGTGAAGATACCTGCAGCCCAGCCTGACCCCAACTCTCATTGGCCTTGGCAGATGACTTAAGGATCCTGCTGGTCCAGGCAGAGGGTGAGGGACCTCCCCATTTGTGAGTTCCAAGCCCAGAAGGCATTTGGGGTTTGGTTTGGGTTGGGTAATGAGACTGAAGGCTGAGAGCTGGGATACAGACAGAGCCACAGTGAGGTGCTGGGCCCTTTCTCACCCATCATCTTAACCTGGCACCAGACCCTTCTTCCCACGCCCTGGTTTCTTGCCATTATTCATTGCTTTGAACCTGGCTTCTTAGCCCCTCAGGATACTAGAGTCCATCTGACAGCTTCCCAGAGGCCTTAGGAGGGAGGGCCAGGGAGCTTGAGTATCAGTATGGACTTCGTAGAGTCACAGTCCAAGGCAGGGAAAAGGGGAGACGAGAGTAGCTGGACAAAGGGACATGTTGAGCAGAGTGGCAGCGGACTGCTGGACCAGTTCAGCTTTGAGACATCAGGGCAAGTGCTGACAGGAAATCGTTCCAAACTGGCAGCTCCACTGTTAAGTTTGACTTCTGTGGCTATAATAACACCATGACCATTCCACTTACAGTCTATCACAAAAAGAACTCAAGGCAGAAATCTGGAAACAGGAGCTGATGCAGAGGCCATGGAGGGTCCTGCTTACTGACTTGCTCCCCGTGGCTTACTCAGCCTGCTTTCTTACACCATTCAGGACCACCTGCCCAAGGGTGGCACCACCTCCAGTCTGATGGACCCTCCCACATCAATCACTAATCAAGAAAATGCCCTGCAGGCTCACCTACAGGCCACTCCGATGGAGGCATTTTCTCAATTTCCCACTTGTATAAGGTGACAAAAAACTGAACAGCATACCCGTGCACCAGAGGTTGTTCCAGCCTTCTCAGCCCTTGGCCAACTGGCTCTCATTGGGAACGTGATTTGCTATACGATATGATATTGCTAAATTCTCCTGATAGTAATCTTCAGTATTGAAGAACCCACTGTGCCTAGTCAGAAGCTCGGGTGCCAAGAAGTGGAGTTCTCACCTCATTGCATGAGCCCCCTACAGCCTGCCTCTAGCTGTAAGCCCCTTCCTGAGGACCATGGCATGAGTTTATAACTTGTGGCCCTTTCCTCCATGAGTAGAGAAGTCATTGAGGGAGGGCCTGTTTATTTTACTGCTATAATACAAACACCTAGAAATGTAATATGTTCTTCTGTTTTGTTTTATAACAAGCTTTCTCTTTGTAGCCCTGACTGACCTGAAACTCTCTATGTAGACCAGACTGACCTCAGAAACACAGAGATCCCCCTGCCTCGGCCTCCTGAGTGCTGGAATTAAAGGCATGAGTCATTACATCCGGCCAGGCCATACTTCTGTTTTTTGACCAGTGTCTCCAACTGGATGAGTGTGCACGTTAGTTACCTTGTTGCTGTGACCCAGAGCAACTCAGAAAAGAGTTTGTTTGGCTTACAGTTCTGGAGCGATAGAGGCTATAAAGGCAAGGGAAGACATAGCAACCAGCACCCCAACAGGAAGCTGGCTGATCACATTTCATCTGCACGCAGGAAGCAGAGAGAGCAAGCAGGAAGTAGGGCAAGGCCATAAACCCTCAAGGATGCACTTCCTCCAGCAAGGTTCAATCTTCTAAAGGTTCCATAATCCCCCCCCCCAACAGCACCAGCAGCTGAGGACTAGGTGTTCAGATACATGAGCCTATAATAGTCTCAGACTACCACAGTCTGTCTTATTCCTCTTCCAATGCCTGTGAGCAGTGGATTCCTGGGTGAGTTACAGGGAAATACTGCAAGTACTTCTCTTTGAGGCAAGGGTTCTGACATTCAGGGTGTTAGCCCAGTTAGATCTAACTCACCTGTTGTTGCTGTTAGACCTGAAGCCCCAGATGCTGTCGGGTACCGTGCCCTGCCTGCCTGCATACATCCTCTACATGTGCATCAGGCATGCAGATTACACCAACGACGACCTCAAGGTACACTCGCTGCTGAGTTCCACCATCAACGGCATTAAGAAAGTCCTCAAGGTAGGTAACGAGCCTGTGCAGACAGCTGAGGTTCCCGGCGGCCCGAGCAAAGCGAGCGCCTCCGTCGCTTCTCTGGGTCTGTGTTCAGCCAGTGAACCAGTTACATTACCTGGGATGCCTAGCAGTTCTCAGAGCAGGCTCAAGACTGCAGCTGCCAGGAGACCCAGGACTCCAGCGTGGGCCTCCCACAACTGCTGAACCTGTCTGTACAGGAAAACCTGGCTGCCCGCTAGCACAGATGTTAGGGAGGTGGATGGTCTCTGAACCACGTTCAGGAAGCCATACTCTCTCTCACCGTTCCAAGGGACTGGGACACACCATCAAGGTTGGTTGCAGAGAGACAGCAGCTGCCAGTCATCATTTTACTAGGTGAGGTAGCCTGGACCAGAACAGGACTGCTCTGGAGGGCGAGAGTGGGGTGTTAAAACAGCTCAAGAATGTCACCTTGAGACACCAGATGCATGTGGCAGCTGTTTAGTGGTGAGGCGTGTTCTCAAAGGAGCTGGGGTCAGGTGGTGGGAGGGAGCTTCTAGAGACAGACGTCTCAGTGACAGTCCTATATCATAGACTGTCTTCTGATTTCCCCAACACTGCTAATTCCAAGGAGGCCAGCCATCCTCAAGAGCACCGTGGCCAGCACCTCTTCCGGTCTAGTGAGCCTGTAATCTTGATTTGAGAGCAAGCTAGCCCTCAGCTTCTAGCTGCATGCCCTTAGCAGCTGCCTCACCTTCTCTGTCTCTCTGGCTCCAGGCAGTGTTATCTACTAATTGCCCTGAAGTGTATCATGCATGCCTAGGCTGGTCACTCTCAAATCTGTGTCTCTAGCCTTGACCTCTTTTATAAGCTCCAGCAGGAGTCTAAGGCAGCCGAGGACTGCAAACATCACTTCCTTAGAGAGACCTTCTACAGCTCTGAGCTACATTAGCCCCCTCCAGCCCATAGCTTGTGTGGTCAGCCTTGTTCTGTTGTCGTAGCTCATAGTCCTTGCACTTAAATAAGGGTGGTGTGTTACAGGACGGGCTCTGAGAAGTCCGTGGGTGTGTGTAATGCACAACCTGGACAGATCGAGTTGTATGTGGGTTGCTAAGCAGCCTTGCTCACTTAGTTTATTGCCACTGAGCATCCGACTTCTAGGTCAGTGGGATACTAGTGTATTTCAGTGCTGTGCTTCCTAGCACGCCTTGTGTTGGGCAGCTGGTAGGTCAGAATCCGGGTTGGCCAGAGCAAGGTTTAGACTAGACTAGAGTCCGGGGCTGCTGGGCCTAAGCTTCATTTGTGCCACTCAGCTCCACATTCTTCTGCTCTGGGAGACAGCCTGTTCTTCCCATGTGTTCAGGTGTATGCACCACTCGTCAGGAGACCAGGGAATGGTTCTGTCTGGGTACCATCTCAGGGAGTGGAGGAACAGCAAATCTCTGCAAAGGGAATCCTCTCTGTGCCTGGGAAGTGGACTGCATACATCGGGGCTGCCCAGGCATGCTGGGCAACACAGGAAACATGGAAAGAGAGGCACCGGAGAT
The DNA here is from genome assembly GCF_004664715.2 of Peromyscus leucopus. Taxonomy (NCBI): domain Eukaryota; kingdom Metazoa; phylum Chordata; class Mammalia; order Rodentia; family Cricetidae; genus Peromyscus; species Peromyscus leucopus. Next base: position 62,311,952 of record NC_051079.1, read on the forward strand.
ATATGTCAGCCAATGGGAGACACTTGACTCAGGGCCACTGGTGTGCTTTTCTCTTCACAGAAGCACAATGACGACTTTGAGATGACATCATTCTGGTTGTCCAACACCTGCCGCTTCCTCCACTGTCTGAAGCAGTACAGTGGGGATGAGGTAAGTGGTGAGCAAAGTGCCCCAAAGTGGACCCCACTTTATCTACGTGCATTTTGGGGTGCTTTGGATTCCCTAAGCACGTCTGCTCTTGGAGACAAGATTTGAACCACAGTGTAACTAGGTCTGTGTAGCTAAAAAACAAGAACGAAAGGTCCCGACTCTCAGCAGCCACCACGTCGCTCCTACTTTTGCCCATTGTTAGAAGTCGCTTCGTCATTTGAGGTGAGGGCAAGAGGTTGGGGGTCGTGGCTGCCTCTTTGACAGTCCTGATCTTTTTGGCTGCTGTTGATCCCTCTTAGCCTGAATAAAAAGGACATTGGAGCTAGGCTCTGCAGCATGTGCCTTCAATCCCAGCAACTGGGAGGCTGTGGTAAGAACACCACAAGTTTAAAGACAGCCTGGACGATATAGCAAGACCGTCTCAAAACAAAAAAAGATAACAGTAAGAGGACCGAGGTCACAGGAGCCCTTTGGATATTAGCACTTATCCCAGATTACCTGTCCATCCTACCACAGTAGGGCAAGAGTACCACCCACTCATCTGGTGACTGGTGAGCTAGAGTTCCTAGGAGTCTCCTACACGCAGAGCCTGGCCTGTGCCATATTCCTGTAGGGCCTTGTATAGCCAGATAAACATTCAGAAAGCATGGGACCCTCCTTTATTAATTTGTTTTTCTGGCTTTGGGTATTCAATATATGGAACTCACTTTATTTTGAAGGTCTAAATGATATAGGCCTTTTTATTTACACAGTTCTGACTTGTCTGTCATGAGATGTCCACTACCTTGAATGTCCAGGGCCATCCCAAAGGCCTCGTGTTTTCTAGAGCATTACACATAGGGAAGCCCTGCAAATAGGCAGTTGTTAAGGTGGCCCAAGTCCCAGAAGGTGTACGGAACCCAGGAGCCCCCAGAAGCTTATTACTGCACATTCTTCCTCTGCAGGGCTTCATGACGCAGAACACTCCAAAGCAGAATGAGCACTGTCTCAAGAACTTTGACCTCACTGAATATCGGCAGGTGCTAAGCGACCTTTCCATTCAGATCTATCAGCAGCTCATTAAAATCGCAGAGGGCCTGTTACAACCTATGATCGGTAAGGTGCTGCTGAGGGACCTCCAGCACACATCTTGGGGTCTGGAAGAGGATGAGGGTGGCGGGGGGTTGGGGGAGAGAGGGGGGAGGCAACTTGCCTTACCTTGCAGCAACCAGATGTTACCAACTGTGGCTTCCACAAAGCCAAGCCCATCCTGAGATAGGCATGAGGTAGTACAGAATCCAGCTAGCACATAGCCATTAGCTTTGTCCAATCACTAATGAATTTAAGTGACAGTTTGCTCCATGATTATTTTATGTCAGATGGAGAGCCCCCACACTCAAAATTCGTTGCCACATGTGTTAAGTCCCCACATATGTTGACACTGTGCACATCTGAATGGGCTCATTGAGCTGAGGGGTCCTACAGCAGACTTGCTCTAACCACGCCTTCCTTTCAGTTTCGGCCATGTTGGAAAATGAGAGTATCCAGGGGCTGTCTGGCGTGCGGCCGACGGGTTACCGGAAGCGCACCTCCAGCATGGTGGATGGAGAGAACTCCTACTGCCTGGAGGCTATCATCCGCCAGATGAATTCGTTTCATACAGTCATGTGTGACCAGGGCCTGGACCCTGAGATCATCCTTCAGGTGTTCAAACAGCTCTTCTACATGATCAACGCCGTGACCCTTAACAACCTGCTCCTGCGGAAAGATGCCTGCTCCTGGAGCACAGGCATGCAGCTCAGGTGAGAGAGGTGCTCACGTGAGAGGTGCTCACACCAGCCAGCCCGTGGAAACTGAGAGGCCCAACACAGGGTAGGGGCAGAACACAGGACAGTTGTCTCCAAGGTGGTAGCCCTTGTCATAGTCAGTGTGTGGCTCAAATCCATCACCCTTTTATTGATTGGTGAAGTTCACCCTGCTCAGACAGTGACCTGGTTAAACAAACTAGTACAAAGATGCTCACGCTGGCTTAGAGATGCCCAAATGCTCTTTAAAGACTGATGAGTGTGGCTAGGTGAGCGAGAAAGATGGATGAGTGATGAGTTATCAGGGCTCTCAAGTATAAATGTTTAGTATATTTATGCTTCCCTCCCTGTAACTATAGAGAGAGACACATTAGGTATTTCATCTTTGCTTAATTTTAAGCTTGCATTCATCTATTCATTCTTTACTCAACATACGGTTATTGAGTGCTAGGCACTTTGCAGAGTTTGTTGGGTTTTTTTTTTAACGTGTGTGTGCATATAGGAGTAGAGAATACGTGTGTACATGAACACATGGAGACTAGAGGACAACTCAAATACCCACCTAAGGAAAAAAAAATCTCACTAAACTGGAATTTGTCAGTTGTCTAGGCTGGCTGGCCAACGAGATCTATCTCCACCTCTCCAGCACCAGGATGACAACTGTGTGCCACCTCGTTCATTTTTTGTTTTGTTGTTGTTTGTTGTGTGTGTGTGTGTGTGTGTGTGTGTGTGTGTGTGTGTGTGTGTGTAAATATGGGTCTGGGCTCAAAGTCAGGTCTTCATGCTTGCAAGGCAAACATTTTACAAACTGAGCTATCTCTTTTCCCACACTTTGCAAGCTTTTAACCACATAAGATAATTAAAGTGGGGGCAAGGATAACACTAGTTATGCCTCCCCTATGAATAAAGGCTAACACGGCTCCCTTTTTACCCATGACTAAGGTACAACATAAGCCAACTTGAAGAGTGGCTTCGAGGAAAAAACCTTCACCAGAGTGGAGCAGTTCAGACCATGGAACCTTTGATCCAGGCAGCTCAGCTCCTCCAGCTGAAGAAGAAAACCCATGAGGATGCAGAGGCCATCTGCTCTCTGTGCACCTCCCTCAGCACCCAGCAGGTACAGCCATTCGAGACCAGTGCTGGCCCTGCCAGTCTGTTCTCGCAGGGAGTTTTCTGATGCGGTGTTCCTGGCCTTGTTGACACAATTCCAATTTGCAACTGATGAATTGGTCTTGATGAAGCAGAGATCACTTTGGTCTGACCTGATGCCATTTCCCCGAAACTTACTGATCCTCCCTCTGTGCTAACTTTCACGGTGGTAAACCCACAAACCTCAATAACAACTTTGTGAAATTGCCTGTGCACATGTTCTATGATGTGCATGTATGGAGCTCAGGGGGTGACTGGAAGGAGTTGTTCTCTCTTCCATCATGCGGGTTCCGGGAATTGAATTCAGGCCATCAGACTTGGTGGCAAGGGCCTTCACCCACTGAGCCAGCTTGCTGGCCTCATGTCACAACTGTTTAAAAACAATTTCTTACCAAAGAGATTTCTTTTTCTGCATCTGTCAGTATGAGGCTGTTTGCTTTCTTTACATACTTCCTTTACAACTGCAATTTTCATAGTTTAAGACACCATTTATATCATTTTAGATGAAGCCTTAATGATCTAAAGGTACTTAAATATTAATTTAAATTCCTCTCCCCCAGAATTGTATTTATACCATAATTTGGCTGTACACATATGACTAGTCTATAAAGAGATGGGTCCCCAGATCTTGCTTTTGATCATGGCTACTTAGAATTGGACCATGGACAGAAGGGAAACCAGTCTCTTCCAATCAAATGCATGCTCTTCCCAACCAACACCATTGTAGCCAACTCTAAACCCAATACGCAGAAGGGCGCATGCTTCTCGTACCTCCTTCGCTGTTTCCTGAAATGAACCAGAGAACTCTTTAGAAAACTGCAAGGACTGGTGTTTCCCGACCCCAGTAACTATTTTTTTTCCTGTAAGTTTACTTCCTGCTTGTAGTTGGCCTGGCAGGAGGCCGGGGTACTTCCACCACTGATAGGTAGACAAAAGGCTGTCTAGTAAAGAAGAAAATCTCACTTGTAAATGAATTTTCCTTTTTCTTTTTGGTTTTTGACACGAGGTTTCTCTGTATCCTCGGCTGTCCTGGAACTGACTCTGTAAAACAGGTTGGCCTCGAACTCACAGAACCTCCTGCCTCTGCCTCCCAAATGCTGGGATTAAAGGTGTGCACTACCACCGCCTGGCAAAAGTGAATTTTCTTAAGGAAGAGGTATAAGCATGGTTAATCGTGGTTACGTGAGCCCTGGTGCTCTTCTGAAGAACCTTTGAGTTGCCGGCAGAACAGAGGCTGGGGGGTCCGGACAGCAGTTTTTTGAACTCACTATGCATAAGCCACCAAGCCTAGGGGAAGGGTGGGCATTGAGGACATGAATGCAGTACAGGACCTCAAACCCCGCAAGGGCAGCCATGGGGTGGAAACTCGCTGTAGACAGCAGCCTGAGCACACACCTAGTGGGATCTGTCCTGAGAGTTGGACATTTGTATGGCGCCACTGTCACAGTCCTAAAATTCAAAGTGGTCTTCTGTTTTGTCTAGTACTGTGCTAACCGTGTTTTCATTCCAACAGATCGTCAAGATTTTAAACCTTTATACCCCCTTGAATGAATTTGAGGAACGAGTGACAGTGTCCTTTATACGAACAATCCAGGTGAGTCTTGGTTCATTTCATAAAGTCCCTAGTCAGAAGCCAAAAGGGACGCTGAAAATGCAGATTTTAACCTTCTCTTTACTAACACTGGATACACTGTGTGCTAGAAAAATCTGCATTTGTAGGCTTCCTGCTTAAATGCACAGAACCTTAGCATCCACGAGTGCACGCAGACGGATGGACTTACCTTTGCCACTCAGCTTTTCAACTCAAGCGTTTCTTTGGCTGGGAGCACCTTTCTGAATCAAGACACCAGGCGGAATTAACAAGGTAGCTTAATATCAGTTCCACCCCTGTGGAACTAGGAAATACTCTCTAACAATTCAATCCAAACTCTCACACCTTGTCTCTGATACACTATTTGTCTTTGGGGATCTGGTAGGAAGAAACTTCTTAGGCAGATGTATATATAGATCCATCTTGAGAGGTGAGTTTTTAACTTACACATGAGCTTTCTCAAGCTGAGCCCAGGGAGATTTGGGTCCGGTGGAGGGCCTTCTTGTGTGACAGAAGGGACTGACAGGAGCTGGCTGCGGCTCCACAAGAGGACTCATTTCCCCCAGTTACATGTGAGGAATACACTGGACAGACGCAGGAGTGTTAGAGAAGCCCGAGAAAACAAGAGCTTTGGTACAGAATGCTGCTGTCCTCTGCAAGGCTGGGGGTTTTATTCCAAGTCTTAAAAGAGATCTAGAGATTTAGAAAGAGTGCCTTGACTCTGAAGAGACCATGGAGAAGAGTAAATGAACTTTAGCCTGGTATTTGAGTAGAGATGAAGCCAGAGGTTAAGGGACAGACGCCAAGTAAGACTAAAGGTAGCTGTTGCCTCAAGGACAACGGGGAAATGCCAGGGCCTGCCAAGCGTGCAGCCCTCAGAGCAGGCCGGCTCACCCACACAAGGGATGCATTAAAGTGGGAGAGGGAGGGCGCTGAGTGGGAGGCCAGCACAGGATGAGCATAGAGCCAGCTCCTGAATGCAGAGGAGGGATCAGGGGACAGGAGAGAAGCCACAGGGTACCCCGATGACCCACTACTGATTCTTGTGGAGGGCTGAAAAGCAACTCAAGCAAAAGCACAAGTCTAGGAAGTCGTTCTTGGATTTGAATCTGAGCCACACGGGAGGGAGGATCATAACACACCATAAACTGGCAATGTCGCCGTTTGCAAGAAGGGAGTTCAGTCCAAAGTAGACTGACATATGCCAAGCAGGCCACAGGCCTAACGGATGAAGGACGTAGAGATAACACCCTGGAGGCCAAGGGCAGATACTGTCAGAAAGTATGGCAGTCCTGTCAAAAGGGTTTGGTTTGGGTTTGGTTTTTGGCCAGCTCTAGTTTATTTCTCCCTACACAGTGCTCAGAAGCACCGGTGAGTAGCCAGCTCCCTCACCACACCCCCAACCCCATCCCCACTCCCACCACACTTGACCTCCTGTCCAGCTGTCAAAACTGCTTGCTAGGCATACCATTGCCTGCATACTACATACCGTGTACATGTTTAAAAACACTGACCTGAATTACTGAAGCACTACACAGGAGCTCATAAACATGTATGACTTCCACATAGCCATGCAAACACTTAACCATTCAAACCTGGATGCTGTAAGCTTGAGAGCTGTCAATGCCACCACCGGGTTCGTGGGGGTTTTCTGCGGGACCATGTACTGTAAGTTTTGAAGTTATGGCCCCGCTCTTCGGATGCTAGTACATGAGAATCTTGTGGCTAGCATATGGAGGCTTAAGCAGCACTTTCTGTCATCATTCAGGTAACAAAATGTGAGCAATTTGAGGTTCAACAGCCCCCTTCGCAGGCTTATACTCAAACGGCTCGCCCTCCTCAGTGTTCCAAAGGGCTGCTGGTCCTTGAAGGCCTCAGCCTGTTTCAAGGCTTAAGAGAAACAGTAAAGATGCCGTGGGTGCTAGAGCTGAGCAAATAGCCCCTGGTCTTCCAACTCTCAAGTTGGGTAACAAGGAAACTTAGAAAGTTACACTGTATCAAGATACTGTCACTATTTGAAACAACAGTGGCTTGTCCCCAAGAGGGAAAAACAAAACAATGACAATGTTTTTGTGCCTCAAGCTGGTAGTGGCATGACCTGTATTTTCCTGATGAGGATTTGTGGATCATCCCCCTGGCAATACTCCTGCCAAAGTGCAGCTCCAGCCTGGAGTCCATAGTTCAAGCGCTTACCATTAGTTCCGAGGACAAACAAAGCTGGCCTACCCATGACAAACACAGCACTTGCCAGGTGCCAGCAACCCGACTCAGTGTACTGAGTTGTCGAGTCTTGGTCCTCACAGCCTTTTAAGAGCACCGTCTGCATCATCTTCCCCAAGGGGAAATCTGTATGCATGTCAGTGAGCTTTCTGTCACTGTGGCACCATACTAGAGGTAATCAGCATTCAAGGGAAAAGGTTCGTCTGGGTTCACGTTCAGATATTTCAGTCCATGGTGACTCAGCCTTGCTCTCAGGGTCTGTAAACACACAGTACATAATGAAGCGAGCATTAGGCAGGGATACCTGCTGCTCACTGCACAGCAGCTTGGGAGCAGAGACAGCAAGGTCCAGAGTCCCTGTATCTCTTCAAAGGCTTGCCCCAGGGACCTAACTTCCATCCTAAAGAGTCCAGCATGCCTGCTTATGGACCTCACCTTATGGTGCTATATGTCATCAGAATTGGGAGACTGAAGGGCCCCACTATTGATGGAGAATTAGTTCTCCCTCCAGCTCTGTCAGTCAGGGCACCATACATTCTGTACGCTGTTTCTAAATGTGCTTCATCTATAATTGTTCATGACGAATTGAAACTTTTATCCAATGTCTTTGTCTCCAGAAATGACTAAAATTTTCCTTTGCCCTTGAAGGAAATTTTGTCAGATGTAAAATTCTCATGCACCCCCCTTGGGGTGTGTCTTCCTATTACTTCCTAATGTCCATGGCATCTGATGAAAAATCAGCTGGTAATCCCATTTCAGGATACTTTATGGCAAATGCATTTCTCTATTGTTCTAAGATTCCTTGTCTTTGGGTTTTCACAACCTGTATATCTCAGTGTGTTTAAAGCTCACTGCTTAAAGTTGAGTGAGCTTGGATGTACTCATACATACTGCCCACTGGATTTGGGATGGGTTTAGTTTTTATTTAAATGTTTTTCTGCCCCTTTCCCTCATTTCTTTTTCGGACTTCTACAGTACGTATGTTGATACTTTGCTTCCTGGACCCTCAAACTCTGTTTTCGGTCAGGGTCTTACTAGTCCAGGTTGACCTCGAACTTGCTATGTAGCTGAGAATGACTTTGAACCCTGGTCCTCTTGCCTCCACTTCCTTCGTTCTGGGGTTACAGGGTGTGCAGCACCATACCTGGCTCTAGCATTCCTACTCATTCCTTTCCTTTCTTAGACTTGGTCACTTCAACACTGTTGTCTTCTAGCTCGCTGAATCTCCCTTTGACCTGCCCAGGTCTGCTGTGGAATCCTCTAGTGAATTTCATTTTGGTTATTGTACTTTTCTTAAAACACATAGCTTCAGAGAGGAGAAGGGAAGAGGATTTATCCTTTTAAATATTCCAATTGAAGCCACTAAGACAAACCACTGTACCCTGAGAAAAACCTTATCTAAGACAAGCATCCATGCTGGATCCCACCAGACGAACCAAAGTGCACACACAATCTCAGACTTTGAGAGGTCAAAACCCCACTGCTTTCCCTGGCACCACCCAGCTACTCTAAGAATGTGGGCTTCTATCGCCACAGCCATACTTGAGGCTAAAGAGTGGGGCACACAAGCAGGTTCAGCCACGTGCTCACAGATACCAGCCTCTCTCTTCATCAAAGCATGGTTATAAATGAGTCTCTAAGCAGGCCCCAGACTTTTGGAATAGTTAACAAGAATCACTCTTTCAAACTCAGTAGTTGCTTCAATGGAGGAGGGGCTGTTCCCTAGACTGCCTGCCTTGGCAATTTCCATGATGTTCCATTCTGCAGATGACTAAATTAAGACATAGGAAGGTTTGGACATTTGTTCAGGGCAGGGAGTCTGCCTCTAGAGCAGTGGTTCTCAACCTGTAGGTCCCAACCCCTTTGAGGGTCAAATGACCCTTTCACAGGGGTGGCCTAAGACCATTGGAAAACAGATATTTATATTATGATTCATAACAGTAGCAAAATTATAGTTACGGAGTAGCAATGAAATACTTTTCTGGTTGGGCGTCACCCCAACATGAGGAACTGTATTAAAGGGTTGCAGCATTGGGAAGGCTGAGAACCACGGCTGTAGAACCTGGTCCATGAATCACTCCGCGACAGTCTTCCCATGGGATTGGCACCGAAGCCACAGCTTCCCCTTCTCCCTTAGCTGGAACCATTAAGATAATGCTAGAACGGGCAAGTGCTTAACCATCTGACCTCCACCAACCTAAACTAGGGCTTGTCTCCACTGCATGCTTCAGGAACACAGGAAGACCATTTTCTTCTGATCCTTGCAAGCCTTCCGAGTCATCTTAGGAATCTGTCCATTCCATACACCTGCTCACTTTGGTGAAGTTACTTCAACTTTTTAGGTTGTAATAAATGCTTACCCGATCTTGCTCTCCCTCCCCAGGCTCAGCTACAGGAGAGGAATGACCCCCAGCAGCTACTGCTGGACTCCAAACACATGTTTCCTGTTCTGTTTCCTTTTAATCCATCTTCTCTGACCATGGACTCAATCCACATCCCGGCATGCCTCAATCTGGAGTTTCTCAATGAAGTCTGAGGATGCGTGATTCCAAGGCAAACCAGGAAGCACGTACAGTCAGCTGAGAGAATTCTGGGTCTGTTAACTATGCCCGAAGTAGATCAAACCAGAGTTAGAGAACCCGTGGAGACTACTGAACTAAACAAAGTGACGCACATTGTCATTAGTTTTTGTATATACTGTTCAGAATAAAAATACTTGAAATGTGGAAGGTTGTTAAAGGTTTGACTTCGGTTTAAACAAAGACACATCATAATGAATAGCCAGTGCGTAGCTCCAGTTACCATATAAAAATGCCAGTTCTACAGGGTGGAAGTGCCTACTTTGGTCTTTGTATATAACTGCAGAATGTCCAAATTAAGATAATATTAAAAATAGTGACATAAATTGCCTTTGTGGGTCTTTCAGCAAATGATACTCATACCATAACAATGACATATATTGATAAACCAAAGGGGTGGATGAGCTTGTAGGGAGATGTTTTAAGAACAAAAGTATGGGCCTTGGGCCTTCACAGGAGCTTCCCCAAAGCATTCACTAACGCTGGTGAATAAGAGACAATGGTACAATTGATCTCCAGACTACACGTGTTGTATATATTGTTTCTAAGAAAACTGGATGACCCAGACCCTGATATGTGTGAGTTCTTGCAACAGTCTCAGGTTTATGGGAGAATTAAGCCAAACATACTGCCGTCACAAGTACCAAGTGTGAGAAAGGTGGACAAATAGTCTCCTGTGCTAGTCCATACCTCGAGACCAGCAAAGCTTCCACAATATAACTATGAAAAATAGTAGATGAGAATGGATAACTTTTATTTAAAGGTATACAAACCAGAGCTTTTAACTTCCCTAATGTTGCTAAACCTTTGGAAAGGTCCTCACAGTGTGCTGGGGATTCCAGACCCCAAGACCATAAGGGAAACAGACTTCAGTTCCAGAACCCAATTGTCTGAAGATCCTTTGAAGGAGAACGCATGATCACTAACTTATTATCCAATGATTTATGGGTTGGTTGGTTGGTTGGTTTTAACTGCTCTGAAAGCCTATAATAGCTTAGGGCCAACTTTCCCTTCTCAAGTTATTTTCAACATTTTCTCCAAACTTTAAAATCAATGTAAATACTCTACTATGAAACAAAGATTTCAAAGAATATTTAGTAATAATGGAACAGACTTACGTATTTGCTGCTCTTAGAATTTTGTTTTGCATTGGGGGACTTTTTTGGACTCAGGAACAAAGGTTTGGTTGGACAACTAACATATTCATTCTTCCCATTTTTATAATCAATATTTATTAAAAAGTATGCACTGTCCTTATGACAGTACAGGTTGTTTGCAAATCATACAGGAGCCTTGTTGTCACAGTGAGATCCCCTACACTTTAGATACTCCCTGGGTATCGCCCAGCTTAGGCTCTTAGGAATACAGCACACTCCAAACTCTAAAGCCCTGTGTGTGCTCTTACAGGTCTGTGGCCCCAGACCTCCTTGTCTGCTGGGGCCAGAACAAGAAAATGGCGCCTGGCTTGAGACTCAATTTGACAACAAATGCTCTGTCACGTGCATCATCCCTTCTGTGTCCACAGTAAACACCCCAGCGGCTCTTGGGTGTCTGTCTCCAAGAGCAGTCCCTCCTCCACCCCGTTACAGCCCCTGACATCAGGCTCTTAGGTGTCTGTCACCAAGAACAGCTCACCCCCCAGTCACAGCCCATGACATCTGTATCAGACCTTTCAACCCCCAAATGCAAACTGTTTCGAAAGCCAGTTTAAAACAACTGGATCCGTGGCTACCTCTTTAAAGTTGTTTAGGAATGTAATTTGCTTTTTAGTACACTGTAGTGTTTAAAATTGACTGTCCTTTAACCCCCAAGAACACCCAAAATGCCTTGTAAAGCATTTTTAAGGAGCAGTGTCTCCCCAAACCTAGTCGTCTTTGCCTACACATAGTTTAAACCGTCATCTCTGCCCCGCCCCCCCACGGGTTATGACTCTCCTGTCTCTGGTTGGTCAGGAGGTGCAAAGGTTTGCTAAATAAAAGCTTAGTAATTAGACAAACAGATGGGAGAATTGCTGTTCTCCCAGAAGACAAGGGTTTCCACCAGAGTTGTACCAATACCGTGGTTGGTGAGCGTTTACACCTTCCCTATTTCATTGCAAACCTGAGGGTGAAAAGGTACCTTGTGAGAAACTCTAATCTTTAAAAAAAAAAAAAAGAAAAAAGAAAAAGAAAAAAAAAGGTTTTGTTCTGTGTACTTTTTCCCTAGTACTGGGAATTGGGAATTGAACCCAGATCCTCAGGCATATAAGGAGAGCACTCCATCCCTGAGCCTCCCTCAGCAATGGGTTTCCTTCCCCTTTTAAAGCTAGTTTTAAACACTTCCCAACTTGATGAAATCAATAATCTCTTTTAATTTAAATAAATGCAGCACACGTTTGAGCTCTTTGCTCCTGAGTAGTTACAGTTCCATCATGTGCCTTTAGCAGTTGCTGAAATAATCGACTCACCACTTATTCCTTGAAGGAGTTGCCGTGGGAAGAACATAATGTTCAGTGTAGGTAGCATCCTGTGGACTTCTGATTCATCTCATGAAGCAAGCACCTTAAAAACTAACCAAAATTCATACGCCTACCATGTGTGTGTTAAGCATTACCACACGGGCACTACCCACGTCCCTATAGTAATGAGTATATTCCTACCTAAATTAGTTGTCACTGAGGCAGACAAGGATGATATCTACACACATCCCCCCAGGCCATCCCAGCTGCAGTTAGAGGGGCCGCACCTGAAGGCTCACCTGGCCAATCATCCCCATGATACACTTTTCCCCCTTTCCAGAAAACATGTCATAGGAGTTGCTTCCCCTGATTTTCCTTAGGATAAAATGTTAAGAAGGTTCTTGTGAAAACTAAGAGTTTTGAGAATGTAGGTCCCTAAAATCTACCACTAATTTAACTATTAGAGCCCTAATAAATGAATTGAGGATTATGGCAACAAACTGGAATCCAATTCTTTTGCACAAACTAAATACTTCCCAAACATTTGATCACTATGAGTAAGTGGTTGCCAAATATGCTAGCCCGGGGTCTTTCATTTCTTCTCATAACATTTGCAGTTGATTTATAAAGTTAATTTGGTATATGAGTCAAATAACCAAAATTTCCTTTTTTTATACATAATCAGAGAATTATGGAGTATAGAAAATTAGAGGATAATGCCAATGACAGACAAGGATGCTTTTTTCTAATGAGCATCACTGGATACTAAAAGTTGTCTTTTCTAAAGTAAGGTTTGGGACAGCCAGATGGCTCAGTGGCTAAGAGTGTTTGCCATGCAAGCCTGGTGACCTGTGTTCCTTCAGTCCCCAGAGCCCACACTGAAAGGTCTTTTGACTCACATGAGCCATGACACATGTCTGCACTCACACACACTATAACAAAATACAGTCCGACAAAGGGAATCAACCAGATGGAATTAGGCTACTGTCTGAAATCATACTGTTAAGAAGCAGCCAGATTTGGATATAACATTTGCAATCAACTGGCATTTAGATAAAGGCCTGCCTCTCTAAGAGTTCACAAAATATTCAGGGGTAAATCTAATGTTGCGGAAGAAATAACTACTGAAAAATATTTTTTCACTTTGGACAAGTCTGTAAACTACAGCTTTGTTATAGAAAAGTGCTTATGTAATTATTCAGCTGTGGATAAAAATTTGTGGAAATAAATACTTTTGAATAAAGTGATGTGCCAAATCTGAACAAAATCTAAAACGACAGCTTGACTAAGAGTAGTATTGGCTAAAGTCTAGTTTTTATTTTTTTAAAGATTTGTATCCATGTGTATATGCATATGTACCTGTATAAGTGTGTGCAAACCTATGTGGGGTGTGTGTGCTTGTATTCTCAATCATTCTACCTATTTCTTCCAGACAGAGTCTCATCCCTGAACCTGGGGCTCTGTTTCCTGGTAGGCTGGAAGACCACAAGGCCCAGTAACTCTTTTAGCTTGGGTTTGCTGGGTCACCAGGCTTGTTACATGGGCACTGGAAACTGAAATCTGGTCCTCGCAATTTTTGAGCAAGTGCTTTTAATTCAAGCCATCTCTCTAGCCTCCATCTCTCTAGCTTCCTCAAGGTGTGTGTGTGTGTGTGTATCTGTGTGCACGTATGTGTGCATGTGTGTGTGTCCACACCTGGCCCATGCCAGTCCATGTGAGGGGCCAGGGGAGGATGCTCAATGTCTTCCTCTATCACCCTCTACCTTACTCCACTGAGACAAAGTCTCTCATTGGGCTGGAAGATCACTATCAGGGCTAGAGAGCAAGCTGTCAATATCCACTCATCTCTGCCTCCCCGATACTGGGGTTACAAATATGCCTGGACATCGAGCTTTTTGGTGTGTGATGTGGATTTGAACTCAGGGCCTCCTACACGCACAGCAAATGCTCTTATCCAGAGCCACCTCCCTGGCCCCTATTTTTAATGTTTCCTTGAGAAACTTTATTCTGGAGCAAAGATTCAGTTATGCATGGCTGTTTAAGCTAGGGGTCAGTACACAGCCACCTGTAAGTTGGAGATGGGAGAGGGCTTGCTCTTGAACAGCAGTTCTCAACTTATGGGTCACGATCCCATTGGAGGTCCATTGGAGGACCCCTTTCACAGGGGTCACCTAAGACCATTGGGAAAATTTACAATTCATAACGGTAGCAAAATTATAGTTATGAAGTAGCAACAAAAATAATTTTATGGTTGGAGGGTCACCACAGCATGAACTGTATTGAAGGGTGACAGAATCAGGAAGGCTGAGAAACACTGGTCTAGAAGGTAATAAGATTTATTGAGCAATTACTCTAGAGCTATAGAATTCAAGGCAGCCTGGGTATTAGGAAAGACAATTAGACTGATAAAACAGAATAGAGCCCAGAGACAAATCAAACAACTTGTAGGTTTATGGTAGAGATGACATTAAGTTCATAACAAAAATTTTGAGATCTCAGAAATAAACCATTTTCACTGATAAAAGGACACCAACATGTCATCTGCATCCTATAAAGATCAAGATCTCAATGTCTTTTTTAATGTGAAACTTGACAAGCCCATTCTAAAATCTCTCTGGAATAGCAAAAGCTCCTTGAGATGACTGGAAGTCTTTCCCTGGCAAGTTAGAAAAACAGATCAATGGAGTAAAATAGACCGGTAACTAAACATTTGCCCAGAAACATGGAACATCTACTTTCTCCCTAGGAAAAAGCACCAAAGTCACCTGGGAATTGGTAAAGATCACACCCCCAGCCTTTCCCACACTTACAAAACAAGGCATCTCCATGGATGGATGATGCTCTCAGACACACATCACTAGAACTGCTATTGAAATGAAATGCTCACAGTAGACGAAGGTGTGGCTCCGAAGAAGAAGGCATGCACAGCATGTACCAGACTCTGGTTTGGTCTCCAGCTCTGCATTTTAAAAAATACTAATGTTCACGATGTATTAGTGAAAAGTTTCTGGATCCAAATTCCAACCAGAGGATGGAATTGTTTCCTCTGGCAACTGACAGTAGAATGACAGAAGCCTTCACATGGTCCCCCAAGCTAGGCCTATAACATTTTACATGTCAAGCTGTATTTACACATGAAACCCTTACTAGCCAATGGCTGAGAAAGGCAGCTCCAAATCTGAGACCTGGCTAAGGCCCATATGGTTGGTAGTACCAGATAGACACATGATCTTATAAAATGCCAACACCAACAGTCATTGATGTGAGATGAAACAAGATGACTTCGTAAGTTCACCTAAGCATAGGAAAATGGAAACCATGAGATGCCAAAGTGTCCCAGTTACTATGAGGACTGTAGCTTCTTCACAAAGTGTGGCTTTAGCCAAGCTCTAATCTTAGAGATTACACAGGCATTATACAACATTTCCTCAAAGACTGTATACAACAGTGTTCCCATAAATTATATTGCCCAATGACATCATGGCAGTCTTTCTTAGTTTGATTAAGTATGCTTATCTTGGACTACTTCCCTATTCTTTCATTTTGAGACAAGTTCTCACTACGTAAGCTGGTTGCCCTTATACTTACTGATCCCCACCTCAAGACAGGAGCTCCTGCTTCTTTTGACCCTAACCAAACACCAAATCCTAACACTTTCTTGCCGAGATACCAGCCAATTCCCTGAGGTATGCCTTCGTGTGCACTGTCCATCTTATCACGAACATTAACTACAAGTGTGTTTCAGAACCTGGCTGACTGAAAGACATCAAAACAATGTTGTCTTCTTCCACCAACACTTGCTTTACAGGGTGACCTGGTATGCAAGGATGTACCAAGATTTACTCTAAGCTATATTGCTACATGGCATGTTAACAAAGGCTTGTTGGAATCTGCAAATAACTTGCAAACAAGAGAAGAAAAACACTTTCAACATAAGTCTAAGACAATGCCTCCCAGCCACTGGAACCCATCAAGACAGGGTAAACTTAAAATAAGCAAGCTCTCAAATCAATGTCTACCACTTCCTGTCTATAGTTTATTGCTTTATCCTTGTTTGGCAACTTGAATGTTCTAAAGAGCAGATATTTGCTGTAAGTAAAACCACAGGCAAGCTACTATCTGCTTCATAATTGAGGTTCTCACCAAGGCAGACAACTGTATGCATGTGCATAGCTTTCCACTTGCACGGTCACAATTTTTTTGGACACAGGGTCTTAGGATGCAGTCCATGCTGACATGAATGGACTTACTGTCTTCCTCAGCCTCTCAGGTGCTATGATTATAGGCAGGCATCACAAACTCACCAGCATACATCTGTTATAAAACTACTGCAGCTCCCAGGACCTTTGCTTGCTCTCCTCAGCTGCCGTTACTGTAGTTTCTATCAGTGTATCAACATTGAGAGGAAAAGGAAAGGGGGAAACTGCGTAAGCGTGGAAAAATGACTCAGAGTGGGAGAAGGGACTGGGGCTGGACAGTTCTGACATCCTGGGTAATCTCAACAGCAGAATTTACAGATTTACAGTGGACTAATTTCCAATTTTATGTTAACACTACATCCTTCCTTCCAAAATTAACTACAGAAAGAGATAACACTGTATCTCTAAACCTGAAAGAACAGAATAACGCTATCTCAGAAGTCCCTTGTCTAGGCCCCTATGTTACATTTTGAAAGGCATAGTTGTTAGGATCCTGCCCTTACTCCTACACATGTGCAGCTTGGGGTCTTACGCCTTAAAAACCTGGATGCAGCCCCTGCTCGCTCTCTTTGCTCCTGCCATCTCTCTCTGCTTCCTCTGCTCGGTCTCTCTCCAGGCCTGGCTCTCCTCTCTCCTACCCCCTCCTTCCTCCCAATAAAGCTCTCTGTAACTCTGGTAGTCGTGGCCGTGGCCCGTGACTTTTCTGCTAACCAGCGCTGCCACCAGCACCGATTACCATCCTTTTAATAGTGTTAAAGATGTACCTGTCTAAATGACTACTTAACTACTTTAGAGAGACCTCCAAGTAATTTTGTAGCTCAGTTGAAGCATACTTCCCTTCCCTTTTGTGAAGTGTTAAGCCTCCAGAAGAAATGGGAAAACCGAACAGATTATAACACGTTTTCATTCCTCGGTAACATTTTTGCCGTTTGTTTTCTTTCTCGCTACTGTTTATTTGCATCTTTTTTCCTGCATGACTTTAGTTGCAGATATTGCAACTAAACATCTCCCTGCATAAGTACAAACAAAACAAAAGCCTGTCTCCTACATGCCAGTTAATTTTGGACTTGTCGAGCTGTGATTAGATTCAGGTGATTTGGGGGAGGAATCCTACACAAGTGAGTTACATCCTCTTCAAAGCAAGGGAGTCCATGGTCTCCTGCTTGGTGATTCGAAGTTTGATCATCTGGTTAAGCAAACGCCTCAGTTCCTTTTCTGATACTGAAATTGCAGATATACACATAACTGTTTGAGTATATACTAACTTCTCACTCTGATTTTATCAGGGCCTATTCAGGTAATTTATAATTATAGTCAACAGTAAATCAGGAAGTCCCTCTCAGTGGTGACTTGGAAGGCAAATGAAATAGAGGAACACGGGCAAGAGCACAGATATTTGTTCGCCCGGCTTGAGCTTTGTACACAAACGACTGCAAGAAAACTCCTAAGGGAACTGTAAATAAACGTGTGCTGAAGTGTTCTCGGCGTTAAGAAAACGTCATTTTTTTAAAAAATAAGGTTTTAATGGGTAGACGTAAAATAGCAAACAGTAGGTTCCCTGCACGAACCTTTCCACATTTCAGTATTCCTGTAAGTTTTCACGAGAAATGATTAGGTTAAAGCCGTGCGTGGAGGAGTGTGCCTTTAATGCCAGCATTTAGGCAGATCTCATAGTTCGAGGCTAGCCTGGTCTACTGGGCGAGTTCCAGAACAGCAGGAAACCCTGTCCAAAAAAATAAAAAAACAGGAGAGAGAGAAAAAAAAAAGATTAGATTAAAAAGGAACTCCCCACTACAGGGGAGCGGGCGAAACCTACACAAAGCTGGCTTGTGGAGCAGGCAGTGGCTGAGGCGTGAACACACAGCCACAGCGCCACCCACGCCGGGTTCCCCGTGTCTGCCCAGGCCGCCCCCTGCTCGCCTGGCCTCAGTGTTCGCAGCACACTCCATCACCTGGTTCCCAGAACTCAGATTGCGCAGTGGTCACGTCATCATCGGCAGGGCTCACAGCAGGCGGCGAGGGTACCCCTAAACCTGCAACCCTGCCCTCCCCCAGCCTCCCCTCCCCCTCGGCCCCTCACCCCTCAGCTCCCCGCCCGCGCCAGGTCCCCCGGCCCCATCACCTGCCACGTTTTCATAATCCTCTCAGGCTCCAGACCAGCAGTGCCGGCCGCGTGAGGCCTGATCATATAAGGAAAATACCTCGGGCTCACTCGGGGCTGGGTCGGGGACCCAGGCGCGCCCTGCTCTACCGCATTTCCCTTCCCTTCTCCAGACGCCCCTGCTACCCGCCGCCGAAAGCCCTAAACTAGCCCAGGCCTCCGCCTTCTGACTGCGCAGGCGCAGAGGCCGCCAACCTCAGGGCGCCGCCGCCAGCCCCGCCCCCCGTCGTCGGCCCCGCCCCTGAAGTCGGCCCCGCCCTTGCCTTCGGGCCCCGCCCCCTGTCGTCGGCCCCGCCTGCTTCCCGCTTGGGTTGGGGATGGGGGGCGCGGAGCGGGCGTGTCTTGGCGCCAGTCCTTTTCTGCAATGCACGTTCCTGGAGATAGATAAATAGAGCGAGCAGGGTTTTTCAGAAGTCAGATGGGTGTGTGGGCGAGGTCATCCCCTGGTTCCCAGGGGAGGGGCGCGGGGCACCCGTAGCACAGGATTAGGGTAACCTTGACCCTGGCAGAGCAGGGAGGGAGCTGGAGGTGGGGGGGCTGGGGAATGTAGGGGAAAGGGCAGGGGGCGCGGCCTCGCGGGGCGCCGCCCACACTCTTAAGGCTGGGCTAGGGCGGGTGACCAGGGCGTCGCCGAGACAGCTCCAGCGGACTAACCCAGTTGAATTCACCATGGCGCTGCTACGAGGTGAGCCCAGCGCCCTTGGTGATCCCCGGCCGGACTGCGGCTTCTGGGCTCTGCGGGCAGACCGAGGTGGCGGGGCGGGTGCAGGTCGTTCCCCGGGCCGGGGTCGGGGTGGACATTGTTTGCATTGAGGAGGAAACTCGGGAGAAGGCACGGGCGACAGCGGTTTCGGTGCAGTTTGCAGCAGCGGACAGCCTGGAGACCAGGATTGGCTATATGCTCCTGACCTTGGAGGTCACTGGCGTGGTAGTGAATACTTTCTCTGCCGGAAAACGAGGTGACGCCAGACACACGGGATGGTCTGGGGCCGAGCAAGTGTGCACTGAAGCCCAGAGGCCTGGTCTCAGCCACGCGTGTGTGGGGGGAAGATAATATTCCCCAAGAGGAGTGAGGGAACTTCCACTGGGGTGCCCTGATCCCTCGAAACAATTGGTAGTGGTCTGCTTGAAACTCTGCCATCCTCCTTTTTCTCTTCCGTTCCTTTAGTGTGAGCGACTGCGGACAAGCGCAGGCCCTCAGTACATAATTGCAGGGTTATTGTTTTCAGAAATTTCACACCCCTTTTTCATAGCAACTCATGACCGAAAACGGAGCTTTAACTTAAACACACAAGTCGCTGTTGACCATGAGGGTGAAAGAATATATATCAAGTCCCTGAGGCAGGAGACGTCTTCACGTAATCCAAAAAACCTGTTGGTGCAAATACAAAGTGGACTCTGTGCAGGAGTTATCATAAACCCAGGGGACGCAATGCAGGCATTTCATACGGGGAGGGCAGTCTGGTCTCTCTACTCTGTCTTGATTTCCTCTCAGCTCTGGCGCTGCTTTTAAAAATAAAGGACGGCAGGCAAGAACTTGGACTTAGGACGGGGCGCGTTTGACAGTAAGGTGGCGACAGACAGACAGTGATGGGTGAATGTAAAGGGGAAGTCAAGTGACAAGGAGTTCGGTCTTGTGGAACTTTACTATGGTGATACCCTTTGCGGGGAAACTGGGGAAGAAAGACTTGGAACGGTTGAGGATTCGTTTTAGGTGAAGTTTTTGATACCCATGAAGTACATGAGAGGAAATGTCAACAGGTACTGGTCAGTGGGATCTGGAAATCAGAGCGGCCTAAGAGACATGTGACTGAACAAAGTGCAAAGTGGATATTCTGGGACAAAATGCAGTGTATCCGTGTTGCCATGCTTTTCTGATCATACAGATTCCTTTGAAATTTTAACAAATCTATTAAGGAAAAGTGTCGAGCCATGTCTGTGTTACGGAAATAAAAAGTTTAGAAGTGTGTGTGTGTGTGTGTGTGTGTGTGTGTGTGTGTGTGTGTGTGTGTTAGAGGGTGTGTTAATATTTTTCCAGCCAGGACACGAATATACAGAAAAGTAAGTGACAACCTGTCATGGGTAGGTAGTGGGTATGAGCAGGAAGAACCCAAGCCTTGAGCCTGAGGTAGTTATTGTTGTGGGCTAGTTAGAAGACCTCACAAGATGAGGCTATGCTCTCAATTTGCATGCCAACTACCTATGAAACTAGTGAGGAGGAAGGCCATAGGACTGAGTGCTGTGAGGGAAAGACACATTTGAGTGGGAATGTAACAAGCGTTAGAAACGCTTTCCAGTGGTTCTCAAACTTGCTAATGCTCCCACTCTTTAATACAGCTCCTCAGGCTGGGGTGACCTCCAACCAGAAAACTATTTTCCTCGCTACTTCATAACTGTAATTTTGCGACTGTTATGACTTGTGATGTAAATATCTGTTTTCTGATGGTCTTTAGATGACCCCTGTGAAAGAGTCTTTCTCAAAGGGGTGGTGACCCAGACCCACCGGTTGAGAAACAGTTAACACCTACCCACTGTGAGGCAAGAAGTTCCACCTGACACACGTTAGTTCTACTCTTCCATGGCAATGCTGGGAAGGTTCAGGCCTCCTCAGGCAAGCAGGCAGGGCTGCCAACTTACTCTTGAAACTCGTGAATGACTTGCAGTTTTCCTGCATTTTCCTTGGTTGTTGATGGTTGTCCCACAAGAGAACTCAGGTAGCAAAGTTCACATGCAAGTCTATACAGTTCATGTTTTCCCTTGAGACTGTCTCCAAAGGTCTCTTTCCTGTCTTAAGGGGTTTTGTTGTTGCTGTTTTTGTCTTTTAGAAGTTTTTAGCATCTGGATTCTCAGAGCATTTTAGATTTTAATTTGATATTAAGGATTTCTTTAGACCTTTAAATATCCACACATTGGCTTGGTATGGAAATGGCTTATGAAATAACCCTGTAAGGTTTCACATCCCACGTTATTTTTTAAATAGTTGAACTGATAACAGTTAGACTGACTTTTCTAGTCTGGGATCACCAGGTAAGGAGCAGTAATACAGATGAAAGGGAAGTTTGTGGGGTTTTATTTCCCCACATTCTTTTTTGTTGATATCACTTACTTTACAACTAGTACTGCACTGTTTGGGTTATGGCGAATGGGGAAGATTAGCCATGAAAGGGACTTTTTTCTTTTCTTTTCTTTTCTTTTTCCGAGGCAAGGTTTCTCTGTGTAGCTTTGCGCCTTTCCTGGAACTCACAGAGATCCGCCTGGCTCTGCCTCCCGAGTGCTGGAATTAAAGGCATGCACCACCACCGCCCGGCTGCTGTTGTTTGTTTGTTTGTTTTGTTTTGTTTTTTTTTGAAAGGGACTTTTGAAGAAACAGGAAATTAGCCTCCATTGTGTCCGCAAGGTCGTCTGTGATCATTCCATCTTCATGCACATATAATTCCCTTGCTGTGGGGGCTGGAGAGATGGCACAGTGGTTAAGAGCATGTACTGCTCTTGTAGAGAACCTGAATTTTGGACCCGGCACCTCCATCAGGTGGCTCCTAAGTGCCTGTAACCCCTGCTCAGCCCACTGCCCTTACGGCTTCTAAGGGCACTGCACTCACTTGCGTCCCCCGCCATATATATATATGATATATATATCTTAAAAATTCTTGTTTCAGGATTTCAGAAGTTTTACAGTGGTGTGCCAGGGTGTGGGAGGAAGGTGTGTGTGAAATGTTTATTCTGTTTGGGCTTCACTAACTTTGAACCTACAAATTTAAATTTTACCAAATTTAGAGAATTTACATTTAGTATTTTCTTCAAATTGTTTTCTTCTGATTCCTTTTTGTCTCTCTGGTACCATAACTGCTGTCGGTCCTGAGTTTCTACTCACTTTTTCCCCCACTTACTTTTCTCATGATAGACTTTTGTTGAGCAGTTTGGAATTTACAGAATAACTATATGGCAGTTCACCTAATTGTTAACATCATCAGTGTGGTACAGCAGAGTTTTTTTGTTTGTTTTGATTGGTTGGTTGGTTTGGGGATTTGGGTTTTTGTTTTGGTTTGGTTTTCTGGAGTTTGTTGTTGGTTTGGGGGTGTTTGTTTGTTTGTTTGTTTTCCTGAGATAAGGTATCTTTGTGTAGCCATTGACTATCCCGGAACTCACTCTGTAGATGAAGGTGGCCTGGAACTCAGAGATCCACCTGCCTCTGCCTCATAAGTGCTGCTGGGATTAAAGGTGTGCACCACCATGCTGGGTTTAGTGGGGTAAGTTTGTTACAATTGATTAGCTAATATTGACACATTGTTATTTACCAAGGTCCATAATTTACATCAAGGTCCACACTTTGTTCAACTTAGTGCTTTGAAGTTTAACAAATGTATAAATGACATGTATCACCAGCATAGTGCAGAGGAATTTTTTTTGCCCTAAAAATCCCATGTCCCAGCTATTCACCCTTTGCCAAGTGCTCATCTTTGTACTGTCTCTGTAGCTTTGCCCTTTCCGAATATTATATACTAAACATACAGTGTGTGGTGTTTTCAGACTGACTTCTTTTCACTTAGCAGTGTGTACAAAAGATTCCTTATTTTATTGCCAAATAAAATTCCATTTTACATATGACACTTTATCACATATCGAAGAGCATCTTAGTTGCTGCCATGTTTTGACAATAACAAATAAACAATCATGTGTAGGTTTTCAAAGCACTTGAGGAAATACAAAGGCTCAGAATCGCTAGAGCAGGTAGTTAAGATGTTTTTGTATGAAAGTGGTGAACTGTCTTCCAAAGTGTATTATCTTGTCTTCCACTGACAAGGAATGACTTCCTGTTGCTGCTGCGAGGCCTCTCTAGTATTTGGTGGTGTCGTATTTGGGTTTTAGCCGTGGGACGGGTTGTGTGGTTGTAACATTGTTTTAATTTACATTAATGACCTCCAGTGTGGAGGTCTTTGCAGACACTTGTCTGCCATCTATGTGTTTTCTTTGATGAGCTGTTTGTTCAGATCCTTTGCCCAGTTTTTAAAATGTTTTCTTTAATTCTTTAAGAATTTCTTACAATTGTATTTAGATAACTCTCACCCCCACTCTTCCCTCAAGCTCCTCCCAGATTCACACCCCACTTCCCACCCCCTCCCAACTTCATGTCCTCTCTTTCCCCTTTTACTTTTTGAATAACTGCGGAGGCCGATTTGTGCTACCTGTAAATAACTCGTGGGTACGGGGCCGTGTGCCGAAGTGTGATCAACCTACCAGCAGCTGCACTGTGGTGTGAGCTGAATGAGGAATGTCCCCTCTAGGTTCACGTATTTAAACACGTGGTCTCCAGTCAGGGAGACTGTGGGAGGTACAGCCTTGCAGGGGGAGGTGCATCCCTCAGAAGTAGTCATTGAGAGTTTGTAGCAGTGGTTCTCAGCCTTCCTAATGCAGCGACCCTTTAATACGGTTCCTCATGCTGTGCTGACCCCCAGCCGTGAAATTATTTTCAGTGCTACTTCATAACTATAATTCTTCTACTGTTATGAATCATAATGTAAATATCTGATATGCAGGATATCTGATGTGACCCCCAAAGGGGTCACGACCCACAGGTTGAGAATCACTAGCTTATAGCCTTGTATCTCTTGCAGTTCACTCTGTTTGCTTCCTGCTGCTATACCTGCCACTGGAAACTTAAACCAAGATAAACTCCTCCATAAGTTGCCTTGGTCATGGTATTTTTTTGGGGGGTGGGGATTGGTTTTTCAAGACAGGGTTTCTCTGTGTAGCTTTGTGCCTTTCCTGGAACTCACTTGGTAGCCCAGGCTGGCCTCGAACTCAGAGCTACGCCTGGCTCTGCCTCCCAAGTGCTGGGATTAAGGGTGTGCACCACCACCACCACCACCACCACCACCACCACCACCACCACCACCCAGCAGTCATGGTATTTTATCACAGCCTCAGAAGATCAATACATACCCTTAGAGAAAACTGGCTCCCCCTCCCTTAGCAGCCATCAGCTGTCAATCAATAGCTCCTCGGGGGGAGGGGGTCCTGAGCCCCTCCCTTCTTCATGCTGGAATATTGCCTGGCTGGTTCTTGTGGAAGGCAATGTCCGCTGCTGTGAGTTCACGAGGACAGTGGTCCTGTCATGTCCAGAAGACACTGTCTCAGTCTGGTCCTCCCCGACCTCCTCTTCCACATTGGGCCCTGGGCCGTGGGGGACGGGTAATAGAGATGTCTGCTCTGTGGCTGAACACGCCAGTGACCCCTCACTGCACCTGAGCCAGTTTTGAGTTTCTGCACTAACCGCCATCCTCCGCACAATGGAGCTTCTCCGAAGAGGTCTGGGAGGTACGCTACCTTATGGACATGGAGATGGGGATTTAGAAGGCAGCTTGACACTATGTCCATTTAGCAAACAGTGGGTTCACCCCTGGGGCCTGTGAGCTCAACCATAGGTTCCTGGACAAATTTGGAGTAGACTCTGCCTTTCCCTACAAGAAGTACACATACAGGTCCACGTATAGTGTTTGAGCCACGGTCTCATGTGTAATCCGCCCATTTGTGTGTGACTAAGGCTGAACTATCTGGGTAGAGCGTGCTGGTACAGCTTGGTTTCTTTCTCCTTTTCCCTCCCTCCCTCCCTCTCCAGGGGTGTTGCTGTGAACTCTGTCCTCGGTGTGATTGTGTCCCTGGTTTCTAGCCGTGCAGCATGACTGGCTAGCCCTCCAGTTAGACACTATATAAGTGAGCTGGACACTCACTCTCTATTGGTCCTCTCTTCTGCACACCCGCTTTTCTCCTTGCCTGCCTAGATTTCTTCATTTCCCAAAACCTGAAGCAGGAGGAATGTGAGTTTGAGGCCAAATTTGGACTACATAGTGAGGGTTTTCCCTCTACCCACAAAGGAAGGAGCAAAGAAGGAATTATAAGACTTTTAGCAAGTTTGTATTTCAGTTTTAACTGTAGTTCATTTCCGGACATTATACTACTGTTGTTATCTGAGTACCAACAGGTTATGTGTATGACCTCTTACACAGAGCAGATCAAGTTTACCAGAAGGTGTTTTCAGTCTGTTTTGATTCCTGCTCTGAGAAACTCTCCGTGTAGGGGAATGTGGGGGAACGTGTTCAGACAAATCTGCTCAGCTCTTTACACACCAGCATTCGGGTGCTTGTGAAAGGCCGTGCACATTATTGGTGCATTGGATGCCATTTGTTGTGGTGACTTTTACACCATCTACAGTTTTTTGTTGTTACCTGTGAGAGGATTGGTCACATGGGAGCACACTGAAGCCAAACACAGAGTTAGAACCAATGAAATGAGGAAGCCTGCATTGGAAGGCAAAGAAGCCACTGATAAGAAGTAGGATGAGGGGCTGAACAAGCACGAGACCCCGAGCTTGATCCCAGAATCCACCTGTAAAAACCAGGCACAGTGATGCGTACCTATGACCTCAGTGCTGGGCAAGAAAAGATAGGCCGGCACATGGGGCTCACTGGCCAACCAGCCCCCTGAATCCGCAGGTTAAAGTGAGAGAGACCCTGTCTCTAAAAAGGTACTGTCCGCCGGGCGGTGGTGGGGCACGCCTTTAATCCCAGCACTCGGGAGGCAGAGGCAGGCGGATCTCTGTGAGTTCAAGGCCAGCCTGGTCTACAGAGTGAGTTCCAGGAAAGGCGCAAAGCTACACAGAGAAATCCTGTCTCGAAAAACCAGAAAAAGGTAACTGTCACCTAGGGAACAATGCCCGAGATTGACCTCTGGCCTCTACACACACATGCGCACATACTCACACAGAAGCACACACAAAAATATGAATAATAAAAATAGGCAGAGACTGTTGACTAAGGAGGACATTTGCAAATAGGAAGGCATGGTGGCTCAGGATAGCCCAGCTACCAGAACAAACTTCTTCCAATACGCCAATAATATTCATAGTCTTCCCTGAACACCCGGATGTATATATAAAGAGCTGTGTGGGTCTGTCTCATATTAAAGCTACACGTATTCCCCCTCCTTCTCTTAGACTGTAAGTTTCTCAAAGTAGGAATAAAAAGAGACTGAAAATTTTTAAGCTAAATGTAGTTTGTTCTGTGTAAGATGTCATACATTTAAATTGTTGGAACTTAGGCAACAGTGGTATAATGTTTGGATATTCTTAATTATAGGTCAGTATTTCAATACAAACCCAATAGAAAAAGCTCTTATAATTCCTTCCTTCCTTTCTTCCCTCCCCCTGTTCTTCATTGCTGGTGGGGATGGGGAGATTCATACACACACACACACACACACACACACACACACACACACACACACAAAGATCTCACTATGTACTCCAAATTAGCCTCAAACTCAGTTTCTCTTGTTTCTGCCTTTCCCAGGCCTGGGATTACAGGCCCGTGCTGCTATGTTCTGTCTTACACAGTACCTGCCCTATGTGTTACTGTGCACACTCACAGTGCCTGCCCTGTGTGTTACTGTGTGCACTCACAGTGCCTGCCCTGTGTGTTACTGTCCGCACTCACAGTGCCTGCCCTGTGTGTTACTGTGTGCACTCACAGTGCCTGCCCTGTGTGTTACTGTGCACACTCACAGTGCCTGCCCTGTGTGTTACTGTGCACACTCACAGTGCCTGCCCTGTGTGTTACTGTGTGCACTCACAGTGCCTGCCCTGTGTGTTACTGTGCGCACTCACAGTGCCTGCCCTGTGTGTTACTGTGCACACTCACAGTGCCTGCCCTGTGTGTTACTGTGCACACTCACAGTACCTGCCCTGTGTGTTACTGTGCACACTCACAGTGCCTGCCCTGTGTGTTACTGTGCACACTCACAGTACCTGCCCTGTGTGTTAGCTTTACACTTCCCTCTTACAGTTCTTGGGAAGATTAGATGATCGCAGGAAGCGGTCAGCTTTCTCCTACATGGTAGGCGCATTGTGAATGTTTAGTACATGGAAACAACTACAAGTGCTATCCAGGTTTCCCACCGTGCAGCCCTAGCGCTTGCCACTTACCATAGCCTTGCGTTTGTACAATCGCAGGTTTTAGCAACAGTGGAAAGGAATGTTTATTTAAGTGCACAAGAACACCTGTTTACTTCCTGTACTGAGGATTGAACACAGGGCCTCACACATGCTAGACAAGCACTCTACCACTGAGCTGGAACCCCGACCCCAGCAAGAATGCTTTCTGTTTACTGGGGGAAAGAATTAAGTCTGGAGAGTTCCTTGGATTAGCCAACTGCAGGTGGATTCTGTGTGTAGATGGTGACAAAATCCGCCCAATTGGGTACACGTAAAAGATGACAATAGCGGAAGTCACAGTTCAGGGCTTTGGAAATGGGTCATTCAAGTCATCCTGTGACTCCAGAAGTCATTCAGTGCTCCATGTGTTCTAGACATCACACACCGGTCTCTTGTGGTGATGTTTTGTGTCCCCCAATAAAATTCATCTGAGGATTGGAGGAAAAAAAAAGCCACTATAATAAACATCGGAGTCAGGCTGGAGATTCTTTGGTTCGGCACAGAGAAAAGACTTGTCAGTTTTCAAATGTTTCCAGTGTCGTAAACAGTAAGAAGGTTGGCTAAGGGAATTCATTAATGTGGTTCTTGGACCCTGCGATTGGTTCTATGCATCATTAGATGACAGAGATCTTCAGTTACCTAATTGGAAATTGTCCTTTGCCGTGGAATTTCATGGAAGGATAGTTTGAACATGTTAGGGATGCTGACTAACCTGTGACTGCTTGCGTATCTCTCCTCCATGCATTAGGTGTGTTTATCGTGGCTGCTAAGCGAACACCCTTTGGAGCTTATGGGGGTCTTCTCAAGGACTTCTCTGCTATTGACTTAACTGAATTTGCGGCCAAGGCTGCCCTGGCTGCTGGTAAAGTCCCACCGGAAACCATCGACAGTGTCGTCGTGGGCAATGTCGCACAGGTTAGTCGGGGAGGGGTGGATAGTCACGTTTATTGCTTTCTTTGATCATTTTCTGGAAATAATTCCTTTACTGTGTCAGCATGATGGCACAGTAATAGTCATCAGTGTTAGACATTTGTAACCTTGGTCATCCTCTGGCTCTAAAAGTAATAACAGCAGACATAACACAAAGCAGCATGTGTCCTATCTGACTTGGAGCACATTTCAATGCTGTTTTTGTTTTTTTTAATTTTATGTGTATATGTTTTCCCTGTATATGTGTATGTGTGTATGTGCACCACATGTGTATCATGGGGGTCAGGAGAGGACATCAGATCCCTTGGAATTGGAGTTAATGACAGTTGTGAGCCACCCTGGATGGCTGAAACCAAACCCAGGTCCTCTGCAAGAGCAGAGTGTCCCGTGCGCCTAACCACTGAGCCCTCTCCAACCTCTCCTCAATGCTTCTCAAAAAGCAGACTCATTAGGTTTATGAGAAGGAAGTTAGCTTTCTCGATGTACTGCTAAAGGAAGGATACCTGCCAGCTTCCCATCACTGAGTCAAAAATGTCACCTTTGGCGGAGAAAAGGTCTGTCTTGATTCATGGTTTCAGAGGTTTTGGTCCATAGTCATTTCCTCTCCTGTTTGCAGCCAGCGGCCACCAAACACATCCTGAGAGGAGCGTGGTTTGGAGAAGGCCTGTTTCACTTTATGGTAGCCAGGGAGCAAAGAGAACGGGATGGAGGGCCAGGGCTCTAATCCGCTCTCTGAGGGCATGCCCCCAGTGATTTTCTCTCACCGGCCCTCCCTCCTAAAGGATCCACCACCCATGAGTACCATTAGCCGGAGATCAGGCCTTTCACAGACACCCCTTGGGTCTAGATCCATTTACAGCAGGAAGGAGCAGGTCCAAGCAATGTAGTGTACCTCAAATAATCTCTTATACCTTCTAGGAGACTGGTGAGGATTTCTTGTACAAATGAGCACACTCCTTACCCTCTATCTTGGCCTTTGTCATCTACAAAACAGATCATCTGTATGAAGATGATTGAAAGCTGTCTGTTCCTTCAAAGTACACAACCATTTAATTGGCTGCCTGTTGTCCTTGGGTTTTATTGTTGCGAATAGACCATGACCATGGCAACTTTTATTTACAACAAAAACATTTAATTGGGGCTGGCTTACATTTCAGAGGTCTGGTCCATTGTTAATATGGAGGGAAGCATGGCGCCACATAGGCGGACATGGTGCTGGAGAAGGTATCTGAGGGTTCCACATCTGGATCAGCAGGCAGCAGGAAGAGGGAGTGACATGGGGCCGGCTTGAGCATCTGAAACCTCAGAGCACACTCTTAGTGACACGTTTCCTCCAACAAGGCCACACCCTCCCCAACAAGGCCACACCCTCTCCAACAAGGCCACACCCTCCCCAACAAGGCCACACCCTCTCCAACAAGGCCACACCCTCTCCAACAAGGCCACACCCTCTCCAACAAAGCCATAGCTTCCTAATAGCGAGACTCCCTGAGCCCATGGGGGCCATTTTTCATTCAAATCACCATAGTAAAAGTATTTTAGCGATTATGGGTAAGGCATCCAAAATGGACCAAAAGAAATTTTAGCCATTGTGACAAAACAACTTAAAGAGAAAGGAATTTTTTTCTTTTCTTTTCTTTTCTTTTCTTTTTTTTTCTTTGTTTATTTTTTGAGACAGGGCCTCTCTAACATGGCCCTGGCTGTCCTGGAACTCACTATGTAGAACAGTCTGGCCTCAGACTCACAGAGATCCACCTCCTCTGCTGGGATTAAAAGTGTGCACCATTATGCCTGACTGGAAGGACGTCTTTTGGATCATATTTCAAAGGCCATGGTCCATACTAAGTTGACTCCACTGCTTTCTGCTTTCAAGACTAGGGCCGAAGGAAGGGAAAGAGGAAAGCTGCTCATCTCATGGCAGCCAGGAAGTACAAGAGGAAGAGGAGGTGGAAAAGTAACCTACTTCCTCCAGCCAGACCCCACCTACTAAAATTTCCATTCTCTCCTGTGGGAGCCTGTTCTGGGGTTCCTCGTGGCTTTACCCAGCAGGTCCGCATAGAGGATGATCAGGACCACCGGCCTGAGTGCAGGTGTCTGAGATGGCCTGCACTTGGCTGTGCTGGGGGAGGAGGTCTTTTGCTCCACCCCTTGGCGTCTCTATAAAAACCCTGGACCAGAGACAGTCCGGGCCCGTTGGAATAGGTTCCAGGCCCTCTTGAGGCTATCCTTTATTTTCTATCTGTTTATCTCCGCAAGATTCTCCGCTATAAATCCTTCTATCTAATATTTCCTGCTGATCGCACTCAAGAAAACTCTGGGAAGCTGTGGGGGTGGTGGGTAAACGCCCCACACTCTCCCAAAATAGACTTTGGCACACAAGCCTTACAGGGCATTTCATGTTCAAACCATGTCAGATGCCAGTGATGTGAGCGCTACCAAATCCGAGAGGACAGTGGTGGAGATGGACAGGTGTGAGGCCTTGGATTTAGACTCTGTCCTGTCCATCTGTCATTGTATATCTTCAGATACAGAGAAGGCAATGCCATTTTATATTTTCGGTGTTGCCTACTGAGACCAAACTATTTTAATAACTAATCCTTAGTATTAGCTCCTCCTCCTTTTGTGGTGGTGGGGCAGGGGGAGTTTTTGCTGCTGATCAAAGAAGACGTTAGAGCCGGGCGGTGGTGGCGCACGCCTTTAATCCCAGCACTCAGGAGGCAGAGGCAGGCGGATCTCTGTGAGTTCGAGGCCAGCCTGGGCTACCAAGTGAGTCCCAGGAAAGGCGCAAAGCTACACAGAGAAACCCTGTCTCAAAAAACCTAAAAAAAAAAAAAAAAAAAAAAAACAAAGAAGACGTTAGAATAAAGTTGAAATAAACTACATTTGGTTTTGGATTTTCCTAGACTTTATTTCAGGAAGATTTATTTCTTCTAAAACCCTACTGTTGTCCCCCAGTGTTGGTGGAATCTCTCAAGTGTTCCTAGGAAGTCAGAATGAATAGTGTCAGCTTCACTGATACATAGTATCAGTAATAAATAATACCAGTGTCTTTGTTAAATAGCATCAGTAATAAATAGTATCAGTTCACTGTGTTTGAGCTTCTATTCCTAAAATCAGTATCACCCCCCAACACTAGGGCAGAAACTGGTGACTCCTGTGTGCTAAGCAAGTGTTCTACTAACGAGCTGTACCCTCACCCCCCACCTTACCTCATCTCCACCCCTTCCCTAGTACCCCGACCCCGGTACTAGGGCAGAAACTTGTGACTCATGTCTGCCAAGCAAATGCTCTACTACTGATCTGCACCCTTAGACGTTTCTTCACTTTTTGTATTGAAACAAGATCTGACTAAT
Source organism: Peromyscus leucopus (assembly GCF_004664715.2). Taxonomy (NCBI): domain Eukaryota; kingdom Metazoa; phylum Chordata; class Mammalia; order Rodentia; family Cricetidae; genus Peromyscus; species Peromyscus leucopus. Next base: position 62,343,491 of record NC_051079.1, read on the forward strand.
TACCCAAGGTAGCCTTACACTTGCTGTGTAGCCTATCCTGGCCTTGAACTTGCGGTCCTCCTGCCTCAGCCTCCTGAGTAACTACGATTGTGGACGGGTACCACCAAGCCCAACTCTCTCTTTTCATTGCTTTATTACTCAGTTTGACAAGGCAGTCTAGCACAATCATGCTCTGAATGCCCGTTTCCAAACGTTCTAGTTCTGTGTCCTTCCTCTTACACTAAGCTTTTCCGGCAGTCTTAAGGGTCTCAGTCTTCAAACTGACTTCAGAGCCCTTCTGTAAGGGCACTTGGAGAGGATCTCCCAGAAAGGAAAGTGATTCTCAGAAAAACAGCAGCCAAAGTAGGTGTCTGGTTTCTGTGCATCATGCAGGAGGGCCACACTAGAACACGCAGAGGCAGGACCATATTAGCACATTGGTGAAGGCCTGCAGAATTAGTCTTTATTCAGCCAGACTCAGAGTGAGCCTATTCAACCAAAATTACTCTGCCCCACCTCTACAAAAGATGTGCAAAATCCACTTGCAGATGACTCTTCCCACGTGATGAACACAGGGGTGGCTGCACCAAAGGCCATGATGCCTGGGAACTGCAGAGTCTACACTCCAGGTTTCCTGACTTCCGGCCCAGTGTTCTATCACCTCAAATTACTGTGTGTATTTCTCTTCTTTAAAAAAAAAATTTATTATAGGATCTGGGGAGATGGCTCAGTGCTTGCCAGAATTGGGATCCCCAGTATCTATGAAAATGGTAGGTGAGGCAGAAATGGGATCCCCTGAGCAAACTGCCAACTTAGACTAGACAATCACTGGGCCTCTGCATTCAAGAAATCGATGCTACCTCAATAGATAAGGTGGACATTGATTTCGTCAACTTCTGGCCTCTATGTGAGTGCACATGTGTACACGTGTGCACATATACCACACATATATATACATTCAAATAAACCACTTTATTTCACTAATAGGTAAATACACACAATAAAATATTTTAAAGAGAAATAACTACAAACAGACCTGGGGAAAAGAATATCAATTGACTAAAGTACATTTCAATGGAATTGATTTATAAAATAAGATTATTTCCCCCTAAATGATGAAATAATGAGCATACTGGCTGATGCTGTTAAGATCTCCTTCCCCTTCCACCCAACATTTTAAACCATTGACCCTTAAGTGTTGCAGGATATTTGATCACACTGTGAACCCCGAGATTTTGTTATTTACTGGAAAAACCTGTTTCTAGTTATGGCTAGCACACATCTTTAATGCAAGAGCTTCCTGTTTGAATACTGTAAACAGGATTAAATAAAGTCAACCTGAGATCAAGAGACAGAGCAAGCAACCAGTTGACAGGAAGTGAACATAGGATTATTAAGAAAAAAACCATAGAGTTAGAGGGGGCCAGGAGGATGGATAGAGAGATGCACAGGAAGTGGAAGGGAGGAATGTTGAGTTTGGGAGTTTTCTGGGCCAGCGGCGGAGGAGGAAGGTCGGCTGGGTGATTTCTCTGCCTCTCTGAGCTGGCAGACTTTGACCCCAGTGTTGTGGTTTGTTTTTTACTCTTTACTCTTTTGGGGGGTGGGGGCACCACCCAGCTCCCAGATAAATCACACACGGAGGCTTCTTCTTAATTATGAATGCCCGGCCTTAGCTTGGCTTGTTTCTAGCCAGATTTCCTTAAATTATCTATTCTATCTTTTGCCTCTGGGCTTTTACTTTCTCTATTCCTGTATACCTTTCTTTGTTTCTTACTCTGTGGCTTGCTGGATGGCTGGCCCCTGGAGTCCTCCTCCTTCTCTGGCTTCTTCCTTCTTCCTCTTTTTCCCAGACTTCTTCTATATATTCTCTCTGCCCGCCAGCCCTGCCTATCCTTTCTCTTGTCTTGCCATTGGCCATTCAGCGCTTTATTAGACCATCAGGTGTTTTAGACAGGCACAATAACACAGCTTCACAGAGTTAAACAAATGCAACATAAACAAAAGTAACACACCTTAAAATAATATTCCATAGCACCCCACCACCTGGCTCCCAAGTCTTTATTGAAAAAAAATCAAATAATTGAGATTTTGTTAAAAACAACACATAAATGTGCAAAATTTGTTGAATTTAATTTGAAAATTTTCAAACCTCTACATAAGAATAAGTGTAGTGAATGCCCTAAAACATCTACTGTTATGGACCAGGGACCAGTTCTTTATGGTTTATTGCATTTATTTGATCTTTTCCTATAATAAAAGGCAATCAAAGATCCACTTCCTTTTCCTGACTGTGTGTTCATCTGTCTCTGCCCTAAATTGCACTTCTCAACATGTTTCACCATAGAATTATTTCAATGCATTGAAAAATAACTACTGCTGCTGGGGGCCTACCTCTAGCCTTTCTGGTCAGGAGCTTGCATACAACGATTCTGGAATCTTCCTAGCATATAGCCAAGGTTGAAAACCATAATCTAGATACTTCCTCGTCTCTGAGATAACCTCCTTGATTTATAAATAGCTCTAATTGTTATAAACTGTTACAAATTCCCAACTTATATTAGGTAAATTTCCTAAGTAGAAGGAAAATTTAGTACATTTAAAATTCAGTTATCTAAAAATAATAATAATAATAATAATAATAATAATAATAATGGCTGCAGAATATCATATTACAGATGTTTCTGATGGCCTGGAACTGTATGCTTAAAATGAATAAGATGATAAATTTTGTGATATGTATTTTGCCATAATAAAACAATGGAAAACACTATTGACTAACATATTATTTATTAAAATTGTGTATATAGTCTCTGTGTGCGTATATCCTTTCTCCCCAGAACCATATAGTTTATAGATTGCCAGCAGTTCCATGTCTTTTTTTTTTAATTGTTTTTACTGCCTTTCTTATACAGTGAACTCTTTTTCTTGTCCAGACTTCTTCGGATGCCATATACATGGCAAGGCACGTGGGCTTGCGAGTGGGAGTCCCGGTGGAGGTCGGAGGCCTCACCGTCAACAGGCTCTGCGGCTCCGGTTTCCAGTCCATCGTGAATGGATGTCAGGTGGGGGCAGCCTCTTACCTCCCTCTAAGCCCGCTGATAGTTACTCGAATAACTGCTCCCCCTCAATAGGGCTTTGCAGCCTTTGACTTCCCACTGCCTCCCGGTAATGACACAGACAGGCTGTGGGTAAGTTACTTTCCCATTGGCCTCTGTGACAACATACTTGAAACACTGGGCCCTACTCTCCCCGTGTTAACTTTAAACACAATGCAGCCTCTTAGAAGCACGTCGCTTGCATCTTTTCTGAGAGATGGAAACTGGAAGAAAGAAATGGACCCCTTTGTGAGCCCTAGGTTCGCCAGTTCCGCTAATAGGACTTTTCTTTTTTCAATTTTTGTGACATTTAAATAGATGTGCCCTTTATTATCTCTTATATAGTTAAGCCAGAGATAAGTATCTCTGTGGGCTTTCCAGATTAATATTGAAATACGAATTAGTATTCTTAGAGCTGGGTGTGTCTTGTATCTATAAAACTCAGAGTTTCAGAGGCTGAGGCCAAGGCTGGCCATACCTCCCAGACCAGGGTGAGCTACAGCATCAGACCCTGTCTCTAAAAACAGACTGTTCTTAGGCAAAACAGGTAGGGTGTGTTACTCTGGCACACACACACACACACACACACACACACACACACACACACACACACTTAAGATCTGTTCATTTTACCCCCCTGGTGTCTAGGGACTAGATTCTTTAACATCAACTTTTCAACAACTTTAAACATTTCTTTTTAGGCTACTGCAGTTTAAGACACAATACTTGTCTGAATCGCCACTAATTTATAGAACCTTTGTATTTCTCAGTGCGTACTCTGGATATGATGGAGGGACTTTGGTGGTCTGTTTTTTTAACAGGAGATCTGCAGCAAAGATGCGGAAGTTGTCTTGTGTGGAGGAACAGAGAACATGAGTCAGTCCCCTTTCTGTGTCCGGAACGTACGCTTTGGAACCAAGCTTGGATCAGAACTCCAGGTCTGGACCATGACACTTCTTAAATGACTTCTGCTAGTTATAGGAGTGATTTTAATAACTTAACTTTTTAAGAGAGAAAAAAACTAATTTTGATCCCAGTTTTGTTCATGGAATGCTGCCAAGATTTGTACAATTTAAATTACAGGCTGTTTCAAAACATGTTGGTTTTAGTGTTTGGATCCACATAGGATTCTACTTCACGTGTAGAAGAAACCACAGGGAAAGGTGGAGGAAGAAAAGAAGATTCATAAGTAATCTGAGTGACTAGACCTTTGCCATGGCTTGTGGGAGTTCTGCTTCTGGAGCAATGTCCATTGAATAGGTTTCCTCATCACATAAAGTACTGTGTCTGCATACATCTATTGATCCAAAGTGGTCAGAAAAAATCTTGACCTTCAACTCTGACAGCCATCCACTAAGAATAGCAACGGTGATAAACAATGACAGTTCATGGCCCTGCTCGTAGGAAAGGGCCAGTAGCACTCTATATTTCTTAGCATTTTCCAGGGGCTGGTAAGATGGCTCAGTATTAAGAGGGCCTGCTGTGCAAGCTTGAGGACCTGAGGTCAAGTCCCCAGCACCCACATTAAAAGGTAGCCATGGCTGCATGTGTCTTTAACCCTGGTGCTGGGGAATGGAAACCTGCAGATCCCAGGAATACTCTAGCAAGCCAGCCTTGCTAAAAGAGAGAGCCTCCACGTCCATGAGAGACCCTGTCTTAAAGGCATAAAATAAACAACTGTAAAGAGAGCTACCTGAAGTCTTCTTCTAGCCTCTGTGTGTGCACACACACACACACCCTCACACTCACATACATACACAACACACATACTACACACACATATGCACACACTAACTAATATAACAAATAAGACGTGGTCTTTTGGAAACTAAGGAATGAGACTTAGAGAACGTGAATATTTCAGACGTGGGATGTACTTAAGAACTCTCTCTGAGACAACAGCACCGGGATTATGGGCAGTGAGAGGAACATCATTCTCAGATGCTCTGATGCGATCTTTTCTGCTCCTTGGCAACCCTGTGTCTGGTTCTTCTCAGTCTAGTGATAACAAATAGAGCCAGCTGCACCTGTCACCGAAGGCCTCGGATGGAAAAGCCACACCCATGTGTTCATCCCTCCAGATCACGTGATAGTTTACTTAAAGGTGCTGCAGGAAAACTCCATAGAAGTACCCAATGTTGGGCTTCTCACCAGAGGATTCACTTGTAATTCTGGCCTAAACTCCTGTTGTACACTTAGAGTTGTGTATTTAGAGTGGCTTCAAATAAACATTGGTGAGACATTGGATATATATTTTTTTAATATTAGAGTTTCTTAATGTCCAAGAATCAAATATGAATAGAAATAATAAATGCAATTATTATATAAATCTAAAAAAAAAGTGACATGTTCCTTCCAAAGGTAGTGTTTTAACACATCCCTGCCTGAATGTCTTTACAGCTGGAAGATACTTTGTGGGTTGGATTAACAGATCGGCATGTTAAGCTCCCCATGGGAATGACTGCGGAGAACCTCGCTGTCAAGTACAGCATCAGCAGAGAGGACTGTGACAGATACGCACTGCAGTCCCAGCAGAGGTGGAAAGCCGGTGGGTAGAAAGAGAGAACGTAGGAAAGGTTTCATCCCACAGGTTATAGTGACCATACAGTCATGTGTTTTTAAAACTCATACCTTTGAAAATCACATTTCTGTTGTTTCTGTTGGTTGTAGATGATCAGGTAATTCTGTTACTGACAATTTCATATAGGATTTCTCTTGTGAAATAAGTTAATGATGCTTTTAAAACTACTATCGATTGGAGGTGAGGGGTGGGGATGGCTCACACCTGTAATCCCAGCACTTGGGAGGCAGAGGCAGGTGGATCTCTCTGAGTTCAAGGCCAGCCTGGTCTACAAAGCAAGTTCCAGGACAGCCAGAGCTATTACATAGAGAAACCTTGTGGGGCGGGGGGGGGGGACGGGATGGGGGGGACGGGGGACACGGGACAGGACGGGACGACAGTATTGAGGGCTGAAGAAAGATGGGTTATAGTAGTTAAGAGCACTGGCTGCTCTTGCAGAGGACTCATGCTTGGTTCCCAGTACCCACATAGCAGCTCACAACTGTATGTAGCTCTAGTTCCAGGTGATCCAATACCCTCTCCTGGCCTCCATGGGCACTGCATACATGTGGCATCCATATGGGCAAGACACATTCACGTAAAATAAATTTTAAAAAAAAATTTTAAGTGGTATTAGGGGGCGCTGAAGAGAGAGATGGCTTGGCAATTAAAAGCGAGTCCTGTATTTGCAGAGGACCCAGGTTCAGTTCCCAGCACCCACGTCACTTGGCTCACAACTGCCTGTAACTCGGGTTCCTTTGGCCTCCCTGGGTGCATTTGGTACGTAGACTCTCACATCGGCACACATACATACACATAAGTAATAAATTAATAACTAAAAACTGGTAAGAGAGAAAGCGGACTGTCACTTGGCCCAATCTGAACCTGAGGTTTTTGTCCTGAACTGGTCCTGTTTTCCATGGAACACCCTGAGGTATTTGACTCCCTCCACCAGAGGGAACTGCTTCTTAGAGCAATGGGGGCGAGGGTCTGTCTTGGGGTGTGCCAACTGTTAAGTGACATCAAGAGTAAAGCAGCCAGGCATGGCGGTATACGCCTTAAATCCCAGCTGAGGCGGTCAGATCTCTGTGAGTTCCAGGCTAGCCTAGTTTTCATAGTGATTTCCAAGCAATCCAAGGACTACAAAGTAAGACCCTGTCTCGGGGCAGGGAGGAGGGAACTAAACTGATATGTTTCCCTGACTCACCTTGTTGCAGAAACAATACAGTCCCAAGTAGATAATTGGCCTTTCCCATGAGCCATATCCTAATCATACAGAGAGGAGATCTGTCTGCTGCTGCAGAATGACCAGCTGGGTGTCTTCGGATGCCTCCTTCTCCCCTTCCTCATTGTATCTGACTTGGATAGTTAGCCTAGGACCCTGAGTCTACTGCCTCGTGACACACACTGCTGTCCCGATTCTCCAGAATGAGCGGCAGGACAACGGTTGGCTTAAGCTTGAAGGAATGTGTCAATCCTCTGAGAAAGAATTTAATTGAGCTATTATTATTATTATAACCCAATGGAAATTCTTTTTTTTTTTAAAGATTTATTTATTCATTCATTCTTTTATTTAGTATGCATGTACGCCTGCATGCCAGAAGAGGGCGCCAGATCTCATTACAGATGGTTGTGAGCCACCATGTGGTTCCTGGGAATTGAACTCAGGTCCTCTGGAAGAACAGCCAGTGCTCTTAACCTCTGAGCCATCTCTCCAGCGCCCCCCCCCCAATGGAAATTCTTATTGGGGGATGTTTTTGATGTACTGAGGATGAAGTCGATCCATTCAGAGGAATCAGTGGAACGGAGCTGGGGCCATCCAGCTCATCTCAGTTTAAGTTGTTTTTAATAGGCACTCATAGTCCAGAGGGCACCGAGCCATCTCATGGATTTCTAATTCCATTTGGAGAAGGTATCTGACCTCAACGAAGTCAGTTATTCACAGACCACCTATAAGCTAGAGATAATAAAACCTAACCTTCCTGCTTCTCAGACAGGAAGAGTCAAACTAAATAAGGGCAGATAAGAGGAGGATTTTTGGTTTTGGTTTTCCAACTGAACTATGATATCTGAGTTCAGATGAAGGGCTGTCACGTGACTCAGCGGGTAGGAATGTTGCTGCACAAGCATGATGACCTGAGTCTGAAACCCCAGCTGTGAAAGCTGAGCATGGCCACACTCCAGCCTTGGAAGAAGAGACAGGGATGCTGGAAACTAGCGGGCTGGCCAGCCTAACCAAAATAGTTAGCTTCATGTTCAGTGAGAGACACTCCCTTGAGGGAAGAGGGCAGAGAGTGAGAGGAGGATGTCAGGGTACCTCAGGTCTCTGTGCAAACATGCATGTATACACATGCTTAACACACACACACACACACACACACACACACACACACACACACACACGTAATTGGAAGCTTTTCTGTGTCCTGCCTGGCCCCGCTGGAGCTTATAAAATAATCACTCAGAGGCTTAATAGTAATTACAAACTGTTTGGTCTATGGCTCAGGCTTATTGCTAGCTAGCTATTACATCTTAAATTAACTCATTTCTATTAATCTATGGATCACCACGTGTCTCATGACTTTACCTGTGTTCTGTTACATCTTGTTCCTCTGGCAGCTCGCACTGACTCCCCTGACTTCTCTTCTTCCCATAGCTTTGTTTATATTTCCCACCTGGCTATAACTTGTCTTGCCACAGGCCAAAGCAGCTTCTTTATTAACCAATGGTAGCCACACATATTCACAGCATACAGAAAGACCATCCCACAGCACACACGTGCATACACACACACACACACACACACACACACACACCCTGAATGGTAATTTCAAAAAGGTGCAGACTCACTGTGTAGACTTCTAGTGATATGTCAAATTCTCCAAAGGGAAAGCAGTTTCCTAAGAAGAAGGGACTGAAGAAAGGGCCCTCTGAGCGAGTAGAGACAGTGAGTTGATAGATAGATAGGGCTCCCCTGGCTTCTCGCCTTTCACGGTTGCACTCTGATGGTCGTCTTTCACTATTTCAGCGAATGAAGCTGGCTACTTTAACGAGGAAATGGCACCCATCGAGGTGAAGACCAGGAAAGGAAAGCAGATGATGCAAGTGGATGAGCATGCTCGGCCGCAGACGACCCTGGAACAATTACAAAAGCTCCCACCAGTGTTCAAAAAAGACGGGACGGTCACCGCCGGGAACGCCTCGGTGGGTCACAGCGTCCGCCGCTACTCATGCCAAACGACTGTGAAGCGCCTTCCAGACATGTCTAGACACTTCCTAGCCTTTAGTTGTTCAGCTTACACCGGTAGTGATTATATTTTGTTAGTTTGGGTTTTCATAGTCTACCACAAAACCTGGTAGCCAGGGACCCTGGTAAACTGATTTCTTTGTCTTTTCAGTATGTTGAAAGGAAATCCTCCTGGTTTATGATGTTAGTTCTCAGACCTCATACCTTTTCTTTCTCACATAATGATTCGTCAGATTTCTTTTTACATCTACACATATCTGATGTTAAGATTTTAATTTTTTTTAAATTTTTTTGTGTTTCTTCCTGTTGTCCGTTGGTGAAGTTTTACTCGATGTTTAAATCATCTCTGAAGTCCCCAGGGTCCTACGGTACTTCCATCGGCATCCCACACATTGTCGGCACTTCCTCTGCGTGGCCCTGACCCTAATTCTACTCTGCGATCTACTGCACCGTTAGCGCAAACCTTGATTAAGTTGCTTCTTTTGCTGGTTTTGTTTTTAAGGGGGTGTCGGATGGTGCTGGAGCTGTTATCATAGCCAGTGAAGATGCCGTCAAAAAACATAACTTCACACCACTGGCCAGAGTCGTGGGCTACTTCGTGTCTGGATGTGATCCCAGTATCATGGGTATTGGTGAGTTTATCGTGAAAACGGTTCTGTTCTATTACTAGAGTTAGGTCTGTTTGGACATTCAGAGTCGTGGAAAAACAACCAAATCAAGATCCCTGGTGGAATCACTTGGATCATCTTTATGAATAACTATCCTACCCACAACAGGACAACCAAGACCATGCAAACCCTCCAGGGGCAGAGGTCATAGTGTACTGTCTGTCTGGGGTATTTAAAAGTCATCACACAGAGGGGCTAGAGAGGGTGTGGGGGTTAAGAGCGCATACTGCTCTTTGCAGATCCAAGTTCAGTTCACAGCATCCATGTCAGGTGGCTCACAACTGCCTATAATTCCAGCTCTCGAAGAATCTGATTTTCCTGGCCTCCATGGGCATTCTACACACACACACACACACACACACACACACACACACACACACACACACACACACAGAGAGAGAGAGAGAGAGAGAGAGAGAGAGAGAGAGAGAGAGCATGTGCACATATAAACACACAATTAAAAATAAATTTTAAAAATCAACACAGAAAATAATAATGAGTGCTGGAGTTGTAGCTCAGCGGTGGAGCCCTTGTATAGTATGCGTGAGACTTTGGGCTTGGTCCCCAGCACCTTGGGAAAGGAAGGAAACAAATTACACATGAAGCCGTGATGTGGATTAGAGATGCCTGCTCAGGGAGCCGGAACCAAAGCTCCACAGTCTCTAGTGAATCTCACTCAGTCTCCCTTACAACTCCAGCCAGACTTCCTGGTCAATGAGAAAATTGAGGGCTCGCGGAGTTCCAAACCAGAAAAGGGTAGAGCAAACACGTGCCTCTGGGACTCTCTCAGGAAGTCACCATTAGGCCGGTGACATCCCCTGGCTCCGCCCAGCCCCCTTAGCAAACTGAACTATAAGCAGCTGACAGGTGGCAGGCACAGCAGGAGGAGATGTGAAATTGCTGATATTCTTCCGGCCAAGACTGTTTTTATTAATTAGAAAAGGAACAAAGGATATGTGAGCATGGTGGTGTACATGTAACTCCAGCACTCAGGAAGCTGAGGCAGGAGGATTGCAAGTTCCGGTGCAGCCAGGGTTACATAGCAAGACCTGTCTCCTAAAAAGAAAAAGAGAGAGAAAGGAAAGAAGAGAAAAAAAAAACAAAACACTTTTTCCTAAATACACAGACACTGAGAACTCCAGGCAATGCAAAATTTTTAATTTTCTGTTCACTCTCTCTCTTTCTGTATGTGTACACACACACACACACACACACACACACACACACACACACATGCACACAAATCACAGCCTGTATGTCAAGGTCAGAGGACACTTTTAAGTCAGCTCTCTCGTTCCACCTTGTGTGTTCTGGAGATCCGACTCAGGCCATGAGGCTTGACAGCAAGCCCCCACATCCACTGAGCCCTCTCACGGACCCAGTGAGGAGAGTTCTAGTCTTCTCTCTCACCTTCAAGGAAACAAGCCAATTAGGTGTCCACTGCACACAGGAGGCTGGTGCTCTGCATTCCACCCTCAGCCCCAAGTAAGGTGAGGCCTTCCTCCTCACAGTACGGATTTCAGATTCTTGACAGACCGAAGAGTTTTCTATGAGTGTGGGCCTTTTTTTTTTTTTTTGGTTTTTCGAGACAGGGTTTCTCTGTGTAGCTTTGCGCCTCTCCTGGATCTCGCTCTGTAGACCAGGCTGGCCTCGAACTCACAAAGATCCGCCTGCCTCTGCCTCCCAAGTGCTGGGATTAAAGGCGTGCGCCACCACCGCCTGGCGAGTGTGGGCCTTTGGTTTTTAAGATGACCGTCAGGATGGAGGGAGGATAATGTGTTGCTGCCATGTCAGAGCTTCAGGTCCTGCTCAGATGGCACCGTGACTCCTGGGGATTAAGTCATCTCCCGGCTGTGCTGGCAGCCAAGCCCTTCAGACCAGGCTTCCCTCTGGGAAGAATTACTAGGAAACAAGTCTGGCCTGTTCGTACCTTCTTATCTTTCATTGTGTATCTCAAGTTTGTGTCAGCAACTGTAGGAAATTCTGACACTGCTAAAGTCAGGGGGTATTTTTTTTTTTTTTAATGTTATGGACTTAAAAGCTACATATGATCAGAAAAAAAAAAGAGTTTTTACCTTGGAAATAGAAGGTAGCCTGAAAAGTGAACCGTCTGTGGAGTGAAATGGCATTCATCATATCACACCCACAGCACCGGTTCCCACCCTAAGTGTTCCTCAAAACTTTGTTTCAGCGGGTCTGTCATCTGAGGTGGGTGTTTCTGCTTTTGATTTCTGAGTCCTTGGGTACTTTGACGAGTGATTCAATTTCTCTGGTTTCAATCAGTAGTTCTTTTATAGTTGTTTTTCAGTTGAGCCTCATTTAATGGGATTTGCTGGGTTAGCAGTAACTGCTGAACAAAGAAATTGTTTTCCTCGCTTCAGACGCCGGGCCTGGATGCTGAGTAGTGCCCCTGTGGAAGAGCCCATGCCAAGGGTCTCTCAGGGTCAGGTGCCTGTGCCACCTACAAGCTTGTCTGTCCCGTAGTGTGGGGTTAGACAGGGTAACCTGAGGACCTGTTCCGGGTGATAAGCAAGAAGAACAGGTTGAACTTCCAGCGGGGCTGGCTCGGCAGCCCAGTCTGTGAGAACAGTAATTCCTCACTTCTGCAGGCTCCTAACATGTAGCCATTCACAACTCCGCAGAATAGCAGTCACCAGGGAAAAGGAGGAACCGGGACTTGACAGGACTGGTCGCTTCTCAAGGAAGCACAAAGCTGTAGGAACACACTGCTTCTGGAACTTGCCGGGAGTGCGGTGGTAGAGGGGGATGGATGGGATTTGGAAGCTCACTGAGCTGAATGGAGCAACTGTAGCTTCATTTTTTTTTTGGGTTTTTTTTTTTTCGAGACAGGGTTTCTCTGTGTAGCTTTGCGCCTTTCCTGGAGCTCACTTGGTAGCCCAGGCTGGCCTCGAACTCACAGAGATCCGCCTGGCTCTGCCTCCCGAGTGCTGGGATTAAAGGCGTGCGCCACCAACGCCCGGCTTTGGCTTCATTTTTATCAATGGTTTTAGTGCTTAAAAAGACAAAAGTCAGGGACCTGGAGAGGTGGCTCAGTGGTTAAGAGTTCTGGCTGCTCTTCCAAAGGACCTGGGTTTAATTCCCAGCACCCACATGGTAGCTCACAACCATCTTTAACTCCAGTTGCAGGGGATCTGATGACCTCTTCTAGACTCCATGGGCCCCAGGCACACACATGGTACACAGGCATACGTGCAGGCAAGCCAGCCATCAACATAAACTAAAAAAGAAGACCAAGGTCGGGGGTGGAGAGATGGCTCAGTGGTTAAGAGCATGTACTGTTCTTACGGGACCCAGGAACAGTTCCCACATCCATGTAAGAGCTCACGACTGCCTGTCGGTCCAGCTCCATGAAGATCCAGTGCCTCTGTGGGCGCTGCATTCGTGTGCGCAAACCCACACTCAGACACACACACATACACGTAATTAAATTTTTTTCAGAAGACAAAAGTTAACCCATTCAAAGAACTTCTTAAAATATTAATTTAATATTTTTATTTCATGTATATAGATGTTTTGCCTGCCTGCATGTCTAACCTGTATCATGCATGTCTATATAACACCTGCATGCCTACTGCCTGTGGAGGTCAGAAGAGGGTATCAGATTCCCCTGGAACTGGAGTTATGAACAGTTGTGAGCCAACATGTGTGCGTTGGGAACTGAACACGGTTCCTCTGCAAGAGCAGCAAGTGCCTTAAACCGCTGAGCCACCACCCCAGCCCCTCACAGAATTTTTTAATTTTTAAATGAAGTCCCACAGCTTTCAATGGTAAAAGCTAGAACTAGAAATAAGGTCTTCTGTTTAAGAATGTAAGCCTTCCTGAGTCTCAGTAAATAAACAGAAGTGGGGGGGGGAGGTACTTTCCCCAGAGGGGTCTGGCAAGGGCCAGACTATGGCCTAGAGGATGTCTCTAGACTCTAAGTCTTGCGGACAGGGAAGAGGACACTGTCTCAGTTAGCCTGACAGACTAAGGCCTGCTGGTCTTCTTGCGGACAGGGAAGAGGACACTGTCTCAGTTAGCCTGACAGACTAAGGCAGGCCTGCCGGTGTTCTTGGAGACAGGGAAGAGGACAATGATGTCTCAAACCATTAGCTGTTTGTCTCTTCAACCATTATGGGCTAGTGATCCCGCTATTTCATTATAGTGATGAAAAGCCGACTAACAATCCCCTAAGCATGCCGGGTAACTGATGCTTTACTGTTTACTCCATGTTAGTTGCCATCCTACCCTAGTTCCTAGTGAGTCCTGTTCCCCTCCGGAACCACACGAGCCAGGCCTCCACTGTCTGTGTTTCAACACTCTTCCAGAACCCACCAGGCCGGCCCATCAAGCTCTGTCTACGGTATTCAGCAGCTTTCCCAGCCCAGAGTCCCAAATTTTTCCACATTCTCCCCCGGCCTCTCCCCCATCACCACCACCACCACCAAATAAGCAAACAAACAACAACAGAAGAAAAAAAAAACAAACAAAAAAACAGTTCCAAAGGCTTGGGAAGCACATGGTCAGGGTTATCACAGCAACAGCCCCAACCAACATCTGTAGTTCTGTAGTATTAGTTATCTCGTTGCTATGACAGAATACCTAACCATAAGAAAACTGAAGGAGGAAGGCGTTATTTTTGGCTGTCAGTTCAAGTCCATCATGGCAGCAGGAACTTCAGGCAGCTGGCCACATGATGTCTGCCATCAGGAAACCGAGAGAGGAATGCTAGAGCTGGGCTCACTTTCTCTTTCTTATTCCAAGGCACCAGTGGTTGAATGGTGCCACCCACCATTAAGGCGGGTCTTCCCTCCTCAGTTAACCTCATCTAAATCATCTCTCGCAGGCGAGCCGAGAGGCCGACCTTGTCTACTGGCTGATCCCTCACAGATGTGTTTCCTAGGTGACTCTAGATCCTGTCAAGTTGGTAGTCACTATTAACCATAATACGACTCAGCCATTTTCATGTTCGGACATGTAAAGGATCTGGAGTTAGAGTCCAGTAAGTCCGCAGCCATTCAGAACTGCATTTTAAACTGGACCATGGTATCCGAATGGTCACACTTGCTAAGCAAACTGGTCCAAAGAGCCTTCTCATTGGAAGAAACCAGTTACGGGATGCTCAGCCACTTGACTTCAAAGCAGAATTTTTCTGATGAGTCAGTTACACACTTTCATCCTCAAAGGATAAGTAGAGAAGGAAATCGTCGCTAGGCAGACATCTTGCCTTTTGGAAAAAGCATTCATTGTTAGAACTTCTGGAAATATCAGCAGACATGGGAGCCAATGTTACTTTTCAGGCCTGGTTAGGTCGGTTTGCATTTCTTGATTTATGGGCTGTTGTTACCTCACTTACTATCGGAGTTAGAAATGGTTCTTCCCTCAAGACCTTTTCCCTGAGTGTCCCGCAGCTCCCTGTCTGCCAGGTTTATGGAGATGCTACTGTGTTCCCTGCCTTTTATCCAAATAGGCTGAAGGTTCGAGGTGAACGAATGGGTATAGTTTCCACCCTAGAACACGTGGTCTGCCTGGTCATTTGAGATCAGTCTAATCTGTAACTGACTGTAAATCCTGCATAAGGCCCCTGACTGGTTTAGAGTCCTAAAGCCAGACAGACTGTCTCATGTGGGTCGCTCAGCCACAGTCGGCCGCTGTCAGCTTTTCACACTTGCCCCCCTTTCTGACACGTGATCATTTCCTTGTATGTTATAGGAGGAGGAGTTTTGTTCTGGGAGGTAAGTTCTGACTGTATAAACAGGCTGGTCTCAAACTCACAGCCCTCCCACTTTAGCCTCCTGAGGGTCGGGATTACAGGTGTGCCCCACACCACCGGCTCACGAAGTCTGGCGTGTGAGTAACAAGAGGACATACGTCGCTGTCTAAATGCCTTTATTCTTATACAGGCCCAGTCCCTGCTATCAGTGGAGCATTGAAGAAAACTGGACTGAGTCTGAAGGACATGGACTTGATAGACGTAAGTGTTTTCTTCTCACAGTGGGAAGAAGCCACCGACTTTTATCGCATAAACGGTTTAGCATGGTCTCTTGTACCTCTTCTTTGAATGCTCTCAACTTTCCCACGTTCTCCACCCACACATGTGCTGACGAGGCATGCTTTGTGTTGGTGTGTTCCTCACTGTGCTAAAGTGTTGTACTTTACTTGTTTTGTGATCTGTGTATGTGTGTGTGCATGTATGTGCAGGCATAGGTTGTATTGGTTTTTTCCCCTTCATGTCTTCCTACCTTATTTTTTTGAGATGGGAATCTCTCCTTGAACCTAGTGCTCACCAATTTGGATAAACTGACTAGTCGACAAGCCTGGAGGGATCCTCCCATCTCCACCTCCCCACTGGGATTACCCAAATGTGCTGCTACAGCCAGCTTTTCACCTGGGAGGTGGAGAGCTAATTAAGGTTCTTACAGTATTTTATCACCTGAGCCGTCTCCCCAGCCCCACGTACTTCGAGTGATTCAAGCACTCTGATCTCTCCTGCTAAAGTCCTGGGAACTTTTGCTCCAAGAGTAGCTTTTAAAAATGGTAATCGTTAGTAGAACAAAGACATCTTAGCATTTGGCTTAATTAAAAGAAGGGTTGTAGCCAAGGACTACATATAACAAGATCTTGTCTCAGAAAAAACCCTGAAATAAGCAGGTGTGTTGGTACAGGCCTTTAATCTCAGCACTGGAGAGCCTGAGACAGGTGATTCTCTGTGAGTTCCAGGCTAGCCTAGTCTACTAGTGAGACTACCTCAGAAAACAAACTAACAACAAAATACCAAAATCATACTAACCGTCAAGAGCCAATGAAGAAAATTCTTAATGACAGACTATAAATGTCCCATATTTGGGAAATACTGAGAATTGTAGGTAAACAGATGCTGTTTGGCATTAAGAAGCAATATAACAAAGGGAATCTCTATTTTAAATTAATAGAGAAGGACTAGGTACATGGATGATTGTCTCTGTAATAACCCCTCACCCCAGAAACCAAGTTTTAAGAAAAATAAGTATTACTTCCCTCTTCATTAGCTTTCCACTCTGAGACTCAAAGGGGCTGCTTAGTTATCATTTTTAATCAGCAAGCTACCACTACATTTCTGACTTAACACTTACTTAGCTGCCGAGCCAGAGCATCCTGCCATGCAGCTTGTGCTCATCTCTGGATGTATAGATGCTCAGGACGGAGCCTGACACACTGTGTCCGTGTCCCGTGTCCATCTGTGTGTGTGTGTGTGTGTGTGTGTGTGTGTGTGTGTGTGTCCCGCTTCAGCAGCCTGCTTTCACAGCATATTCTAGATCCTGCCATCGCTCCTGGGGAATGACTATGTAATAAGGGTGGGTCAGACTCCATTTTGGGAGAGTATAAAAATCTAGTAGGAACCAGAAGGAGATTGAAATTTGACCCCAACTCGGTAACAATGGCCTTCTTTCCCATCAGTTTTCTCTGTGGAATTCCTGAGCTGAGATCATATGAAAATACAGTGCTGTAGGCCAAGCACCGCCATTCTCGTGGGCAGCTGACAGGTGTCACCGAGATGTGAGCCGAGCTTGGCACACTGCCACACCTAACACAGTTACTAATCCCTGCGCCTGAGGCAATGATGGACTATTCTTGCCTGTCAGTCTTCCTGGAAGGACGGCTCTTAGTACTAGGTAGTAGTGGCCACTTAGGGCATACTCGCTGTGTGTTAGGAAATACACGTAGACACTTTCTAACCATGACTTTATTTAACCTGGAAAATGAATTGAACTTTGCTATGGAAATTCAAGGGTAAAAGGGCACCAAAAATACATCCAAGGTCACATCCTAATAAATGATCCAGTGGAGACTGGAACCTTCCATCTGGCTCTTAGACCTCTGGGCTCTCTACAGTATCTAGTCCCTCGAGTACGTGTCTATTTGTAAGAGTATTGTAGATAGCTTTTCTTTAAGGAATGCTTTTGATCTGAAGTGTCGTTTAGTAAATATACAACTTTTTTTTTTTAGAGGTACATTTTGCCTATAAAGCCCAGACGGGCCTCTAACTTGGAATCTTCCCATCTTAGCCTCCCAATTAGCTAGAATTAGAGGTGTGTGCCACTGCGCCCAGCTCTATCCCATTTTTAAGCCTTACATATTTTGTAAAGGAAGATAATTCTATATAACCTTAAACATGATTATGTTGACAGATAATAACAAAAGCTACCCTGTGTGCTTGCTCGCTCTTTCTCTCTCTCTCTCTCTCTCTCTCTCTCTCTCTCTCTCTCTCTCTCTCTCTCTCTCTCACACACACACACACACACACACACACACACACACACACTCCTGAGGACCTACAGTCTTTATGTGGAGTGATTGAGGATAAATTGAAATAACCTTGTGTGCTGATTGAAATAAGAAGAGATGGGAAGTAGCTGTCCACAGGACTGGGTCTTCTTGTTAGAAACTAGCTTGTAAGTAATGAGTCTGTGGGTTTTAACTCTCTTCTAAGGTGAATGAAGCTTTTGCTCCCCAATACTTGGCTGTTCAGAAGGCCTTGGATCTTGACCCCAGTAAAAGTAATGTCAATGGAGGTGCCATAGCCCTGGGTCACCCACTGGCTGCATCTGGATCCAGAATCACCGCACACCTGGTTCACGAATTAAGGTACTTGCTAGAATTTGTTGCATTTCGGACATGCCATTTTTTTTTTTTTTTGGAAGACATTTCTTTTATCATTTTATGCGTAAGAGTGTTTTGCCTGCATGTATGTATATGTACCATGTATGTGCTTGGTGCCCGGAGAGTTCAGAAGAGGGAATTGGAGTTACAGATGGTTGTAAGCTCCCATGTGGGTGCTGGGAATTGAACCTAGGTTCTGTGAGAGAGCAGCCAGTGCTACTGAGCCATCTCTCTGGGCCCCAAATGTGGCATATTTTTTTTTATAGAAACCCATGAGTTTAGGCTTTCTCAACACAGTCCTGTTTTTCCTTTTTCATATCCCCTGTACTGGTTCCGACCAGAAACAAGTTATTTGGGAGATACTTTGCATTGGGCATTGCAGAAGAGCTGGTCAGTTTGTTCATGACCCTGCATTTAGGACCCACACTCTTTCCGGCATTTGTTGTACAAGCAGACAGTGAGTGCTCAGTGAGGGAGCCATGCACATCAGGCCACCCTGGTGCTGGAGCCCACCAGTGAGGCCCGGCTTCTATGGCTCTGCATTTCAGTGTCGACAGCTGTAATAAGATAAACTTATTTAATAAATCAAAATACTGAGAAGGTTCAGATGTAGATGCCACTCTTAGGCGGAGCTGGGGAGGACTCCTGTGACCTGGTGATCCCTGAGATGGCAATCATCAGTGATTGACACTGGGTACTCCTGTGACCTGGTGATCCCTGAGATGACAATCAGTGATTGGCACTGGGTACTCCTGTGACCTGGTGATCCCTGAGATGACAATCAGTGATTGACACTGGGGACTCCTGTGACCTGGTGATCCATGAGATGTCAATTATCAGTGATTGACACTGGGGACTCCTGTGACCTGGTGATCCATGAGATGACAATCAGTGATTGACACTGGGGACTCCTGTGACCCGGTGATCCATGAGATGACAATTGTCAGTGATTGACACTGGGGACTCCTGTGACCCAGTGATCCATGAGATGACAATCAGTGATTGACATGAAAAATAATGCTTGGATAATTTCTCAAGGTTGCACAGATCAAGACTGAGGAATGAAAACAGATGGCCTAATTCTTTATGAATAGGGCGTGATCCCTTTCTAAATGACCTGCGCCTTGTGTAGATAAACTACATTCGTTGCGTTTTCTCCACAGTGACACAGGAGTCTGAAGTCCTGCTCAGTGTTGCTCCCCTCCTCCTCGCCCCCCATCTGTGTAAAGGACCCCTGCACTGGCTGCTTGCCCTCGGCCTGCCTCAGCCCATGTGTTCCTTTCCCGCCCTCTGTCCTGAAACCGCCCGCCTTCTTCTTACACTGTCTCCCTTGTGTGTTACTTTTTGTGATTCATTTCTTAATAAGAATATTCTGCTTTCTGAACTCTTTTATCTATTGTGACCATAAATCAAAATTAAGGATTGGGGAAGGGCCTTGGAAGATAAGCTGGTTAAGAATGACTATTAATACTGTTTAATTAATCAGTCTAACTGTTTTTAAATAGTGGGGTTTTTTTTCATAAATGGATTTTTTTTTACATTTGTGTGTGTTGCACATATGTATGGAGTATGCACATACCACAGCGTGTGTATTGAGGTCAGAAGACAGCTTGCAGGGAAATGGGTCTCATCTTCCACCATGTGGGTTCTAGGGATTGAACTTCAGTCATTAGGCTTGATGGAGAGCTCCTTTACCTGCTGAGACATTTGACCTACCCCGATAACAATTTTTTTTATTCTTTCTTAGGCGTCGAGGTGGGAAGTATGCAGTGGGATCAGCTTGCATCGGGGGTGGTCAAGGCATTGCCCTGATCATTCAGAACACAGCCTGAAGAGATCACAAGCACAGTGCCCACCCTTACTTGGCCAGGCCACAGAACAGGTGGCCAGGTGACCTTCGGGGCAGCACTACTGAGACAGTGAATGCATTTGGCCAAGCCTTGAGGAGGCGAAATGCAGTAGGTTCTGCCCACTTCCTACCTGCCTAACATGCTGCGTTAGAATCAGAACCCAACCGCCGAAGGCCTTAAAAGAAACGGTGTCTTTGTCAATAGCCACCACTGTATGCCTTATATAATACAACTACAAACTGAATAAATGTTGTCTTAACTTCAGCTAATCTTTCCTTGTTGTGTTTTTTAATTGCATAAGATGTCTCATTTTATCCATTTTTAAGTGTGCAGTTCAGTGGCATGGAGGACATTCACAACATTGTGAAATAGCATCCCCACCCATCTTCAGAACCCTTTCATCTTGGACAGCGGAAACAGCTTCCTTTTTAAAATGTATTATTTATTTTATTTTATTTTTTTATAATTTATTTTTAATTTTATTTGAATTGGTGCTTTTGCCTGCATGTATGTCTATGTGAAGGTGTCAGATCTTGGAGTTACAGACAGTTGTGAGCTGCCATGTGGGTGCTGGGAATTGAACCTGTGTCCTCTGGAAGAGAAGTCAGTGCGCTTAACGGCTGAGCCATCTCTCCAGCCCCTAAAATGTATTATTTTTAGTGTGTGTGTGTGTGTGTGTGTGTGTGTGTGTGTGTGTATGAGTGTGCACGTGCCCACGCAGACCAAAAGAGAGTCTCGGGTCTCCTGGAGCTGAAGTGAAGGCACAGGCAGTTGTGAGTTGCCCAGTGTGGGACCTAGGAACAGGACGCTGGTCCTCTCAAAGGGCAGCGGCTGCTCCTAACCACCAAGACTCCTCTCAGCCCCTGTTCCCATTTTAAAGAACGACTCCCAATTCCCCTCTCACGGCCCCTGGCAGCCACCATTCCACTTTCTGTCTCTGTATTTCACTGCTCTGGGAACCTCATGTGCGTGAACTCGGTGCTGGTCCTTTTGTAACTGTCTTATTTCAGTTAGCATAACACCCTCAAGATTCACCCCTAGCCGGGTGGTGGTGGTACACACCTTTAATCCCAGCACTTGGGAGGCAGAGGCAGGCAGATCTCTGTGAGTTCGAGGCCAACCTGGGCTACAGAGTGAGTTCCAGGAAAGGCGCAAAGCTACACAGAGAAACCCTGTCTCGAAAAACCAAAAAAAAAAAAAAAAAAAAAAAAAAAAGATTCACCCCTGTTGTAGCGCGTGTCAGGATTTCCAAATCTTTAAGCCCAAATATTCCTATGTGTGTATCATATTTAACCATCACTAACGTCACTGTTGCTGGGGCTCCGACTGCCATCAGTTACAACCCAGCACCATTCTCTGCCCTTGCTCCAGCTCCTACATCAGGTTGTCCCCTTACCTTCCTCACCGGCATCTTCATCTTAAGCATGCCTTGTCCTCACTGCTCTTAGATCCCACAAATGTGCCTGCTTTGAGTTCCTAGTTCCTGAAACAATCAGAAAGCCAGGCATTCTCTTGGATTCCAGACTCAGCAGCAAATGTCCTCAGGTCTTCTTCCAGGGGCATATCTCAGGACTGTTGTCCTGCAGAACCTCTTGCCTGGACTCCTGTGGTGGTCTGAATGAGAGTGGCCCCCCATAGGCCCATATGTTTGAATACTTGGTCCCCAGATGGTGGAACTGTCTAGGAAGGATTAGAGCTACGGCCTTTCTGGAAGAGGTGTATCACTAAGGGTAGACTTTGAGGTTTCAAAAGCCCACTCCCAGTTAGCTCTCTCTACCTTGTGCTTGTGGATCAGATGTAAGTGCTCAGCTACTGCTCCAGTTCTATTCTTGCCTGCTGCCATGCACCCCGCCATGAGGGTCATGGACTCCAAAACCCTCTAGAGCCATAAGACCCCAAAATAAACGCTTTCTTTAATTAGTTGCCTTGGTAATGATGTTTTGTCACAGCAACAGAAAAACAACTAAGCTCTACCTCCCCCAAGAACTCCATTCTTTTCTATTTTCACTAATTCTCCAAGAAGCCACCAAAGACAACCTTTAAAGGATCTATCAGGTCACCCTCCAGCTTCAAACCCCAAAACAGCTTTCTGTCACACTTGGCATAATATCCAGACTACTGCCTTGGAGACTCTCACTTGGAAGTTCTCAGTCCTTAGGGTGGCCTGACCCCTGCTTCTCTCACAGTCCTTCCCTTCTTTGGGCCGCCCACGCCACACTACTTCATGCTCTGGATCTTGGTGTTGAATTGCCCTGTCTTCTAAATTGCTATAGCCTCTAGCTGCCAAGCCCACAGACCTGCTCATCCTAAAATTCTCATATGCTCCTTTCTCAAGCTGGGTCTCTGTCCCTGTCATTTTCTCTCCCTGTGACCCTCCACGAGAGCTGTTTTTGCATTTGTATTGACCTCCCAGTCTCCGTTCATTCTCTAGACTGTGTGCTCTTGTGGGCAAAGAGTTTATGCATCGAGCACAGGGCCTGGTACACACTGAAACATGATGGGTAGATGATGTTTGGAGATGGGCTGCCAACCAGCTCCCAAATCATGACACAGAGGTTTACTATTAGTTACAAATGCTAAACCTTAGCTTAGGCTTGTTTCTTGCTAGCTCTTATAACTTAAATTAATCTGTTTCTCTTCATCTACGTTTTGCCTCGGGGCTTTTTACCTGTCTTTCATTCTGTATGTCCTACTCTGTGTCTGACTGGTTGGCTCCAGGGATCTCCTTCTCTTTCTCCCTCATTCTCTTCTTGATACTTTCCTACTTTCCAAGCCTAGATTCCTCTTCCTACTTATTCTCTCTTTCCCCAGCCCTGCCTATCCCTCCTCTGCCTCACTATTGTCCATTCAGCTTTTTATTAGACCAATTAGGTGCCTTAGGCAGGCAAGGTGAAATACCAATACATCTTTACATAATTAAACAAATGCAGCATAAATAAATGTAACACATCTTTACATGGTTCAACAAGTGCAGCATAAACAAATGTAACACACCCCTACATAGTTAAAGAAAGATTCCACAACATAAACAAATGTAACACACTTTTACACAGTTAAAGTAACATTCCACAACATGAACAAATGTAACTCACCTTTACACAGTTAAAGTAACATTCCACAACATGAACAAATGTAACACACTTTTACACAGTTAAAGTAACATTCCACAACATGAACAAATGTAACACACCTTTACACAGTGAAAGTAACATTTTACAGCATAAACAAATATAACACACCTTTACACAGTTAAAGTAATATTCCACAGCATAAACAAATGTAACATATCTTTGCCTAGTTAAAGGAATATTCCACAACATCCGGTTTCTTCCCTCTGGCACCACCATGCCATCCAGATTTGGGAAAATCCAGAAACTTTGGACCAATGTGAAGCCACGTCTTGGGTGCATGGGTACACACTGGAAGCAACCTGGAAGCTGGGGTGCTGCTGATGGCATGTGTCACCAGAGGATCAGCTTAGACAAACATCATCCAGGTGACTCTGGAAAGCTGGTAGGAGGCGTTACCAGTTAAAGAAGAACCGGAGCTTTCACCCAAACGATGCTGATAAATTGTGGGCATTGGTCAGGAACAGACACATTTTGTTAAATGGTGCCAAAACAAGACTAAAGCTACCCCTATCACTGATGTGGTACGATCAGGCTACTGTGTCATTCTGGGGAAGGGAAAGGGGAAAGTCCACTAGGCAGCCCATCATTGAAGCTGCTTTTTCAGCAGGAGGACTGAGGAAAAGGTTAAAGGTATTGGGGTAGCTGTGTTCGGTTGGCTTGAAACCACACAGGAAAGTTAATTAAATGACAATAAATTCTTCTGAGGGAGGAGAAGAAAGAGAGAGAGAGAGAGAGAGAGAGAGAGAGAGAGAGAGAGAGAGTTCCAGGCATTGTCATGCACACCTGTAATGCTAACACTTGGGAAGTGGAGGCAGGATGATCGAGGATAAAGTGTTCAAGGTCACCCTTGGCTGCAGAACAAGTTCAGGGCCAGCCTGCACTACATGAGACTGTCTCTCAGAAAAAGAAAGGAAAAGAAAGTTTCCCCCAGACTTTTCAGTAGTCAAGGAGCTGCCCTTACATGGTTTACAGAGTACCACAGAAGTATGTGTTTGTGTGTCTGTCCGTGCCCATACATGTCTGTACAGTTTGAAAGATAGGTGGGTGGGGGACTGAGGGCAAGTTCAAAGGTGTTTGTTGCCTGGCTCTGCGGGTCAGCAGGAAACAATGAGGTGATTGCAAGCAGTGACCCTTTAGCGTGCTGTTGATAAGAAGAGCTGGGGAGAAAGCCAAGTGTGTCAGAGTTTGCCCAAAGGTCAAGCATAGAATTTATCACACAAACCATATCACTTCTGAAATGTGGAAGCAAAGCTTAATTACACTGGGGTAATGACTGTAAATTGGCATGATGCCAGGCAAAACAGGACATAGAGATACCCCACTTTTAATTAAGTCAAAGTGGATTACTGTGAGTACTCTGCCTCAGCTCCAGAGAACTGAGCACATACACTCCATGTAGGTATGCATTGTCGGGTGGGAGCACTTGTCCAGGTACTTCTCTCGGGGTGGTGACTTTTGAGCAAACACTTGAAAGCCATGAGAGATCCTGTGCAAGCATCAGGGAGAAGAGAACAGCCAGGTCACCGCTTAGGGCATAGGGGAGGCCAGTGTGCAGACCAGTGAGCTGGGCTAACCGTGGAGGGAATCGGGCTCTCAGGGAACGTGTCGTGCAGAGCCTTGTCCCTCACAGGGCTTGCATTTTTCTTTGGAATACAGGGAGAGTCACTGCAAGCTCTCCAGCAGAGGGGAAACGTCATCTCACATCGGATGGTTGCTCCACTGACGTCCACTGATGAGGGAGGCCAGCAATGATGCCATTCCAGCAACCTGGGACAAGGCGTTGTGCCAACACAGATCTGGGAGCTACACGGGGCGGGGGTGGGGGTGGGGGGAGCAGTTGCCAGATTCTAGAAATGTTTTGAGGTAATGTCTGGAAGATCCCTGGTGGATCCATTGGCTCAAGGTGGCTGAGAAAGGAGTCCAGGCTGACTCCTGGGCTGCTTCTCTGAGCCACCAAGCTAGAAAAAAAGCCGTATGTGGAGCAGGTTTAGGGGAGGTCAGTGGTCTAGGTGAGTTTTCCTAGTAGGCCCTGGGATGAAGCAGGCTGGACTTGGGAGAGATGGAGATGGAGGTTTTGATATGAGAACTTCTGTCCTTAGGTGGGGACTTGATCAGGAACAAGTAGCTCGTCTTAGATGTAACATCGACCAGGAATGAAGATCAGTTGTCCTTCCAGGGACATTCCTCAGTGTTCATTTCCATGTTTTAAAGGAAGATGCAGAGGACAAAAAGAAGACTATCTGAATAGTGGCCGAGGCGTGTGTGTTGCTCTCGGGAAAGGTCAGGAGTTGCTTTTGGTGTTTCAAGCAAGCGTCACTGCCTTTGCCTCGGTGGGGAAAAGGTTTGTAAACTACATTTATAGCAGGGATGCCCTGTAAAGAAGAAACAATTCTGAGGACATGAATAGCTATTCATTTTCTTTCTGTCCCATTGTGTGTGTGTGTGTGTGTGTGTGTGTGTGTGTGTGTGTGTGTGTGTATTCAGATTTTCATAAACCAAGTAAATGTCAGAGTGGTATCATTTTGGACTAGCAGTAAGCACCTCCTCCCCTAGGTGGCGCCCCAGGCTTGTGCTCTCTTCCCTCTTTCTCAATTGCACCTAATTAATCGGCAACTTAATTTAATAGCCATTAATTATAATTAAGTAATTAATTATAAACTCAGCTGTGGTGGCCAGACTCTTGTCCCCGTGTCCTAGACATCAAACAAGGGAGAAAAAGGAACCAACAATAAGGACAACCAGGGCGGTCGGTGTGGAAAAAATGTCCCACCTACCTCTTATCTAGCATTCTGGGGTCCCCTAGCCAAGAACGCTGTCCGGTGTTTCTCCTCAGTGGGAATGAGGCAGAGATGAAACCCCTAGAGCTGACATGATAGAGCCTCCGAGCAGACCACGGG
The DNA here is from genome assembly GCF_004664715.2 of Peromyscus leucopus. Lineage (NCBI taxonomy): Eukaryota > Metazoa > Chordata > Mammalia > Rodentia > Cricetidae > Peromyscus > Peromyscus leucopus. Next base: position 62,369,558 of record NC_051079.1, read on the forward strand.
CCCTTGCCGAAGTGGAGGGCCACAGAGCACCATAGCCAGGCAGGTGGAGCCCGGCCCATTCCGGGCCGCTGAGAGCACAGGCCAGATGTCTGGGGACAGCGTTCAACAGCAGAAGACATGGGACAACAGTTGTGGCACCAGCACACTTCTACCCTCATGGGACCCAGTGTCATCTCTCTCTCTCACCCTGGCCCCTGTGTTTACTAATGGCTCTCCAGACCTTAAAAGTGTCAGAAATCAGTGACGTGAGCCACAGTTTCAGCCCTAACTACTAGGGATCCTGGAGTAGGAGGGTGGATTTGCTCAAGTCCATAGTTACTGGCCTGTCTGGGTAACATGGTGAGATTCCTGTCACCCATCCAAAAGGAAGGCATAAAGACAGGCAGGTGAGCAGCCCTGAATATGCGTGGCCACACAGAAGCCCCGGGGTCTCCTGGAGTCCTCAGAGTCCTTACTACAGGCGATGGACACAATGTAGAAAGAAGCTCTGAGAGGTGACCCCACCCCGGCCACCGCAAACTGAGAAATTTCGGCAAGAAAGAAGACCCCCTCTCTATTTAATTTCCATGTAGATCTAGACGATGGGGGAGAACAGCCGAGTGAGCGGCACCAGGACGCAGGTTGCACCGGAAGAAGCAATCGGAGGGCGGGGCGGAAGTCGGTTGCCAGGGTGTGATGGGGGACGCAGAACTCAAATCTACAGATCCTGTCCCAGACAACGATCGTAGTCTTTGGGGATAAGCCTGCCATGACAACTCAAAGACACAGCTGTGGTGTGGGCCACTTGAGCCGGAGAAGAGGGGTCAGGTCGAGCTAGAAAGAATTCCTTCGGTTTTCTGCCTTTCTGGGCTTTGCCTCCGAGGTGGGCTTGCTCTCTAAGGCTGTGAATTGTTTCTGTGCTGGCTGGACTGTGGTGCTCAATGCCATACTGCAGGCTGCTTAGTCAGCGCCCGCTGCACACAGTCTCCACACAGAGCACCCTTCTGCATCTCTCCTCCCTGCTCCTGGATGTCATCAAGGTGGAGCCCCAGCTGCGCCAGCTGCAGAGGGTGTGGAGGAAGCAGATCTCCAAAGCAGCACCTTCCCACTGCAGGCCAGCTGGAGCACCCATGGCTCGCGCCCATCATCTAGCTGGCTGAACACTGCCTTAGGAAATACCAGGAGCCGAAGCAAACTTCTCCCCAGGCTGAGGACAGAACGCCCAGGGCCCACCGCGGGAGTCAGTCCTCCAGGCTGAGGACAGAACGCCCAGGGCCCACAGTGGGAGTCAGTCCTCCAGGCTGAGGACAGAACGCCCAGGGCCCACAGCGGGGGGGCAGTCCTCCAGGCTGAGGACAGAACGCCCAGGGCCCACCGCGGGAGTCAGTCCTCCAGGCTGAGGACAGAACGCCCAGGGCCCACAGTGGGAGTCAGTCCTCCAGGCTGAGGACAGAACGCCCAGGGCCCACAGCGGAGGGCAGTCCCGCTCCTTGCTGGACCCTTTCTCCAAAACTATCTGAGATCTCCAGTTCTCGATGTCCTCCCAGGCTTCGTTCCTGAAATACCCGGAGAGCACCTTCAAGTACTTCAAGGGTGACTGAGAAGAATCTTAGGGGCATTCCTACGAGTCTGGCTGATTCTGAAGGGGGAGAAAAGCTGGCATGAATGCAGAGGGTACAACTTGTGAGGGGGCTAGGGACCCCCTTTATTCTACAGGGACCCCCATCATCTGAAGTTTGGAGGGCTCACTCCCTCCTTACAGATAAGCTTCCAAAGGGAAATGTGTTTGTCCAAGATTGCTGAAGGGAAGAGAAAGCAGGCAGGAGCAAGGAGGCCTCACCATCCTTGGGTCTTCCCAAGGCTGCATGTGCCCCCAGATGTCAAACCCCACACTGGGTACAGGGCTCAGGCACTGGGCAGGACAGGGCTTTCTCTCTTGCTGTCTTGTGAATGCTGAAGCTCATCTCTAGATCTCCCAGGGTGCTGTCTGTTTATTTGGCTGTTGGTTTGGGGCTTTGTTTTTTGTTTTGTTTTGTTTTGTTTTTTTAAGCAGTTTTGCTATGTAGCTGATGGCTTAACTTTTCCTGGGGAGACATGAGCAAACAACTATTCACCCCAGATAGGGCACCAAGACCAGAACCAAGAAATGAACCACACTGTCCAGCTTTGGGAGCCAACAAGTTTACTGAGTCCACTTATGGGAGTGTGGGTGAGGGGTTACTTATAGCAGCGTGGATGGCCCCAACATAGCCACCTCACTGAAGTCTCTACCCCAGCATGGAGGATGACCTCCCCATAACTGTGCAGATGGGGTTCCCCCTTCGGTTAACCTTCCACCCCTCACATGGTCTGCACAGCCTGCCTCCATGTGCAGCTGAGGGGGAATTACATACGTAGCTTTGAAGGTGCTGAAGAGAGTGGCTGGGATCTCAGGTGAGGGACAAATGGGCGTCTCCAGCCCCTCCTGCAAAGGATTTCTCTCAGGGGACTCACGGCCACTCTGATTAAATAGGCAATGACTGTTGTACTGAGGACGGCATTCCTCAATGGTAGCCCTGGCTGGCCTGGAATTCACAGTGTAGCCCAGGCTGGCCTCAAACTTACATCAATCCTCCTGCCTCAGCCTTTAAGGCAATACCTACTTCTGGTTCTGGTCTCAACTGTTTACTTCCTGGTCAGTCATGATGTGAACAAGCCTCAAGTCCCTACCGGCAAGGATAGCCATGTCAATCCTGATGCCTTCCTAGCCATGATGTGTCATACCCTCAAACAAAATTCTCTGCTCTTTGGCTGTTCCTGTCAGGTGTTCTGTTGCGTGATATTTGTACATTGTGTGAAGGTGTATTTGCTGTGATTGGGGTACTGAAAAGCTAAACGGCCAATAGCTAGGCAGGAGGTATAGGCGGGACTTCCATGGAGAGAAAGGAAGAGGAGGAGACATCAGGAGACACGGAGAGGAAACAGGAAGTTCAAGATGAAAAAGAGGTAATGCCATGTGGTAAGATGTAGATTAATAAAAAAAAAAATATGGGTTAGTTTAAGTTATAAGAGCTAGTGGGACAAGCCTAAGCTAAGACTGAACTTTCATAATTAATAATATGCCTCCATGTCATTATTTGGGGACTGGCCGCACAGGGAGAGACTTGTTACAATATTCTCTTACAGGAACTGGCAAAGTAATCAATGCAGGAACCCACCTTGAGAGACACTGCCCTAAGAACCCGTACCCATGTGTTCAATACACACAACACGGCTTCTGTAAGTCACTGTGAGTACAAGGAGGTTGGCAAGGATGACTCCAACCTCTAGATTCTTCATGGTCTCTTAAGCTCAGGCTCAAATTTGTTCAACTCGGTCCCCTGCCACCATGTCCTCTAGGGTTAATTGGCTTGAAATCAATTCTACCTGGTGGGCACTTTACATTCTGGAAAGCCATCTCAGTCAGCCAGTAGAAAGAAGTGAGGCTTCTAGATCACTGACAAGCTAAGCCAGCCCTGTGAGGATCTGGAGTTGACCTCAATGGAACCGGAGGAGGGGGGCCCTGCACCCCCTGACTCACCCCTGAATAATGACACCTTATACGGCACAACATGACAGATGGCTTCACGCCTGTTTCTTCGTTGCCTTGCCGCCTCTGTGTGGCGACTAAGACAGATATGGCTACTACTTGCTGATTCTAGAAACAAAAGCTCATGGGGACAATCTCTCTGAAGTCACATGGCTATTGATGGATCTAGCTGGGAGTATAAAGATTGAAAACACGGGCTAGGGAGATGGCTCCGTGGTTAAGGACACGGGTGGCACTCCCAGACGAGCCAGGTTCAATTCCCAGCACCCACATGGTGGTTCACAACTCTATGTAACTCCAGTCCCGGGAGATCCGATGCCCTCTTCCGGCTCTGTGGTCACAGCATGTGGTGAACAGATAGATAATCGTGTGCAGGTAAAACACCCATGCACACAAATAATAATAACACACTTTTTAAAAAAAAATTGAAAGCACCGTTTATAAGGAAACATCTACAGAAGCAGACATTCTGGCTGATCCATTAAGCTTAGAACTATATACACACATATCTTTCATACTCAAGACAAAAAAACCCACAGGAAGAAGAATAAAGCAGCTTCAGATCTCTTCCAGCAGCAGCCAGTGCCATAACAAAGGGCAAAACGTCTAGGAGGAAAAAGTGCCATCCAAGTGGACCCCAGACAGCTGATCGAGACTGAGAATTCGAAGACTGGAGATTGTATTTCCAGGCATAAAAAAGGCTCACATCTAAGAGTCCTCCTGGAAAATGGACTTGGTGGTGGAGCCCTGTGATCTCAAGGATGAGTCAAAATAAAAAGTCCTGTTCCTCTGATGCCTGGTGAGAATGTGGTTTCTACCCAGGTGGCCATTAGACACCAGGAGAATAGTGGCTTGAGATTGGACGATGAAATGCTGACAAAGTTAGACTAACCCAGACACCGAAGTAGGGAGGAAGAGGAAGACAAGATGAGTGTGTCTGTCCCTTGCCTTCCCTAGATACAGCCAACCCGTGCTGTCCATGGGAAGACATGCTGGAAACACACAGACACTGGGCTTGGGCATGGCTCTGCGGTAAAGCATTTGCCCTGCATGTGTAAGAATTTGATCCTTAGAACCTGAAAAAGCTAGCCTGGTGGTGTTCACTCAGAATCCCACGGGGGAAGAAAAGCTGGGTCTGTGGACATGCTGGCCGGCCAAGCTACCCTGGTCAGTGGGGCTCCAGGATGAGCAACCCCATCAAATAAACAAACAAATAAAAGGGTAGAGAGCTCCTGATGGTGTTGCCATCTCGCCTCTACACCCATACACATACATGTGCACTCAAACACACACATGCATGAGCACCCAAACACACACATGCATGAGCACCCAAACACACACATGCATGAGCACCCAAACACACACATGCATGAGCACCCAAACACACACATGCATGAATACCCAAACACACATGTGTACACACTCACACTGAATTCACCTTATTGAATTTCCTTATATTTGGTAGCACCTTATAGGAAATTTGGGGGGAAGGGAGGGTAGGGAGGAACAATTATTTGAAGTTCTCGCTATATTCATTTAAAATTCAGTGTAGAACTCACTTCTACAACGTGTTCGTGTGTGCACAGTGGTGGTCATCCGTGTAGCATCTTTGTCAGCCTCACTGATGCTGTCTCTGCCGTCCTCCAGATATTCCTTCCTGTGTAGAGAGAGATGTGTGGGATGATGTTGACTAGTGATTACCGTCAGCTGACTTTAGGTGAAATTTGGGTGAATGCTGCTTCTGTCTTTGTATTTTCTTGTATCCCATCCGTTTTACAACATGCATCATTTACGTTGATAGGATGACATAATTAGGAAAAAATTAAAGGAGTGGGTGAATACCAAGTCGATGCACTCAAGGGGGAAGCAAAAGACAGGGCAAACCCTTAGAGAGTGCTTGAGCTGAAGCCAGCCCTCACTTGGCCGCACAAGGAAACTAAAAGCACGATAAATCCTGGTAGCAGCTCGTTGTTGTTGTTTTGGTTTTTGTGAGACAAGGGCCTGATAGGTGTCCCAGAATGGCCTTGAACTTGCTGCTATGCCCTTGTCTCAGCCTCTCAAATGTTGAACAATGCAATGCACAAGTCTGACTTAGTAGATGGCCACTTGATGGAGCCCAGTGTCTTACCAACAAAAGCAAGAACTGACCTTGGAATCCTTTATATATATATTTTTTCTTTTCTTGTATGTGTGTGATATGTAAGCATACGTGTACGCATATATATGATGTGGGTGTTCCCATGCCACAGCATTCTATATACCATCACACATGGTTTCTACTTCCCTCTTTAAAAAAAAAAAAATAGAAGCTTGAGGACACACTGAGGGCCTGCCAGGGTCAACACTATCCCTTCAAAGGTCACCAGAGTTCCTGTCCTCACCTTTACCCAGGTGTGCATGAACTGTAAAGGCCCCAGCCTGAGCAGGAGAGGCGTGCAGAGGTGACTGCCACCTCCCCGGGAGCAGTCACGGCTCACTGGGTATTTGTTTTAGTTTTCCCTTTACAGTCAACACTGGATCCGCATAAAATAAAACCTAACCCTGATTTCTAAAGTAGATCTGCTTGTGTATTCTTTATACAAAAGTTCACCCTGGCCCAGATTAAATAAAGCCCAACTGTTCCCGAGAAGATGAAATGGAAAGCTAGGAGATCTCTACCGCCACTGCCTACCCGAAAGACTCACATGTGTTTATGTGCTTCAAGCCACTCATCTGTCTGGTCCTGGGGCACTTCAGGGTGGCCAAGTGGGAAGACACCATCTGGTAGACAACTCACTTTGATTTGGCTAACTTCCTTATGTAAAACTTACATTCTCAAAAGAAAAACGTTCGAAACAACTAAGTAAATAAATCAAGTGTGTGATATGTGTATGTATGGTATGTCTGTGCATACATACACAGACATGCATATAGTTATATGGAGGAGAGAGGTCAAAGTCAGGTCTCTTTCTCTGCCCTCTCCACTTTAGTTTCTAAGACAAGGCCCCTTCACTGAACCTGGATAAACTAGTAGGCCAGTGAGCTCTGGGGATCCACCTGTCCCAGCTTCCCCAACACAGGAGCTACAGACACACATGCCATGCCCAGCTTTTTACATGGGTCCAGGGGATGTGGACTCAGGCCTTTATGCTTGCAGGTTACAAGCAATTTACCTGCTGAACCCTCTCCCCAGCCCCAATAATATTTTTCTATCCGTCATCTTCATTACCATCATCATCATTGAGACAGGGTCTCAAGTAGCCCAGGCTGACCTTGATCTTACTAAGTAGCCAAGGGTTGCCTTGAACATCTGACCCTCCTGTCTCTACCTCTTGATTGCTGGAAGCACAGGCAGGAGCCACAACACTGGTTCTATATGTGTGATATGTAAGCATACGTGTCAAGCCCACGGCTTCACGAATGCTAAGCAAACACCCTAACAACTCTCTAACAACTTAGCTACATCTCCAGCCTGATTTTAAAGAAAAATTTTTTTTTAAATAACATACTCGTCTCTCTTCAGGCTAGAGAGCCCAGGGTAGCCCATGTGGCCAAATGACTTTAGTTTATCACCAGAGAGATCAGGTCCAGCTTCTCTACAGGAGACATTATGAGTTAGGGTTAACCCATGGAGGAGGGGCACCAAAGAACCACGGGCACGGCCACGTAAAGCAAGGACAAGGAAGTTGGCATCACAGGATCATAGCCCGCCTCCAACCTCTGTCTCATTTTGTCACCCAGATCATGTCCTTGGCAGCTCCCCTCACCTCCCCAGGCAGAAATCCTTCCCCTGGGTATGTTCTGGGTTTTGCACAGACTTGCATAAGCACACAGCCCATTGCACGCTGTGGTTCATTTAATAACATGTCCTGAGTCTACAAATTCCTTGAAAGCAAGAACTGTGTCCTGCTGATCTTGCTTCTCCCCTGAAGCAGATCGCGGACCTTAGAGTATGGTGGTATTCCTGTGCGGTAAGTAAACAGGCTTCCAACTCTGCTGAACTCTGGGCACATCACTGGAGGGCACAGGCAGAGGCGCATCTGCTGGAGTGTGATGGCCAGAGACCAGAGGAACACCAGTGCAGAGTTACCGCTGTCGACACTGCAAATCAGTGGGGACCAGACTCCAGTTCATAAGGTTAAAAAAAAAAAGATGATCCCGTTTTCTATGACTAAAATGTCCTGGGAGAACTTCAGGGGATGCTTCATCCAGGAATTCAAGAAACGTACCAAGACTGAGTCTACCGCCTGCCTCTGCTCCTGTTTCTCCATGAGGAAAGGAGTCCACGGAACTTCTAGGTCCAAACTGTGCAGGTCTGTACATACTGAGAAAAAAGCCTGCACCTGCAAGAAGTCCAGCAAAATTGGTATCAAATTATCACCAGCTTTCTCAGAAATACTTCCTACCCCAAATCAGTCACCGAGACAAGGGAATGGGCCGTTCTGATTTCACAGCTGGAAGATAACGATTCTAGCCAGTCTTCTGCTGCTTTGCTGTGGTGAAACATGTAAAGAGCAACCTGGCTTGTGGAAGGCTGAGCAAGGGTGCTGGCTCAAGAGCTATGGGGTAGGCTTCCTAGCTCAGGCAGGGATCAGGGTGTGAACCTGCCAAGTCACTGGACACCACATCCCAGGCTTCTCCTCCTTTCCACACAATGTAGCTAGTTTCCTAGGTCTCAGCATGCCCCTCCTCTTCTAACCCCCTCCTCTTCTGAATTCCAGCATCCTGGTAGCTTCTACCCCACCAAGCCCAGCTTTGGTAACCCCTCCAGCCCTTCCTGTCTCTAGCCAGCACTGTCTGGCCACAGGCATCATTATGAGCTGAAGCCTAGAATTCTCGTGCTGGGGTTGGGTTTCAGCCCTGTTTAGCTTCCTGAGAGCTGCCGCCTGCCCCAGTGGCTCCGGATGCTGCCGAGCAAACTATGGGGCAAAAGATCCCCATTGGGGGAGCTAATGTCTTCACTACACACACACACACACACACACACACACACACACACACACACACACACACACACACCGACTTGACCTCTGACTCCCATCCCCTTAACTCCCTGGCTCTTGTTTTGCCACGTTGCTGTGGAAGCCGAGAGATGTTCCGTTTATCGAGGTTGTGAGAGGCAGTTCCGCACTGTTCTGTTTCTTGAGTCTGTTGCTTTAGACAGGCTTCATCTCATGGTCAGGGGCTTGGCTCTTTTTGGTTTTGTTTTACTGGATCAGAACAGTTCTACAGAGATCAAGCAGTTTGGATGCCTTTACTTCCTTGCATCAACCATCTCCGATCTGTTCCTAACAGATTTTAGGCATCATTTAGGCATCATACAGCCTTGCCCAAGCCGCAGAGAGCTTGCACCTGGGCTGCACACCAGCCAAGGAGCTCTAGGGGTCGCCAGATAGCCTTGCCTTCCCCATGCTCCGGCGTTAAGAACAATACCAGAAGGGGACTTTGACCTCCAAGAGCTAAATATTATAAGGGGTTCCCTCAGCCACCCACCCGCTTTCTCAGGGTTGTTCCCTTGATTGTCCCTGTCTCTTGGATCCTGGGCCCCTCAATATCAGAGTCTAGTGCTCACCAGGCATGGTGACCCATGTCTGTTATCCTGGAGACACTGAGTTCAAAGCCTTACAGTAAGGGCTACTTGAGACCCTGTCTCAAACAAAACAAAACTAAAAAAAATAGCATCAGGTATTCTAGAGGCTTCATGAGGTCTGGCCCACCTACCCCAGAGTTCAAAGGTCATGAACCTTCCCTGGGAACAGCCTCACAATAGCTACTGCCTCGAACTCTCTCCTGGAAGGATCCCTTGCTCTGTGGAGACACAGGTTAGGCCTGACAACCACAGACTGAGTTGAGGAACCGTCAATACTATGAAATGGGAGGGGCTCCGTCAAGGAATAGAATATATATTAAATATCCCGGAGCTGCTGGGAGCTGCTGGAAAGGTCTTTGCCACCAAGAAGCTTGCCCCGGGGGTCTCCCTGAAGTAGCGCAGGGCACCAATGAGGCAGAGTCCCTTAAGTCTTCCCTCAGTGCCGGCTGGAAAGTTCCACAGGGAAGTCCTGGTTAGGTTTCCAGCTTCCCTCAAGAGGATCCAGTGATTTCTGCTTCTAGCTTAGTCCAGTGAGATCTCTTGCCATGGAGGGGTCACCTCTAATCATGGAACCCTATGAATGCCAACAGATCCCCCAATAAACATGCCTTCTACACTTGGCAGAGGAGAGCCAGCCTTTAGGAGCTCGAACGACTGTGATTGGAGGGTGTAGCTCCATGGTAGAGCACTGGCTTTTAATAAAGCAGTTCTTCTCAACTGCATCGAATGATCCTTTCACAGGGGTCACCTAAGACCATCGGAAAACAGATCTTTACATTATGATTCACAGTAGCAAAATTACAGTTATGAAGTAGTAACGAAAATAATTTTAGGGTTGGGGTCATCACAACATGAGGAACTGTATTACGGGGTCGCAGCGTTAGGGAGGTTGAGAATCTTTGCAATAGAGGCATTGGCGCTCATTTCCACACAGGGGCAGACTTTAATAGCTACCTGCCAGGCCCGTTTCTAAAGAGCCAAAGCATCAGGGGCTGCTGCCACGGTAAGCATGACTTTCCTGAAGGATTAAGATGCCATCACCGGTTCTCAAGCCCCTCAGAGGCCACATTGTGGGTTCTGACTTGTGGTTCACTGGAACCAGGCGCAGCTCCCCTGGCCTGGTCTTTACGAGGCAAACACTCAACAGACAGTGTTGGCTGCCGCGGTGGACTGTCTCCCTTTCGTCTGTCTAGCCTGGACTGTCTTCCAAACCTTGCAGACAGTTTTGGGAAGCCACGCACACTGCCAGGTCTAGGAGCGGCCGGGGCGCCCCAGCAGTGGCGGGTGCCCCGGCATGGTCCAGCCAAGCTGCCTTCCAAGGGCTGCCAAACTGGTTTTCCTACCCCACCCTAGCCAGATCAGGAGATCCTCCCAGCCAATAGGAGGCTGGACCCCAGTGACTCACCCCTCACCCCACCGCCCCCCTCAGCTCATGGTCTCTCAGCAGATGTTTGAGGACCACTTGAAAGCCTGGCTCAGGATCGCTATCAAGTCCAAGGTTCCTGCTTTGGTTCAGATTCCTAATTTATGACAAGGAAGTAGAGCCGTGGCTGGAAGGCAGCATCGTTTTACAGCCTCCCCACCCCAAGCCTCGGTCTCAGCCAGGGCTGGCCGTCTGTTGGTGGCCCCTAGAGGTGTTGCCTAGGAACAAGAGTCTAGGGGCTCCTCCCTTCTCTCTTCTTCCATTGAGGAAGTTCATTGTACTGGAGTTCACATCACGGCAATAGAAAACAGTAATAACAAATTCCAGAAATAGTCAATTCATAAACATTAGATAACATATACTACAGAAATTTAGGAGTTACGGTTAATTACTGTGACTGATTTAGAATTAATTTTTAGATATGCATTAACATCTCTAGAAAAAACAATGTATATAGGACTCCGTACCATCTGCAATTTGGGGCATCCACAGGGCACCTTGGGATGTATTCTCCACAGATAAGGAAGTCTAGTTCCACAATATGATTTTTTTATGGACGGTAAAGTAATACAGATTTCAGACCATTGTCGTGCAGCCTAAGACCGAGCATGGCCTTTTGCAGTTACAAGCCATGGAACCACCCTGACTGGGAACAGCAGCAGATCAGATACAGCCTCTGCCTCCCCTGTCTCTAGAGTCATGACTCAGGCTCTTACAATAAAAGAAAGATTAACCGGAAATATTTAAGAAGTGATACATATCAGGTCAGCATTCAGAAATAACTAAATCCAAAGACAAAGACCCAAAGAAACAGAAAAATGTGTATTTTTAGACTTCGGTTTACTGAAAGTAGTGTTTGAGTTTACTTTCCGGTCCTGTGATTAAACTCCATGACCAAAAGCAACTTGGGGAGTTAAGAGTTTATTTTATTTTACTGCTTACAGCCCATCATAAACAGTATCAAAAACTCAAGGCATGAATCTGGAGGCAGGAATTGAAGCAGAGACCATGGAGGCATGCTGCTTACCAGCTTGCTCTCCATAGCTTGCTCAGTTTTTGTTGTTTTGTTTTTTGAATTCTGAATATTATCATTATGTTGTGTTTTTCTTGCAGGAATGTCTATGCACCATGGGCATACTTGGTGCCTGCAGAGGCCAGAAGAGGGCACTGGTTTCCTGGAACTGGAGTCACTGATGATGGTGAGCTACCATGCCAGTGCTGGGAATCCAACCTGGATCATCTAGAAGAGCAGCCAGTACTCATAACCTCTGAGTTTTCTTGTATACCCTAGGACTATTTGCCCAAGGATGACACCACCCACAGTGCCCTTGTACATCAATCATTAACCAAGAAAACGTCCCCACAGACTTGCCTACAGGCAATCTGATGGAGGCATTTTCTCCCTCTTTCCGGATGACTGTAGTTTGAATCAAGTTGAAAAAAACAAAAAACCAGCACAGGGAACCTGTGATTGGAAGACAGAGGGGTCCGATATCATTGTGATAAACTGGAGAATGTGGTGTTCGCAATCTGGCCCATTTCCCCTGGAATGAGGACCTTTTAGGCTTTAAGGCAACAGGCAAGAGGTGGGTGTGACTTTCCTGCTTTACTGTCCTGAACTCTCTCCCTCTTTGCTTTTACTATAAAATGCCACTTCCCCGATGCTGGGAGCCACAGTGACAATTTTTGAAAGAGAAACCAAGCTGATCCAGATGACTGCCCAGGCTCATGGAGTTACGTCTTGTCCTAAAGTCGGGGTGAAAGCAGAGTACCAATCTAATAAAAATGAACTTGGAAAATCCTTGACTTTCCCCAAAAGTACACCACATTTAATTTTGTGTGTCTGCCTTTATGGTATCTGAAGTTATCTCTGACGATGCCTATGAGATTTTTTTTCCTGATAATACCTCTTTAATGCAAAATAGAAAACACATTGACCTTATCACATGGCAACAGGGACACTCAAGAAACCTTTAATGAGCTTACATCACCCCTGCCCCTTTAGAGAACGTCATCTGAGTTAGCTTAGCATGGATGGGTGTTGAAGGAGACAAATTCTATCTGATTCTTGATTTATTGCTTCATTTCTTGTTCAAGGATTTTGGGAAACTGTCAGCCTGAAAGCTGGAAGATAAGCTGAACGTTCTCCGTCACAAATCAGGAAACAGTTCCGTTTGTTGAGATGGGGTCTTGCTGTGTGAGCATCAGGGTCTAGCCTCATATCTGGGGTCTGCTAGCCTTAGCCTAGCCAGGGCTTACTATTTCGAGTGTACACCACTGCATGTGACTCTGGAACCAGTTAAAATGACTCACGTGGTCACTGCACATGTCTGGACCGCCCTCATCTAGCCCCCACCACCACCACCTCCCTTGATGTCCACCATAGGTGAGGCAAGTAATAACAACAACAACAATAATAATAAACAGAAGACCGGAGGTGGGGTCTGAATTCCCTCAAGTAAAATCAGGAAGGAACTTTTGTGCCGTGCAGTGAGGACAGCTCAAAGAGGACCCTGTCCAGGGACTTGGATACCAAAGTCCAGGACAAAGACATGGAGCTTCAGAGGTGAGCCTGGGGACAGAGTGCCAGCGCTCTTTAAAAAGAGCAGTTGTTTCCAGAAGTAATGGTTTTGAAAGAGCAAATATAAGGGCTAGTTTTCAAAGAAATTCCATCCTTTACTAGTCTCCAGACTCTCCAATGATTTGTGGTGACCATTCAGTTCCAACGTGGAAAATGCTGCAGCCCAACGCTAAAGAGGAAAGGTACAGCACATGGCATTCACAGCCACTCAGACGCCGGCCCACAGGGGCGCTACCTAGGAGGAAGCTCACCCAGGAGCTGGCTGTAGCTTTAGTTTTCCTGCCTTGCCCACAGTCAGGACAAATCTTTGTCACCCGCCAGTCCCACAGCCGCTCAGACCCACACAAGTAAACACAGAGACTTATATTGCTTACAAACTGTATGGCCGTGGCAGGCTTCTTGCTAACTGTTCTTATAGCTTAAATTAGTCCATTTCCATAAATCTATACCTTGCCACGTGGCTGGTGGCTTACCGGCGTCTTCACATGCTGCTGGTCATGGCGGCGGCTGGCGGTGTCTCTCTGCGTCAGCCTTCTGCTTCCCACAATTCTCCTCTCTCCTTGTCCCACCTACTTCCTGCCTGGCCACTGGCCAACCAGTGTTTTATTTATTGACCAATCAGAGCAATTTGACATACAGACTGTCCCACAGCAGCTGGCTCACAATGAAGGGATGATGAGTGTACAAGCTTCATCCTTTCTGTTTCCATTTGTCTATGATACAGTCATAACTATTTTTGGTAACCTTTCGGGAGGCCCACAAAGAACTTAAATAGATATTTAAATAATACTTAATGACAATAGTTAATGCCAAGAGACTCAAAGCTACCAGTGGATTTCGAAGCTGGGGTAAGAGGATAAGATAAAGATGAGAAGAGAAATGGGACGTGATCCCCACAAGATCAAGTCCTTTAAATTAGATCAGATCCATTCAAAGAAAACTGAAAAGTCAGGGCCTTTAATCCCAGCAGTCAGGAGACAGAGGCAGACAGATCTCTGTGAGTTCCAGGACAGGCTGATCTACAGAGTGCCAGGACAGCCAGAGCTGTCAACAACAACTGAGGAGGGCCAAAGGCCATTATTTCTGTATCTCCCAAACCCAGCTTGGCCTGTGGCTCTTGGTGGGCAAAGACACAGGAACCTGGGATCTGGCCGGGGTAGGCACAACAGGACTCCATTGCACCTGTCTTCCCTGCTCTGTCCTCTCCACGATCTTTGTGGAGAAGGAGCCCACCCATCCTTGGGCACCCAGCCCCTGAGCTGCTCCCTGGCAGTCTCCTTGCATCCCTGGCCTATCTCTGGCCTTGGCACAAGGGAGCGTCCACACTTCTGCAGTCAGGAAGCCTCCGGGAGATGCAGAAACTGGCCATGAGCCAGAGGAGCTTGGCAGGGCACAGTGCTGGGGTGAGGCTCAAATTTCTGGGAAAGTGTCTAGGAAAGCGTGCAGCTTTTCTCGGTATAACCTTCATCTCAAACTTCTCTCTGCCACTCTAAGAAACAGAGCACACCACGAGAGGCTTCTCCAGGAGCAGCAGATGTGGGGACACCACACGTCCCCTCAGTGTGTGACTGGTGGCGGGAGTCTCTCACCCTCCTCCAAAGAAACAATTAAAACCGTCTCCCACCTCATCAGATACCCTGGCACCAAGTCGCTCACAGACAGATGACCCAAGGCCGCTTGGGTGCCACATTTTGCAATACCAAGACGCGACCTTTCTTGCACTGTGCTACGTAGCTTTGAGGTGCTGGGAAGCACGGGATGGGGTGGGGGGGAGAGCTCAGGGGGCATTTCCAAATGCTTGTGGAGTCAAGAGGAGTTTTTCAAAGAACAGATGATAATTGTCAGGGTAGGTGATGACAATCGAAGCAGCAGAAGTGGCAGAAGAGAGGCCTTCCACAGGGACCTTCAAGGCTGCTTTAGTCGGATTGCTATGACAGTGAGGCTCTGGCTCAGTTAGACTCCAGGGTCACATTTCTCAAGTGGAAATCTCCCCGTGCAATGACACGCACACCCTCTGGGAATTCAACAGTTCGTTTAAAAAAATCAAATGGTTTTATATTTGTTTATTATTTGATGAATTTGGATGTTTTGCCTGCATTTATGTGTGTGTAGGACATGCATGCCTGGGGCCCAAAGAGATCAGCAGAGGGCATCAAATCCCCTGGAACTGGAGTCACAGAAGGTTGTGAGCCACCATGTGGGCGCTGGGAACTAAGTCATTGTCCTCCACAAAAGCAACCAGTGCTCCTAACCGACGGGCCCTCTCTAATGCTACTTCAGAGGCTGAGGGAGGCTTTCAAATCGGTAAGGTCGAAAAGGGTGCCGGTAATGGCATGCAGCTCTGCTTCTGATCTGAGGCAACAGTACAATTTTGTGTGTCAACAGTGGGTCATGTCCCTGGAATGATTACAACCTTCGTGTCTCAGAGTAGCAACTTTTGACAGAAAGGCCTGGAGGCTTATTTACCTCTCTAGTCCTGGACCAGATCCTAGGTACCTGAGGGAACAGAATGGGGGACACACAACACATGACAACGGGACTCAGACAGAAATAGGACATGACCCACAACTACAGCTCTCACTCTGCAGATGGAAAGCTCAGTAGAGACAGACTCCCTGCATGCTTCGCTTTAGAAAGGCCTAACCTATATAAACATCCCTGTGGGTGGGTATTTCTAGAGATGGCCCAAGTGCAAGCAAGTCTCAAACCTAGCCAGAACTGTGCCTTCTATGGGAAAAGAAAGAGCAGGAACCCCAACCTGCCAGCTACCTTCGACTGGAGCAAGCATTAAATCTGTGGCAAAATCACAGAAGGGAGCTATTGCTCCCCGCCCCCACCACCATGTAGTAGAGAAGTGTGTGTGTGTGTGTGTGTGTGTGTGTGTGTGTGTGTGTGTGTGTGTACTACTCAGGGGCCTGTAACCTCTTTATTTGATAGTTGATATGGCTTCCTTCTCCTTCACCTCTCCTCTGTCTTCTCGCATTCCAGGCCCCTACACCTCCTGCTTGACCAACACAGGAAGGCACTGCTGCCCTGAGGCTTGTGACCCACAGAAGGGTCTCAGACTGTCCCCTAAGAAAAGTAGGGCAGTTGTTGATGTCCCCCCCCCTACTCCAGAACTGTTCCCCACCGAGTTAGGAAGAGCATACTTGTTGAAAACTGAAAACATTCAGGGAAAGGTGTGCATGCATGGGGGGAGGGGGCATGGAAGGGTGTGTGTGTGTGTGCGTGTTGTGTGTGTGTATGTGGGGGGGTTCCAGATATTCTTCTGATACTGGGTAAATCGGGGTCCCTTTGGGGAGTTCTTAGTCTTGGTAATAAAAGAATTTAAGAATGGATTCAAACAGAAGCTCAAGGACAATTCTATTACAACTGAAAAAAAGAACCCCTGGGAGCAAGCAAAATATACACCCCAGCAGCTCCCCTGAGGGGGAGAGAGGGGAAAAGCCATGCTGTTGAACACACCTCGGCTGACTAGAAGCCACGTGGCATGGTGGCAGCCTTGGAGGAAGAATAAGGAAGCCCCAAATGTTGGGAAATCCACCGTGTCAAGGAAACCACGGTTAGGAAAGAGAGAGAAAGAAGGAAAAGAGAAGTTACACTTTCCTGGGGAACTAACAGAAGTAAACAGACTTGTCAAGCAGCATGGTTGCATCCAAACAAACCATGCTAGGGACAGAGATGCTGGGAAAGAAAAGCACAGTATCTCGTCGAAGGACTAACTATTCCACCCATCTCTTTAGGAGGGCTTCAGGTGAGACCACCTCCCTGGGGGCAGTCTCTTGGCCAAGTGACTGGCCCAGCCCAACCAGAATATTAGGTCTCCATCCAGGCCAGACTAGTCTCTTGACCAGAAGGATTGTTCTTAGTGGGTTTTTATTGCCACCATAACATGTTCTATTCTGTTTGATTTTGTTGAAAACTTTAAAAAAAAATTCTTATTAGGAGAAAACAAACCTCATAGACACATAAAATATAGTCACCCTCACCAGGCAGGAGAGAAGTGAAAGTCAAAACCAAAGAGTGAGATAACACTTCATGGCCATTATGATGACTAAACCATGGTCAACCAGAAGAACACAAGTGCTTGTAAGGATCTAGAGAAACTGGAACTTTGCTGTGGGGTGCATGAACTGGAGATGGTGTGGGCAGGGGTGTGGTGGTTTCTCAGAAATGAAGCATAGATCACTATCTCATCCAGCAATCTAAGCTCTGAGCACAGACCCAAAGAATTCACGACAGGAATGCATGCTCACATCTGTGTGCCCACCGGAAAAGCAGCATCATCCACAGCCTAAAGAGAAAGACAATTCAAGTGTCTAGCGACAGATAAGTGGCCAAAGGGTAGACTAGCTATCCAAGGGGTAGTAATCCACACTTAAAAAGAGAGAAATGGTTGGCTATGCAAGGATGGAGCTTGACAGCATCGTGTTAAGTGAGATAAGCCAGCACAAAGGACAAACACTGCACAGTTCTACTTATACGTGGTACCTACAACAGTCAGATTCATAGAACTAGAAAAGAAAATGGCAGTTTCCAGGGGCAATAGGGAGGGAGAAGTAAGCAATGATCTTCCAGTGGCTGCAAAGTTTCAGTCTGAAGATAAAAGGATCTAGAGGTGGACAGGGTGACCACTGCATAATGATGTGAGTGCTATTTAATTTTTAAAGATTATTTGATTTTATGCACATAGGTGCTTTGCCTTCATGTATGTCTGTGCACCAAGTGCATGCTAGTGCCCGCAGAGACCAGAAACTGGAATTACAGATGGTTGTGAAGCCACCATGTGGGTGCTGTGAACTGAACCCAGGTCTCTCTAGTCCAGTGTGGATGTTTTTAGTACAACTAACCTTCATACTTCATACATGGTAAGATAGTAGATCCTTTTATATATCTTTATCTCCATATATGTATAGAGATACATAACCACCATAGTGGTTTTCCAAGACAACCCTGCTTGATGCTGGGCCTAAGGGACTGCCCTTCTTTAATGAATAAGACCTTGTCAACAAGCAGGAAGAGTTAGCAAGTGTTGGGGGTCTGAAACATCACACACTTCCTTTACTCCAATGCTGTGAGGATGGGCACCATGCTTTGCCTCTGAATCATGACCCTCAGTCATGAACTTCCCGAGCAGTACCCAGCACCTAACCCAGTACTTGGTATATACCATGGATTGGTAAAGAAATTTTTAAAAAGAAAACAATGAAACCCAAAAGCTTGTTGCTTGGTTAGTACTTAAGAGGTGAGTCTCTGGGTCCTGCTGCACAGAGAGACAAGGAGAGAGATAGGCAGAGCTGGGAGTTGGTAAACATCCGACCCTTTCCATATGGAACCCAAGCAGGGCTGTTCTTTGCAGTTCATTTGAATGCCTGGAAGAGCCGTGAACCAGAGCTCTACCCCACCTGCTGAAAGTCTCAATCCCTAGCCTGGGAAATACTGGTCTTCAACATGTGCCCCCTGGCAACAAACTCTCCAAAGAGTTGATCTGACCATTAGACAAAAAATGGAACTCTGAAGGGGGAGGTCTGGCTTTAATGAAAGCTGGGTGGGGAGGGAGTGGCAAAAGTTAGAAGGAGAAAACGGAGCCAGGGGTGTCCACACACCCCTTGGGAGGCCAAGGCAGGAGGAGCGGCCAGCCTAGGCTACAGAGTGGGTCGATGTCAGGAGGATAAAGAAGAAGTGGGGAGGGGAGGGGAGGGGAGGGGAGGGAGAAACATAGGAGTTCAAGCCGTCCTGCTGGGACAAGGGAAAGAGCTCCCCCACACCTCTTTCTGGGAACCTCTGGAGCCATCTCCTACTGATGACCAGCAGGACAGGAATCGAGCCCAGCACTGAACAGAACAAGTTCACAGGACCAGCTTTGGAGAGAATTTGGAAAGCATTTCCGTGCTTTTAAAGTTAGTAATCCAAGACCAAAAAGAAAGCGGTGTCACTGATTCCTTTTCCAATGTCTTCTAGATATAATTAACATGACAAATAGTGTGTTTAATGTGTGCAATTTAGTAATTGGGTATATTGTGGTATATGTGTACACCCATAAAGCCAGCATTGTGGTCAAAGCAGGGAGCATCGCTTGGCACCCCTAAAGCTTCCTGACGCTCTTCATACTCCTCCCTCCTTCCCAAGGCCACCTCCAGGTGATCCCTACACTACTTTGTCTGTCTGTCTGTCACTATAGGCTACGTTGTATTTCCCACGACTTTATATAAATAGAATTACATGGTATATAATAACAAGCACATGCTTATTCTAAGCCCGCGTCTCTCATCTCAGCATCAGAGTTGTGAGGTTCATCCATGTCTTGCATGTGTCAATATTACCCATTCCGTTCACCATACACACGTGCCACAGTTTAGTCCACTCGCCTGCTGATGGACATTTGGGTTGCTTCTGTTTTGGGACAGTTACCCAAAGACATTTGTATTCCAGTGTTTGTGTGGCATGTTTCCATTTCTCCAGGGTAAATACCTCCAAGTGGACCGGCTAGAACACATTCAAAGTTTTGCTATTTTGGGGGTTGTTTTTCCCCAAAGGAGTCCTAGGGTTTCTGCCTAGACCCAGGAAGGAGAGTGTGAACCCAACATACCGAATCCCCTTTCAAACACAGTGGCAGCTTCAAGGAGAGCCTCACATAATTGCTTTCTCCGCCAGCCCTTCTTTGAAGAAAGGTTTCCTCTGGGAATGGGAGGGGTGTAAAAATGTAACTCTCCTCCCAAAGCCTTCCTTCCTCTGGCAGTTTAGAGACAGGGAAAACCAAGGCTGCCTCAAGCTCGTGCTTAAGGTTGGTGATCTGGACGCCAATCCTGCTCTTGCCTAGGCTAGGATCCTGGGCCTGTGACCATGGACACTTCATGTTCACTCTCTCTACCTTCTGGGAGTATGGAGGCAGCAGGTAATACCCAGCATACACCAGACTCAGATCCCCCAAACATGACATTTCCCTGAAGGGCCCACGAAGCTGGACACAGTAGTCGGTTGAGACTGGGAAGTCAGGGGGGGGCATTGCTTGGGGGATTTCCACAGAGGCAGCATGGGATTCCAGGGTATCACATGGAGGCCCCTCCTCCAGCATAGGTCTGAGCCAAATTTTGTCAGAAGAGAAAGGCTGGCCACGTTGTGTTTTTCACTCTCCGGGAAAAGGGGGAGGGAGAGCTCTCTGTACACGTTGCCTCATCTTCTCCAAGAGAAATGAAGGGCTTCCCCACCCCCCCACCCCCCACCCCCGGGCTGCTCTGACTGTGCACACACTGTGGGTGTAGAATCCTGTGCCAGCTCACATGTCTTGTTCAGGTACTCAAGACAAGCTACACGTGTGGCAGCTTCCAGATCTGACCCTCAGAGCACCCCCTACCTGGACCCTGCCATTACTTCTGATCCACCCTAACTTCTTTTTTTTTTTTTTTTTTTTTTTTTTTGGTTTTTCGAGACAGGGTTTCTCTGCGTAGCTTTGCGCCTTTCCTGGAGCTCACTTGGTAGCCCAGGCTGGCCTCGAACTCACAGAGATCCGCCTGGCTCTGCCTCCCGAGTACTGGGATTAAAGGCGTGCGCCACCACCGCCCGGCTTCACCCTAACTTCTTGTCCCAATCCCAACTGGGCACCTCCTTGCTAGGGTACCAAGGCCCCCACCCCAGGACACCTTTCTTAATTCTACACAGTTCTTTACCATTGCATCGTGTCTTCAGGACGCTCTCACTACTGACTTGAGCTCAATGTTGAATATGTATGATCTCAGGAGCCCCCAGGTTTACCCTGTTAATGAAATCCCCAAATGACTCCTGCCAAGGAGTTGCGGCCAGCGTCCATTGCACGTTCCAGCTAGCATCAACATTTTCATGAGGGCCCCAGAAAAAAGTAAAAGGTCCCACTTCTCAGAACTCCCTCAGGAGAACCTTAGTTGGCCTCCTTCTGAGTAGAGATGTGAGAGTCAGTTGGAGAGATGGCTTAGCAACTAAAAGCACTGGCTGCTCCTCCAGAGGACCTATGCTCAGCTCCCAGCACCCACACAATGGACATCTCCAGTTCCAGAATATCTGATGCCCTCTTGTGGCCTCCATGAGCAATGCATGCACATGGTGCACATACATGCATGCAAGCAAAAAAACTGAGCTATGGCCCTCCTGAGAACCTGTGTCCCCTGACTCCACACCACTTCTTATTTTTCCTGCTGTCCTATGACATGGACTTCCAACTATTATTATAATGCTTTTCTTATCGTCATTGGTAGTACCTCATTCTGTGTCCCAAAAACAAGGTCTCACATCACCTCGTGACAAACATGGAAACAGGGACACAGAGAGGCAAAACTCTCTCAGCCAGAAGAAGGGGCGAGGGACACATTAGGATGTGCCCTGGTCTGCAGTCTGAAGTTCAGATTCTGCTGCTGTAGGAGGAGCTGCCCACCCCACCTCAACATTTTCCTGGCACTCCTGGGTCTCTTCTTCCCATGAAATGTGAAAAACAATACAGGGACTTTTCACTCATTTTCTTACGAGACCGAGATAAAGACTGGCAAAGGCTCCTGTTACTGTTGTTGTCCCCAGAGAATTGGAAGCAGCCAGTCTGCTGTCATGCCGGTTTGCTGGTCATAGAACTATCCCCCTAGAGGACTACGCAATGAGAAAGGAAGAATCAGGATGGGCTGTGAGGCGTGAAGACAACCCCATCATTGTTGAGTCATTTCAATCAATGATTCAGCTGGAATTCCATTGCATCTCATTCTGGCACTTATTTATGGAGTTCTTACTCAGTTCCAGGCAGATGCTGGACACATCTAAAAGATAATGACACAGATACGCCCTGGTCCTGCTTCAAGGGCTCTTCATATGAAGAGGAAGGAGAGATCAGATCACAGAGCATCACAAGCTCAACTTGAACTTAGGCACAATGGGAGGCAGAGGAAAGGTTCATACAGAAAACATCTGGCTTTATTTCAACAATGATGAGGACAACCTAGGAGTCCAGAGGGTTGTGGAAATAGCCCTCAGGAGCTGCCTCCGTGAAGCAGGATCAAGCAAGGTTAAGTGTAAAGAGAAACACAAGCAACCAGAGAGAAGAGCCAGGAGACCAGCATCAATAGTTCTAACTGGGGAATTTAGACAAAGTTTGGGAGAAGGTGGCACCTATGTTGGCCTTGATAGGAATGGAAATTTGGATAGGTGGTGTTAGTTGTTTCTTACTCTTTGCTCTTTTGGGGGATCCACCACCCAGGTCCCAAATAAATCACACTGAGTCTTCTTATTACTTACGAACGCCCAGCCTTTGCTTGGCTTGTTTATAGCCAGCTTTTCTTAATGTAAGTTATCCCGTCTACCTTTTGCCTCTGGGCTTTTATCATTCTCTGTTCTGTAAAACATTTTTTACTTCTTACTCTGTGGCTTGCTGCGTAGCTAGGTGGCTGGCCCCTTGTGTCCTCCTCTCCTCCTTTTCTCGCTCCTTGCACTTCCCTTTCCCAAATTTCTCCTCCTATATATTTTCTCTGCCTGCCCGCCCCTTGCCATTGGCCGTTCAGTTCTTTATTAAACCATCAGGTGTTTTAGACAGGCAAAGTAACACAGCTTCACAGAGTTAAACAAATGCAACATAAACAAAAGTAACACACCCTAAAATAATATTCTGCACCACCACTGTGGCTCTTTGCTTCCCGTTTCTGATTTGGAATGTGAGCTCTCAGCTCCAGCCGCCACAGCTGCTGCTTACTGCCACGTTGCCTCTCCATGGTGGACTCTCAACCCTCTGAAATTGTAAACCCAATTAAACGCTTCCTTTCATACGTTGCCTAGGTCATGGTGGTTTGTCACAGCAATAGAAGAGTAACTAAGACCCAGCTGAGCATTCTTTTCCTTTAAATGAATTCTACTCTGATTCCCGGTTTCCACCCCATAGGGCCACACTTGGAAAGAAGAATGCTTCCACCTCTACAGCAACAACACAGTCTGGAAAACCCACCGTGTTTAGGATGCTTGGTTGAACCTGTAAGAAAGCTGAGGGTGTAGGCAGGCAGGCAGCTTGAAATCTCAGGAACACTGAGAGATGGAGCATTCCTGGTGGCTTATGTGGGAGCTACAAACCAGGAAGAACTCAGCTAGAATACTTAATGAGCTAACAAGGATACAGTGTGGGTTGCCAAGAAAGTGTGGAGTCCAGGGGAATTTGTGCCCCTCGGTGGCTTTTCTCTGAAGACTCCAAGGGGTTGAAGAGAATACAAGGAAAGCATCTCCCATGATACGGGCTGGAGGGAGAGGGATAACGGCCATCATGGGAGTGTAGGGTTTGAGTGTGGACCATCCCCCACAGACTCATGCTTTGAAA
Organism: Peromyscus leucopus; assembly: GCF_004664715.2. Taxonomy (NCBI): domain Eukaryota; kingdom Metazoa; phylum Chordata; class Mammalia; order Rodentia; family Cricetidae; genus Peromyscus; species Peromyscus leucopus. The sequence continues at coordinate 62,392,990 of NC_051079.1, forward strand.
ACTTTTCCCCAGCCAGGGGCACTGTTTTGGAAGGCTGTCAAACCTTTAGGAGATGAGGGTGTTGCTGGTTGTTTTTACTCTTTTGGGGGGCCTGCCACCCAGCTCTCAGATAAATCACACATGGAGACTTATTCTTAATTATAAATGCTCAGCCTTAGCTTGGCTTGTTTCTAGTCAGCTTTTCTTAACTTTAATTTATCCCATCTTTTGCCTCTGGGCTTTTATCTTTCTCTATTTCTGTATACCTTTCTTTACTTTTTTCTCCATGGCTTGCTGTGTAGCTGGGCAGCTGGCCTCTGATGTCCTACTTTCCTTGTTTTCTTGCTCTTCCTCCTTTCTGCCCCCACCCCCAGATTTTTCCTGCATGTCAGCCACACTATCCTTTCTCCTACCTTGCTATTGACCATTTAGCTTTTTATTAGACCATCAGATGTTTTAGATATGCAAAGTATCACAGCTTCACAGAGTTAAACAAATGCAACATAAAAGAATACAACACGCCCGGGCGGTGGTGGCGCATGCCTTTAATCCCAGCACTCGGGAGGCAGAGCCAGGAGGATCTCTGTGAGTTCGAGGCCAGTCTGGGCTACCAAGTGAGTTCCAGGAAAGGTGCAAAGCTACACGCTACACAAGAGAAACCCTGTCTCGAAAAACAAAACAAAAAACAAAAAAAAAAAAAGAATACAACACATCCCTGCATCATCAAAACAAATGTTCCACAGCACAAACAAATAACACACCTGCCGCACTTTTCTCACCATAGTGGACTGAGACCATGAGCCAGAATCAAGCTTTTCCTAAGCTGTTCTGTCATCACAGCAACTCATAGAGGGATGAAACAAGACCCATCTAGACATCACTACCCACCTCCTCTAGGGACAGGACAATACCCCAGGACACTGGTGAAAGCCCTTTGGAGCTGGAGAAAGAGTTAGGGGGAGACTTATATGCAGAAACATGTTCCAGAATTATATGTGAAGTCCAGACCACAGCAAACAACAGAACAGAGCAGAATCATCAGACTCGGGTACAATGCTGATGTTGGAACTATTTTCTACAGGGCTTGAAATAACTGAGATCACTGGAGAGTATACTAGATCAGCAAACAGGAAGGAATGCAGTGGGAAAGAAGGAAAGACTGTTTAGGTGTGCTCATTAACAGACTTGGCATAGTTGAGGAAAGAATTGACTAACTGTTTTAGAAGTTTCTCAAGCTATGACACAAGAAAAGAGAACAGAACATCCACAAGCTAAAAGCCGATGTCAGACATTCTGGCAGATGTGTTTTTGACTGCAAGAAACAAATAGAAGAGTGTAGAAGACATATTAATGGCTGAGAATTTTCCAAAATTATGACAGACACCAAACTGTAGATTACAACAGCTCAGTGATGCCAAGATGAGCAGGAAAGCTAAAGTCATACATATCCAGGAATATTATATTAAAATTACCTAAATCAGAAAAGGGAGACATCTGGAAGACAAATGTAGAGGTTTTTTTAAAAAGCCACATTATGTATGAAAGGAACAAAGAAGAACTATTGTAGCAGGAACCTTAAAGAGTCTTATTAATAAAATCAAACCTGTGAGCCAGGTATTGGGGTGAAATGCTGGAAGATCAGAGAGACAGAACAAGCCACAGTTAACCTCACCTGGCCAACTTCTCAGCTGATCCTGTTTCCTAGACTGGAAATATATAAGGCCTCATCCAGAATGGCTCTCAGCTGAACTGTGCTGCTAGAAGCCTGAAAGCTTAACCAGCCAAATGCTTCTAGTTTCTGGTCCTCACGCCTTATGTACCTTTCTGCTTTTTACCACCAGTCCCTGGGATTAAAGGCTCGCTTTCTGGGATTAAAGGCGTGATGAGTCACCATGCCTGGCTGTATCCTTGAACAGATGGATTTCTGCCTAGCTCTGCCTCCCAAGTGCTGGGATTAAAGGTGTGTGCTACCACTGCCTATCCTCTATGTTTAATATTGTGGCTGTTCTGTCTCTGACTCCAGATAAGTTTATTAGGGTGCACAATATTTCAGGGAAAACAACACCACCACAAGCTATAGCATATCTCTTGCTAGAAATCAAACCATGCAAGTTAAAAGACAGGGGAAGGACAGATCTGAAAGCTGGTGGAAGATGTGGAAATGGCTGAGGACCCATTGACCTAACCAAGAGTTAAATCCAGTTCCCACCCTGGGTCCACGTAAAGATGGAAGGAGACAGCTGACTCCACAAAGTTGTCTTCTGACCTCCACATGTGTGCCACGGCACACACACACACACACACACACACACACACACACACACACACACTACACACAATAACAGTAAATAAATAAAATAAAGGAGAATGCCTAACTGGGAGGGGGAAAAGGCAAAGCCTAAATACATGTTTTCCACAAGAAACCCCCTGAATATAAAGACCTCTACAAATCAGACATGGTGGCACACACTTGTAATCCGAGCCCTTAAGAGGCATAGGCTGGGAGGTCACTCTAAGTTGAGGCCAGGCTGGCCTCCATATCAAGTTCTGGCCCAGGTAGAACTATACAGTAAGACTCTGCCTCTAAACACAAAACAAAAGATTAATGTAGTTTAAAATACACACATAAAACACTGGCAAGAATCAACAGCGGCTCACATCTGTAATCCCAGTGTCTTGGTTCCTTTTCAATTGCTATGACAAGACACCATGGCCAAGATGACTTATAGAAGAAAGGGTTTATTGGGGCTCACAGTTTCAGAGGGTGAGTCCATGACCACGATGGTGGGAAGCATTGCAGTGGGTAGGCAGGCATGGAACTTGAGCAGTAGCTGAGAGTTTACATCCTAATCCGTAAGTAGGAGGCAGAAAGAGCTAACTGGGGGTGGTGTGGGCTTTTGAAACCTCAGGACGCTCCTCCTCCAACAAGGCCACACCTCCTAATCCTTCCCAAACAGGTTCACCGACTGGGGCCCAAGCATTCAAATATGTGAGCCTATGAGGCCATCCTTATTCAAACCACCACACCCAGGACTCAGACATTCAAGGCAGGAGTTTCATTACAAGTCTGAGCCCAGCCTAGGCTACATCATCAGTTCCAAGACAGACTAGCCTATGGAGTGAGACCCTGCCTCAAAAACATTAACAAAAACCTAACCAAAAGAAAGTTGGAATTGCTGCGCTGATACCAAAGAAGACTTCAGAACAAGGAATGTTATCAGTAATAAAGACAAACATTAAGTAATTATAAAGGAATCAAGTTTTTTAAATGATACAAAAGGCCCAATTTGTGTGTGGAATTAATGAAAGAACTATGATACATGGAATAAGAATCTGACAGAACTAAAGTAGAAATAGAAAAATCCACAATTAGAGACTTGAGGACATTTCATTTTTTTCAAACATATTATTAGTGTGTGAGTGGGTATGAGTGGATGTGAGTGGGTGTGAGTGGGTGTGTGTGTGTACTATGGCACACATGTGGAGGTCAGAAGACAACTTTGTGGCATCAGTTGTCTTCTTCTGTCTTTACATGGACCCAGGGTGGGAACTGGATTTAATGCTTAGTGAGGCCAACAGGTCCTCAGCCATTTCCATATCTTCCAACTCCTCCAGTGCTGGCTGGGGAAGCAGGCTGGGACCAGGTCTGGCTCAGGGTAAGGTCCACAGGTGTGTGGAGACTCCCACAATGCACAGAGAAAGTGGCAGAGCCAGGTCAGAGGCCTTACCCAACACGGGACAAAATCTGACCCTCAAAAGACTTAAGGTGGAACCCCTGGTCCTAAATACCAGTCCCACAAAAGGGAATGGCCACCTCAACAGCACTAGGGCTTCGGCCTTCACGGAATACTGCAAACCTATTGCCACTGAAAGAAGGGAAAACGACGACTAGAACTGTAAAAATAAAGAATCCAGAAGAAAAAAAAAAAAACTCAGACAATAACCTAACTCCACTAGAGACTAGTCCCAGCACAGAAACAGGAACAACATGAAAACCCAAGACTACATGGCTCCTCCGCAAATCACTAACCCCAGAAAAATGGAATCAAATGAAAATGACCCGGAAGAACTACCAGACGAAGAATCTGAAAGAACGATCGTAAGTATCTTCAAACAATTCAAAGGAGACATGAATGTACTCTCAAAGAACAAAGGCAAAGAGATGAACGAAGTGAGAAAGTCAATTCAAGATATGAAAATAGAGATAGAATTTCTGCAGAAAACTCAAAATGAAATCATGTTGGAAATGAAAAATGTGTGTGTGGTACTTGTCTTGGAAAATAGCTTTAGAGTGGGCACAGGAAACGCCATCTAGGCCAGAGACAGAATTGCAAGGCATGGAGGGGAGTTTTGAGATTAAAGAGGGCTCACGGGGGTCCAGTGCCCTGTTCCAGAGTCTCACACTGACTTGTATGTCTTCTTGACACTTTATCACCATAGTAACCAATTACACTCTTGGGTCTTTATTGTTTCATGTTCACTTCTGCCCTACACTGTCAGGCTCATGAGGCCAGGGATCATACTGGTCCCCAGTTGGTTCAGGGTGACACGTCATTGGCTGGCTGTTTAGAGTCTGAAGTCTTACGGGAGACATTAGTAACAGAAACAATAGCTTAAGATTCCCAGTGATGGGCAAGTCTGAAGTCTTACGGGAGACATTAGTAACAGAAACAATAGTTTATGATTCCCAGTGATGGGCAAGTGCTTGTCCTGGGCTTCTCCTGGGCTGGCCAAGCTCCTCTGAGGGCCGATTCTGCAAAGTAAGTTCTCTGAGAAGGTCTGGGACTCTGCCAAGCCAGGCTAACCCATCAGCGGACTTCAAGGCAAGCAGCAAAGAAAACATAAAAGGTCTTCAAAGGAGACATTTTATAGAGGGAAGCAGACCTTCAGAAGCTGACTTCATGACTTATTTTTAGAGTTTTTTACTTTTTCTGTTTTTAATAAGACTCTCAAGCATCATATCAGGGTAGCTGGGGCAGCATCCATATGCATTTTCCAAAGAACACGCTCAGGCCAGAACTGCTCTGAGAAGTCTGGATCTCCTCACACTGCCCTCTGACCCTTACACCTAGAGGAAGCATGGGAAGTGAGATAGGAACGCTGGACCACAGACAGCTCGGAGCTCAGCAGCTGGACCTGGTCCATTAACACGAGCTGACTAACTGCCTGTCCCTGCGGCAAGATGGATGTCACGTTCCAAAAGAGTTCAGAGAAACCGTGTAATGGGCCCTCATCCTGGTCAGCCTGTCTGGCATTCTGCTTAGACCCTGAAACTAGCTGGGTTGCAAGACTGGACACTCGGGTTGGCCATGCCTATGTCAAGAGTTGCAGGGGTAGAGGTTAGACCCGGCTAAACAACAGGGACTGGACATGGACGAGGGGCACTGTTAAGAGAGAAGAGAGACTAGACATTTGCACAAGAGGCTCCATCCTCAACAGGTATCCCTTTAACAACAGAGCTTCAAAGCTCATGACAGAGTGGATAGACCCACAGGAGAAACAGGCAGATCTGCCACCAGCTGGGCATTTCCTACTTTATTTTTCTCTGCAGCATTGGAAGGCTGGAACATAATTCATTTATCTCCTCAAAAAAATGTGCACAAGAAAGGGAAATAGATTTTTTTTCACTTTGATAATTATTCTGACTTAGAATTTAATGGGCCCTGGAAATTTTGTTGGGAAAGGAAAATTGGAAGGAAACTGACTTTGAGAATAAATGGAGGGGAGGGAGAGTTGGTGCAGAATAAAAGAGGTCAAAGATGGGAGTAGATGTTATTCTCTCTGCAGGATCATGTACCATTTCAGTTCAAGAGCTCAGAGGGTCAGGCCTCACCTGAATGGAAATGTGACCTCTAATAGTGTGTGTCTCCACACATGGGAGAAATTACCCCTATTAAAGAACAGTGTGATACAAAGAGGTGGAGAGAGCCACACTGCTTTATCCAACTGGACATTCAAAAGAGACAGGGAAGCAGGAAGAAGGAAACAGGAGAGAGATAAACAGAAAATGACACTGAAGTAATTCACACGAGACTAGTTAGATCATGAGCCCTAGGGGGAAATCTATCACCTTTATTCTGCTAAAAGAACATGGCAATGGACTGACTCCTAATAATATACTGCTATATCCATAGATCAGTGCTTCACTCAGCCCTCATGGGACAAAACATCTTACAATAGATGGTAATCAACATAGAGACCCCCAAGTGGACAGTGTGTGCAGAGTGAGAGACTTGGGAACACTCGGCCCTAAATGGGATGTCTCCATCAAACCTCTCCCCTCAAGCCTCAGGGATCAGTGCAGAGGAAGCGGAAAGATCATAAGAGCCAGAAGTAGTGGATGACTTCAATGAAACAGTGTCTTCCAGACATAATAGGATTGACCCACATATGAGCTCACAAAGACTATGGCAGCATCCATAAGCCATGCACAGGTTCAACCCAGACAAAAAACCCAGCACTGAGAAGGGGAAGTGGACACAAAGTTTCACCCCTGAACAAGAAGCTGTTTGCAATTGATTCCTGCTGGGAGAGGGGAAACTCAGTTTTCTCCAATGGAGTGTCTCTGGGTATGTCAATCACACTCCAGGGCAGGCCCCATGCCAGGAGTATTTGGCCAACACAAAACAGACATTTTATTTTTCATGGGGTGGAAGACTTTTTTTTTTCTTTGTTTAGGTATTTTTTGCCTTGCTGGTTTTTTGTTGTTGTTGTTGTTGTTGTTGTTGTTTTGATTTTTGTTTTTGCTTTTAGGGAGAACATAAAGTTGTGTGGGTAAGGAGGTAGGAATTTCTGGGAGGAGTTGGGGGAGGAGAAAGAATATGATCAAAATATATTGTATAAAAAATCTTCTAAATAAAAAGGGAAGAAAGTGATTTGCAATAAATATATTATACCTGATTTAACCCATTTAATGTCAGAAATAACGGACTGAAAAAAACAAACAACAAAATGAAATCCAGCTATATACTTTAGCCAGGACAACCGGGCTGGCCAGACCCACACTAAAGAGTTGGAGGAAGAGAATAAAAATAAGTGTACCCATCTTAGTCGGTGAAGAGACACCGTGACCACAGCAACTCTTAGAACAGAAGGCATTTGATTGGGCCGGGCTTACATTTCAGAGGTTTAGTCTATTGTCACCATGGCAAGAAACATGGCTGTGCACAAGCAGACAGGATGCTGGAGAAGGAGCTGAGAGTTCTACATCTGGATCCATAGGCATCAGGAAGAGAGAGACATGGAGCCTCGCTTAGGCTTCTGAAACCTCAAAGCCCACCCCCAGTGACACACTTCCTCCGATAAGGCCACACCTCCTAATCCTTTCAAATAGTGCCACTCCTGAGCATTTAAATACATGAACCTTCGGGAGCCATTCTTATTCAAAGCACCACATTCCACTCCCTGGCCCCCATGGGCTTGCAGCCATATCATAAGGCAAAAATGAATCCAGTTGGATTTCAATAGTTTAAACAGTCTCAGCACTATTTAAAAGCCCAAAGTTCAAAGTCTCTTCTGGCAAGCCCTTAACTGTTACCCCCTGTAAATCAAAAGCAAAAAGCAAATCACATACTTCCAATATATAATGACACGGAATATGCATTCCCATTCCAAAAAGGAGGAAAAGGAGCATAGTGAGGAAATACTGGTCAAAAACAAGACCAAAAACCAGCTGGGCAAACTCCAAACTCTGCATCTCCATGTCGGACGTCAAAGCACTCTTCGAATCTCCAACTCCTTTCAGCTTTGTTGACTGCAACACACTTCTTTCTCTTGGACTGGTTCCACTCCCTGTTAGCAGGTCTCCTTGGCAGGTATCCCATGACTCTGGCATCTCTGACACCTTGGGGCCTCCAACAAAACTCAGGCTTTACTTTCACAACTTCACACAATGGCCTCTCTAGGCCTCTACCCAGAGACACCCCCTGACACGTGCCTGGCCTCAGAGACTTTCCTCAGTCACAGAGGGAGATTCCATAGCCCTTTCTTGTGTCTTTGTCTCTCAGACCAGAACAACATGGCCAAAGCTGCCACATTCTGCTGCTTGCTGGGGCTGGAACTTGGCCGCCTAGTTCAGTGACATGTGCATCAGCTTTCTGCTATTGATGGTTTCCTTCACTGCTTAAACTTGTCTTTAATCCTTTCCACACTTAGAAGTTTAGCCGGGTGGGGTCTTTCTTGCCCTGAGGTCATTTCCAGGTAATTGCAGGATGGAGACAGCTTTCTTCTATCCATCATGAGCAAACTTCCTCTTGACCACTGGTCACTGGTTCCATTTGCTACCACACATGGATCTTGTCCTAGAGTTGAGTCAAAGGGCCGGAATCTATCTGTTTACAGGAACCAGAGGCACAGCCTGTGGGTAAGTGGGTTTCTGAGACAGCACCTTAATCAGCTGGGAATAGCCAGGCATGAACTTCCCCTCACTGTTGTGGGTACCATGGCCATAACACTCCCCAGCACATACTGGACATTTACCTAGTATCTGCCAGTGGAAAGTAGATAAACTGTGTCTTGGCTAGTTGTATGTCAACTTGACACAAACTAGTGTCATCTGAAAGGAAGGAACCTCAATTGAGAAAATATCTCCATAAGATCCAGCTGTAGTGTATTTTCTTAATTAGTGATTGATGTGAGAGGGTCCAGCCCATGGGTGGCTGGGGCCACCCTTGGGCTGGTAGTCCTGAGTTCTATAAGAAAGCTGACTGAGCAAGCCATGGGGAGCAAGCCACTAAGCAACTCCCCTCCATGACCTCTGCATCAGCTCCTGTCTCCAAGTTCCTGCCCTGTTTGAGTGCCTGTCCTGGCTTCCTTCAGTGATGGATTACAATGTGGTAGTATAAGCTGAATAAACCCTCTCCTCCCCAACTTGCTTTTGGTCATGGTGTTTCATTGCAGCAATAGCAACCCTAACTAAGACTGATGGATCTATCCGACAAAGGGATGAATGGATGGGTGTGTGGATGAATCCATGAATGATTCCTGCACAGTGTCTCAATGGAACTGTGGGGGGTCTATCACGTCTCAAACTCCTTCAGCAACTCTTGTGGCCTATAAGGGATTGAGCCTTCAATCATGACCACCAACCCTACAATTTCTAAAACTTGAACTTTAGACTAGGAAGGGACCAGAATCTCCCTCCTCGTTCTGACTTAACATTATTCAAGGAGCCGCAGCCTGTCCACTGAGAGAGCTTCTGCGGAAGCAAGAAAACCTTAATGCTACCAACATTTAAAAATAAAAAGTAGTAAGGTGAATTTTTTTTCATTTTACTTGGAAGAAACAGTGACAAAGACGGAAACTGAGAAAAAGAGAGACACATTGCAGATGAATAGGGTTCTGACGGTGACAAGGTGTTGCCACCTGGAAGCCGCAAGCTGGAGATTCACAGGTAGTGTTTTCATGGTCTGACAGACACTGACAGGAGCCAGGAGGCAGCCTCAGCCATGAGTATGTTCACTGTACTAGTGAATGCAAAGCAAAATACCAAATGAATTCAATCAGCTCTGAATGACTGGATCCAAAGGACACAAGAGAAATTGCCATTTTCAAGTCAGAGCTTTTCAAGCCCAAGCTTTGCAGCCTCTGACAACCTCAGAATGTTACCTTCATCTGAAGAACATACTGCCCCCTCTACCTCTCCATGTCTTGCTCCTTCCTCTTGCCCAGTCTTCAACTTTAATAAAACTCTTGATCGAGGACGATCTAGCAAACTCACTAAGTTGAAATACACATGATTCGTATGAGTGTTACCATATCCAAAGGAATTTGAGCTTTAAGAGATGGAGGAAGAAGCTTGCTTCCTTCCCTCCCTCCCTCCTTCCTTCCATTTCTTTCTTTTTATGTTTTTTTCTTTTGCAACAGTGTCCCTCTATGTAGCCCAGACTCCATGAGTCCCACGATCCTCCACTTCCTGAGAGCTAGGATCACAGAAGAGCACCACTGAGCAAAAGCCATGTTTCTAAGTGAACAGTTCCCAAAGGAGACCTACATTAGAAGTCTCTTTTTCCCTATGTCCCTGCAATCGGGTGGTCACCAGCCTCCTAGCAAGAACAATAGCAGCCAGAGCTAAAGGCATCCTGCCTTAGGCTCCAAGAGACCCTGCGTGGAACCTTTACCCTACTTTCCCGGCACCCAGGGATCCAGATTCTGGAGGAACCATCCTTGTCCACATTGTTGAATTTTCAAAAATGACAACAAACCTTTGACTTGTAGGGTGACTCTTGGCAGGACATGACAGGTTTTGTCTCTGCCCACAGTTAAGTCTTTCTTTTTTTTTCTTTTTTACATTACAAAAAAATTTTCTGTAAAATGGCTTCTGTCACTGAGCTGAGGACACCATGGAAACAGGGTCAGGGGCGGTGTTAGGGCATTGAAAAGCAAAGATATGTGCTGAAGTTTTCAATGCCCTGGTTGATGAGCCCAAGACTGTCATTGGCTCACGAGAAAACCTTCTAAGTAATAAATTAACTTGGAAGTATTTGGAATTCGAAAAGTCTAAGTATACAGCCTCTTCCTCAAAGCAGAATCTGGTCAACTTATAGTTCCATTGCACTCTTCCATGAACCAAATGCCGTTGAAGAATCAAAGAATAACTCAACCCCTTTCTATAAGGATTCTTGCACAATCCTCTGGATGGCATCCAGGATATGCTTCTGACAGAGTCACGACTCCAACCTCCTACCCAGCCTCCCAGCTGGCAGCCTGGCAAAAGGAAGCCAGCAGATAGCCACCTGGGGAAGGAGATGCATGTGAACACCAAAACCCAGGCACTCCGTGAAGTGCAAGCATTCAGGAGGCAACACAAACACACACACACACACACACACACACACACACACTGGCTCTGTCTCAAAGCTGTACACACACACACACACACAAAAAAAAAAAAAAAAAAAAAAAAAAAAAAAAAAAAAAAAAAACACTGGATCTGTCTCAAAGCTGTGTGCAAAGTAATTTTTTTTCAGCCCAACACCATCAGTTAGGACTTCGCTGTTTGCAAACATTTGAGTTTCTGTAAACACTTAGCCCCTCATGTTTTATTGAGTTTGTGAAAAACTAACCTGTCATCTAGCTTACTGGGTACCACTGGAAAGAAAATGTATTTTCAGGACATATTTTTTAAAGTTATTAAGTTGATAAAAACTGAAATGACTTTTTGGTACTTATTGGTGTCCATGGTCTGAACTGTAGTTAGAGACCGTGTTGAAGTCCATGGTCTGTGCTCCCATAGAAGGCCAAGTGGATATTCACAGTCTGTGTTACCATTGAAGGCCATGTGGATGTTCACGGTCTGTGCTGCCTCCTAAAGCTATATTGATGTCCACAGGACAGACTGTCACTAGGGACCATATTAGAGTCCATGGCCCATGCCCCAGAGGTCATGTTGCTATCTGTGGTCTGTGCTGCCACAGAGACAGTGTCGATGTCCATGGTCTGTACAGCCACCAGAGACCATACTGAGGCTGGTAGCACATACTGTCACCAGAAACCATGTGGAAATCCATGATCCATGTTCCTGCTGACTGTAAAGGGCAAGGAAGGTACTTTTCCAGTGGCATCAATGACTGTAGACTCACAGTTGACAAAGAGGGACACAGATGTCTTCTATGACAACCCCTACACCCATCCTACACGCCCCCCCCCCAAAGGGGACAGCCTAGACAGAAAGCCATCAAAGAGAACTCCTAAAAACTGTGGTAAGGATGCTGAAGTGTATCTCTCCACAACGGATGGCTTCTGGCAGGAAATTGGTGGGGTAGGACTCAAGTGTTCTTTAGGGAGCTGGCTTACTGGGAGCTTGACCATATTTCAGTGAATATACAAGCAACACAAATTGGACTTGTGAGTTTTTTCTTCTTTCTTCTTCTTCTTCTTCTTCTTCTTCTTCTTCTTCTTCTTCTTCTTCTTCTTCTTCTTCTTCTTCTTCTTCTTCTTCTTTTTGTGGGGGGGAGCATGTCACGAGATGGGGGATGCACCTGGGAGGACTGGAAATTGAATGTGATTGGGGTGCATTATGTGAAACTCCCAAATAATCAATAAAAATATTATGTTGGGGGGGAAGGCCAGTTCTGAGGTCTGTAGATGTGCCTTGGGTAGAGCACTTGGCTAGCACGTGCAAGCTCCTGGACTTAATTCCAGCACTGCAAAAGAAGAAAAGAAAACCTGGGGACGGGTCTTGATCCGTATGCTCTGCTCACTAAACTTCCTTCAGTCAGAATTATGTGGATCTGTGGGAAAAGTCATCCATGCTTTGAAAAATCATTTAGAAGAACATTAAAACCAGAAGAACTTATTCCTAAAATAATGCATTCATTCAACAAACTCAATGTGTATTTTAACCTCAAAATGGATTTCATTGTAACATTTTCATAAACGCATATAATTTCTTTTGTTCTTATTCACACCCCATTACCTTCTCTGAGCCCTCTCCTACTCACATTGAACCTTTCATCTTCCCAACAAGTCCTTCTCATACTTCATGCTCGTGTGTGTGTGTGTGTGTGTGTGTGTGTGTGTGTGTGTGTGTGTGTGTAAGCATATACCACAGCTACAGTGTGGAGGTCAGAGGACAGCTTGCAGGAGTCAGTTCTTCCACTTTGTAGATTCCAGAAATCCAACTCAAGTAGCCAGGCTTGAGAGGATGCTCCTTCATACACTGAGCCATCTCACCAGCCCTAAGTCTTTTGTTGGGAAACAGGGATGCTTTACCTGTATGTACATCTGGGTACCACTTGTATGCCTAGTGTCCATGGTTGTGAGTCACCATATGGGTGCTGGGAATCCAATCAGGATCCTCTGGAAGAGCAGCCAGTACTCTTAACCACAGAGCCAAGTGTCTAGCCCCTAAGCCATACTTTGAAAGGCATAATAGTGAAATGAACCAAGGACTGTCTGCCTGTTGGTATCAATTCTTTTCCAAGCATTTCTCCATCAGCTCCTTCCTCGGTCCGCCTAACAGTATATATGATGTGCGTCATAAGCCCCAGTGTCCAGAGATGAGTACTATGGCTCAGAACAGTCACATAACTAATATTGGTCACACAGCCCAGTCAGCCACTGTGGGGTGTTGACTGGAAATCTGAGACTATCCGCTTGGCCGACGGTCTGTTCTGTGAGACAATCTCAATTGAGAGGCACGTGTGTCTAGAAAAATCTGCACAGGTTAATAGACTGCGAATTGGTCCAGCTGGCTCGTGAAGGTTCCCTCAGCATGAGACGTGGTGAGTGTGATGCACACTTACCCAGCTGAGAAGGGGTCTGTTAGCAAGGCTACTCTAGACACAAGTCAGCACATGGCGATCTGCTGTGCTTGGCTTTGGATTCCACATGGTTATTATTCTCTGGCCCCAGAGAACACAGCACTGTGAGCTCAGTGAGGTTCAAGGCTGGCTGTAGACAGCTCAGCTGACCCTTGACGTAGAAGTGGAGCCTTGGCTGTCCTTCCTCTCTTTCCACCCAGAGTCCCCAGGGGGCAGGGCTTTCTCCTCAAAATTTAAACAAGCAAGAAGGGCAGAGAGATGATGAAGCCCAGTGGAAGGAGGCACCCTAACCTTGCAAAGAGCCAAATTCTGGCCCTGATACCATCTCAAAACCACCACTGAAAAACTGGGAAGGCCCACCTCCATTGGAGCTAGCTTCCCCAAAAGGAAGTAACAAACTGGAGCGGTAACCCCTAAATCTCATCCTAGTTCAGGCATACCGTTTCACTGTAACCCAGTGCTCTGGGACATCCCTGGACACACGGACACACGCTGGCATGCAGGTGAGACACACCACAAGTTCACCCACGGACCTACTGAGACCTTGGACACTACCCTTCTCTCCTAGTCCTGTTATCCCCTAACTTACATATGATCACTGTCACAGGGAAAGCTGGCAGGAAAAGCCACTCTGAATCCTTCTTCACAACCCCACCTGCTGTGACCCCACAAATACCAATCTATTCTTTCCCCTGGATCTTCCAAGCCTGTGTACCGTCATCTGTGTTAAAACTTCCTAGGAAAGGCAGCCAACAACCAAGTCCCCCCCAGGTAGCAGGGAGAGAAGGTACTGTGCTGGACCAGCCCAGCCCACGATTGTTTGACAGCAGATAGCCACAGAGGGCACTGGGTAGGTTGGTCACCAAAGGCCAGGCCAGTCTTTTCTTATAAGAGCCAAGGGATGAAGGGGGACAAGATGGAAGACGAGGCAAGGCTGGGAACGCTGAGGGTTGGGACGCCCAGTTAAGGGCCGTCATGGCGGCCGGTGTCAAAGTGAATAGGACAGTACTGAGTGATGGTGAGAGAGGAGGTGTAAAGACTCCCCGGGCAGAGAGGAAGGGGAGCTGGCACCACGCTGCCCCTCGCCCGTGGAAGGAAGAAATAATGTCAGTGTCAGGATTATGTCGGAGAGTGATGGGAAATGGATTCCTGGGTGGCAAATGTTTCATTTTCTGAAACTGTCATTCTTCCTGCCTGGCCACTGTGGCTGCTGTACACTCACTGATGAAGGCTCCATTCCAAGTGTATGGAGGTCCTTGTCTGCACTGGGGCGGACGGAGCTCCTGGAAATCCTCGGGCATTTCCCATTCTTTTCTGCTGGGCATGCACTGAGCATAGACCCTGACTGATTGACAGATCTGAGGATCTACGAGGCCTTGGAAGTCATCTTCATGAAGCAGTTGACCCAAAAATGTCAGACCCCACTTCCTCTAGATCCCAAAGAGCATAAGGATGAACTTGCCTTTGTCCATCTGTCCCCAATGCACTAAATTCCATTCCTGTCATACCTTAGCTTTCACAGCCCTGAGCACTGGCTGAGACACTGACGTCCCAACAGGAATTAAGGCTGTAAAAGGCCATGCTGGGCCCACAGGACAAAGGGGTAAAGGGCTCTGGAGAAAGAAAGCAAGATTCCTCTGGTGCCCCCTGACCCCTTAGAGCAGCTGGGAAGGGCCCACAATGTCCTGGTCAACACTGCAGCCCAACGTGCTGGCAACTTCCCTGTGGCTTTATCACAACAGGGCTGGACTGGGACACCTTGGCCCTGCTCAGGACCTACTGGTCATAGAATGTGGGGTGTAGCCTCCCTGCTTTTGCTTCCATTAGCTTGCCTGGGGCAGAAAACTAGGAAGTGGGTGCTTTAGGAGCAGAAATGTATTGAAATGATATTCACAGTCTTGGGGGCTAAAAGTCCAGGTCAAGGGTATTAGTAGGGCTGAGGGAGAGAGAACCTCTCTCACGCTCACCTCAAGCTCCTGATATCCTGTGGGCAATCATCGAACTTCCTTGGCTGATAGGGAGTCAACCCTGTGTGTGCCTTTAATCCTTTACATAGTATCCTCTCTGGGCATGTATCTATGCCCACGTGTTTCCTTTTTTAGCTCAAGTGTAGCTTAGTAGCAGAGTACCTTTCCTAGCATGTGCAAAGCCACACACATGCACACACGCTCTCTCTCTCTCTCTCTCTCTCTCTCTCTCTCTCTCTCTCTCTCTCTCTCTCTCTCTCTCTAGCGCGCGCGCACACACACACACACACACACACACACTCCCTCTTTATAAGGACATGAGTTGTTCTGAAGGCTTAACCTTTTTTAAAAATGATTTCATCCTACTTTAACTGTACCTTCAATGATATTTATCTCCAAATAAGGTCACACTGTGAGCCGCTGGGTATTTGGACTTCCACAGGTGAATTCTGGAATGATTCAATTCAACCCATCACACTATGCAACTGGGTGGTCCTGCTTATGAGCACATACTGGCTGAAGTTGGTGTGGTGGGAGGGATTGGAATATACTAGTTACAGCCCAGCATGGCAGGTCATTTTTTTTTTTTTTTAATTTTCAGTGTATGAGTGTCTGCATGTATGCTTTTGCATCATATGCATGCAGTGCTTGTGGAGACCAGAAGAGGGCATAATGTCTCCTTGAACTGGAGTTACAGACACTTGTCAGCGGTCATGTGGGTACTGAGGATCAAACCTGGGTCTTCTGGAAGAACAGCCAGAGCTCTTAATTGCTAAGCCATCTCTCTGGCCCCCTGATCAGCCAAGTGAGCCAGAGGATTAAACATTGTTCTGAGGATGCTGTGGGAGTATTTCTGGATGATATTATCATAAGACTCAGAACAATTGACCAGTCTGCAGACACCATTCACACCTGCAGACTGGTCAATTTTTCTGAGTCTTATGATAATATCATCCAGAAATACCCCCACAGCATCCTCAGAACACAAATCACGGGGCCATTTCCGGCTTCAGTGTTTGAACAGAGTCTTCCCACGTCGTCTTCCCCTCTTCTGGAGCTGGAGCTGACATCATAACTCCCCAGGCTCTCTGGCTTTCAAGTCACAGCACCGGCTTATCTGGATCTTGAGTTTACAGACAAATTAGGGACTTCTCAGCCACCATGGGAATGCAATCCTATGCGTGCGTGCTTGTGTGAGTGCATGAGTGTGTGTGAGTGTGTGTGTGTGTGTGTGTGTGTGTGTGTGCGCGCTTATATTCATGTTTATACTTCATATACTATTGATCCTGTTTCTCTAGAAAACTCTAATGCACCCAATTTAAAAAAAAATAAGTTTCTGCAGAAAATATTCACTTTTCTAGGAAAAAAGAAGATCTGATTTGCCTTCCTCTATTTCTCTCTCAAGTGACAGACAGCTAAGAGGTGGCTTAAGCTACTTCATGACTTCAGGGAGGACCAGGTGCTCAGGCATGATGCCCTAGGCTAGGCTCCTTCCAGGAAATGTCCCTCTTCTTCCTGGTTCCTGCTTGGCCTCCTGGCATTGATGCTGAGGTCAAAGGTGGGGGAAGCTAACACCACGAACTGTTTCTGGGCTCCAGATTGTGCTTAGGCTCGTCTTCTCAGCTCTCTGAGATAGATAACTCTCAGACGCCCTTCCTCGGGGGCCCTTGCCCTGACAGTCCACCCAGCTGCCCACGGATACAGGACTAATTGCTACTCCCTTCTCCACCTGAACCTGCTTCATAGCACTCAGATCTCTAACTGTAAAATGAAATGAAATGTCCCACCCAGTCACTCTCGCAGAGGATTGATTGGGCTGCAGCTAGGGTGGAGGATGGGGTGGGACAGGCTTGCAATGCACCAGAAAGGATGGAGCACTCTGGATGAAGCCTTAGGGACTAAGGGAAAACTCACCCAGGGTTAGGACAGGCACATGCTTTGGCCGAGGGAACTGGACAGCAGCTCTCCTCCTGCTCTCCCTCCTCCTCCTCTCCCTCCTCCTCTCCCTCCTCCTTCTCTCCCTCCTCCTCCTCTTACTCCTCCTCCTCTCACTCCTCTTCTCCCTCCTCCTCTCCCTCCTCCTGCTCTCCCTCCTCCTCCTCTCCCTCCTCCTTCTCTCCCTTCTCCTGCTCTCCCTCCTCCTCCTCTCCCTCCTCCTCTCCCTCCTGCTCCTCTCCCTCCTCCTCCTCTCCCTCCTCCTGCTCTCCCTCCTCCTCCTCTCCCTCCTCCTGCATTCCCCAAGGCCTTCATTGCTGCCGCCTCCATTTTCTCATTTACCACCTGGACAAGTTCCAATCCAAAGCAGCACAGATTAAAAACAGACACCTTCCTCAGTGCTCTTCCGGCTGAGCAGAAGGCCTCTGTTGGGTACCCTCCAGACAGCCAGGGAGGCAGCAAGAGAGGCCAAGTTACATTTCTGGGTCTCAAGAGTCCCCGAATTTGCTGATGCCTCTGGCAGGAAAGCAATGAGAAGGTTCAGACATTGCTGAACCGGGAATTTTACAGCTCCAGAGGGAAACCAAACCCTTATGTGTGCACGCGCCCAGAGGCACTAACATACAAACTTCAAAGGAAGATGGTTGAGACACTCAAACCATGTGAAGGAAAACAGAAGCGGGAAGGAATCAAGTGTGTTTACTCCCAACTCCTACTCTGGCTTTCTAGCCCCATTGGGTCACCAGCCTCTGCAACTGTGCTCTGGTCTGCCCTGCAGCAGGATGGTGCATCCCACAGTCACGTGCCCAACTTCCCCTCAGACTGCAATGCTGAACGCTGTCGATCACAGGAACCTTTAACCAGCGCCTACCACGCCACACAGCCTGCTAAGGCCTTTTTCTCTCAATTTCCCATCAAAACAACTTTATGAGGAAGGCACTATCATTGACCCCAGTTTCAGAGGAGGAAAGAGAGGTGCGGAGAGCTGGGGTAACTTGCCCAAAGACGAATGGAAAGTTGAGACTCCATAGCTTGACTTCTCCTCGTCCAGGTCACACTTTTTAGAAAGAGGAACGAGAGTTCAAGCCTTTCATGAAGTCTTTGATGGGTAATTCAGTAGTGGTGGCTGGCTGTTTCCTCATGAGGAAGGCTGAAGTTTTATTAGTGGGTATTAATTACATGTAATTGTGGGCTTCGCTATGGAGTTTCCATATGTGTTCATCATGCATTTCATTTCCCGTTATCCTCTTGTGTCCCCCTTCTTACCAATTCCTCTCTCCTCCTAACTACCTTTTCTACTCTCTTCCATGTCCCACCCCATGGCCCCAGTCCAGTGAGTTTCCTTAGGAATGTTTACAAGAACACACGTGAGGTTTGTTTGCTGGAACGAGGGCATTTTATCACTGAAGATGCCAGTCCCTCCCCTGACAACCACTGACCACCTCTAGAAATCCTGGGGGTCGGGGGACACGAGTCCCTCCTCTTTCCATAACAAGGTGTTGCCTGACCCAATCATGTGTAAGTAACCACAGCTGCCAAGAATTCAAGGGTGCAGCGGCTGTACCACGCTTGGAAGTCAGTATTGGACCAGGCTTCTGCTTCCTCCAGCTTGTACGTTCTCTCCATCCTTTCTTCAGTGGTTTCTCCAGAGCCTTGGAGGAGGTGGCGCAGACATCTCATTTATGACTGGACATTCAAACAGTCATGTATTCATTCTCGATTTGACCCGTCACAAGTCTGCAGTCACCACTGATCACTGCCGGGAGCAGCTTTGGTCCAAAGCCGGCCACAGCACTAATGTGTGGCTAGAAACACGGTAATTTAGAGGGTTGTTTGATAGTCACATGGTGTCCATTTAGCGAAACAATGATTGATAGTAGCTTCCTCACTGGGCCTGTGTCCTCTCCAGCCATGGGCTTTTGATGGGGTTCATGGTACCAGAACTGAATTCCTCCCTACGGCGAGGGGATGAAATCCAGTCAGAAAGTGGGGTGTCCCATAGAGTAGTCCCATAGTTGGCACTATTATGTCAGTGGGCTTATCTTGTCTTAGCATCTACCAACACTCTGAGGGCTAGCCGACAGGGAGGACGCTCCCAGCTCAGTTCCAACTTGATTTCTGTGTCCTGTAAGCAAGGCATGCAGCATCTTGGACAATACGGCTTTACCACCTAGTCCTGGTGGACACTCAACACTAGTGGTAATTGCCTTTATTGTGTGGGGGCCTTACTGACCAACAGTTCATAGGGAGGAACTTTCATTTAATAACCTCTGGCTTCTGGGCGCAGCTTTATCTATTTATATAAGGTGCATGTATTTAAATTATTTTTTTTTCTGATCAGGTTATCAAGTATCAGATTTCCTACAGGTTTCTCATACATCATTAATTTTGCCTGACTCCTCCCCCACTTCCCAACACTCTCTGCACTGAAAACTTTCTATCCACCAGGATTTCCCCCTCCTTAAAGGCCCTTTCATCCCTTTTGGTGGGTCCATTTCTATTTCTATGGAGTCCACATACACTCACTCCCACATAAATGCACATATATAGAAGCTAGAAGCCAGGATACATACATGAGCGAGAAACATATGGTGTCTCTCCTAGCCTGAGTTACTTAGTGTAATATAACATTTTCCAGTTACATTCATTCTCCTGAAAGTTATATAATTTCATTTTTACAGCTGAATAGAATTCCATTGTAAATACATACCATAGTTTAATTATCCATTTATCAGTTAATTGTCACCTAAGCTGATTCCATTTCCTTGATATGGTGAATGTAGCAGCAATAAATACAGATGTGCAAGCGTCTCTATATTAGGTTAGTGAGTCCTTTGGGCATATGTCCAGGAGTGAGATAGCTGGGTAATATGGAAATTCTATTTTTAGGCTTTTGAAAACCTGCACGCTGGTTTCCACAGTGGCTGCACCAGTCTGTGCTGACATTAACAGGGAATGGGTTCCCTTTCTCTGTATATGCACCAACATTTGCTCTTTATTTATTGCTACAAGCCGCAAAAAAAATATACAAAGTAGGATTTCAGCTGATTATGACAAAGCTAATACCTGGAAGTAGCCAAGGGCCTTCCAGAGGTCAAGCTGAGGCTCAAGGAGCCTTGCTGATATTTGGCTTTTTATTATTAGCCATTTCCTGCTTTGAGTTTCTTGTGTGCTATTGTAGCTTTTCCATCATTTATTGGGCACCATTTCCCCTCTACTAAAGGAATATTTACATAACCTTGTCACTGACAGCTATGCACAGCCAGAACCCCAGTTCAAGCCTCCCTGTAATTATCGTCATTGGCAGCATCCGGCCAGGTCCATCCCCAGAAGGAGGAAAGTATCTTATCAGAGATACCTCTGTACTCTCTAAGAACAGACTTAAGCATCCAGGCTACCTGTTTGAGAAGGCCTGGCGGATGTGCCAATTAAGCTTAACTTCCTCCTTTCCCAAATCTTACCTCCAGTTCCAGATCTCCCTTTAACTATCACCAGAGGCATCTAGCTGTGCACAGGTTGCCTAGTCACTGAACACACTTTGCCCCACCCTGCAGAAAAAAACGGCAGATAGCTTGGACAGATAGGAGCCACAGGAAAAAAAAAGAAGGCAGTTTTATTTTCTCCCATTGACCTAGCAACTTACAGATTCTTAACATTTTCTACCAATCACGCTTAAGATTATAGTTGAGCAATAAGATCCCTCTTCTTAGATATTACCTGAATTTAGCCTTTAGTTAATTCATTTTCCTATTAGTCACTTCCCTTTTGGGTTGCAAATGATAATTAACAATTATTGCCCCTCTATGTGATTCACCCTTCCCTTTGACCCTGGAAGCCTGGCTTTGCACTGCCAAGGGATTACTGCTTGCAAGTGTATATATATACTAGGACTTCCGGGGCACAGGAAGGAGGAAGAAGAAGAGTTGGAAGAATAAATGACTAGACTAAGAGCTCTGTGTGCTGAGATTCTATTCCCCCAAAATAGTCCTCGCCGTTCATAGTTCTCTCTCCTGAGCCCCTGGGATGTATAATATTAAGGCTGGTCCCTCTAGTATTATACAAGAATTTATTTACTTGTAATCTAATAGGGGTTCTAATTTCCATTTGCCTGATGACTAAGTTGTTGAATACTTATTTACTGGCCATCTGTATTATTTCTTTTGAGAGTTCTCCATTCAGTCACTCGGCCCCGTTTGTTTTTTTTTTTTTTTTATTAGGTTGTTTATCTCTTTGTTTTGAGGTGGGTTCTTTTCCTGTTTTTTTTTTTTTTTTTTTTTTTTTTTTTTTTGTATACTCTAAATACTAACTCTCTGTAGGCAATATCTCTCAAGGATTCTCTCAAGCTTGGAACCTCTCCAGCTCTGTGGACTATGCCTTTGCTCAATTGCCTGTTTCCTCTGCTGTAAGGAAGTTTTTTAATTGGGTGAGATTCCATTTGTCAACTCTTTACCGAGTGATTAAAGTTCTGTTCAGAAAGTTCTTCTCTGTGTCAGTATCGTGAAATGTTTCCCTCCAGCAAGAGTTTCCGGTCTTACATCAAGGTCTTTGATCCATTGGAAACTGACTTTTGTGCATGCTGAGAGATAAGTATCTATTATTCTTTCTACATCTGTTGAGGAGATTGTCTTTTCTCCAATTCATCTATTTACCATCTTTGTCAAAAGTCTGATGACTGTAGCTGTGGGCTTGTGTCTTGACCTTTGGTATTACCGTTGATCTGTGTGTCTGTTTCTGGGTCAGTACCACGTTGCTTTTCTTATTATGGCTCTGTAGTAAAACTTGAAGCCAAGTGTGGTGACCCCTCCATCTTTTTTTGCTCAGGATGTCTTAAATTTTCAGGGTCTTTTCTGTTTCCAGGTGAATTTTAAGGTTGTTGGTTTGTTTTTCTGTTTCTGTGATGAGTCCTGTTGGCGCTCTGATGAGGATTTCATTGACGCTGATTTTAGTAGGGTGGCCGGCATAATTCTCCCAATCCGTGAACATGGGAGGTCTACCCATCTTCTAGTGTCTGTCTCAAATTTCATCTTTGTTGCTTTAGATATTTACTGTGGAGATATTTTACTTCCTTGGATAGGAGGGTTAGGGACTTATTTGTAGTTTTTCATCTTGTTTTGCTATTTCAGCTGAGATTGTTATCCCAAGTTCTTTCTTAGCATGTTTATCAATTGTGAAAGGAAGACCACTGATTTTTATGAATTAACTTTGTATTCTGTCATATTTCTTAAAGTATTCATCATTTCTTAAGAGTCAGGTAGAATCACAGGAGTTTGACTTGTTCCTTTCCTGTTTGTGATTCATTTGCTTCTCTTGTCTTTGGTTCGCACCCTATTTTCAAATTGCTAAATCCTGTCAGGAAGGGATTCCAAGTCTCATTTCTGCAGTCTCCCGGTGTGTTATCAGCTTTCAGCACTTGGTCCCATGACACTCGGACTGGGTTTCCCCAAGAGTGTGTCATTCACAGAAGGTCTGCAGCTGCTGACCTACCACAGCAACAGAAGCCTTTTAAAATGGCATCTTACTTGTGCTCTGTCAGCTACTTGTGGAACATTCACTGCCACGAGGAGGCGGCGGCCTCCCGGGCTCCTCTTTCTAGTCTTGCTATGGCCACCTTAGATAGGGCTTTTGGTCTCAGCTCTTTAGAGTATCCATCAGTTTTCTGACCACTGTCTTCCCAGCTTTCCTCACATTATTCCTTGGAGTTCCTGACTGACCACACTATCATCCAAACTACTGGGTTCTTCTTTGTTTGCAGAGAGATGGCCTTGGTATGTATAGGTTGACCTGGAACTCATGATCCTTCCTCACTAACCTTCGTGCTGTGCTGAGGTCCTTCTGCCTTAGTCTCTCGAACATGCACTGCTGTGTCCAGTCTCACCTTCTCTTGAAAAAGAGGCTCTCAGTGGTCATGCTTGTTTCCTGATGGGCTTGCAGTATAGAGTTCATACGGCCAGGTCTTTACATTGCTGGGCAGCCATCTCCACCATCCAGGGCCAGAACTCATCTCAATACTGAAACGCTGCCCCCACTGAACACTAACTCCCCCACTCTCTTCCCTTCTTATCCTCCAGCAACAAGAGCTATTCGACCTTCCGGTTCCAACCACCCAAGGTGTGTTCTGTAAGTGGAATCACATTTGTGTCTCTGTGATGGTTTATTTCACTCAGTATTCAAGGTTTGTACTGTTGCTGTGATGCAAGACCATGACCAAAAGCAACTTGGGGAGGAAAGGGTTTATTCGGCTTATACTTCCATATCACTGTTCATATTGAAGGAAGTCAGGACAGGAAGGCAAACAGGACGGGATGCAGGAGCTGATGCAGAGACCATGACGAGGTGTTGCTTACTGGCTTGCATCCCATGGCTTGCTGAGCCTGCTTTCTTATAGAACTCAGGACCACCAACTCAGAGATGGCACCACCCACAATGGGCTGGGTCCTCCTCATCAATCACCAATTAAGAAAATGTCTTGCATGGAACAGATGTGATCATTCCTGGAAACCCAATTTTTCTCCAATATTTTCCCCTAAAATTCTTTGGGAGCTGATGCTTCTCAGGTTTCTTGTCTGGGGAAGTCAGCTGTCTGAAAGAGCCTGGGAGCTGTTCTGATTCAGAGCTGACAGGATCGGAGGCAGATCACCCCTATTTCTGTAAATATGTTTTGAATGATATTGTTGTTCATGAAAATGTGTGCCTATGTCAATTACCTTTTAGTTTTGTAAAGACAGGATGTACCCAACTCAATATTTGGCCAAGCCAGCAAAATGATAACTGTTGTTTTGGGTTTAAAGATGTTTTGATGTTAAAGTTGGGAAAAACACATTTGACATATTTGTTTTTGCTGGGGGTTAATGGAGGATGGAAAAAACATGTTTGTTATTATGGAAAAGCATGCTTGTTTTTGATGTATAAATAAAGATGGCTGGAGCTAAAAAAAAAAAAAAAAAAAAAAGAAGAAGAAGAAGAAAATGTCTTATAAGCTTGTCTACAGCCCAACCTTCTGGAAGTGTTTTCTCAGTTGAGGTTCCCTTCTCTCAGATGACTTCAGCTTGTGTCAAGTTGACACAAAATTAGCCATCATGACAACCTTCAGAGCATGGTATTGCAGGGTTACAAATGCTGGTTTTAAGAGGGGACCAACAGGAGGAGAAGGTGTGGGGTGCACTGTATAACCTCGGATTCCACACCACGGGTTGTTTCAACAGTCCCTGGTCTTCGCATCACTAGTGATGACTGGGATATAACCCACTCTGTAAACATCAGGCCTGACAGGATTGCACACTGACATATAAGGGTGGACTTGCCTCCCACACCAGCAGCCAAGCCAAGCCTGTTTGGTGTGCTTTGGTGGAGGACTTGGTAGGAAAGGTGTTGTTTTTCTCACTGCCTGGAAAATTTCAGACTGACAGGAGCCTCCTCCGAGACAGGCCTCGGTAATGGCTGCAGTGACTGGTAAAAACGCCAGCAAGGATCTACTCTTTGAACGACATCTCTGGCTTCTGGGGTGACCATGCTTGTGACTTCAGTACCTCTCACATTCAGCTTTCACAATCCTTTTTTGATTGGCCACTCTGTGCTTGGTAGCCTCACTCTCCAAGGTTCTTGGGCAACACCAGGGTCAGTCATCCCAGGGTGTTTTCAGGAGTGACAAGGTCATGAGAACCTTGTGAGGAGTGTGTGTGTGTGTGTGTGTGTGTGTGTGTGTGTGTGTGTGTAGGGGGTAGGGGTTGCCGTCTGTTGACGTTTTAACCCTCAGCCTTGTAAGCAGAAGTGCTAAGAATGTTCTCCTATGTGTGTCTCAGACAAGGCCTGTTCCCATGGCGGGGAGCTGGGCAGTGGACAGTTACAGTGCCAAGGCTATTCATGAATACAACACTGACTACATTGTTCACAGTTAGGCCGAACGTAAGCATAAAGATACAGTATGATGGCCAAGTGTTATACTGGCAGAGCAACTCTGCTTCAAACACCTTCGTGTCAAGTGGCCAAGTTACATCATCATGACTAGAACTTTTAAGCTCTGGAAAGGACAGAAACTTTATAGACAACTTAATGACCAAACACTGGTTTCTTTTACTCTCCTTGGTCAACAGGAAAGAACATGAAGCCAGACCTTCAAGAGGCAAGACACTAAAGTCTACCCACAGGAAGCATGCCCCTGCCTCCCACCATTTGAAGCTCTGACCACCCACAACCAAGTCCATGAGAGGCTACTCCCAGAACTCCACACCACACAGAGCCACATCATCCTTCCACGAACTCAGATTCTCAGCCTTGAATTTGTGGAGTGTGGTGGTTAATTCTGTGTCTCAACTTGGCTAAAACATTATTTGGCCAGATATTTGGCCAAACATTATTCTAGATGTTTCTTTAAGGGCACTTTTAGATGTGCTTATGATTTAATGGACTCTGAGGAGAGCAGATGATGGCCTTTCATAATATGGGTGGGAACCATCCCATCAGCTGTAAGCCATAGGAGAACAAAGACTGATCTCCCTTTGTAGGCAGTTCCGTCAGCAGATGGCCTCCAGATCTGAACTATATAGCTTTGACCTGAGCCTCCAGATGGTCTGCCCTTCAAAATTTGGACTTACCAAGTGTGGTAGTTTAAATGTAATTGGCCCCCATAAGTTCATAGGGAGTAGCACTATTAAGAAGTGTGGTCTTACTGGAGGAAGTATGTCACTGTGGGGGTGGGCTTCAAGGTCTCATATATGCTCAAGCCACACCCAGTGTCTCAGTCCACTTCCTTCAGATCAAGATGTAGAACTCTCAGCTCCTTCTCCAACACCATATCTGCCTGCATGCCGCCATGTCCTGCCTTGATGATCATGGAGTAACCCTCTGAAACTGGAAGCCAGCCCCAATTAAATATTTTTCCTTTTTAAGAGTTGCTGTGGTCATGGTGTCTCTTTACATAGCCATAATGATTTGGGTCAGTGGTCTTTCTCTTACCATCTTTGGGATTAATAATACCTCCAGCAGTTCTTTTGTTATTCAAGAGTGGTTTAACTATCCTGTGTGGTTTTGTTTGTTTTTGTATTTCCAAATGAAGTTGAGAATTGTCAATAGAAACCCTAACTAAGACACCAGGCTAATTCAATTATGTGTACTAGACATTTAAAATAAATCCAATCTTCATCAACAGATAGACCCCCCCAACTGATACATAATGAACCCCTATTTCCCCGGGAGGCTTCTAGAATTTTGTGGAGGCTGTTTTCCTAACATGTCATTTGGCTTCACAAATTCTCAACAACCCATGCTTTGCTCAGAGTCTTCTGATTCCTGACTTTAATGAAAAAACACTGTCTTACTACACATCATCCTACACAAGGTCTCACTCATCCTAAAGCGTGGCAGCCCTGCACTTCCTCCACTGCTGACTGAACGTTCAGTCTCCTTCATTCCTGGACCTCCAGCCTGGGCTGGTTGTAAAGAAAACAAAGGGGGAGCCATGCAGTGAACCTCTTCTTGGGTCTTGAGATCCTCGGGCTCCTGGTGTCTCGGTTGCTTTTCTCTGCACTGGGTCCGAAATACCCGACAGAAATGAGGGAAGGAGGTTCATTTAGGTTCACGGATTCAGGGAGTGTGAGCCGTTCTGATGGGAAAGGCGAAGGGGAGCAACTTGACCGGTGGCAGTGGGAGGGCAAGGCGGGGGCAGTGGGAGGGCAAGGCGGGGGCAGTGGGAGGGCAAGGCGGGGGCAGTGGGAGGGCAAGGCGGGGCAGTGGGAGGGCAAGGCGGGGGCAGTGGGAGGGCAAGGCGGGGGCAGTGGGAGGGCAAGGCGGGGGCAGTGGGAGGGCAAGGCGGGGGCAGTGGGAGGGCAAGGCGGGGGCAGTGGGAGGGCAAGGCGGGGGCAGTGGGAGGGCAAGGCGGGGGCAGTGGGAGGGCAAGGCGGGGGCAGTGGGAGGGCAAGGCGGGGGCAGTGGGAGGAGGGCAAGGCGGGGGCAGTGGGAGGGCAAGGCGGGGGCAGTGGGAGGGCAAGGTGCCACCTTGTTCGTATGCTAATGGAGAGAAAGCGGTGTACAGGCCAGAACCAGAAGTGGGCGTGACCGTCCACGGCTGTCTCACAGTGACCCGACAGCCTCCTAGCGGCTCTGAAGCCTTCAAAACAGTCCTGAGCTGGGGACCAAGTGTCCTAGCTAGAGTTTCCATTGCTGTGACAAAACACAAGGACCAAAAGCCACGTTGGGGAGGAAAGGGTTTTTTATTGGACTTACACTTCCATATCACTTTTCGTCACCAAAGGAAGTCAGGACAGGATCCTGGAGGCGGGAGCTGATGCAGAGGCCTCGGAGGGTAGTGCTTACTAGCTTGCTCCTCATGGCTTATTCAGCCTGTTTTCTTATAGAAGCCAGGAGCCAGCCTAGGGATGACACCACCCACAGTGGGCTGGGCCCTCCCCCGTTGATCACTAATTAAGAAAATGCCCTACAGCTGGATCTTATGGAGGCATTTTCTCAGTTGAGTTTCCCTCCTCTCAAATGACTGTAGTTTGTGTCGAATTGACAAAAAAAAAGAGAGAAAACTAAAAATAATAATAATATAATAATAATAATAACAAAAAAAACTAGCCAGTATACCAAGCCTTCAAAACTTGCGCCTGTAACACCTAGCTGGCCACTCCATGTTCCCACCCCATTCATTGAAGTAGATGGGCTCATTCTGACTCCACATTGGAGATGATTCATTCATCTCCAGGAAAGCAGAAGCTTTAGTTTCTGGTCATGGGCATTAAGTGGAGATGCCAACTGGAGATGCCAACTCTCATTTCACTAAGTCTGATTTCAGCATATATTCACCTTATTGCCATATTCTTTCTTATTTAGCCAATTTCTTCACCCCTGACATGGGCACAATCACTTTGGTCACATTTGTTCACTGGAGTCTTGGGTGCTGTATTCTCCAGTCCCTGTAGGAGAAGGGTGCCTGTCACTGAATCCCTTCATCTAGACTTCACAGAGTACTGTGAGGTGGATACTTAATTGCTGCACAGAGGGCAGGGCTGGCGTGGTTCTAGAAACCTCCCTGATGTGGAACTCAGGCAGTGATGTTACAGATTTCACGTCATGGACCTAATGCTACGCCCCTTAAAATGCGTGAGGCAACAAACTGGAGTGCTAGTCCCCACAGGAATGGTGTTAGGAGTTGGGACGCTGGGAGATGATAAAGATGTGAAGGTGGAGAGATCATGAATGAGATCCATGCCTTTATAAAACAGGCCCCAGGGACATTCAGTGTCCGGTCTGCCATGTGACATTACAGTGAGAACAGCTTCATTGTCTCTGCGCCAGGACCTGGACTGTCTCACCAGCGCTGAACTTGCCAGCACTCCGGACCTCAGACTTTGCAGCTTCCAGAACTGGGAAGAATCAATTCATTTTATTTAAGATAACTGGTTGATGCTATAGTGGCTTGAAAAGACTGAAATAGCAAGGAAGCATGATTTTGGCTGTCATGTCTGAAGCAAAGAAGCCTAAAGTATTGATTATTGAACTGCACTTCCCCTGAACATACGTTAAGCAAGGTCCCACGGGGCCCAGCAGGACTGAGGTGAGGGCAGCTAAAGGACGTGGACCTTTTATTTTCCCAGTCTCAAGCTATAGCTCAGGCTAGCCTGGAACTTACTCCGTAGCCCAGGCTGGCCACAAACTCATGATTTTTCTGGCTCAGTCATCCAAGCGCTGGGATTTCAGGTGCGCAGGACCACATCCAGGTAGAACACTTTTAACACTTGGAAAAGCTAAACTGGGCAGTAAGAATGGAGGGAAGTGTGGCCAGGTGTGTTGGTATATGCTGCAAGTTGTCCTCTGACCTCTGTCTCCATGTCATGACATGAGCAGGTAAACATACACACATACATGCATGCACACACACACACACACACACACACACACACACACACACACACACACTCAAATAAATAAATAAATGCTAAAAGATAAAGTGGAATGTTCTAGTGTGACATGTGAGGCACAAGACCAATAGATCAGAAGAACAGTTGCTCCTCTAAAGACAGTTCATTCTCACTGAAGGTGCCTCATCCCATAAAAATGCTGCTCTTTACCTATGCTGAGTAAGCTCCAAAACAACACCATGAAGAAGGTATTGATGCCTGCAGTTTGCAACTGAAGAAACCAACGACTTCACAATATTGCTTATGAGGATTGCTATGTTTTCCAGAATACTGAAAAAAATATAGATTTCAAGTGCCATGGGAATTTCACTAGCACTAGTCACTGATAGTGACACAGTAAGGTGACAGGTCTGACTCTTCCAGTGATTTAAAAAAAAAAAATGTGATGACTTGGAAAAGGTAGGTGAAGCCAACTCTTTTAAAGCATTCACTTAGCAAATTTCCATTTGAAAACCATTTGGTGGTTCATCCCACCTAATAAAGGCTGGATCACGAAACACCTAATTAACCTTCACTCATGCACTGGGCAAAGTCTAAGTGCATCATAGAATGCAAAACTCAGCCGTTGCTACTGAAGCGGCTTGGCGGATCATCATGCAAATCATCTGAGTAAACACCCAAGCTGGTAGTCTAGTCCATGCCTGCCTTTTCTCCATCTGGATGTCTAGCAGATGCTTGAGGGTTAGATCACGCTGGAGAGGGACCAATCTTTCCACACCATTCCTTAAGGCAGGTGGGAGAGGCAAGAGAGAGAGAGAGAAATGAGATGAGGTGGTGTGAGGTACTTTCCATCCATGACCTCACTCCGGAAGCCAAGAGCGGAGACTTTCCCCAACATGCCTTTGGATGCTCAATCCCTTAGAGAAAGCAGCCAGCCCCGCTGATAAGGCTCATTGGGGTTCTCCCACCTCCCCCTTCCAGTCTGTTATAAATTATGACACAGGCAGAACATTTTTTGAGGGCCTTAACTTCCCTCTTTTGCTTAACCCACTCTAAATGACAATCCCAACCCTACTAGAAGGGGAAGGACTCCCTTGGTTGTGAGCCAAGTTCTCAAGGAAAAGCTCACAGTATTGAGCTTGTTCACATTCGCTCGGGAGCCTGGGGGTGAGCATCACTTGGACTACAGAACACAATAGGTTCAACCCTCCCCAGCAATGGTATGAACTCCCCAGAATGACCTTGGATGGGAAGCTGCTGGTTTCTGTGGCTTTGACCAAGATAACACGATACGGCCAGCAAGAAATCAAGGGTGACGACCAAGCTTCCAGAGGACCAAGGCAGCCCAGAAAGGTGTCCTAAGGCTCCACCCTCAGCCAGTCTGCATTCCTTCCTCCACCACCCACCCATTGCGGCTGTCACGGAGAGCAGCAGAGCGGGGAGAGTGGGCTGGAACAGCTGGCAGTTTGCTGAACATCGCCAGCGTCTCCAGGGAAAAGGGAAAAGTCCCTGGAGTTCCCACCGGCAAGGGAAGGGAGGGAGAGCAAAAGTTTTGTTCAGAAACTTCAGACAGAAGGACAGGAAGGCATCCACTGACCACCAGGAAGGCTGTCAATGCTCTGCACGTCAAAAGCCCTTTCTTGTCAATGCACAGACAGCAGCCACCAGGGCTAGGATGGACTCTGGGCCAATCATGTGGAATTCTTTTGCTGTGGGTGCTTGAGACTGATCAAAACAGGACACACTCACTGATTTGATCATCACATACACACAACTACATTCACATGCACTCACATACCACACACACAAACACACACACACACACACACACACACACACACACACACACTCTCCAGTTCTTCTCAGACCTCGTCCTTGGCATCCCCAAGTTCTGCTGAGGAACTCCATTTCCAGTCCAACAGTTTCCAGCTGAGGGCTCTTTCACCTCTCAGGTTCCCCCTAAAAGGTATATTTACCAATGCCATTATTATTTTTCTTTTTCAGACAAGGCCTCACTCTGTAACTCAGGTTGGCCTGGAACTCACTTTGTAGCCCAGGGTGGTCCTGAACTTACAGTGATCCTCTTGTCAGCCCCCCCCAAATGCTGGGATTGCCGTATGAGACACCACACCTGATTTGGGGAACATGTCAGGGAAGGACAGGACCCCATAAGCATTTAGTGGAGAGTTGACTAGCTAGCCTATTATGCCCAGGACACATCTCACAGCAAACTGTTACCAGATCAAAATGAGAACCCTGCTCCTAGACTAGTGTACCATCTTAGAGAAAAGCTAAGACATGTGCCGAAGGTCAGATGCAGTTATTACCAAGGCTAGGACCCCTGACTGCTTGGGGTAATGAGTAATGATGACTTATCTACTAGGTGTTTACTGTGTGCCAGACACTGTTCCCAAGTGCTTTCCCTAAGTGGACGAACTTTTTCCTCAAAGCCACGCTCTGAGATGGGGGCTGGAGGGGTACCCTAATGTCATCCAAGAGAACGGAGGCAAAATGAGGCTGTCTCCCAGGAAGACTCCATGACTAATCAGTGGTGAGGCTGGGGCATGATGCAGATGGCCCAGTGCACAATCACCATCCAGAGTCCCAGAGCTTCAGCAAAAGGCAGCACTAGGACTTTTTTTCTTTTCTTTCTTTCTTTTTTCTATTCATGGTCTAGCTTTTATTTTCAGCTTCATGGTGGTGTTGATTCTCACCGTTCCTGACTGGGTCCTCTATCTTCTATGGTTATTTACAAAATTCAAAATATTTGTTTTACCATCCACAATTTCTTCTGATTTTAAAGCAGCCCTAGAAAGCAAGCCAGGCACAAGGAAAGAAAGAACAAAGCCACTGGGCAGGCATCGGCCAGCACTGGCAGCCATGGAGTAGTGTGATCCAAAGCTTTGTCCTCTTCCTGGGATGGCTGGCTCCAGCTCCATTTGCTCTTCCTCAGACCTAGAGAGGCTGAGGAAGCTAGATTCTTGCCCTCCAGTTTGAGGAGCCCCTGTAGCCTCTGTGATGTGGCCTTAACCACATGCTCGTTTTATTAGGTATTTACAAAAGCATATACTTGGGCATGTGTTTACTTAATCTTAGATAGTAGGGTGAGACAATCCAAAATTCCCAAGGATCATTCCAGCTCCTGAATTGCTTCATCGGTCTTCCCTCCAGCTTCTCGCTCCACTTTCTTAATGAAGATTATGTTATTTTACTGTTTCATTTTGATTAAAAAAAAAAAACAAAAACAAAAAGACGGACTGGGCTACCTGCAGCTGGTACTCCATCCTACTAATAACCACAGCCCTCTCTGTCACAGCCCTCTCTGTGTGGCCCCCTGTGCAGCCTCAGACTCCAAAGTCATCTGGTCCAATCTACAATTCTCATCTCGTCTTGCTGGAAGTCTCTCCTGCCAGAAATGGCTGCCAAGATCTGGAGATGACCTGGTTGTTTAGGCAACATTCAGAAGGAGATCCTAGGGCAGAAAAAAAGAGTTCCAATTTCCTTTACCTCTTCCTCCAGGATCTGGAAAGAATTTGTCTCTTGAGTCTTTGTAGCAAATAGAATTATTCTAGAGTAAAAGTCAGCTCACACATCGGCCTAGTCAAGCACGCAGACACAGCATACAGTACACATTACTCTTCATACTTCACATTCTGAAAAAGCTCTGAAGGGGGACTGTTGTTTGTTTTGGCTCTTTTGCTCTTTTTGGGGGGCCGGCCACCCAGCTCCCAAGTAAATCACACATAGAGGCTTACTCTTAATTATGAACAACCGGCCTTTGCTTGACTTAGTTTCTATCCAGCTTTCCTTATCTTAAATTATCCCATCTACCTTTGGCCACTGGGCTTGTCCCGTTCTCTTTCTTCTGTAAATCTTACTCTTTCTCCACGGCTTGCTGTGTAGCTGTGTGTCTGGGTTGCTGGGTGGCTGTGTGACTGTGTGACTGTGTGACTGTGTGGCTGTGTGGCTGTGTGGCTGGCCCCTGATGTCCTCCCCTTCTTTGGCTCCTTCTAGCTCCCCTTTCTAGATTTCTCCCTCTATATATTTTCTCTGCCTGCCAGCCCCACCTATCCTTTCTCCTGCCTTGCTATTGGCCAGTTCTTTATTAGACCATCAGGTGTACTAGACAGGCACAGTAACAAGCTCCACAAAGTTAAACAAATGCAACATAAATAAAAGTAACACACTTTAAAATAATATTCCCCAACAGGGGTGAAGGGGATTGTATGGAAAGCCACAAATTGATCTCAGTTTGATTTAGTTCCTTTTCTGTCTTCTGATTACTCAGAATCAAGCCCGAGAGTCCTGCCCATGATAGGTTTCAAATTTCTTCGATGACGTAAGATGTTCATGAATGGCATACATTCATGAATTCAGGTATTCAGAAGTGGGCATCTCAACTCATGAATGGGCTCACTTGTATTGGATTCTTTCAAACACAAGAGGCAAAATTCTAAAAGAAAGAAGGGATGTGTTGCTCCAGAGATGGAGAAACACAGAGACAGCACTTGTCTCAAGAGCAGCTAGGATTAGGAGGTACTATGGTGAATGGGGAAACACCCTCTCTGCTGACTCAGTTTCCCAATGTCAACCTTCAGAGGGACCTAGTCTTCCTATTCTGGGGGCGTCTTCTAAATGGCCATAGTGGGGAGGCAAGACAAGACTGGTGTTGACTCCTACCACGGACTGAAAGTTAATGTTCCTCTAAATTCATACATTTAAATCTCTTCTGACACCCAAAATGATGGGGCATGAAGATGGGGTCTCTGAGAGGTGATTAGGACACAAAGGTGGAGAGCTCATGAGTGGGATTAGTATCATAAACCAGCCCCAATAGAGACCCTTTATCTCTTCTATCGCGTGAGAGCAGAGCAAGCAGGTACCATGTGTGAACCAGAAATCGGTCCTCAGCAGATACCAAACCTACGGGTGTTTGTCTTGTACTTGCTGGCCTCTAGAACTGGAAGCAGCAACCTCACTGTTTCTATACCACTTAGTCCAAGCTATTTTCTCATAGCAACTCATCATCAATGAAGATGTGTGATGTCACCCAGGCCCCACATATTCCAGAGGCAGCAAAGGGATTTTCTTTTTTCTTTAAGGTGTTCACTATGTATTTATTTTCTTTTTTTATTTATTTTTGTTGTTGTTGTTGTTTTGGTTTTTTGTTTGTTTGTTTGTTTTGTTTTGTTTTTCGAGACAGGGTTTCTCTGTGTAGCTTTGCGCCTTTCCTGGAACTCACTTGGTAGCCCAGGCTGGCCTCAAACTCACAGAGATCCGCCTGGCTCTGCCTCCCAAGAGCTGGGATTAAAGGCGTGCGCCACCACCGCCGGCCTTTTTTTTTATTGTTAGGAAATTTTCTATTCATTTTACATACCAACCACAGATCTTGCTATCCTCCTTCCTCCCGTCCCCCACCCTTCCCCCACAACTCACCCTCCATTCCCACCTCCTCCAAGGCAAGGCCTCTCATGGGGAGTCAGCAGAGCCTGGTACATGCAGTTGAGGCAGGTCCAAGCCCCTCCTCCCTGCACCAAGGCTGTGCAAGGTGTCCCACCATAGGCACCGGGCTCCAAAAAGCCTACCCATGCACCAGGAACAGATCCTGATCCCCCTGCCAGGGGAACCCCTAAACAGTTCAAGCTAAACAACTGTCTCGCCTACACAGAGGGCCTAGTCCAGTCCCATGGGGGCTCCACAGCTATTGGTCCACAGTTCATGAGCCCTCACTAGTTTGGTTTGGTTTGATCTTGATGTCCCTTGCTCATAGAATCCCTCCTCTCTCTCATAGACTGTACTTCCACTGGGCTTCCGTGTATCAGAACCTCAAGGTAGAATGGTGACTCAGATGTTCCCCATCTCTGGGGCAACACATCCCTTCTTGCTTTCACTTACTGCAGACATTTTGCCTTTTGGATTTGAAAGAAAACTGATCCATACAAGTTAACCCAAACGTGAGTTGAGGGGGCCCGCCTATGTGCACCCACAGCCAGGGATCTCACAACCAATCACTGCGCAGGAAGGTGGGGTGAGGGCTGAGGACTACTGCGATTGGCCAGGCCTGGGTTCCATGTGAGCCACCGGAGTACTGAAATTTTTTGAATTAAGTAACTACACATCACCCCACCCGGAAGAAGGGGGGTGGCGATATTGTTGCTAGAAGGCAAAGGGCCACCAGGCGGAAAAACAACGCATGTGTTTTTTGTTCGTTACTGTGTCCGAGAGGCCGTTTGAAGTGCAGACTGTATTTCCCAATAAAAGCAATCCCTTAGATCTCTGTGGTGTTTTATGAGGCAATTTCTTATCCCTTATGCCATTTGACTCCCTCAGAACCCGACAAGGTAGGCAGGCTAGGTCACTCCCCCTCAGCTACATCACTCCCCACTGTAACCTAGCCCACGGTCATTCTTTCTCAGCACAGACCTTCTGTGGCACCCCATTAATCCTCGGAATCCGAGGAGGAGGAAGTGTAGCTGGGAAGATCTCCACGAATGGAGTGGTACGTCATGGTGGGTGGCCTACTGGCCCATTTCCTCACCTTCTCCTCAGGCTTTTCCTGACCCTCTCACAGGCATCTAGTGTGGACAGGAGGCCAAGGCTGCATCCAGGGTTGTGTGAATGCTGTATGAGGCAGAGGGTTTCGTGTGAGAGGCGTCAGGGTAGGTGAGGATGGCAGACATGAAATCAGGGCCCAAGCGAGCAGAGTTCCAGAAATTCGAGGACGGTGGGTTGGGGACATACTTAAAGGCAGAGATTTATTCAGTCTCTGAGTGATTGCTCAATAACCGCCCCCTCATAGAAATCCCTGAACTGTAGGTTAAACTCTGCAGCACCAGACGCAAGTTTCCTCTGAGGAATGGAATGGGCGTGTGGGTGGGGAAACATTAAAGGAAATTCGGAGAGTTCAGACGAAGTAGGAAGTCAAAACCAGAGGTGACTCCAGGACATATGAGTGACATGGAATATTGGAGTGTCTTCCTTAGGGAGCTGGGATTCCAGAACCTCGTCGGCCACCAAAGTCACCCTGAGCCCAGTGGGTTTTGAGTTCTTAACTCACTAATTCAAAGAATGATATTCACAGGCTACCAGGGTGAATTTTGGAGAGAAATTTATTATAGATTCATAGATAAGATTGAAAGAGGAAGAGAGGGAGGGAAGGAGGAGGGAGGGAGGGAGGGAGGGAGGGAGGGAGGGAGGAAGAGTTGGGGGAAGCATAGAGCTCCCACATAGCTGACAGAGCCCCAGAGGGTGCCAATGAGCTGCCACTCTTGAGACTTTGAAGGACTTATGACAGGGAGTAGGGTGAGACATGGAGAGGGGATGAGTCACCCTGTCCAGCTGGCCACACCAGGCGTCCAGGGGTCTCCTCTTGAGCTCAGTCACGTTGATGTGCTCTGCCCTTCTGGCAGAGGTGCTCACTTAGAAGACAACAGAGGCACAGAAAGAATTCTGCAGGCCTTCCTGGCCTCCAGCAAGGACATTCTAGGAAGTGCTGCTTTGGGGCCCTTGCCCCCTCTGACCAGTTTCTGTTTCCTGTTCTTATCATAATACCCAGGGATTCACAGAAATGGAGGGGAAGAAACTGATACCCCAAGGTATATGGTGCTGTTGGATCAAATCCTGTCTGGCGGTGGAGAGCTCTGCTCAGCAAGCGCACTATACACCCCAGGTGCCTCAGTTCCCTGTGACCACACCCCCCAGTATCAAGTCTCAGCCCATGTTCAGACCTTAGATCCTGGACGGACGGGGTGAGGTGAGGGTGGGTGGCAGGAATAGAAATGAGGGGCCTCTTCAAGGGGGACTCTGGACATTACTGGGAAAAGAACTGAGGGCTAGACAGGAACCATCGGGGCTGTTTTCACACACACACACACACACACACACACACACACACACACACACACACACACACACGCAGAGTTCAAAGTAACCAGAGAAGAGGAAAGAAAAGGAGCATTCCCTCATGGCACATGGCCCCAGCAGCCCTGGAAACCTCCCAAACATTTGACCTTATGATTTTGCTACAATGTAACCAATATATATACAAGAATGTCATCAGGGATACTTTATACTAAAACAAAAACTACACTAATTGAAGGCTAGAGGGATGGCTCAGTGGTTAAGAGCACTTGCTACTGTTCCAGAGGACTTGGCTTCAGTTCCTAGCACTCACACGGTAGCTCACAACTGTCTGTAGCTCCTGGCCTCCTTGGGCACCAGGCACACACATTCAAAACTGCAACATACATGCAGTCAAAATACTCATATACATAGAAATAAATTTTAAAAAGTTAAAAAACCTAAATCATCAGATCAAGGCATTAAGGTATAGATGGAAGGAAGTAAATTACATCGTAGCCATTATAAACCAGTGACAGATTTCTGCTTCATGAAAAGGGCTTGCAATGCATCAATATTTATAAGCAAATTCAAAACCTCCAGCAGCTGGATGACCCCACGCAGAGGGCTCTGGAGGGCAAGACGGCAAAATGTCTGCTTTCTCCACATGATTTGCTAAGTCATGAATTTTTTGCCTCTATTTTTTCCAGTATTTTCTTTTTACAAATTTACTACATTTATTTACTTCTTTGTATGAGAGGTGTGTGTGTGTCCATGTGCACGCAAGTGTGCAGCCATGTGTGTGTGTGGGGGGGTGCTAGTGCCACAGGAACGGGGTGTATGTGGAAGTCAGAGGACAACTTTTTTGTTTGTTTTTGTTTTTGTTTTTGAAAACAGGGTTTCTCTGTGTAGCTTTGGAGCCTGTCCTGGATCTCACTCTGTAGCCCAGGCTGGCCTCAAACTCACAGAGATCCGCCTGCCTCTGCCTCCCGAGTGCTGGGATTAAAGGCATGCAAGGACAACTTTTAAGAGTCCTTTGCTTCTATCACGTGTGTCCTGGGTATTGAATTCAGGACAACAGTCTTGCTGGCAAGCTCTGTACCTGCTGAGTCATCTCATGGCCCTATTTCTGAAATATTTTTACAATTAACACATGCTTTTTCATTTAAAAAGAATAGCAGTGTAGTCATTCTCCATTGAACATCTGTTTTTAAGGATTCTCTGCAGGCGCAGGACAAACTTCAGCTCTCCACCATGGAGTTCATGACCTTCCACAATCCGCACCCAACACAGCCTCCAGCTGTCCATTTTACTTCTTGGGATGCCTGCTCAGACTGGCGAATACCCACAGTCCAGATGAGTTCAGTTCAAAATTCAAAACTGCAATATTGGAAACCACTTCTGGCCCTGAAGGCAAGGAAGGTAAGTACAGTCAATTCATCCCATCCACTCATTTATCGACCCCTAATTTATTCAGTTCTATTTATTAGTTTTTCAATCTATCAAACAAGGTTATGGAGAAATGCATGAGCATCGAAGAGACACACAAAAGAAATACTCTTCTGTACCCAAATAATTCTTAGAGGCTTAAGAACTGGGTACCAGAAACCCAGGAGTCGGGGGAGGACTTTTCATATTACAGGGTGCCTTTCCAATTTATGTCCAATTGGTGGTGAAAAGTAAAAGCGAGATTTAGACATAGTAACAGGCATGAGGCCGAAGATCGCCTCTCAGGAGTGTGAAAGTCCTGTAATGAACTCAGTGGGGACACAGAAGAGAAGAGAAGAGAAGAGAAGAGAAGAGAAGAGAAGAGAAGAGAAGAGAAGAGAAGAGAAGAGAAGAGAAGAGAAGAAAAGAGAAGAAAAGAGAAGAAAAGAGAAGAGAAGAGGCTGCGTGGGGCTGTCACTCAGCCTCCAAAGTGGAGTGCCGTGAAAACAGAGGGCAGGTGAGTGGGCAGGCCAGGGCGAAGGAGACCTTTGGACTGCTCAAAGCCGTCAAAATTTACCCTGAGAACAGTGGTTGCCATGATCAGATTTGTGCTTGAGAATGGTGCCTCGGGCTGCAGGAGGAAGCATTGGCGGGAAGAAGAAATACAGGAAACATGGAGGTGGTCGAGCACTGTGGGCAGCCAAGCGCTCGGGAGGAGGTGATAGCTTGTACAGCGGCAGCGCTGGGGAATCGTGAGAAATGGGAGGCTTAGAAGCATGCGGACAGACACTGGTCCCTAACGCCCGTCTTCAGAGACAGACTGGGGCCCCAGTGCCCCTTGGAGACATTAGGACTGAGGCAGAATGGGCCTGGAGTAGCTTGTAGTGGTACAAATGGCAGAAAGCAGCGCAGTGCTCAGCACATGCACACTGGCATCAAGCACAATCCGTGACAGAAACTAGAACAATTGGAGGGCAAAATAAAGGAGGTTTGGATTATAAGCCAGAGTATAAAATAAAATACCATGAGTTC
Source organism: Peromyscus leucopus (assembly GCF_004664715.2). NCBI lineage: Eukaryota > Metazoa > Chordata > Mammalia > Rodentia > Cricetidae > Peromyscus > Peromyscus leucopus. Next base: position 62,432,287 of record NC_051079.1, read on the forward strand.
GTGCTGACACAAATACTTCAGTCAGAGATAAGTTTCCTGTGCGGGAGAATTCCAGATACATCGTTTAAGCGGTCCAGCCTCAAGAAGGCGGAGTCTCACTCCCGGGTCCTTTGTGAGGCTATGCACAATGACTTTCCTCCAGCTCCATTCCTGACACGCAATGACTCAGCCTCGTGATCACGCAACCTTGGCACTGATAAACCGTCTTGACGGGGTGAGCTCTTGCTGTGCCATGGTGAGGTGCATTCAAGGAAGTAAGATGCGTCCGTTCAGTGAATTTTTGATGAACTTAGGCTATGCATCATTTAGAAAAAGCCCAAGCACCTTCTATGTATGCACCAGGCACTGGTCCAGATGCTGAGCATCTGTTCTTCTGGAAGCAGAGAGAAAATAAGCAATGAAATACATGATACTTTATGTAGATGTAAACAATCATCTTATTAAATAAGAAACACAGAACCAATGCAAAGAAGAAAGCCAAGAGGTCAGAGCTAAGAGCCTTACCTGTCTGCTGCAGCTAGCCTCTTCAGCAAAAGAGAGACCTCTCTGAAAGAGACCTACTTCCTGTCTGTTTGTCTTTATATAGACTTTCTGTTCTGCCTTCTCATTGGTTGTAAACCCAACCACATGACTGCCTCGTCACTGCCTGTCTGTACAGACCTCCAGGTCTTCTATGGTTGGTATTGAGATTAAAGGTGTGTGTCTCCAATGCTGGCTGTATCCTTGAACACACAGAGATCTACCTAGCTCTGCCTACCAAGTGCTGGGATTAAAGGCATGCACCATGAACACCCAGCTCTGCTATGGCTTGCTATTGGCTCTGACCCCCAGGTAACTTTATTTATTAACATACAAATCACATTTCAGTACAAATAAAGTATCACCATATTTCCCCTTTTCTATTTTAATAAAAAGAAAAAAGGAAAAAGCTTATAACTAACATAAGAAAAACTATATACAAATGTACAATAACTATATACAATATATACAAGTAATAAATACCTAAACAATGTCTAGTCCATTTGTATTTGACAAATTCAGAGAAAATAATTCCATTATCTATCCTATTTGGTAAGTCCAAAATGTACCTAATTCACTTTCTATCCTAACTAGTTTTCAAGTATAACTAACTAATCTTCAACTATAACTAACTAATCTTCAACTCCCTCAGAGACCCAAAAAGGAAATAATATTACCTAACAAAAATAAAAAACAGGGAGTGCATGCAAGCAACTTCCAAAAAATTTGGGAGTTGACAGAAACAGCCAGCTGCCTGACCAGTCACCTGAGGTTTTTCCACAGTGTTGGGGCATCATCTTCAGCCTATAGGCTTAGCGTATCTGACAGACTCATTTGTGAAGTAGGATGTACACAAGGTCAACAGTTCAACCTCACATTGGGTGAGAGCAGTCCATGTACCAGAAACACCTGAATTCCACTAAAGTCCTGTCATGATCCAGGATTTTAAATTCTGGAAATTGTTGATTTTTTTTTTAATTCAGCTGCCAATTCTTCTTGGCTGTGTATATGTGGCTTCATCTCAGCATCCCATTCTTCTTCACATCCCTCTATTAATGCCAATCTACTATTGAAAGGTGTGAGCTTAGTTACTCTTCAAGAATAACTGTTTCAGCTGCTGTTCCATTGCACATCAGAAGCCATCAGCCCACTGCCTGTTCAGCTGCCTTCGAAGAAAAGGCCACTGTACCTTTTCTGGATTGTGAAGGCCACATTAGGGATGGTGCCATATTGTCCTGGCCTCAGAAGATGCCTTTTGATAAAGCCATAACCACATTTGTTTTGGCAAGAATCAGTAGTCCTTTGTTTCATGTCCTGTCTGTCCTGTTTGTCAACAGTTGATTTGAGGATACTTTGTTGTCCAGTGGCTAACTTTTGCCACAATGAAAGTTGACTCCATATGCAGTTTCTTCAATGCCCATATTTTCTCTGAAGTAGATTGGTACTGCCAGAAGCCAACATGTCTCATTGTCATAACAAAAAAGAAAAAATTTCTAAGTTATTAAAACATTTTAAATGCCACATTCTGTAGATCTCTGAAAGGTTTTAAGATGACCTGTCTATCTAAAATATATCTGCTCAATTTTTAAAACATATCTAATATGACTACAAGTTCTATTGTAATGTCTAACTACTAACTTTCATTTCTTTATATCTTAATAGTTGGTAATAATAACATTCAAGGATCAGAAAATTGCATTACATTGTCAAATGAACGGTATAAGTACAATTAGAAATATACATATAGCATTTTCTAACAATATCAATTTCAATATATATAATTTGTATACAATATAAAACAATCCAATCCAATGTAAAGTATTTAAAACTAGTAATTGTCTTTTTCTTTTCTTTTTTTTTTAAACAAGAACCTTAAATCTAATCTCCTTTGCTTAGCCTTTTTCCTAACCCTTGACAACAACTTGTAACCAAACCCCATAAACAATGAAAATTATCCCAGACCCAAAACCCTTTAAAAAAAACAAAAAAACACCCGCCCCACACTACCTCTTTTGGAATGTGGGCGTCGTATTCTTAAAATTGCTTCCTGCTGGGTATGGGTGAAGGTATCTTTATCCTGAAAGAAAAATTTTAGGTTAATTGTCAAATTCTAGGAAAGGTAACTATATCCTTCGTTATCCAGTCTGTGTATAATGCCAAAGTTCAGGGTTTATCTCAAGTCCTTATTCAAGTAGTATTTGAGACTGGATCATCTCACCTAGCCATCTCAAAATTGCTCTGAGCACTTTGTAGTTCAAAGTTGATCTGTAGATGATGTTTGTCAGCTTAGTGATATTATTATCCACATGGAATTGTTGTTGTTGTGGGGCCCCATCTTCTTTCTGGAGACTTCAGTTGATGTTAGGCCTGACCGTAATTTCCTGCAGAAAACTGATAAGAGACTCGAACACAAAGACATATACATGCAGCTAATTGAAGCCTTTTTTCTAGAATTAGTTAGTACTCTATATGACCATTCATATCTTAACAAAGTTTAAAGTGTATATATATATTAATATATATATTAATCTTGTAAATTTTGATATAAAATTCATACATTAAGAAAAGTTTAAAGAATCAGAATAGAATCAAAGAGTTGAGATTAGTAATAGAATAGTCCCTTAATTAATTTGGCTTTTCTCCTGTCCCACAGCAGAAGATGGCTCTTTTCTTCTGGTATGATACAGGGAGTTTGTATTTTCCTTTTAAGAACATGCTTGAGTTTAAAGAAGGAGAGAGCCATTCTCCAACTCCAAAGTCAGCTTTAAATTTTAATTGAACTGGGACTATTAGAAGACCAATAGTGTTAAATCTTTAGAGAAAAGCAGAAACAAACATTTAGGAAGACATAAAATTTTTTAGATAATATACACCCATACGCCATTTCACTCTGTTTCCTGGGATAGATGATTTGTCCCTTTTCTCCAGTTGTCTCATTTGTCCAGTGTTCTTCAGATTCCTTAACCTTCATTCTCCTAAAAGACAAAAAAAAAAAAAAAAAAAAAAAAAAAAAAAAAAAAAACCTTTCCCCAAGACTAATTTTGGGGATGTTCCTTTTTGGCAAGTTATTATCTGATTAAATGAAAAGGCATATGTTACTGGTATAAGTTAGTTTAAATTGGATGTTCATGCAGGTTGATAAACTATCACCTCCTCTAATTAAGAGGTCTCTCTTGTTCAAATCAAACCTTTATCAATTTTGATGGTACCCACAGCTTATCTTCTCCTGTAGAAACAAAAGCAAAACCTCGTCCCCAACGTAACACATATCCTGGTTTCCATTCTGAGGTCAGCACATCCTTAAAGTATATAGGCTGATTTAATTCTGTATTTTTTTCTATTATCCAATGTCTCTCTGCAGCTGTTGTTCCTTTCTCATTGGCATTCAGAAAATTCAAAGTTAATAGAGCATTATGCAGTCTATTTCTGGGGGATTTTGTTGCCCCTTTCTGTTTATTTAGCATATCCTTTAGAGTTCTGTTTGATCTTTCTATAACTGCTTGACCTGTAGGATTATGTGGTATACCTGTGATATTCTTTATATTGTAATAAGCAAAAAACTGTTTCATTTTAACAGAGACATATGATGGAGCATTGTCAGTTTTGATTTGTGCAGGTATACCTATGATGGCCATAACTTCTAGCAAATGAGTGATTACAGAATCAGCTTTTTCAGAACTCAAAGCAGTTGCCTATTGAAATCCTGAATAAGTATTGATGGTGTGGTGTACATATTTCAGTTTTCCAAATTCTGCAAAGTGAAACACGTCCATCTGCCAGATTTCATTCCTCTGAGTACCCTTTGGGTTACATCATGCTGGTAATGGCGTTTGATTGTAGAAGGAACAAGTAGGACATTCATTACTATTTCTTTGGCTTGTTGCCAGGTTATAGAAAAATCCTTTTTAAAACCTTTACTATTGAAATGATGTTTTTTATGAAATTCTGAGGTCTTCAGCACATTTCCTATCAATAATTTATCAATCTCATCATTGCCTTGTGCTAGAGGGCCTGGCAGACCAGTATGGGATCGAATGTGAGTTTTATATAAAGGATGGCTCCTTTTCCTGATTGTATCTTGTAATTGAATAAATAGTGAAGTTAATTCTGAAGCATCAGGGATAAATTCTGCAGTCTTAATATGTAATACTACTCTTTCAGCATACTGAGAGTCAGTTACTATGTTGAGAGGTTCTGAAAAATCCATCAATACCAACAGAATAGCATACAATTCTGATTTTGAACTGAATTATAAGGACTTTGAACCACTTTACTTAAATTTTCTGATTTGTAACCTAGCTTTCCTTGTTTGTTGGCATCTGTATAATATGTACGAACTCCAGATATGGGTTTTTCCCGTACAATTCGAGGCAAGATCCAACCAGCTCTCTTTATAAGATCAATTCTATCGCTTTTGGGATATTTGCTGTTAATTTCTCCAAAAAAAAACTACTGCAAGCTCTTTGCCAAGGTTCACTTTCTGTCCATAAGTTTTCAATGTTCTCCTTAGTTAAAGGTACAACAATTTCTGCTGGGTCTATTCCTGCTAATTGACGAAGTCTCAATTTTCCTTTCCAAATCAAGTCAGAGATTTTTTCCACATAAGTTTTTAATTTTTTATTTGGTTTATTTGGTAAAAATATCCATTCCAATATAATATCTTCCCTCTGCATTAATATTCCTGTAGGAGAATGCCTAGAAGGTAAAATAACCAAAATGCAATCCAGCTTTGGATCAATACAATCCACGTGCCCTTCATGTACTTTCTTTTCTACCAAGGCCAATTCTTTCTCAGCTTCAGATGATAATTCTCTTGCACTATTCAAGTCCTTGTCACTTTGTAAGGTTTTGAACAAATTAGTCAGTTCATCATTTTTTACCCCAACAATAGTTCATAGATGAGAAATATCTCCAAATAATCTTTGAAAGTCATTAAGAGTGTGTAGTCTATCTCTCCTAATTTGCACCTTTTGGGGTCTAATTTTTTGTAGCTTTATTTTATATCCTAAATAATTAATAGAATCTCCTCTTTGTATCTTTTCAAGAGCAATTTGCAATCCCCAGCAAGGCAAAATTTTCTTTGCTTCTTCAAACATTCTTTCTAAAGCATCTGCATTTGAGTCAGCTAGTAAAATATCATCCATATAATGATAAATTATAGATTTAGAAAATTTTTTACATATCACTTCCAATGGCTGTTGTACAAAATATTGGAACAGAGTTGGGCTATTCAACATTCCCTGTGGGAGGACCCTCCATTGAAATCTTTAACTAGTTGAGAATTATTATAAATAGGCACTGTGAAAGCAAATCTTTCTCTGTCTTTTTCTTGTAAGGGTATTGAAAAGAAACAGTCTTTTAAATCAATAACTCTGAGAGGCCATCCTTTTGGTAACAGAGTAGGCAAAGGAATTCCAGATTATAGGGAGCCCATTGGCTGAATTACCTCGTTAATTGCTCTAAGGTCTGTTACCATTCTCCATTTACCAGATTTCTTTTTAATAACAAATAGAGGAGAATTCTTCAATATGCTGAGCATTTAACTGTTCTACCAGCTCTTCTAAAGCCTGGAGTTTCTCTGTTGTTAAAGGCCATTGCTGGACCCATACAGGCTTGTCTGTTAACCATTTTAAAGGTAGAGCTGCTGGAGTCTTTGGAAGATCATCAGTTGTTGTGCCCTGTTCTTGTATAATAATATGAATGGCTGGTGACCACTCAGAATAATGCCTTCTAATATTTTTCTCAGAAACATGTGCTAGTTTATGATTTGTTTCTGAGATTGGAGGGATGTTAATCTGAGTATTCCATTGTTGCAACAAGTCTCGACCCCACAGGTTCATAGCTATGTTAGCCACATATGGTTTTAATTTTCCTCTCTGTCCTTCTGGACCTATACATTCGAGCCATCACTTAAGATAATGTCCCAATTCCTAACATTTGAACGTTTACCTCCTGAAGAGGCCAAGTTGGATGCCAAAATTCTGGTGCAATTATGGTAACATCCACACCTGTGTCTACCAGACCAGACAACAAAACACCATTTATTTTTATTGTTAATTTTGGTCTTTGTTCATTAATAGAAGTTTGCCCAAAAAAAATTTCTTTATGTTTTCTCCTGAATTTTCTATTCTCTCTGTTTCATCATCCCGACCAGCATGATTTATTCCAATAGGCATTTGGTTATGTAATTGCTCTGAGTAGGGGTTTCCTCTACAACTGCAGGAAAGGTTTGAACTGGATTTGCTATGGGGGGCCTGCATGAGGCCCCTCTGGGAGTTTCCCAAAGACTGAGGCAAAGGATTACCTTGCCTGTCCCTTGTTGATCTACATTTGTTGGTCCAGTGTTTTCCCTTACCACACCTTCTGCATACTCCAGAAGGAAGGGGCATTCTATTGCCATTGTTCCTTGAAGAAACATTGTTTCTAGGAATGACCTGTCTACAGTCCCTTTTCAAATGTCCTTGCTTTCCACATCCAAAACATCTAACATTTCTCAAACCTTTTGAAATTGCTTCTCCTACCCACATATCATCATGGTCATGAGCCTCAACTTTAACCATGTCTCTAATCCAATCTTCCAAAGGTGCAGATCTTGCCTTTAATGGCCTAATTATTCTTTTTCATGCTACATTCGCATTCTCAAAGGCCAAAGATTCAATTATTATCTGACTAGCTTCTGAATCCAGGACCATTCTCTTTACTGCTGAAGCCAGTCTTTGTAAAAAAAAAAAAAATAAAATAAAAAAATAAAAAAAAAAAAACCTGTGAAAGATTCTTTTGGGCCTTGCATAACCTTTGTAAATGACTCAGTTTTTTTTTTTTTTCCTGGTTCCTCAACTCTGTCCCATGCATTCAAGGCTGCCATTCAACATAGAATTAGGGTTTGGACATCATATAAACATTGTGTTTGTACTGAAGCATATTGGCCTTCTCCAATAAGCTGATCCTGGCAGACTTGTATTCCTTTATCCCTCCATTGTTTCGCCTCTTCCTTGAAGCACATTTGCCACTGGAGTCTTTGACTGGGTTCCAGAACAGCCTGTGCCAGGTCCTGCCAGTCCTGTGGTATAATCCTATTATATGTTGACCAAGAGTTTAACATTTGCTTTACATATGGGGAATGCATGCCATAAGATACTATTGCTTCCTTAAACCTTCGTAAATCTAACATTTCAATTGGAGCCCAAATATTTTGTGTAGTCATTTGATTAGGCAACTGCTGTATGGTTACTGGATAAATTAAGGGTGACTATGTGAAAACAGGCTTTCTTTCTGTAACCTTATGATCCAATCTTGAAACAACTTCACTGTTAATTTCTTCTGTCTGCATTTGAATTTCTCTATAATTCATTTTTACAGGTTTTTCTAAAACTGTTATCCTGGCACTTAAATTGACTATATTTTTTAAATAGTAAAATGAGGATAAGAAAAGTAATAAACTGCATAATTCAATCAATATTAATCTTCTCATTTAGTTGTTCCATTGTCAGACTGCCTAAAATTTCAAACAAAGCCCAATTTTCTTCCAATGTACACATAAAACCCATTTTTTAAAATGTGGAAAAAATTCTCTTTTAAATAGTTTCCTTTAAAATATCTGATATCTTAATTGACTTACCAAGTCTGCATAGAACAGTAGATATCCAAGAGAATTTCAAAACAGCCACCTAGTGTCAGAGAGAGAGAGAGAAAGAGAGAGAGAGAGAGAGAGAGAGAGAGAGAGAGAGAGAGAGAGAGAGAGAGCACAAGAATGCATAGCCACAAGTTCTGGCTAAAAGCTTAATCAGCCATGTGTTCCCACTTGAGCCTAGTCAAGTCTGGGCTCCGGCTTCCTTAAGCTCCAACTACATGTGTTGGCTTTACAGGCAGGGACCCTGTTCGGCACAGTAGGCCTGAGTTGTTTGTAGCACCGGCTTTAAGCAAGTAGCTCCAGCTGCAGCTAACCACTTGGGGCTACCGGACCTACCGCCAAGCCAAGCCAAGCGATTTTTAATGGATTCTTGTCACGTTGGGTGCCAAATGTAGAAGTAACCAACCATCTTATTAAATAAGAAACACAGAACCAATGCAAAGAAGAAAGCCAAGAGGTCAGAGCTAAGAGCTAAAAACCTTACCCTTCCTCTCGCGGTGGTCCTACCTCTCCGAAAGAGACCTACTTCCTATGTGTCTGTCTTTATAAAGACTTTCTGTTCTGCCTTCTCATTGGTTGTAAACCCAACCACATAACCGCCTTGTCTCTGCCTGTCTGTACAGACCTCCAGGTCTTCTATGGTTGGTATTGAGATTAAAGGCGTGTGTCTCCAATGCTGGATGTATCCTTAAATACACAGAGATCCGCCTGGCTCTGCCTACCAAGTGCTGGGATTAAAGGCGTGCGCCACCACCACCCGGCTTTCGCCATGGCTTGCTAATAGCTCTGACTCCCGAGCAACTTTATTTATTAACATACAAATAAAATCACATTTCAGTACAAATAAAATATTACCATATACTTCCTCTATCTAGGTATCACCTCTTAAAGTTTTCATAACTTCCCTGTAAATAGGTTAATCAGCTGGTGATTAGGTACTCAAAACATAAGCTTGCAGTGGGCATTTCGTATTCAAACACTTGTAAGATAGAGGGTAATGCCTTCTATGATGGTTTGAGTCAGAATGGCCCCCATAAACTCATGTGTTTAAGTGCTTGGCCCTTAATGAGTGGCACTATTAGGAGGTGTGGCCTTTTGGGAGTAGGTATGGTCTGGTTAGGGGAAGTGTGTCACTGTTGGGATGGACTTTGAGGTCGTATGTGCTCAATGTCAGCCTAGTGTGGCAGTCTCCTTCTGCCTGCAGATCAAGATGTAGAAATCTCAGCTCCTTCTCCAGCACCATGCCCACCTGCATGCCGCCATGTTTCCCACCATGATGACAATGGACTAAACCTCTGAAACTGGAAGCCAGCCCCAATTAAATATCTTCCTTTGTAAGAGTTGTGTGCTCATGGTGTCTCCTCACAGCAATAGAACACTGACTAAGGCACCTTCGAAGTGGATCCCTCATCTCAGTCAAGACTCACATGACTTGGCCCTAGCCACATCTCTCTGCAACCTCATGAAAACCACAAGCTAGAACTATCTGCGAAGCTGCTTCTGGGTTCCCATTCCACAGAAGCATAGACAAAACAGGATCGTTAGTAAATGAGTAGGTTTGAAGGAGAGCCATCATGTAGCCTTAGATAATAGAAACTATTACATGGAAGCACTCCCAGGAGGTAATACACTTGTATTGAAGATCATCAGGGTGAGGTATGGCCGGTAGCAGAGGCCACACCAAGTCTCCGAGAGACCCACTAGGTAAAGACAAATAATGTAGAGCTGTATTTGAAGCAGGGATACCGCTTTGAACAACCAGGACGCAGCTGCCTGGTGCAAAGCAAGAGCTGCCAGTGGCCTGTCCTGGAAGGTTGAAATGGGCCATGTCAGGCTGGTTCCAAGACAGAATCACGGCTTGCTGAGGTGGGGAAGAAGAATCAAGACCCACTTCAAGGTGTTGGCCTAGATAACAGTTAGAGTTGGGCTACCCTATACCAGGGAAAATGTTGATTGGAAAGTCACCCTAATTTTCACAAAATAATAACATAATTCATAAAACACAAAATTAGCTTATAGGGAACCTGAGGGTCCCACTGTGCGGTCACCCCTTTGGATCATGAGCTTGTGCGGCCTTCTTGTGTGTCTTTCTCGTTCCTTGCCTACAAGATGGGCCTTCCTGAGTAACTGTCCCCACGAAATGGTGGAAAGGAACGATGACAGTGGACGGGAGCAATCAGAGGTGATGCCAGCCGCCAGAGGAGCAAGGGCTGCTTCTGGCCCTGGTAGCCATCGTTCCTCCAATCCACGTTCTCAGTTCTTCCAAACAGGACAAGCACCGACCCTGGAGTGCTTATCATAACCACGCGCCTTTTCCACGGGAGACTTCGATGCCATCGGCAGCATCGTCCAGGAAGACCCAGAAGAGGGAAAATCAGAGAGCCAGGGCCTCATTTTTTTTTTTTTTTTTTTTTGAGTGGTATCATTAGTGAGTACCAGGGTGTTGCAATTTCCATTTTGTTAAGAGGAACTCAAAGTCCATAATCTTATGCAAGATATGCCAGTTTCAAAGTGTTTTTCACTCGATCTAATTTTCACAAAGGAACTATATAGACCATAAAACACAAAGATAGCCTAAGGAGCACCACTTGGCAATCATGGCTTTGGATCACTGGTTTATCGGTCCTTCTTCTGGGTCCCTATGCTTCTTGCGTGTTTCTGCTCCCTTAACTAATCTGGCAGGAGATGAAGGAAGACCGTCACATGAATGACAGGGTGGTGTGACTACGTGGTTGTCACTACTGTTACTGCAACCGCCACATCTGGAATCTTGCAATCTCTGGTTAACCTCTGTTGACGCCACAAATGCCGGAGAGTGTAATTCACTTAATCTCATTAGTTACTTAGTTGTTATTTCCCACAGCACCTAACCATGCCTGACTCATAACGAACACTGTAAATGCTTTTGCTGTAGGTGATGTTAATAATTTACTCACTCATGAATTCCACTGGGACTCCTTTAGTATGAATTATGTATGCCTCACAGCTCTAGGCGCTAGGAAAATGCCTACCCTCAACATGCTGGCCAGCATCTATGTACAGACATGAGATTCCCCCCGAGAGCCCTGTAGAAAGAGATCTGAAAAGCCAAAGGTTCAGGAGCAGGGAGGGAGGAAGACATTCAGAAAAGACTGAGGCCGTTTCTAGTCACAGTGGGATCCAGATTGGAGGCGAGGGAGGGCAGCTGGACCAAACATCTGCTCACCACTGAGTGGTTTTCCAGGATGCAGAACTTTAAATGCTAGAAGGAAGCAAACCAGGATTGTTGGGCAGCCTGGAAGTGGCGTAGCCCTAATTACAAGCATACTAGACAGACAGCCTGGCTGTGTAACCCCAGCAAGTCACTCAGCCTACCGGAGCCTTGGGGAGAGAACTAATAAGTGGCCACCATCATCATCAGCATAGTCTCTGGCAAAGAAAAAAAATCATTTTTCTCTGACCTTCCCAGTGCATGGTACCTGTGTTATTGTGTCCACCCTTAAGCCAAGGCCGCTGTCACATTGGTAATAACTGCACAGCATGGGCATGTTCCTCCTGGGGAGGATGACCCTCTGCTTTGCGACACGGAACACATCACAAAGAAGGTCTGGGGCCACCGTTGGCCAATTAACCAGCAGGACGTCAGGCACGCGGCACAGTGCCCCAGCTGCTCACAAGATCCACACCCAGCCAGCGTTCGGCCTGTACAGAAGCGCTGCAGAACGGCCTGTGTGTGCCAAACAGATTTTAGTCAGCATCTTCACCCACCCTAAACTAAAAACCAAGGAAATAGCCAGCAAGCAAAAGCAGCCAGAATGTTCTGCACACTGCGGGGGCCTTGCCCTATCAGCTCTCCTCACCTCACTCCTGGGTGGTCGTGGTTCCGGGCCTGATGGCTTCTCTCTCACCCCATCTGCTCTGGCTCCCACCCCTCCTTGTACCATCCCATTCCTAGAACCTTTGCTGAATAGCTTTTCCTTTCTCAATTTATTTTTTTTTTCTGGAGACACAATGCAGCTTGGCCGAAATTAAACTTAGAATGCCAAGTGTGCATACTGTATACAAAAATAAAAGTCACCTTGTCAATTTTACCAGCCAGGAATGGCCACCAGCACAGCCTGGTGTCTGTCCTTCCTTGATGTCTCTCCTATATGTGACCTTGATTTATGCTCCCACCACCCCTGCTCAAAATAACTCATAAGTTAGTAACTTAGGGAAACACTGCACTGTGGGCAGCTGAAACTTTGCCCACTCCCATGGTGATTTGAATAGGATGCATTTTACAAATGTATTACAGAAACAAAAGACATTTAAAAAATTCACACTTTTAATTATGAAATTCCCTCAGAAATGGATGTACCAGTTGGATTCCCATCAGCAATGTAGAAGAATTCTTCCCCCAGCCTCACATAGACCCTTGCTACATTGAATAGAGAGAACTCTCATTCTAGAGGTGAGCATTTTTGATAGTATGACAGATCAAAAAAAAAAAAAAAAAAAAAAAAAAACAAGCAAACAAAAACTTAGCTACCTCCCATTCATGCCTGAGATAAAACCTGGCACCAAAGAGCTGGGGTTGGTGCTGGGGCTGGTGCAGGGCTGGGTGGGATGAGAGGGCTGCAGAGATCTTGGCCCCCAACAGGAAGTGAAGCTAAGGGGTGGGCCTAGGACACCTATGCACTAGAACACAGAGATGCTGCGCTCTCTTACACAGAGCCAAGGCTTTCCAAGGTTTACAACTTGAAGTACAAAGGTAAGGAGTGGGTGGGGACCCAGCTTAGTGGGTGAGGCCCTGCCGCGAGTCCTGACAACTGAAGTTTGGTTCCCAGAGTCCACATGGTGGAAGGAGAGAACTGACCTCTGTAAGGTGTCTTCTGGCCTCCACATGTGTGCCTCGGTATGAACACACACACACAGAAAGAAAGAGAGAGAGAGACAGACAGACAGACAGACAGAGACAGAGACATACAGAGACAGAGACAGAGAGACAGAGAACATGGATTTACAGTAAAATTTCAAAATAGGCAAGAAAATAAGCCACTGTGGTGGTATTGTGTTCCCAAAATATTGTGCACCCTAATAAACTTATCTGGGGTCAGAGAACAGACAGCCACTAGATACAGAGGCTAGAAAATGGTGGCACTCACACCTTTAATCCTAGCTTTCCAGAGGCAGAAATCTGTCTGGATCTCTGTGTGTTCAAGGATACAACCAGGCATGGTGACTCACGCCTTTAATCCCAAGAAGTGAGCCTTTAATCCCAGGGAGTGATGGCAGAAAACAGAAAGATATATAAGGCGTGAAGACCAGAAACTAGAAGCATTTGGCTGGTTAAGCTTTCAGGCTTTTGAGCAGCAGTTCAGCTGAGATTCATTCTGGATGAGGACTCAGAGGCTTCCAGTCTGAGGAAACAAGATCAGCTGAGGAATTGGCAAAGTGAGGTAGCTGTGGCTTGTTCTGCTTCTCTGATCTTCCAGCATTCACCCCAATAACTGGCCTCAAGTTTGATTTTATTAATAAGACCTTCTAAGATTCCTGCTACAAGCCGCCATTCATAAGAATCAGTGGAAACTACCAAGACAGACACAGATTCCTCTGTGAAATTTTCATTGCTATGGATACTAGCTAAGAGAAACACCTTAAAGATGGGATGATTTATTTTCTTATGACTGGCTTCATGGCTTTGGGTTGAGGAGGGGAAAATGGTGGAATGGGTATGATAGAAGACAACTGCTCCCTTAGTGGGTGCAGGAAGCAGAGAGAGAGTGAGCAAACCAGAGAAAAGGCAAGGCCTGGGACAAGATGGTTCCAGAGGCCTTGTCCCAGTCGTCGACTTCTAACTAGACCCCACCTCCAAAAGTTTCCATCACCTCCCAACGAAGCCATCATGTCATGAATCAATCAGTCATCAGACTAACCCATCAATTAGGTCAGAGACCTTGTGAAGCAACCAATCACCTCTCAGTGTTTGAAGACTAAGCCTTCAACACGTGAGCACAACACTTCGGGTAATAGAGTTATCAAAGACATGTCATGAGATTGTTTGAACTTTAAAAACTAATCTTAAGGTAAAATTCCAAATTCTGTCCATGACTGGTTCTTATTCAATGCTTTTTAATCAGTGTCTTAGATATTGTTAAATGAATGAGTGGCATAACTTGAAGAGACCACAAGTCTTCCTTCCCTTTGCTGATAGTGCACGCTCAGTAATACTTAAGAAGACGGAAGGAGGATCTGAAAACAGGTGGTAGTGTGCCTGCCTTGCATTCCCAAACCCTAGGCTCCATCCCAGCTTTGTATAAACCAGGTATGTGCTGCATGCCTGTAATCCCAGCATTCGGAAGCCAGTGATGAGAGGTTTGAAAGTTCAAGGTCATCCCTGCCTATGTAGCCAGTTCAAGACCAGCCTGGGATACACAGGCCCTGTCTAAGAAAGAAAGATAGAGGAAAGGGGGGGGGTGAGCTAAAAATTACAAGATCAAATGTAACAGGGACAAAATTCATTTCTTCTATATTAACAATAATGTACTGTAAAGAACCGAACGGAGACACTTGGCTTGCCAGAAGACTGGGGGAGGAGTGGAGAGACTGGAAAGCACACCGAGAGAAATGTCAGCAGTAGCTATTTTTAATTAAGATATAATTTGCATACCATTAATGCACAATTGAATTTTTAGGTAGTCACATGATTGTACATCACCCCTTCCTTAGTTCCAGGACATTTTCAACAGCCCTAAAAGAAGCCCTTTACTCAATAGCAGCCTCTTCCTCTTCCTCCTTCCCTTCGTTTCTGGCAAACTTCCTGAATTGCAAATTTGCTTATTCTAGGAATTATTCACAAAGAGTCATTAAAAGAGCAGCCCTTGGAGCTGGAGAGACGGCTCAGCAGTTATGGGCAATGCCAAGGATCTGAGGTCAGTCCTCAGCACCCACGTCAGGTAGACAGCGCCTGCCTGTAGCTCCAACTCCAGGGGAACCTGACACCCTCTGAGACCTCTGAGGGTGCCTGCACACACAGACACACACCCTTCCATAGACACACAGACACATAATTAAAGATAATTTCATCCAAAAACAAAGAGTAAAGTCCTCTATGCCAGGGGTGGTGCCCCAGTCTTGAAATCCTAGCTCTGGAGAGGCAGAATGGTCACTGGAGCTCACTGCCAACCAGTCTAGCCTAAGTGGTGAGCCCCAAGCCTATGAGAGACTCTCAAACATGTTCACACAGCTACACACACACACACACACACACACACACACACACACACACACACACACACAAAGACATGAAGATCTTTATGTTTGGTTCTTATATTCAACATTATGTTTTCAAGGTTCATCCATGCTGTACTATATAGCAATAGTCGGTTCGTTTTTACAGGCTTCACTTTATATTTTTAGTACCCTGTTGTATGAATATGCCATATTTTTACCCATTTATCAGTTGATAGGGATTTGGTTATTTCTACTTTTTGCCTGTGATAAATAAGGCTATTGTTAATGCTTATGCACAAGTTTGGATATGCAAATACTTTGCTTCATTCAGTGTTTTTTTTTTATTATTTATTTATATGGAGCTGTTATTTAAAGCAGCTCAGTGGCTAAGAGCATGGATGACTCTTGCAGAGGACCCAGGTCTGAGGTCCCAGCACCTATGTTGGGCAGTGAGACAGTTCACAACCAGCTGTAACCCCATCCCAGGGCACTCTGACACCTTTGACCTCAGAGGTACCTACACTACCATACACGTGCACGCACGCGTGCACACACACACATTCAAAAGCAATGACAAAATAAACCTTTAAAATACTTATTTGTGTGTGCACACACACTCACACACATGCCACAGGAACATGTGAAGGCCAGAGGACAATGCTTGGGGTTGGTTCTTGCTGTTCCCCTTGCTGGGGCAGAGTATCTCCTCTTTCGATGCTGTGCTGGATACTCCAGGCTAGCTGGTTCACGTACCTCTGGGCTAGTCTTCCGCCTCAGTCTCCCAGCTTACTGTAGGAGTGCCGGCACACACATGAGTACTAGCACATCTGGCTTGCACATCTGGTGAGAGAGGGCTTTTATTCCCTAAGTCATCTCTTTCAGTGGTCTGTCTTGTCATTTCCCCATTTACTCTTTGGGGACGGGTGTCAGGAATCCTTTGTGCTTTTAGTGTTCTATTTAAGAAACCATTGGTTACTCCAAAGTCACGAAGGTTAACTCCTAAAGAATTTTGGGGGGTGGGACTTACTAGTGTTTGGTCTTCTGATTGCGTGCTGTTTGTTGTTGAGACCACCTCACCATTTGCCCCAAGCTGGTTGCAAATGCATGAACTTCCTGCCTCAGCCTTCCCAGTCCTGAGGCCTTCGATTCCTTTTGAGTTAGTCTATGTAGACTGTCTAAAAGGGTCCCACTTCTGTTGATACAAGGTCTTATGCTGTGACCCAGTTGGCCTGAAACTCATGTGTTGGCCCAAGCTGGCCTCAAACTCAAGGGCAATCCTCTTGCCTCAGCCTCCTGAGAGCCAGGATTACAGGCATGAGCCGCTGCCCCTGCCTGGGCCGAAATCTTTCAGGGTGATTTCCAGTTTCCCCAACACCATTCGTTAAAAGACAAGACAAGCTCCCCACTGAGCGTTCCTGGCACATGTGGGCTCTAACTGCTAGAGGAGCCAAGAAGCCTAGGGAAACGCAGGATTCATTAATAGCCATTCCCAGGGCACCAGTGTCTCTTTGCTGGGACTAAGCTGGTTAGTGGCAGCCCCAGCCTGAGCAATGCCATTTGAAACAGACTTGATTATTCTGGACCAAGCAGACGCCGTAACAGGCTGCTCAGTCTTCTCTCAGAGATCAAGCCTCAATTTCAGTTTCCTGAGACTTAAGCAAGTAGTTTCTGGGAGGGCCACGAACAAAAGACATAGCTTCCTTTCTGCATGTACTATGAATGCTCAAGGTTCAGCCAGTTGTTTACTGTCTGGGACCCCTCACCAACTTAGAGCTATGTGCATGGGTCAATGTGAACGTGCTAGGCCAGCCTGCCTCCATGGCAGCTCAAGGACAGAGCCTGGGACTTGTTCAGGCCTGCCCAAAAATGATAACTGTAACCCCCAACCAGTAAATTCAAAGGTTACACACCTCACCCAATCATATCATGCAAAGGCTTGTACCACCCTGCTCGCAGTTTTTCCCTTTAAAAACCCCTCACCCTGAGAGCTCAGGGCTGTCCTCCCCAACCTGCTGTGTTGAGTGTTGGATGCGGACCATGTCCCGGGGTTGCTTGTTATTAATAAACCCCTGTGTGTTTTGCATCGGATATCGGCTCTGTGATGGTCTTGTTTGTGGCGATGCGGCCACAACACTAGTACACACGTTTCAGCTGCTTTCCGGCACCAGTAGCCACCAATCTTTCTCTAAATCACTGCCCATTTGTTTCCTGGAAACAATTAAGACGCTAGGAGATTCCATCATGTCAACACGCCGCTGAGCTTTCCCTTAAAGCAGCTGTTCCTGTCTGAAGGACTCGGCAGAGCCTGGGACCAGGACACATTAGGAAGGACACACTGGGGCGGCACGTGTCCAACTTCGACAGCGCAACACATTGCCTCAGGCAACGCCACGTGGGCTACTGGAGGCTGTGCGTATTTGGATGTCTCTGTTTTCCCAATCTCTTTGACAGATGCCAGTTTGTCTTGGGTAATTAATCTCTTTAGACTCCCCAACCTTCTGTTTATGGCTCAGATTTGGTGTTAACTGCATCAGAGTAAATTAGAATAGCTTACATGGGTTGTGAATTTATTAGGTGCCAGGAAATGATCTCAGGACATTTCTCATTCTATGGTGAGGTCCTGTGTTTATGGCCATTTTGTAGAAGGGGAAACAATGAGCTTGGATAACTTTAGAAAGATTACAGAGGGGCTGGAGAGGTAGCTCAGTGGTTAGAAGCACTTGCTGCTCTTGTGGAGGACAGAGTTCTGATCCCAGGCAGCTCACCACCGATAACTCCAGCTCCAGGGGCTCCAACCCCCTCTTCTGACCTTAGGCACGTGTACACGTGCACATATATGTGTATACACACAGACACACAGAGACACATAAATAAAAAGAAAATAAATCTTCCTTAATTAAAAAAAGAAATCACAAAGATTTCATAAGACCATAAGGACTCAGACCTCTGGAATCTGGCTCCAAACCGCGGATAGTTTACAAGCTGAGGCTGAGCTCATAGGGGACTCCTTTTGCTGGCCTTCCCGGACACTTCCCATGAATATTCCTGGAGAGCTTCTCAAGAAGCAAGGGCTTAATGAGAACCACAGGCAGTGGACGGCGCAGGAAGCAGACTTTGAAGTCATCCACTACACATGCACCAAGAGCCAGAAAGGAGAGACAGAGAAGTGGGGACGACAGGGCTGACAAGATGGCTCAGCCCGGAAAAGCGTCTGCTATGACCAGTTTCAGAGGGATCTGAGGACAAGGAGATAGAGCTTTGGAAATCTGTTTTTTAATGGAGATTTTGACTATAAAGTCTCCGTAAATTGCTAAGCCAACAGCTTGATCTAGTGAAACTTCCACGAAAAAACCAGTAAGCGCACCGCCCTGGCCTCACCATGTGATCCAGGTCTCCCAGGCAGAGAAGTAGCGACTGGTGGGTTTTGTGCTGTCTTCAGAGGACACCTGCAGCTCGAAGACCGTTAACTTTGCCAACTGGCTGGCCAGCAAGTGTGAGTTGCAGGGACAATCCTCTTGCCTAAGGCCTTAAATCCATTTCATAGAGAGGCAGATCCCATGACACCCCATCGACACTTACCAAGTCTGTTGCTATTTCCTCGTTCTGAATTTATCTTTCATTATAACCATAACCACTCTACCAGTTAACTGGTAGAGTGATAACAAAAGCTTTAACTATCTATATGGTAGGTCAGAGGGCCCCAGTTGGCACCAATTTTGTGTCGTCCCCCTCCCCCCCCCCCAGTACGGCTGACGATGCTACAGGCAGATTTGCTTGTTCCAACTGCAGGGTGGACAGTGGAGTGACTGCCTTCTACTAATGGAGGCCAGAAGCCCCTGGGACAAGAAGTTCTAAAACCCCAAGCGTCACTTGTGTGGGGCTTCCGGACTGTAGAGTCTGGGGGAGGAAGATGAACAAAACAAAACAAGAAAAAGGATATACAGAGGAAAATTGTCTAGACTAATCTAAGAAGGACGAAAGTCTGGCTGCTGCCTGCAGTCCAGGCCCGGGAGACCCTCCGCATCCCCAGCTTTGAGTGGCTTGAATACTTGTGTACAAGGGGAATTTATTGTATCATTTTAAAGTCCCGATTTGTACCGGGTGTGGTGGTTACACACCTGTCACTCCGGCGCTGGGGAGGCTGGCTGCATTAGGGGGATGCACGTCAGAGTCCGTCTGCTGTTGCTGGGGTCAGTCAGCCTGAACGAGCTCATCGCTTTCCCCTCAGCCCCACATGACTAACAATTCCTCCACAGTGAAAAATCCCAAGTGGTTCAGGTGAAGGATGCCCACACCTCCAGGATCCTCTGCCCGTCTCCTCTAATGCGGCTCTCCCACAGGACCAGGGGCCACCTCTCTGACTGCACAGGAACCTGGCCCTTTCTGTTCTCTTTATTGGAAGGAGAAGTGTGGCTAGACACAGCAAGTCCCACCATGGAAAGGATACTGTCCTCCGCCCTCCACTTCCCAACCATAGCCTCACATCCAGTGCTCCTGACTTAGGCTACCCTTACACTTGAACTACATCCCGGAGTGTAGAGACATGAGGTAGAACAGAGACATCCCATGGTGGGGGTAAAAAGCAGAGAAAGGCATTTCTGCATGCCTAATCTGTTGGGCAAGTCTATGACAAGGAAAATCATCAGCAAATTAATAAGTCAGTTATGTTTTACAGTCAACTCTTATTTTCTAGGGCTGGATACTGAACCCAGGACTTTGCACATGTTAGGCAAGCTCTCTATCACTGAGTATGTGCCCAACCTTGCTCAACTCCTTTTTTGGTGTCTACAGATAATCATCTGCCCCTCTTTAGGAATTGGTGTCTACCAACATATGGTGAAATATTCCTATCTGCATGAATATGTTTAATGTTGGCATCACTGGTATTTCCAGGCAGAAGCTTGGACAGATCTGGTATCATCTTGCTTCACTGTGCTTCATGCTGAAATCATGCAGGTAAACGTTCTTGCTTGCTAAGGTCCTCCCCGAAAGTTCTTTTCTTCTATAATCATTCGTCCTCATTCTGCCAGCTTAATGGAACTCAGGTGAGAACGAGACCGGAGCCACTGAAGTAAGAGACACACACACCTGCTACGCTGCATGGAGTTCTTAACTGAGCGGTGCTGACAGAAATGTGAGTGGCCTCTGGGAGCTACAGGAGTGGCGTTTGCTGGCGGGTAGGAGTGAGTGGGGTACCTTGGAAGACAATGCTGGAAAGGTAGGTAGATTTGAGGGTGGGAGGCTTATGCTGCTCTGAGACAAAAGACAGTCATCTGACTGGCCTTTCAGACGCTGGTGGAGGTGTTTCTCCTGCAGAACTAACCGGACCAGGGCCACTGCCCAAGCAAGAGACCATGCCACCTGCCCCTGTGTGCCTGAATCCCTGGGATGATGTCCCAGTCAGCCACTCCTGGCTTCCTCGGCAGACAGACATGGCTGGAAGGAGATTAGAACCCAGTGCAAGGGCTACTGCAGTAATTCAGGCAAAGGGAAAGAGGGAGTCTTGGTGGGGCAAGCTTGCAAGTAGTTGAAGAGACAATGTCCAGCGAACAAGAGGGCCAGCTGGCATAGAGACATCTGGGTCTCCTTCTTCCTTACCGAGCGGTGAAGGGGGCTAGGGAGACAGCTCCATGGGTAAAGTGTTTACCACACACGCATGAGATTCCCAGAGCCTGCATAAAAAGCTGAGTGTGGCAGCACACATTTATAATGTGAGCACTGGAAGATGGAGACAGGAGGATCCTGGGAACGGAATGGCTGGTCAACCAGCCTGGCAAATCAGTGAACTCCAAGTCTGCTGAGAGGATCTGTCTCAATCATGTGGAGAACAACAGTGGAGGAACCCTGATGTCAATTTCTGGCTTTCACATGCATAGGCACGTATACGTGATACATGCCTACAACATGTAACACTCACATGCATACACATATAATACACGCACATGCACACACAAAGGTTGGTAGGGCCTAGGGGTCTACCCCACAAATTCATGGTTTTGAAAACCGGGGTAAATCAGTCCAGGCTAGGGTTAACTTCAAGATCTCACAGGACAGGGAGGACACCATAAGCAGACACTGGATCAGAGTTCTGCTCAGCTTCTTCTCCCAAGTCCAGGATGTGGCCAGAGGGTTGGAGAAAGCAACAGAAGACTCTCAGACTGGACTATCAGCCAGCCCTGCAGCCCTGTCCTGCAGCTCACCATTCCTGCGGTGCCTCGTGCTCCTGGTGTCTGAAAGGACAGTGACGCTGGAACCTAGTAACGAGGGGCTGTGTGTGTACGAGGGTTAGAGGACGATGTGCAGGGATCGCACACTGAACCCTGAAGGGAGGCACTCACTAGAGAGCTTTTGGAAATGTGTGTTAAAGAAGCAGGACGGCACAAATGTGATTTAAAATCAGCCATTAGAGGAGATGACCCAAGAGGACCGAAAGTGACCCCACTCTATGAGGTCCTGAGTGAAAGTTACGGCTAGAGGAAGCAGGCGTTGCCGGGAGCTGGGGGAAGAGGGACGGGGTGGGCAATGGATACAGAGTTTCAGTTTCCCAAGATGAAACTATCCTGTTAAGAGAAGTGGTGATTGCCGGGAGGTGGTGGCCCACGCCTTTAATCCCAGCACTCGGGAGGCAGAGCCAGGCGGATCTCTGTGAGTTCGAGGCCAGCCTGATCTACAGAGCCAGATCCAGGACAGGCACCAAAACTACACAGAGAAATCCTGTCTCGAAAAATGAGAGAGAGAGAGAGAGAGAGAGAGAGAGAGAGAGAGAGAGAGAGAGAGGTGGCCAGACAATACGTGAATGTACTTAGCGAAGGGGGTGGAGAGAGAGAGAGAGAGAGAGAGAGAGAGAGAGAGAGAGAGAGAATGTACTTAGCACAGGGGGTGGTTGCCAGGTCCGGGGGGAGGGGAGATGGGGCATGCAATGGGTGCAGAGTTTCAGTTTCACTAGATGAGAATATCCTGGAAAGAGAAGTGGTGGTGGTTAGACAATATGTAAATAGACTTAAAGCCCTTGAGCTGGACTCTCGGAATAGCTAATGCGGTATTTATGTCATATCTTCCAAGAAGGAAGGAACTTTGACAGTCGTGGAGGAAGACCCAGTTAGGTCACTCGCCGCTCACCCCTCAGCCTCACTCACTGCTCACCCCTCAGCCTCACTCACTGCTCACCCCTCAGCCTCACTCACTGCTCACCCCTCAGCCTCACTCACCCCCTCACCCCTCAGATCACTTACCCGATCACCTCTCCACCTCTTCTCAATCTGAGAACTGATTTCTTTCCTCCTGTTCGGTTCCCACCTTCCATAGCTTCCCTTCAGTACATTCCCCCAGACCCCACACCCCCAAAAGGGCTACAGTCTCAGCCTGTCAATGTGGAAAGGAGTCCAGAACACTCAGGTGCCTCACTCCACCACGATGGGCTGGGACTGAGTTCTGTGTGAGAGGCTCCTGAGAGACCTCACCCAAGCTATGGCACCCTCCTTTGCACCTGTGGCACACGGGACACTACAGAGCAAGGAGAGGACAAAAGTGATGGGCATTGGGGGGAGGTGGGGGGGGGCGGGAGGGAGGGAGGCATTCTTTCATACTGTTTTCAGTTTTGTTTCTTTGTTTCACTTTTTAAGACAGGATTTCAGTGGCCCAGGCTATGTAGATGAAGATGACCTTAAATTCCTGTTTCTTCTGCCTCTACCTTCCAAGGGCTGGGATTACAGCTGCTTACCCCCCAGCCCAGATCGTTCTTTTCTGTTCTGAGTAGAATGTGAAGGAGGGTTAAAAGACAGCACAGATGAGAACCGTGACTTGTAGAGCGCTGGCCCAAAGCTGAGAAAAGAGGGCAAAGCATCCACAAAAGTGTCCCACGGTCCCTCGGCTCCTCATCCCTGGCTCGGGAAGCCAGGCCAGCTGGACCATGGCTTGGCAACTCTGCACACGCTCATCAAGGTCTACTCGAAGAGGTCAGGGTTGCAACATCAAGCCAGGCTCCACAGCAACCTTTTACACAATGGGATGCTCCAATGGACTTTCATCTACGTGGCCTTGGTCCAGCCCAAGCAGACCACAGAAGGCCCCTGTTTCCTCTGTTTCTTTCCAGGGAGATCCCAACCCCATTATTCTGCTCCTCCTCCATCCTTAGACCTGCGGCTCCTTACCTTCACCTCTGCCCTTAAAACTGCACTACTACAAAAACAAAACAAAACAACAACAAAACATGATGTTCCAGACCACAAGGGCAGCTGCAGTGCCAGCACGGACCGGACTGTGGGGGAAAGACAGAGCGCAAGGCACAAGCCTGCCTGACGCATGCAAACCACAGGAGAAAACATCTCAACGAGACCCAGCTGCACACCTTTGCCAACAGCTCCTGCAGCAAACCCCACAGGCTCTTCCTCATCTGCCCTCACCTGAAGGCCTGAGCCTAAGCCGCATCGGAGCACAGCCAAACAGCGTCAGCCAGACCGCACCCCTCTATGCTCCCAAGTGGACATGGTAGGGAAAGCGGAGGACTCCAGGGAAGGCTGAGGGCAGCTGCCAATCAGCCTTGGGTGCTCTATAATGTGTCTCTCCTTCTCCATTCTTCAAAACGAAACAAATAAAAACCCATGGACTTTTTTTTCCGAAACAGGGTTTCTCTGTGCAGCTTTGGTTTCTCTGTCCTGGAACTCTCTCTGTAGGCCAGGTTGGCCTCCAACTCACAGAGATCTGCCTGCCTCTGCCTCCGGAGTGCTGGGATTAAAGGCATGTGCCACCACCACCCAGTCCCATGGGCTTATTATAGTAAAATAAAAACAAAGTACTCCCTGATCTTGGTGATTATTAAGACAGCGATTATCCAATTGCTTGGTTAATCAGCATGAACTATTGATCACTTTCTGTATGCCAAGGACTGTACAACAGCCCTCTATTGATCACCTACTGTATGCCAAGGACTGTATACAACAACTCTCCAAGGACAATGTCATTATTCCCATTTTGAGGATGAAGAGGCTTTGGTTAATCATTTGCTCATTGCTGGCTATGGTGATTCACAGGCCGGTGTTATTTACACTGGGAGACTCTGGCCCACTCTCTGGGGCAGGAAAAATACATGAGATTTAGGTGCACATGGTGGGGGCCACTAGGAAGTAGGTAACACTGAGTACTCACACAGGGGCAGTTCAGCCTCAGGGAAACTGGAAGCAAGAGATGAGACCTGCCCAGACCTCTCCTGGTTGGCAGAGACGGGTTCCAGGTGGCAAAAGCCTCCTGAGGCCCAGGGGAGAGCTGGGTGCAGGTGGGGGTGGGAAGAGGACACTGGGGGACATGGGGGGATGTGGCAGGTCACAGAGGACTTGGCAAGTCCCTACCTATGTTTGCCCTTCTAGGAAATGATACATCCCCAGCCCCC
This sequence comes from Peromyscus leucopus, assembly GCF_004664715.2. Lineage (NCBI taxonomy): Eukaryota > Metazoa > Chordata > Mammalia > Rodentia > Cricetidae > Peromyscus > Peromyscus leucopus. The sequence goes on from NC_051079.1 coordinate 62,457,015, forward strand.
ACTGAAGGCACAATCCAGCTGGACCTAGTTCTCTTGGTCTTCGCATTCACCCACTGTCACCTTGCATGGTCTCCCTCCCATCTCAGCACCCAAGGCTTCCAGACTCCTCGGCTTTCCCGTTGGTCCTCACCGCTTGTAAGCATCTCCCTGCTCACACTTCTGGAGACTAGGCGTCCCAAGCCAAGGTTTCAGAGACCGGGTTCTCCCTGAGGCCCTTAGCAGAGAGAATCTTTCCTGGTGGTTCCAACAATCCTTAGTGCCCTTTTTCTTCTTGTCTTTCTTTTCTGTTTTTCTTTCTTTCTTTTTTTTTTTTTTCAGTTGAGATTAGGTCACACCCTGTAATCCATGACAACCTGAATTTGCTATGTAGCTTAGACGGTTCTCAAACTCAGGATCCTCCTCCCTCTGCCTCTGGAGTCTGGGATTACAAACATGTACCACCACGCCCAGCTGCTCTCCCATATTCTTTACCTTGTTCCAAGGTTGCTGATATTCATGTTCTCTTGCTCTCTCCCTCCTCCTCTCTCCCCTATTCTCTCCCTCCCTCTCCCCCATCTCTCTTCCAAGACAAAGTCGCACTCTGTATCCCAGTCTAGCCTAAAACCCATGGAAAAGCTCAGACATCTTCAATTTTATGGCTTCCCTGCTTTCAAGTGCTGGGATTACAGGCATGGGCCACCACCCAGCTCCACCTCCATCTTACATAGCCTCTTCTCCGGGTGTCTTTTCAATGACATCAGTCACTGAACTTCGAGCCTACCCTAACCTCATCTCAATCTCTGGCCATTCTATCTGCAAAGGCCCAGTGGCCCGTTGAGGTTATAGTCTGGGATTAGAGGTAGGCCTGAATTGGGAGGGGGCCACTATTCCACCCGGTACCGATTAGGGTGAGAGTGGAGGAAGATGAGACTTTAACAATGGTGGGGACACATCTGGTCCCTGGCTTTGCTAAGGACAATGCTAAAACGTGGAAGTATTTAGGACAGAAAGTTACAGGATAGAGTGTGAGCTTCAGAAAGCTGTACTGAGCGCAGAATAGAACAGATATGGAGTCCCACCTCCCACAAACTAAGGGTAAACTAGGAAGGGGATCAACATAGGATGTTGTCACGGCAACAGAGGTTGGCATAGATGTTTAGGAGCAAGAACTGGCAAGACTGGGTGTAAATTTGGAGGTGAGAAGGCAGGAACAGGGTCTCATTTTGTTCACGTTTCGGACTTGAGCAACAGAAAGCAAAAAGGTCAGCCAGAGCTGCCCGGAGAGCCCCTGTCTGAAAAAGTACATAAGATGTACAATAGCAACCGTGCGTCAGCCGCAGATGCACTAGTGACAAGGACACGCCTGAGACACAGTCCTCAGCTGTTCCCACCCGCTGTACAGAGTTTCCATCCCTAGTGAGGATTCATTTGGGCAAATGAAAGCAAACGGAAGGGAGCGAGTGTGAGGGGAAGAAGCGGGACCCAGGTGGAGCCGACTCTGCGCGGGCTACATCAGGCCCGAATCCGAGGAGGGGGGAGGCTTGGGGAGAGTAACTCCATGGAAGGGCCTGGCTCCAGGGAAATAGAGCAACGACTCAGAGAATGCTGGTTCCTAGCCCTTGGGGGGACAGAGGCAGGCAGATCTCTGTGAGTTCAAAGTCAGCCTGGTCTATGTATAGTGAGTGCCAGGCCAGTCGGGACTACAGAGTAAGAGCCTGTCTCAAAACAAAACAAAAACCAGTCAAGCTCAGCAGTATTATGCTTGCCTGTCACATACAAGGATAAGCCGCCCCCCCCCCACGCCTTTAATCCCAGCACTCGGGAGGCAGAGGCAGGTGGATCTCTATGAGTTTGAGGCCAGCCTGGTCTACAGAGTGAGTTCCAGGAAAGGCGCAAAGCTACACAGAGAAAGCCTGTCTCAGGGGGAAAAAAGGCCTTAGGTTCAAACCTAGCACTGTCAAACAAACAAAAAAAAGTGCTTCCAGAGATACAGGACCGTCCTCACTTCTGAGCCTTAAGGGCTCTAGGTTTTGGAAGGGACAGCAAAGGCACATCCTACTTTCTGGGATCTTAATGGCCATTATTTTCCCCAACCTCTGACAGTTTTCCAAGTGTAAAAACCAGAGATAAAATTTTAACCTCTGTATATTCAATTCCAAAGCCCGTAATTCTCCCAATATATGATATCAACAAATCTAATGGTCTTCAATATCCCCTCTCAGATGAAACTCTCATGACATCTATATTTTCTGATGGCTCCAAACCTTAAGGCCACTCACATTCCTTAAATGAGAGTTTTATTAATTTGTTTAAGTTGTATTTCATGTGCAGGTAAGGCATAAAGTGGAAGGTGTGAAGGACAACCAAGAGAAATCAATGCCCGTCACCCCAGCTCTCATCCCACCACAGTCAGTCTATCCCTCATGTCCTCTCGGTGATCGTAGAGTCGTGTGTGTGTGTGTGTGTGTGTGTGTGTGTGTGTGTGTGTGTGTGTGTGTGTGTGGTCACATGTTTGTGAATACATAGCCTTAAAAAAAAAACCCCTCATACAGGAACAGATTATTCCACATTCCACACGTTGATCTCTGTTCCTAACAATCAGCACATAAGGCCTGCCTTTAACTGGCATGCATGGTTATGAAAAGCATTTTATGAATTCTAAAGTTATATTCAAGTCAAGAAAGTGAGCTCAGAAGAGTCTGTTGCTTGCTCCAGCAATGATAATGACAGAGACGAGATCCTTCTCTGGCCATCTGCATCCTTCCCTGTGACTGTCTGTATGAGTAGCTGTCCTGTATGAAGCAGGAGAAATAATCCCACCATCCTTGAGTTTGCCATGGAGAATTGGACAACCTACTAAAACAGGAAAGTACGGTGAGTTCAAATAACTCACCTTGGCATCATTATTTCTGAAACTTTTTATCTGAACCTTACCTAGAATTTTGAGCATCATGCAGGAAGGGCAGACGAATGTGGGGTGGGGCACTTTTCCCCAGCTGAGCCCTACCACAGGGGAATAACCCACAGGGCATATGGTATTGTGTCCTCTCAGGCTGCTGGGGCCCGGAAGCCTTCCTCCATGGTTCAGGGTTTCCTGAGTCACTCCAGCATGGCTGTCCCCTCCCCTCTGCTCCCTCTCTTCTTGTGGAAAGCAGGTAAGCCCAGATCCAAGGCCCCCAAGGACAGGCTCCTCAGGAAGGAGATTCCACTCACAGGGCTGAGTCATAAACACAGACATCAGCTCTGGAAACCTGGAGTAAGGTGTGTGGAAAACCATCCTGAGCCCAGGCTCAGCTGCACGCTTACACACAGTCTGCTGCAGCCTGATGATTTCCAGGCTTCAGTTCAGGGGGAAGCAGAGAGCCTGGGGGCTGCACTGACCGTGCTGATCAGACATGGGAAGCAACAGGAATGACAGAAACAATGAAATGGGGGCCTGGTTCAAAGCTCTTTGATCACCAAGTGCTCGTGCCCACAGCCTTGGTGTTGGGAATTCTCTCTGGCTCCCCTGGCTCGGGGTCTTCAGAAGAAAGGAGAAACAAATCTCCTGGAAAGAAGAAACAAACCAGACCTGACTGGACACGAGCCAGACCACTGGCCACTGCCTGGACAGGTCCAAGGTGTTTTTCTAGCATCTTCAAGATGGTCCTGTGGTTCTCTGACAAGCAGATAAACCTGAAGCGATGTGTACACAAAAATGAAGCTCTCCCAGGTGTCTCCCCAAGTCTGTGAGGGGGGACCATGAGGCCTGGGGCTCCTCAGCTGGCCAAATACTATGTTGCCTTCAGCTGGGGAGCAAAAGCTAGACCGGCCACCCTGCTTATAAACAAGGTGTGGGGAGAGACTGAACACAGACTCCTCATCCTCTTCATCCTCCAGCTCCACCATCCGTGGCGTCTGAGCAAAAGGCAATCGATGAAAGCAAGTTGAGGCACCCTGAGACTGGCCACGCGAGAAGAAAAACCCCATGCTAGGTGCCTGGAAGTGCTTCTGAAATCACATCCCAAGGGCCTCCGGGAGGAACGGCCTGTGGGGAGTGACTGGCAAGCCGCTTGCTGCAGTGGCTTCGTTTAGCAAGATCGGCACAGGACACTGGTTGGAAATTAGTCGTTTATGTCGTAAGTTCCAGATAATAACTAATAACTGATAATAACTAATAACAAAGGAAAGTCTTCACCAGGGCTGTGCCTTGTCTGGAGGGAGTCAGGGAGCCAGTTGAAGCCAGGGGGACTTGGAAGATGGTGGCTTCCTGCCTCATGCTTCCTCTGAAACTAACAAACTTTGTGACCTCATCTTGTGGCATTTTTAAATGCTTTCTTGGACATTTCTTGAAATGTTGAACACATCCTTACCATTCAAATCAGCGATCTTTCTTTTACAAGTTGCCATCCCTCAGCAGAGGAATTAGTAAACAACCGTGCATTATTCATATTGCACAAAATAGCCCGTGGCCTGTCAGTACAAATATGCTGAAGATATGGAGTCACCAGCTGTGAAGAGGAACAGAGGGCTGGTGCTAGCCACAAAGGCCACAAAGTGGAAGCGTGTGCTAAGTGAGAGACATCCGATTCAAAAGGTTAATGGCTTTGTTTCTATACAATAAAGAAACAGCAAACCTATAAAAACCGATAGGTGTGTGTAAGGGTGGGAGAGAAGATGATTACGGGGGGGGGGGGGGGGGGGGCCGGGACACTGAAAGAGGGGCCTGGGCGTGGTGCCACACACCTTTAAATCCAAGGTGGAAGGCAGAAACAGGCTGATATCTATGAACTGGAGGCTAGCCTGGTCTACATAGCAAATGCCATATCAGCCAGAGCTGCACAGGGAGACCCTGTCTAAAAAAATAAATAAATAAAATTTAAAATAACCACTGTGAGTCAGCAACAGACGCATTAGTGAGACGGAGTCCTTAGCTGTTCTCACCCGTTGTACAAGGAGCTTTCATCCTTAGTGCAGATTCGTTTGCTAAGTGTTTTCCTTCACCATCATTTTTTCTGGGGTTTCCTAAGCCCTGCTGCCTTCCCATCAGCCTTGGCAGGCTCCGAGCTTCAAAAGAACAGAGCCAGGAGCAAGTTCAGCAAAGCAGTCAGGCTGGGACTTTTTTTAAAAAATTAATTTTATGCATTTGGTGGGAGAGGAGGCATGTATGCCCGGGAGCTCACGTGGGGGTCAGAGAACAGCTTACAGGAAAGTCAACTGAGTCCTTCACTCGCCATGCTTAGTCACAAGCACCTTTATCCACTGACACATCTATTTAGTGACCAGTCAAATACATGACAGTCCCCACCCACCACCCACCCTCACACCCCCTACTTCCCCTCACCCCTGGTCTTCTTGTTTCAACACCACAAGCCTTCTGTGGAAGCCTCAGTAGCCCTGGTGCGGGGACAGGCATTGGCGTTTGGTCTTCAGTGCAGGTCACTAGAAACTCATTCATGCCGGGTGGCCTTAAATCCCAGCACTCGTGAGGCAGAGCCAGGTGCATCTTGATGAGTTCAAGGCCACCCTGGTCTACAGAGTGAGTTCCAGGACAGCCAGGGTGGTTAACTCAGAGAAACCCTGTCTCAAAAAACCAAAAAGAAAAAAGAAAAGAAAAAGGAAAAAAGAACCTTTTTCACACCTGACACAGACCCCTCTAAAGTGTTGGCTCAGTGAGGAAGACCCTTTAACTAACGGCTTCCGTCACTTTGATCTGTTCCTCCCAAAGGTAGGTAGACTCGTACATGCCTCCCTGGTGAGCAATGACCTCCACTGATTTCCCACCTGTAATCACTTTTTAGTTCACTTCCAGATGAATTGCTCAATGTGAATTCTTAGTAACAACATGAACAGTGAGTTTTGTAAACTTAAGGACCACAATGAACAAAAAACAAAGTAAGATAAACTTGAGCATACAAAATATTGTGTGAGCCAGAGCTGAGGAACCAAGATAGACGAGGCCACGGTCGGCATAACAGAGAAGACTTTTGATGGGGAACTGTATATATATACACGTGTGTGTGTGTGTGTGTGTGCGTGTGTGTGTGTGTGTGTGTGTAAAAGAAATAAATTCTAAAACAATAAAAGCTACAGTATAGTAAGTACATACTTGGTAATATTGTCATTTATTATCATGATTTATTCTGCAGTATACATGATTATGTGTGTCACACTTTTATACAATTTTATTTGCATTAACACCAGCTGTGTATTGTTCTACATTGGTAAGACCACAACATCACTTTGAGATATGAGTTTTTCAGCATAATTACAGTTTTATGAACCACTGTCATGTATGTGGCTGGTCACTAAACAGAATCATTATGTAACCTGTCACTGTACATAAAGAAAGCTGTGGTTGCTATGTGTAGTGGCACACACCTTTAACCCTAGGCCTCAAGAGGCAAAAGCAGGCAGATCTCTGTGAGTTTGAAGCTAGCCTGGTCTACAGAGTGAGTTCAAGGCCATCCAGAGCTCCATAGAGTAACTCTGTCTTGAAAAAAAGAAAGAAAAGAAAAAGAAAGAAGACATGAATCTGTTTCCGTAGAAACACAAATGGAGGCCCAGGGTTGGGAAACCTTGAGATAAGTTAGAAATGCAGAGCTGGATGGAGATGGAGAGAGGAGATGAGAGAGGGACAAAGGATGAAGAGTTGAGGGACAAGAAAGGAGGGGGTTCCTGGAATGAACCCCAGATGAGCTACGACTGTAACACTGCTCTTTGCAGAGTCCTCTCTCGGCTTGCAACTGGGTCTTCTCACACAGGTCAGTCCCTCCCTGAGAGGAAGAGAAGGGAAATTTCTCAGCTCTCCGACAGCCCGCTCAGTCTCACTCACACAGGGGCTGGGACCAGATCGCTCCCTTCTGCTCTAGCCAGTTCCCAGGCTGCATGGAAAGGGCTGGCCCTTTGCTGTGGGCTGTCTTCCTGGTGCTAGGCCAAGGCAAGCAGCATGTGGGCTGGAGAGAAGAAACAGGCTGTGAGTAGAGCTGGTATCTTCTTGGGTACAGAAAGCTTCAGAGGCTGCCAAGGCAAAAAGACCAGTTTTCCAAGAAGCTGGAGGACAGCCAACATCATTCTCTGATGAACTAACTTGGGTACTGAAGAATCTGTCAACAAGCCCAGAGGCTCGCCTACAGAATGCTTAGTGGGGTGGCTCGTGAGGAAGCAAGAGGATACGTGTGTTATACACCGGGAAAACAGATCTCACATGTTTATGATTGCACTAGCAAAACAGGTGGATTGCACCTACAAAGAACACTTAAATAACGTTTACATAACATGAAAGGAAAAGGGAGGTCAGCGGGGCTGGAGGTGCAGAACTCTTGCCCAGCATAGAAGAGAGAGGCACTGAGTTTGATCTGCAGCATGATAGAGACGGGGAGGGAGGTATAGGGAGAAAACCCAAAGTGCGTTTCCAGGACCCACCCCTCTGCCCTCTGCTCACCCCAGTTCAAGTGAGTGACAGGCTACTATCATTGCTGAGGAATATTTGTGTAATGTTTGCTGGCTTTCTGAGGCCAGAGAACAGTTGAAGACAAATTATAGAGATTAGGCCAGGTGTGGGGGTACATGTCTGCAACCCCAGTACTCTGATAGCAGAAGGAGGATTCCTTAGAGTTTGAGACCAACCTGGGCTACTTGGTGAGATCCGCTCTCAAAAATAAATAAATAAATAAATAAATAAATAAATAAATAAATAAATAAATAAATAAAAGTAAAACTGGGGTTGGGGAGTAAGCCACGCATCCCTCGGATCAATAGAAAAGCACCCCAAATTCAAGGGTCTTCAGGAGCAATGACCATGTACACCCAGAGAGGCTGGACCTAGGGCTCCGGCCTCACCACCGAAGCCCTGTTCAGAGGTGACCGGCAAGATGCAGGACATCAAAGCTGTCGAGGCCACACCTGCTAGGCAGGGAAAGCTTCGCCATGACCTACCTGTATGAACCAGTGGTACGAGGCAAGAGACGCCTTACCCAACCACACTGAGGGAGTGGCCAAAGGAAACCGTTGGTTTCATTTCTGGCTAGCCAGCCGGCTGAGGATATGAGGTCAACACTGAGTTCCTGGATAGGATACAAGGAATGGTATTTCTTAAGAACCCAGTTGGTAAATGAAGACTCATCTGCCGGTTCCGAGAGGTCTGGACCAGGGTGTGACTGAGAAGCCTAGCTCAGTCTTGCCTTGGTGATGACGGACAGGGCTTGGTAGGACAATGGAAGGGAACGGAACAGAACTGAGTGGATGTGGCCGTCCAGAAAAGCGGGGACAGTGAAGGAATGGGTGTGGCTGAAGCAGGAAGAAACCCACTTTCAAGTCTCTTGTTTACAAAACTCTGCCCCCGAACACCTACGTGGGCGTGCCACTGGGCCATCTGTGACGGGTAGGGAGCTGTGAGGTGTGTGGGCTGCACCTCCTGTGAGCTCAGAAGTGCGTGACAGAGCACTCCCATCATCTCAGCTGAGGAAGGAGGATAGCAAGTTCCAGGCCAGCCTGGGCTACATAGTAAGACGGACCCTGTCTCAAAAATACATAAATAAATTAAATAAAATAAAGACTTAACAATCTACGTACAGGAGAAAAGGCCCATCCAAAGCAGAGAGGCACATTCACAGTGGAGAATGTCAGCAAGTGTCTTTGTGGGCTCCCTCTTCACACCAGGGTAAGCACCTCAGCATGCAGATGAATCACTGATTTCCACTCAACACGCCATAGCCCAAGCTAACTTGGAACTTAATCTGTATCCCAGGCTTGGCCCTGAGCTTTTGATCACCCTGCCTCAGCCTCTGGAGGGGTGGGATTATAGGCCTCCACAGGCCTGGCTCCTGAGTAATCTGTCTCTCTAACGCCACCTAGACGGATACACAAAGGTCCCTTGCAGATGAGGGGCTTCTCCCAGAACTGGATCCAGAAGGGACAGTAGTATTTGATTGGCACCTAGGGAGGAAGGAGGTATTCGACACATGTGTTGTGGAGGACACATGGGACCATGGGCAAATGTATGGAGGGGGGAGGGAGTGACGGTGGACCAGTTTGGGAAAATCTGAGAGACAGCTGAGGCAGGTGAGGCTGGACAAGACTGAAAAGACATTAAGATGCCATAAATGGCAACCAATGGCCTTTCTCCTTTAAGCCCTGAGCCTCTGGAGCAACTAAGATTTCTGATTGGAAAAGAGAGCCCTAAATGCGCTCCAGCAAAGCTCCTGCCACTTCCAAAATAAATGGCAACCAGGCCTGAGGAGGGCTGGGTTTTCCCAAGCGGGGAACGTGTCCTTACAGAGGATTTGAGCCCACTCTATCCATCTAGTGCCTGTCTCTAAGTAACTGCTGACCTCCTCCAGCACTTAACAAGAACCCCTAAAGAAACTGGGTGCTCCTCAGACGAAACTCATAGGGCCTGAGTGCCTTCTTACAACACTCGGTCTGGGGCATTTCCTAGTTCTTCACAGGTGAAAAGAGACGGTTAACAACTCCCCTCACTGCCACCTCAACAGCAGAGCTGTGAGCTGCCCAGTGTGCTCCCCATATCACAGGAGGACTTGAGGGAGGCCAGCCAAGCCTGGTTGACCATCGACTTAGCTGCAGGATGCACAGAAGGTGTCTCCAGGTGCCTTCAGCAGAGGTGGGGGGGGCAAGGGGAGAGGGAAGGAGGAGGGACAGGGAAGAGAAGGAGAGGAAGGGGGAGAGAGAGGGAGGGGGAGGGAGGAGACTATTCCTGCAGGGCTCCTGGGCTTTGCCTTTGGGTATTAGGTAACCCAGTCCTGATGTCCCCACCCAATAAACAGGCAGGGGATTGCAACAGGCCTTGCCTTGGAGGGTACCAGTGAGCAAATCTCCCAGTAGGAAGGTCAACAACCCCATGACCCCTGATGCCACGCGCAAATGGCACTACCACACACTCCCTTTCCTCACGGTTTGCACCAGAAAGCACCTAGGCCTGAAGCCTGTCTCCGCACCAATGTCTGGGTCATCCCGTGGTGTAACAGCAGGGAGTTGGAGCAGACCAATGCGGGGGGGGGGGGGGGGGGGGGGGGGGGGGGGGGGGGGGGGGGGGGGGGGGGGGCTTTGTGATATGTGGAGGTGAGGGGACTTTCTGTGACTTCACCTTTGACCTAGGGTAACTGAGGTGGTGGTGTTCACGGGAAAAGCTACAAGTGGTACATTTGCTAAATCAGGACTTCTGAGCCACCAGGGATCCTGTAACAAGAGCCTGCCTTTAAATTGAATCATATACCTGGAAGTAGTCAAGCAAACACTTCCAAAGAATTCCCCCCCCCAGACCCCCCGGTTTATCCTCCTCCGTTGCTGCATTTTACACCATATCACCCCCAGATTCCAGCTGGGCCCCTGGAAGTTCCCCACCCACCCCACACCATGTGACTGCCCTTCCCTTGATAATTTCCTCCGGTCTCAGATTTTAAAACAGAAAAGCATATGCCAGGACTTGGTGATGTAGCACTCAGGAAGCAAAGGTAGTCGGAACTCTGTGAGTTCTAGGCCAGCTAGAACTACAAAGTGAAACCCTATCTCAAGGTGGGGGAGGGGAGATACCATCTACACCTTCTAGAACCTTCCACCTACCACCTGCCTTTGGATCCCCCCCAAGACTAAAAGCAGCAAAAAGATTTTGTTTATGGATACCCCAGGCCCCCCAACCCACCCCCACCCCAACCTCCACCCACACCGTTGCCCAAGCAAATAAGTAGCCAGTTCTAGGCCAAACAGCACTTTCTGAATCTGACTGTCTGTCGGCAGCAAAGGTGCACAGTCTGGGCATTGGGTCTTTAAATGCAAATTTCCCTGTGGCGGTCCTGACTTCTCCTACAGGGGCGGCAGACCCTCTAGGAGACAAAGATGAGATTTAAATTGGTAATAAAGCACTGTACCAAATTGGACTTTGACCTTGTTCAGAGTTCCACTGGCCCGTGTTCCCCTGACCGGCCACCCCTGCTTCTGCCCGATTGTTCCCTGGAGCTGCTGCTTGCTCTCCCATGCAGGCAGGCTGTCACCAGCTGCTGCCTCCCTGGCTGCCTTCCACCTGGCTGGCTCGGTGAGCCTCCAAAAATCAAACAGCTCTGTCTTTCCAGCGTCTCTGGCCACCTCTGGGCCCGGAGCAAGACAAGAACGGTTTGGATAGGGTTTAGGGCCCCGGGGGGTGGGCCGGCTTGTAGGGCATGGGAAGAGGCAAGGCAGCCCCAGCGGGCCTCTGAGCGCATTCTTGGTTACCAAAGCGATCCCCAGACAAGGCCTGGAATGGTCAGTGTTAGCCTGGAGGCCCTGATGCCTCCAGAAGAGCAGCAAGGAGCCAACATTTACATGCGCCAGCCCCTTGCCCTCCTGCCCCAGAACGTGCTGTGCTCACCACAGAGCAATAAGGGTTTGCTCATTTTTTTTTTTTTTTTCAGTGTGGAAGGTCTTCCACATTCTCTTCCATGTGTCTAAATTCTGTCCGTCCTTCAGGGAGCGGGATCAAGGTTTCCCTGTAGATCCGCACACACTGCCATAGCCCCCACGGTCCTTCTCCTACCACCTCGATCCATGGTTCAGATCAAGTATCAGAGCCATGTAATGAGATCCCTGATGTCTCCATGCTTCAAGTTCATCCCCCATTAAGCTGGCAGGCTCCTGAGACCACGCATTGCCTACACTGGCCCTCAGGGGACTTACGAGGAAGGAGGGGCTGGCTGGACGAAGGAAGGAGGAGTACACGGACCACTTTGGTCCCGGCAGCATTTTCTTTAGATACCCACCGAGGGCAGTCTTCTTTGCATTGACCTTTGTGGAAACCAAGTCAGTGAGGCAGTGAAACGGGAGGCAACCAGCGAGTTCAGGGAAGCTAGCCCGGCCCAGTGTGTGGGACACCAGTGCGTGTCCAGGGCCCATCCCTTGTCCTCTGTGACCCAACTGGGGTGAGAGACTATGCCCCCAGGAAGCTTTGGTTTCCTGACAATGTGCAGAGTAGTAGATAAAAGTTGGGAGCAATGGGGTTCAAGAGGGACCAGAGGAAGGCTGTCGTCATCAGAGGCTACTTGTAGAAGAGACAATAGAGCTATTGAAGATGAAGAAGACTGGGTATATCCAAGGGAAGCTGAGAATGGGACTCCCTGCCACCTCCTTCTCAACCAAGCTCCATCTGTCCCCAATAAAAAAAGGGGGACAGAAAGATATGGTGGAAGAGAGCCAGGATTGGGCATGGATGGTTAATCCAAAAGGTAACATCTTGGGACTCACCAAAGGGGAGGGAGGGGAGTTTAAAAGGCTCAAGAGGCCCAGGGGATCAACAGGAGACCAGACAGGCCAGAGAGGTTTGAAAAGCGACATGAAGTGTGAGGTTTTCCCGTAGAGTCGGGGGCTGGGGTAGGGGCTTGTAGATAATCTGTCCCATGAGTCTGTGTCCAGTGTCAGGGACAAGTCAGGAGCCAGAGCTAGGCAGGGAGCTGCCTGTGTAGTGTGGTAAGCCCCACAAGGTCCCTTTGTCCCATCGTGCACCCACAGCCCTCAGTAAGGACAGAAAGCTTCAGAGTACAAGAAGCCAAAGTGGTGTTTGTCTTCTGAGGCAAGAGGGAGGGCCCCGGGGAGCCAAAGGACAAGGGGTGTAGCACACATGGCCCACAGCTGAGTGGGCTCAATGGGGTGGGAGAACCTGGGGGCCTTGGGAGCGTTGCGAGTTACCACCCCGGGACTCCCCAAGAGAAGCCCACACTCTTTTCTGCAGGAACAGCCCAGGCACAGTGGCAGCCCCCGGAGTCTGGCTCTGAGCCCTCACTTGCCTGTGCCAGCATCGTCAGCCGCACTGAACGGTTTGCCAATTCTGTGCCTTTCACTGCCCTCTAGTTTCCCAGGGGAAGCCAGGGCCCAAAGCAGAAGGCAGCTACAGTGCAGGCCCCTGTTGGCATGCCTCACGGCTAATCCAGCTGGTTTCCTTCCAGAGGGATTTTACACAGGCCCCTGGAGAGCCACCTCCAACTCCACCAGCAAGGGTACAGTGCAAAGACGACCCCGCCTCCAGGGTCCTCTCTCTGCTCCTTGTCCCCAGGGTCCTGGGAGGGCTTTGCTCACCTGCTTTCTACTGACCTTCCCTCAGGGAGGGAGGGAGGGAAACAGGGACCAGAGTTCAAAGACAAAAACACAGGCACCAGTGAACCCTCTCTTCCGAACCAAGTGGACGTGGAAGAATTAGACTAACTAGCAATATAACTTTCTCCCCAAAGTCTGTCTCACTCAGGTATTCTTTCTATTGTTCTTTCAGTTCCTGTGGCAGAGATTTCTGCCCTGATCTTTATGATTGCCGTCAGTCTGCTGCTCTAGGGTTGGGCTTATGTGTATTTTTCTGAGGCCTTGGGGTAGGTACATCATTAAGTTATTTGAGATCTGTCTGACTCTGTTAGCACAAGCATTCACAGCTACCGTTTCCTCCTAGACTGACTTCTCTGTACACTCACAGTTACATTGAGTAGCTTTCAGTTTCCTTTGAGTATAGCAATTCTAAAATTTCCTGGTTTCTCCAGTGACCAATATAATATACTAATGGTCGAGTAGTTATTGTTAGAACTGGAATTCCAACACTCAGAAGGCTGAGAAAGAGGAGCGTTGAAAGGTAAAGGCCAGCCTGGGATGCATAAATGGTATAACATATTTATATAGTCTCTCTTGCTCTTTGCTTTTATTTTTATTCAGTCATGATCTGACAGGATGGAATAAATTAATTCCTTTGTATTTGTTAAGACTTGCTTCACGTCCTAAAATATGGTCTATTTTAGGAAAAAGTCTGTGGACAACTGAGAAGAAAGTGTTCTGCAGTTACTGGACAGGCTGTAGGGTTGGTGTCTATCAAGTCCGTGGTGTAGTTTAATGACGGTGTTTTTGTTGATTTTTTCCTTTGGATGACTAACTTATTGATGTGTGTGGGACAGGTACTAAGGTGACGCGTTGTAATTGTGTCAGGACCCATGTGTCCCTTTATATCCATTAGTATTTGTTTTATGAAACTCTGAGCCCTCACATTTGGTGCATAGATATTTACAGTTGTTAGATCTTCTTGACAAATTGTTCCTTTTATTGAGACGGGAAATTAGAAAGCTGAGGATTTTCAAAACTGGGTAGGGAGTCAGTGTGAGAATCTTGTCCATTGTAAGTGAGGGTCTAAAAATCACACACACACACACACACACACACACACACACACACACACACTTTAAAAATTATTTTGGTAATTTAATACATGTTTACAATGAAATATGATCATATATAGCTACTCCCCCTTCCCCCCTCCAAACATACCTCATTATCTTTCCAATATACCCCTCCCAAGTCATATTTTGGGGGGGAGGGTAACCCACTAAGTCCAAACAGTGCTACCCATGTGTGCATGGGAAACCTACCGACAATCACATCCTCAATAAAGAATGAGTGTCCTTCCCCAGCAACTCTTCACTGCCAATAGAATCCTGTCTGATTCCAGGACAGATAGGTAGATGATCTCAGGCCCCACTATCTGTCCTGGAATCACATACTCTTGAGCGTGCATTGAGTGTCATGTTGAGGCCCAGGACAGACCCTAAAGATGTTCATTTCAGGTCACACCATGCTGGGGTAGCACCGAATCTCCCGTCCCTGTGAGGCTAGAATCATGCAGTTAGCCCAAGGAGCATGAATCGTTTTTGTTGGGCCCCACTGTAGTCCCTCCAAGCCAGAAGAACATGGGCAGGGGAGAGAGGAGTAGAGAAGAGGAGCCCTGAACAAGGAGCTGATTAATACAAGTGTGGTTCTAGGCCAATTAGTGATTCTTGTTGAAGGCCATGAGCAGCCATTTAAGGATTCATCCTGGGCTCCAGATGTGGAGTGAGCAAACCAGAGCTACTCGTGGAGAAGTTTCACCCAGCCTGCACCTCCTGCTCACTCCTCTGGCTCACACTGGCCTCAGCAGTTGATTGCCCAGACTGACACCATGATGCCACAGGACCTCTCTTATTTCCACAAAATCAAGTGTTCAAAGTATTTGGTGATGGAGACCTGAATCCCCTTCTTTCTGTTCAGCCTGGGTTCCCACCAAGTTCACTGGCCGCAGATAACACGAAAACTTGTCACACCCATGGCTCATTCTAGAGAGGCCTGGCCTCACTGAAGCACGACCTTGCTTTCTTCGAGGCTGCTGTTTGCCTGAACGGTCCTACCTTCCCCTGTGAAGTGGTCTGCAATAAGGCTTGGACCAGTACCCCAGAACACAGTAGCTGGGTAGAACAAGCAAACGCCGTTGCTTCTGATGTATCCCTAAGGTACGCATATGGCCACCAAAGGAAAGACACCACAGCTGTGCGGCCTTGTGCTGAGCCTCGAAATTTTCCACTCTCATAATCAGGAACCATCCTGGGTCTCGGTCACCCATGGGTGTCTCCAAGAGGAGAAAAAAAGAGCTGTGGAAATGAATGAGCTTACATTCTGGAAGGAGCC
This sequence comes from Peromyscus leucopus, assembly GCF_004664715.2. Classification (NCBI taxonomy): domain Eukaryota; kingdom Metazoa; phylum Chordata; class Mammalia; order Rodentia; family Cricetidae; genus Peromyscus; species Peromyscus leucopus. The sequence continues at coordinate 62,472,423 of NC_051079.1, forward strand.
AACACAGGAGAAGCAGTCACCCCCACCAACAGGACTGAGAGGGAGTGGAAATCAGTGGGAAATAAAGTCAAAGGTCATCCCAGGGTGAGGAGTCAGATGGGAGATTCTACGCTTGAGTCTGGCCAACGAGCCAAACACAAACAGAAAAAGAAGAAACAGAAAACTACGCCATGCCCCAAGAAATAACACTTATTGGGACCTTGGCACTGAGCGTCAGTGGGGAAATCAGGAAGGAGAAAGGAAGGAACCCAGGGGGTTCCTTGTGTCTTGTGTCCTTACGCAACCTCTGTTATATGGCAGGCACTCACACCCGACTCTCATATTTAATCCACAAATTATCCCCAGTTTTACAGAAGAGGAAATGAAGACGAGGAAGTTGAAATTTATGGTAGGAGATTATAAATCCGCGCCCAGCTGAGGAGCTGCTGGCAGTTAATGGCCTTTGGGAGAGGGCAAGTGTACTTCTTCAGGGGTGTGGCCCCTGGGGGGTTACCCATGCTCCAGTGGGTGGCCCCTACACCCCTGCACACACAGACGGCACTAACTGTCCTGTGGGTCATAAAAGCTGGGAGGAAGAGGCGGTGGGGGATTCTGGGAGGAGCTGCAGAGGAAGCGATGGTGTGATCAAAATACATTGTGCCTAAGTATGAAATTCTCAATGAAAATATGTTTAACTAAAAATATATTTTTAAAGGAGAGTGGAAATGGTACACATCTGGGGGAAGAAAATGTGGGAAACTTGGAATCTGTATTTTCAACAAATCTCATGAACATCTAAGAAGGGGGGGCGAGTTACTTTTCCACTAATCAAATTAAATATAATATGCTTTACTTCTGATTTTCACACTATTCCTTCTTTAAGAATTTCACTTGTAACATCAGCTACAACTCACACACCTTTCTCTTTCTATTGGAATAAATATGTATAGTTCCCACACGTAATTCCTACAGTTAGCTTTATTCTTAGCACTGTGAAGGTGGTTTCATTCACACTATCTTTTTAGTACTTTGTAAAGCATCAACATTAAAGCAATAAATAAATAAATAAGCTCCATGGTCACAGGCCTCCCCTTAAGCTTTGTTGTGAGGCTCTGAAGTGGATTTTCTGACCGGCCTTCACATGCCTTTCAGAATAACGCCTTCCAGTCCACTCACCTGGGGACGATCTGTACTCAGTGGGAAGAAACTGGCAGATCAGCCCTTGGGGTCAAGAAGTGACGAAAACCAGGCCATGAGGGGTAATTTCACAGAACAAGATGATCAGATTGCTATGGTTAGTTTTATTTGCCAACTTGGCCAGGCCATAGATATTTGATTTAATACTATTCTACGTGTTTCCAAGAAGGCTTTAAAAAAAAAAAAGAAAGAAAGCAAATGAAAGAAAGAAAGAAAGAAAGAAAGAAAGAAAGAAAGAAAGAAAGAAAGAAGAAAGAAAGGAAGACAGAAAGAAAGAAAGAAAGAAAGAAAGAAAGAAAGAAAGGAAGGAAGGAAGGAAGGAAGGAAGGAAGGAAGGAAGGAAGAAAGAAAGAAAGAAAGAAAGAAAGAAAGAAAGAAAGAAAGAAAGAAAGAAAAGGAGAGAGAGAGAAGGAAGGAAGGAAGGAAGAAAGGAAGGAAGGAAGGAAGGAAGGAAGGAAGGAAGGAAGGAAGGAAGGAAGGAAGGAAGGAAGGAATTGATATTTAAAGCAGAGAATAAACAGCATCCAAACTGTCGAAGTTTGTCTTCATCTATTTTTTGTTGCCTTAACGAAATGCCTGACATTGGGAAGTTTATAAAGAATTAATGTGTACACAGTTCATAGTTCTGATGAGGCTTCATCATCTATGGGGAGGAAGGTATCATGCAGAATCACAGAGCAGACAGGCCCCTGCTACTAATATCATTCCAGGGTCTTGTCTGATCTTACTCCCACCTCCAAATACATTAACATATCAATCTGGGATTAAATCACCGACATATAGACACATTCAAACCATAACAATGACATTAACTGGAAAAAAAAAAAAAAAGAGGGCCTGGCGTTGCAGACAAGTAATCTCAGCTACTCTGGAGGCTGAGGCAGGAGGATTTTTTTAAAATATGGAGGAGGAGTGAGAAGAGGAGGAAAGAAAAAGAAACACACACACACACACACACACACACACACACACACACACACACACACACACACACACACGAGAGGTGGCTGCTGCCTCCTAACTGCTTTCTCAAATACCAGCTTATCAGGTCTTGTGGGTCTATAGCCCATTGGCCCACCCTGCAGATTTTTGAACTACCAGCCTCCTCAATTATGTGAGCCTCTTCCTTACTAAAATACATCTCTCTTCACACCCATCCTACTGGTTCTGCTTCTCTAGAGAAGCTCCACAAATACACAGCCCAAGAGACAGAGACTAAGAACAGAGAGAGAAGAGCTCAGTGCTGGGCAGGAGCCTCCTGAAGGCCCTGGGGTCCAACCCCTCTTCGGTGATATGGGAAGTGAGATTCTGAGAGAGGAGGGGCTCAGCCTGAGAGTGGACAGGTTAGGACTAAGTCCCCCAGAGCAAGCACCGCACAAGAGTGAGTGAGTGTGTGCTTGATTGTGTTAGACACACACACAGTAAAGTGGAGGGGAGGAGGGTGGCCGGGGCAGGAGGCCATGTCTGTAGACACAGTCAAGGATAGGCTATACCGTGGAGAGAAGTTAGAATCGCTCCACCAAGTCTAAACACCTTTGACCTGGAGAGTGGCGTGGAGAGAGTTCACACAAGACTACTGCTGTTTGACCCATGAACACTGCTAGAGATAACCAGGAAGGAAATCCCTAAAGTAAATCCTTTGTGCAGACATCTGCCTCTGGGACCGGAAGCAGGAGGCATGACCCAGGATGGAGCCGGAGGACATGATTTACCAGATAACACCAGAAGTGGCAGTTGAGGAGGAGGAAGAAGGATGTCAAGAGAGAAACAGGAGAGGGAACGTGTTAGGAGAGGACAGCCCACAGCCTACCCTCCAAGGAGTCATGCCAGCCGCTCTAAAGCCAGGCACAGCACGCAGAGGGGCCCCTGCTCAGAGTCTGGGAGGAAAAAGAAGAAGCTGCCATATGGCCCCTGGTCATGCTGTGCCAATGGGGGAAGCTTATGTCACTTAGCCACCTCAGGGCCCCCCAGGGTGAGGTCTATTTAGCCTATGTGGTCTCTGGCGACGCCCTTTCTTCCTCCACTCCCAAGCACGCCATGGTCTATTACTTGCGGCATACATAGTTCCTGGGAGCAGGTGAGCTTGCTGTCCTCTCTTCCGAGAACTGGGACTGGCACAGGCAGCTGGGGCTGGGTCCATCAGCCCCGCATCCCCTCTCAGAACACCCCCCCTCCCTGCCCAGCCCTCTCCTTGACCATCCCTTGCTGTCAAGAACTTCTCTGACCTTTGGATGGATACTCTGCCAGGGTATGTGACCTTGGCCCAATCTCTCCTAAAGACCGAAGTTATCTCCTAGTTGAGTTCACGTTCAAGGGCATCCTTGAGGGGAACTGGCCATTATCCAACCTCAATAGCACGTCATCATAAAAATGAGATACGTCTGGACAAAACACACCCTCCTCGATGCTCATTCTCAGAGATGGGGGCAAGTTCTAATCACAAGCCTCTTTCCCCTTCTTCCTTTCCCTCCCCCGCTCTACATCTCTCTTTCTCCTTCCCAATCATACTCAGGATGACAGGAGAAAACAGGGGCACCAAGGAAGCCCTCATGCCCCAGAAACAGCCCCCAGAAACAGCCCCCAGTCAGTCAAACGCCCAGGGTGTTGACAAGAACGTATACCTTTTGCCGAAGTTTAGATGGGGAGAAAACTGGGTCTGCAAGCCTGTAATCTCAACACGTGGGAGGCTGAGGCAGGAGCATCATACATTGGAGGCCAGGCTGAGATACACAGTAAGCCCCTATCTCAAAAGTGGGATGGAGCTGGGTGGTGGTGGCACACGCCTTTAATCCCAGCACTCGGGAGGCAGAACCAGGCGGATCTCTGTGAGTTCAAGGCCAGCCTGGGCTACAGAGTGAGCTCCAGGAAAGGCGCAAAGCTACGCAGAGAAACCCTGTCTCGAAAAACCAAAAAAAAAAAAAAAAAAAAAAAAAAAAAAAAAAAAAAAAAAGTGGGATGGAGAGCAGCTCTGTGTGTTTCCTGGGGCATCTGAAGACAACCAAGTCAGCTCAGGGAAGGTGTCTACCGAGAAGCAGAACAGGTGGTGGTTCATATGTCGTGTGGTGGAAGAAGCGGCCGGGTGGTGTACATGCCTTAAGTGGACATAGAAGAGTTGAGGCTGGAGACGGGGGAAGATCAATGGAGAAAGGCCACTCTATAGGGTCGGTAGCTTGAGAAATCCAGGGTACAGGTGCTGGGAGGGACGGGATTCACATTGACACAGAGAAGGTCAGTGACCAGTTGGATTAAAGGTGCTTCTGGTGTCTTCTTATTTTTTGTTTCTAACGCCTTCCTTCCTTCCTCCCTTCCAAGTATGGGGAGACTTTGCTGTTGGGCATAGACTGTTCTGAAATAGTAGTTGTTTTATTTCGAAAGGGATTGGCATCGACTCTAGGAAGAAAAACTCCTGTCACCGCCCAGGCCGAGGCTGAGGACACCACACCCTCAGGCTAGCAGCTGGTGGACACAAACTGCCCTGCTGGATTCATATCACAGTAGGGCTCCAGAAGGGCCCTGGGCCTTTGGTGTCCACCACAGACTTCCAGGACTCACCCAGAAATCCCCTAAACTCCATCACCCCGATGTGGCATCTCTGAACTGCTGTCCCAGGAGTCACAGTGCATCACACGTGACTCCATTCAATGTCCCAGCACTCGGGAGGCAGAGGCAGGTGGATCTTTGTGAGTTCGAGGCCAGCCTGGGCTACCAAGTGAGTTCCAGGAAAGGCTCAAAGCTACACAGAGAAACCCTGTCTCGAAAAACCAAAAGAAAAAAGAAAAAAAAAGAAAGAAAAGAAAAAGAGTGAAAACCCTGAATTTTATTTTTTTTCCCTTGGCATGTCTGGGGAAAGTGTGACATAATCTGAGCCCAGGCTGGTCCCAAACCAAATTCAGGATCCTTCTGGCTCAGCCTCCCATGCTGGCCCTGCCAGCCTGTGTCTCAACACCTTTTTTCCAATCTTCAAAAGTGTCCTCTGTGTGAGACTGGTGATATTTTACTGAAGTCTGACATCTTCACTCCAGCATCCTGACTCAGCCACCCCCCAGAGATGTCCCCAGAAAGTCACTTCTCCTGCTTCGACTGCGAGTGTTTTAACAAAAAGCGTGGCTTAGGGTTCATAACTCACCCCAGGTGCCTCCCTCCCTGAAGCCACCTCAGAAAGGAGAATTGCAGCCCTCAGCACAGAGAACTCCAGGGAGTTTGTAAAGCTCCCTGTCAGCCTTTCATTGCTGTGCCCGCCCTCCCCCTTCATTAATTCAACCTCGGGGAGGGCCGCAAAGAGATGAGCCGCATTCCAGTCCTGTCTTCACTGGGGAACCAACGCACCCTGGCAGAGATAAAGGAGGTCTGACCCTCCTCCTCCAGCGATGGCCGTCTAAGGGGCCCCAGAGGCCATCCTGGGAACACTTGACTTGCTCACTGAGCAGAAATCCGGCAAGGCTTCCGAAAGCCTTGAAGCACACACTGGCTCTGTCATGGGACCCAGGGGTTAAGATGCATGGGCAGCAACAGTCTGTAATGTCCACTCGAGGCCCCCAAAATTGATACGAGACACCCTTACAGCCTGCGGGCCCATGTATGTGCTGATACTTCAGAGATCCCGAAGACAGAATCCAACTGTCTTGTAATTAAAGGACTGGTCTCTTACATCATGACATTTTTGTTTGTTTGTTTTTTGTTGTTGTTGTTTTTGTTTTGTTTTGTTTTGTTTTGTTGGTTTTTCCAGACAGGGTTTCTCTCTGTAGCTTTGCACCTTTCCTGGAACTCACTCTGTAGCCCAGGCTGGCCTCAAACTCACAGAGAGCCGCCTGCCTCTGCCTCCCGAGTGCTGGGATTAAAGGTGGGCACCACCACTGCCTGGCACATCATGACATTTTTATCTCATTTGATCCTAAAAGCAAGCTATGTAGTGACCGTATTACAGAAGGGAAAACAAATTCTTAATATTCCCAGTACTGAGTATTCACAGCTTTTCCCATGAATATGCACTGCCTCCCAGCTTGGGAAACCAGTCTCTGCATGAAAACCTTACAGACTGAAGATGCTAGAATTGCATCATCCTCTCTAGACTTACTTAGTAACAGTGTATCAGAGATGGTGTCCTCAAGTTGATGCTGCTGCAAGAGTCATCAAGTCCCAAAGCTTACTCTCCTTACCTGATCAGCACGAGGTGACACCCAGCGACACCCTAGGCTTCCTGGATCTCCAGGTGGCAGGGGACATGGTCTGGATATGGGACTTACTGTAGAGGTAGAAGGACCCAGGGCGTGGAGCCTCCACTGTTCAAACAGCCAAGGTGAATGTCTCCATTTAGGGTCAACATGTGTTATGTGTCTGGGGTCACTCAGTGATTCACCAGGGCCATGAATAAATTTTAACAAAGAAGCTTTATTAAATACTGGCCAGGACCATGGATGACTGGCCAGGACCATACTGGAGACTGGAGATGCTCATAGTATGGCATGAATAGATTGGTAGTACAGAGTTAATAAAGGAAAAAACCCCAAAGTTACAGGGTTTGGGGGGTCAAATTAGCTCACATCCTGCAGAGCCTAACTTTTACAACCGACATCCTGTAGATGACTCAGTTATCTCCAGCAAGCAAGCAGTTTTTACAGAAGCAAGACTAGAGGTTATTTCCCAGGACCCATTGTCTTGCAAGAACAGTAGAGGCAGTAAAATGTACAACTATCAGTTTCTTAAGATTAGTTCAACTATTCCAGGAAAATCATCCTTCTTGGGCAATTTCACTGATAGGGTACATTTCACAAACTAGCAGTTTACAAGCTGAAGCATTTTTCTCACGGATTTTTTTTTTTTTTTTAAGCACAAGAATGTTCAATTTTTTAACGTATTATTTACTATCGCATGCGAAATGGTGGATTATGGAAAATACTTTGTGTTTGCAGATTGCAGTCAATCAGCAAATGTTTCAGTGGTAACTCCTGCTTGCCCAGGCCTACATCAGACACAGAAAGAGATACAAATGCCAAAGAAACCCAGGCAGCACCCTGGGATGCCTTTCTTGCTTTTCTGCCTTTCTTGCTTTCCTGCCTGAAACTTGAAGGCCAAAGAGAAGATAAAACAAAGCTCTCTTGGAGTCTCTGCTCAACCAACTGAGGCTCAAACCTGAGCCTTGGCAGTTTAGCATCTCACAGTTTCAAGAGCAGACAGAAGGGCCTTCAGTGCCCAACTTAGGACAGAGAGGAGACTGCCCCCTTCCCACAGTGCAGGGTCTGCGCCGGCCCTGGAGGACCTGGGCAGGGTCAGTCTCCACTGGAGCTAGAGAATCAATCTAGAATCTCCTAGTGATTGGGCCGAGACCTCTGCAGCCCTGCAGGTGTGCCTTCTCCCACCACAAGTCACACCTGGAAGAAAATGCTGGAGCCAGGTGGTCGTGGCACAGGCCTTTAATCAGAGGCAGAGGCAGGCGGATCTCTGTGAATTCGAGGCCAGCCTCGGCTACAGAGTGAGTTCCAGGAAAGGCACCAAAGCTACACAAAGAAACCCTGTCTCAATAAATAAATAAATAAATAAATAAATAAATAAATAAATAAATAAATAAATAAATAAATAAGAACATGCTGGAACCTTCTAGGCATAAGTGAGAACAAAGATATTATTTGGGAGTGGTCAGCACCCATTTGCGAAATCAGTGCTGGTGACTTCTGCTTCCCTTTTAAGACTCTTCATAATCCCCTTGAGACAACGCTGAGCACAGATGGGACACCCACACCAGTTCCAGGAACAAATGACCCAGCTGCTCTATGTACATGCTGGAGCTTGTGCCTGAACTTATTCCTGAGGCGCTGATGTTGGGGGGAATGATCAGAGCACCCCCAGGCACTGTGTTGAGCATTTGGCCTAGCTTGTCTTGTTTACTCCTCAGAGACCTGTTAGGATGGGATTTCTTATAGAGAAGCTGCAGACTGTGTTTTCCTCCGGTTTACATAACTATCAAAAGGCAAAGCAAGGATTCAAATGTAGCCCCGACTCTGAAGGTACCAGTTGTAGACGCTCCCACATCCTTCAGTTCCTCTACTCACACACACACACACACACACACACACACACACACACACACGTCAGCTCCACATGCTATCCTTCTCACAGGCACCTCACACTTAGCATGTCTGGAAGTCATCTCCTCACCCACAGATTGATGCTGTCTTCTTTCTCATCCCCTTAGTTCCCACAGCACCAGGGCAGGCTCCTGATCTCCCCTCCCTCCTGGCTTCTTTTCTCTGGACTCCTGCAGCAGCTCCAGTTCCCAGATGGTTTTCTCAAGTTTACCCTTCCAGTCCTTCTCCACGCTGTAGCCCATTTCCACACCAGGGATGACTTTGTTACCCTCTCACTAAAACCCTTGCTCATAAGGGAGGGGCTAGGGAGGTGGCTCAGTTGTGAAGAGCACCTGTTGCCCTTTCTGAGTTCAATCCCAGCACCCATTTTTAGTGGTTCAGAACACCTGTAACTCCAACTCCAGGAGATTCGGCAGAGTCTTCTGGCCTTCACAGGCTGTATATATGCACACACACACACACACACACACACACACACACACACACACACACAACATACATATATATAAAACAAATCCATCGCTTGTTGCCCAGGATGCTCAGGTCAACACTCTTTTTTTTTTTTTTAGTTTGGAAGATAAAACCTTTTTAAAATCCAGCTGCTCTCCACTTCGCTTCTGTCTATCTCAAAGGTAGTTTTTCTGACCACCATCCCAGCCACACACAATTCCAGGCAAACCCCAAACTTTTGCCCGTTTGTATTACTCTGTTCAGACCTTTGCTACTTTACCCATAACAGCTGTGGGATACGCCACTTCTCATACTAAACATTGCTCAAATGTCACCATCTCCAGGAAGCCTTCTCATCTCAAGGTCCTCCCTTTCTCCCTCACCCCTCCCAGGCATATGTCATACTGTTCTGGGGAGCCCCCAGTGCCAGCAGAGCAAATTGCCCTATCCCATATATATATATTCCCTGGGCTGTGGACTCCTGCGCCCCAAAATTTCTATAGTTGATACCTTCTTAATCTTTGTGTCTCTGGGGCCTGGCAGGGTGCCTGCAGAATAGATTGATTAAGTAGAACACAAAAGTTCTGCAGGACCATTGGTCCTGATGGAAGAGAACTAGTCTCAAGTAAGATGATTTTTAAAAAAAAAAAAAAAAAAAAAAAAAAAAACACTCAATAGCAAGGTCAAGCATGCTGCCCTGGCTACAAGGAGCTATGGAAATTTGGAGGAGGAAGCTATTAGAGGTTTATTAGAGAGAATGCTGGCTGCTGAAGTACCAAGCTTCCCAGATGAGAAGGGTCAGGGTTCCACCTACACCAGATTTATCATCGGAGGCAGCCACATCCTTTGGGCAAGGATCCCTGCCAACAGGCACCCAGGATCCCTTCTACACAATTAGCATGTCTCTGGGTTAGAGAGGCCCAAATCCTGCAGTCTGGGTTGGAGACAAAGAGAGTCTGCTCCTGTTATGTTAATTGCTGCCTCTCTCACACAGAGGATGGGGCCAGGAAAAGCAGATGGAAAATCCCTCCACTTCCACCTACCAGCTCAGCAGCCCGGTCCTGCCCAAGGATGGAGCTGCCAGGCATCGCCGCAGACAGCTGGAGGCAGAGCTGGAGGCTGTCACTGAGCCTGGGAAGCATGCTCTGATGACCAGTCAGCTTCCTACCCGGGAACCCCCAAGCTTAAAATTTCACTTTAGAAATAGTGCTCTCCCCAGAACGCTGGGTTTTGGGTTGTTGTTTTTTGTTTTGTTTTGTTTTGTTTGTTTTTGTTTTTGTTTTTTAATGTAAATGACCCAAAAGAAATGTACTAGAAACTACTACCATCTTAGTACAGGTGGGTGGATGAGCATATTTCCCTCCTGGGAAAAGCAGGTGCTCTGGCTGTGGAGGACGCAAAGAAGATAAAAAGCACAGGATCCATCCTGCCCTCAGTGTGCCTCATCCATTGTGTCTGGCAATCCACGGCGGACCCTTTCCTCTGCCCCTTCTCACTCCAAATCCTCTCCCCTCAAGGACTTCCTCCACCCAGAATTAGTGAGTGCACAGCACTCAGCTGCTCTGGTGGGGTGTTGTTCCATGCTTGAGGAGCAGTTGATACAAATCTGCAGCGCTCCTCAGATTCCAGAGTGCAACAAATTCTTCCAGGAGAGCTTACCAGGATAGATTGCTGGGGTATTGGGGAACACAGCATCTGGAAAATGGGGAAATGTTGGCGTTGGCCAAGAGACACAGTTTGACTTGAGAGGACTGTTCTGGAGCTCTATTGTGTAGCATGCTGACTAGCTAATGTTACAGCCTTGCTCGGGACCCTGGGGAGGCCCATTAGGGAAAGCTATTTCTCTGGCCTGAGTGGGAACCCAACAGTCTAAGCTGCCCAAACATGAGTTAACCCAGTTAAGCTGCTCAGTCACCTGGCCAGAGCACCACCTCTCAGGAAGGTGGGCTCACTTCAAGCTGTACTGAAGAGATAGGAGGAATAATTATCCCTTTAATGAGCAATGTACTTTGCCATCCCAGAATTCCTGCTCCCTAGTGCAGTTACTTAGAAAGCCCTGGGTGGACTCTGGCGGATCTCTTCATCTTCTGAGTTAGGATTAGAAAGGTAATGAATATTTTCCCTTTTTCTCTTCTTCTGTTTCCTTCATTGGGTTGCTGGTCAGAGCCCAACTGTGGTTTTCCCAGTCCTTTGATCTTTCTCTCTCCTTCTCCAGAGCTCTCTGCCAGGTGGCTGCTTGTCCACCGCGTGGCTGACCTTAACCTAAACATGTGCCAGCTTAAGTTAAACCACATGCCTTTTCTCTTTCTTTTTTCCATCTTCCTCCTCCCTGAGGCTGCCAAGACTTACGGCTTGCTGCCCTGGAGCTGGACTCAAAATCTCCACTAATACTGTATTGAATATGTGACAATTGCTAGAATGCATCCTAAATGCTCTCATCACATGACACACAGAAACTGTGTGATGGCTGCCGGGCGGTGGTGGCACACACCTTTAATCCCAGCACTTGGGAGGCAGAGCCAGGCGGATCTCTGTGAGTTCGAGGCCAGCCTGGGCTACCAAGTGAGTTCCAGGAAAGGTGCAAAGCTACACAGAGAAACCCTGTCTCGAAAAACCAAAAAATAAAAAAAAGAAAAAGAAAAAGAAACTGTGTGATGGGTCCGTATATTAAATGCTTGGTTATAATGAACATTCCAGTGTATACTTACATTAAAACATTATATTGCATACCATGAATATATATAATAGTAATAATTTTTTTGAAAAACATTGCTAGGCTCTGCCCCAGATTTCTGATCCAGTGAGCCTGAGGTAGGATCTGATGCTTTGCTTTCTAACAAGCTCCAAAGTGTTGCTGATGCCTAAGGGCTCAACTTTGGGAGCTGCGGCTGTATTGTTTGGCCGTTCAAACTGGACTCTGTGGACCAGTTATCATCTGTGAGCTGATCAGAAGTACAGAGTTAGAAGCTGCGTTTCAGCAAGATCTCCCGTGACTCAGAGCACTTTACACCGTAGGCCTTCTCTAAAGCAGTGTTTCTTAAAGAGTAGCCCGGAGCCCCTATGTCAGCACCAGCTCAGAGCTGGTGAATGCCGAAGAGGCCCAGCCAGGGCCCATCACAGGACTTCCTTCACAGACCCTTCTGAGAGTGAGTCCAGGACGTCGCATCTGAACAACCTTTGAAGCAGTCAGCACTGTCTCTCCCATGGCTGCTTTTTAGAGCCTGTGGCTTGTTCAATCTCTTCACCCCAAAACAGCTAACCTAGATGTTTCTTCAGAGCATCAGACATTAACCTTTTTAAAAGTCCCACAAGTCAACAGTTCCAATGCTCACTGTTGAGAAGGTCTGGTAGATTCTAGCACCTTCCTGACAGCAAGCGTTTGAGCACAGGTGCCAGGCGGCCCTGCATCAGAGGTCTTCCACGCTGGCCGAAGTAGGATGCTCCGGGGAAGTGTGTTACTTTGGTATTCCTTTAGGTGGATTGACGTAACAACGGGTGCGTTATTTTAACCCCTGTGAAGTGTACCATTGCCTGCGTCCTTAATGTAGTTCTAATACTGTGGAACTACCAAGAAGGGCAGGCATAGGAAATAGTTTGGTACCCTGAGACCCCCCCCCCTTTTGGTTTTGGGCTGTGCCCACACCCTCTTATTATAATGCACTTAGCAGCCCAGTCCTTTCACCTACATGTAATACACAGCACACCTCTCCAAACCCGAGAGCAACCTCGGAACCCCGCGACCCCCCCCCCATCTGCGTCAGGTTACATGTATTCTCTGAACAATGGGATGAATTTCAATTTTGAACCATTTCTGTTCAACTGTATTCCCAACATATTGGGGTATAAAGAACAGAAGGGCCAACCCAGCCTGAGTTGGTTTGGGGCACATGTGCAGTAAAGTAAAACTGTGTCCTCTCGTAACAATTTAGGAAGACCCTCCTATTTACTATCTTATGTCTATGTATAATTGGGTGTGCATATGATTAAAATCAGATGCATTATGGGAAGGGGCATATGCAGTAGGGAAATGATTATATAACCTGATCTATCAATCAAACTAGAGAACCAAATAAACTACAGCCCTTAATAACCAACTCCTCATTCCTTGGAACCCTACAAAAGGAAGAGCTGAACAACAATCAGGGCTCTTGATTATCTGCGCTCATGTGGCCCACCGTCAATCTTGACAGAATATTCCTTTTTTAATCTGCACTGTCACATAGCTCCAAATACAACGATCTTGCTTCTTTTGCGAGCCTGTGTGAGCCCTCGTTTTCAAATTTGGGGGGAGAGGCCTCGAACCTGGAAAACCCCAGCCCAGACCCAACTACTATCGTTACTGTCGGACATTTTCACTTCTCCAAACGCCAAGCCCATACCAGCCAGCTCCTCCTTCCCCAGGTCTACAACATCCAGTGTCTGTGGTTTCCCGTCTGTGGATTTTCCTGTTCTCAGCATTTCCTGTAAATGGAATCAGTGGGAACGGGAGATAGAAACTGATCAAGGAGTTCTCGGACATCAAAGTGGCAGTTCCAAGAACGTCCTTCTTGGGACACTAGAAGAGAATTCCAGTTCCTGCTTCCCCATCTCCTAAATGAGCACCTTCCGCCTGAAGATCACAGGCGACAAAGTGTCTGAGACAGAGAGGTGGTACCTGGACACTTGGTGGGGCCAGCTGCACTGACCGGCTCATTCCCCTGTCCAGACCTCACGAGTTCCATTTCTGCCAGAAGTCTTTTTTTTTTTTTTAACAAGTGCCAACCTGTCCCAGGTTCTTGTTTATTTTTAAAAAGCAAAGAGTAAAACATTACTGAGCATAGGAGTGGGCTAGTGAGCAGAAGGAAAAAGCAGAAAATCATTGGGCCATACGCTGTAACACCCGGACTCTCCTGCCACACCTGCCAGCATGCTTCAACTGAGGGTCCTGCAGCCCAAATGCAGGACTCTGGTCAGCTGGAGGTTTTTCTCCCAGGTAGCATTGCGTGGCCTGGTATGAGTCTTCTGCTAGTGACCATCACTTGCTCTCCTCGTGATCCCAGAAGCAGGCCAGCCATGACACTCAGCATGCCTGTAAGAGTACATCCACTTCTTTTGCAGCTGCGGGTTCCTGTGTGTGCCTCTGATGGCCACCTCTAGCATCACCAGGAAGCTATCCATAGGAGCAGCCTTTGCCTAGGGCCTGCCTATCATGGTCAATGTCGCTCGAAAGCCATTCCGTGCTAGATGTTAAAAATAACCTAGAAATGGCCGTCAAGAAGACACCCGACCTTCCCTGCTTTCCTGCAGCTACTGCCGCAAGGTAGAGCTGCAATCTAGAGAGGTCAAGCAGACCTGGGTTTCATTCTAGTCTGAGTCATGCGTTAGATTTCTGACTTCAATAAGTTCCCCCACCAAGCTTCCGTTTATGATGGAAAACCAGCAATCCTAAAATTACCCTGACAAAGTAGTTATCAGAATTACAAGTAAATACCAAAGTTCCTAGCAAGGACCTGGCCTGTTGCTGCCCCTTGGAGGGTGGAGATTAATGTAGCATCTTTCGTCTAAGCCTGGACCTCTTATTTGGAAATTAAGGTGTGTAGTACATTTTACTTAAATAGAAACCACTAACAAGATTTTTTTTCCTGTTTATATTTCTAAAAAATTGAGACAAAGACAAACAAAAAAAGGCCCACCAAATCCTGTATTCAAAACTTCCAAGCCCACAAGAGTCGGGTAACCAGAGAATAAAACGAACTAGAGGACTCCGTTCTCTTTACCAGGGTGGGTCTCTAGAAGATGGAGCGTGAAACAGCATACGCTGCACATTTGTTATTAGGACTGGGGAGGTAACAGGCGGCATGTACTTAAGGCAGTCCTGCCACAGCGCACACTCTGGGAAACACAATGATTCTTTCCCCGGGTACATGATCTGATCCTGCCATCCACTGGATTCCCTTTTCATGCTTATGTAGATCCTGATCTGTCTCCTGACCGGTGGCTACATTTGCCACCCACTCAAAAAAAAAAATTAAGTGGGGGACACTTAAATAGGAAAGCTGGAGGAAAGGAACGATGACTTTCTAAGATTCTTTAGAGAAACATGATTTCCTTCTATTCTTTAGGTTCCGACGTCTTTTTAAAGAAGGCCCCAGACTCGATGGCACCATGTTTCTGGAGACCCCTCCTGTTAGTCAGCAGCTCTCTCTTTCCCTCTCCAGCCCCACCTATGAGATCTCTAAAAAGCCTCTCTCTAAAACCCACTCTCTGTGGTCCATGAGTTTCCTTCTTCCAATGTGGGAGACGAGAACAAAGCCATTGGTTTGAGGCAGGTTTGGTGGGTGTCAAGTTACTGGGAACCTAGCTCCCTTCCAAAAAGCTCCACTCCTCCCAAAGACACCCCAGTATTCCATATCAGAATCAGGGCCATGGGTATAGCTCGGTTAGCAGAATGATCATCTAGCATTTGTCAAAACCTGGAGTTCAGTCCCCAGTAGCACATTAAACTGGGTATGCCTGATGACGTGTGTGATCCCAGCACATGAGAAATAAAGGTAGGAGGACCAGAGCTCAAGGTCATCCTCAGCAACATAGAGTTTAAGGCCAGCCTGGGACACAGGAGACAAAGCAAACACAGATGAGATCATCTATTGTATCTGACCTCCCCCTCTTAGGACATGTTTGAGGTTCATAAACATTATCAATTCTTCATTCCTTTCATGGCTGAATAATATTCTACCACATGTATGTAACACTTTTTATTTAGGCATTCATCAGGTGATGGACATCCGTGTTGTTTCTATTTGGGGGCTATTGTAAGGAGGGCTACAATAGTATAAGTGTTGTAGAGGATGTGTTTGCACATCTTGAGTGTGAGCACTGGGAATAGAACTGCTGTGTAGCATGAGAGTGCTAACTTTTTGAGGATGTATGGATGGAATGATGAATATACTCTAAAAAAGAGGAACTTACTCTAGAACATCTTTGTTGTCAACAGAGGGCTTGTGGTCATCCAGACCCCCCTAATAAGGGTAGCCCCTACTTGAATATTAGTACCCCATGGGAGCTTGTCGGAAATACAGAATTTCAGGTCATCCCAGACCTACCAAGTCTAAGGCAAGTTTAACAAGAGGCTCAGCTTATCCGTGTGTGCATGAACGCTCGAAGTGCAGTAAATCTTAAGTGATGTCAGTCAAGAAGCATCCAGATTGTCTAGCCTTGAATGCATTGGCACAGGAGACCACTTCCTAAATATGACACCAGCAGCACAGACACCGAGAGCAACAATTAATAAATGGGACCTCCTGAAACTGAGAAGCTTCTGTAAGGCAAAGGACACAGTGAATAAGACAAAACAGCAGCCTACAGAATAGGAAAAGATCTTCACCAACCCCACATCTGACAGAGGACTGATCTCCACAGTATATAAAGAACTCAAGAAACTAGACATCAAAATACCAAATAATCTAATTTAAAAATGGGGTACAGATCTAAACAGAGAATTCTAAACAGGAGAAGTTCAAATGGCTGAGATACACTTAAAGAATTGTTCAACATCCTTAACCATCAGGGAAATGCAAATCAAAACGACTCTGAGATACCATCTTATATCTGTCACAATGGCTAAGATCAAAAACACTGAAGACAGCTTAGGTTGCAGAGGATGTGGAGCAGGGTAACACTCCTCCACTGCTGGTCGAAGTGCAAACTTGTACAGCCACTCTGGAAATCAATATGGCAGTTTCTCAGAAAATTGGGAATCGATCTACCCCAAGACCCAGCTATACCAATCTTGGGCATATACCCAAAGGATGCCCAATCATGCCACAAGGACACTTGCTCAACTATGTTCATAGCAGCATTATTCATAATAGCCAGAACCTGGAAACAACCAGATGTCCCTCAACTGAAGAATGGATAAAGAAAATGTGGTACATTTACACATTATGCACTGGACTAAGCTCCTAGAATCCAGTCGAAGAGAGGGAGGAGGGACTGACTGTATGAGCAGAGGGGGTCAAGATCATCATGGGGGAACCCACAGAGGCAGCTAACCTGAGCTAGTGGGGGCTTGTGGACTCTGGACTGACAGCTGGGGACATGCATGGGACCAAACTAGGCCCTCTGAATGTGGGAGACAGTTGTGTGGCTTGGTCTGTTCATGGTGCCCCTGGCAGTGGGACCAGGATTGATCCCTGGTGTGTGAACTGGCTTTTTGGAGCCCATTCCCTAGGGTGGGATACCTTGCTCAGCCTTGATGCAGTGGGGAGGGGCTTGGTCCAGCCTCAACTTGATGTGCCAGACTTTGTTGACTCCCCATGGGAGGCCTTACCCTCTCTGAGGAATGGAGGAGGAATGAGGTGGAGGGGGTAGAGAGAGGGCAGGAAGGAGGGGAGGGAGGGGAAACTGTGGTTAGTATGTAAAATGTAAAAAAAAGAAAAAGAAAAGGTAAAAAATAAAAGTAGAAAGGGGGAATTATTGAACCTGTGGGAGATACAGGAGAGGACAGTAAGAGAAGGGCATGAGTGAGAACAAAGTGTAATGCCATCCATGTGAGAAGATGCCCTGGTGAAGCCCATTACTTTGTGTGCTAACCAGAAAGGGAAAAAAAGGTAATAATTTTGAAAAGGTTTATTTATTTTATTTGATGTGTATGAGTGTTCGCCTGCATATCTGTATATGCACCACGTGTATGTTTGGTACCGATGGAGGCCGGACTGGAGTGACAGACTATCGTGAGCTGCCTTGTGGGTCCTGGGAAGTGAACCCGGATCCTCTGCAGGAGTAGCAAATGCTCCTCACCGCGGAGCCGTCTCTCTAGCTCCAGGAAGAATTTTTTAAAGTTAAAAAAATATAACCCATGAAGGAGATGAGAGGATGCTTCTCCGAAGGGAAGAGATGTCTCATGTAACCACTAGGCAAAAAGGAGTTTACATTCCAGGTCAGTTTCAGCATCTTCCATTAGTACATTTTTTGGTCACTCAGGGTGTATGTTGTCTTATGTTAATGGCAGTCTCTTGGCGAGGACGACAAGGAAAATGAATAAAAAGCCAGGGAACGGAGACACTTCTTACTTCCATTTCTGAGCGAAAAGGAGCCTGTTCTGTTCAACTTCCTGCAAGCCTGAAGCCCCAGCAAGCCTGGAACACCCCACACCTAACCTCAGCGTTCTGGAGAAGACTTCGGAGGCAGGGCTGCGCGAGAGGGGCGTGGCGGAGGCGTGGTTTGGTGGGGAGGAGGCGGGGCGGGGGCGGGGCGACGGCCGTTGCAACGCGCCGGGCCGTGCGGCGGAGCCCAGGGATGAAGCATCTGTCCTGTTCATGTCTGTTGTGGCTTGGACTCCTAAAGGCTACTTTCTCCTACGGGCAAGAGGACAGCAAACTCAGGAAGCTGTGCGGCAGTGACCTGATGATAGAAATTATGAAACTCTGTGGCCGATCTTCTCAGAGCCAGATCGAGCTGAAGGAGCAAACTCCTTTGACACAGCCCTCACACAAGGTCAAAATCGTCAGCCTTGACCAAATCCCTTCTTGGTCCCCGGGAAGATTCACAAACCCACGCCCTGCATCTGCCTCTCGGGAAAAAATAACAAAAACTTGGGAACCCCAGCCACTGCCGGACCATCAGTTTGAAAAGGCCAACTTGCTTCTTGAGAAATCAAGAGAGTTTTCATCCCTCGGTGTCAATCCCTATGTGGAGAGGGTAAAACTTCAGAAGAAAAGCACAAACGAAATCAACACCTTCAGCAGTTTATTTTGGGGGAAACATGCCCAAAGGAAACACAGAGGTTTCTCAGATAAATGCTGTCTTATGGGATGTACAAACGAAGAGCTGGCCTTTGCCTGTCTCCCGTATGCTGATTTTTAAAACGTACGATAAAACAAATGTCACTGGTGACTGAGATGTACAAACCATCATAGAAACTATGCTAGCTTAATAAATACTCACTATGTCTAACTCACCACTTATTTTTTCTTGGAGTTATGCTAGTAGGTTATGTTGGATTGTAAACTGCATTGGAGAATATTCATGAGCTGCTGACGGTGCCTTACGGTTGTGACAGGCATCTTAGTGACTCCTTTCTGTCATATATATTTTATAGACGATGTTAGTACAAGTGCCACAATCCAAGGAGACATTTGGAAATTACCTATTTGGGTTTTATCATTATGAATAAAAATTCTTAAGCTGCATTTAAATAGAATATGGAATGTTATACATTCTTTATATATAATATACAGATCCGTGTCCATTTTTTAAAAAAAAGAAAGAATCAGGAGGCAGAGGCAGGCGGATCTCTGTGAGTTCGAGGCCAGCCTGGGCTACAGAGTGAGTTCCAGGAAAGGCGCAAAGCTACACAGAGAAACCCTGTCTCGAAGAAAAAAAAAGAAGCATCCAGATTGTCTGCCCACCTAAAACAAAAATCTTACCACAATAAGATCTGGGCCCATTAAATTGTACCTTTAGAAAACAGACTTCTCTTCAAATGCAACATTACATAACTCTCAGTTATACATATCTTAACATAAATCTGTTTATCAGAATGGTTTAGCCTACACCATCCTCTCTCAGACAGAACCTTTCTCTGCCAGCCAAGTTACTAAGAAACAGAGTTGAGCCCAGATTAGATCTCACTGTGGCTTGCATCTGAAACGTCCCCTACAGACTTGTGTTTTCAACGCTTGTTCCCCAGCTGGTGGCTTTGGTGCCTCTGGGGGGTGGTGTCCAGTTGGTAGCAGTAAGAGAGGACCTGCTTCACATAGGGTGGGCCTTTGAAAGTGAAAGCTCAAAGTCCAGGCTTGGATTGTTTTCTGCTTCCTGGTCCGCCATGATGTGGACACACCGCTGCTAGCGTCTGCTGCTATCAGCTGAGCCTCTCTCTCACAAGTCATGGATGAGGACTCTAAAGTCCTCTAGTATCTGTTTTGTTTGAAACAGGTCTCATATAACCCAAATAACTATGGAGCTGGGGATGACCTAAACTGACCCCCCTGCCTCCGTCTCTCTGGTGCTGGGGTTATAGGCATGTGCCACCACACCCCACCTAATTTCTCACCATCCAAATTTAAATCAAGACACCTGTTTCCCTTCTTTGTGATTTCTGCTGTCCTTGCAGATGGGATGTTACCTCTCTCTGAGATTCTGATTTCCCCAGTGACTAATGATACTGAACATCTTCTCATGTACTTCTTGACCATCTGTATATCTTGGAGAAATGTTCCTTGCCCATTCTTAAACTGAAGGGTTTTATATTCAGTTCTTTACTTATACGTATTTGCAGGTCCCTGTTGCTCGAAATCTAATATGGTAAATGCTGAGAGATCAGAGAGATAAAGGAACAAGCCCCTGCCATGTCTCACCTCGACAACTCCACTAATCCTCTGACTGAATGTCTCTGAGTCCTCAGCCGAAAGGGGTCCAGCTGAAAAAGGCTTTAGCCGAAAAAGCTTCAGCCGAAAGAGCCTTAGTTCCTGTCTCCTCATGCCTTATACACACCTTTCTCTGCCCAGCCATCACTTCCTTCCTAGTGCTGGGATTAAAGGCGTGTGACTCCCAAGTACTGGGATTAAAGGTGTGTGCCACCACCATCCATCTCTGTTTCTCTCCTAGACTGAGTCAATCTCATGTAGTCCAGGGTGACTTTGAACTCACGGAGATCCAGACAGATCTCTGTGTCCCGAGTGCTA
Source organism: Peromyscus leucopus (assembly GCF_004664715.2). NCBI lineage: Eukaryota > Metazoa > Chordata > Mammalia > Rodentia > Cricetidae > Peromyscus > Peromyscus leucopus. The sequence goes on from NC_051079.1 coordinate 62,492,794, forward strand.
GGATTAAAGTGTGTGCCACCACTGCCTGGCATTTATGTTTAATCTAGTAGCTTGTTCTGTTCTCTGATCTCCAGGCAAATTTTATTAGGGTACACCATATATCAGCACAGGTCTCTTTTCAAATGCATGATGAGGTAAACATTTTATTCCATCCTGTAAGGTTTTTTGTTTGTTTGTTTGTTTGTTTTTACTGTCTTGATTTGTTTTCTTCTGCACAGAAGTTTTAATTTTGATTAAGTCTAGTTCATCTATCTCTTTCTCTTGGTACTTATTTTTTTGTTGTTATGTCTAAAGACCACTGTCAAAGTCATGGTCATGAACATTTAATCTTACTTCTTCTGAGAAACTTAAAATCTCAGTACTATTTTATTTTGTTTTTGAGACAGGATCTCATATGTCCCAGACTAGCCCTGAACTTGCTGTGTAGCCGAAGATGACCTTGAACTTCTGATCCTCTTGCATCTACCACCCAAATGCTGATGTCACAGGCATGTGTCACAATGTATGGTTTTTGTGGTGCCAGAGATAGAGCACCAGGCTTTATGTGTGCCTGACAAGGCAAGCACTCTGCCAGAGCTAAGCCATGCATTCAACCCTTAGTTTTAACTCTTATATTTAAATTGTTGATGCAGTTTTTAGTTGATTTTTGTGCATGGTGTGAGATGTCGCCAAACTTAATCCATTGCTTGAAAAGATCCAGTTTTCTATTACCACTTATTAAAGAGAGTTTTATGCTCCCTCCAAGGTTAAATAGTTTGGGGACCTGTGACAAAGCATTATGATAAAAATATCTCTTACATTCTAAGAGACTGGAACTTTTGCTGGACCTCACAGCCAGAGTTAATAATAGACCTTGAGGCCTCTTAAGACTGTCTGAAGACCTTTGTTTGTTTGTTTGTTTGTTTGTTTGTTTGTTTGAGAGAGAGAGAGAGAGAGAGAGAGAAGAGGTGAAGTTGGGGAGGTGGGGAGGTAGGATCTGGGAGGAGTTGGGAGAGGGGAAACCAAGATCAGAATATATTATATGAAAAATAATTTTGAAAATTATAACGTAGAATGGGGTGGGCTCTGTCTTGAGTGTCCATTTCTGCCAGCTTCACCTGGAGCTTCTATATACCAACATTTCTGTTAGGTGAAGAAAAACTTATGTCACATAAACATTTAAAATCAAAATAAAAACTTAAGATTGTTATCCTACTGTGTATTCAGCCTATTTGTTTAATCTGAGAAAAATGTAACAACAGCTTTTATTTGCCTTGGATATCTCATATAATCAGCTTTTACAGCCTAAACTAATGTAGATCTGTGATCTTATGTACTCCTCCATGCCCCTGACCCAAGAGTAGTGCATCTTTGTGCATCAAATCTATAGAGCCGTCTGGTGTTGATGACTCAACACCCCAGATGTCTTTTTCAGCCCAGAACTCTGCTTAGTCCTTTTACATAATTTCCGTCTCTTTATTGATATTCTTGATTTGCTCATGCATGTTCATTCTCCTGGCTCCCAGCAGCTCATTGAGCGTATTTAATACCGATAATTCACAACCTTTGTAAATCCAATGTTTGTACTTCTTCAGGAACACTTGCTGGTTTCTTCTATAAATGGACTGTTCTATTTATTTCTCTGCATGCTTCACAGTTGTTTGATGGAATTGGATGTTTGAATATTATTATGTGATGACCCTGGAAACCAGACTCGTCACCCTACTTAGGACCTGTTTTCATTGCTTGCTTGACTTTCTCTTTTCCCATCCTTTATGATGGAAACTGCAGAAGCAGAAGTGGAGTGTCTATCCCTGTCACTTTCTAAGATGACGCCTTACTTGTCTCGTGTAGCAGTGAGTCAACCTAGCGTCGACATAGTGAGCAGTCACCGAGGTATCATGTGAACGTTACTTAGTTGAGCATCGATTGCCTTTATTTAGAATCGTGGAGTAATTCTGGAAAGTTTTGATTTTTCTGACACGAGTCTTACATAATTAAGAAAATGTATGCACTATGTCTACTCTCTCACATTTATACTCTAGGCGTTGATTCCTGGGTTTGTGCATATCCCTCCCTCCCTGCCTGCCTTCCTCCCCTCTTTCCTCCCTTCCTTCCTTCCTTTCTTTCTTTCCTTTTCACTGTATACTTTTCTTTAGTTAATTTGTGGAGATAGAAAAGGAGGAGTGGACATGATGTAATACAGTATTCATACATGAATTTCCCCCAAATAAAAAGTTTAAATTAAAAAAAAAAAACTTCCCTTTTACAAACTAGCATGTATTTAAACAATGCAGACAATAAAAAAGAGAGTCTGAAAAATAGAATGCATCTTTTCTAAGCAAAAGAATTATTAATTATTGTAATCCTCTAAAGGGTGACAGAAAGATTCATGTTCTGTGTTGTGAGAACTGCAAGGTGGATTCTGGCTTCAGAAACTCTTTTACGACTCTATAACTCTTTCTGCCTTCTCTTCCTCGGGGCTCTTGAGCCTTGGTGGAGTTATCCCATTTAGGCCTGAGTGTTCCAAGGTCTCCCACTCCCTGCATACTGTCTGGCTGTGAGTCTCTGTATTGGTTCCCATTTGCTGCAGGAGGAAGCTCCTCTGATGATGGCTGAGCAAGACACTGATCTATGAGTACAGCAGAAGAATGTCATTACAAGTCATTTTATTGCTATCTACCTTTAGCAAAACAGTAGCATTTGGTTTTCCCCTAGGTCCCTGGCCTATCCAGTCTTGGGTTCTTGGCCACCCAAGCAGTGTTGGACATGTACTCCAACTCATGGAGTGAGCCTTAAATCAAATCAGAATTGCTTGGTTACTCCCACAACCTTTGTTCTGCTGGTGCACCAGCTATCTTGAAAACAGGTCGCCATTATAAATCAAAGGCTTGGTAGCTGTGTGGGTGGTTACATTTCTCCTTTGGTAACATGCAGCATGCCTTCCAGTACCATGAATCCTAATCCATAGGGGTATGGCTCTAGGTAGGCACCAGCTCGACTTCTCCATGGTCAATGAGTTGTGGAAGGCACTATCAGCAATAGGGTCTTCCTGTCAGTTTGTGGAGAGCCACCAATAGCCATGGTTAGGGGTTCCCATAGGGCCCCGTTAGCCAAAAACTTGGTTAGATGTACCCCATTCCCAGAACTGGAGACTATTTGGTGACAGGAGATATCCAGTTGAGGCCTTGTCTCTCTCATTATTTGGCAATTTCATTTATATTGCTTTTATATATGTATATAATATAGGAAGCTTCTACTGTATTAGGTTTCCATATGATCCCTCATGTTCCTTAGTTTTAGCTATTCCTCCCTGTATTCCCTCCCTCTCCTCCGTCTTCCTTCTCCCTCCCTGCCCCCATTCCAGTCCCTTCTCTTCCATCCATACTATTCTATTTCCCCTTCCTAGGGAGGTCCATCCCTCCTCACTAGTCTGTTACTCTCTCCCTAACTCCTGTGGTTATATGGATTGTAGCTTACTTATCTATGACTTCATAGCTAATATTCATTTATAAGCAAATATATACCATATTTCTTTTTCCAGGTCTAAGTTTCACTAAGGATTTCTTTTTCTTGTTCCATCCATTTACCTGCAAATTTCATGATTTCATTTTCTTACCAGCTCAGTAATATTCCATTGTATGAATGTACCACATTTTCTTTATCTATTCATCTGTTAATGGGCATCTAGGTGGCTTCCAGTTTCTGGCTATTATGAATAGCAATGAAAATCAAGTGTCTCTATAGTGGAATGAAGTGCCCTTTGGGTATATGCCCAAGTGTGGTGTGGTGGTTTGAATAAGAATGGCCCCAGAGACTCATATTTGAATGCTTAGGGAGTGGTATTAGGGGCTAGTTCCCTGTTGGAGTAGGTGTGGCCTTTTTGGAGGAAGTGTGTCATGGGGGTGGGTTTTGGAGTTTCAAACGCCTGAGCCAACCCCAGTGGCACTCTCTCCCTACTGCCTGTTGGTCTGGATGTAGAACTCTTGGCTCCTTCTCCAGCACCATGCCTGCCTGTGCACTGCCATCCTTTCCATCATGATGATAATGGACTAAACTTCTGAACCTGTAAGCCAGCCCCAGTAAAATGTTTTCCTTTAGAGGAGTAGCTATGGTCATGGTGTCTCTTCACAGCAATAGAAACCCTAACTAAGACAAGTAGTGTAGCTGGATCTTGAGGTAGATCAGATCCTATTTTTATCTTGGGCATTGTTTCTCCATCAGTAGAACTCATCCTTAGGGGACATGTCACATGTGCTTTGTAGCTTGGTGACCTCTATAATGACCAAGACCACATCAGATCCTCCCCTAGGCTTGTAAGCCATAGAATCCATCTTCATGGTAGAGGTCACATGTACTCTGCAAAAGAGTTTCTGATGTAGTCACACTTTAACCTTTATTGTACACATAGGATTGGGATAGTGGTTAACAGTAATTTTTTCCCCAAAATTATACTATACTTAAACATGTCTAAAATAAACTGCCTGGTGTCAGATTCTAGAAGTTTTAACCAGTGTCTGGCTAACTAAGTCACACTGAACTGGATTTTCTTCTTGCCTCACACAGATTATTTCCCTGCCGGCTGCAGTGTTTGCAGGGACCCCCACAAGATGAAATCTCAAGGTAGTTTTGATTTGCGTTGACTAAGGATGTTGAACGTTTCTTTAAGTGCTTCTCAGCCATTTGAGGTTCCTCCTTCAAGAATTCTCTGTTTAGATCTGTACCCCAATTTTTAGTTGTGTTATTTGTTTTGGGTTTTGGGGGGTTTGGGGTTTTTTGTTTTTTGGGTTTTTTAATGTCCAGTTTTTTTAGTTCTATATATATTTTGGATATTAGTCTTCTATAGAATATGGAGTTGGTAAAAATCTTTTCTCATTCTGTAGACTGACACCAAATGATGGTGTCCTTTGTCACACAGAAACTTCTCAGTTTCATGAGATGCCATTTATTAAGTGCTGACCTTAGTGTCTGTGCTGTCGGTCGCCTGTTCAGAAAGTCTTCTCCTGTGCCAGTGAGTTCAGGGTTATTTCCCGCTTTTTCTTCTCTCAGATTCAGTGTATCTGGTCCTTTGTTGAGGTCTTTGATACATTTGGAGTTGAGTTTTGTGCAGGTTGATAAGTATTTGGATTCTTCTACATGCAGATATCCAATTTGACCAGCACCATTTCTTAAAGATGTTATCTTTTTCCAGTGTATATTTCTGACTTTTTTGTCAAAAATCAGGTGTACAAGGATATGCAGATTCATTTCTGGATCTTCAGTTCAACTTCATTAATCCACATGTCTGTTTTGGTGCCAATACCATGCTGTTTTTATTACTGTAGCTCTGTAATACAATTTGAGATCAGGATGGGTGATGCACAAACTCTAGCAGTTCTTTTATCATTTATGAGTGTTTTAGCTATCCTGGGTTTTGTGTGTTTCCATATAAAGCTGAAAATTGTCCTTTCAAGATCTGTGAAAAATTGCATTGGAATTTACATGGGGATTGCATTAAATCCATACGTTGCTTTTGATAGGATGGCCATTTTTACTATACTATCCCTACCAATCCATGAGCATGGGAGATCTCATGTTTTCTGATATCTTCTTCAATTTTTTTCTTCATGTGTTAAAGTTTTTATTATACAAGTTTTTCACTTGCTTACCCCAAGATATTTTATATTACTTTAGGTTATTGTGAAAAATGTTGTTTCTCTGATTTCTTTCTCAGTATGTTTGTCATTCGTATATAGGAGGGATACTGATTTTTGTGAGTTAATTTTGTAACCTGCTACTTTGCTGAAAGTGTTTATCAGCTGTAGAAGTTCCCTGGTGGATTTTTAGAATCATTTATGTATACTATCATATCATCTACAAATAATGATACTTTGACTTCTTCCTTCCCAATTTGTATCCATCCCCTGATCTCCTTCAGTTGTCTTATTGCTCTAACTCAGACTCCAAGTACTATATTGAATAGGTATGGCGTGAGTGGATAGCCTGGCTGTGGAATATTTCTTAACACTGTGTGAATGTATGTTGCTATGGTTGGTTTAATAAAGAAGCTGGCTGGCCAATAGCTGAACAGAATAAGGTTAGGCAGGAAAACCAGACTAAGATAATGTTTCAAGGAGAAGCGCGGAATCACTGGAGTCATCAGGAGAGGGAGCAAGACATACTGAAGGACAGGTAAAGCCACAGGCCACGTGGCAATATATAGATTGATAGAAATGGGTGAATTTAAGTTGTAAGAGCTAGTTAGTAATAAGCCTGAGTTATCGGGCAAGCATTTACAATTAATATTAAGACTCTGAGTGGTTAATTGGGAACGGGCAGGTGGGACAAGAAATGTTAGCTTACAAGTAGCATCCAAACATTCAACAAGAGTTTCCACATAAAACCTGAGAAAGCTTTAAAAAACGTTCTAAATGCACAGACACAGAGACAAATGCAGCTTCCTTGTCTCACAGTCTCATGCCAGCCACAGTGTAAAGATGTGTCTCAGCTGCCTGTGAGATGGAGCCGGCCACCAACTGCCACGAGGTAAGCAGCAAGGCAGGTTCCCACAGTCTCTCACAGAGAGAGGCATCTCCCAGCCACTGCCTGTGGCCTTGGCTGCCAGCGCAAGCTCTGCCAGCACGCTGCATGGTGGGCTTGGAGTTTTGCTCATGCAGACAGAAAAGGATCACAAGTGTTTAGTAAATCAGGTTCAGATAGAAAAAGCCTCTAAATGGGTCACAGTGTGTTTGAAAATGTGCGAAGACTTGGAAGACAGAAGAGAATGGTATATAAAAAATAGTTTTAAAATGATAGGGTAAAGTCCTTAAAGAGGGAGTAAAGTCCTATAAAAGAAAAAAAAGCCACATACAGATGAAAAATATACACAGAGTCTGGATCCTGTATGTTATTGTGTTGTCTTTGAATTTTTTGGTTGCTAGGACACAATATATTGTGAGGGATGGTAGATTAAACCAACCTATATATTTTGAAAATGTCTTGACTTCAAAATTTAAGTCAAAAGGTGTATTGCCTTGGGAGAGAGGTTATGCTTTTATTTTCCCAGGAAATGAGAGGCTGTGAGTTCATTTTGGGTTAAAGAACATCAGGTCTGATCGAGGAAGACCTCCTGAAATCCTGACTACAAACATAAAGAAATGGCCTAAAAGAACTACAAGATATGTGATGTATATTTTACCTGCTCAAAGACTTAACAAACAATCATCTTGGGCTGACTTAGGTACAATGCACAATCTATAGTTGTATTAATGTAGCTATGCACGTTACCTTTAAAATCTTATGTATTTTCAGATCAAGGGAACCAGACGCTAATGAAAACAGATGGCCCAGGCAATCCAGCATTTCAAAATGCCTCGTTGCAGTCTCCTCAGAATTCTGCATCCAGAACAGCGACAAGGCTGCTGGCTGAGATGACCCAACCTCACAGAATACTCCAGTCAGGACTTGACCATAATCCTAAATTGTCTCAGGGTCCTCCAAAGATAACAGCACCCATGAAGAACAGGAACCAGGCTAGAGAATTATGCCCACATTCCCAAAAGATGGGTTGTGGGTATTTATTATCATTTAAGGAGGGTTGGTTACAAGTTGTTATAGGTAACGGTCAAGAAAAAAGCTGAACAAAGGAGATTAAATTCAAAGATCTCTTTCTGAAGGAAAAAAAGGGATAGGATATAGAAATGATAGGATAAAAGAGTATATTATTGAATCTTCTTTAATCCAAAGAACAGTGATTAATCTCAAAATATTTTACATTGGTTGCATTTTAGTTTATTGATACAAATTTAAAGTTATTTCTGTCATACTGCATATATGTTTCTACTCTTGTTTGGGGTATTGTGCTTATGTAGCTGATTTAAGAATATAATGTATAATTAGGAAATATATATTACTAGTTAGTCATCTATAATAGTCAAACTTATAGTCATGTTAGGTATGTTTTCAAGGTCATACACAGACACATTTAGACAGATAGATGGTCTTCAAATACTTCAAAGACCTACAGAATATGGCATTTAATATGTTTAATAACATATGGCTTTCCGTGACAGTGAGACATGTCCACTCTTGGCAGTACCAATTTACTTCAAAGCAAGATGATGGGCATCAAAGAACCTTCATATGGAGTTTACTTTCTTTATGGCAAAAGCTAGCCATGTGGGCAAAGAAACTTCCCTTGCCTCAATTGCTGACAATATACTGTTCAAACTGGACCCACAACATGCAAGAAAGGCAACTGCCAAACTCTGCCAAGACAAGGTAGAATAGTTCGTCAGAATTCCCTGCTTCACAGGAAAGTCTGTCAGATATGCTTGGCCTGTGGGCCAGAGTTGGATGCCCCAACGTTGCAGAGGAACTTTGGGTGACTGTCCAAGCAGCCTGATGTCCCTGTCATTAGGTAACATTTCATCTTTCTGGGGTCTTTGATGGAGTTAAAGACTAAATAGTTAAAGTTACAGTTTTCCTTAGTTATGAAAGGAAGCAAATTAGGCATAAAACTTTGGACTCACAAAAATAGGATAGATAATGGAGTATTTTCTCTGATTTTTCCAAGTGTAAATGGACTAGATATTGTGACTGTGATTCTTACTTGATAATTGTTTTTGTTATATATAATTTTACTATGTTAAAGTTAAAGCCTTCCTCTTTTATTTAGACAAAAAGGGAGAAATGCTGTGGAATATTTCTTAACACTGTGTGAATGTGTGTTGCTGTGATTGGTTTAATAAAGAAGCTGACTAGCCAATAGCTGAATAAAATAAGATTAGGCAGGACAGCCAGACTAGGAGAATGCTGGGAGGAAGAAGCAGAGTCGCTGGAGTCACCAGGAAACACAGAGAGAGCAAGACATGCTGGAGGACAGGTAAAGCCACAAGCCATGTGGCAATACATAGATTAATAGAAATGGGTTAATTTAAGTTGTAAGAGCTAGTTAGTAATAATCCTGAGCTAACTGCCAAGCATTTATAATTAATATAAGCATCAACATGTTTATTTGAGAGTGGCTGTGGGACAAGAAAACTCCACCTACACAGCCTTGTCTTGTTCCTGATTTTAGTGGGATTGCTTTTAATTTCTCTCCATTTAAGTTAATGTTGGCTCTGAGCTTGCTGTATATTGTCTTTATTATGTTGAAGTATATCCCTTGGGTCCCTAATCTTTCCAGGATTTTTATCATAAAGGAGTGCTGTATTTTGTCAAAGACCTTTTCTGGATCTAATGAGATAGAACTGGGTGATATTTTTTCTTTCAGTCTGTTTATATGATGGAGTACATTTATTAATTTGTGTATGTTGAACGTCTCTACATCTCTGGAATGAAGACTATTTGATCATGTGGATGATGTTTTTGATGTGTTTGGATTCTGTTCGGAAGTATTTTATTAAGAATTTTTGTATCTATGTTCATGTGGGAAATTGATCTATAATTGTCTTTCATTCTTGGGTCTTTATGTGCTTAGGTATCAGGGTAACTGTAGTCTCATAAAATGAATTGAGCTATGTTCTTTTAGTTTCTATTTTGTGGAATAATTTTAGACATTAACTGTTCTTTGAGAATCTGGTAGAATTCTGTGCTAAAACCATCTGGTCTTGGGCTTTCTTTGATTGGTAGACTTTTTTTTTTTTTTTTTTTGGTTTTTCGAGACAGGGTTTCTCTGCATAGCTTTGCGCCTTTCCTGGGACTCACTTGGTAGTCCAGGCTGGCCTCGAACTCACAGAGATCCGCCTGCCTCTGCCTCCCAAGTGCTGGGATTAAAGGCGTGCGCCACCACCGCCCGGCGATTGGTAGACTTTTAATTACTGTTTCTATTTCACTGGGGATAATAGGTCTGTTTAAATTGCTTATCTGATCTTGATTTAACTTTTCTAAGTGGAATATGTCTAGAAAGTAATCCATTTATTTTAGATTTTCCAATTTGGTGGAGGACAGGTTTTTAAAGTATGTCTTTATGATTCTTGAGATTTCCTCAGTGACTTGTTATGCCCTCCTTTTCATCTCTAATTTTATTAGTTTGGATATTCTCTTTCCATCTACTGGTTAATTTAACTAAGGGTTTGTCAATCTTACTGATTTCCTCAAAGAACCAACTCTTTGTTTCATTGATTCTTTGTATTGTTTTGTTATTGTTGTTTGTTTCTATTTTGCTGATTTCAGTCCTTCGTCTGATTATTTCTTGCCATCTACTCTTTTTTAGTATAATTTCTTCTTTTTGTTCTAGAGCTTTCAGATGTGCTGTTAAGTTACTAATGTGAGATTTCTCTACCTTTTTTATGCAGGCACTTAGTGCTATGAACTTGCCTCTTAGAACTGCCTTCATTGTGTCCCATAGTTTAGGTATGTTGTGTTTTCATTTTCATTCAATTCTAAAAAGTTTTTAATTTCTTTCCTAATTTCTGTCTTGGCTCATTTTTCATTCAGTAGTGTGCTGTTCAGTTTCCATGAGTTTGTAAGCTTTCGGCTGTGGCTGTTGCTGTTGATATCCAGCTTTAATCCATGATGATTATTTCAATTTTCTTGTATCTGTTTAGGCTTGCTTTGTGTCTGAGTATGTGGTCAATTTTGGAGAAAGCTCCATGAGGTGCTGAGAAGAAAGTATATTCTTTTGTGTTTAGGTGAAATGTTCTGTAAATATCATCTAGGTCCATTTGCTTTATGACATGAGTTAGCACCAGCATTTCTCTGTTTAGTTTTTGTCTGGATGACCTGTCAATTGGCAAGAATGGGGTATTGAAGCCACCCACTATCAGTGTGGGAGGGTGGATATGTGATTTAAGCTATAGTAGTGTTTCTTTTATGAACTTGGGTGCCCTTGTGTTTATTGTATAGATGTTAAGAGTCGCAGTATCTTCTTGGAGTTTTTCATTTGATGAGTAGACAGCCCTTCCCCATCTCTTCTGATTAGTTTTGATTTGAAGTCTGTCTTATCAGATATTAAAATGGCTACACCAGCTTGCTTCTTAGGTTTGCTTGCTTGAAATCTCTTTTTCCATCCTTTTATCTTGAGGTAATGTCTATCCTTGATGTTAAGGTGTGTTTCTTGAATGTATTAGAAGTTTGGATCCTGTTTTCTAGTCCAATATGTTAGTCTGTGTCTTTTTACACATTAATATTGAATGTTATCAATGGGCAGTGTTTGTTGATTCCTGTTACTTTGTTTTGGTGTTGTGGGTTTTCTCCTCTTCTTCTGATTTGCTGGCCTGATATTATTTGTTCCTTGTTTATTCCTTGGGTGTTGCTATCCTCTTCAGGTTCAAGTTTTCCTCCTGGCATCTTCTATGGGGCTGGATTTGTAGATAGATATTGCTTAAACTTGGTTTTATCACAGAATGTCTTTTTTTCTCCATCTACTGTGTTTGAAAGTTTTTCTGGGTATAGTGGTTTGGCCTGGTGTCTGTGGTCTCTTGGAGTTTATAGAATGTCTATCCAAGCCCTTCTGGCTTTTAAAGTCACCATTGAAAAGTCAGGCATTATTCTAATAGGTAGGTCTGCCTTTATATGTTTTTTGGTCTTTTTCTCTCTAGCAGATTTTAATATTCTTCCTTTGTTCTGTAGGTTTAGTGTTTGGTTACTATGTGCTGTGGGGAATTTATTTTCTGGTCTAGTCTATTTTGTGTTCTGTATGCTTCTTATACCTTGATAAGTACCTCATTCTTTAGATTGGGGAAATTTTCTTCTATGATTTTTTTTTTAAATATTTTCTATGCCTTTGACCTGGCTTTCTTCTCCTTCCTCTGCTTCTATTTTTCATAGATTTGTTCTTTCCATAGTGTCCCAGGTTTCCTGGATGTTTTATGCCTGGATTTTTTTTTTATATATTTAACAGGGTTTTTATTTTTTGGACAATTTCTTCTCTCTTGTCTTCAATGCCTGACATTCTCTCTTTCATCTCTTGTATTTTGTTGGTGAAGATTGTCTCTAAGCTTCTTGTATGAATTCCTAAAATTTTCATGTCCAGATGCTGTTCTTAAAGTTACTATTTCTATTTGGGGACTAATATGGAATCTGCACCAGATACCCTGAGCTCCTAGTCTAAAGATCTACTTTCTGAAGTGCACACTTCAACTCTACCACATCCAAGTCCCATTTGAACATTACAAATACTTCAGCTGAAAGAATATAACTAATAATAAAGACATGAACCAACAAAATAGCCCCAGATGTATAAATTCCAAAGCAGCAACTTAAACACGAAAACCAAGGCAACATAACTGCTCCCAAAACTGTTAACCCTACAGTGAGGTCATGGAGAGAGTGAGTTCCATGAAATCCTAGACAGAGAACTCAAAAGAATGGTTGCAAGTGTGTGTAAAGAAGTAAAAGAGGATAGACTTCTGAATGAGAACAAAAACAAACAGCTGAATGAATAATGAAAATGTGGTGTATATACACAATAGAATTGTATCCAGCCATAAAGAACACCGAAGATTTGCAGGTCAATAAATGGATCTGAAAACATTATACTGAATGAGGTAAACCAGACTCAGAAAGACAAGTGCCATGTGTTCTCTCATATCTGTGGATCCTAGCTCTGAATCCTTGGATTTGAGTATAAAACCTGGACTAACTGAAGAAGATAAGGCTCTCTAGAGAGAAGGGTAGCAGGACACAGGTGTGACAAGGGAGGGGGCAGAAATGGGAGCGTGGTTTAACTGCGCATGGGGAAGGGAGGGGGGACAGAAGGAGGGGGAGGAGAGATAAATAACACTAAGGATGTTTGGAAAGCTGTATGGAAATATTATGTTATGAGCTTACTTTAAAACACATATATGATATATGTGCTTATTTATGGGTAGATTTTAGATGTAATTATTCTGTATGGGGTGATAATGGTGCCCCATACACACTGAATACAGATGCCCACACACTACTACATATAAAGTCAAATTAACCCCAACACAATAATAATGGTTCATTTCAATATCCCACTTGTGCCAACATACAGTCATCCTGACAAAAATAATAAATAAACAGAGAAACATCGGACTTAAATGACAACATAGAACCAATGGACTCCACAGACACCTAAGGAACATTCCACACAAACACTATAGAATACATATTCTCCTCAGTGACTTATGGGACTTTCTCCAAAACATAGATCCTATGTTAGGGCGGAAAGCAAGTCTCAAGAAACACAAGGCATTTTAATAATTCCTTGTATTCTACTGACCGTAATGGAATAAGGCTATATGTCAACAGAAAAAGAAGCCTTAGAGTGCACACAGACTCACGGAGATCAAACAGCAACACTACTGCACAGTGAATGGGTCCTTGAAGAAAGCAGGAAGGAAAAAAAATTTAAATTCTTAGAATCAAATAACATGAAAACACAACATACCAAAACCTAAGGGATACAATGAAAGCAATCCTAAGAGAGATGTTTATAACTTGGGTGCCCACATTAAGATATTGGAAAGATCTCAAATAAATGACTTAATGATAAACCTTAGGCTCTGGGAAATAACAACAATCAAAACCCCAGATCTGTAAACAAAAAGAAATCATTAAGATAAATTAAAAATCATGAAATGGGAACAGAAAGGAAGAGAGGAAGGAAAGGAATGAAGGAAGGAAGGGAGAAGGGAGGGAGGGAAGGAGGGAGGGAGGGAGGAAGGAGGAAACAGAGCTGGTTCTTTGAAAAGACAGGCAAGACTGACAAACTCTCAGCCAAACCAACCAAAAGAAAGAGAAAAAATACTCAATAAAATTAGAAATAAAAAATAAATATAAGAGACACCAGTACGTCAGATCACGGTCCAAGCATGGAGTCCTGTGAGAATTCTGAGTACTTGTAGGAAAACAAGAGAAGAGCATTGTAATCTCAGTTTCTTCAAAAACAGGGACTTGTTCTTGGAATGTGCTTTCACGCCCTGCCCCACCCCCAGGGGTAGTAGATAGGAGTGAGTCACTTCAGATTATTCATTACACCCGGCTATTGCTATTTGTGTACATGCCTCCATGGAAAAACATATTATTGCCATTTGCGGCTTCTTGTGATTGTACATTTTATTCTTCTTAACTATCGTGGTATAAATTGTCTGATGCTCCAAATAAAGTTAGCTATTGCATAAGACTTTAGTCTGCTTCATTTATCCACTCCATTCTCCCAGGACCCACTACCTCCAGAGAGGTAAACACCAGTGAAATTCAGAAAATCACTGGGTCTTAGCTTTAAAACACTACTTTGGAAAACATAAGAGGAACAGATGAATTTCTATACACATATAAGCAGCCAAAATTAAACTGAGATTAGATATGCAATTTCAATAGGTCTATAAAAATCAGTAATATTGAAGCAGTAATTTAAAATCTCCAAACTAAAATAAGTCCAGGCCCAGGTGGACACACAGGTGTATTCCACCAGGTCTTTAAAGAAGACCTAAGCCCAGTGTTTCTCAAACTATTCCACAAAATAGAACAGGAAGGAGCATTAGGAAACTCTCTTTACAAAGTTAATATCATTCTGATACCAAAACCAAATGGAGATGGAATGAAAAAAGTTAAAAACCAATTCCTTGATGAACATACATGCAAAACCCTCAACAACAAAACAAATTTTAAAATGCACCAAAATGAACATTTATATATGATCAAATTGGCTTTATTCCAGAGATGCAGGAATAAGATGCAATAAGTGTAACTAATATGCTACATAAATGGGCTTGTTTTTGTTAGGCTTTTTATTGCTGTGAAGAGACACCATGACCGCGGCAACTCTTATAAATGAAACATTTAATTGGGGTGGCTCACTTACAGTTTCAAAGGTTTAGTCCATCATCATCATGACAGAGAGCATGGTGGCATGTAGACAGATGTGGTGCTGGAGTAATAGCTGTGAGTCCTACATCTTTAGACAGCAGGAAGTTGACTGAGACATTGAGTGTGTCTTGAGCATGGGAAACCTCAAAGCCTGCCCCCATTGTGACACACTTCCTCCAACAAGGCCATACCCACTTCAGAAAAAGCCACAGCTCCTAATAGTGATGCTCTCTATGAGATTGTGGGGCCCAATTACATTCAAACTACCACAAGGCTCAAGGGCAGAAATTACACAATTGCCTCAATAGATGCAGAAAAGACCTTTGACAAACATTCTACATCCTTCTGTGATTAAAACTCCAAATTAACTAGAGATGAGGGGAACATATGTTGACATAGTAAAGGCTGTGTCTGACAAACATATAGTAAATATCATGCTAAGTGGAGAAAAATTCCAAGTATTCCCCCCCACATCAGGAACAAGACAAGGCTGCCCACTCTCTCCTATTCACTATAGTGCTGGAAGTCCTAGCTACAACAATAAGACAAGAGAAATAAATAGAAGGATCAATCAGGAAATCAAGACGTGAAAGTATCTATGTTTGCAGATACTTTAGTACAGTTCTATACATAAAAGACCATCAAGACTCTGCTAGAAAACTCTTAGAGCTGATAAATACTTTAAGAAAACAGCAGAATACATAATATACAAAATCAGTAGCCTTCCTGTATACCAATAACAAACATACTGAGAAAGAAATCAGGGAAACAATTCCATTCATAATAACCTAAAGCAATATCTTGGAACAAGCCAAGGATGTGAAAGAACTCTCCAGTGAAAAATTTTGAAACACTGAAGAAAGAAATTGAGGAAGACACCAGAAGATGGAAAGACCTCCCATGCTCATGGATTAGAAAAATTAGTAAATGAAAATAGACATCTTATAAAAAGACAATCTACAAATGTAATCTCCATCAAAATCTAAGTGATACTCTTCATGAAAGTAGGAAAACAACTATTTTAAAGTTCGTGTGGAGATACAAAAGATCCCAGATAACCAAAGAAATTTTAAGCAAAGAGAAAGAATACTACTGGATCTATTAACAGGCTTGATTTCAAGTTACACTACAGAGACATAGCAATAAAATCAGACACATAGGCCAGGCGGTGGTGGCGCACGCCTTTAATCCCAGCACTCGGGAGGCAGAGCCAGGCGGATCTCTGTGAGTTCGAGGCCAGCCTGGACTACCAAGTGAGTTCCAGGAGAGGCGCAAAGCTACACAGAGAAACCCTGTCTCGAAAAAAAAAAAAAAAAAAAAAAAAAAATCAGACACATAGATCAATGGGATGGAGTGTCATTATTCAAGGCCACACAAGCTGCATGGAACACAAATTGGGGAAAAGACATCATGTTTAACAAATGGTGCTAGGGAAACTGGATCTCTACACGTAAAAGAAACTAAACCCTTATCTCTTACTCTGTGAAGAAATCAATGCCTAATGGATTGAGAACCTCAACCCAAGACCAGAAACTCAGAAACTGTTAGAGTTGAAAGCACAGGTGAGAATTTCTGAATAAGACCCTGATCACTCAGGAAACAAGACCAATAATCAACAAATAAGATTTCATGAAATTAAAAAGTGTCTATATAGCAAAAGAAACTGTTATCAAAAGAAACTGCCATTGAGTGAAGAGGCAGCCTATATAATGGCATAGATACCTTTGCTGACGACGCATCTGACAGAAGATCAGTATCTAGAATACACAAAGAACTCAAGAAACTAAACATCAAGAAAACAGACATCCCAATCAAAACCTGGGCTATAGAACTAAACATAGAATTCTCAGGATAAAAACAATATATAAATGCATAATAAATATTTTTTAAACATTCAACATTGTTAGCCAAATAAAACTACCTTGAGAATCCATCTCACCCCAGTTAGAATGGCTTTCCTCAAGATAACAAATGCTGGCAAGAATGTGGGGGAAAGAGCACCTTTGTTAACTGCTGGTGGGAGTATAAACTGATGTAGCCACCATGAAAATCAGTGCGGAAGTTCCTCAAAAAGCTTAAAAATAGAACTACCATATGGCCCAACCAGACCATCTCTGGGAATGTTCCCTAAGACTCTATGTCCTACTAGGGACACCTTAAGAACATGTTCACTACTGCTCTGTTCACAATAGTTGGAAAATGGAATCAGTCTGGATGCCCATCAGCTGGTGAATGGATGATGAAAATGTGGTACTGACTGCTGTGGATATCACTCTATATAAATAAAACACTGATGGCCAGTGACCAGATAGGAAGTATAGGCGGGACAAGGAGAGAGGAGAATTGGGGAAACAGGAAGAAGGAGAGAGAGACACTGCAGCCACCACCAGGACAAACAACATGTAAAGACACCGGTAAGCCACCAGCCACGTGGCAAGGTATAGATTTATAAAAATGGGTTAATTTAAGATATAAGAACAGTTAGCAAGAAGCCTGCCACGGCCATACAGTTTATAAGTAATATAAGCATCTGAGTGATTATTTTATACGTGGATTGTGGGACTGCGGGGCTTGGTGGAACCTGGAGAGAAATCCTCCAGCAACAACTGACACACAGTGGAATTTTATTCAGCGATATGGAAAAATTAAAGTTCAGAATATGCGGAAAAATAAACAGAATCAGAAAATATTATATTAAATGAGGCAAGTGGGGCACAGAAAGACACACACCTTATGTTGTCTCTCATGTGGATCCTTGTTCTGAATTTTTATAATTGTATGTTTCATTTAGAGAACCTGTGGTGTCATGAAGCTAGAAAGTGCTCATGGAAGGGAGAAGAGAAGGGACCTTAGGTGGGGAAGTGAGAGTGGAACATGCGGTGTTAGAGTAGGGAGGAGAATACCGGAAGTGAAAGGTAGTGATGGAGAAAGAAGTGGGTGGCAGGTGGCCAAATCAAAACCAAGTGTGTATTATTTTAAAGCCTTGTAGAAACCCACTGCTTAATCATCTAATTCTGAAAGTATTCTTATAGGAATCTCAGTGCCAGGCATGGGATGCCCCATCACCACCACCAAACAACACAGAATATTGTCATCACCCTTGGTTGTCCGTCACAGCTACGTGGTAAGTCCCTATTGCTGAAAGCCTAACACATTTTATTTGCAAATCAAGTTAGAAATTTAGTTAGAAGTCAAGCTGTAACTGACCTGGAAACTCCATCTCTGTTAGCCAGTTTCCACAGTGCCACAAGGAGCTATGCAAGCCACTGGCAGAGAAAGATCATCAATGGATTTACCCAGTAGTGTACCCTGCATGCCACAATACCAACCTGCCAAGTGAGACGTGCCTGCTGGTACAGTAGTGCCAAGGCTGTTATGGGTGTAACCAACAACTTTCTGGTTGGATCTGAGGCCTGCTCCTCAGAAGGAAACTCGTGGCTGGTACTGTGGCTGGGGAGGTGATAGGCCCTAGAGGGAAAGCCACTACTGTTGCTTCGCTAAGTGTTTGCCTTGTCAATTGTCTTCCATATATCTACATCTATGCCCATAGGTTAGTTCGCTCTCAGCTTTGGTCAAAGAAGCTTCTTTTTTGCAGTGGGCAACGATTAATACAGAAACTCATAACTAACCTAGCTGCTAGGCATAAGTGACGGTTAAGTGCTCGTCACTAAACTGGAACAACTATATCAATGCCCTAAGGCTCAGGGAACACCACAGAAAAGAGGAAAGAAAGAATGCAAGAGCCAGAGGATGAGGAGATCCATGAAATATTATATTCTGGATATGACCTGTACTCTAGTTTGGTTTTCTGTTGCTATAAAAAACACTGACCAAAAGCAACCTGGGGAAGGAAGGGTTTATTTGATGTACAGATTGCAGTTCACCATTGAAGAAGCCAGGGCAGGAACCTGGAGGCAGGAACAGAAGCAAGGACCATGGAAGAAGGATACTTACCGTCTTGCTAAGTTTTACTTTCATATACAACCCCCAGGACCACGTGCCCAGGGATGGCACCATTCACCATGGGTTGGACTCTTCTACATCAACCATTAATCAAGAAAATATCCCACAGGTGTGTCCACAGCCAATATGGTGGAGGCAACTCATCAGCTGAGGTTCCCTCCCCTCCTGCCAGGTGAATCAAGTTGACAACTAAGAACAGCCATCACAACATGGCTGTTGTACTCATGTACTCACATCAACTGTGGTTATCTGCATAGGATCAAGCCAGTCATCATTCCATTATGGACTGAGGAAGGGCTCATGAGGCTCCACACCTAGGTGAGTGGCCATTGCCAATTGACGTCTTCTGTAGAAAAGGTGATATGTTTCTCTTGGGGTGTGGTCACTGGTAGGTTTCCCATGCTCTAGGAGACCACCCCGCACTCTGTACCCATGCACATGCAGGCAGCACTCTGGGACTCGGTGGAGAAACAGAGATAGACATGATCAAGATACATTGTATACCTATAGGAAACTGTCGAAGAATAAATATGTTCCTTTTAAAATAAAAATAAATTGGATAACAGGTTGGTGTGCTCTTCCCTAGGGAAGACTGTGTCTTGTGCTCTCAGCATTCCTTAGTTGACAGTAGTTCTTTGTGTAGGGTTGCGGCCTCCTGGGTCTTCTCCATCCACTTTAGCACGTCTCTGGTTCTCGTTCAGCTCATGTTTAGGCAGTCATGTCAGGGTATAGATGCTGACATTCCTAGGAGACACAAACTCCCTGATCCTCTGGTGCTAACAATCTTCCACCTCCTCTTCCGCAATGTTCCCTGAACCTTAGGTGCCAGTGTTGTTTTGTAGATGTTAATAACAAAGTCTGTGATATCTGGGGAATCTCTTGGACAAGCCTGACCAACAACTCAAAGGAGAGTTAAGCATTTATTAGATGGTCTTTGGCTCTTGGAAGAAGCATTATCTCTTCATTTTTGTTGTTTTAATTAATTACCTTTTACCTTTCCCTGGCCATTTACCTGTTATAAGATTTATTCTAGGTGCTGGAGAGATGGCTCAGCAGTTAAGTGCACCAATTACTCTTCCAGAGGACTCCCGGTCCATTCCCAGCACCTACATGGCTGCTCACAAGCATCTGTAAATCCGGTCCCAGGGGATCCAACACCCTCTGCTGGCCTCTGCAGACACCTCGTGCAAGTGGTACAGACTAACATGCAGGCAAAACACCCACACACATGAGATTAAAAATAAAGGTTAAAAAAGGAGAAAGAAAGACCAAAATAAACAGAAACTGGTATCATCATGGAGAACAGTATCATTCATGTACTACTAGATGTTCACAGTTTCCCTGCTTCCTTGGAGTGGGTAGACTCACTGTGCCAACAACTTCCCCTGTATTCACTCCTCTGTGGAATCAACCGATTCTGTTTTGACAGAATTAGGGCCATGCCATCAAGCCACTGGACCAATATGTATATACCTTAGGGTTAGGATGATCGAGGCCTAGAACAGTCTAAAAAAAAAAAAAAAATCAAGCTCCATGTGGTGATATATTCTGTGTCAAATAAAGCTTGCCTGAGGATCAGAGGACAGAACAAGCCACTAGATTCAACACAGAGGCCAGGCAGTGGTGGCACACACGTTTAATCCTTGCATTTGGGAGTCAGAGATCCATCTGGATCTCTGTGAGTTCAAAGCCACCCTGGACTACATGAGATTGACTCAGTCTAGGAGAGAAACAGAGTCAGGCAGTGGTGGCACACACCTTTAGTCCCAGCACTTAGGATGCACATGCGTGTAATCCCAGCACTTTAGATCTCATGCCTTTGCTACCAGTACTTGGGAAGCACACACACCATTAGTCCCGGCACTAGGAAGGAAGTGAAATGGCTGGGTGGAGGAAGGTATATAAGGCATGAAGAGACAGGAACTAAAGGCTTTCAGCTGGAGAGCCCTTTCGGCTGAGGACTGACAGGTGTTCACTCAGAGGATTCATGGAGATAGGCTCTCACCTTCGATTCGGCCTGAGGATTCAGCAGTGGTGAGAAATTTCTCTAGTGGCTTGTTCCTTTGTCTCTCTGATCTTTCAGCATTGACCCCAATATCTGGCTCTGGGGTTTTTATACTAATACCATTTAACATTCGAGCAACATCTCATTCTCCAAGCACCGGTGGGACATTCTTCCATAGTCTTTTACTTGTGGGTAATCTGCACATCTTTCGAGCTTAGAAAAATCTTGGGAATCCCAGGAGACAGCCCTTCCTTGTTCTACTGGTTAGGGCAGCTCCTTGGGGCCTCTGGGCTGCTTAGTCTCAGCTCAACAGGGCATCCACCTTTTATCTTTCTTCTGATAGTGATCAGGGCTCTCACTCGCACATTCCAGAGGGACCGCCTTTGAAAAGTGACAGTTCTTTGCCTGTTGCTTCTGCCCCTTGTTACCCATTTCTCTTCCTCTCCTCTGTGACCTGCCCCCCAACATTAATGTGTGCACAAACTATTAGCTTAGCTTATCTCCTAAGTGTTAAAGCCATTTTGTCATAGTAAAGCTCTGCACCATGATGAACGTTTGTAGAGTATCAACTCCTTGATGGGAAAACATCTGAATTGCTGTTTAAAAATTATCATTTAAAATAGATTCTGTTGAGAGGCCTAAGGGGATGGCTCAGTCAATAGAGTACGTGTTATGCAAGCGTGAGCACCTACTTTCTGACCCCCAGCATCTATGCCAAATAAACAAACAAAAAATGAGGCTGTTCATTATACATCTCCAGTTAGAATTCTAGCACTGTGGAGGATAGGACGATTCCTGGGGCTCACTGGCCAACCAGTCTAGCCAATCAGCAAACTCCAGGTTCAATGAGAGACCCTGCCTCAAAAATAATGTGGGAAGTGAGAGAAGAAGACACCCAACATTGACCTCTGGCCTTCACATGCAAGTGCACACATGTGCGTGGGTATGTGCACACACAAGAGGATGTTGACACAGGAATATGTATATACACATACGAGAGAAAGGAAAGAAGGGAGGGAGGGAGGGAGAGAGGCCTGGTCCTTCAAGCCTGTAATCCCAGATCAGAGGCTGAGGCCAGAGGATCACAAGTTTGAGGCCTGCCTGAACTGCAGAACTAACTCAAGTCTAGTTTGGGTAACTTCATTAGATTTTGTCTCAAAATAAAAAGTAAAGAAAGAGCTAAGGATAAAGCCAAGCATTGTGACACACATGCACACACACACACATACACACACACACACCTGTAACCCCAACCTTTGGGAAATAGAAGCAAGAAGATCAGAAAGTCAAGACCAACCTTGGCTAGCAAGTTCAAGACCAGCCTTAGCTACACAAGACTCTATCTCCAAAAAGAAAGGAGAAAAGTTTAGGGTACAGCTCAGTGGTAGAGCACTTGTCTGGCATGCAGGAGGCCCAAGGTTCAATCCCAGTATGGTGGGGAAAATTACAATAATGCACACATACACACATATACCTATGTATGTACATACATATACATATATTCACAATGACACACGATAGAAAAAAGGAAGTAGGCAGCCTCTGGTTATCTTGATGTGATTAAATAACCATGTTCTTAGATGTGTAGCTGTAAATACCATCTGATTTGCTGGGTTGCTGGCATTCTGTAGGAAAACAGGGGCTGTGGTCTGGGAGGAAGCCACACAGAGCAGTCAGCAATTAACTGAGGAAAAAGCTTGTGAATTCCTAACCTGCTGCTAACATCCACTGCAGAGAGGCACTCTGGCAGATGGAGCCTTTCAACCAGAGGAGCTAACATTTCCAGCCAAGCTTCATTGCCCTGGACAAAGCAGGCTGTAAAGAAGAGGCCAGGAGCCTGGATGTGGGAGCTCCAGAGAGCCTGATTGCCCTTCGTAATACCCACGGTCATGGAAGAAAGTAGCCACAAGCAGAACAGCCAGCACAGTTATCTATGAGGCAGCTCTCAGAGTCTGAACAGCTGTACTGTGAGGGACTCTGGTGGGCCAGATAAGGTGGGGAGGAAGACGTCTCCCAAAAGCAAACTCAAGTGAGCACAGAGCAGCATCACCACACCTCCCAAGGAGGGAGCAGGTACCCCAACTGAAGTTTGTCTTTTGAGTGATGTATCAATCTAAGTGCTCCCTTCCCCTGCTCCTACTTAGCTGCCCACCACCAGCCTTTCCCCTAACTCAGTGTTGAAGAAATATTTTAAATACGGGTCTGAAGGTATGCAGCAGATGCCAGCCTGCCAAGCTGTATGTTCAGTACAACACACTGATAAAAATGAAAGATTAGGGGCTGGCGAGGTGGCTCAGAGGTTAGGAGCACCGACTGCTCTTCCAGAGATTCTGAGTTCAATTCCCAGCAACCACATGGTGGCTCACAACCATCTGTAATGAGATCTGGCACCTTCCTCTGTATACATAATAAATAAATAAATCTTTTAAAAAAAAGAAAGAAAGAAAGAAGGAAGGAAGGAAGGGAGGGAGGGAGGGAGGGAGGGAGGAAGGAAGGAAGGAAGGAAGGAAGGAAGGAAGAAAGAAAGAAAGAAAGAAAGAAAGAAAGAAAGAAAGAAAGAAAGAAAGAGAGAGAGAAAAAGAAAGATCAGCATTCTGAAAGACCTGACTGGACTCGGGGCTTCCACTTCTTAGGCAAATCAGCTGCCCCACCCGTTTCCACATTTAGAGCAAAGACAGGGAAATGTCCTCATCTACCGGTATAGTGAGACCTACGTGTGACAGGCCAGTGAGACCTGGTTTCATACTCATTCCTTCTAGAACCTGTGTAACTGAAGGCTGGAATGCGTCCGGGCCACACCTCATAGATTCCTCCTCCCCGCACCTCTCCTTGAGTAACATATCCTCCTGCATCATAAAGTGGTTCTGCTGGTAAACCCTCTCTAGGCTGTCGTCAGGGACGTGTGTGATTCTGGGCATCCCACGGCAAGCCAGTCGGGCAAGTCTGGAAATCATAATGACTGCCAATTTCCCACTTGCTTGATGCAATGGGAAGATCGCTTCTTCATTACACTTTATTAGAAAGTCTTGAGATGGGTGTTTCCCAGAGACAGTAGGTGGCCCGCAACATCACAGGCAAACTTCCAGACTTGCACGGAGGGAAGAGTTTCTGCATGAGGCCTCTGAAAAGTAAACCCTTTTGTGTTCACTGTACAAAATAATGGGTTTCATACATTGATAGCTTGGGCAGGACTGATCTCACTAGGTAACCCAGGCTGGCTTCAAACTTGGAATGATCCTCCTGCCTCAGTGCTAGGATTACAGGTGTGAGCTACCACAGTCAGATGTATTTCTGTATGGGTACATGAAAGGCAAACTCTGCTCATGTTATAAGAACTGGGGTTATAGAAACAGTACCAATGGGTGTGTGTGTGTGTGTGTATATATATGTGTGTGCGTGTGTATGTTTGTGTATATGTATATGTATTTGTATATGTATATTTATGTATATGCCTGCTTTAGCAGATAAACCCAAGTTTAAACCCAAGTTTATCCGTATACTAAAAGACTTATCCCAGTGTTACCTATGAGACCAAGAGCTATGAAGCCACTTGCTTCTTTGGACTTTGGTTTTCTCTTCTGCTAAATCCTTCTGCATAAGTTAATATAAAGGACAAGTGAGAGTATTTAAACAAAAGGACTTCATATTATAATTACCATATTAATACTATTTTATAATTACATCTGTAACTTGTGTGAGTTTGTCTTTATCTTGTATAAGGTGAAGCTTATACAAGGCAATCTACCATTAGTAATAATTAATGTTTAATTAATAATTAGTGATTAATAAATAATCTAGCTGATGATGTAGCCCTGCATCTGTAATCCTAACACCTGCGTAGGCAGAGGCAGGAGACCATACCTTTGAGGCGGACCTGGTCTTCAGAGTGAGTTCCATGATGGCCAGACAGGACTATATAATGAAATCCCATTTCAATAGTAACAGTAATAATCAAGATAATAATGACAAATATTATCCTAAGTTTAAAAATATTTGTGTGTGTAGGGGGAATCCATGCAGCACATGTTTTACAGACACTGTAGGACAGGATCCATGTCAAGACTGAACCAGAACAGTAGCAAATGCTTTTGGGAAGAGCATTTAGGAAATGCATTCCTGAGACCAGACTGGCCCGTCTGTCCATTCCCTCCACTCAGGTTCCCTCAGCATCAACAGATGAATAAACACACTTGATTACTTGGGTAGCTGTTTGGGTCCCATTTGCTCTCCTTTCCAGATTGCATTCCACCACACTGGACAGGGGTTGAGAGAAGGTAGCTTGCGAGTTCCTCCACCTCTCACCAGGAGAGGTTCCCCTACAGCCCCGGAACACCTTGTTTCCAGCCACCCTTCCCTTCTCTCCCTACTCTGCCACACGGAAGAGGCGGAAGATTGGCAAGCACTTCCTGCTCCACCTAAGGTGAGAGTACTTGCAGGATTTCACACTCGTGGAAGGAACTCACCTCTAAGAAGTCATCTCCTTTGACTGTGAGCAACAGTCACTTACTTGGCTGCTTTCCGGAGCCTCCTGGTTTGACCTTGCACTATTTGCAGGCTGAGTGGGAATCCAGCATCTGTCTCAGGCTTGATTCCAAGCACATGTCCTAGGACTAACTCTCAGAACCACACCTGCAGGAGTGGCCACAGCAGGGACTGGATGGAAGAGGGGTGAGCTATACAACAGAGGCCCTGCTGGTGCCACCAGGGGCTCTGGAAGCCATTTGGTCCTGCAAAGAGCCAGACCTCACCAACCAGCCTGTACATGTACCTTGCTCCGATGGAGGGGATGTGAGCGTAAGCCGATTTGTAAAACAAGGGCAATCCTTGGCAAGAGACTCAGCAGAGAGCCCTCAGCTGCCAACATCTGGTGCTTCAGACCTGAAGGGGTATCTGACAGTTCCCACTGTGTCAGCATACCAGCCAAAGTGCATCTTAACTTTCAAGAATGTTCAGTGTTTATTTTTAAAATGACACATTGCAATAAGTAATTGTGTATTTGCTTAAAACTGTTTGTATTAGTCAGTAGCGCTGGCTGCTCTTCCAGAAGATCCAGGTTCAATTCCCAGCACCCCTATGGGAGCTCACAACTGTCTCTAACTCCAGTCCCAGGGGATCTAATGCTCTCTTCTGGCATCCATGGACACTGCATGAATATGGTACACAGACTTACAGGCAAGCAAAACACCTAGATACATAAAATTAAAAAAGAAAGAAACTTAAATTAGTCTAAAGCCTTAAAAATCTTAAATAAATAAATATAAATTAAAGTTGGAGGACTACTAATCAATACAAGGTTCCAAATAGTACCATAAATCTATGAAAGTCAAGAGAGTTACCAACATTAAAATAGACACATAAAACAACAAAGCATGGTCCACAGACATAACATATTCAGAAAACTGGATTTCAGGGAAGAGGAGGGGCTGGGGACTGAATCCATGCCCTCACACATCCCACCCCTAACACCATCGACCAATTTTGAAATATTACCAAGAAAAGTATGTTGAGTGAAAGAAAGGAGAGAGAGAGAGAGAGAGAGAGAGAGAGAGAGAGAGAGAGAGAGAGATCGATCATTCTGGCAAAATTACAGTTATGAAGTAACAATGAAATATTTTTATGGTTGGGCATCACCCCAACATGAGGAACTGCATTAAAGGGTGACAGCATTAGAAAGGTTGAGAACCACTCTACTATATACATATTTCCACTATATAAAACTTCACTGCAGAGTATGGTGACTCACATCTGTAATCTTGGCACTAGACAGGCTGAGGTAGGAGGAGGTTAGAAGCCAATCTGAGCTACATAGGAAGAAAGAGTCTGTCTCAAAACTACAACAAAAAAAAATTCATAAAATGTAAATTAATTATAGGGCTAGAAGTAGATTGGGGTTGTCTGGGGAGAAGGCATTAGGAAGACCTTGGGAAGTATACTCCTGGAGGTGTGATGTTCACAGACTTGATGGTTTTGTAGTTTCATGATGATGTCACATACCAAAGTGTCAAACTGTGATTTGCATGTGCATGGTTTATGGTTATGCCAGCATGCCGCAATAAAACTGTTAGGCGAAGGAGCCGGGTGTGGTGGCTCACACCTGTAATCAGCACTCTGGAGCCAGAGGATCACAAACCTGAGGCTAGCCTGGGCTACAGAGCAAGTCCTTACTTCAAGAAAGAAAAAGTAGAGACTAGAGGCAGGCGAGGAGAAGAAAGAGGAGTTGAAGAGGGGGGAAGGATGGAGTTGAGGGCTGCATAGGTAAGAGTGCATGCTCTCACAGTCAGTAGCTGAGGCTAGACTCCAAAATAGCCCCAGTCAAGTTCTCTTGAGCTAGTCACAGAGCAGAGGAAAACTTTGCTTTGAAAATATTAGGGGGGCATGGTGCCACACACCTGTAACCGCAGCGCTTGGCTGAACCAGAAAAATGGCCTCAAATCCCGGGCAGTGGTGGCACACGCCTTTAATCCCGGAGGCAGAGCTAGGTGGATCTCTGTGAGTTCGAGGCCAGCCTGGTCTACAGAGTGAGTTCCAGGAAAGGCACAAAGCTACACAGAGAAACCCTGTCTTGAAAAAACGAAAAAGGAAAATAATAATAATAATAAAAAAAGCCTCAAATATGAGAGCAGCCTGGGCTTCGTGGTCTTTATGAGTACAATGCAGTAAAGTGCAACGCACATAACATAATACGTTCTCAGCCTCTCCGTTTTGAGGAGATAGTCCCAGCCTCTGCTTCTGGCCTCAATGTTTCCAAGGTGCACATGTAACTAGCTGTGGCTCTGTCTGTTGCTCTCTGGTCACAGACGATTCTTACGAGTCCAATGTCACTTGTGGGCCTTTGACGTCACTCACTTGCCTTCAGTGAAAGTCCTAAGTGAAGCAGAGTAAGATTTTGTTCTGGCTGAATGAATTAGCACTGATCCAATAATGCCTGTGTTCGCTGCTGCCCCAGACCTGTCCTAACTTCCAGACTCTCCCACCAGCCCTTTTGCGATGAACGCATATATGCAGGGCTATGGTCTAGGAAAGCCCAGGCTAAACGGTATTGACAATCACAGAGCTTCAGGAAGACGTGGGGCTTGAGCCCTGCTTTGTGATTCTTTCCCTCTTACTCCTTTTGTTTTCTTGTTAAACTGTTTTGAGAAACCATCCGCAATTTAGAGACAACCTCTCCATGGCAACAGTAGCTGCCATGGCGACCACAGGCAAAGAAAAGGAAGAGACAAACAAATGCCAACACTTCGTTAAAGGATCGCTGGGCTCCAGACTGGAGGAATAAAACCAACTGTGAAAATCAGGAATATTTTAGGGGACTCGGTGGGAGGAAAGAGCCCAGCAGAAGCAGCCCGTGTGGGGCCCTGTTCAAGACTTTCCTCCCCTAACAGGAGACTCCATTTAGGTTTTTTTTTTTTTTTTTTTCTGCTGTCTCATTGCAAATCAAAGACTATTTTGGACCACTCCGTGTGCTGTTGGGGGGAGGGGCAGGGGTTGTTGTTGTTTTGGATTTTTGTCATCATGACACAAGCTAGGGTCATCAAGAAAAGGGAACCTCCGTTGAGATAACGCCCCATCGGATTTGCCTGTAGGCAACTCTGTGGAGCATTTTCTTGACTGATGATGGATGTAGGAGGGCCCTGCCCACTGTTGACAGCGCCACCCCTGGGCAAGGGGTCCTGAGTGGCCTAATAAAGGTAGCTGAATAAGCCATGAGCAGCAAACCAGCTAGCGATGTTCCTCAAGAGCCCCTGCATCGGCTCCTGCCTCCAGGTTCCTGCCTCCAGGTCCCTGCCCTGACTTCTCTTCATGATGAACTGTAAGCTGTTCCTGCCCTGACTTCTCTTCGTGATGAACTGTAAGCTGTTCCTGCCCTGACTTCTCTTCATGATGTGTAAGCTGTAAGCCGAAAGAAACCCTTTCTTCCCCAAGTTGCTTTTGGTCGCACTCTTTATCGCAGCAACAGGAACCTAACTAAAACACTAAACTAAGATGTTTCTTCTTTAAACATCAAAAGCCCTTCTGGGGCTGGTGAAATGGCTCAGTGGGTGAAATGGATTGCAGTGTTAACCTGAGGACCTGAGTTCAAGCCCCAGAACCTATGGAAAGATGGAAGAAGAGAACAGACTCCATGAAGTTGTCCTCTGACCTTCACACATGTAGCAGGGTACACACACACACACACACACACACACACACACACACACACGCACACACGCACACACACACACACACACGCACGCACACACGTACACGTACACACACACACACCACACACACACACGCACACACGTACGCGCGCGTGCACACACGTACACGTGTACACACACACACACACACCATGCACACACACACACACACATCATGCACATACACACAATAATATTCATTAGTTCTGCATCACTTAGGCATATACAAGCCATGGACTCGTGAAAATGACTTAGTTCATTTAAACAATTTCCAAAAAGTTCCTTGTGCAAACCTTTCCAGTGAGTAAGAGAGAGCTTGGATTAGCATGTTTGGAAAATGGAGTAACTGAGGATTCTAAGGGATCATTTCAGGACAAGGACAGAAAAGGAGGCAACAGAGGGGCAGAGTGACCAGAAACAGAATGTTGTCAGCGACAGAGGACCCCTGTGCAAAGGAGGGCTGTCCATCTACTGTAGGACAATTCCGCAGCCACTCAAAACTCTGCGGCAGCCAATACTTACATTCAACAGTTAAATATAGAAATAAGCAAGTCAGCTATTGACCAACATAAGCTTCACCCAAATGAAAAAAATCTAAAATTTTCACACTGATGTGTGTGTGTGTGTGTGTGTGTGTGTGTGTGTGCGCGCGCGCGCGTGCGTGCAGCAAGCATGTGCATGAAGTCAAGGACAACTTTCAAGAGTCGGCTCTCTCCCACCATGTGAAGTCTGGGGATGGTACCCCAGTTGTCAAGCTTGGCGGTAAGAGCCTGGCCCTGCTCAGCCGTCTCATCCCCCCCCCACCCCAATTAGACATTTTACCCGAAACTGCCTTTCTGCATTCCTTTCTCCTCCTATCTTAGAATCTAATCACCACCACCACCACCACACACACACACACACACACACACACACACACACACACACACACACAGAGCTTAAGTGCGGTCCATCCCTACACTAGCCACTGATTACCCTGTTAAAAAGTGTTTTGCGACCACAGGTCGGGAGGAAGACAGACTGGGGGTTCTAGTGGGAGCGAGAGAGAGATTATGGGGGGGGTTGGGAGTTGATAAAATCAAAACACGTTGTATACACGTATGAATTTTTTCAAAGAATAAGTAAAAATATTATTTTTAAATTAATAAGAAAGGAATTTAAAACACTTAAAAATGTTTTGGTAGCCGAGTGAGATGGCACACACCTCTAATCCCAGAACTCAGGAGGCAGAGGCAGATGTATCTCTGTGAGTTTGAGGCCAGCCTGGTCTACACAGTGAGTTTCAGACTAGCCAGGGCTACATAGTGAGAACCTGCCTAAAAACTAAGAAATAAAAGGTTCTGTCCTTCTAATCGTATAAAGTAGCATCTTGTTGCTGAAATTTGTATTTATTTGATTTCTCTGAGTTTGTACCTTTTGCATACACCTAGACATTTCCCATATACCCCTTCTCCAGGTACCTGCCTGCCTTGAGCTCCCTCCCACCTGTAAGCTGAAATAACCCTCTCCTCCCCTAACCCCGCTTGGTTATGGTATTTACCACAGCAACGGAAAGATTTTAGGACAAGTCCATTTTATTTCTTAAGTTTTCTCTGTAGGTGATTATATAAATTGCAAATACTGTGAGTTCTATTGTTTTCCTTTCAAACCCGCCCCCCCCCTTTTTATTTTGCACCTGTGTGAGTCAGGTTGTCCAGGGTGATGATAAATGGTGTAAATGACATCAAGAGGCCTCGTCCTCTCACCAACTCTAAAAAACCGAAGTTTAGTACAGATCTTTTATAACATTCACAAGTTCTAGAATCGTTGGGAAATATTTTTCCTACAGCTAGCAAAATAATTATGTGGTATTTGCATTTTAGTATGCTAATTGAATGATTGATTACAGCAGTAAATTTTCTAAGGATAACTCACTCCTGTATTATTTGGATTAACAAAGCCATCGTTCCTTGCTTTACAGTACTTACTAGGTTCAGTAGTTGGATAAATTTACTACGCCTGCCATAATAAAATACCACAGACTGGTCAGTTTAAACAACATAAATTTGTTTTCTCCAGTTCTGGGAGGTATAATCCCAAGATCCAAGTGTCTGCAAGATTGATCTGAAGCCTTTGCCCTGGTTTACAGATGGCTGCTGGGTCCTCACATGGCCTTTTCTCTGTGCATACACATTCCCACTACCCTTCTCGTGTATCTAAATTTTCTCTTCTTTTTTTTTTTTTTTTTTTTTTTTTTTTGGTTTTTCGAGACAGGGTTTCTCTTGTGTAGCTTTGTGCCTTTCCTGGAACTCACTTGGTAGCCCAGGCTGGCCTCGAACTCACAGAGATCCGTCTGTCTCTGCCTCCCGAGTGCTGGGATTAAAGGCGTGCGCCACCACCACCCGGCAAAATTTTCTCTTCTTATAAGGACACCAGTGATATTGGATTAGAACCTACCTACCAAACGGCCTCACTCCACTTCAGTCAGCTCTTTAAAAACCCCATTTCCAAATACAGTCACATTCTGAGATACTGGAACTTTAAGGCTTCACTACACGGATTCGGAAGGATTCAGTCCAGTCCCTAAGAGGTCATGATGTTCTAGACTTTCACACATACATTCACAAGTAAATCTGATCTACAAGTTTCTTTGCAAAGGAGTTGAGATTTGAAGTGGCTTTTCTGTTATTGGAGCTACCTATGTAAATCAGGGATTATATGGTACTTGTAATTTTGTTTTGTTTTTCGAGACAGGGTTTCTCTGTGTAATAGTCCTGGCTGTCCTGGAACTCATTATAGACCAAACTGGTCTTGAATTCACTGTGATATGCCTGCTTCTGCTTCCCAAGTGCTGGGATTAAAGGCCTGAGTCACCACTGCCTGGCTCAGGTACTTGTAATTTTGATAGAATTTCCCAGTTAAGTTTTCTTTTTTCAATGCATGGGACAAAGGAGTTCTTATTTACATTTAGATTTCTTTAGTGTTTGTTTATTTCTTATTTATCTATATATTTATTTTGGATTCTTCAAGACAGGATTTCTCTCTGTGTAGCCATGGCTGTCCTTGAACTTGCTCTGTAAACCAAGCTGGCCTCGAACTCACAGAGATCTGCTTGCCTCTGCCTCCCGAGTGCTGGGATTAAAGGCGTGCACCACCACCGCCGCCGCCGCCGCCACCCCCCGGCTTCCTTTTTTTTAAGCATTAGAGATTGGACCCAGGGTCTCATCACATGTTAGGCAAGTTCTCTACCATTGAGCTACATCCTCAACCCTCAAATTCTCTGGTTCTTACCATCCTAACTGTGACATTTTATACTTTCTCAGAGTTTATGCAGATTTCAACTGTCTTTACATTTATACTTTGTGTTGATATGGAATTCATCTGTGAATATGGTGTTAAGACTGGGATTTAATTTTATGTCCCCCCCCCTTAATGAGACCTCTTTCCTACCATTATCTAAGTAACTTCCCATTTCTTTCAGTAATTAATAAAGCTCCTTATATATAAAATTTCTACATAGAAACCAAAAGATGCTTATTTTAATTTTGCCTAAATTTTATTGTCTTTTTCCCAAGTCAAACCTATAAAGTACTAAAAATTAATTTTACCATATACAGTTGCTATTCACAACATCCCAAATGGTATTCTTCACTTTGGGTTGGTTGAGTTGGGTTGGTTAGGTTCAGTTGGGTTGGTTAGGTTGAGTTGGGTTGGTTAGGTTGAGTTGGGTTGGTTAGGTTGAGTTGGGTTGGTTAGGTTGAGTTGGGTTGGTTAAGACAGGGTCTTGCTCTACAGCCCAAGCTGGGCTTTGAACTCATGATCCCACCTCAGCCTTTTGCGTCTGTTTCTGAAGAGAAGAGGCAGAGACTAGAAAAGGTTATTTGTAAACCAACAGTCATACGATTCCGAACAGCACGCTGAGGCTTCTGGCACCATACTCTGTGTTTACACTCGACCCCTCTACTGCCTAAGCAGCAGGTATCCCTGTACCTAATTTCATTTCATAGTGTGTGATCATGTAACACCCGCTCTGTGCCAGACATTATCATAGGCTCTGTGTTTGGAGAGCCCCTGAGAGGCCCATGAAATTCTCCAAACTCTACTGAGAGTGGATCAAAATGGCCAAGTCAAACAAGAAACCTGGAGTCACTGAGACTGTGCCTCTGCCTTGGAGTGATTCCAACTTTTTCCTCTACTCTGCCAGAAACACTGCCTCTGCCCTCTTCTCTGACATGGGACACCTGTGACTGACATGAGACACCTCTGTTGACCTTTGAACTAAGTTAACAACATACCCAATATTGTCTAATCTAAATCCTGGCTGCAATAATAAACCTGGTTCAGGATGTCCTTTGTGAAATGGAAAGCAGGTGTTTCCCATCACTAAAGCGCTTTACAGAGAGCTTTGTTCTCATTTTAAATGTTTTAAGGGTTTCTCAGCCCTGTTTCAGGGTACAAACCCTGTGACAAGAGTGTTTCTGACCACCTGAATCACAATGACATTGTCAAATTTCCTAAGGATTAAAAGCACTCAGTTTGATATCCAACTTTTCAATGGTGGTTAAATAAGAAATAAAAGGAGGTTTTCTAGAACTGTGCCAACACTGGACTTGACAGGTGGACTGCTATCATGAGCATTGGTAGGTGATTCCTTTTGCTGTTGGGACTCAACTGATATGGGATTGCCTTCTTCTAGGATAAATTGGGATTGTTTCACTTCCCAAGGACAGGAGAATCTCTCAAAGTATTGTTGCTCATGTGCCAAGAGGCTCTCGTGAAGACCATTTAAAAAACAAAGGTCTGTGTCCAAATCAGACACAAACGAGCCCTGACTTCTCCCGCCATCATGGCCATTGGGCAGCAGTTCCCAGCTGACTGCCTTGGTCTTCTGAGCCAATGGCTGGTGCTGCACCTGGCAATGGGACTGGATCCTCCTGAAGCTGCTTCTGAAACTGCTTTGATGTCTCAGATCAAAGGTAGTAAGAAGGTCAGCCTATTCTCTGAACCCGAGATTAGGATAAATATGGCACTGGACCAGATGAACACTCTGTACAAGCAAGAGCGCCAATCTGCAGCATGCACTGTGTACCACAGGCGCTCACGCTATGGGATGATCAGATTTATGACCAAGATGATGCTGATATGGTGGTGGCTGGAGTTTCGGAATTTTGCATTAGTCCTTCATCTCTTGTGTAATTCTCCAGCCCAGGCACTGAGCATACTCAGATCATAATTGACTTGTCCATTTCCTCCAAAGATGGCTTTGTAACGAGATAACGTGTCACTGCACTAGTTATTGCTGGAAGAACGTGAATGTGCCGTTCAAGGAAAGGCCTGGATCAATGGAAGTTTGGGGCTATGGACTTTCAGTTGATGCTGGTCACGTAACTGCCCCCTGATCCTGAAGGGCAAGGTACCTTGACATGCCACCGTGCTACTGTGGAAGACAGTGTAGTACAATGTGAAGAGCTGTCCTAAACCACCATACACACTATGTCCATGCCCCTGGGAGCTGTTGCAGCAAGTAAGTCATTAAGCATCTCTTTGGGGACCATTCATACATACCCTTGCCTTTCCTTCAAGGCATTGGCCGGCAGCTTATAGGGGTGTTCATGGCTGCTTTTAGTGCACAAACATGTTTTTGAAAACTACTGCCAACTTTAAACCTGGATTGAACAGACTCAGGATTTGATATCAATTATGTTGCACTTTTAAGTATAAAGATATGTGCCTGTAATTGTAGCACTTGGAGGCTGGGGAAGAGGATCTCTTGTTCGAAGGTAACCTGTGTCACAGAATGAGTTCTGGGTCAGCCTAGGCTATACAGGGAGACAAACAACAAAAATCAATTATAGACACAGAAGTGTAAACTGAGGAACGATCTATTGGGCTCACCAATCACCTTGGTTTTGGGCGGTATTAATGTAACACTATATTGCTTGGATGTAAAGTAATTCAATTGTAACTATCTTGTTAATGTTTTTAAAAATGTTTTAAAAGTGTTTTAACATTTAAGACTAGAGATAAAGTCAAATTTATATAATCTACCTAAACTTAAAGTCCTGGGATACATACTGAGCAGTGAGTTCAAGACCCTATCTTTAACTTAAAAAAAAAAATGAATAAACAATCTGTATACTAAAATTTGACTACAAGACTGAATAATTTAAATGGCACCTTGGTTTATCCCCTGCCTCCGGGGAGAACAATTAATTTCTGGTAAACAGATGGCAATATCCAATTTCCTTTTCCTATCCAGCCACTGGGCTTTCCGTTGGGCCCGAGGGAATCCTGAACAGAAGCAGAATCCCCAGCCTCCCCTGTTACTGTGTGACTCAGACAGCTGTCACTCAGCCCCAGAGAAGGGCTCCTCCTTCTCTCACCTTCCCATTGCTGGAAGGGGACCTGGAGGGAGACATTGTGGGCTGTGGGGACGAACAGATCACACTCTGGGTAGCTCAATGAAAAACTATGGGCCTGATCCTCTCTTGTCCCAGCAGGGATTTCAGTGCAATAGAGAAATCAGCTCCACCCAGTTTATGACACTGTCATCTGAGCCAATACGACCAAATTTATGTGCTCACAACTGTCCTCTGATGTCCCACCACCTCCCTGTTCTTAAAACCGTCCACCTTCAGCCGGGCGATGGTGGCACTTGCCTTTAATCCCAGCACTCGGGAGGCAGAGCCAAGTGGATCTCTGTGAGTTCGAGGCCAGCCTGGTCTACAGAGTGAGTTCCAAGATAGCCAAGGCTTTTCTGCAAAGAAACCCTGTTTCGAAAAGGAAAAAAAAAAAAAAAAGAGTCCACCCAGGTCTTCTTGCTGCAATTCAGATAACATTTCTTCCCACCCATGGCTGAAAGAAGTTGTCCACTTCCTGCTAACAATGACTATCAAATAGAGAATATATCTTATACTAAAGTAATTATGTATCAAGTCCAAGATCTGGGCAGCCATATTGTTTCCAATTTTAAGAAATGAGTTACCAGACAATTAAGAGTTGTATAGTTTTTATTATTTTACTATTAAACTTTTTTTTAATCTTGAAATGGGTTAATCTTAAAGTAAAAACTAGTCATATATTTGTCTTTATACATTATGTACACTTCAGAAATAAATAGTGGTCTAGGCATTTTAAAAAAGCATCGGATATACAAACAAGGCTTCAAGTCAAACAGATAAACACACAACTCCCAGAGGCCTCAGTTCTCCACACTTCCATCACTAAACACAGGAGCTGGAAGCCACCAGGATCCTTGGCCAATAACAAGCTCCACTTTGGCAAGAAAGCAATTGCAGTAGCAAACTAGGGCTGGAGAGAGCACCCCGAGTTAAGGTTCGACTGTTACTGTTACGTCTTCGGGAGTTTGGCATTAAGCAGCGATACAAATTTGGTGGAGTACAGATACAAAGAATGTGCATTAAAAACCGAAATACAGAGTGAGTGACTGCTCTCTCACCCCAGCTGACAGCTCACCCATAAAAACTCAACCCCTTCCTCGGGTGTTCTGGTTGTTTATCAATGAAAGGGCTTGGAGTTTATGGATAGCTATGAAAAATAATTCACTGCTTATCACATCAGGAACAGACAGATGGGAAATAGTTACAGACTTCTTCACAGAGTTGCAGGAAGGCTTTCCTGAACTTTGCCTTCAGGAAACCTCACTGGGTCCTCAGCATGGCCCCCTCACCACCTTGATATATCTATGTCTAAGCAGGTGACTGAATTTCCCTAAGCCTTGATTTCAGACGACAGGAATAATAACAGCTGTCCTGCTCCTTGCACTCTGATTAGGTGACGCACGTGCAAGCTGTCTAGAGACTGCAGGACGGTGTCTCGGGTGTCACATTTATTGGTTCACATTAAGATCTAGAACAGGAGGCTTCTTTCCAGGAGCTTAACGCAGAGCCGGCACTGATATAAAAAGCAAGCTATTTCATAGAAGACACATCAAACCTTAACGCCAGCTCTGCCCGTGGCGGCTGGTTTCTGCACAGCAGGTATGAAGAACACACACACTACTGTCAAGCTCCCTAAACAGCAGAAACTCTGCTCCACCCCTGGGGCCACCATGCATGATTTTCTGCTTGCTGCTCTAATAGTGATCAAGCACGGCCCTTAGAGAAAATGACACATGAAAACCTCAGAGCCCCAGCCAGCTCTTTCAGCCTGTAGCTCTCCCCTCAGCCCTGTCTGTCTTTAAGCACACACATATTCATGGAGCCAGGGAACCAGAGGGAGAGATCCTGATCCCATTGGCTCCAAATGCAAAGGCTGAGTCATGCGTCTATTTCCCTGTGCTAAATAGTTGAAGTGCCCAATGAACGTTTGCTTTTAATCAAAGGTATGAACGATGCAAAAAAGAGAAATGCCAACAGTGTGGGCCTCAGAAGATGAGCTAGGAAGCATGATGGAATACCCAAGATAGAGCCAGGATCCATCAGTCTGGCATGGGAGAACAGTAGGACATTAGCATCAGCCTGATCTATTGTCCCTTCTCTGGGTAACAGGTCTGTCACTGTGGTATATGAGTCAGGTCTTGAGGGAAAGACTTGTCACTAAGGTTCAGTGAGGCCAAGCGTCTGCCAACCCTCCACACACAGCCACTTCAGAAACTGCGTTCCCTGCGGTTGGTCAGAGCCGGGGCTCACCTAGCAACAGCGAGAGTGGCCCAGCATGCACCAGGGCTCCGGACATTCCAGTGCTCACACAGCTTCCTGAGGGGTCAAGAGAAGTCTGGAGTTAGAATCATCAGGCTGGAACTTCGGCAGGGCACGGGCCTGTCTGGGAGAAGTCACAGCTGGCAGTGGAAACAAGGTGAAGCCCAGCGAGTGAATCCTCCCGGGGCTCCAGCGTCAAGGCTGAGGTCTTCCATCGAGTGAGTCTTCAGCGGTAACTTTCCTCCATGTGCGTGGACAGTGGGGTGTGGGTGGATTCGGGCTTCAGGACTTCCTGGGCCCTCAGGCCAGCTCCACAAAAGGACTGGAAGGAACCACGTGAATATGGCGTTAGCTCACTCATCAGCAAATGGACAAAGCTGTACCAAGGTATATCTATCGAGACGTGAACTAGGACTGAGTGTTCTGCACATGGACCAGCCATGTTACTGATTTGCCTCTAGGAACAATGGAAAGGTCCCCCGTGAGAAGCACCCGTGGGAGCCTGTCTGGGCTGGTAGGTACACTTGTCACACTCAATGCATCCATGTGCTTTGCCCGACACAAACACACAAGTGTGAGGAGGACTATCAAACTTCTTTGCCTTTATCTAGAAGTACACAAGATTCTCCTCTGGCAGGAAGGGGACACCTGAGTCAAGAGACCTGCATCCTGTTCTCAACTACAGGAGCTCTCTGAACTTCAGTCTCCTTATTGGTGAACAGGTTCATGCCAGAAGAGAGAAGCCTGATGGCACTGCATGGCGCTAAGATTGCCATGACTTCCTCGTGCCCCTTTATTACTTGGATTCCTATTGTTTTCTGTGCCTTAGAGGGGAAATAAATGGTTGACTTGTCCCCCCCCCCAAAAAAAAGTATGAGCCAAGTTAATTAAATTAGAGCATTCTAGAAGAGAAAAAGAAGTGCCTCATCCGTTACGTAATTCCTTCCAGGGTATGCAATCTATCAATGAAATTAATGTATACAGGAGCACTTTCAAAGAGGTAAATTTAAATACAAACAAAAAGAATTAAGATAATGATAGAGGAAGATCAAATGAGCCTGCACTTAAATGGGGGGGGGGCAGTCTTCAGACCTCAGAAGTCTGTGATTACTAAGCTTGGGGTCTGCTGATGTTCCTTAACAGAAGCCAGGTCAGCTGGGGGTGCAGTCAGGCCCACTGGGTGGGCATACGGTTAATCACAGGGGATCCCTGCAAACGGCTTGCTCGATAATTAGTACCTAAACAGAGGCGGGGTGCTTCATCTGAGCAGGTGCAACGTCTCTACTGCAATGAGCAGGCTTTAATGCAAAACGACCCATCGCCCATCACCCACTAGGGAATCCTGGGAGAGAGACTTCACTGTCCCACGCCTCAGTTTTCTCGGTGTCCACAGGGACAGTAACGCCTGCCTCCTGAGATTGTCGATAAAGTTAAATGATTCTGTAAGCACTGGGTGTAGGTGGGTGCATGCTGCACACCCAGCATTCCCAGCAGGACTATCAGCCAGTCCTCTGCTGAAGACAAGGCGCAGGAAGGGAGAGCAGCTAAAGAGACAGCCACCCTCGTCCTTAGAAGGTATTTTGGCTTAGATGGCATAAGACGGGCTCCACCGAGGATCCCATTGCCACACACCATGACCTGGGCCTTCCTCCACCTGAAACCATGTAGTTCCACACCTAGCAATGTGATACCACACAAGACAGCCAGCCTCGATGTCATCTCACTCGGCTCTACACACAAGCCATCCTGTACCTCTCAGTGGGGACCGTTAGGGGCACTAACCTTTGCTCATACCAACCTGGTTTCCAGGAAATCTAATAAAATCTAACCATCTTGCCTCCCACCCTACTGCCTACTGCAGCCCGACGGCAGAAGGAAGATGGGAAACGAGACTTCACCCCAGCCCTGCTCACTACGGAGGAAGCACCAACCTAAGATGAGGGGAAACGGACAGCGATGCTGGGGGCTATGAACACGCACAGTGAGCACCTCTAGGTGAGACAGAGCACAGGACAGAGCGACATGCACGTCCCCTAATATTTTCATGTAGGTGCTTGTCTCCCACCCTCCACCAGGTGGGCTTTGTTAATGAGGGACATCTGTCAGTGGCCATTTGCAAGTTACCTGGTTTCATTTTTCATTCTCCAGCCATCCCGACACTTGTGAAACCACAGCTCTTGGCCAGGAGAGATGCCAGTCTTCTTAGGGTCTTGGGCACAAAACGTCATTCTAAGAGAAAAAGAAACCACTGTTGTATCCAAAACTCTAGACAGTGCTTTCTGGATTCAACATAAATGGGAAAGGGAAAGAGAAACTTTCAGCATGTTATATCCACTCCAGAGCCTTCAGGACTGCCCATCCCTGATGCAGGACTGCCCATCCCTGATGCAGAACTGCCCATCCCTGATGCAGGACTGCCCATCCCTGATGCAGGACGGCAGCATGTATCTTGCTTTATGATGCAGTCTTATGCAGCCTTGATCACACATTTCCTGCTTTTCTTCTCTATCTTCCCAAAAGGCTGCCTGCCATTTGGGGCCATGACCTCTTGGAAGCTCCCATCCCTGCCAAAGCCCCCATGAACCTGACCACCCTGGACCTTAGGACAAAGGCGTATCTTTACGTGAATGTTGCTTCGGTAATTGTCGTTGCTTACAACATGGACTTTAAAATGAAGGTTTTGTTCTACTTTACAAAAGGCTATGCTGCTGGAAACTGGTTTGGGGGTTTTGAGATCAAGGGTCAGCCTCACCACCATGCTCAAGGTCCCCATAAGGCACTGCTATGAACTCTCCATTGACAAGAGTTCTCGGAACTCAGCTGCATGTCAAAATCAAAGGTTTGGGCTGGAGAGACAATACCACAGTTAACAGTACAAACCGCACATGCAGAGGCCCAGAACTCTGTTCTCAGCACCCAGGTCAAGTGGCTCACCACCACCTCTAAGTCCAGCTCCAGAGGACCAGATATCCTCTTCTGTGGGTACCTGCACTCAGGTATACCTACACACACACACACACACACACACACACACACACACATACACTTTAAATCTTAAAAAAAAAAGTTCAGTTCATGGACAACCAAAAGCATAGGAAGAATCAAAGGCCTGCTAATCGCCATTTCACAACAGTTTGTGGGAAGCAAAAGCTTGTGGCTGTACCACACAGCCTTGATGACATGATTGCCACACAGATGACCAACACTGTGGAGGACACCTCACCCCAATGCCGAGGCAGGGAAAAAAAACCATATTCTAGACCTTTCCTGGGGAGTTTAAGCGCCTTCGGACCTACATGTTTATAAACCTGCAGAAAGAGAGCTTACCTCACTCACAGTCAGAAAACACAAATTCACACAATGCCAGACGGCATGCCGCCACCTGAATGGCAGCAGTGTCCCACTGTGGGACAGGAAGCAAAAGAGGGAGAGCATGGTGCTAGGGCCGAGAAGGAAAACTAGTCCAACCACTCCGGAGAGTTAACCATCAACAGACCACAGCTAAAGTTAGCGGGTACATTTCACAGACATCTGGATGTTGAAAAGCAACTCACAAAGCAGCGTGCCCAGTCATGGGAAATCTAGACGCATCTAAAACAATCCTGCATACTGCTAATGGGTATAAACAAAGGTGCTAATGGGCATAGAAACATAAAGGAAGGAAGCACATTCCCATTAGGTAATTAATGCAAAGTTTTCGTTCTGTCTGGTTTGGAAGAGGGGAAGTTGTGGGCAGAGGAAGGACACAGAGCTGACTGCAAATACTTCTGTGATCCTTGGCTTTTGGAACCTTCTATCAGAACACAACTTGGGAAACCGCTTATAGTTGTTAAGTCTTGATGGTGAACACTTTCACGAGTGTTCACTACATCTGAAATGTTTTATAATGAGGATTGTGTGTCTGCTGTCACACCTCTCAGCTCAGGCTGCAGTTAGGAGAGCAGGGGAGTTAACACAGGTACAATTACGGAGATCACAGGCTAGATTCTAACAGCTCCTCGATTAAGAAAAAAAAAGCCCCCAAGTCACAGGTTCCTAGACTAGATAACTCTAGGGAAGCCTCCAAAGTGCCAGTTCACTCCCGCCGCTGCCAGCCTGGCCAAGGGCAGTAGACACAAACAAGCCACAGGAAGAATAATCATGGGGACAAAGGTCAGAGGGAAAGACAAAAAGGTTGCAAGCTGCTTCCTCCCGCTGATGGTGGTCACTGCAGAGGTCCAGGAAGGAAACACTCCGCTCATGAGGAAGGCCTCCAGAGCCTCACTGGCTTTGAGCCCTCCTTGGCAGAGTTAGGGCACAGTAACAAGAGTTGATCTATAAAGGTCTGGATCTCCTAGTTTGGGGTTCAAAGAAACGAAAGGCTGCCAGCTGGCACAGCATGGGGAGCTCTTGGCTGGTGGAAGCCACAACCCCAACTCAGCAGCATGATTCAGAGCCGCTGGAGGAGACAGTGCTCTGAGAAGTGGCCTTTGCAAGGGTAGTCTCGTGGAAGGCTTCACCT
Organism: Peromyscus leucopus; assembly: GCF_004664715.2. Taxonomy (NCBI): domain Eukaryota; kingdom Metazoa; phylum Chordata; class Mammalia; order Rodentia; family Cricetidae; genus Peromyscus; species Peromyscus leucopus. Next base: position 62,534,818 of record NC_051079.1, read on the forward strand.
GTGCGTCCAGATGCTCCAATTTTCCCCACACAGCACACGCAGAGAGCCCTGTCCAGTACTGAACTCCAGACAGTTCCTTCCCACCCCTCCCCTGAGGGCTGTGGTCAGGATGTAAGATGGACATACCACAGTTTCCAGAAGCCCATGTCTGCAAGTAACAGTCCTTGCAAAAAATAGTTGAAGTTTAGCTGGTGGCAGAGGACTCTGGATGTTACTCTTACAAAGGAAGAAATGCAGGACCTTGTGCCCGCCTCTCACAAAGACCAGAAGGAAAGGAACACTTACTTTCTCTGCGTTTCCCCAGACTTGACACGAATTCTTCGGATGTGCAGCTCCCTCGAGGGGTTGCTGGGTTGAGACAGGTAGCTGCGAAACTCATTCCACAGGTTGTACCAGGAATGAGATATCCTCTCCCAGGCAAGTCTGATCTTCAAGAGATCACCCAAGTCCTCCTCAGTGTAGACCAGGAAGGTGTTGGTGGCATTCAGCTTGATCTTCTCCACTCTGCAAGATGAGGGAGAAGCTCGTCTCACGCCCTCCCACCTCGGGAAACTGGCACAAATCCGCCCACCTCCTGCCCTCCATGTCCCCACTTCAAAGGCCCACCCAGGAAGCTGAGTTGTGCTCTACGCTGACAGATAACTTTGCCCAAAGCACCTAACTTCTTATCAAAACCATTCCTGAGCAGCTATCCCTTTGTGCCACTAATTCCTAAGACACAGTGCCAAGGAAGAGCCGAAAAGAGAAAACACAGATTCACCTTCCCGACACAAGCATGCTGGCCGATCCTCAGCCCGAAGGCGGCAGTCTCCCTTCCTCCCTCCCTTCTTCCTTCCCCTCTTCCTGCCTCCTCTCCCATCCCTGCCTGGCCCATCATGCTAGCAATTGCGGATGTTCAATCCTCGTCTCCCAGCAAGACCTTGAGCCCAGACAAATTTGACTCCAGTGGCCTTCTTCTTCTTCTTCTTCTTCTTTTCTTCTTCTTCTTCTTCTTCTTCTTCTTCTTCTTCTTCTTCTTCTTCTTCTTCTTCTTCTTCTCCTTCTCCTTCTCCTTCTCCTTCTCCTTCTCCTTCTCCTTCTCCTTCTCCTTCTCCTTCTCCTTCTTCTTCTTCCTCTTCCCTTTTTTATTCCTTATTATCTGTTTGTTGACAGGATCTCACTGCATTTCTCAGGCTGTCCCAGAACTCACAATTCTCCTGCCACAGCCTCCCCAAGTGCTGGGATCCAGGCTGCACCGCCCACACCTGACTCTGATGACAGCATCAATTGGCAGGATGCTTTGTGCCTGGTGGGAACTCAACAGATCTCTCCAGACCTCCATGCACCCCTCCCACAGATGATCACTACAGAAGTTCCAGGGATGACGTTCATCGAGTTCCCGAGTCCCTGAAGCCTCGGGTGTCAGGCGTTGCCTGAGATGAAACAGTGGTTTCTGCGCGGCTGATCCAGCAGTTTCGCACGCAGCTGATTCATCTTGGGAGCCTCCCTCCCTGAAGCCCTCTGAGTCAAGGACTTGAAGGAGAACACACAGCAGAAGAGAGGAAAGAGGAGATATAGATGCCAGCTAGAACCACCCAGCTCCTCCCCTGGGCAAGCCGACCTGACTCTCCCGTACTTCTTCCTCTCTCTCTCATTCTCAGACTAACTAGTTCTCCATCCTGAACCAGAGTTGCAAAGAATGTTCTCACTTACACTTCCAAAGGCAGATCCGGGGAGTCTGCGTTACTGCCGTACAGGGTAATGTAGAAGGTGGGCTGGATGTCTCCACTGTTCTTGTAGCTGAAGATGTGGACTTTCATCTGATAATGGTAAACTGTATGGACAACAGAACAAAGACCTTGTCATCTCAAAAGTCACATAGCATACTGGATTTTAGAAACAAATATCTTGTTGGTCCCATCTAACCTTAGCTGGGCTCTAGTCTTATTCTACCTGATAGCACAGGAAATCAATGAAGAAGTGCCCTGAACTTGAGGGGGTCAAATGTTTGGGGACTTAGGACTATTTATTTTCTACTGTGTGACACTAAATTAAGGTATAGACCTCTCTGGGTCTCAAGGTCTTTGTACATAAAATACTGTCTCACAAAATATCATAAACAGGTTATAGAAGTAAAAACTACTGCTTCCGTCTTCTGTGAACTTTGCTTCCTGATAATTATGGGGTAGTATTTGCATCACAAAAGGGGTCCTTACCCTGGATTTCTGAAGGAACCACTTTACTAGGGCATGCACAATGTGATCTGATTTTTAATAACTTGCTACATAGACCACAGCTCCTGGGCTGCTACATGACCTGTTCTGCAAGAAAGTATAAAGGAAGAAGAAGACCAAGGGGCACCCGGGAGCCTGAAGGTCAGTTACCTCTGAAAGGCATGCCAGCCCGGGTCTTCAAGTACATTTTGCTGTTCCTCTTCTTCCTCATCTTCTTAGCGTTGTAGCCAATGTTATTGCAACGGTTCTTGCGGCAGCTCAGACAGATCCCCTTTTTGAAGCGGTTAGGGTCTGTGCACTGGAAGGCAAAGCTCGGCTTGTCCTGATTCACCAGAGAGTCGACAAAGAGGTGTACGGCTCGCTCGTGCTCACATTTCGCCGCCTCTGTGATTGCTGGGGAAACAGGAAGACAGAGAACACACGGGGATGAACCGCTTCTGGATGATCCCACCACTCGGTCAGCAGTCGCTGTATACCCACCTCATCCGGGATAGGCTTATTGAGGCTGGTGGTGTGTGATTATTAACATAGGCTCAGCGGCATTCCAAGCTCTTATTAACATACAGAGGAATTTAAGACCACTCCAGCCATCTGTCTACTCTGTAAGGGAAGGCAATGCTAATATACTCAGAGAAATGGGGAGAAGAGAGTTCATACACTAAGAGTAAAATGGATGGCCAGGAGTGGTGGCACACACCTTTATTGCCAGCAGAGAGAGAAGGACCTCTGTGAGTTCGAGGCCAGCCTATTCTACATAGCAAACTCCAGTAGAGCAGAGACTATAGAGAGAGACCCTGCCTCAAAAAAAAATGAAAAGAGAAAAGAGTAAAATAGAGTGTGAAAGGGCAGATGTGTGGTAGAGTCACTAAGTCCTAACATTTATCTGGGTAGAAACACCAGAAATGAAAGTTGGGCATGGTGGCACATGTCTTTAATCCCAGCACTCAGGAGGCAATGGGAGGCAGAGCTCTGTAAGTTCAAGTCCAGCCTGGTTTACATATCAAGTTCCAGGCCAGCCGGAGCTACATAGTGAGATCCTGTCTCAAGAAAAAAAAAATTGGGCCAGGTGGCAGTGGCGCACCCCTTTAATCCCAGCACTTAGGAGGTAGAACCAGGTGGATCTCTGTGAGTTCGAGGCCAGCCTGGTCTACAGAGTGAGATCCAGGACAGGCACCAAAAACTACATAGGGAAACCTTGTCTTGGAAAAAAAAAAAATTAAACCGTAACGATTGTGACTTGAAAGCATGAGCAAGCAGGTGAATGTTAAGAGGCAAGTTGTATGACTCAGCATACAACTTCTGTGGGAAGAGATGGGAATGATGAGTTGAACTGTGTCGGCTGTACTCACAGCCCTGGCTGACTGAGACGATGGATAGAGTGAGTCAGACACAAGGCAGATCAAGTACACACTCACTTCCATATGCAATAGATCCCAAGACATCATTGAATCCACAGCCCGGCTGGAAGTCACCACCGTTGGGATAGATGTCAATGTGACCCACAGGCATCCGAATTCCAATGCTCAAGCCGAAGGAGGGAGTGTAGGTGTGCAGGACATCCACGAAGTCTGCATCGTCAGGAGACAGCCTCTTGTGTAAATCCGCCCCTTCAAACATGGGTCCTGCAGGATCCAGACCTGCAGCGAAGAAAGGCAAGGTAGATTTAGTCAGAAGCACCAAGGCATTGAGTCTTGACTTAAAGTCCAAGTATGGAGTATGCAGAATGAAGATGCTCTCTGAGCCCAGCAGCCAAATCCAGATACTGGAAATAAAAAATAAGGAATCCCTATGTGGTTGACCCAAGATGTCATCACTGAAATTAAGTCCTATAATCACAGAACCAGCATGTTTTTGTTTTTTTTCTAAAGCCCCTGTGCCTCAGCCAGCCCAGTATACTGACCACAAGATTTACCCTGCTGTCAGCCCTGGGGAACCACAGGAGTGAGAACTAAAGCAGTTCTAGAATAAACTGGGCTCCTGACCTAAGCCATGCATCCCAGTCATTGCCCCTAGGCACCTTCCGCAGCAGAACTCTATCTGCCCCAAACCGGATGGTTTGTATTTGGACTCACTCTTCCCCTGCCTTTAGTTATGAGTCAGGCCTGGGCCCCAGCCCAGGTACAGACGAGAAAGGCATCTCCGATCTCAACATGGTGTGAACCCAAACACCAGACTTCACCATGCCTTCTGTTTTGCAGCCACAGTAAGAAAGACTTTCTGCCTCCCCACCTTCCGTGTTGAACCTGAAAGCTACTCTACACGGGCCACTGGTTCTCCCACTCTGGACTGCTCAGATCATATGAAGGAGCGTGTTATAAACTTGGATTCGACCATGTAGCTCTAAAACACAGTGAAAGGACCCCCAAGACACTAGTCATCTTCATGCGGATGCATCAGGCAAGCAGGTGGGGAGGGAACTGGTCAAGTATACATAGCTGTGTGAGACTTAACACTGTCTTTTCACTCTGGACTTTACAAATATGAAAACATTGTTTTAAAGAAAGAAATAATGAACAGACCCTCAAAGCATAAGTATAGATTTCTGAGTCCCTGGCCCCCGGGGCTGGCACACACACAGAAATGTAGATTGGTTCCCCCAAGTGATGCTTGTGGACCAGACATTGACATTTTTTTCCTATTCTTCAGGATCATATATGAAGTGTAAACTCAGGCCTCAATTCATTTGTGTGAAAAATTAAGAGATTAAGAGTTTGTCTATGTTTATTATCGAGCTATCATTATACGAACAGGATTTATCCCAACCAGGAAGGCTCTTTGCTCTACCGACACACAAAAAGGATGTGGAAAGAGTTAAGAAATAAGATGTAGGGGCTGGAGACATGGCTCAGAGGTTAAGAACACTGGCTGCTCTCCCAGAGGACCTGGGTTCAATTCCCAGCACCCACATGGCAGCTCACAACTGCCTGCAACTCCAGTTCCAGGGGATCCAACACCCTCACACAGACATACATGCAGTTAAAACACCAATGCCCAGAAAAAATAAAAACAAATAAATTATTTTTAAAAAAAGAAAACAAATAAGATGTACACAGGATGGGCCCTATTTTGTCTAAGACAAATGTTGGGCATTGAGAATGTTTAGGTCCTCAAGACACATTTGGTGATTTGGGGAGAAATTTTTGTTTATGGCACTTGTGAGTAAGAGAACTAACAGCATCTACTGAGGACAGGCCAGAGATAGAGTTAAACATCCTAAAATGTGCCACATGGCCCTGACACACATACACATACACACCTCAAATCCCCACGGACCCACATAACGTCACTTCCCAGATGGAGAGACCCCAATCTAGAAATGCCAAGGCCTGGAGGCAACATGGGCAAGAACTATGTCGTTTTTGTTGTGTTTTGTTTATTTTGTTTTGAGTTGTTGAGACAAGGGCCTGGGGAGCTGGCAGAATGCTAATCGGTGCCACATGCAGCAGCCCTCATGTCTCAAAAGCAGGCCCTTCCCTCCAACCTCTCTGTGGAGCAGGGGCCTGGCCTCTGTCCAGTTGCATGTCCCACACTGTTCTAGAACTCACAATGTAAACCACGCTGGTCTCGAACTCTTAGAGATCTGCCTGTTTCTGCTGGGATTAGAGCAGACGTCACACTACCCGGCAAGTCTGTGTCTTAGAAGGAGGCAATGGGTAACAGAACCATGTTCCCCAGATGCAGCACCAAGAAACAGTGAGTTCGCAGGGATGCACGTGAGAAGGTAACTTCAGGACAAAGGCAGCTGCTTTACGTGTGGAGTGAATAAACCTGGGCTTATTACTCCTGGAAACGGGTGGAGGCTAAAACCAGAAAGTGACAGAAGTTTGAATGATTTTCTGGGTGACCATGGCAGAAAGGGATCCCAGGCTACTTAGGGCTCAACCCTAACCAGGACTAAAAGAAAGATGGTACCAGAGTGTGCCCTTCCAGAATAGCCCACAGTGACCTACTGGAGAGACTGCAAGAGCGAGCCATAGTGGGACATAGAGGCGTCCCCCTGCCTCTCACCATGTGCACCGAAGAGGAAAAGAGAGAAGAAGAAGAAGGGAACACTATGCTTTGCACCCAATACAAGAGAGGGGCTCTTGGCTGGGTACAAACAAAGGTCCCCACCAGACGGGCAGCTCCATGGAAACAGAGCTGCTCTGGAGGAATGCCGACAGCTGAGGAGGCCTCACAGGCCAGTGTGGGGCCTTCACCTACCCAGCTCCCTGCTCGGACTGTGTGACACACATCCCCGGCCCACAAGCTCAGGAGAAAAGTGACATAATCGACTTTTTATTATATAGTTTATCTGTACTGCTAGATAGCAGCTAAGGGCAGGCCCTGCAACCTAGTAACCTGGACTGAATCCCAGACCTGCTACTTAAGAGTGTGCAAGATATTTGGTTCGTTGTTTAATCATCCGGGCCTCCTTCCCCCAACTGTGAAAGCTGCAAGGTTACTGTGTGGCTTAGAGATAGCACGGAGGAAGCACCCTGCGCTTGAGGGTTGAATTAAATGGCATCTATCCTATAGCCTGCACAGAATGTACCTCACTCATACTTCTTAAAGGAATCCACCCACTTGCTCATTGCTCATAACTATAGGATTGGACATTAAATAGTACCTATCCTATAGCCTGCACAGAATGTAACTCACTCATACTTCTTAAAGGAATCCACCCGCTTGCTTATTGCTCATAACTATCTAGACACAAGTTCAGTAAGGAATGCATGACCTCTTCCCTACTGCACCACAGATTACCTTCCGAAGCTATCTGCGGCAAGCAAACCCCACACCCTCCCACCAAGCAAGACTGGGACTCAGATCTCTAATAGGCCCCAAGCTAAGGACCCCTGTGGCCTCTGCACCGTGGCATCACTCCCTGAGGACCACACCCAAGCTGTGGTCTCCAACCTCTTATCACTCAGGTTCTCATGAGAAGCCTCCCCACATAAAAAAGAGACAGCCTACCTCCATCAGACACCTACAACAGCGTGGGGTAAGCAACTGGCCAGACCTCTGCTCCACAGAGAGCTGAGAGGGAAGGGCCGGCTGTCAGGACATGAGGGCTACTGCCTGTGACGTTGATTAGCATTCTCCCAGCTCCTCAGCTGGCCACAGACAAGAGGCCCTCTCCTCAGCAGCTGCCACCTAAACAAGCAAAAAGAACTGGAAAGCTCTCTAGCTAGTCCTATCTCACTTCAGACTGGAAACAAGGAAAAGCAAAAATCTTTGGTTTGTCCTTGTTACCAGGGACATATTGGACCTTGACCCTGGTAGAGACCACATGAGTGCTGCAATCTGCACCCAGCTGTCCCGGCTCTGGAACACTAGAGAATGGCCACACGATCACCGCCTCCTTTGGACAATTCAAGGCCCAGCACTCTACAGTTCAGGAAGAAGGGCTCTCAAGCTATGCTGGATGGAATCATTGGCTCTAAAAGAGTTGGAATGCATGTGTCTGTGTGTGTACCTATTAGACTCTGTGTGTATACCTATTAATCTCTGTGTGTGTACACCTATTAGACTCTGTGTGTATACCTATTAATCTCTGTGTATTTACCTATTAACTCTGTGTGTGCACACCTATTAGACTCCTTTCCACCTGAGTCCTATGTACATGCCTCATATGTACATGCGGTGGAAGCAGACCTTACCGGTTATTCTGCCCACCGTCCCTTTCACAAAGTTGCCAGCGTATCCAGCCACGTGTGCTCCAAGGCTGTAGCCAATCAAGTGAACGTTCCCAAGAGAAAACTCTTCCTTCTCCTGCAACAAGTCATCAAAGAGCGTGAGTCAAAGAGTGCAGAGCTGAGGCCCCAGGGTCACCAACAATTCAACTTGTCCATCATAAGAGAAGAAGGGCCACAGGGGTCACAGACATGGACTCCTTGCGGCATCCCCAGTGTTAATGACATGCAACATGGATGGTCCACCAGGGAGGGCGTTCTCAAGGACTTGGTGGCACTTGAATGCCACGAGGGTTTGGAGGAAGACAGGACTGCAATAGGCATGCCTAAGCTTTCCTCTGCAAGCTCTCCTACATGGTTTCCTTTCTTTGGGGCAGTATCAGAGGACACAGATGAATCAATGTAGAGGTCAAAAGACACCATACCCTCAGCAGACCAAAGTGCCAGCCGTGACCGCAGTGACCTGCTCCCTGCCGGTCTTTGACCTCTACTGTACCCCCAGAAGCTTCTGACTCCTCACCTTAAGCTACCTGTGCTCCCACAGTTGGAACAGTGTCCCTTTCCAGAGTACTCAGCTGGGGTGCGGTGGGGTGCTGAGGTGGGGCTTTGACCCTTAGCTCAGTAAACACAGTCTACAGCACCCCAGAGCAAAGACGTACTGCTGGAAAATCTTGCCCAGGATTCTGCCAGGAGTCAGAAGATTCCCCAGTGAAAGGAAAGTCAGGCTGGAAATGCTCAACATCTAGGGTCACTTTGCCAGGAGACCCCTTGCCCTTCCTGCCTGTTAAGTCTACTCGGCTCGGGAAAATGGTTAACTTATAAAAAGTCTATCAAGACCTCAAGATCTGTCTTACACACACTGTTTTAAACAACGCAGTGGATGGTCTGTGTGAAGCAGCCTCCTTGCACGCCTTCCCACAGCCACCCTCCAAAGGCAAGAGCAGCGGTCTGTGGCTCCTTCAGATGGAAAACCGGCCCTGGCTCCTGGCCATTCTCAACTACCCTAAGGGCATCCGCTTCTAAGGTCGGCAACTAATCTCCCACAAGACAATTTTTTCTTTTTACAGCAAATAAAGTAACAGAAAAATCCAGAGAGCTATCAATCATTAAAAGGCTCTGGAACAGGCTTTGAAGTAGTTCATGCACTGCTTAAATTTAGCAGAAATTGTAATGCTAGAGATTTTGATCATCCCTGAAGTTCCCAGTAACAACATGTGCTCTGCATTTCCTAAGAAAATGCAAGCTTACCTCCAGAAATGAAATGGGGAGAGGAAGCCTACTGAAAGATGGCTCCCTCTCGTCTCCGCTTACCTGCAACCAGTCAAGCATCCCAGCCACTCCTTGCCCCACCATCCTGATGTTATTGACTGCATCTATGTACAGTTGGTGAGCCAGGGGCAGCCAGTCAACCACCACCACATTGGCGTCTCTCTCTCTCGTCTGCAGGGCTGACACAAGATTATGCAACCATTTTTCCAGCATACCACTCATCTGCGGAGAAAACGGGAAGGTTATTTTTCTTTGAATGCTCCTTCTGGACTTCTGAAATCCCATGACTCTCTCCTCATCTGACCAGTCCTTCACAGTGGCTGCTGAGGAAATGTAGACTCTCCTGTGTGCGAGTCAGCCAAAGGCAGAAAGGTTTGATGCTTTCTTTCCCTGTGGCTCTTCAAGTCTCCAGTGTCCCATCAAATTTTTCACAGCTCGTGTGCGATGCTACATTACCCTACTGTCTATTACACGGGTATTGGTGGCGATAATGGCGTGAAGTTAGTCTGAATCCCTGTCACAGTCAGGGAAGTGGCCTGGTCCATCCTTCAAGGAGTTAGAAAAGGTTGCCTTGGAGAATTAGCTCCTCCCTTAGAAACACACTGTCACTTAGGCAGACACCCAGGTAACAAATGACCCCTTCCCACAACCCATCCCTGCCATCCTCTTGACCCCAGCGTAAGAAAAATCCACCCCTGGAATCCCAAATTAGAACTCAGAACACATTTTCCCACAGAAACAATATTATACATGGTGACTAGAAGCGGTTGTAAACCTATCCACACGTACATTATCAAATAAATAGATTTCTGTGCTTAGCCTGGGAACCCAAACACTATTTACAACTTGCTTCTATGGGAAACCACCATTCCAAGTTCCAAACACATTACAAAAGAACTTTCTGGAATGCTCCCCATTTGTAAGCTTGCAAGCAGTTAGTATTTGCATTTTGACAGGAGGACCCTGGAGAAATTCAAATGTGCAATTCCGCTTGTGTCCTGGGGGATGAAGACAGACAGACAGGCCCTCAGTCATCCCTTCATTCACAATAGGAAGGTAGGTGCCTACCTTCCCAACTCCCAAGCCCGACCCCAGCTGTTGACGGTAGATCTAAAGACCCAGCAAGAATGTAACGGATATGAATTTCTCATCATTAAGAGGAAGAACGTCCCCTCCCAATTAGTCAGGCAGAAACCTGCTCACTTAATAGTGCCATTTTCCGACAGACTGTCGTTCTGTGAATGAACAAATCCCTTGCTGGCCAAGAGTTTCTGAAGCTGAGTGTTAAAGCCCTTTTTTGTTGAAGTTTGTCATGGGCCTTTCAATGGAAATTGCTCAGCTAGGGCACATAAAGAGCCCCAGTGCCTTTAAACGGGGCCATCTCTATGCAAACAGGAGGGCAGCATGCCAATAGAGCCCAGCCAGCCGGGCCAGCTGGCCCCTCCGATTCTCCCAGCCTGTTAGGTTGCTTCGGCTCAGCTCTGCTCTTCGAGCAGGATGGGCCCCCTCCAGGCAGTGGTTGGCCAATGTAATTAAGTATAATTAGAGCTCCTTCAGAGCTAAGGGAGTTGGGCTGCCGGCCTCAGGAGAACCACTTTCTGAAAGCCCACTGCGCGCCAGCACTAAATGCCACCCTGCTGAGTCGGGATTGCCCCTTCTGAGAAGCGCCCATTACATTCTTCACAGCTGTCTGAAATACAAGCAGCCCACAAGGAAAGCGGGGAGAGAGAGGGTTTGGAATCTGGAAGCACCACTATTCTTTTTAATTGACCAAAACAAAAGGAATCAAATCTTATAAAAAGCTGCAGAGCCCCCTCCTGGGCTCACCGTCCATCCATGAATGATGAAAAAGGTTTTGGCTGTCATGTTGAAGCCACAGTCTTCCAAGAGTTGGTTGTCACCAAGGGAGAGATGGCACCCTTCATGTTCTGGGTCCTTAGAAGTGCGGAGGTTAAAAGCCACAGGGGGTTTGGCAGTAGCTGGTACTCCAGTGGGTTTATGTTCATCTGGGGAGGAAAAACAGCATAAATACTCCTGGTGGCTGGGGAAGTGACGACTTCTAGTTCAATCTTGAGCAAATTCCTTGTCATTTGGGTTTTCGTTTTTTACAACTACTGAGTGTTTCCTCTTTGCCTTCTTTGGCAGCAGTTCTCAATCTGTGGGTCAGATCTTTACATTACGGTTCATAACAGTAGCAAAATTACAGTATGAAGTAGCAGTGAAAAGAACTGAAGTTACTGTGAATCCAATATCTCAACTATCCTCAGTGAGTATTAGTCATTTGAACTAGATTCTGTTGCTCAGAAATAAGTAGCTATCTTTCTTACTTTATTTTTCTCTGCCAAACTGATTTTCCCTTTCTTTCTTCCCTCCCTCAAATCCCTACCTTTGGAGTGTGGGTTCTCTTTTCCTGGAACACTTAAGACTAGTTAAGCCAAGAATTTAGAAATTTTCATGTTTAAAAAAATCTTTATGGCCAGGCACAATAGTGTATGCCTGTAATACCAGCACTCTTGAGGGAGAGCTGGATAGAGGAAAGATGATGTAAATTCTAGGCTAGCATGGGCTAGAGAGAGAGTTCCAGGTAAGTCTGAGTTCATGCTCTCTCTCTCTCTCTCTCTCTCTCTCTCTCTCTCTCTCTCTCTCTCTCTCTCTCTCTCTCTCTCATAGGCCTGGTGGCTCACACCTATACCTATAATCCCAGCTCTTGAGAGGCTGAAACAAGAGAGCAACTACCGAGTTGGAGACCAGCATGGGTGATGTAGTGAATTCCAGGCCAACCTGGGCTTTATAGCAAGGCTGGGGGATGGGCGGGCGGTGACAGAGAGTGACCGTGACATCAGAGGGAGAAGGCAAGCATTGTGGAACATACCACATATTACATGACAGTCCGGGGTACCCCTCCCCCGGGTCAAAGGCACTAAATATCTCTGCAGAGAAACATAGGGCATCTCACGTTCTACAGAAAAAAAAAAAAAAAAAATGCAGAGATTACAAATAGCTTTCTACCAGGGTTTGCCGCCAGAGGAGTTGAGAGCATGTAAGGTCAGGGTCCTCCCATACAGCCTCCCAGCAAACTTGGAAGTTTTGAGAGGTTTGGGATTTTGCAATTGGAGGTAAAAGGGTATTGACCCACTGTACAAGCCGCTTTCCCTGGCATTCCCATTTTGATCCAACGCTTACTTCAAAGACCTTAGACAGTCCCAGGGCTCTTTGCAACAGGCACCAGTTTGTTATTTGAATAGCTGAAGCCATGGGAAAATTCCTCACAACAGCAAAGCTGCCCCTTCCAGCTCCCTGTTGCACACAGTGCGACCTTTTCTTGCTCCTGGGACACAGCACTAACGGCACTACAGCCACGTGACCCCAGGTAGGCCCTGTCATTTAAGATAATCTCCACCTGATCCCCACTGTCTCTCCATCGATCATCCTAGTAAGCCTCTCTTGATAAGGGATTAGGGGGAAAGAGTGTACTCTCCTGTTACCCAGAAGTCACAGGGAGATACCCAATGAGCATCCGGGAGCTTTATTTACCCAAGAGTTTAGAACAGAAGGAAAAGCCAGTTCTGGTGGCACAAGGCTGTAATCCCAGCTACCATGAAGACTGAGGACAGGAAGACTGAAGATGAGTGCTGCGTCTGCCCGAGCTACAGAATGAACTGAAGGCAAATCTGAGTAACTTAGCTAGTCCTGGTTTCAAAGTTTCAAATACTAGTAAGTAATAATAGTTGTGAAGGGCTAGGGACGTCCCTCTATAGTAGAGTGCTTTGAGTACACACTTAAGGCCACAGATTTAATCTCCAGGTTTGAAAAGACACACGAGGAAGCTGGGAAGTAGCTCCGTCGGCTGAGTGCCTGCCTAGCATGCACACAACACGGAGTTTGATCCCCAGCACCCCGTAAACCAGCTGTGGTGACCCATGCTTATTCAAGGTCAACCTCAGCTGCAGAGTGAGTTTGAACCCAGTCAGGGCTACGTGAGATACTACCCCCCCCCAAAAAAAAAAAGGTGGAAAAGGGAGAATTGGACAGAGAAACCACAGCTATGGAGAGGGTGGTGATGAGATAGGACAAGCAGATACAGGGGGCTGGGGACATATGCCAGATGTAAGAGGATAAAATCCAGAAAAAGGTCCCCAAAGAAACATGTGATCAGAACACCGATTAGCTGTCATGAAATCAAATCCCCAACTGGCAGAAATTTGAGGTACAGACGTTACCAGTTCAGTTCTCCAACCTGGACAGCCGTTCTCACGGAGAGCAGATGGGGTGGGTTAGGAGAAAAGGCAGCTCTTAGCCTCCTAAGAGGGAGCCGAGGCTAAATTCACACATAGACAAGGAGGGCCACCCTGGCATCTGGCTTGCTCTGATCCCACGGCTTGGTTCCTACTGTTTCAGGACAGGGTCACTTTGGCTTCGGGGCCTTTGTGATTGTTTTTCACCCAGATGTCTTTGTGGTTCATTGTCTCAGCTCCTTGCTGAGGGGTCAAGTTCTAGAATAAGGTTCTCCCAGACCACAAATTAAAAGATACCGCCCTCGGCAGCGCTTCAAGACTCCCTCCTCAGCTTCACTTTCCTGCTTCATTCTGAGTACTATTTACATACTTTTATTAGTTCCCACTGCTGAGATTAGGTCCTGCAAGGCTAAGGATTGCCATCTAGTCTGTTCTTCGCTGTCTTTCCCCACTATCAAGAGTCCCTGGTACTAGAATGCAGCAATACTTTTCAAATGAATGGCACCACCGCCTAAATAACCAGAACCACAGAAACTTTAGCATTCTTCAGGAAAAGAACTAGAGATACCACATACCCCAAGTCATGCTTCTAGCTAACACTCAAGTTGGAAACAAACTAGGAGAAGGTGGGTTTTTCCCGTTCCTTCCCACTTAAGCTCCCACGTGCCCATAAACTAACACGGACTCGTAGCTTCTGGCGCGCTATTCTGCAGACTAAATGAAATGATAGGCCTCGGTTTAAGTACTCTCCACTGCTTAACCAGCCCATGCTGGCTCTGGATGACCCCACCCTCACTCACTCCACCAGGGCAGATTGCCTCCAGTGAAAGTGTCAGAACCAAAGAAGAGGAAAAGGGATGCTAGAAGGAAGGGGAAGAATGGAGGAATGGGCAAAGGAGGGAAGATTATTTGGGGAGAAAGTTACAAGCCAGATGTCCCCTACAAGCGCTTATCAATCTGAAGCCCGCCACGCCGCCGCCACCTTAACTTCCAAAACACCTAAGCGTTAATGAAGAGGGGGTGGAGGGGAAGGCACCGGAAGTTAGAGCTCTAAGAATTTTCTGTCCTCTCCAGCCTCCAAAGATAAGACAAGGTTTAAAACGTGGTATAATTTAAGCGAGGCTGGAAAGCAGCTAGCCCGGCTAGCCGGACAGCGCTGATTAATGGAAGTGGGAGGAAGCAAGAGAAAGGATTCTAGCCCACGCACCCTCCCTGCTGGCAGGCGGCCTCCAGGATGGCTTGCTAGCGGGTGCTCTCATCCGAAGCGCCCAGACAAGTGGCTTCCGACACCGAGGAGAACACAGCGCCGTGGGAAAGGATTTCGTTGAGACATGGAAGCACTGAAGAAGGGTCCGTAGGACTTGTGAGGGCGCAGCGCAGCAAAGAAGTGGGGAGAAGAGTAATAAAAAATAAATGCACATTACCTCGCAGCGACCCCTGGGGACGTAAGTTTTCGAGACTTCCCGCCGCGAAGCAACAATAGACGCTCCAGAAGGAGAGCAGGAGAGCCGGGTTTCGCATCCTTCCCTGCCACGCCCCCTCCTCTCAAACAGGTTTTTTTTGTTTTGTTTTGTTTTTCTTTTTAAGCCACTAAAACCTGCCGAGCCTGGAAGTGGGCAGCCTGGTCTCGGCTAGAAAGTGATGGGCTGGACAGCTGGAGGAGAACCTGGTAGGTTGGTAGCGCGGCGCGCGGCGAGGGGGGAAAGAAGCCGGTGGAAGGACACGCTGCCCAGCCCGACCGGTCCTCTCCCGGAGCCTCGGTGAAGCCGGGGCTCGCCGCTGTCACACCGCGAGCTCCAGGAGAGGTACTTTTTTAAAGTATTCGAGTCATCTGACCCATCGCCAGATGGTTATTTGCATAATTTATTCCCGTCTCGGAATGCTGATTGGTTATACCTCTGACGCCAAACCGAGAACTCCCCAAAGTTTGAATGAAAGTGCCACACACCCACCACGTGGACGCCCGCAGGGATGGACTAGTACACCGCTGGCCCGGTTCACCGGCTGCTGCTACTCTAGCCGCCCCTGCTTCCTCCCCTATTCCTGGACCCCCAGATCCTCCGCTCCCTCCCCCCCCCAGTATCCCACAAAGGAACATTTCCCCCCAAAACGATGCTTCCCCTGGAGAAGAGATCTCTGGAGACAAGAGGTCAATCCCCTTCAAGGTGGGAAGCCAGCCAGCGCTGGGATGGTCTCTCCGCACCCGGGCCGAGGGTCGGGATGGGGAAAAGCCACATGGTCGTTTGGTCCATCTTTCTGTCTCCTGCAGCTTTGCCCCAGATGCCAAGCAGGGTGATGGACAAAAGTTGGTCAGATCCAGGAGCTGGGGCCTGGGCCTGCTCTTTAGGGTTACACAAACCCCACTTTAAAGACCTCATTTCATTATTAGCTGCGACACTCCGGACAAGTCGCCCAACTTCTCTAAGGCGGTTTCCTCGCCCGAAAGTAAGGGGATAGCAATTCCTGGGGCTTGGGGATCGTGCCGAGGAAAGCGCTCAGTTCGGGTCGGCGCTCTCCTGTCACTGGAGAGTAGGGATGGAGCGCTACCAGCCACCCTTCCGGAAGGGAAAGTGAGCCCAGGGGAGATCTAAGACATGTGGCCCAACCTCTGCCACGCGCCCAACTTCCCAGTGAGTGGAATTAAACACCCCCTCCCTTTTCTCCATCCCTTTCTCCCTCTTTAATCTGGATCTCCTGGCTGTGAGCTGCACGCAGATGAAACTGTGGTCGGGAGTCCGCAGTTCCAGGGGACGTGAGTTCCTGAGTCCCGGGAGGTGGCAGAGCCGCTGCACCTCCCAGCCAGTGGAGACCCTGAGCGCAAAGCCGACTGGAACCCGCCGACTCAGGGCTGAGCGTCACCATCCAGCCTCCTTCAGCTAGGGAAAACGGCTCTGCTGACCGCACCTGGAACCCCAGCAGCAGCCCCCCGCCCCTTCTCCCCTAGATAAGCGCTCCAGCTGCAGGGGCCGGTGTGAGGAAATCGAGCCCTAGCGAGTAGGTCCTGTTCTGTGACTCTGGCTGCCAGACGAGCACACTTTCTCGCTCATGTGTGCTGTCACCAATGAACAAGAGGTAGATTGGCTTTATCTTTTGAGTATAAAACTCGGTGCAATCTAAGGGATGGTTAATGTCACCCTCCTGGCCCCTCCCACTGGCCCTTTTCCTTGGCAAACTGCAAGGGCATGCCAGGTACCACCTGCACTTAACAGGCGGAAACAGGCACCGGACTGGCTGAGTCTGTGAAGGACGCCTCAGTCTCTCTCTACTGCCCTAGGTTGGCCTTGGCATATTGTCCTCTAGATATGAGTCTTGGCAAGCTCTACTAGCTGAATTTTTTTTTTTTTTATGGCTAAAATCAGGGGCTAGCCTATGATAAGTAAATACTTTAAAAAAAAAAAAATCTCCCCTAGCTGAGGACAATCAAGCTAAGAGTGCATAAGTGCTGGAGTTCCCGAAGCCTTTTCCCAAGGCTCCGGTCCTCTTCCGTTTTGTTTTGTTTTGTTTTTTTTAATTGCCCTTGTCCCAATAACATTAACTGAACAATATGCAAGGTGTGTCTTGGGGACCTTTGTCACAAGTGAGACAACCTAGGATAAGTAAGTATTCCTGTTTATCCTGCCTGGTGAAACAAATAAACAAACAAACAAACAAAGGCTCAACAAAATCAACATCGGTTTTTTAACGGACGAGGAATTCAGGTTTCCTTGCTAGTTGGTTAGAGCGCCCTCCTGTGTCTGCATATTAAAACACAATGTGAGAAGTTTCAATGCACCATTACAATGCAGAGTATCAGTTGCTGTTCTTCATACATTCCAGGGGGGAGTTTTCAGCTGAAAGATGTTCGCTAGAAACTTCTGTTGGGCTGCAGCCAAGACTGCAAGGGCTACCAGAGTAAAGGACTCTACCCATTCACTAGGGGCAGCCAGCATCAGTGTTAGAGGAGGTAGATCCCCTCATGCTAAGAGCCCAGTCTCCAAAACAAGCATTTAACCCCAAAGCATCTAACCTCGCTTGCATGGGTCCACAACTCAACATCAATATAGCCTAACTGGAAGCTAATGAGGCTCATATCACTCCACCGAGCCAGAAAGGGGCAGCTCTACTTATCTGGTGCCCCTTTGGAGTGTCCGCGAGTGTACACAGCGGCTTGGATGTGCCACCTTCTCGAGTCCTTCTACTTGGGTGGATCTGCTCAGCAGATTCCAGCTGCTACTCGATGCCCCAGTAATGAGTTCTTTCACATAAATTATCCAGGGCTGTTTATATTACTCACAACTAAGAAAATGACTTACTCATCTGGTGTTTATGGAGCAGCTACTAAAAGAAAACACAGGACTGAGGGACTCAGAATGTTCCAGAGGCCATCCTTGCCTCCCAGAGCCACAGTGCAGATATATAGGTATTCCCAGAAACCTAGATTACAGCTGTATCAGTGAGCTCAGGCACAGACACAGTGCTTTTAAACAGCTGTTTATGTTTGCAGTTCTGGAAACTACAAGCCCGGGATCAGTGTAGAAGCACTGTCCAGTTCTAGTGAAAGTCCTTTAGAGCTTCTAGGTGACTGCCCTCACTGTGGTCTCACATGGCATAGAGAGAGCGTTAGTGTCACGTCTGACAACAGCCCCAGTCCCATGGTGGGTCCTACCCTCAAGACATCACCAAAACATAAGGACCTCCCAAAGGTCCCATCCCCTAAAGCCATCACACTGGAGCTTCAGCCCATGAATTTGGAGGGGACATGATTTAGTCCAAAGTATCATGTATATAATCTTACATTTACTTTCTAGCAGCCACACTATAAAGGTAAAAAAAGAAACATATGACATTCATTTCAGTCATGTATTTTATGCCAATACGCTCAAGATACTATTTCAAAATTGTTTCAAGGGCTGGAGAGATAGCTCAGTCAGCAAATGCCTGCCAAGCCAGTATGAGAACACAAGTTCAATCCCCAGCATCTACTTAAAAGTTAGATCCTGCGGTGAACCATTGTGATCCCAGTACTGGGGAGGCAGAGACAGGAGACTCTGGGACTCACTATCCAGTCAAATCGGCAAGCTCTAAGTTCAGTGAGAAACTCTTGTCTCACAATAGAAAGTGGAGAACAACAGAGAAAGAAACCAGATGTTGGCTTCTGATCACACACACACACACACACACACACACACACACACACACACACACAAATTATTTCAACATGGCGCCGATATAAAAATCATTAATGGAACCTTTAAAACTCTTGTTTCGAGATCCAGACTAGCCACACTTCAAGTGTTCGACATTTAATGGCTACCCCATTGGACAGCATAGCCCTGTGGTATCAAAACTCAATCTGATCTGAAAGACTTGCCATTTCCCTTTACAGATGATGGAATGGAGACCCAGCCGGATTAACTGGTTGAAAACGCAGAGAGGGATCTAAGCTTGGGAATCCCTGTGCTTGGAAAGCTGAGGCAGGAGCAGCCTTGGCCCGGGGCCAGCCTGGAATACACAGTGAAGTTCAAAGCAGCTTGCGTTCCGTGGGGCGACACCGTCTTGCAGAAGTGAAAAGGAAAAGAAAGGAAGGGTGATAGTGGGCCAGGACAACCAGACTTTGTAGAAAACCCAGAATAAAGCTGCACCGTTGGCTCGTAAAACGAAGAAAACTCACAAACATGACTCCATCTAATATTCAACACTTGGCGTTGTGCTAGATGCCACAGGAAACTCAAAAGAGGTGAAAATATACTCCACGGCTTCGAAGTTCAGAGAAGAGAAAAAACACATGGAAATGGGGCTGGTAGGAAAGCCTACAGATAAAGCTAAGACTCAGAGAGACCTTGATAGATGGGCTGTGTGCCCCAACCCCGGGCTCTGAGATCTCCCTGCATTATTTATTGCCTGCAGAATTAGGAATGCCAGTGCCAGAGCTAGGTCAAGAGAGTGGCATCTGAGTAATAAACAGCTTGACACTCCCTTCCACAAAGGAAAAGGCGAGAAGCTTCCAACTCCTGAAGTTTCCATCAGCAACAACACTTCGTATATGCGGGGTGAACTGGTTCAAGGTGCTCCAGTGCGTGGCCCCGGGTGTTTACATGGAATAAATGTGGAAAAACTGAGTCAGGCAAGCTGACTGGC
This sequence comes from Peromyscus leucopus, assembly GCF_004664715.2. Taxonomy (NCBI): domain Eukaryota; kingdom Metazoa; phylum Chordata; class Mammalia; order Rodentia; family Cricetidae; genus Peromyscus; species Peromyscus leucopus. The sequence continues at coordinate 62,554,327 of NC_051079.1, forward strand.
TTTTTTTTTTACTGCGGTATTTCTCGGGGGGGGGGGCCGTTAATACTCTTGTAGTCATCCTACAATTTTAGCTTTGAGATCAGGATTCTTAGTGTGGCCCACAATACAGTGGCCCACAACCCCTGTATGAAAGGTCTGGGGGTGGCATCATCTCATCTCGTATCACACCCCTCTTTTCTCTGCTCCTTGCCACTTGGCCTTCCCAGTTCCTCTGGGTCTGTCCAAGCCAGGGCTAGCACTCTGGTCCATGGAACTTACAAACTCAGGTTGTAACTATGCATCATTTGTTTGGCTCTTCGAGGGATGTCTGTCCCCCTCCTAGGAGAAGTTCCATGAAAGCAGCAGTGGCGTTTGGTTCTGCCGATTATCTCCACGGACCCCAACACAAAGCCTGACACACAAAAAGAGCTCATTTAATATGCGTTGGATGACTCTGCAAATGCAATATATTGTGAGTCTCTGAGACTGGGAGAGATCATTCGGCCCTTACTAAACTGTTCTGAGCGTTCGCCCCATGAAGGGTTTATGGAGGGCCTGGAGCTGTCCAGGAACACAGTTTGGAAAGCACGGAGTTAGGAGCTGATGGGAAATGAACCTAAATCCCAATCCTAGTCACTGTATGGTCCCAGAGGGCTATGCTGAGGCAGCTTGGGTAGGTAGGTCTGCTGTGATTTCTTTCTTGTCTGTGTCCCCTCTTTTACACATAATGACCCGAATTCTCTTAGTCAGGAGACATGGAAACCCCTGCGTGGTGACGCGTGCTTGTAATCCCAGTGTTTAGGGGGCTGAGGCAGCAGGATCAAGACTTCAGGCCTGCCGGGCTACCTAGAGACTTCAAGGCTAGCCTGAACTATATAAGGAGACCCTATTTCTTTCTTTCTTTCTTTTTTTTTTTTTTTTGTTATATATATTTTTTATTTTACAATACCATTCAGTTCTACATATCAGCCATGGGTTGCCCTATTCTCCCCCCTCCCACACCCTCCCCTTACCCCCAGCCCACCCTCCATTCCCACCTCCTCCAGGACAAGTCCTCCCCCGAGGACTGTGATCAACTTGGTAGACTCAGTCCAGGGAGGTCCAGTCCCTTCCTCCCAGACTGAGCCAAGTGTCCCTGCATAAGTTCCAGGTTTCAAACAGCCAACTCATGCAATGAGCACAGGACTTGGTCCCACTGCCTAGTTGCCTCCCAAACTGATCAAGCCAATCAACCGTCTCACCTATTCAGAGGGCCTGATCCAGCTGGGGCCCCTCAGCCTTTGGTTCATAGTTCATGTGTTTCCATTCATTTGGCTATTTTTTTTTAATAATTGAGTAAAACTGAAATTTATTATATGCCACAGTCGTCCTAGGGACCTCCATGCTATATATATAGCCTCTATGGTTCTATGGGTTGTGGTCTGATTGTTCTTTATTTTATATCTAGAATCCACCAATGAGTGAGTACATACCATAACTGTCTTTCTGGGTTTGGGTTACCTCACTCAGGATGATTTTTTCTAGTTCCATCCATTTGCCTGCAAATTTCATGCTTTCATTGTTTTTCTCTGCTGAGTAGTACTCCATTGTCTATATGTACCACATTTTTTTCATCCATTCTTCCGTTGATGGGCATCTAGGTTGTTTCCAGGTTCTGGCTATTACAAATAGTGCTGCTATGAACATAGCTGAGCATGTATCTTTATGGTATGAACCAGCATTCCTTGGGTATAAGCCCAAGAGTGGGATGGCTGGGTCTTGAGGTAGTTCGATTCCTAATTTTCTGAGAAACCGCCATACTGATTTCCACAGTGGTTGTACAAGTTTACATTCCCACCAACAGTGGAGGAGTGTTCCCTTTGCTCTACATCCTCTCCAACATTGGTTGTCATTGGTGTTTTTGATCGTAGCCATTCTAACAGGTGTAAGGTGGTATCTCAGAGTCGTTTTGATTTACATTTCTCTGATGATTAAGGATGTTGAGCATTTCTTTAAATGTCTTTCAGCCATTTGTAGTTCTTGTTTTGTGAATTCTCTGTTTAGCTCTTTAGCCCATTTTTTAATTGGACTGTTCAGTACTTTGATGTCTAGTTTCTTGAGTTCTTTATATATTGTGGAGATCAATCCTCTGTCAGATGTGGGGTTGGTGAAGATCTTTTCCCAATCTGTTGGCTGAGGAGACCCTATTTCTAACAAATCGAAACAAGCTGGGCAGTGGTGGCACACGCCTTTAATCCCAGCACTCGGGAGGCAGAGGCAGATGGATCTCTGTGAGTTCGAGGCCAGCCTGGGCTACAGAGTGAGATCCAGGACAGGCACCAAAACTACACAGAGAAACCCCATCTTGAAAAAAAAAATCCAAAACAAGACATCAAAAGCAATAAGTAATTCTCCTTGTAAAGATAATTTAGGGCTGGAGAGATGGCTCAGCCGTTAAAGGCTAGGCTCACAACCAAAAATATAAGATAATTTAATGAGACTTGGTTTGTGCAGTTTGTTCACAGTTTTGTTTTCCTTTGTTTTTTCCAAAAAGCACATAGACTCAGTTCTAACTAGGGTCTTGAGTAATTCAAAGGAATCGTTTTCTAGAAACCAATTCATGCTATCACATTTCTCTGAGGAAAAGACATGTACCATGGTCCTGTTACAGATCAACTCTGAGGACGACATGAGAAATAGGTTAAAAGCTCTACACACATTTAACCTCCCAAAAAACACAAGCCAGAGTAGTTTCTTGGTTTGGTTTGGTTTTGGTTTTGATTTTGGTTTTTCAAGACAGGATTTCTCTATATAGCCTTAGCTGTTCTTGACTGTCCTGGAACTTGCTCTGTAAGGCAGGCTGGCCTCTAACTCACAGAGATCCACTTGCCTCTGCCTCCTGAGTGCTGGGATTAAAGGTGGTGAATCACCACCACCCAGTCAGAGTGGTTATTTTAATCTAGAGAAGATTGACAGTCTTCTCTAAATAACCCCTACACAAACGTTAAATGAGCCCTGATGAGATCATCAGAGACCTTCAGGATCCCGAAGAACTTGCCATCACCAAGGCAAAGACTGTTGCCAGAGCTGTTCCTGTTGGAGGAAGTCCAGCTGAGTGAGGATACCATGCTAGACTGCCTGCCCACACTCTCCCTCGGCACTCTGCTTCCCAGGGAGTGGAGATGGGCAAAAGATGGGCAATGCACAGGGGATGGAGGCCAGAGGACAAGTGGGAGGACCACACAACCAAGCTAAGTTCATCGTTACAGGGCACAGGTACTTCCGAAACTGTAGGGGAAAAATAATTAAGTTTGGACCGAAATGCTCCATTTTCTCACAATAACTGGCCCCAGCAAGTTCAGAAGAGCTAAATGAATAGACCCTGTCTTAGTTAGGGTGACTACTGCTGGGATGAAATGCCATGACCAAAGCAACTTGGGGAGGAAAGGATTTGTTTGGCTTACACTTCCACAACACTGTTCATCACTGAAGGAAGTCAGGACAGGAACTCAAACAGCAGAAACCTGGGGGCAGGAGCTGATGCAGAGGCCACGGAGGGATGCTGCTTACTGGCTTGCTCCCCATGGCTTGCTCAGCCTGCTTTCTTATAGAACCCAGACCACCAGCCCAGGGACGACACCATCCACAATGGGCTGGGGCTCGACCCTCCCCCATCAATCGCTAATTAAAAAGATGCCCTACAGTCAGATCTTAGTGGAGGATCTCAGTTGAGGTTCCCTCCTCTCAGATGACCACAGGTTGTGTCAAACTGACATAAAACCATCCAGCACTGGCCAGGCGGTGGTGGCGCATGCCTTTAATCCCAGCACTTGGGAGGCAGAGCCAGGGGGATCTCTGTGAGTTCGAGGCCAGCCTGGTCTACAGAGCGAGATCCAGGACAGGCTCTAAAACTACACGGAGATAGCCGGGCGTTGGTGGCGCACGCCTTTAATCCCAGCACTCGGGAGGCAGAGCCAGGCGGATCTCTGTGAGTTCGAGGCCAGCCTGGGCTACCAAGTGAGTCCCAGGAAAGGCGCAAAGCTACACAGAGAAACCCTGTCTCAAAAAAAAAAAAACTACACGGAGAAACCCTGTCTCGAAAAACCAAAAAAAAAAAAAAAAAAAAAGTATATCCAGCACTGACCCATAACCACAAGAAAAGATGAAAAAGTAGCCAATTACCTACCCACCCACTAACCAATTAGCACCAAATACATATGGCTCCTTGGATAAATTTATTTACTTATTTTACATCCCAACTAATAAATTTCTTTATACTACCAAGCTCTTGGCTAATTTCAGTTTTTCATCCCCTCTGGCACTCCCCCTGACACAGCAGACCACAGCTGAGAAGAGCACCAGAGTCTTCCACTAAATTACACCCATGCCCACTGACGTCTACTGACTTTTCAGTCCCGCCTAGTGATGAAACAGTAGTTCCCTAGACCGTTCACCCCTCTTCTCCTTCTCCTAGGTCACTCTCAATTGCCTCTGCTCAAACTTCCAACACCTTGCCATCCCATTCTCAGCTGATAGATAGCCTCACATTCATTTGATTGAGAAAATAAAAGGCAGATCCGCAGATTACATTCCAGAGCTGTTCCTACGTCTTCGGCCTGCTTTCTTGTTCCTGAGGAAGAGCTGTCTCTACGTCTATCTAGGCCACACACACACACACACACACACACACACACACACCCCGCAGATTCCATTTCTTCTCACTACACAAGGACATGACTGGAACTGGTTTTTCCTCCCTGTTGGATCATTTCTGTCAACATACAAATTATAATCTCTCTGTTACAGATAATAAAAGATACTACAGGTTAGTAGAGAGGAGGCCGAGACGAGTTATACTTCAGAAGACTACGGAGTTGCGCCCGTGGTCAGGCCCAGAACGGAGAAAGCAAGATGCAAAATGAGCGTCAGTAGGGATCCTGGAGAGAGGGCTCAGCAATTAAGAACACTGGTTGTTCTTCCTTAGAGGTTCTGAGTCCAATTCCCAGCAACCACAGGGTGGCTCACAACCATCTGTAATGAGATCTGGCGCCCTCTTCTGACCTGCAGGCAGACATGCAATCAGAACGCTATATACATAATAAAATAAGTCTTTTTAAAAAAAAAAAAAAAGAGCCTCAGTAGGAGAGACAGAGGTCGAGGACAGAACAACAGCAGTTGTGAAAGGAAAGAACTCCACCCTTCAGCTCCAAAGAACAAAGGGAATTTCTCACCCTTACAAGTTCTTTTTATTTGGGGCGGGGGAGGGGGTCTCCACATCATGTGACCTAAGGCAGGCCTCACAAGGCAGGAAAGCACTAGATGAGAGTAGAGTAATAATTCAGGGTTGTCTTGGGCCCGGGGGTCAGAGCTGTGTGGCTTGCTCACAGCTGCAAAGGGGAGGGAGACCGCAAGGCCAGCAGGCTTTGCTTATCAACTCTGTCTGGGGAGAGACTGTTCTGAGTGGCATGGCTTCTAGGAGAGGGGGTGGGAGACTGTGGTCTAACACTCCCCATTTCGAGAAAAAGGATGCTTATTGACTCCAGTTCCCATGCTAGACTCGCTCACTCTATTTCTCGGCTGCCCTTTGAGATCTACCTAGGACTCTGGGTGTGGTGGCACACGCCTGTCGTCTAGAGGCTGAGACCGGAAGATTGTGAATTCCAAGCCGGCCTATGCTATCTATTGAAATCCTGACCAAAAAAAAAAGAACAAGAGTTACATATGTTACACATGCTCCCTCCATTGCAGCTCCTCTCCTTCCCATCACCCCTTGAGCTCCAGCCCAGCTTGCCTCCCACCACCTCAACACAACTGCTATCATCAGGTCACCAGGTCACCAACAGCCACCAGCAAGCAGCTCCACTGGGCATCAGTCACTCCCCTCTCCAGTACCTCTAAGTTCCCTTCCCTCACCTTGGTGCTCTCGGCTCCCACGCTCCCTGACTCCCCATTGGTGGGGTGCCCCAGAGACCAATTCTCCCAACTTCTTTTATGGTTACCTGAAATCACACCGTTGATGATCTGTCTGCTCCCACAGACATCTGGGAAGCTGTTGATCATGTCCTTCCCAGAGCACAGCTCCAGCCTGAACTCCCTCCCTGGACTCTGTATTATTTGTAGCTATTTCCTTGTAAGTGAAACATTTCCTCTCGAGGGAGGCGGAAGACTCAGGAAGTTCATGAAACTTAAGAGGGTTCAGAAAGTTACAGGATTCATAAGGTGCCTCCCAACGTTGTAAAATCAGCCCACAGTCGCAGGGGAGAGGAGGCTCTCCCACGCAGCCTTACCAGCTTAGTTACCCAAAAGACATCTGAAACACACTATGACCTAAAATTGAAACTCTGATTGTCTCCCCAGATCCACTCCTGCCTCAGTCTCCTCAAACTTAGTAAGTGGCAAACTAGTCCTTCCAATTGTTCTGACCAACAATTAGAATCGGGTTTTGACTGTTTTTCTTATCCCACATCTAATAAATCCCAGAAGCTCCATGTGATGGCTACTGCTAATTGTCCACTTAACCAAACCTGGAATCAGCTGGGAGGAGAGTCTCAAGAAGGGATTGTCTAAAGATGAAGTTGGCCCGTAAGCATGTCTAGGAAGATTGTCTTGATCATGATAATTGATATGGTGAGACTTGGCCCACTATGGGTGACACCATCCTTTTGGGTTTGGGTCCTGGAATGTATGAATGGAGAGATGAGATGAGCATTAAGCATGCATGCATTTATCCTCTCTCTGATCTTGACTGTGGGTGTGATTAGCTGCCTCGATTTCACCACAGTGATGGACAATGACATGGAACCGTGGGCTAAAATAAATCTTTTGTCACCTCAGTTCTTTACGTCAGGGTGCTCCATCATAGCAGCAGAAAAAAACTAGGACACTTCACCTCCAAGATTTGTCTAGAATCTTACCTCCTCTGAACAATTCTGCTGTCCCCACCGTGGTCCAATCACTAACACCTTTCACCTGGAATAAACCAGTCTCCAGTGAGTCCCTAACCCATTCAGGGTGAGGTGGCCTCTGGCTTCGCAAGGCCTCCCTTGCCTCTCAGACATCAGTTCTTACTATCCTCCCTCCTTCATGGTGGCCTTCATATCCTGGGCATGTTCCCACCCTGAACCACAGATCTCTGAGATGATACTAACAGGGCTCACTCTCTCATGTCTGTGCTAGGATGTCTGTCTTTCTGTGACTTCCTGGCCGCCAGATTTAAAGATGAAACCTCCTACCTTGCAATAACCTTGTTTTCCTCTCTTGCGTTGTACTCCTAATGCCTGCCACCCTCTGACGTGTCCTGCATCTTGACTAGGTGTTTGTTCGCAATCTGCTCTCCCCGCTAAGATGAAGAGGGTTTGTGTTTATTTTGATCATTGCTATATTCCTAATGCCAAGGCTTACTTATTAAATGAACACGCCACTCCTGAAGTCTCTAAATTTTTTGAAAGTCAGGCAGAAAGTAAAATCACCAAAATTCTTCTTACCAAGCCAGAATAATATGGATATCAAATCTGACAAAGAGTGAAAATCGAAAGAGAATAAGAAGAAAACTATAAACCAATTTCCTTTTAAATAAGTTACATAAAAACATTAGCAAATAAAGCTGAATAACATGTGAAAGGGGAAAAGGTCATGATCAAATGACTCCTAGATTCAGTCTAGAAAGGGAAGCAAGCCTAAATCAATACAAGGAAATCTATGAATGTGATTCATCACATTTATACATCAAAGGAAGACAAAAAAAAATTGCAGTAAGTCAAGGAAAAGAATCAGAAATAAGATAATTCAGTGGGGATCTAACTCAGGAGCACAGCACTTGCCTCACGTGTTTAACGACCTGCTTTGAATTCTAGTGCCCACACCCCTCCAAAATCAAGAGGGTTGCAAATGGTGATGCATGCCTATAATCTTATATAAACTGAGGCAAAGGGATGGCAAGTTCAAAGCCAATATGGAACTGGAGAGACAGCTCAGTGGTTAAGAACCTAGCCAGTATTCCAGAGGACCAAGGCTTCAATACCCAGCACCTATAGGGCAGCTCACCACCACCTGTTTACCACAGTTCCAGGGGGAATCTGTTGCCCTCTACTGGCCTCCACAGGCACTGCATGCATGTGGTTCATGGCTATACATACAAGCAAAAAATAAAAGCTTTTCTTTTTTATTTACTAATAAGAATGATTGCTAATCTCTGCAGTTGGGAGGCATAGAGGCAGACAGAGCTCTGTGAGATCGAAAGCAGCTTGATCTACATGGTGAGTTCCAGGACAGCCAGGGCTACATGCAGAGACCTATTCTGAAAACAAAAATCAACAAATGATTGTGCACTTAATATACAAAAGTCTACCACAGTCTCGCTAGCAACTCATTGGGAAAGATTGGACTAGAAATCCCAGCACTGGCCGGTCGGTGGTGGCGTACACCTTTAAAGCCCAACACTCGGGAGGCAGAGGCAGGCGGATCTGAGTCTGGTCAACAGCTAGGACTGTCCAGAGAAAACTGTTTCTAGAAAAGCCCTGTCTTTAAAGAGAAAGAGAGGAGGGAGGGAGGAAGGAAGGAAGGGAGGGAGGAAGGGAGGGAGGGAGGGAGGAAGGAGGGAGGGAGGGAGGGACAGAGAGAGACAGAGAAAGGAAGAAAGAAAAGAAAGGAAGGAAGGAAGGAAGGAAGGAAGGAAGGAAGGAAGGAAGGAAGGAAGGAAGGAAGGAAGGAGAAGGAAATCCCAGTGTGGCTTCTTGGGGGATTCCATCTCTACAAAGCTGATGTCTTGGATGGGAGAGCTCCTGAAGGCCATGGCACTTTTTGCTGAAGGGCACTCACTGTTCCAATATTTCATTGTGTCATATAAACTATGCTCTCACACAAAAGCGCTTGTTTAGATAAAGCGTCACTTTAACTAAATTTGCACACTATAAAACACAAAGTAAAAAAAAGATGATTACAAACGCTGTGGGTAAGCCAGTTAGTTGTCCAGGCGTGGCTGGCTGGGTTTCAAAGTTTCCATGACTGCTTCTTTATTATTTGTTTATGTGTCTTTTTTTATCTCGAGAGCCGGCAAATGGTAGAAAGCTCAAAAGCTTCGAGAAAAATAAAGGCTTTTCTATGAGCCCAAATTCAGTTCAAATAAGTTTTTTAAAGTGATTAAAAAAAGAAGAAGAAGAAGAAATTCCGGTCCATGGTTCAGGGCATAGCTGTGCGGCAGTGTTGAGCCTCTGGTTCTGAGCACTCACTGAACTGTTCGATCGGCTTTCCACCATTGGAGGGGCTGCTGAGGGATATACAGAGCTCACTGCATAAACAGAGAAGAGGAACCGTTTTTGCAACTTTGCTGTAAGGCAAAAATGAGGAGCCTGGATGGTGGAGCACACTAATCTTCTCTCTCTGGAGGCAGAAACCAGAGGACTGAAGTTCAAAGTCAGCCTTTCGCATAGACATCCTCTTAAAAACTAGAAGTACGCGGAGGAATGGGCGTGTACCTTGGTCGGTAGAACACTTGCCTAGAAAGTGTGAAGCCTGGGTTCAGTCCCAGGCACCACTACCAAAAGAAGAGAGGTTTCAATCAGGCTTGAAGCTCACCAAAAGCGACAGTGTGAAGTCGGCAGCGACCTGAGATGAGCAGTATGAGACCCTAAGACCAAGTGAGGTTTTTCCTCGGGAACCTGGCTTGTGCGTGTTATGAAAGCACCTGAGAGATTTTAGTCCATCTCTTGGGAAGAAACTCCATGGAAGGTGCTTTCCTGTCTTGGCTGTGTAGGGAAAACCCTATTCATCTAAGTCCTGTTACCTCCTCCTTGAAGAGAGATCAACCAGAATTCTGTGAATCCGTTATGAAGCAGGACAGAAGGACAGGGGAGGCTAACTGGGCACAGAAAGGGAAAAGCACCCCCCACCCTCGGATCTAATTTATGTGTGTGGCTGATTCAAAGTCAAAAAACTTTAGTGCAATTGATAAAGCCGTAACTGCCCACAGAAATAACGCTTGCTCCAAAAGAAATGAGGGCCGGGCATGGTGGTGCGTGCTTTTGATCTAGTTCAGAGACAGGAGGAGCTCTGTGGTCTGTGGTTTACACAGCGAGTCCCAGGCCGGCCGTGGCTGCATAGTGAGGCTCTGACTTATCAGAAAAAAAAGAAAAGAAATGAAAATAAAAAATAACAAACTACTTGCTTAGTCCTAAGAATGTTGGTGGCCTGGAGTTTTGCTGAGTTAGCACTCCTCTCTCACCCCTAAATCTAAACAGTGCCCCTCATGAAATCATCTCACAGGGCTGGAGAGATGGCCTTGTGGTTAAGCGCACCGGCTGCTCTTCCAGAAGGCCCGAGTTTGATTTCCAGCACCCACGTGGTGCTCACAAACATCTGTAACTCCAGATCCAGGGTACGTGATAGCCTCTTCTGGCTTCCCTAGGCACCAGGCAAGTGATGTATGGACATGCCTGCACGCAAAACACTCATACACATAGAATTTTAAAAATTTAAAAATCCTTTTAATTAAAAAAAAAACACCTTTTAATTTCATTTACAAAATGAAATTCTTTAGGATCAGAGAAGTAAGTAAAGCAGTTCATGTGCTCCTTTTACTCTATTTATTTATTTATTTATTTATTTATTTATTTATTTATTTATTTGCTGTTGGAGACAGCCTCTCTAAGTAATCCTGGCTGGCCCAGAACTCTCGATATAGACCAGGCTAGCATAGACTCCCCAGAGGTCTTCTTGTGTCTGCCTCCTGAGTGCTGAGATTAAAGGTGTGCAACCCCACACTTGGCTTTTCACTCAATTTTTAAACCTTACTTAATTTTTTTTAATTTACCTAATCTTTAAACCTTGGTATAAAAGTACATACAAATGTAACTTAGACAAAAAAAAATCATTATAATAATTATAAAGACATCTGAGGGGACTGGAGAGATGGTTCAGTGGTTAAGAGCACTGGTTGTTCTTCCAGAGAACCCAGGTTCGATTCTCAGCACCCACATGGCAGCTTGCACCTGTCTGTAACACCACCAATTCCAGAGCTTCTGACACCCTCACACAGACATGCATGCAGGCAAAACACCAATGAACATAAAATAAAAATAAATTATATTTTAAAAAGACATCTAAGTACAATGGCCCCTCCCCTTGAGATCCCTGCACCCATATCTTCAAAGTGCATGGTTGAAGGTGGAGGAGGCAGAGGAGGTGGAAATGGTGGTGGAGGTGGAGATGGAGGTGGAGGTCAGGGTGGAGGAGGCAGAAGTGTGGAGATAGTAGTGGAGATGGTGGAGGTGGTGTTGGTGGAGGTAGAGATGGTGGAGGTGGAGGTGAATGGAGGTGGTGGTGTCGGTGGAAGTAGACGTAGATGCATGTGGAAGAGATGGTAGTGGAGGTGGAGGTAGAGATGGGGGAGGTAAAGACTGACGGAAATAGTGGTGGAGGTGATGTTGGTGATGCTGGTGGTTGTTGTCATCTTCTGCTGCTGCTGCTAATTCTCTCCTTCCTCCCTTTCTTCCTCTTTAGAATGGGGTTTCATATAGCCTGTGTTAGCGTAGAACTCACCGTGTAAATGAAGCTGGATTCCATCTTGAACTTCTTTTCATCTTCTTGTCTCTACTTCCCAAGTGCTGGGATCCCAGGTTTGCACCACGTCTGGCTAGCACTGTTCTTTTTCAGAGCATGTCGCTTTCTCTCCCAACATCCATACTTAAAACCTACAGAATATCTGCGCCTTTATCTGTATCCAATAGGCTTGCTGATCTGGCTTCTCTGACACATTCAAAGATCTGCTTCACCAGAGTGGAGGTCCCTAACTTGAGAGAATCTCCAAGTGACAGTGCTATGCTGGTCTTCCTGCTCCACTGATAATCCTACATAGAGTGAAGTTATATGATAAATCAAGTCAGCCTTCTGACTCAGAGGTGGACTGTGAGTATCAGGTAGCATGACCTAAAGGCTCCCTGCAAGGCCGATGTGCTAACTTTTCCAGATGAAGAAAGCATTACTCCTAAAGGCTTAGAGCCAAGGCCCGGACTGGAGTTACTCTTGGCTTAGAAGGATAAAAACACTCACCTACACATATGTACATGCATATGCTTATGAACGGGATCTACCACAGGATTTCTGTAACAGCAAATTTAAATCACCCAGCAGCTGGCAGCTGGAAATCACAGTATTCCAGACATAAAAAGGGATGTACTGAATAATGTAAGGGGATACTAAGGAGCAGCTTCAAGACTGAGGAGGTGAGCCACGGAGGTGAGCCATGGAGGTAAACTCCTGTAATTGTCCCTGCATTTGAGCTGCAGAGGTTGGAAGACCGTAGCATCTTGAAGGCCCTCCTGGTTTACATAGTGTGTCCCAGGATGGCCAGCATTCATAACACAGATCTTATCTCTAAATACAAATAAATAAAGAAGATACATTTTCAATATGCAAATTTAGGTGAAAAAGCAAGCTACAAAGGAGTGTATATAAAGTATACATTTTTGTCCAGATAACAAAGAGGGGAGCTGGAGAGATGGATCAGGAGTTAGGAGCACCAATTGCTCTTCCACAGGACCCCCAGTTTGGCTCCCAGCACCCACATGGCAGCTAACAACCTCTGTAACTCCAACTTCCGGGCCTCTGTGGGCATTGCATACATGTACAGACAGACATGTATAATCACCTCTATACATAAAATAAAAAGTAAATAATCTTAAAGAAAAAAGAGAATACATGTATTACAAATTTATGGGATATTTTTCACAGACTTAGAGGGGACTACAAACATGGGCTAGTTCTAAGGAAAGGCATTTGGGTGACTAGGGAAAGAACGGAAAGTTATTTTTTTTATTTTAATGATTTCTTTATTTCCATGTGAATCGGTGTGCCTGCATGTATGTCTATGTGAAGAACCCCTGGAATTGGAGTTACAGATGCTTGTGAGCTGGGAACTGGACTTGGGTCCTCTGGAAGAACAACCATGCTCCCAACCTCTGAGCCATCTCTCCAACCCCCAATATTTATTATTATTATTATTATTATCATTATTATTATTATTATTATATAGGTTTTGGAAAGCTTTTGACTTTCAAACGATGAGAGTGTGTTCTCATTCAAAACTAGATGAAAGAAAAGTACAATCTAATAAATGTTGAGGGAGCTCTGGGTTTGGAGACCAGTGGTGGATGGTTCTCACAGCAGCACTTTGCACAGTGATAACGAGAGAATGTCCTAGGTGGGACTGAAGTCGGAGAACAGGAGGAGAGGAAGAATGAGGGCCAGCTTAGTGGAAAAGGCGTCACTGTCCTGACCTGGACCTCCCAGGCAGATGTCTCATCCAAGCCCAGTGCTGACAGATGCCTGTGGGAAGCCTAGAACTCCCAGCTCTGCCCTTGGGAATGAACCTGGCTGATCAGATTACTCAGCCTTTGACCTGATGAAGAGACCTTGTAATCAGCAATGAGATGCGAGGGAGAAGGTATCAGGCAAAGGGATTTAGACCATGAGTCAAAACCACCAGTGAGTCAAAGCAAGCTGTGTGGCTAAAAAGAAAAGAAAGAAGAGGGCTGGGCATGCGGGGCACTTGTAGCCAAGCAGGAGGCAAGGTACACCTGTTGGAGAATCAGATCATCAAAGAAAGCAGTGGTCACAACAATGGTGATTATTCAAGGTGATGGCCAAGATCCAGGACTTCTCTTGCTGAAGTTCCCACGCCTGACTTAAACCCAGGCCCTGTGAGGCCCGGCTTAGCAGAATTTCTCATGTGGTCCCTGGCTGTGTCTCTAAAACAACCCCGTCCCTTTAGCATGGCTTTCAGCAAGTCAGCCTTCTTGGGGATTACTTCCTTTAGCCAGGTGATTGATCCACCCAACTGGATGAAGTCATTCAAGACAGAGTTGTTTGAGATGGTGTCTCACTGTGTAGCCTTGCCTGTCCCGGAATGTAAACCAGCTGGACAGGAATTCATAGAGATTACCTCTGCCTCTACCTCTGCCTCTGCCTCTGCCTGAATCGAATGTGTGTGCCACCATGCTTTGTTCAACTGGATTAACTCTTAATGGAGGAGACAATGGTGTCCACCCAGAGGTGGACTCCATTCTTTTGACCTGAAGGAAATAATTCTCCCTTAACGGGCCTCCAATGCAACTGTAACACTAATATCAATCAGCCTGATCTCTCTAGCATGAGACCCAGTTCCCTGCTGATGAATCCAACAGCCTCCCTCCACTGGTCCAGGTACCTCGCCCTCATTTCGACCCTCCCCTCAAGAGCTGCCTCTTCCATGAAGCCCTCGCTGCAGATTACTTCCAATTTGAGACAGCACTCCTCTGTGTTCCTGCAGTCACCCTTCTTACCTCTGACACAACACTTATCATCCGGTCCTGCTATCAGCATCCATCAGTCCACCTCCCACGAGTGGGAGGTTGACTTATCTGTATCATCCCTGCTACCCATTGAATATCACCTACTGAAGCTGCTTTGGTAGGCATTGCATTTAGAGGGAGAGGGAGTGATTGCTTATTGTTTTACATGAATCACGGCAACTTCATTAAACAACGTCTACCTCCTCCTTGTGGCGTTCCCAGCAAGGTCAGCCTGCTGAGTCAAGTGTGATTCGTAATCAGTGAGCACTCCTGAGTTAAAGTGAGCCTTTGTCTCGGTGACCAGCAGTTGTCCCTTGGTAGACAGATAATGGTCAGGGAAGGCCAGGCTCGGTGCTACATACCTGTAATTGCAGCACTTTGGAAGTTGAGGCAGGAGGCTCCTAAGTTCCAGACCAGCCTAAGCTACATAGACCCTTTCTACAGAAGCAATCGAAAGGAGGGCCCTGGCAAGCTAGTTCAGCGGGTAAAGGTACTTGCTGCCAAGGTTGATGAGCTGCGTTCAAACCCCAGGACCCACACTGTAGAGGGAATAAACCCCAGTAAGTTATCCTTTGATGTCTACAGGTGTGCTGTGACATGCACCCCCACAGTAAATAAATGTAGTGAATTCAAATAAATTTTTAAAAAGAAAAAATACGAAGAAGGAAGAAGAGCAGAAAAGGAAGAGTGAAAAAGACAATGACTAGACTCCAAACACAGCCTTCCTTGTCCACATCATTTGGCAGCAACCAGCTTTCTCTCTGTGGCTGAGCCAACCATGCCAGCCACAGTTTGTAGCCAAATGGTAGGCTCATCCTCCGATCCAACGGAAACTTTATGGTGCCTCCCATAGAATTCCTTTCTTGGAAACCAAGACTTCCAAGCCAACAGAACCCAGAGTTGCAAGAATGGCCAAAATTCCGTGAACGACTTAAGTGTAGTAATTCATAGAACCTCTTCCACATCCACCCCTTGATTCTGAGATGTGTGTTCTGTCTTGGGAAGAACAGCATCATACTTTGATCACGGACGCAAAGCGCACACCACATCCTGTAAACCGGAACCTTGGCATTTCAGGATGCTGTTCTCAGTTGGCACCACAGCCGAGTCTTTATTTCCACCCACCAAGCCCAATGGGGCTCATGATAGAGACAGTGAGTGATGTGGATTTGTCACTTTTTCCCTCGGGCAGCAGCGATGTTATGCAGATTACGTTACAGGGCAGAAGGCATTCCCTGCGTCCTTGGGTAGTGGCAGCACTGTGTGTCCACATGGAAAAGGAAAACTCCACATTCGTGGTGGTACACACCTGTGATCCCAGCACTCAGGAAGCTGAGACAGTCGGATCACAAGGTCATCCTTGGCTATATAGTGAGACCCTGCCCCCCACCAAAAATAAGAAAGGGAAAGGGAAAGATGGAGGAAAGGAGGAAGGAAGGTAAGAAGAGTGGAAAGAAGGAAAGAAGGAAGGAAGGAAGAAGAGAGGGAGGAAGGGAAGGAAGGAAGGAAGGAAGGAAGGAAGGAAGGAAGGAAGGAAGGAAGGAAGGAAGGTCACATTAAGAATAGGAAGTCAGCCCACATTCAGAATACTATCTATTACTATGGAAACAAATGTGCTCCCTTCATAACGAAGGGATCCGATGTAATCATCCTCCACTGATAGTTTATCCCCTACTCCACACTAGAACTGCTAAGAGGAACTCTGCGCTAGTCTCTGCGATTGCCATGTTAGGTTCTCAATAAAGCAATGCCTACACTCATGTTGGTGAACAAAAGACTTCTGCGATGGTTTGAAAGAAAATGGCCCCCAAAGGGAATGGCACCATTCGGAGGTGTGGCCTTGATGGACTAGGTGTGGTCTTATTGAAGGAAGTGTGTCACTGTGGAGGTGGGCTTTGAGGTCTCCTATGCTCAAGATACCACCCAGTGTCTCAGACCACTTCCTGTTGCCTGCAGATGTAGAACTCTCAGCTACCTCTCCATGTCTGCCTGCATGCTGCCATATCCCACCATGATGATAATGGACTAAACCTCTGAACTGTAAGCCAGCTCCCATTAGATGGTTTCCTTTATAAAAGTTGTCATGGTCATGGTGTCTCTTCACAGCAATAGAAACCATAACTAAGACAACTTCCTAAACCCTCACGGAAGCCTGAGCACCCACTTGGAAGGGCTGGACCTCCCACTGTGAGGTCTGAGGAGCAGGAAGTCCCTCCTTCTCATTCTGAGCTCCAGGTAGCCCCTCTGCGGACACCCCACAGTGATGCCCTGAATGTCCTCTTGTCCCTCTGCTCCCAGCCGGTAACCACCCACTGTGGTTAGCATCGCCATTATTTCAATGGTCTGCTGCTTTTGGTTCTTTTGGCCGACTGGAATCGAGAAGTGGCAGGAAGAAGGAGACCACCTGTGGGATGCCTTCATTTCTCTTTCAGGCAGCTTCGTGGCTCCACCAAAGGGTCATCTGCTATTATCTTCTCTCACTTACCTCTGACCTAAGAATGTTCGGGGCTCCCTTCAGTTGCTGGTTTCTAGGTTATAGATAGCATCAGCTCCTGCATCCACTGCTGGGCACCTTGGCTCCTCCGTTGCCTGGTTAGCCAACTCCTCTCATTAAATTATCTCTACCTCTCACACATAAGCCTGGTTCATCCTGGACTGTTATACGTACATTTGTTGATGTTTGGTTTTTGAAGGCATTTCTGCCAAATCTGCACCCCACTCCTATGGTGACCTGGAAAAAAACCCTATTTCATACTACTTGTACTTCAAGTTTCTGCTGAAAATCATTTCCTTTCTGAGAGCTGGGGATGGATGTAGCTTAGCATTTGCCTGGTATGACAAGGCACTGGGTTCAGTTTCCAGCAATGGAAAATAATCTCTTCCTTTTGATGACTCACTGAAATAAGAGGTAGCTCCCATTGTGTAGTTAAGGGCTGGGCACATAGGCACACAGAAGCTATGCATATACTAAGTATGACTCCTCCCCAAAATGTGTCAATAACTCTCCTAATGCATGCTGAGGGAGCATGCATAAAGACAATGTACTCTTTACCGGCTCCAACCACGGAGCACTCAAAAACAACCAATCCCAATAAAGACCACCTCAGTCTCCATTCAGTCCCCACCCTTAGATCCATAAAAATGTACAGGACAAAGCTGTAGTAACCTTCCCTAGAGCCCTCCCACTCTCCGGGGTTTCTTCCTTATCAAATCTACATTCACTCTGCTCACTGTCTGTCCTCATTTCCTTCTGGGGGGTGAGAGAAGGAATACAGAGGCCAGTGGCTGATGATGGCTTTAATGGCCACTGGTTGTCTCGTACCCTAGCACCCCAATTAAGCTCAGCAAGAGCCAAGGAAGGCCCTGCTGCTTGCAGAGAACCTACGCCATTATCTCCCGCCTAGCTCGTCTCACCTCCTCCCTTCAGTCCACAGCACTGGTGGCCCCTGAGCCTCCCTAAACCTTTCAATCTGTCATCTGTTCGTCATACTTTTTCCTGTGCCTTTCTCTGGTCGGAGTTTGTGGATAGCAAGAGCTAAATTTGGAGGCAGAGGAAATGACTCATCAAGCAAAACCTCTTGTCACACAAGCCTGATGACCTGAGGTCAACCCTAAAACTCATGTTCACACCTGAAACAATGGCCTGTAACCCCAGCACTCCTGTGGAGAGAGAGATGGAAGGCAGGGCAGGAGAATCGGTGAAAAGCGTGGGGCCAGCTATCCTGGAGTATGCAGTGGAGAGAGAGAGACAGAGAGAGACAGAGAGAGACAGAGAGACAGAGAGAGAGAGAGAGAGAGAGAGAGAGAGAGAGAGAGAGAGAGAGAGAGAGAGACCCTGCTCCAGAAACAAGGTAGAAGGAGAGAACCAAGTTGCCCTCTGACCTTCACACTCACATACACTGTGGCACAAGTGCCAGGGGACACATACACACACAACTAATTTTGTTTAAAGAACTGAACTGCTCGCTGTGCCAGTGCACATCTTTCATCCCAGCACTCAGGAGGCAGAAACAGCTGGATCTCTGTGAGTTCCAGGCCAGCCAGAGCTACATAGTGATACCCTCTCCCAAAATTAATTAAGTGAATAAAAGAACTAAACTTGGGCTGGAGAGATGGCTTAGAGGTTAAGAGCACTAGCTGTTCTTCCAGAGTTCCTGAGTTCAATTCCCAGCAACCACATGGTGGCTCACAGCCATCTGTAATGAGATCTGGCACCCTCTTCTGTATACATAATAAATAAATCTTAAAAAATAAATAAAAAAAGAACTAAACTTTATGCGTGCATTTATGTGTGCATTTTCTTATACATTTGACACATGATAGATAATGAATGTTTGTAGAATGAATTGCAGAATACTGATCTTCTCTACTTAAAATAAAAACAAAGGGAGATTTAAGTGGAGCCTTGCGGTTTAATGGATAGAGTTTCACTTGGGGAAGATGGAAGTTCTGGGGATGGATGGTGGTGAGGGCCACACAATAATACGAGCCTGTTTAGTAGCACTGAACTGAACTCTTAACAGTGTGGAGGCCAGACATAACAGCTCACGACTGTAATCTCAACACTAAAGAGACTGAAGATCACTGGGAGCTGGAGACTGCGAGCTGGAGACTGCGAGCTGGAGACTAGGCTGGACTACATGATGAGCTCCGGGCTATTCTGGGCTACAGAGTGAGATCCTGTCTTAAAGATGGCTCACAGACAGGCAAAAGTGCCCACTGCTCAAGACTGAAGTCCTGAGTTCAATCCCTAGAATGCCCCCGGTGGAGAGAACCAACTCCCAAAAGTTGTTCCCTAATGTAGCCAAGATTGACCTTGAACTTCTGATCCTCCTGCCTCTACTGCTCAAGTGTTGAGGTTATGGGTGTGTTCCCTCATACCCAGTTTAGGTGTTGCTGGAGATCGAAGCCAAGATTTTATGCATACTAAGCAAGCAGTCTACTAACTGAGCTACATCCTAGACACATTTTTCTTTCTTCTTGAGATACTTCATACTGTAAAACCTAACAACTGTGTTAATGAAATAAGCATGAATACTGTGACAAACCATAGTCTCTCTGCCTCACCATCTACAGACCCATGTCCATTTCCTAAAGCATCAGACAGTAAGGGAAGTTGGTTTTTTTTTGTTTTTTTCTGGAGCTGAGGACCGAACCCAGGGCCTTGCACTTGCTAGGCAAGTGCTCTAACCACTGAGCTAAATCCCCAACCCCAGGAAGATTTTAATAAAGAAATTATTCTAACAGAATGATTTGGGCTGATACCACACACACATGGACACACACACCGCAACCAAACAGCTAGCTATAGAATGATAAATTTGAAAATACAAAGTGACTATAGGAAGAATGCCTTATAGAAATACTATATATATATGTATATATATATATATATATACAAAAAAAAAAAACAAGTAGGTCATTACTCAAAAGTAAAATGGCGCTGGACAGTGGTGGCACACACCTTTAATCCCAGCACTCAGGAGGCAGAGACAGGTGGATCTCTGTGAGTTCAAGGCCAGCCTGGTCTACAGAGCGAGATCCAGGAAAGGCACAAAGCTACACAGAGAAACCCTGTCTTGAAAAAAAAAAAAAAAAAAAAAAAACCACCAGAGTAGGGGGGAAAAAAAGAGAGTGGACACTGACACTGAGTGCTGATTTCTCTTAGAGGCAGGAGGCGAAAGCGCCCTGTGGTTGAGAGGCCAGGAGGAAACAAAAGAAGAGAGGGAGGAAGACACCTGCCCAAAAGTGTCTGCAGCACAGTCTTGAAACTCTGCCATGGCCCCCAGTGTGTGGAATTCTCAGCAGCTAGAGCCTCACTTCTTCCCTGCAGAATTCTTCCACAGTCCCCCCACCCCCACTCCATCAAGCCTCACTCAAAAGCTTGCAGAGCAGGAACCCCCTCATTGTCTTTGTGGCAGCCAGTTGTATTACAGGACCACTGTAGTTAAGAGAAGATCATGGTCTCGTAAGAGAAGTTATCAGATGTAAAGCTTGAAGAATAATAAACAATCGTGTAAAATGTGTAATATGTGTGTTGTGTGGTGTGTGTGGGGTGTGTGTGTGTGTGTGTGTGTGTGTGTGTGTTGGGAGTCATATGCCAAAATATTAACATTCTGAAGGTTTGAATTCTTTGTGTTTTTATTTGTTTTTACTTATTTATGTTTGTTCATTTGTTTGTTTATTGGTAGTCTTGAGGTCTCACCATGTAACTCTGACCTGAAACTTGCTGGGTGGACCAGGCTGGCCTCAACCTTGCTTCAACCCTCCTGCCTCTGCCTCTTCAAACGCTAAGATAACAGATGCTGGCCACCAGGTCAGACGTACTTTCCTCTTTTGTCTCTGTATTTTCTAAACTGAAGAGGCTTTGTTGTGGCAAATAGGGAGAAGATAGAATTACATGCTGCTGGAACAGCGGGGAGGGAGGGGCTTAGACGGCGGGGGAGGGAGGGGCTTAGACAGCGGGGAGGGAGGGGCTTAGACGGCGGTGAGGGAGGGGGCTGGGGGTGTAGCTCAGTGGCAGGGCATGCCTGCAGTACTGCAGAGCCCTGAGCTCAACTCCAGAAATGAGTAGAAAGATAGTTCTTTGTCGTAGTGGTAAAATAGTCCCTTTCATAACTTTTTGGGTTTTGTTGTCGTTGTTGTTTGTTTGTTTTGTTTTTTGGTTTTGTTTGTTTGTTTGTTTGTTTTGTGTCAGGGTTTCTCTCTCCAGGCTTGGCTAGCCTGGAACACACTACATAGACCAGGCTAACCTGGAGCTCACAGACATCTGCCTGCTTTGGCCTCTCCAATGCTGGCATTAAAGGTGTGCCTCAGCATGTCCAGCCCTCTTTCAGAATATCCTGTACGCCCTGGTCCTGGTCCTGTTGGATCTAGCTTCAAGAGAGTAGTGAGATCAGAAGATGCAGGACAGGAGATCCAGGACAAAGCACTCCTGCTTTTCCTGTGCTCAGCACTATGCCAGCTGTAACAAGGTGAAGCCTGTCCTCAGCCCTAATCAATGAGCAAAGAGATGAGTTTCTTCTTAGTAAAGGGGGCAGTTGGCTGTCACATTGTAACCAATGTTAACAGAGATACAATGAGTTCAGCCAAAGACAGTGAATAGAGCAATGTTCTAAGCTGAGCAATGCAGGAAAGAAAAATAACTGTAGCATCTGATATTTATGAAGCTCTTTTGAGGAAACCCTTCCCTGGGGACTAGAAATGTGCTATGGAGCCAGGCAGCGGTGGTGCATGCCTTTAATCCTAGCACTCGGGAGGCAGAGCCAGGCAGATCTCTGTGATTCGAGACCAGCCTGGTCTACAGAACAAGATCCAAGACAGGCACTAAAAACTACACAGAGAAACCCTAGCTCAAAAAAAAGGGGGGGGGGGCTGTGGAACAATCCTTCTGTACACTGTGTGAATATATGTTGCTATGATTGGTTTAATAAGCAAGCTGACTGGTCAATAGCTGAACAGGATAAAATTAGATAGGAAAGCCAAACTGAGGAAAGGGGAAGTCAGGGGAGTTGGCAGCAGATACAGAGGGAGCAGGAGATGAATGTGCTATGCTAATAAAGGTACCACCATGTGGCAGAGCATAAATAAGGAATATAGGTTAACTATTACTATTAACTATTAGTTAACTACTAATAAGCCTGAGCTATTGGCCGAGCATTTATAATTCATATAAACCTCTGTGTTTTATTTGGGATTGGGTGGTTGGGACAGGAAAAGTCCATTTACAGAAATGTTTTATTAATAGACTGCAAGGGCTCCTGGGTTTGTTCCTCAACATTCCCCATACCCAGAAAAACCCTCCCCAAGCACCATCTGACTTAACTCTGCGTTCCTACACTCGCCCCAACTAAGCACACAGCGCATCTGAAACATTGCACCAGACAGACTCTCAAGGAAGGAAGTCAAGAACATCAGGAGCAAAGGCAGATGCACTCTGCCCCTGCTCATTTTCAGTGAGCAGGCTCCAAGGCCTCATCGGTGCAAAGCAAGATTGGGCTGCTTACTGAATCCCTGTAGCCTCTTCAAGTCCTGTTACCTTGCCCTTTGTCACGGTGTCCAGGCACTTGGACACCAGAGCTTATTATTTCCAGGGCCTGTAGGTGGCCCCACCTTCACTACTTATCACAACCTCCCACAGGACCTGCCATGGAGCAATGAGGATGTCTGTTTGCAGGCGGACAGGATTTGTAGCCAACAAAACCCTCTGCTGGGCAAGAGGATTGTGAGGCCTGTCTGCCTGCAATTTATTTTCCATGGTCACTTTAACGGCAGCCAAGTGGCAGGAGACATTTGAATCTGAATGCTGCAGCCTCTGAAGTCCCATTAAGAAAGTAGATGGGCCCTCTTCAACAAAGAGCCAGCCTCCCTGAATCTGAACAGCCACGTTTGGGGCGGAATAAAGACACCCAGGCAGACACTGGCCAATTCATTGGAGCCTCAGGAAAGCAGAGGGAGATTAACTTCTTACAGGGGGATTAAGGCTGCAGGAGAGGCAGACAGTGCCCCACAGAAGGGCCAAATGAGAGCAGGAGTGACTGGGAACGGTAGGGAGGCCGCAGGTAAGACGGGAGAGAGTTCATCTCGGGATGCATTTGTGAGCTGAGTGTAAGCAATAAAAGGCTATTTCAGTGACGTGTTTTGGGTTTTTTGTTTTGCTTTGTTTTGTTTGAAACAGGATCTCACTGTGTAACTCTGGCTGGCCTGGGATTCCCTATGTAGATCAGGCTGGCCTCAAATTCACAGAGATCCACCTGTTTCTGCCTCCCAAGTTGTGGTAGTTTAAATGTAATTGGCCCCCATAATACCATAGGGAGTGGCACTATTAGGAGGCGTGGCTTTGTTGGAATGGTTATGGCCTTGTTGGAGGAAGTGTGTCACTGTGGGGTCGGGCTTTGAAGTTTCCTGTGCTCAGGATATCCCTCAGTGTCTCAGTCGGCTTACTGTTGCCTGCAAGATGTAGGACTCTCAGCCACTACTCCAGCACCACATCTGCCTGCACGCGGCCCTGCTCCCCATCACGATGATAATGGACTGAATCTCTAACACTCTAAGCCAGCCACCCCCAGTTAAATGTTTCCATTTATAAAAATTGCTGTGGTCATGCTGTCTCTTCACAGCAATAGAAACCCTAAGACAGAAGGGCTGGAGTTAAAAGTGTGTGTCACCACGCCCAGCTCAGCGACAAACACATAAGCACACTTGTCAAAGCAAGGTTTGCAATCGCATTATATTGGCACTAACTTCCAGCTGCCGCACTGGCAGGCAACCCCCACACCTACATACCAACCACAGGGCTCCCGAAAAGAACCTAGTAGGTCTATATGGGCTGAGAGGAAAATCCAAAGTTTCTTGTTAAGTAAAGATGATGGAAAGCTGGGCAGTAGTGGCTAGCCTGGTCTACAGAGTAAGTTTCAGGACAGCTAGGGCTACACAGAGAAACCCTGTCTCGAAAAAGCTGAAAATAAGTAAAAAAAAAAAAAATAAAACAAAACAAAACAAACATGTGCGGTGGGTGGAGAGAGAGAGATGCTCAGTGATGAGAAGACCCAGGTTTGGTTCCCAGGATCCACATGGTAGCTTACAACGACCTATAACTCCAATTCCCAGAGATATAATACCCTCTTCTGATAAATAGTTTATATCCACCAGAGAGAGAGAGAGGGAGAGAAGGAGAGAGAGAGAAAGAAAGAGAGAGAGAGAGAGAGAGAGATGATATACAGAGAGAATATAATATAATGTATATGTGAATATATTCCCTATTTATGTATATAAAATACATGTTGTATAATATACACACTATTCACACACATATTCTGTTAGCCCTGTTTCTCCGGAGAACCCTGTGGAATATTCGAGGGCTTGAAGATATTTCTGATCTAAGACTCGGACAAAAGAAGGAAGAAGGAGGCTTTTGCTCCCCCCTTCTGGGAGGCATGTGGGTCCTGAGAGCTGCTGACCTCAACACCAAAAGCTCTCTCTGGGGACTGAGCCAGAAAGAAAGTGGGTCAGAGCTCAGCTCGTGGCGAGAGCCCACCCCTCATTTTCCCGTGCACGCTTGAAAACTGCCTGCCAGTCATCTGGCAGGTACATTCTCCGGCCACCCACCCCGCTGCCCTGGCCCTTTCTTCTGGGCTTTCTTTTCTCTTCCCTCTCCTGTTACTCAAATCCCTGCTCTTCCATGTCTTCCTTGCTGTGGATATCGCTCTATATAAATAAAACACTGATGGCCAGTGACCAGGCAGGAAGTATAGGCGGGACAAGGAGAGAGGAGAATTGGGGAAACAGGAAGAAGGAGGGAGAGACACTGCAGCCACCGCCAGGACAAGCAGCATGTAAAGACGCCGGTAAGCCACCAGCCACGTGGCAAGGTATAGATTTATAGAAATGGGTTAATTTAAGATAAAAGAACAGTTAGCAAGAAGCCTACCACGGCCATACAGTTTATAAGTAATATAAGCGTCTGAGTGATTATTTTATAAGTGGATTGTGGGACTGCGGGGCTTGGGGAACCTGGAGAGAAGCCCTCCTTGTTCACTTCCTTGTGAACAAAGAAACACTAAAAATGAAGTTGTGTGGACAATACTCTCCTCACTGGGTGGAATCCTACTTATCTAGGCCCCCAATTACTGGTGTTAGCATCCAGGCCAGCCTTGCACTGAGCTAAAAACAGAGAGCGAGTTACTTTGTTTCAAAGACCCCAAACAAAAGTCCCCCCATTTTCCTGGCTTTCACTGTGAACCCCAGGTGGTTCAGCCGGACATGGTGGCACACACCTGATAAAAAACATTTTCACACCTGATAAAAAACATTTTCTATGTGGAGGGATGTGTTGCCTACATGTGTGTACTGCATGGTGCCCAGGGAGGCCAGAAGAGAAATCCGTTCCCTTGGACCTGGAGTTACAAACATCTGTGCGCTGCCACGCCAGTGCAGGAAACTCTGGAAGAGCAGCCAGTGCTCTTCGGAACCACGGAGCCATCTCTCCAGCCCCAATAAATAATATTTAAAAAAATAAATAAAGTAGAACAAGTCTCCTTTCATGAATCCCAGCTG
Source organism: Peromyscus leucopus (assembly GCF_004664715.2). Taxonomy (NCBI): domain Eukaryota; kingdom Metazoa; phylum Chordata; class Mammalia; order Rodentia; family Cricetidae; genus Peromyscus; species Peromyscus leucopus. The sequence goes on from NC_051079.1 coordinate 62,579,664, forward strand.
CAATGAAGTGGCCATTCCATAAAGATAAACTGAACCCAGTTATGATTAAGATGTTGCACCACTTACTGGAAGGGCTCAGGAGAGAGGAAAGAAGCAGGGATAAGGAAAATGGATCAAACAGAGCACACAAAGAGCACACAGGAGAGCACACAGCACGTACTTCCAGGAGGGGAGGCTAAAATCTTTTTAGACTACAGAAAAATGCCTGCCGTAAATCAAACAGTGAAGGGGAAGATGAATAGGAATCTCACTTACACAACTTAAATAAAACGTAGCTCTCTGAACAGATGAAGATAGGTCTCTTCTGTATCCCAGAATCTAATCAATATTTATACATATAATTCAGCTATCATTTGACTTAAAAGGGCTTATTGGGAAATGTTATCATATTTACTATTTTCTACAGAGAAAATATTTCCAGTTTCAAATAACCCTGGACTTTTGAATTATAACCTGTTTTTATGTTCAAGTTATCTGTGTGTTATTTCTCCTGCAGTTGTACATAAAATGTTTTTACATTTAAAAAAATGACAAATAGTATAGAATTGTATTACATGAAATATATAGAATATACAAATTCATAGAGACAGAAAGATTAGATGTTATCTCAAGATGGAGAAGAAAGGAATATAGAGCAATGATTTCCTAAGTGCAGAATCTCTGTTTTGTGTGATGGAAAAGCCCCACAAATGGGCAGCAGAATCAGGACATAATATCATGAATGTAATAAATCAATACAATTAATGTAATTTTTAAAAAAAGAGCACACAGCACATACAATAGGCTAGAGAAGGGATGCTGGACAAGAGCGGTTGCCGGGCTCTGGCATAGCTCAGAAGGCTGTGGCCTGGACTAGGGTGATAGACAGGTGCTGACCAGGGTTTCTGCTTTAAATGCTGTTGTGTCATGGAATCCCACAGGTTCAGTTTGTGTCGGCTGAAGAGATGTTACTCAGCATGCCAGTGCCAGAAGTGTGGGACACAGAGAAGCCTCTTCATCCTCTGAGAGACACAGAGAAGACTTTGTAGCAAAAAAGCTCAGAGACATAGGGAACACAACAGGCTGACTGAAACAAAGAAAATCCATGAGAGCAGGAGCCCCGCTCCTCCTTCCCCTGAGATGAACACTCTTCTTTTCTTCACATCCCAGCTCCACGAAAGGACTATAACCACACAAAGAATGAACCTATAACCACGCAAGGAATGAACCAAGCATGCTGAACCAGGATTCAAAGGGTCAGCTTTGACTTTTAGGCCCCTGGCCTCTGCCAGAACTCAATTCCAAGTGCAATCAGCAGAATGGACACGTTTCTGCCTCCTGTCTGACTTCATCTCAAACACTTAAAATTAATTGAAGTGATGCTGGCGAGCCAAATAAATAAATTGAGCCTTTGTCTTGTAAACAAAGTTATATCTGTTGCCCCAGAAATTGATTTGACACAATTTCAGCAACAGATAAAAGAATTACCAGCTAGACAAGGAGTTTGTTCTGAGGCAGTAACAGTGGGGTGAGGCGTCCACTTCGCTCATTGGTCTAAAGCTTCCAGATGAATGCAACTCAATTATCAGGTGAGCAGCTGGATACATTGTAAGCGAAAGGGTCACCCGCCCAGCCGAAGAGAGCAGAAGGAAAAGACTGTGACCTGCCAAAAGATACCACATGGTGGCCTCTGCTTTCCCTGCCTGATAAAATCATGTGCCTTGAGAGGGCATGATAAGATAAAAAGGTAGATTATTGAATCTACTTTTAAAAAGCAACTATTAGTTTTAAATATTTTATATTGGGTTGGGTTTTTGTATATTGTATAAAAATGTTGTATATTGATATGAATTTGAGATTGATTTTGTTAGAAAATGCTGTACATATATTTCTAATCTTGTTCAAGATATTGTACCTATACAGTTCATTTAACAATGTAATGTAATTTGCTAGTCCTTGAAAGTTATTATTACCAACTATTTAGGATAATAAAGAAAAGCAGGTTAGTAGTTAGTCATTACAATCGAACTTATAGTCATACTAGGTATGTTTTCAAGATCAAGCAGATATATTTTAGATAGACAGGTCATCTTCAAACACTTAAGATGTTTTAATAACAAATTTTTTTCTTTTTCTTTTTCTTTTTTTTTTTAATACTATGAGACATGTCTGCTCCTGGCAGCACCAATCTACTTCAAAGAAGATGATGGGCATTGCAAAAACTCCTTATGGAGTTTACTTTCACTGTGGCAAAAGTTAGTCACTGGGCAAGAAAATGCCCTTGCCTCAACTGCTGACAGTCTGCTGTCCAAATGGACAAGCAGGACACAAAAGAAAGGACTGCTGATCCTTGCCAAGACAAGATAAGAAATCTCTTTAGAAAATCCTGCTTCACAGATGGGTCTGTCAGATATGCTAAGCCTATAGGCCAAAGATGGGTGCCCCAATGTTTCAGAGAAACTTCGGGTAACTGTCTAGGCAGCTGGCTGTTTCTGTCATTCCTCACATTTTTTGGAAATCGCTTGTTTGCACTTCCTGTTTTACTAGGTAATATTATTTCCTTCTCGGGTCTCTGAGGGAGTTGAAGATTATATAGTTATAGTTTTCCGTGTTAACAATTTCAGAAGAGACTCACTAAAGAGGTATAAAGTGTGTTAAGTTTGAAAGACATCAAAAGATAGCTTTGGGTTGATAATGCAAAATTAGATAGAAGGTGAGTTAAACACAATCCTTTGGATTCACAAAAATAGGATAGATAATGGAATATTTTCTCTGAATTTGTTGAATGCAATGGACTAGACATTGTTGATGTATCTATTGCCTATATATATTGTATATAGTTATTGTACTTATTGTACATAATTTTTCTTATATTAATTATAACTTTTTTATTTCTAGACAAAAAAGGGGAAATATGGTGACATTTTATTTGTGCACCCCAATACAGCTTATCTGGAAATCAGACAACAGAGCCAGCCACTATATTAAACATAGAGGTTAGGCAGTGGTAGCATACTAGCATTCAGGAGGCAGAGATTCATCGAGATCTCTGTGAGTTCAAGGCCACACTGGGAACAAAGCCAGGCGTAGTGGCATGTGCCTTTAATCCCAGCACTAACCATAGAGGTCTGGAGATCTGTACAGACAGACAGGAAGTGATAGAGCTGGGCAGAAAAGGGAAGTAAGATGGCAGAACACAGAAAGGTTTATAGGCATGAGTATACAGGAAGTAGCTCTCTCTTGGCTGAGGATTTCCTAGCAGTAAGAACGAGGCTGGCTTCTTCCTGCTTCTCTGATCTCTCAGTTTCGACCCCAATATCTGACTCTGGGTTTTTTTGTTTTGTTTTGTTTTGTTTTGTTTTGTTTTGTTTTTTTCATTAATAGGACCGTTTAGCAATTACAAGGGCACTTGCACATGGAACCAACTGCTGCTGTCATGGAGATCTTTACCCCCAGTAGATGCTCAGTGGAGGAGGGACAACTCTGTGGGGCTTCTCTGGGGAGGCTATGGACCTTGAGAGAGTCTGTATTGGTTATTTGTCTTAACGGTGGCAATGCATCATGGAGACATTAGGACAGGAACTAGAGGCAGTTCCTCACTTTGCAGCCTCAGTTTGGAGCAGAGAGTCATGAGTGCCGCTCTGGGAACCCAGTCCATGAAATGGTGCTACCCACATTTAGGGTGAGTCTTCCTAACACAATTAAACTAATCTAGAAAATCATTCCCAGGCATGTCCAGAGGTTTGTTGCCATGTCCCATCAAGTTGACACAATCAAAATCAACCATCACACAGGGTGAAGTCCAAGCCCAAATTCACCTCAGTGGAACAAGACAGAGTGCCTGACGGGCCTTATTCAAATCCCTTCTGTGTGCTCCACTGATGTGCCTTTGGGGAGAGCCTATGGGGTGGCCTTCGTTTTCTCATTTGTGCAGAGGTGCCATGGCTGACCGACTTGGATGCCCCCTGGTACCCACTGACTCGTCGTACATGTTCTCTCATATGCTCTCCTCTTGTTGAGTACTGGGCATCTGAAGAGGAGAACATCAGAACGTTCCTCTCCCTCTTCCCAAACACCACTCCTTACTCGTTTCTGAAACCAGATGTTTGAAGGACCTGTCCGTGCACCAAGTAGTTCTCCAGCACATACCAATGGAGTGTCCTGTAAGCCCGTTCTAATGGCGCTAACCTGGGCTAGACTCTAAGCCCTACTTCCAGGTCTTTGCCCCACGAGACCAATCTGTCTCAGAATCAACTACAAGTACTTAGGCTGTCACCCATACGTCTGACCCCCAGCTATAAACCAGGGTTCCATGGGCCCCTCCTCAGATTTAGTTATTTACTATGACAGACCCCCAAACTCGGGAAACAATTTTTTGTTTATTATGTTGGGGGGTGGCTTTTGTGTGTGTGTGTTTGACAGGGTCTCACAAGGGAGGGAGAGGAGGGAGAGAGGGAGGGAGAGAGGGAGGGAGGGAGGGAGGGAGGGAGGGAGGGAGGGAGGGAGGGAGGGAGGGAAAACCTCCCTTGGAAACTAAAGGAAGAAAGCAAAATTTGTAACCTCCATACAAAAAGGCTTCAGTGACCAGGGAGGCCATAAGACATATCAGGCCCTTATTTTTATCTAAGCAATTGGCTATATTTGGGGAGAGATTCTTGCACAGAGAGCAACTGAGGAATAGTTCTTCTTCTGCATAATAAGAGATTTGGACCAGCCCTGATGCTGCCAGGCATTCTGAGAGGCAGGTTTCCCTGGGGTGGGAATAGAGGTTCATTACTATATCACCCCCTACAGGCAGTTCCCTAGGACTCTGGGGTTCTTCTCAGCCCCGGCTTCATCCACAATCTCACCAGTGCAAAGCGTCAAAGGCCACTTTCAAAGAAGCACACAGTTCATCAGAACAAAGTCACGTTTACATGTCTGGACAAACTTGCTCTAAGTTTCCTTTTCCACACAAAAGGCGGCGAAAGCATCCCTGACGCTAAGCTGGCGCCATCTAGTGGCCCGGTTGCTGCTCGGCCACGGGTAACAGGGACTTGGTCTTCCCATCAAACAATCCTAGAGTTTCTGGGTGAACGCTTTACAAAATCCAAGAAAAAACTTGCCAGAATTCCTGAATCCCTTTCCTGGATCCTTCCTCGTGGCAGACGGGTGTCATGGAAAGAGAGGCCGTGGAGCCAAGCCCGCTTCTCTTGAAGCTCAGAAGAATGCATCCTCGGCCACCTGTTGACCCGACGACCCGGTTAACAATGCTGTTGTAGGGCCTGTGGGGGAAGACACAGCAGCGTGCTCTCATCTCTTTCCCCTTTGCTGTGGGTCTGTCCTATCTTCTCTCTGTGTTCTAGAATTACTTGCCAGTTACCCAAAATACTCACAGGCACTACTTGACACAAAGCATTCATACTAGTGTAATAGGATTTTTCTTTTTGGGCTGCCAGCTCTCTCTCTCTCTCTCTCTCTCTCTCTCTCTCTCTCTCTCTCTCTCTCTCTCTCTCTCTCTCTCTCTTCCTCCCTCCCTCCCTCCCTCCCTCCCTCTCTCTCTCTCTCTCTCACACACACACACACACACACACACACACACACACACACACACACAAAACACAGAGACTTACTATTAATTATGAAAGCTCAGCCAATAGCTTAGCCGTGTTTCTAACTAGTTTGTTTGTTTGTTTGTTGTTTTGTTTTTTCGGTTTTTCGAGACAGGGTTTCTCCGTGTAGTTTTGGTGCCTGTCCTGGATCTTGCTCTGTAGACCAGGCTGGCCTCGAACTCACAGAGATCTGCCTGGCTCTGCCTCCCGTGTGCTGGGATTAAAGGCGTGCACCACTACTACCACCACCACCTCAACCCAACCCCCCGACTCTAACTAGTTCTTATAACTTAAATTAACCCATATCTTTCGACCTAAGTTCTTTTATGTGGCTTGATTACCTGCACTTTGTAAAGCCCATGCTGCTTGCTCTACACCCCTGGCATCTCCTCTCAACTCTGCCCTTCTTCCGCCCAGCATCCTCTGAGCCTGGAAACCCTGCCTCGCTATTGGCCATTCAGCTCTTTATTAAACCAGAGACTAGCCTCCAGTCCTTTGCTAGCTCTGCTGTTTATAAGATTCGGTAACTTTTCTTTGTAACAAGAAAATTGGAGTGTAGAGGAGGCTGTTTGGTGTAACAGGTACGAAAAGCATCCAGTACTTACAAAATACAGTCAGGAAGTCATTACATTTTTTTGTTTGTTTGTTTGTTTGTTTTGTTTTTTTGAGACAGGGTTTCTCTGTGTAGCTTTGCGCCTTTCCTGGAACTCACTTGGTAGCCCAGGCTGGCCTCGAACTCACAGAGATCCACCTGCCTCTGCCTCCCGAGTGCTGGGATTAAAGGTGTGCGCCACCACCGCCCGGCGGAAGTCATTGCATTTTGCAAGAGGAAAGAAGGAAGGCGTTGCTAGTCTTTCTCTGTTTTGCTAGCCAGCTCCCAAATAAACAACAGGGAGACTTCTTATTAATTATGAAAGCTTGTCCGATAGCTTAGGCTTCTTCTTAACTAGCTCTTATACCTTAAATTAACCCATGCTTTTATTAATCTACCTGGCTTTTACCTCTAGCCCACTTTGTGTGTCCAACTCGCTCCACATCTGTCTGACTTCACCCCTTCATCCCAGCATTCTCTCTACCCCAAAAATCCTGCCTAGCCACTGGCCGTTTAGCTTTTTGTTAAACCAATCACAGTGACATGTCTTCACACAGTGTAAAGGAGTATTCCACAACAGGAAGGAAATTGGGAATTCTAAGCCTTGGACAGAAGGGTGAAGGAGGGAGTGGGCAGATAGCCAGGCACAAATTCAACTAAGCCGTATTGACCTCAGCCTGAGAGTTATCTTGAAGGTTTTATTGTTTTATTTATTTTTATTTTTTTATTATTATTTACTTATTTTGTTTTTGAGACAGGGTTTCTCTGTATAGCCCTGACTGTCCTGGAACTCTCTTTGTAGACCAGGCTGGCCTCAAACTCACAGAGATTTTTCACCTGCCTCTGTCTCCCAAGTGCTGGGATTAAAGGCATGCACTACTACCACTACTGAGCTTTCTTTCTCTCTTTGAAACATTGTTTAATGATTTATTTATTATGTTTATTCTTGTGCGTTGGTGTTTTGCATATATGTCTGTGTGAAGGTGTCAGATCCCCTGGAACCGGAGTTACAGACAACTGGGAACTGCCATGTGGGTGCTGGAAATTGAACCCAGGTCCTCTGGAAGAGCAGCCAGAGATCTTAAGCCCTGAGCCATCTCCCCAGGCTCTGAGTCACCTCTCCAGCCCCCAGTCTTAAAGGTTTTCCAGGAGCACTTACAAAGGTGTATGTGGGATATGCTGACTCTTCAATAAATAGTGATATAATGGATTTAGTATGTTTAAAAGAATGGGATGGGGTGGGTGGGAACGTGACTCAGTAGGTAAAGCGCTTGCTGTATAAGAATGAGGACCTAGGCCGGGCGGTGGTGGCACACACCTTTAATCCCAGCACTCGGGAGGCAGAGGCAGGCAGATCTCTGTGAGTTCCAGGCCAGTCTAGGCTACCGAGTGAGTTCCAGGAAAGGTGCAAAGCTACACAGAGAAACTCTGTCTCGAAAAAAAAAAAAAAAAAAAAAATGAGGACCTGGGTTCAAATCCCCAGCATCCATGTGAAAACCCGAACATGGCAGTGTGTGTATAGCTTCAGCACTGGAAAGCAGACAGGTTGATCCTAGGGCCTTGGGGAGGTTTGAGTAAGAACGGCCCCCGGAGCTTCACGTATTTACGTGCTTGGTCTGCAGGGAGTGGCGCTACTTAGAAGGATTAGGAGGTGTGGCCTTGTTGGAGGAAGTGTGTCACTGGAGGTGGGCTCTGAGATTTCAGAAGCCCAAGCCAGGCCCCGTGGCTCTCTCTCTTCCTGCTGCCTGCAGATCTGGATATAGAACTCGCAGAGACCATGTCTGTCTGCATGCTGCCAGGCTCCCTGCCCTGAGGATAATGGACTAAATCTCCCAAACTGTAAACAAGCCCCAGTTAAATGCTTTATTTTATAAGAGTTGTCACGGTCATGGTGACTCTTCACAGCAACAGAACACTAAGACAGGCCTCACTGGACAACCAGTCTAGCCAAAACACAGGTTCAGTGAGAGACCTTGTATTGCCTTTAATCTCAGCAATCAGGAGCCCGAGGTGGGTGGATTTGCATGACTTGGAGGCCAGCCAAGGCTACACAGTAAGACTGTCTTTAAAAAGAAAGAGAAAAGAAAAGGAAAAAGACCTACTACTCAGGGAGGGTTTGTATGTCAACTTTTTTTTTTTTTTTTTTAGACAGGGTTTCTCTGTGTAGCTTTGCGCCTTTCCTGGATCTCACTCTGCAGACCAGACTGGCCTTGAACTCACAAAGATCTGCCTGCCTCTGCCTCCCGAGTGCTGGGAATAAAGACGTGCACCTGGCTTGTGTGTCAATTTAACACAAGCTATAGAGTCATCAGAGGAAAGAGCCTCAGCTGAGGAAATGCCTGCTTGAGATCCAGCTGCAAAGGCACTTTCTCATTTAGTGATCAATGTGGGAGGGCCCAACCATAGGTGGGTGGTACCATCCCTGAGCTGCTGGTCCAGGATTCTATGCAAAGGTAGGCTGAGCAAGTCAAGTGAGCAAGCCAGTAAGCAGCTCCCCTCTGTGGTCTCTGCATCGGTTCCTGCCTCCGGGATCCTGCCCTGTTTGAGTTCCTGTCCTGACTTCCTTCAATATGAACAGCAATGCTGAATCATAAGCCAAATAAACCCTTTCACCCCAACTTGCTCTTTGGTCATGGTGCTTTGTCGCAGCAACAGAAACCCTAAGACAGCGACAAATCTCAAAGAGATCAGATAATCACATAAAAAGATAGAGGGTGATAGAGGTGAAAGGACCAAGTAGATGCTGTAACAGGCTGACAGTCTTCTCTCAGAAATCAGGCCTCAATTTCAGTTTCTTGAGACTTGAGCAAGCAGGTTCTGGGAGGGCCACGAACAAAAGACATAGTCCTTGCAGTAGCTCCCTTTCTGCACGTACTCTGACTGCTCAAGGTTCAGTCGATTGTTTGCTGTCTGGGACCCCTCACCAATTTAGAGCTACATGCATGGGTCAATGTGAATGTGTGAGGCCAGTCAGCCTCCATGGCAATTCAAGAACAAAGCCTGGGACTTGTCCAGGCCTGCCCCAAAATGCTAACTGTAACCTCCAACTAACTCTAGCCAAATAAAATTGCTAACACAATTGCAACTTGCATAAACCCATCCTGAGTCTGTTCCTATGTAGTCTGTAGACCCCAAGCCCCCTTGCTTTAAAAACCCTGCCCCATTGCTACTCAGGGTCTCTCCTGCTCTGCTGCTGCATCAGATGGATGGAGAGTCCCGAGTTAACTCGTAACAATACAAAGACTCTGCTTTTGCAGCAGATTCGGTCTCTTGGTGGTCTTTGGGGGACTCTGGGTACAACAGAGGAAAACTCCAATAGCAGCTTCTGACCTCCATAGCTGCACATAGGCATGCTCACCTGCACATGCACTTGGACACACATGCATACATCTTGCACACACGAAAAGAGAAGAAAACAGATGGACCTCATATCAACAAGGAGAATGGAAGTGACCGCACACAGAGGTCATAGTTGCAGGAGTTGAACCGCCATCCCTGGCCAGGGCATGGTGGCTGAACAACACTCATTCAGAATCCCAACCGGAAGCAGGATTTAGCCCTGCTGGTTCTGTGAACAAATCCCAATGAAGCGATCCCTGGTAGAGACATTTGCAGAGTTGGGGGAGCTAAGGAGCAAGGATGACTGGTTACCTCCCTTTAGACAGAGGAAATGGGGCCACCAGAGCCCAGTGAGAACTCAGGTCATGGAAGAGAACCTGCCCACCAGAAGCTGTGATCACAGTGGGATGCAGACAGGGCCACAGACTCTCCTCAGGTCTGAGGTAGCCCTGGACATCAGGAGATTTGTACATAGGATTTTGTCTTGCACATATCTTTCCTTTTTTCTTAAGACTTTTCTTCTTTTCTTAGTATCACCATATATGACTCAGAAAGGACAGCATTGTGCATGTTGTTAATTCAACTGATACTTATTAGAAACATGCTGGGAATAATGAATTATTCTAGGCTCCAGGGAAAGAGAAAAGGGCTGTGTTCTCACAAAGTTTACAGTTTGGGGAAAGAGAGTACAAGTTTAACAATACAACAACTAACTGAGACATTTCAGTGAGACGCGCTGAGAGGACAGTATGGCAAGATGCCTTGGGGAAGAGCTGCTGGGGGTGTGTCATGGAGGGAGCAGAGGCCTCAGCTTCTGCAGAAGTTAGCCATGACCGTGGCAGCCACACAGGGCAAAGGCATCAAGAGAAACAGTGTGGAGTTCCTTGTTTCTCCGAAACAGCAAGGAGACCAGTCTCCTCCTCCATATAGGCAAGAGAATCTGCTCTGAGGAAATACACACCAAACTATTTAGACATGAAATCTCGAAGTTAATTTCAAGTGATTAAAAACTATGCTAAGATGTATATTTTGGGACATAGACACGTAGTAGGTCTATATACACCTACACATATCTATTTGGGGAGTTACTGGTTTCTTTCTCTTTTTTGTTCTGCTTTCGTTTGGTTTTTGAAAATTTTTATTTTACTTATGTGTATGTGTATGTTTCTATGTGAGTGTTTGGCACGTGTGTGGCCATGACCTCACATGCCGGAAGAGGGCATCGGATCCCCTGGAGCTGGAGTTACAGCTGATTGTGAACTACCTGATGTGAATGCTGGGAATCAAACTTGGCTCCTCTGGAGAAGCAGGAAGGGGTTTTAGCTCCTGAACTGTCTCTCTAGCTTGGTTTGGTTTTTGAGGCAGCATTTCACTGTAAGTCAGGCTGGTCTGAAACTCCCAACAATCTTCCTGCCTCTGCCCTCATGCCCCATGTATTACAGGCATGCCCACTATACAAACACACATTTGTATGTATACATATTACATATAGAAAATGATAGATGAAGTAAAATATTAATGTTTGCAGAAATTAGTAGTGTTATCTGAAACTTTTTCAAGTTTAAGGCAGAGACAGGCTGATCTCTGTGAGTTTGAGGCCAGCCTGTTCTACAGAGCAAGTTCCAAGACAGCCAGGATTGGCTATACAGAGAAACCTTGTCTTGAAAAACCAAAAAACAAAAAACACCCTGCCCAGGCTCAGGACTATCTGCTCTCACCACTGTATTGGACAGAGAGACCAAGCTCTGAGCTTGAAATAAAGGCTCTTTGCTTTTACATATGAGATTTGGTCTTCGTGATGGTCTTTTGGGGGTCCCTGTGATCTGGGCATAACAAGTAGTTGCAACCAAGACTATTGTGTTCTACAAGGCCTAAATTATTTGTAGTCTGCTCCTTAAAGAATGATCTACCAAAGCTTGGTATGGTGGCACACACTCTTAATCCCAGAAATCAGGGGACTGAGATGGATGGATCCCTATGAATTGGAGACCAGCCGAGGCTACACAGTGAGACTCTGTCTTAAAAAAAGAAAGAGAAACAGAGAAACAAAAAGAAAGAAACAACATACAATGACGTGTTTATCTAATTATTCTTTATCAATAAAAAAATCAGCCGGGCGGTGGTGGCACACGCCTTTAATCCCAGCACCTGGGAGGCAGAGGCAGGTGGATCTTTGTGAGTTCAAGGCCAGCCTGGTCTACAGAGTGAGTTCCAGGAAAGGCACAAAGTGACACAGAGAAACTCTGTCTGGAAAAACAAAACAAACAAGCAAAAAAAAATCGGGAGTCAGATGTTAGGGTAAGAATCTGAATGACCAGAGAAATGGAGACGCCACCAGTGACCTCCTATCTCTTCTGTTCCTCCATCCAAAAGGTCTGAGATCTTCTCTCAGCTCTGCCTTACTATTTCTTGTCTCCTATCTGTCCTTGGTCCTCCAAAACCTCTATGGTTAATTTTGATCAGTTAGTGGCTAGCTCTGCCCTCTGACTCAAACCAAACTTTATTGTTAGAATTTGTTCAAAATATCACACAATACTAGGGAATCAGGTAGGTACCACCACCTTCAGGCTTCAATACTCACATCTCTAATGGTGGGTCACCTATATACTGTCTTCCAGAATGATCATTCGAGGAAGACACCCTAATTAATAATGCACTCAAGACAAAATTACTCACCAGAAATCCACCAAATTAAAAGGTAAGTGATAGCACGAAAAAGCAAGACACATCCAGAAAGCCAAGAATGATAGTGCACACCTATAATCCCAGCATTTGGAAGGCGTCTACCACAAGACCAGGAACTTGAGGCCCTCCTGAGCTACCGAGCAAGATCTCAACCTGAACAACAACCACAAAAATATGGGGGGTGTGGAGGTTGTAGTTCAGTGGTATTGCACTTGCCTAGCATGTGAAGTGTGGGAGACAATCATTATACGTCCAGTAAAGGAAGTCTCAGGCATTTGAGAATAAGAGTTCAGGACCCAGAAAAGCAATACTCCCTCGACGGAGAAATTAGTGCTGGAGGCCTCACCCTGGCCAGCAGTCTGGAGCTGGAGGCCCTGCGACTTAGAGCGGAGTCTGATCCCTTACTGCCTTAATCACTTTTCCCATTGACAAAAACAACTTTAAGGGAAGGAAGAGCTGCTTTTGGTTCACAGTGTGAGGGTTACAGTCCATCGTGACCGGGAAGGCGTGGCAAGCGTGGCTCTAGCTGGGCCGTGGGAGCAGGAGGCAGCTGGCCTCACTGTGTCTGCAGTAAGACATCAGAGAGAAATGCTAGAGGTCAGCTTGCTTTTCCTTTTTTTTTTAACAGTAGTTCAGCCCGAGACCACGATGGGATGGTGCTGCCTGCGCTCAGAATGCCTGCTGCCCCCCGCCCCAGTTAAACCTCTCCTGAAACAAGCCCCAGACATACCTGGTGTATTTCCTAGGTAAGTCTGAACCTAGACAAGCTGACAGTGTGGATTAGCCATCAGACCTACTTACCCCCTTGATGGTCTTGTCTGAATGCGAACCAGCACACTTGGGGACTCTGTTTGAGGACCATGTACCATTGCAAACATCTATGACCCGTGAGCATGCCACAGACCGTCGTTACCACATCTTTGCTCGTGAAGTTAAAGCCAAAGGATTATTATATTTAGAATGACGCCTCAGTAGCCAAGCACAGTATTACAGCTGAGGACTTTAGATTGCGTGTCTCTGCTCTGCCATATTAGCCAGCCTGGGGTTGGGTTTTGCCCATGGTTTCACACACAAAGCTGCTTCCATTGGCTCATAGTCTACTACAGCTCCTCCAAAGGAAGCCCGTATTGACCTATATGAGAGAATAGACCAACAGCTTGAAGGGCCCATGGGAGCTTCTTATCCTGATTAACTACCCATGATGATTTGCGACAACTATTCCCAAGTCTAGGCAGTAGTGAGAGTCTGGGGGAGAGAAACTTCTCTTTCATTGAAACTGTGCATAGATGACCAAAGAGAAATATATAGAGTAGAGAGAATCGGTGTGTTAAAGGCCTTTTCCTCCCAACAAGGAAGGGAGGGATCTGTGTGAGGCTGAGTGAAGGTACAGAGGACTGTTGGAGAACAATGTACGGACAGCCACCTGCTGTGATTCACAAGCATCCCATGGGGGAATCTCTCACACACAAAACAGGCACATACAGGGAAAACCCATGATGCCATCTACTAACAAGATAAAAATAGAAAATGTACTTTTACACTTCGTTTTGTTTTGGATAGAATCTCACAACATAGCCTCAGCTGGCCTTGAACTCACAAAGCTCCACTTACCTCTGCTTTCCCAGTGCTAGGGTTAAAAGGCATGTGTCACCCACCATACCTGGATAAGAAAATGTATTTTTTTTTTTGCGGGGGGGGGGGGTGGTGGTTCAAGACAGGGTTTCTCTGTGTAGTTTTGGTGCCTGTCCTGGATCTCACTCTGTACACCAGGCTGGCCTCGAACTCACGGAGATCTGCCTGGCTCTGCCTCCCAAGTGCTGGGATTAAAGGGGTGTGCCACCACTGCCCCGGCTCAGATTTGTTTTTATCACTCCTATTTCTCCTCTTGGTTCAGCATATTGTACCACTCAGTATCAATCAGGAAGTCTGGGGACCATCTTTCTTTTTCTTTTTTTATTTATTTATTTATTTATTTATTTTTTGTTTTTGTTTTTCTAGACAGGGTTTATCTGTGTAGCTTTGCGCCTTTCCTGGAACTCTCTGTGTAGACCAGGCTGGCCCCGAACTCACAGATATCCGCCTGGCTCTGCCTCCTGAGTGCTGGGATCAAAGGCGTGAGCCACCGCCACCTGGCCTCTTTTTATTTTATTAAAAAAAAAGAATTGTTCTAGATTTATTTTTTTGTGTGTGTGTATATGAGTGTTTTGCCCACAAGTGTGTGTGTGCACCAGGGGTGTGCCTGGTGCCTGCGGAGGTCAGAAGAAGGCATCTAATTCCCTGGAACTGGAGTTAGACATGTGAGCTACCTTATGGATGCTGGGAACTGAACTCTGGTCCTATGGAAGAGCAACAAATGCTATTAAGTGCTGAGCCATCTCTGGCCCTGGTCTCCATTCTACAGCTTCTACCTAGCAAATGCTGGGATTACAGGTATGAGCATCATGGCATACCCAATTAGGACTTTGATGTATTTACTTTTTCTTCTTTCTTTTTCTTTCTTCTTTCTTCCTTCCTTTCTTTCTCTTTCTTCCTTTCTTCCTTTCTTCCTTTTTCTTTCTTTCTTTCTTTCTTCCTTCCTTTCTTCCTTCCTTCCTTCCTTTCTTTCTTTCTTTCTTCCTTCCTTCCTTCCTTCCTTCCTTCCTTTCTTTCTTTCTTTCTTTCTTTCTTTCTTTCTTTCTTTCTTTCTTTCTTTCTTTTCTCTCTCTGTCTTTCTTTCTTTTTAAAGACAGGATCTCTCTATGTAGCCTTGGCTGGCCTCAAACTTGGTGAGGCACACTGCCTCTACCTACCAAGTGCTGGAACTAAAGGCTGGCATAGCCTGGCTTGGGCCTTTCTAACTGTCCATTTATAAACCACTTTCATTATAAACCACTTTCTTTTTTTTTGATTTTGTTGACAAAATCAAATCTAACTGTTGTACTCAGAGTCCCCCAAAGACCAGCCAGAGACCAAATCCGATTCAGAAGCAAGGAGTCTTTTCTCAGGAGAGACCCCAAGGAGCAAGGCGGCAGGGTATTTATGGGGAGTAAAGCAAGGGGGGTTGGGGGTCTACAGACTACATAAGAACAGACTCCATCCGGGGGTGCTGTCCTTGGTTAGCTTGCAGCTGCAAGAAAACTATTATCTCTTTCAGGGGTTGCTGTGGTTACTACATTTTTTTCCTTATCATGAGCCTGCTAGCTGTAACTTTTCATTGGCTTCTTCTACTAGATGGGCGCATCTGGCAGGTTTTCCTGTAACTAGAGCTGGGCTCAAGGGCACACCGTGCTGTGCCATCCTGCTGGGTCTTTTCCACAGCTTGTCATGGCTGCAGAATAGCCAAGGCAGGGGTCCGGGATCCTCACTAACAACGAAGACGGCTCAATTTCCCGTTCATTTCTAGTAATCTGTGTCTTATGCTTCAGGGCTGTTTGTATTCACTGATACTTAAAAGCCATACATTTTATTTTTAGAATTAAAAAAAAAAAAGGAAATTTGAGACCGTCTCTAGAGTTGCATTTCTTGTCTGACATTCTACAAAAACATCCACACTCCCTTTCTTCTCGGCCCTCCCTCCCCTCGGATCTCGGGCCTTCGGCCGGAAGTCTCGCGAGAGGTCGAGGTCTCATGAATTCTCCCAGTAGCCCTAGCACTTCCTCTTCCTGTTCGCGGCCTCAGGTGAGCGTTGCCCGGCGCCGGGCTCTCGGGCCCGAATCCTGCGCCATCGCCGTCCCCCTGTCTTCGGGGACTGCTGGCGTCGCGGGCCCCGGGGGTCTGAGCTCCGAGGACCATGGGTCCTCGCCCCGGGCGGCCGCGCCCTGCGCGGAGGGGCTCGGCGGCGCGTCCGAGCCGGAGCCCCGGCCCGCGCAGGCCTCTGCAGGCCGCGGAGACGCGCGCGGGGCGGGCGCGGGGGTGACCCGGGCAAGAGCGGGGACGCCCGAGGCTCCGCTCGGCCCCACTCGGCTCCGCTCGGCTCGGCTCCGGCGGTGAGTGCCGCCGGGGGCGAGCGTCATTCACTGGGGCGCAGCGGTGTGCCTGGGGCGGCTCGTGGCGGGGAGGCTGCGGGGTCGGGGCGGAGGAGGAGGCGTCCGTAGGTGATCGTGCGTGGATTCCGCCACCGCGCGGGGGTGAGAACGGCCGTGCTCCGCAAGGGACGGCCTCGGGCCCCTCGTTCATTAATCGAGCTGTGGGTAGGCAGGGCTGGCATTAAGGGAAAAAAACTGGCTAGGAAAAGATGGCTGCGATGATGTCATATCTTAGGACACCTTTGGATTGATCATGAAAACGACTCTTCTCTGAGCAGCTGTTGGTAGGTATTTAGCACGTGCTCGAGCTTTTTGGTGATGAGGTGACTGATGGTAATGTTGTGCTCCCAGGTGACCCGTGAAGATGGTTCGATACTCGCTGGACCCAGAGAACCCTACGAAATGTAAGCGACTGACCTGAATCTTGTTTCGGGGGGTTGGGTTTTTGTGTTTGGAGTGTGCATAATGCAGCAAAGGTGGACTTATTTTTCCTTTTGCATTTTTGTAGCATGCAAATCGAGAGGTTCAAATCTTCGGGTTCACTTTAAGGTAAGGAAGCCGTGATCATGATAAAGAATTCTAATTTGCCTCCTGCGTGTCTCTAAAGGGTAGCTGCGGTGATGACTTTCTTAGGACACCTTTGGATTTACCGTGAAAAGAAACACATTCTGAGCAGCTGCCTTTTTAACGAGTTGGTTATTGGTGTGTGAATGCTTGAGTAGAACTTGGAAATATTGTGGGATACGGGTATATAATTATAGGACAAGGGGGGTTAGATAATTTACTGTGATTTCATCTCTCAACTCTTAAAATAGAATACTTCAACACTTAACCCAAACTTTCTGGCTTGTATCAGAACACCCGTGAAACTGCCCAGGCCATCAAGGGTATGCATATCCGAAAAGCCACCAAATACCTGAAAGATGTCACTTTAAAGAAGCAATGTGTGCCTTTCCGGCGGTATAACGGTGGAGTTGGTAGGTGCGCCCAGGTGAGAGATCTTACTGTTGGCCGTTGGGGGGGGGGGGCACTGGGGCCAAAGTCTCCTTTGTCCCTCTGGTTGCCATGATGACAATCTTAGGACACCTTTGGATTAACCGTGAAATAAAACATGTTCTGAGCAACCTTGATGCTGGACGTTAAGTTCTTAACTGGGTCTAACGCTAATTTATCAAGGAAAGTGACAAACTGCTTCCTCTTTTTCTTCAGGCCAAACAGTGGGGCTGGACACAGGGCCGGTGGCCTAAAAAGAGTGCCGAATTTTTGCTGCACATGCTTAAGAATGCAGAGAGTAATGCTGAGCTGAAGGTACGTGAGCCATTGCCGTCCATGTGTGTATCTTAAGACAGTTACTCAGATACGTATCCTGTTCGGCGATTGTCATGTACTGGGAATGGGTGTGCATGCCTTTTTATTTGGGTTTCAGGTCAGCCTGGTCTACATAATGAGAAACTGTCTTTTAAAGAGCCAAAACACCACTTTGGTCTTGTGCCGCCAGTGTAATAGAATTGTGCCTAGAGATGGATGGCATGCCGTGTCCTAATGGTCTCCTCTGTCCCCAGTTCTGCAAAAGGAACATCTTCCGTGGCCTGGATGAGTGCCAATCAGGGTGTTGGCACCATAGTCCAAGGCACCCCAAAAGAAACATGTCTTACTTTATGCCACCATGCACCTTTTGGATAGTGCTAGCCTTAGTGTGGTTTGTTGACAGTGTTGTGAAGGGAAATGTTGAGTGTTGGGTGTTTAGGATGTCTAGGGGTAGGAGAACCATTACTCTTGTATTTGAAAACTTGATTTTTTCTTTGCAGTAAGGTTATGTCTTCTAAAATAAAAATAGTACTGTAAGAGGACAGGGGGCTGGGCAATAGCTAATGTATCCATCTCTTTCCTCTAACAACCTTGAGGCTTACAGGCAACATGAATTTAATACACTGAGTTTTATTGTAGCTGAATTTCTTAGTGCCTTAGAAAGGCCTGCCTTTCAAGGTGATGTCATTAAGATAGGATTAGCTACCTAAACCACAAAGTATGACACTGCACTCAGGCAGGTCAGACAGGAGGAGCAAAATGATTTAAGGTCAGACAAGTTAGAGGTTAAAAATGTTTCTCTCAAAATAGATGTTTAATTTTTCTCCTCCCTGTTTCCAGGGTTTAGATGTGGATTCTCTAGTCATTGAACACATCCAGGTGAACAAAGCACCTAAGATGCGCCGACGGACTTACAGAGCTCATGGCCGGATTAACCCATACATGAGCTCCCCCTGCCACATCGAGATGATCCTCACTGAGAAGGAACAAATTGTTCCAAAGCCAGAAGAGGAGGTTGCGCAGAAGAAGAAGGTGAGTTTCTTAGTTGCTGGTGTATCCTACTAGAAAGATAATTGGGTGCTGGGATGACTCTTAGGACACAGACACCTTTATAATAACCATGGAAAGAACCTATACTGACCAGCCCTTCGCCCACTTTAATGTGACTCAGTGTGGCACTGAGATTAGTCTTTGCACTGGAACACCTCCCTTACAACTGAGTAATTTGACTTTTGGCACTTACATGTTGCCATTTCTTTTTGATTAGCTGGCAATGGTTCTCAACCTTCTTAACGGTCTGACCCTTTAATACAGTTCATGTTGTGGTGCCCCCAACATAAAATTGTGCTTTTTTATTATGATGGGTTTAAAGGGGTCACAGTCTGAGAACCACTTGCTCTATACTGTTTGCCAAGTGGACTCTTCCTGCCTTTCCTTAGGTGTGAATATGAGTCCTTCCAAGAATTAACATGTGTTTGTTCTAGAAAATTAAATGATCCCTTTCTTTGCCTTTTCAGATATCCCAGAAGAAACTGAAGAAACAAAAACTTATGGCACGGGAATAAATTCTGCATAAAATAAATGCAGATAAAAGTAAAGGTCTTCTGGTCATCTGTCTAAGCATTGTCTCAGATTGCCTGTCAATGCACCTTGGTGGGAGGGATGTTTATCACGCTGGAAAGGTTTATTAAAATGATCAAGCAGTGAAACAGACTTGGAAAACAACTAAGACATGGAAAAATGACTATCATCAGGGACTTGGAGATAAACTGTTTTAGTGCCATTTCTTGGCCTCTGGGCAGCCCAAACAGGTGTACATACATACACTTAAAAGCCCAAATTTTTTTAAGGCTAGAGAGAAGGGTCAGCGGTTAAGACTGCAAAGGACCAAGATAACCCCTTACTCAAGCTCCAGAGCCTCTGATACCTTCTTGCCTCCTCAGATACCCAAACAATATATACACATGGAAGACTAGAATTCTAAAGTTGGGCTAGAGAGATGGCTCAGCAGTTAAGAACACTGCCTGCTCTTCCTGAGGTCCTGAGTTCAATTCCCAGCAACCTCATGGTGGCTCACAACCATCTGTAATGAGATCTGGTGCCCTCTTCTGGTCTCCAGACAGACACAATACATATTTTTTTTTTTTTTAAATCTAAAGTTATAAACTGGCATTGCAGGGAGTTTAAGTTAACCTGTTTTGGCCTCCCAAGTAGCTAGGGCTTGACTTAAGTAAGACTTAGGAATAGAAACTTTGAGGTCCTACATCCTCTTGAGAAACTTGGAAGTGAAGTACTGCTCCCCTAAGATATCTTCTGTGTACATTTGCCTGTTGGAACTGTTCATTTAGATCTAGTTAGTACAGATCCCCTTGCCACTGTCCAGCATTTTCCAGGGTATCTTGTTGAAGAACTTGCCTGGAGGGATAGCTCAGGTGAAGCTGCCTGAGTTGAGATACTCCCACATGGTGGTAGAAGAAACTTGCCTAATTATTTATGAATACCATGTGACGCAGCATATAAATGTGATCTTTTTCTTTCTGTTATGACATGAAGCATGTTTTACTGCAACAATAAATGTCCTTTATTGTTGCTTCCTGCGAACATTTCATCTGCAAGGCTCTGTAGGAATAGTTTAATTTCTCTTGGGTAGATCCCCAAGTGTTAAGATAAATTCAGTTACTGTGTCTGACATTGTTGAGACAGGGTTTCCTCACAGATCCTCCTGCCCTGGTGCTGTAATTTAAGAAGTGTGCCACCATCGCCTGGCTGAGACTTCATGTAAGGGTTCCAAATCCACAACCTTTTCAACGGACTATGCTGAGAGTGTAAAGTGGTCTGCAGCTCAGGGGTTGAGTGGTAGAACCAATTCAACTAGTTTTTAGCTCTACATTTACCTCCTCCATTAAAGGTGTGTAAATCTCCCGGGCGCTGGGGTGCTCAGAATCCCATCTTCTGGGGGGATGTAAGAGTCTTGATTTCAAGACCAGTCTTGAGTGTTTCATGTGTGGAAACAAAAAGGTACACCAGTTTAGCAAGTCTGAGCCTGAGAACAATCGTGCCAGGGCCTTGGCTGTGGCTGCTGAGCCCCCTGCAGCCCAGCAGGATTTCCCCCTGGATCAGAAGCCTGTCAGGTGCCTGGGAAACTAGGCTCTGCGCACAGCGCCACCCTTCCCTACACGGGAGGCGCGGGGATCTGTGCACGTCACTGTTACGTTCTGCGCGTCCCCTGTCTGACGCATCCGCCTTTGTCAGCTCCTCGACATATCATTGGCTGGTAGCTGCCTAGCCTCCCGGAAGTGCGGACATTGCTCTGGGCGTCTCGGCGGTGAGTGAGGTTTTGGTGGGATTGGAGCTCGCGCATCGGGTCTCTGTCAGCGTCGCTGTCCGGCAGCTCGGCGTCCCGGACGGTGCTGTGCGGTGCGCCGGCAGCCTGCCCTCGCCACGGGTCTCGGCACCGGCCTTCGTCCATCGACCCCGGTGTCTTCCTCCCTCCCTTCCGTGGCGGCGGTTTGGTCGTCATCCTTGGACCCGCACGGTGAGTGCCCCTTCTCTCTGCGCCGCTGGCCCCGTCTTTGATTTCCCCTGTTCCTCGCGGTTCCTTCAAGGGAGATGACTTCACAGCTCTCCTTAGGCTGTTCTCGGGATCCCTAGCCCTTTCCTCTCACTTCCATTGTCCTCCTAGACCAAGTTGAGTGGAAGATTCCATTTTGCTCTCTTTGGCAGCTTGGAGAGTAGTTAAAATAGTAGTCTACCTTGCCATCTTCTAGACATTACCACTGCACTTTCTACAGTATGAAATAAAACACCTATCCAAAAGAAGTTACTGGGATTAAGAGACAACACGATTAGTTTTCACTCACTGTTAGCTTTCTACTTAAGAGATCCAAAAAGTTTTTATAAAAACCATAATATGGAAGTCGGGAGCGGTGGTGCACACCTTTCAGTGGATCTCTTAAGTTCAAGGCCAGACAAGGCTACATGGTGAGACCTTGTCTGATAAGTAAATAATACGATGTAGTTATTGGCACGTTCTTGGGGTTTTATTTAGAGCATAATGTGTAGGAATTTTTAAACCACCAACTACAGGTAGAACTCAAAAAATACGAATGAAAAAGATGGATGGGGAGGACAGGGGCCTGAAGAAGAGTTGTAAAATTATCAGGGTTTTTTTTTTTTTTTTTTTTTAAATTTGGGAAAAAGGTAAAAAGTGATATTTTGTTTTGTTTTAAGACACGATCTCACTATGTAGTCCTGCTGACCTAAAACTCACACATATATCCCCCTTTTCCCCTCCCAAGGGCTGGGATTAAAGGCATGACCTACCCATTCCTGGCTGGGAATTCTGGTTGTGCACAGGTTCCCACTCTGGTGAGTGCTCTTCCAGTCTACATCCCCAGCCCTGTTCCCCACCACCACCACCACCAACTCTAACCTTTTTTGTTTTTTTCATTTGGAGATAGAATCTTCCTAAATTATTGATGCAAGCCTTGAATTCGATGTGTAGCCCAGGCCAAGGTATGCGGCTCTTTTCATGAGCCTCCCTAATAGTTGAGATCACAAGCCTGGTTTATTTTGTTTTGTGACATTTCTATTTTATACTACAGTCACACTGTCCAGTGCACACCGAGTTCTTGTCAGCTGGGTGCTATTGTCGTCTTCATTTTTCTCGTGAGGGAATTAAGGCACAGTCTGGTTCAGTAATTTTTTTCCAAGAAGCACCTTGTAGAAAGTGATGCAGGTCTCAGACCAAGGCAGCCTCCCCGTGCAGTCTGTAAAGTGTGTGCTGGGGAAACCTTTAGAAGGCTGCAAGACCTAGAGCCATCTCCAGCTCAGATTCTAAACATCTGCGACCAAAGTAAGATTCCTGAAAAAAAAAAAAAAAATGCGGAAAAAGAATCTCTGCTAATTGACTGTTTTTGTAAGTGCTAAGTGAACAGAGGATCTAGCAAGTGGTTCTTAATCTTCTTAATGCAGTTCCTCATGTTGTGACCCTAACCACAAAATTATTTTATTGCTACTTCGTAACTGTAATTTTGCTACTGTTAGGAATCATAATGTAAATATCTGATGGGCAACACCTGTGATGGGGCTGGTTGACCCTGAGTGGGGGGTGGGGTAGGGGTAGACTTGACCCATTGCTTGAGAACCACAGGTCTAGCAGGAGCTAGGCAAGCGTCCTATCACTAAGCTTAATACACCCCCAGCTTAATTGACTGATTTTTTTATTTTATTATTTATTTTTTGGTTTTTTCGAGACAGGGTTTCTCTGTGTTGTTTTGGTACCTGTCCTGGGTCTCGCTCTGTAGACCAGACTGGCCTCGAACTCACAGAGATCCGCCTGGCTCTGCCTCCCCGAGTGCTGGAATTAAAGGCTTGTGCCACCACCACCAGGCAGTTTTTTATTTTATTTTATTTTATTTATATCAAAGAGTGTGCTCTTAAAATTTTTAGAGATTACTTTGGTAAATTCTTAAATTATTTTGACTAGAATTGATTGAGTCCTTTATAAAATAGCTGGTCATTCCTTGGTGTAAATTTGTACTTGCTCACAGTTTTTGCTTGTAATTCATTTCAGAATTGCATTCAAAAGAATCATAACACTGTGTCCCTGTATTGTGAGTAGTTTGAAGTGTACTTCTGATGCTGATCCATTTAACAATCAATACATAGTATTCTGAAAATTAGAAAATTTAGCATCCTTGAGTATGGTTCTGAAACTCCTTTTTAAGGCTGTAGTGATGCTTAGTTTTAATTATTAACTTGAAACAACTTAGAATTACCTGGGAAGAGAGTTTTAATGAATAATGATCCAGATCATTTGGCCTCTGAACATGTCTGAAAGTGATTATTTTGATTGTTAAAGGATATGGAAGACCTAGCCCATTGTGGCCATCACAATTCCTTAGGCAGGAAGTCCTGAACATTGTAGGAGGAGAAAGCTAGCTGAGATCCTTGTAGTTTTTCTCGCAGCTCTTGATTATAGATGTGATGTTTTCAGTTTCTCCCTCAGCTTTCCCACAGTAACGGACTCACCTGGAACTGCAGTGAGATGAAACCCTCTCTTTCTGAAGTTGCTTTTTGTTGGGTACTTGTCACAGTAACAGAAATGAAATAGAATAATTCTCTATCTTGAAATCCTACTCCTAAGAGGTTGATTTATTTTGTGAATTTAAGAGATCTTTTGATTTAATAGAAAAGTATTGTCTCTTTTAAGACATAATTGATTTTCAGAATCAGATTTGTCAATATGATTTTTAGTTATCAAGAACTCTAAAAAGGGCTGGCTCTGTTTAACCCCTGAACTGGAGAGGCAGAGGCAGGTCTGGTCCACATAGAGTTCCAGCCAGCCAGGGCTATGTGGTGAGAGATTCTGTCTAAAAAAGAAAAAGAATATTAGAAGTACTAACTTTTAGAAATGGACAATTTACTTACCTGATAATACTTATCTTAGGATTACTATTGCTGTGATGAAATACCATAACCAAAGCAACTTGGGGAGAAAAGGATTTATTCGATTTACACCTCCACATCACTGTTCATCATCAAAGGAAGTCAGGACAGGATCTCAAACAGGGCAGAAACCTGGAGGCAGAAGCTGATTCGGAGGCCATGGAGGGGTGCTGCTTACTAGTTTGCTTTCCAGGGCTTGCTCATCTGACTTGCTTTCAGAACCCAGGACCACCAGCCCACAGATGGTACCACCCACAATGAGCTTGGCCCTGCCTTGTCAATCACTAATTAAGAAAATGCTCTACAGGCTTGCCTACAGCCTGATCTTATGGAGACTTTTTTTTTTTTTCATTTCTATTTTTCTTTTTTTGAGACAGGGTCTCTCTACATAGTGTTGGCTATCCTGGAACTCACTATATAGATATATAGACCAGGCTAGCCTTGAACTCACAAAGATCCATCTGCCTGTACCTCCCCAAGTGCTGGGATTAAAGGCATGGGTCACTATGCTTGACTGGAGGCATTTTCTTCATTGAAGTTTCTCCTTTTAGATGACTTAGTTTGTGTCAAGTTGACATAAAACTATCCATCATGGCTGGGTGGTGGTGGCGCATGCCTTTAATCCCAGCACTCAGGAGGCAGAGCCAGGTGGATCTCTGTGAGTTCGATGCCAGCCTGGTTTACAGAGTGAGATCCAGGACAGGCACCAAAACTACACAGAGAAACCCTGTCTCGAAAAACCAACCAAACAAACAAACAAAAAACTATCCAGCACAATACTGAATAAAATGTTACTTATTACCCAACACACCTTCAGTTATATCCTTAAAAAGGAATACAGGAAACTCAATGTTAAGAGCAGGGGCTGTTCTTCCAGAGACCCAGGTTCATATACCGGCTCCCATATGGTGGCTCACTTCTGGACCCCACAGGCACTGCATACTCACGATGCACAGACATGCATGCAAGCAAAACACCAACACACATAAAATAGATAAGTAAATCTTAAAACAACAAAATAAATTAAAAGTTGATCTACCTAGTGGCACCTGTAATTTAGCACTTGGGAGGCTTGGGCAAGAAGAGTTCCAGTTCCAGGACAGCCTGGACAACTCTCAAAAATAGAAAAGCAGGTCTAGGTTTGTAAGTTGATGGCAGAGTTCTTTCTGTCATACACAAGGTCCTGGGTTCCATTCCCAGCAGTGGCCCCCACTCTTCACCTACGCTGTCCCCCACCCCCCCCCCCCCACATATAAAGGGAGACTTGGAAAAGGCTGACTTGGAAGCCTAGAGTTTGAGTTTCATATTATAGGATTTGTCTTTAGTACTGTTCCATTGGCTTATTGTTTGGGCTTTTTGTTTTTTGGAGACAGGGTTTCTCTGTGTAGCCCTGGCTGTCCTGGAACCAGGCTGACCTCAAACTCACAGAGATTCACCTGCCTCTGCCTCCTGAGTGCTGGGATTAAAGGCGTGTGTCACCACCACAACCTGGCCCATTGACTTATTGTTAATTATCAGTTCCTTATATAATCCACACTAAGTGCACCCTATATTTAAGTATAAATAATATTTTTTCCTCTAGGGGAAAAAAACCCCAAAACACTAAAAACAAATACCTTCTCACTCTGTAACCCTGACTGTCCTGGAACTGGAACAACTCCCTGGGTTGGCCTCCAACTCGTAGACAGTAACAGTGATGGGAAAGAATTGGCAGCCGGCATCTCACTGTTCATGTTACCTGTTCCTTTACCTTGCAGATAGCAGCATTTTGGTTTAGAAACCTTTGCTTTGAGCAAATATTTTTATACATACCCTCTACCCCCTGTAGAAATAGTACTTTCCATAAAATCTTTCTATCGGTAATCTGTGATAAGCTATTTTCCCCTGTTTCTGCCAGCAGTTTAGGAACTCACGCCTGGGACAATGGTGTGCATTCCCTGTATCGTCATTCCAGTGCTGCTCTGGATCTTCAAAAAGTTCCTGGAGCCATACTTATACCCTCTGGTTTCCCCGGTGGTCAGCCGTCTATGGCCTAAAAAAGCTATACAAGAATCCAGTGCTAAAAATACAGGCAAAGTAGACTGCAAGGTAAGACCCTCCAAATGCCTGAGGCGGGCAGGAGAGAGGGTGGTACGGGTAACCGGAAGCCCTTGGCTTTGGAAGAGTGAGCTTTTAGAATTGGTAGCTTAAAAAAATAAATAAATAAATAAATAAAATAAACAAACAAATAAATGTTGAGTAAAAGAAAAACAAACAAACAAAAAAGAATTGATAGCTTTAATGTGTTTGTCTCAATTTCAGTAATTTTGTAACCAGAAGATTTTAAACCAGGCTTCTGATTAATGTGTTTGTCCTTTGGCTTTATGGCTTTGGTTGAGGATCTTACTTTCCCCCACCTGAAATGGGGATTGAACCCAGAATCAGGAGCCCACCAGGTCAGCCCTCTACCATGAGCTCCATCCCCAGGCCCAGTGTGAAGGCTGTTTTGAAAGTGAATGTTCAGACCACTCCAGTTTTCAACATTGGTGCCTATTGCATTGACTCTGTTCAGTTGTGTTAATTTAATTAACCACATAATTCTGGAAGCAAAATCATTTCATCTGAAGTTTGTTGTCTGTCTCTTAAAATCAGTGCCTTTTTGTTATAATAATTCTTGATTTTTTTTTTTTTTTTCATTTTAGGGTGCAGATGCCATTGGATTACCCACAAAAGAACCAATAGAGGTCTCTGATAAAAAGAAAGACTAGTGCGGTTTTCCTGAAAGCCCTTGGCTGGTTTCAAATGGACCCGATAATATGAAGCACCTTCTTTGTCTCTTGCCTTTTTTCTCTGAGACCAGGATTCTAGATAAACAGTTTAGCTAGCTATCTGATACTGATCAGGAAGTACATGATATTTATATTAAAAGTGTAAGTAGTTATATTTAATGACCTCCCCCTGAGTTTCTTTTTCATTAAGGTAGCTTTTATTTCTGTTATTCCATTTTACTAATATGAATAAATAGAAGGTTTGTGTGAGCAGACACTCAGAACTTGAAGTCCTTGGGCTTTTGCATTGTTTCGCATGAATTTGGCTTCTGTTTTTGCTTCCTGTGGGCTCTTGTGACTTGAGTGGGATGAGTCTTACTGTAAAACAGTACAGTTGATGGAATGAAGTATGAAAGATGTAATTACTGTCCAGCACAATGGAGAGCTGATACTTAGGAACAGTTATTGCTCCAGGTTAACTGGAAAAGAAGGAACTAGGGGAAGCTTCTTTGAAAAATGTAACATCAACATCAATGTCAATCACATAAATTCTAATTCTGCTGTACTTCTATTCCTACAAATGCATTAAACATTCAGTTTAACTTGTTCTTTGTTTCTTCTTGTCTTTTCATATTTGAATGTAATTTTTAAAAAAAGATCAGGCTAATAAAGCAGACTCTTAGACCTGTCATCCAGACAGTGGTTAGGCAGAAGTCAACATTCCACAATGAGTGAATTCCACAGGAAGGATTTGACTGGCCCGATTATGCCTAAAGCAGCTAGGGGTCTGGTTGTGGGCTTCACTTGAATGATGAAGCCAATCCTGTGCCTGAAGGCTATGATCCCAGCTACCTAGGGGCTGAGGTTCTGAGTTCAAGCCTGGCCTTTGCTGTAGTGTGAGTTTGTGTCTAACTTAGCCAGATCTTGTGTCAAACTTAAAAATGCAAAAGGGGTTGGAGATGTAGCCTAGTGACAAAGTGTTTGCTTAACCTGAAGCCCTGGGTACAGTCCACAACACTATACATCCCTCTACTCACTGTGTAGCAGAGGATGGCCTTGAACTTCTGGTCCTCCTGTCGCTGCCTCCCAAGTGCTATTGTTACAGGTGTGTACTATCAAACCTGCCCCTCCCCCCCTTCTTCCTATCTCAGGGTCTCATCATGTAGCTCTGATTGGCCTAGGATTCATGGTTCTAGTTTAGGCTCCCACATGCTTCAATTATGGGCATAAACCACCATTCCTGGTTTAAAATGTATGTTTATGTTGAATATGCACATTGTTTTTGTTGCACATCAGGGTGTTTTGCGGGGGGTGGGGGGGGTGGTTGAAACTAGGTTTCTTTGTAGCCCTGGCTGCCCTGCTCAGTATATAGACCAGTACAGAGATCCTCCTGCCTCTGCCTCCCAAGTCCTGGGATTAAAAGGTGTGTGCCACCACACACATCCTGCACATCATTTTTAACTTCTTTTGAAGTGGTCTCAGATAGTCCAGGCTGAGCTATGTAGTCAAGGATGACCTTGAACTTCCGGGCTCTCTGCATGCAGATGCTGTATTGCATGTGTGTGCCATCATGGCCAGCTCATTGCTTTAAAGTAAATATATATATATATTGTTTTTTTTTTTGGGGGGGGGTTTCTCTGCATAGCTTTGCACCTTTCCTGGAACTTACTCTGTAGCCCAGGCTGGCCTTGAACTCACAGAGATCCTCCTGCCTCTGCCTCCCAAGTTCTGGGATTAAAGGCATTCACCAACCACTATTTATATTTTTATGTGTGTGTTTTACCTGTGTACATGTATGTGCATCTTCTATGTGCCTATGGATGGTTGTGAGCCACCATGTGGGTGCTAGGAATTGGACCCAGCAAATGTTCTTAACCACTGAGCCATCTCTCCAGCCTTGAAGTAAAGTGATTTATAATGTCCTTAGTCGCCAATTTTTTTTTTTAAAGATTTATTTATTTATTATGTATACAGCATGTATGACTGCAGGCCAGAAGAGGGCACCAGATCTCATTACAGAGGGCTATGAGCCACCATCTGGTTGCTGGGAATTGAACTCATGACCTCTGGAAGAACAACCAGTGCTCTTAACCTCTGAGCCATCTCTCCAGCCCGTCGCCAATGGTTTTACTCATGCCTTTGGTATTATTTTTCATGTTCCCAAATACTATACCTGATAAGTTTTGCGCTATAAACTTTAGACTGACTTTCTATTGTATTTGAAATCTGCCTTTATTTTATGTGAATAGGTGTTTTGTCTACCTGTATGTAGACCAGATGGGTTTTGGTGTCAGAAGAGCCCAGAAGAGGATGATGGATTCCCTGGGACTGGAGTTAGAGTTGTGGGCTGACATGTGGATGCTGGGACTTGAACCTGGGTCCTCTGGAAGGGCAGCCTCTTAACCACTGAGCCATCTCTCCTGCTTCTAGCTGTTTTATACTTTTTTTTGGTTTTTCGAGACAGGGTTTCTCTGTGTAGCTTTGCGCCTTTCCTGGAGCTCACTTGGTAGCCCAGGCAGGCCTCGAACTCACAGAGATCCGCCTGGCTCTGCCTCCCGAGTGCTGGGATTAAAGGCGTGTGCCACCAATGCCCGGCATTGTTTTCTACTTTTATATATCCTTCAAACACATTTTTTGGAGGATTTGATGCTAGAGATTAAACCTAGGACCCTAAGCCTGCTGCATACATGCTCTACTATACTAACTATGCTTCCAAACCTCAAACCACCCCCCCCCCAACAAGGTCTCTCTAGCCTTGGCTGGCCTGGACCAGGCTGGTATCAAACTCACAGATCCACATGCTTCATCTTCTTGAGTGCTGAAATTAAAGGCCTGCACTACTATGCCTGGTTTCCAATCTATCGATGAGCTTGCTGGATGGATACCTTCCATCTGCCCTCCACATCTCTATTCCTTTATTTGCTTGTCTGCCCAAGAAAGCTGTATGAGTTCCAGGAGCCAGCTTCCAGCCCCTGGTTATGGAACTATTTATGAAACCAGTACCGCTGGGGCTCAGCAGTTAAGAACACTTGTTGCAGCCGGGCGGTGGTGGTGCATGCCTTTAATCCCAGCACTTGGGAGGCAGAGCCAGGTGGATCTCTGTGAGTTCGAGGCCAGCCTGGGCTACCAAGTGAGTTCCAGGAAAGGCGCAAATCTACACAGAGAAACCCTGTCTCGAAAAAAAACAAAAAAACAAAAAAACAACACTTGTTGCTTTTGCAGAAGACCAAAGTTTGGTTCCCAACACCCACATGGTGGCTCATAGCCATCAGCAAATCCAGTTCAGATAGACCTGATGCCCTCTTCAGATCCCGTGGACATCAGGGATGCATGTGGTGCTCATACATATACGTAGGCAAAGCACTCACACACACAAATCTAAAGAAAAACCAGTACCATTTATCATTATCTGCCTGCATCATCTAGCTACTTAGTATCATCTATTATCATCTATATATAATATCATACTTAGGAACACACTATGGCTCTGAATTATATGGTCTCTATCAGTGCCCTTGTGCTAAACTGATTTTAAATTTGATATAGTTTATAATTCTGAAATATAAGGCATTTTTAGGGGTGTTGGTATATGCACTTAGAATCTTGAGGCAGGTGCCTCAAGAGTTCATTGTCATCCTTGGTTACAGAGTGTCTCTGGGAGTTCAAAGTCATCCTTGGTTACAGAGTGAGACCCTGTTTCAAACAAAAGGAAAAAAAGAGCCAGTAGAGTAGTCATTTCATACTCTAAACTGGATGGTGTGAGAAGGCATCCACAGAAACAGTATACTTCAAGAGAGAAGAAAATGGGCCCACAAATATTTATTAATGTTTCATCAGGAAAATGCAAATTAGAACCACATTGAGAACCCACCAGAAGAGTTCAAATTTAAGATCAAGTGTTGTGGGGGTGTAGACTTTTTTATTTATTTTATTTTATTTTTTGGTTTTTCGAGACAGGGTTTCTCTGTGTAGCTTTGCGCCTTTCCTGGGACTCACTTGGTAGCCCAGGCTGGCCTCGAACTCACAGAGATACTCCTGGCTCTGCCTCCTGAGTGCTGGGATTAAATGCATACGCCGCCACCACTGCCCGGCCAACATTTTTATTTTTAAATGTGTATGAGTGTTTTGTCTGCATGTGTGTCTGTGTATCATTTGCATATCTGGTACCTGAGAAGGCCAGAAAAGGACACCGGATCCCCTGGAACTAGAGTTACAGACGTTTGTGAGCCACCATGTGGGTGCTTGGAATTGAACCCCAGTACTCTGCAAGAGTAAGTCAGAGCTCTTAACTGCTGATCCATCCCTGCAGACCTCCAAAGTCCAGATTTATAGGGTACCAGCTGGTATCAGTTAGGCCCAGTTGGGCCCTGATTGGTTGAACATGGAGCACACAAACAGGACTAATCAGGAAAAATCTGTCAGATCTGGCGGAGTGGGAAAGAAGAGAGGGCCAACCAAAAGTCTTTAGACATTTCATCAGGTCTGTCTGCAAACCGTTGGTGTAATGTTTCAGTTCAGGTGGTCCCTGCAGGCTGCTGGCCATGCCCCCTCTTCCTTCAGTAGGTCTTTGCTTCTCCGCTGGCTTCAGTTGCTGTATAACTGATAACAGCAGTCCACTTTGGGGGCTTGATTCTCCCAGCTGTATTAGGGCCCCATGTCCTTCCCTTCCTCCTCTGCAGAGCCTCTCCAGCCTCTGTTCTCTGTAAGGCCCTCCCAGGGCTGCTTATCTAGGTGACCTTGCCCCAGTTCCCTTGAGGGCAGTTGGCTGTGTCTATCACAGGCTGGTGTCTTTATGTCCTCCTCCTCCTCCCATGGTGCCTTGTAAGACATTGCTAAAGGTTTGGGAGTAGAAACAACTGTAATTCAGTTAGGAATGACCAGGTGCTAACTCACCAAATCACAGGCATCTCTTCCTGTGACATGTTAGTGGTTCTTGGAAAGGCAGCTTCAGACCTTTTTAAACATCTAGTGACTCTGGGGTAAGGTGTCCTCCAGGAAGTCACACCCCACTGCTCCACACACAAAAAGTAAAAAAAAAAAAAAAAAATCACAGAACAATACACATAGGGCATAAAGCCTATAGTTCATGCTGCTGGCTTCTGGGACATTCATTTTGCTGAGTAAGACTAGCATCATCATTATTGAGCAATTAAATCTTCTGTGAAACATGACTGGAGAGATGTCTCAGCACTTAAGAGTATCGGCTACTCTTCCAGAGACCTAGGCTTAATTCCTAGCACCTACGTGGTGGCCCATAATCATCTGTTAACTCCAGTTCCAGGGGATCTGATGCCTTTTTCTGGTCTTCTCGGGCACCAGACAAGTGGTGCACAGACATATGTAGGCAAAACAACCATACACATAAAAGTTAAACTTTAAAATAAAGCATGATCTAAGGTGATTAAAATAAATTTTTACCGACTTTGGCTCAAGGTCCCAAGTAACTAGATCTGATCACTCCACACCCATGCAGTCCTATTTTTTCAAATCTTTACCTAGATGATTTGTTTGTAAAGAGTTAGAGATTGTCATCCGGAAGGCATCCTCTCTAAATACCATCACCCTGGGATTTAAGTTCTACCAGGCACATTTTTTTTTTCATGTAAAATATGTTTTATTGTTCTTTAAAAGGGTTCAGGATTTGGTTTTAAATCAGGCTGCACACCTTTCAAAAGTTTGACATCTCTCACCATGCCAAACTGACTTCCACTAGCAATACTTCATTAAATCCAAAAGAAAAAAAAAAGTTTTAATTTTGAGGAGAAAAAAAAAAGTCCAGTTCTGAGAACAGTTAACATTAGTCTTATTTAAAACAATATGAGGGCTGTTTTATGTTGCTTTATCCACCCTTCTCCTCACACAGAACCAGGAATGTAACTCTATCTCAGGCAGGCATTGAGACTGATGGACACCTGCAAGCACATAACCTCACGGGAACACATGTGCTCATGCACAAATGCACACACCAAATTTCTGAACATGTCAAGTGGAAAAGGGTTTGCTGGTATTGATCACAACCCCTGGAGTCAACAGTCAATCTAAACTTAGAAGGTAAGATATTTTGATCTTGAGTCTATGTTAAAGCAATCTATTTGTCGTCATGTTCTGAAATAAGAGAATTTTGGGTTGTATCATCATTTTACACTTTAAAATTCTAGAAACAATGTCAAAAAAGCATTATTTTTCATTTTCTGGGATGAGGCAGGAAGGACTCCACAGATTCGAATTTAGTTAAAAGCAGAACAATCCCAGCAATAGTATAGAGGCAGTTCACAAAGCTGCCAGCCACTGAGGTACCATCAATGAGATGTCGTCCATCCTACCGGCCTATCTGTACTAATAAAGCAGGAAGCTTAAGGCTCTGCACAATACATTTCCACTGGGACAAGAAGACTCTAGGCCTGCACCCAGGGCTTGACACTCACTGTCAAGTAGGGAACATTTAGCTGAAGAGGGTGCCAGAGTCCCCGGAGATGCCTCTCCACTGCAGCCTCTACCAGGCACATTTTGGAGGGACACGTACATTGAAACTATAACATACCTATTCTGAAATGTTCTCATGACTATTATATGAATCAATACAGCTGGTCATTTATTTCATTTTATTTTATGTGCATTGGTGTGAGGGTGTCAGATCCCCTAGAACTGGAGTTACAGACAGTTGTGAGCCACCATGTGGGTGCTGGGAATTGAACCCAGGTCCGCTGGAAGAGCAGCCAGTGCTCTTATCCACTGAACCAGCCCCGAGCTGGACATTTTAAAATGATGCCCAGCTTGTAGTTGTTGGGTTTGTTTGTTTTTGCAGTCCTCCAGATTGCACCTAGAACATTGCACATTCTGGCCAAGCTAGGGTTATAGATGTGTTCCAACCAGACCCAGCTGCCACTGCCTCTGGGCATTCCAAGTTTCTTCTAAGTTATTTTTGTCAGAGTTGTGACACAGCAACAGGAAAGAACAGGAAGACATCTGGGGACAGTCTCGGTGTCGCTTGCACAGTAGAAAATTAGAATGCACTTACTTTGAGCAGGTGATATGTTTCCAAGGCACAGGAGAAAAAGCAAAATTTTTGGATCTTGTGGTTGGGTTTTGGTTTTGTTTGTTTTCTTTTGTGGAGAAAGAGTCTTCTCTCTGTGTAGCCCCTGGCTGGCCTCGAACTCAGAGATCCTCCTGCCTCTGTCTCCGGAGTGCTGGGATTAAAGTCATGTCCAGCTAAGAGACAGGGTCTTAAGTAACCTAAACTGGCTTTGTAGCTAGCTGAGAATGACTTTGAACTCCAAATTCCCTCTCCTTCCTCCAACTCCCAAGTGCTGGGGGTACCAGTGTTTGCCACTAGCCACAGTTGGCTTTGAACGTTGAATTCTGCTATCTCTGCCTCCTAAAGAAGACATGTTCTATAGAGGGAGTTCCAGGACAGGCAGGACTACACAAAGAAATCCTGTCTTAAAAAAAAAAATAAATAAAAAAGGAAAGAAAGAAAAAAGAAAAAGAAAACATGTATCTTGAAGATCAGTGGATATTACAAAAGAAATATGTGATTGTATCTAATAATAGACCATCAATGTATATGAAGCAAATACTGAAAGAACTGAGACACAGATAAATGTCCCTGCAATAATAGCTAGAGGCCCTAGTACCCTATCATCTATGTGTAGCTCAGTGGTGGAGTGTTTACCCAGTGTGTACTGAATTTGATCTCCGGCACCATCAACCAACAACCAAACAAACAACCCCTCCATCTCTCATGGATAGAACAACCAGATAGGACACTGAAGACTTGAGCAACATGGTGAGCTGCCTGGCCATAACAGACACAATGGGAGTGTGGCTTTTTCTTTAAATGCATGCTCTCACCAATATACAGGACTCCATTCACAAACCTCAGTAAATTAAAAAAAAAGTGACAGCTATCATACAAAATACACTCTCTGACCCAAACAGGGTAAGTTAGACGTTCTAACACAGGGGAAAGGAGAACAGCCACAAAAATCATGGCATTGACACAATATCAGCTAGGTGAACGCAGTAGACATTTCCGTGAGTTCAAAGCCAAGGCGATCTGATGACTGGGAAGTATTGATCCCTGCAAGGCTGCAGTGGTATTTAGTATTACTTCTGGAATAACTTTGTGTTGGTTCAGAGGAGTTTTGTTTTAATACCAGTGGGAATGCACCTGTATATATGCAGATGCGAATTGCATTTTGAAGATTTGAATCTGCTAGTTAATTTTCAAAATCTATTTGCTCAAAAGCCATTCCTTTGGGGCTGGAACTAAGCTATGCCAGCTGTTCTTTTCCTTCATGGTAACGGAGCACATTTTGTCTGTGTGTAAAGCCTGCAGCTCCACAAGAGTCCTTACGCGAGGACAGGACCAAGTCGAGAGCACAATGCAAACAGTTCTTGATTGTTCATTATCTGTATCCATTTGGCTTGACTTAGAATCACATAGAAGATTGAGGCAAACCCCTGTGTTTGTCTGCTCAGGTGTTTCTGGATAGGATTAACCGAACCCTGGATTAACTGGAGAGGATTAACTCAGTTCTTGGCCTGAATGTGGGTGGCGCCATTCCATGGATTGAAGGGCACACATTTTTATTTATTTATTTATTTATTTATTTATTTATTTATTTATTTATTTATTTATTTTGAGACAGAGTTTCTCTGTGTAGCTCTGGCTGTCCTGGCTGTAGACCAGGCTGGCCTCAAACTCAAAAGATCTGCCTGCCTCTGCCTTCCATGTACTGGCAGTAAAGTCATGCACCACCACCACCTGGCTGGGCATGCGATATAGAGGACAAGGAGAAAGCAAATAATGAGTTGGCACCCCTCTTTTGCTTCTTGGCTGGATAGGGAAATAGCTATGAGCCACCATAGCCTGATTTTTTCTTCCTTCCTTTCTTTTTCTTCCTTCCTTTCTTTTTTTTTATTTGTTGTTTGTTTTGTTTTGTTTTTTCAAAACAGTGTAACAGCTCTGGTTGTCCTGGAACACATTCTATAGACCAAGCTAGCCTCGAACTCAGAGATCCTCCTGTCTCTGCCTCCCGAGTGCTAGGATTAAAGGCCTGTACCATCATGCTCAGCTTATTTTTCTTTTATAATAAGTCACAGTTACAATTTTCCCACCAATCAGGATTCAAAGATTAGGGCTTTCCCTATGTGTTCCATCATTGTCAATCCCCACAGAATGTAAGCTTTTCAGTCCAAACAATCAGATTCACTGGTTCTTTTTGTTGTTAGGAACAGCCATAATGTTTTTTAGAGAACAAAAGATGTGTAACAGACTATTTCTCTTATTTAAGGAGGAGGTGGGTTAGCAATTGGAAAGTCTCCAACTGCCCCAGGGCCTGGGAACTTGAACTTTGTTTCACCCTACAGGTAAAATGAAGTCTGAAGTCAAAATGGCAGTACTCAGGGCAAGGTGCTTTCCCTGTTCCCAACATGTAGAGGTCAGAGGACAACCTTGGAGTCTTTGCCTTCTATCTTGAGACAGGGTTTCTTGTTTGCCATTGTGTGTTCCATGTGAGCTAGTTCAGGCGCTTCGGTGGATTCTACATCTCCATCCTCCATCTGGCTCATGGAGTGCGGGATTACAACTCTGTGCTACCGCACACAGCTTTATATGAGTTCTGGGGATTGCAGCTGAGGTCCTCACTCACTCTAGCACCTTAGTCTTCCCAGCCCTATTTTTTGATATTTTTAAGGTAAGGTCAGCCAGGCAGTGGTGGGGCATGCCTTTAATCCCAGCACTTGAGAGGCAGAAGCAGGTGGATATCTGTGAACTCGAGGCCAGCTTGTTCTACAGAGCCAGTTACAGGACATCCAAGGCTACATAGAGAAATCCTGTCTAAAAAAAAAAAAAAAGAGAGAGAGAGAGAATGTCTCTGGTAGCCCAGGCTGGCCTTGAGGCCTTGAACTTACTCTATAGCCAAGGATGACCTTGATCCTCCTGATTCTACTTCCCAACTTCGGGGATTACAGGTGTGAATCGCTATGTCTACCTTTCACAAACACGCTTTCCAGTCAGTAGACAGCTGTACCATTCTTTCCAATGGCTGGGCAAGTGTGCCTTCCTCTTTTTAGCTAGATCCTCAGGCGCCTCGTGTTTTAGTATGCTTTGCTGTTCGGCAAGCCCAGGGAAGTTACTGGCAATTGATATTGTCAAAGAATGTCCAAGCTGGCAAAACGGCTCAGCGGGGAAAGGCGCTTGTTGCCAGTCCCAATGACCTGAATCCATCCCAGGCTCCATACGCGTAGGAGAAAATCAACTCCCACAAGTTGTCCCCCATCCTCCCCACTTGTTCCGCGGCATGCACTTGCTCCTCCCGATAAATAAATAGATGGAAAAGTGAAGTCTAATATTTATACAGCACTTTACAGAGAATGTTGGCACATGGCGATTATACGGTGGAAGTAATAGCGATAGCTGTTTCATAGGGTTATTTAGAAAAATAAAAATGCCGGTGAACGGCACATAGGAAACAGTCCATAACGTGGATGGTTGTTACCGCAATGGCTGCAATTATGTACATATTTTAGATGAGGGGAGCTAAAATACTCAAAGGTGTTCATTTGGTGACCTCAGGTCATTTGACTTAAAATTCCGTATTTTTCTATAAAGACAGTGTTTCGTGTAGCCTGGCTGGCCTCCTTATATAGCAGAATGACCTTCATCATTCAAGTACTGGGATTATAGGTTCAATTCCATACTATTGGTTTTGTTTTCAGACAGGCTCTTGCTCTGCAGCTGCGGCTGGCTTGTCGTTCACTATGCAGCCCATGCTGACCTCGAACTCGGAACAATCCTTCTTTAGCCTCGCAGGCAAATACCATACTTTCGGCGCTACACGATAGTGATTCTCATTTTGGTGGGACTCATCCTGAGTATATTGCTGAAGGGTCCAGATCTTTCCGTTAAAAATATTTTATTTTTCAGTTCTTCATTGTCCGCAAAAGATTTGTTCGACGTTGGTGTGGTTATCCAACAGGAACGAACAGGGCCCTTAATCTCAATTAAATTTACCAGTACAGGCGCTCTCGCTCCCAGGAGCCTGGAGTTTGAGGCATCTGCACTTTGCCACGTGGCTATGTGGTTGCCCGGGAGACGCTAGGAGGAAGGAACGCCAGAAGGACTACATTTCCCAGAAGCCCCCGCGTCTGGCGTGCCACGGGACCGCCTGCTGCTGGTGCGCGCCCGGCCGTTCAGTTCCTAGCCGCGTCCTCAGCCGCTTCCCTCTTCTCATCCCGGCCCCCGCGTCTCCGCACCGACATCTCTGGGGCCGGAGCTCAGCCGGAGCCGGAGCCGCTGAGCGGCGGAACCATGGAGGCCTGAGCCGGCGGCGTGCACACCGGGGCCGCTGTGCGCCCGCGCTCCCGCTTCCCTGCCGCCCGCCCGCCCGCCCGCCGCGGCTCGAAGGGGAGTCCGCGCCGCTGACACAGGTGGGCTTCCCTGGCGTGGCACCGCCCCGCGGGGACTGAGCCGGAGGTGACCGGCCGCGCGCCGCCGGGCTGCGGCCCCTGAAGGTTGGGCCGCCCCGGGGCTGCGCGGAGCTCGGGGGCCCTCGGCGCCCGGCTGTGCAGAACCAAGTGAACGGGACCCCCGGTCGCCCCTCCGGGACCTAGGGGTTGCCGGAACGGCGGGAGCTTCCGGACACTCGCCGAGGTTGGCTGGACAAATGGGCGTGTGATGGGCAGGGCGAGCAGTAGCGTGTTGTGCCTCTGACAGACACATTTTTATTGGCGATATCCTTGTATACTATAAAATGCATGCTTTGGAAGTACCATTAAAGTACAGCTTACTAGCTTTTAAGTCTGTTCACAGGATCGTGCCACCGTACAGCAACCCCACAACATTTTTACCTCCTCGGGAGAGATCCGTACCCATTAGCAGTCGCTCCTACTCCCTCCTTCACTCCCCGCAACCATCAGTCTATTTTCTGCCTTGGCGGATTTGCTTGAGTCATTGGGTGTCAGCTGAAGGGTGAAAAGGGGCCAAAGTGGGGTTTGAGGGAAGTGGAGTGATAGAAAGACTGAACTACAGCGAGGGGGTGAGTGTAATGGGGCTAGCAAAGACTGGCTGGGGGCAGAGGGCGTGGGAGCCTTGAAGGTCTAGAGAGGAGATGCTGGACAGGAGGATAAGATGCGAGGGGAGGTGGTGGGGAGCTGTGGAGCCTTGCCAGAACCAGATGCTTATGCCTGAGTTGAGGGCTCGCTCAGTCGAGGAAGACAGTCTGTCAAATAGGTGAGTGATAGCTGCAGAGGATGAAGCTCATGGGTTTCTAGAACTACTGTTCTGCTCTGGAGTTTTCATTTTAGACCATCTTCTTGGCAACTCAGAGACACTGGGGCAAGGGTGAATAGCCTCATCTGGAAGATGAGGAGCTGGCATTCTAGAGGTTGGGGGGCTTGGTTAAAGCTCATAAAGTTAGTAAGTGGGGCAGGAGCTGAGACTGAAGTATAATGGATGAAACCAGAAGTGGCCAGGTTATTAAGAAACAGAATTGAGCTAGGATAATGTTAATAGGAAGAGGATCGAGCTGTTGAGAAGTCTGTCTGTGTTGGCCTAGTAGTGGTGGTGGCGGTGGTGGCGCACGCCTTTTATCCCAGCACTGGGAGGCAGAGACAGGCGGATCTTTGTGAGTTCGAGGCCAGCCTGGGCTACAGAGAGAGTTCCAGGACAGCGAGGGCTACATAGAGAAACCCTGTCTTGATAAACCAAAAAGAAGTCTGTGTTATAACGTGTATGTTAAGCAGTCTTTGTTGTTCGTTTTGGTCAAGGTCTTGTTGCTTTGTGGAAAGGTTGTGACAAAAGTCGATTGGTGGCTCTCACCCTTCCTGACACTGACCCTTCAATAAGTTCCTCATGTAGTGGTGACCCTCAACCATAAAGTTATTTTCACTGCTGCTTCCTAACTGTCATTTTGCTACTATTAGGAATCATAATGTACGGGCAGTCGTGGTGCACACCTTTGATCCCAGCACCTGGGAGGCAGAGGCAGACAGATATCTGTGAGTTCAAGGCCAGCCTGGACTACAGAGTGAGTTCCAGGAAAGGTGCAAAGCTACACAGAGAAACCCTGTCCGGAAAAACAAAACAAAAAAAGTAACACATTTAGGGGTTGGGGATTTAGCTCAGCGGTAGAGCGCTTGCCTAGCAAGTGCAAGGCCCTGGGTTCGGTCCTCAGCTGGGGGTTGGGGAGGAATCATAATGTAAATACCTGTGTTTTCCAATGGCCTTAGGTGACCCCCCCAAAGGGATTGGGACCCACAAGTTGAGAGCCACTGGAGTTGTATAGCTCAGTGGTAGAATCCTGGCCTGGCATGTACAAGGCCCTGAGTTTGATCTTCAGCATCATGAGGAAGAAAAAAAGAACAAATATTGAACTAAGATAATGTATTCTTTTTTTTTTTTTAAATTTATTTATTATGTGTACAGTGCTCTGTCTGCATGCATGCCTGCAGGCCAAAAGAAGGTGCCAGTTCTTGTTGCAGATGGTTGTGAGCCACCATGTGGTTGCTGGGAATTGAACTCAGGAACCCCTGAAAGAACAGCCAGTGCTCTTAACTGCTGAGCCATCTCTCCAGTCCCTAAGATATGTATTCTTACATACCATTACCAGCTCTGACAGTGCCAGTAATCGTAAGTGTAGCATTTCAGTAATACCTGCTGGAGATTGAGCTCCATTACTCTTCTTTTAATATTGATATAATACTACGAGCATACTTATAATATTGACTTCTCAATGTCATCAATAGCTAGAAGGACATTATTTTTAAGCGTTGGCATCTTTTTAGATTTTATTTACTTTTGTAGAAGGATGGTTTCTTGAGTGCACTGCAAGGGGGAACTGGGTTGGGCAAGAACTGGAGTACTTCTGTCTTTGGATCCATCTGATAGGTGGGGGCTGGGCAGTACAAACACATCCATGTTTCATGGAGTACTTCTGTCTTTGGATCCATCTGATGGGAGGCGACTGGGCAGTACAAACACATCCATGTTTCATGGAGTACTTCTGTCTTTGGATCCATCTGATGGGAGGCGACTGGGCAGTACAAACACATCCATGTTTCATGGAGTACTTCTGTCTTTGGATCCATCTGATAGGAGGTGACTGGGCAGTACAAACACATCCATGTTTCATGGAGTACTTCTGTCTTTGGATCCATCTGATGGGAGGCGACTGGGCAGTACAAACACATCCATGTTTCATGGAGTACTTCTGTCTTTGGATCCATCTGATAGGAGGTGACTGGGCAGTACAAACACATCCATGTTTCATGGAGTACTTCTGTCTTTGGATCCATCTGATAGGAGGCGACTGGGCAGTACAAACACATCCATGTTTCATGGAGTACTTCTGTCTTTGGATCCATCTGATAGGAGGGGACTGGGCAGTACAAACACATCCATGTTTCATGGAGTACTTCTGTCTTTGGATCCATCTGATAGGAGGCGACTGGGCAGTACAAACACATCCATGTTTCACTTGATGAAATGTTGTAGTATCATTCCACATTGGAACATGGAATTTGGGGTGACCTGAATCTGTGTTCCTAGGCCTTGGTCACTCAAATGGCTTCAGACTATTCCTTAAATAACAAAAAACCATAGTGCCTCCTGCTTCTCCAGTAGTTCCTGCTACTCCTCAGTTCCACTTTTAACAATCAGTATGGCTCGTTCTTTGTAAAACAGTGAAATGTTGTTAACATTGACTATCTTTTTTGTTTGTTTTTCCCCCAAAACAGGATTTCTCTGTTGTAGCCCTGGCTGTCCTAGAACTTGCTCTGTAGATCAGGCTCAGAGATCCATCTGCCTCTGTCCGAAAGTGCTGGGGTTAAAAACAACGCCTTCACATAAAGATCCATGCGATTGGATCAGTTTCATAGGGATAATCCAGGTTAATTTCAAACAGTGTGTGGAGCGGTAACGCCTGCGTTACTGATACCTGTTCACCATGTCCGAGTGAGGGGCTGTGGATTAAAAAATAAGAGACAAGAGACAGTGGGTCATTCACCACGGCTGAAATGCCGAATGCCAAATGTTTAGGAATTGCCACAGGGGCAGGCAAGCCAGGCTGTGTTGCTTCCATGAGAAGCATGGTTTTATTTACAGTTCTAAGATCCTGTAATAGCCTCCATTTTCCTGACTTCTTTTTTAATAACAAATATAAGTGAGTTCCAAGGTGAAGTGGAAGGAGTGATATGTCCAGCATCTAACTGTTCCTTAACTAATGTGTTTGCAGCCTCCAATTTTTCCTTAGTAAGGGGCCACTACTCCACCCATACAAGTGTGCTTATTTTTTTTTTAAAGATGATTATTATTTTTGATTTTTATATGAAGGTGGGGGATCTGAGGTTGGCTCCTGTTTGTGTGGTATGTATTTCACTGACTGAGCATCTCCCCAGCCTCTACTTTCTACGTCTTTACTTCAGGCACATCTCTGAAGTCTCTCTGCTTCCCTTGAACTAAAAAAATCCTGTGCCTCAGCCTCCAAAGTGCTGGATTACAGGCTTGAGCCCCCGTGCCTGCGTTTATGGCTGTCCCTTTTGGAGGTAACATTATCTGGAGTTGAACAGCTAAGATGTGGACGCCTTTGGAGGCTGATATTCTGCCAATCTCAGCATGCTTTGGACTGTTTTGCTGCGTTATTTTCTTTGCCCAGATGCAGTGGGAGTACTCCCTTTGAGTCAGGATGCAGGTGATGGGCTGGTTAGAGCAGAGAGGACTGTAAACAAGGACTGAGAAATACCTGTGGCTCTGGCAGTATCACTTGGATAAACTCGAAAAGTGAGTAAGCATAAAGCTATCTAACACCATGTGAAGTTTCTCCTTCCTGATCCCCTCCCTCCCTCCATCCCTCCCTCCCTCCCCCTCCCTCCCCTCCCCTCTCCTTCCTTAGTAGGGTCTGACTGCATAGCGCAGGCTGTTCATTTTGGTCTCTTTTATATTTATGTTTTTAG
Source organism: Peromyscus leucopus (assembly GCF_004664715.2). NCBI lineage: Eukaryota > Metazoa > Chordata > Mammalia > Rodentia > Cricetidae > Peromyscus > Peromyscus leucopus. Next base: position 62,622,313 of record NC_051079.1, read on the forward strand.
AAATGTTAGATACTTGTAATCAGAGTGTGCTTTCTCTCTCTTTCTCTTTCTCTCTCTGGTGGTGCTTCTTTTCATGTACAAGTGAGGAGACAAGGATTCTCTGAGACACCCCTACTTCAGTGGGATAGGAGGGTGCTGGCAGAGAGAGAGAGAGAGAGGATATTTGCAGTTAGGTTGAGCTGCTGCTGGGACGTTTGGACTTGAAGTACTTTCTGAAGTACTATGACTCAGCTGTACAGGGGTGAGTGCTGTGGGCCAGAAAGCAGAGTGACAGGGTGGCAGTTGCTCCTCTTCTTCCAGGGACAGAGGTGGACAGGATTTGCAGAAGTCCTCTAATGTGCTGTCCTGTTCCACATTGCTGATGAGCTGTGGAGGTCTGCTGTCCTTGGGTGAGGCACCTGGCTCTCTGGTGACGGGCCTTAGTGTACCTTTTGACAGGGAGGCAGTGGCAGTTATGCTCTTGTCTTCAAGCTTAATTTTGCTAGTAATTTTTTAGGGGAAGGGGATTTGGAGATAGGATTTCTCTGTGTAACCCTGACTGTCCTGGAACTTATTTTGTAAACCAGGCTGGCCTTGAACGAAGGGATCCGGGCCTGCTGAGTGCAGGGATTAAAGGTGTGTGCCACCACCGCCCTGCATAATTTCTTATTTTTAAAGCAGAGCTTAATTTTCCAAACTTAATGTGCTGGTAAATAGTCTCTATGTTTTTTGAGACAGAGTCTTACCATGTAGCTCCAGCTGGCCTGGATGTAGAACAGCCTGGCCTTGAACTCAGAGATTTTTATGCCTCTGCCTCCCAAATGCTGGAACTAAAATTGTGTGCTACTATGCCCTTTAGAAGTGGCTGTCAAAGATTTTCTTTGTCATATAATAGTGTATTTCTTTTAAAAAAATTTTATTTTAGATTTTATTTATTTTTATTTACTATGTATGGAGTTTAGTCTGCATGTATATCTGTGTACCATGAGCATGCACTGCCTGGGGAGGCCAGAAGAGGGTGTCAGATCCCCTGGACCTGGCTGTAGAGAGTTGTGAGCTGCCATGTGGGTGCTGGGAACAGAACCCTGCTCCTCTGGAAGAGGATCACTTAACCACTGAGCCATCTCTGCAGCACCCTTGATAGGACATTTCTCGTTGGGGTGAGTTTGTCATTAAATTTTATTTATTTTTTTAGAGACGGGTTTTCACTGTGTAACGTAAACTTGTTCTGATCTTGCAGCAGCTGCCTAGGCCTCCAACATGTTACTAATGTATCTCTCACTGGACAGGAGTCTGGAGATATGGCTGTTCACTGTCTTGGGGCCTGGTGGTTTCTACGTCCTAGTCATTCCTAGGACATAGACCTTGATCTTTGGGTCCAGGAGGACTGCTGGAGTTGTAGCTAAAATATCCAGGCAGCAGGGGAGGGGTGCAAAGAGGGTTGCTAAGTAGATAGCCAAGAGGTGGCTGTTAGTTAGACAGGAATATGTCTGGTTAGAAAAGCAATTTCTTTTAGCAGATGGAAGGAAGGCCTGGAGAGATGGCCCAGTGGTTGAAAGTGCTGACTGCTCTTCCAGAAGACCTGGGTTCAAGTCCCAGCACCCACCTGGTAGCTCACAACTGTCTATAACTTCTGTTCCGGGGGATCTGACACCCTCACACAGATGTACATGCAGACAGAATACCATTGTACATAAAATACAAATAAATTATTAAAAAAAGAAAAGGCAGTTTCTGTTAGCAAATTGGAGAGGCTGTAGGCAGTCAGCTCTTCCGCCTTGTTTGGTGAGTAGTTGTCTGTTTGCAGCCTCCAGGCTGATCTATACACTTAGACAACTCTAAACCTGCACCTGGCTGTCATCTGTTTGCTTTGGTGAGGTTTTAACCACTTACCCCTTGAGATGGGGTCTTAATTTGTCACCTAAGCTGGTCTTGAACTCATGATGCCGCCTAGAAGACTGACCTTAACTCCAGGAGATCCTCCTGCCTCAGTCTCCTGAGTGCTGAAATTGTAGGTTTGTGGCACCACACCTATTCAACCCCTTTGACTTTAAATTTTTTATCTGCAAAATGGGACTCACATTTACTTTATGTTGCCTGGAGAGTGAAATGGATATACTTTTAAGATCAACCAACCAATCTGTAATCAATCATTTATATGTCTGTCTAATCTTTCATGTTTCTGGACATAGAAACCTGATTAGGTGTGTGGAGGTAGACAGAAGAAGGATATCTCTACACTTCAGTATTGGGGTGTTGAATTTGAGGTGCTTTGGAGGCACTGGGTGACAATCAGATGCACCTGGCACTCACTAGATGGTTCTGGACTGGGTTCATCAGTACATAAGCGTGGGGCTCACTGGTTTAGATCTGGTAGGGATACATGGATTACACGGCTATAATGTTTGGAGTGAGAATGTTCTATCTGGGTGTGGTGCCACATGCCTTTACTCCGGCAGTGGTAGAGGCAGGCAGATCTCTGTGAGTTTGAGGTCAACTTGGCCTACATCGTGAGTTCCACCCCAGGCGGGGCAGTATAGTAGGCTCTGTCTTAAAAATTAAATAAATAAACAAACATAAATAAAATGTTTGCTGTGTAATAAGTCTCTCTGTAAAGCACCCAGTATCAGCTTGTGCTCTGGCTTCTTCTTCTTTTTTGAGACCAGATCATTCTTTGTAGCCCATGTGTAGACCAGGCTTGCCTTGAACTCATAGAAATCCATCTACTTCTGCTTCCCAAGTGCTTGGATTAAAGGTGTGTGCCCCACTCCCAGCCCTTGCTCTGGCTCCCCCCGCCCCCCATGGGGTTTCCCTGTGTAACAGTCTTGGATGTCCTGGAATTAAAGGGTGCACCACCACTGCCCAGCTAGTTCTGTTTTTTGAGACAAAAACTCGGTATGTTTCCCTGGATGACTTGGATCTCATCAAGTAGCCCTGACTAGCTTCAAACTTTTCGAGATCCACCTGTCTCTGCCTCCAAAATGCTGGGATTAAAGGGCACTACCACACCCAGCTTTTTTTGTTCTTAATTTTAGGGTCCTTTGATTCTGCCTGTATGCATCGTGTGTATATGGAGCCAGCGGTCAGTGTTTGGTATCTTAACTAGTTTTCTCTGTACTTTTTGCCAGCGTCTCTCATGGAACCGGGAGCTCACTGATTTTCTAGACTGGCTGGCCAGTGAACAGGGACCTACCTGTCTGTTTCCCCAGTACTATAATTCACTCTTGCCTTTGGCTTTTCAGTGGGTACTGGGAATCTGAACTCAGGTCTTCATGCCTTGGTGGCAAGCAATTTAGTGACTGAGCCATCTTCCTTAGACTTGAAATTGTTTTCTTTTTTGATGGTATCTTGCAGTTCATGAAAGAGTGTATTGTAGAGATAATATGATGGATGTGGTGGCTAAAAGAGAATGCGTTTTGTACCTTACCTGTGTGGGTGTGACATCTGGTGTGCCACTTTATGGTTCTGTAATTTTAGGTAAACTAAGCATTTTTTGCTGTATTTTATTTTTCCCTTAGGCCAAGAATTGGTAGGTATTGTAAACTATTTTAGGGTTTGTGGGCTGAAAGGCAAAGTGAAAGCTACTTTTTAGGTCCTTCTGTAGTAAGGGAGAGGAAATTTCTCAGAGTTTTCATTGATAAAGTGCGGTGCCGAGCGTTGAGGACTGTGAGTGAGTACAATGCTTGCTTAGCGTATAGGTGTGCCGATTCTGTCGTTGGTGTAATGTAACCTGGGCATGGTGTCCTGTGCCAGGCATCTCAGCACTTGGGAGGTAGCTAGAGGCAGGAGGGTCAGAAGTTCAAGGCCGTCGTTGGCTATATAGCAGGTTTGAGCCCAGCTTGGGCTATGTGAGACCCCGTCTTAAAGACAATTTTTTTTTTTCCTGAATTACATGATTATAATCCCAGCACTCAGGAGGCTGAGGGAGGAGGATTGAATTCAAGGTCAGTCTGGTGACCCCTCTCTCTCAAAAAGAAAAGACTTATTATTAAAAATTTCTTTTATTTTATTATATGAGTGTTTTGCTTACAGGTATGTGTGTGCACCCTGTGTGTGCCTGGTGCCTACAGAGATCAGAAGGGGTGTTGTATCCCCTGGAACTGGAGTTACAGATAGTTGTGAGCCACCATGTAGGTCCTGGGAGTTGAGCTGAGGTCTTCCACAAGAGCAAGTATTCTTAAACACTGAGCCATCTCTCCAGCCCATTTTATTATTGTTACTATATTAATTATTATTATTATTATTATTATTATTATTATTATTATTATTATTGGTGGTGGTAAAGGATTGCTAGTGTTGGGGGCTGCAGTGGTGACTGTACATTGATGGGGTTTTCTATAAAGCACTTGGGGCCTTCTCATGCTAGGCTGAATCATTAAAACATAATATCAAGACTCCACAGATTTTGTACATCTTACATTTCTTCAGGGTTTGTAAATTTGTTCAGGTACTTCTCTATTCGCTCCACCCATACCTACCATGGTCAGTTGTTACACATCTTTACAGATTCTATTGCAGGTTGCCTTCCTTTTCCCCTTACTTTTTTCTAACTTTTGACTTGTGTGTTCTTGTGAGGGCAGGGTACCTTGCAAGAGTCAGTCCTCTCCTTCTGCCATCTGAGTCCCAGGGACTGCTCTCAGGCCATCAGACTTAGTGGATCCCAGGGACCACTCTCAGGCCATCAGACTTAGTGGGTCCAGGGACCACACTCAGGCCATCAGACTTAGTGGGTCCAGGGACCACACTCAGGCCATCAGACTTAGTGGATCCCAGGGACCACACTCAGGCCATCAGACTTAGTGGATCCCAGGGACCACTCTCAGGCCATCAGACTTAGTGGGTCCAGGGACCGCTCTCAGGCCATCAGACTTAGTGGGTCCAGGGACCACACTCAGGCCATCAGACTTAGTGGATCCCAGGGACCACACTCAGGCCATCAGACTTAGTGGATCCCAGGGACCACTCTCAGGCCATCAGACTTAGTGGGTCCAGGAACTGCTGTCAGGCCATCAGACTTAATGGATCTCAGGGACCGCTCTCAGGCCATCAGACTTAGTGGGTCCAGGGACCGCTCTCAGGCCGTCAGACTTAGTGGATCCCAGGGATCACTCTCAGGCCGTCAGACTTAGTGGGTCCCAGGGATCACTCTCAGGCTGTCAGACTTAGTGGGTCCAGGGACTGCTGTCAGGCCATCAGACTTAGTGGATCCCAGGGATCACTCTCAGGCTGTCATACTTAGTGGGTCCAGAAACCACTCTCAGGGCGTCAGACTTAGTGGGTCCCAGGGACCGCTCTCAGGCCGTCAGACTTAGTGGCAAGCACCTTCTACCCATGAATCATCTCACCAGCCCCTGAGTTAATATTTTCCTGCATTTTGTGAAAGTATTCATAGTTATCACTGTTCCACACAGACTGTCTTTTGAGTAACTGTCTTCACTTCAAATATTAAATTTTAGTCAAATATTAAATTTTTCTCTGGACAAGGTTCTTGGCTTCTGTAATCCAATACAGTGTAATTGACTCACCGTTTATAAATGTCTTTCTTCACTTGGTTATCTGATGAACCATTTTGAGATCTAATTTGGTTGTGGCCTCATTTTTTTTTCCCCTTGTTATTTTTGGGAACATTGTGAATGATGAGGCGCTTTGTTTGAAGTGTTGTAGTTTGTGATCCTTGCTCTCCCGACTGAGGGCTGTGTGGTGGTGTAAGTTAGGGTATCGCAGCAGTGCTTGGTCTGGCCGAGTTCCTCACGGTGTATTCTTCTGGCATCGCTGCGCTGTTACTAACAGTCAAATGCCTGACTTTAGTGAGAGAAAAGATGGTGTTGGAGGGACACAGCTCAGCCTTTAAGAGCACTCCTAGCTTTTGTTTGTTTGTTTGTTTTTTTTTTTTTTTCATTTGAGACAGGGTCTCACTGTGTAGCTTTGCGCCTTTTCCTGGAACTGTAGCCCAGGCTGGGCTCGAACTCACAGATTTGCCTGCCTCTGCCTCCTGAGTGCTGGGATTAAAGGCGTGCGCCACCACCACCCAGCCACTTCTACTACCTCTTCTCAAGGGTCCAAGTTCAGATCCCAGTACCATATTGGGCAGCTCACAACTGCCTGTAACTCCAGTTCCAAGGGGTTCTGACCCTTGTGACACATGTGACGTGCCCTCACATACACAGCGCACGTAAATAATATTTAAAAAATATTAGAGGGGCTTGAGAGAGGGCTCATCGGTCGAGAGCACGTACTGCTTTTGCAGAGGACTTCAGTTCCGTTCCCAGCACCCACGCCGGGAGGCTCACACATTGCCCATTTTAGAAGTTTCAATGCCTCTGGCCTCCACAGGCACCTGCACTCATGTGCCCACACCCACACGTGTGCGAGCACACACGCGTGTGCATAGTTAAAAATAATAAAGGTACAACTCGAAAAGAACTTGAAAGGGCGAATGACTTTGGAGTCTGTTTTCTTTTTTATGTTTGCGCCGACCAGTCAGAGGCTCAGTATGTCCAGCCTGGCCTCACACTTGAAGCAGTCCCCCTGCCTCAGTCTCCCATGTGCTGGGCTTATAGGCATGAGCCAGCCCACCTGGACCTGAAGTGCTGTTGAGGTCTGTGCATCGTGGAAGTTTGTGCTGTGTTGAGTAGCAGGAGAAAGGGACCAGGACATTGCGTGGGGGTGACAGGAGCAGCTTTGTAATAAGACTTTACTTATGGACACTGACATTTTAATTTCATGTCATAAAAGTATTCGTTATTTTTTTGGTAGCCACTTAAAAATTATTGTTCAGGCAGCTGGCTAGATTTGACCCTCGTACCACCATTTGCCAGCCGTGAGCCCGGCAGTGAGAGTGAGCCCCGCCTCACTGGATGTTGAAGGGAAACGAGTCAGTGTGTGGGAAATGCAGCTGAGGGCTAAGGGACACAGTGGACGCTATATGACGTCTCCCGTTGTCACTGCCACCATTGGGCTTTATTAGCTCTTGGAGCATATTAACTTAAATATCCTCGGAATGATCTGCTGCCTATGAGACTTCTCTCCGGTTCGTTTTGGTGTCTTTATTTCATATCAGAAGCTTTTTTTTTTTCCTTCTTCCTTTTAAAGACTGACAGGATTTCTCTGTGTAGTCCCGGCTGTCCTGGAATTTGCTCTGTAGCTAGGTTGGCCTTGAACTCACAAAGATCCGCCTGCCTCTGCCTCCCACACCCAGCCCCGTTAGAGGAGCGCTAGGCATTGCTGTGAGGGGTAAGCAGTTGTTAGAGCGTGCTGGGGGAAGAATCCTAAAGCTCCTGCTCCTGGGTGGCCATTTAGATCCCCTGGAGTTGAATCTTCAGTCCCCTGCCTCAGAGGCTGGGAAGCCTTTTGTGTTCACCCCCCTGCATTTATCCTCCGTCTCGTTGCCGTCCCCATGCTTAGCCTTGGAGTCTCAGGGCCTTCCAGTCACCCATGATCCCATGGACGAGTCCCACAGGCAGCCCTGCACCCTGTTTGGATCCCATGGTGCTGTTCTGCATTTCTGCCACCTTCCCAGGGTTCCATGGGTCAGTTGGCTCACTCCGTGCTGGTGTCCCTTTTGGCAGACTCAAGCTGGGGTGTCCTAAGCAGTGCTGGTTGGGGTGCACTCTCCCTGCTCTCATCTTTTTATTTCATTTTTATTTATTTATTTTTGTTTATTTTATTTTTTTTGAGACAGAGTTTCTCTGTGTAGCTCTGGCTGTCCTGGAACTCACTCTGTCGACCAGGCTGTCCTCGAACTCTCAGAGATCCACCTGCTTCTGCCTCCCCGAATGCTGGGATTAAAGGCGTCGTTCTGGCTTCTTAAGGCTTCCGCTTTGATTCCCTCGTGCGCCATCACCACCCGGCTTGTTTTCATTTGCTGCACCCGGCACCTCACTCTACTTAACATAGCACTGGGAGCAGTCTTTCAGAGACTTCCTCCCATCACCCACGAGCCCGTGGTGTCTGTGACATTCAACGTGTTCTTTGGTTAGTGACCCTTGTCTGTTTCTCTAGTTACCCAGTCCAGCTATGAGATTTCTCTTTAAAGTCTCTGCAGTATAGATGGTGTGTGCGGAAGGTGAGAGCTGACTCCTTCAATTGTCCCCTGACCTCCACACATCTTCATGGCATGCTCGCCCCCCTCCCCACACAAACTATATTTAAAAAACATTCATCGTTTATGTGTCTGTGTGTGTCTGTGTGAATGAGTGTGCACCATGTGCGTGTAGGTGCTGGTAGAGGCTCAAGTCGGGCATTGGGTCCCCTGGAACACAAGTGACAGGCGGTTGTGAGCTGTTGTGGTTGCTGGGGACCACACCTGGGTTCTCTGCAAGAGCAGGAAATGCTTTTAACCAGTGAGCTATCTATCTCTGCCATAGATAGATAGGTAGATAGATAGATAGATAGATAGATAGATAGATAGATGATAGATAGATAGATGGAAATAAATTGGTTAAATGAAAGTAGCATTGTATATTCTCTTTCCTTGACCTCAAATTCTTTTGTATTTCCGTAGCTTCTTGGGTAGAAATAACTCCAGTATAGTTATTTACCTTAATCTATTGACAGACTGTCTTTCACATCAGTGTTTGATTCATTAGTGGCAGAGACCTGGTTTTGTTCAGTTTTCTTTTCAGTTGTCACCTTTGTGCCTGGCACGTTTGTCCATCTGTAATAGTATTTGTGGAGGGACTGCTTGGCTGTGTAACTCAAACACCATGAGCCAAGAATGCTGACAGCATTGGTAGAAATACTGACTTTTGAAGTGGCTCTTTATTTGGGGGGACAGTGATGAATTCAGGGTTAATATTTAAGATGAGAACCAGACATCAAATCAACATGTCCGTTAGGTAAAGGTTTATGATGGATTGTGACTGAGAAGTTAAGACTGAGTACATAACCTTGGGTTACTCACCGAGACACTGGCACAGCCTGAAGCACGTTGGAGCCTCCTATTAGGAGAGCACATGGAGGACACTTGGTTCACCTCTTTTTAAAGTTTAAATGATGACATGTTATTGTTGGGGGTGGGGTGGGGATTAAGCAGTACAGAAGGACAGAATAAGAAGTCTTTCCCCAACCCAACAGATTGTCTTTTCTTTCCTAACTTTTTTTTTCCTTTGAGACAGGGTCTCACTATGTAGCTGTGGATGGCCTGGAACTCAGAGATCCACCTGCCTCTGCCTCCAAGTTCTGATATTAAAAGTGTGATCACTGGGCCTGGCTCTAGCTCTGTTCTTTAAAAATAAATTAAAAAGCAATTTTATATCTTTGTTTTTGTATGTTTATGTGTGTGAGCACGCATATGCCACTGTGCAAGTCTGGATGTCAGAGGGCAGTTGGTTCTCTCCTTGTGCCATGTGGGTCTTGGGGATCCAGTTTGGGTGGTCAGGCTTGGTGGGGTTGTCTTTACTAGGTCCCATGTTGCTGACCCCTAGTCCCATTCTTTAAAGTAACCACTTTGGGGCCATTGTTTCTTGCAGGCAAGCTCTGCATATCCTGGAAGGGCCAGCATGTTTGTCTGTATTGATAGAACCTACTGCTCTTTGGCTTTACTTCCTCTTTGTTGGTTTTTGCTTGAATTATTTAGGATACATCTTAGTCACTGTTCTATTGATGTGAAGGGATACCATGACCAAGGCAGTTCTTATTAAAGAAAGCATTTATTGTGGGTTTGCTTAGTTTCAGATTTAGTCCATTATTATCATGGCGAGGAGCATGGTAGCACCCAGGCAGACACGGTGCTGGAGAAGTAGCTGAGAGTTCTACGTCCGTATCCCTAGTTAGAGAGAGACAAAGACAAATACTGGGCTTGGCATGGGCTTTTGAAACCTCAAAGTCTACTCCCAGTGACACACATCCCCTAACAAGGCCACACCTCCTGGTCCTCCTAATCATTCAAATAGTGCCACTCTCTGATACCTAAGCCTTCAAATATATGAGCCTGTGGGGGACTATCACAATCTCAATACTGTTTAAAAGCAAGTCCAAAGTTCAAAGTCTCTTCAGAGACTCAAGGAACTCTCTCTCTCTTTTTTGTTTTTTGTTTTTGTTTTTCGAGACAGGGTTTCTCTGTGTAGCTTTGCGCCTTTCCTGGAATTCACTTGGTAGCCCAGGCTGTTCTCAGACTCATGGAGATCCGCCTGGCTCTGCCTCCCGAGTGCTGGGATTAAAGGTGTGTGCCACCACTGCCTGGGTTCAAGGAATTCTCTTAACTGTAATCCCCTGTAAAATCAAAATAAACAACCAGATTACATACTTCCAACATACAATGGTACAAAATATGTATCACCATTTATTCCAAAAGGGAGGGAAGGGAGCATAGTGAGGAAATACTGGACAAAGCAAGACCAAAAACCAGCTGGGCAAACTCCAAACTCTGCATCTCCGTGTCTGATGTCGAAACGCTCTTCAGATCTCCAACTCTTTCAGCTTTGTTGACTGCAGCACACTTCTCTCTCTCTGACTGATCCCACTCTGTTAGCAGCTCTCTTTGGTAGGTATCCCACACTCTGGCATCTCTAACATTTTAGGGTGTCAGCACAATCTGCATTTCACCCTCACAGCTTCCCTCAGTGGCCCCTCTAGGCCTCCAAGCAGGGACACCCCTGACACGTGCCTTGCCTCAGTGGCTTTCCTTCGCCTTGGAGAGAAACTCTACACCCCCTTCTTACGTCCTCTAAAGCAGTGGTTCTCAGCCTATGCAGATAGGCTTCATTATAGATCTGCATAAGAGTGACTACTAATAACCACAGGACAGAGTCACTACTAGGCTACCTTGAACTCTCTGCCAAAGCTGTTAATCCAGAACTCTTCAGTTTAGCCTCAGGCAGGTTTTTAGGAAAAGGGCAAAAATTCTTTGCCATATATCAACAGAATGGTCTCTAGGCCACTTACTAATATTCTTCTGCCCTGAAACTTTTTGAACTGGGCCCCCACAGTTCAAATTGTTCTCGTCACTGTCTTCATGCTCTTACTAGGATGGCCACTAAGCCCTGCTTAAAGCTTCTGGCCGCTTTCCTAGTTCAAAGCTCTAAAGTCTTCCATATTCCTCCAACAAACAGCAGGCCAGGCCTGTCACAGCAGTTCCCCAGCCCCTGGTACCAACTTCTTAGTCACTGTTCTCTTGCTGTGAAGAGACAACATGCCCAAGATAACTCTTACAATTGAAAGCATTTAATTGTGGGTTTGCCTACACTTTCAGAGGTCAGTCCCTTATCATGGTGAGGAACATGGTGGCATGCAGGCAGAGATGGTGCTGGAGACGTAGCTGAGACATCTACATCTTCATCCATAGGCGGTGGGGTGGGGTGGGCAGAGGCATGCAGACAAACAGACTGGGCCTGGCATGGGCTATTGAAATCTTAAAGCCTACTCCCAGTGACACCCATCCTCCAACAAGGCCACATTTTCTAATTCTTTTCAAATAGTGTCACTCCCTGGTAGCTAAGCATTCAAGTACGTGAGCCTATGGGGCCTTTCTTATTCCAACCACCGCAGAATATCTTCACATCTTTACACACTGAAGATCTAACTTCTTTTCAGAGTGATTCTGCAGTGCAGTCTACCCCAAGTGAAGACGGGGATAAACTATGTCAACTGTTTAGGTTATTGTTATAAACAACAGTGTGATGGACATTTGCATCCCTAGAACTTGCCAACATGTCAGTTTATCTGTGAGGTAGGTTTTTTAGAATGCAGATAGGAAGCCCTTCCTTTATGAAGCTGACCTGTTGGAAGGCAAAGGATAAATATATACATGAAAATATTAGGTGTCAGAGAATGTGGATATCCCTTTGTCCTTTGCTCTGCCTTACCCACTAGGTTCTCATTCGACATGTACATAAATCCCCAGCATTGATGTCCATTTCCCCTCATCTTAGCCTTGTGCTTCCTCTGTAGTGAGCAGGGCTGGGGAGGAGTCTAGTTTTCTAGCTTCCTCTTGGTACCATGTTGGACTAGACAGGTGGAATGGGAGGGCAAGAGGAAGCACAGAGTGTAGCAGCCTCTATTAGAATTTCCTGGAACCCAGATTGGCACGAGCGGATGTTAGTGGGCTTAATTCTCCCCACTTTGAGGTACAGGAATGCTCGTGTGTAGGACCAAGTGAGCCAGAAAGGCTGGCTTGCATTGATATCACATTGATTGGTGCTCGAATGCCAAGATTCCAGGTTGAAGAAGATCCATGCCATCATGCGTGGCAGTGTGATCCTTGGAGGGAGCCCGTCCTTCACCCTTTGAGCCTAGACACCTGCTGGGGATGACGGGGAGAGACCGTTTCTCCGGCCACTCCCATCTCCTGCCCCTTGCCTCAGGAGTTTTGGATGGTAATCTTGCTGTCATACACTGGGCACTCAGCGTGTACCCACCGCATCCAGTGACGTAGAGTATCTGCCAGTGATGCTAAGTTTTTAGATTTTTTTTTTTTAATTTTTACTTATGGTTGTGTCTGTCTGTGTTAACGTATGCTCCCGGTGTGTGCCTTCAGAGGCCAGGAAAAGGGGCGTTGTACTCCTTAGAGCTAGAGTCAGCGGGTGGGTGTGGACCTTCAGACATGGGTGCTGGGAACCGAACTCAGGTCCTCTGGAAGAGCTCTTAACTATGAGTCACCTCTCCAGCCCCACTTGGTTGTTTGAAATAGTGTGTTTCACTCTTAATTTAGGTTGAAGGTCTTGTCATGTGTTTATTAACTTGGAACATGGCTATTTCAGGAAGCATCTTTTGAGTACTTTCTTTTAGCAGTGTGCTGGAGGTTAATTAGGGATAAGGAGAAAAAAAAGGTAAGACTCTTGCCTCTCAGGAGTAATACACCTAGGGAGATACATTTTATATAATGTAGGAATATGCCATTTCAAGCTCCTTTTTACGTAATGAGCGCTCTAGGGAAGGGACGAGAAGGTGATAGGAAAGCTGTGTAGGAGGAGATGGAATCAGTTTTGTGTGTTGAGATGGTGGTCTTTACTCCCCATGCATGAAAGTAGCTCCTTTGAAAGGCTGAATGCTGCAAGCATCAGGAACAGCATGCTTCTTGTTCAGGCATGGTCGTATGTGTCATTATTAACACATAGACAAAACACTCATACACATTTGAAAAAAGAAAACATAAAGTCTTAAGGATTTTAGGGATATTGATAAAAGTGGCCTTCTGGTCAGAGTTTGGGGCTAGAAGGAGAGATTTGAAAGTATTACTAGTATGGAAATCATAAGTGAAACCAGATGATGGAATCAGTTACTAATAAACTTTCAGAAAGAAGGGCTGAAACGTAAAGAAGTCTTCTGATGCATTGAGGGGAAGGCACTGGGCCTCTGCTGGGGGCTGAATGGTGGCGAGTTTCAAGTTCCATCTTCGTCTGTTCCTCGTTGGTCTAAGGACTTGGGGTTCCAGTTAAAATGAAAGCAAGTGATTGTGTGTGTGTGTGTGTGTGTGTGTGTGTGTGTGTGTGTCTGTCTGTCTGTCTGTCTGTATGTATGTATGTAGGGGCCCTTGGAATTGGAGTTACAGACAGTTGTGAGCTGCCATGTATGGGAATTGAACCTGGGTCCTCTGAAGAGCAGACCGTGCTCTTAGCACTAGCCATCTCTCCAGCCCCAGACACCGCGCTGGGGATCCAAGCCAGGCCTTCTGGCAGGCCCTGCAGGCCGAGTATATTCTCAGCCATGTTCGAGGACTCCCTTAAGTTATCACAGGGAAAGTGAAGTACTCTTCTGTTCCATTTGAAGCAAATTGCCGTGCTTTTCATCTTTTGATCTGATGTCATCTTATTCTTTAATTTAATAAAGCCTACAGAAGCAAAATCCAGTCTGTAGAAAGCCAGAGGAAGCCAGACATAATTGCTTATGCCAGCAAACCTCTTTCTTTATTTTTTTGATCTTTATTTTTTTTAAATTTATTTTACATACCAACCACAGATCCCGCTCTCATCCCTCCCCCCTCCCCCCACTCCCCCCCACCATGTCCTCTTGCATAGAGGGGACAGGAAAGCCTGGTACGTTCAGTTGAGGCAGGACCCAGCCCCCCCCCCCACACACACACACTAAAGGGTGAGCAAAGTGTCTGACCATAGGTAATGCGATCCAGAAAGCCAGCTCATGCTCCAGGAATAGACCCTGATTGCACTGCCAGGGGCCCCTAAAACAGACCCCGCTACACAACTGTCTCCCGTATGCAGAGGGTCTAGTCCAGTCCCATGAAGGTTCCACAGCTGTCGGTCTAAATTTCATGAGTTCCTTTGAGCTTGGTTCAGTTGTCTCTGTAGATTTTCCCATCATGCTCTTGACCCTCCTTGCTTATATAATCCCTCTTCCTTCTCCTTGACTGGACTCACGGAGCTCGGCCTGGTGCTTGGCTGTGGATCTCTGCATCTCCTTCCATCAGTTACTGGATGAAGGCTCTCTTGGTCCAGTCGGAGCTGGTGGAGTCTGTGTCTCAGGGAGCAGCTTTGGTCTCGGGGGTGGGGGTGGGGTGGGGTGGGGAGTGGGATGGGGGGATGGGTGGAGTGGGGCTTGTGGGTTACAGGGTCTGTGGGGGGGGGGTGGTCAGGCCTGCCTGCAGGAGTCCAGCCGGCTGGCCTGCACCTGGGGCTGTAGTGGGTGGAGGTATGGGGGCACGGGTTGTGCCCCTGGGTCTAAAGCCTATCGGCTTGAAAACCTCTTTCTTAACCAACCCATTTTTCACCCACACACTTGGAGGTGTTTATCCAGGATATTAACATTAGAGCTACAGTTCTGACTGCTAATTTGCATAGTCTCCTGATGAGTAGCTGACTGTAAACAAATTGTCTCTTTTGTTTGTGTCTCAGTCAGTGTTCTATTGCTATGAAGAGACCCCATGACCATGGCAACCCTTATAAAGGAAGACATTTAATCGGGGCTGGCTCACAGTTCAGAGATTCAGTCCATTATTGTCATGGCGGTGTGAAGGGGCCCAAAATAGCTGGACCACACAGCAGCCATGACAGGCTTAGGGGCCTAGACACAGCTTCTGGGACAGGCTTACTTACTGGCAGGCAACACCCAGATCCAGGAAAAGCCTTAAGCTGATACCACCCAGGGATCCACCCAGGGGTGAGGAAGTACCTGACCTCCCAAACATTCCAACCATTAGAAAAGGTGGCCAGATGTCCTTGAGTCTAGCACACACTTATTGTTTGTTTTACAGATACCCCTAGACAATTGTCAGCCAATCAGGGTCCTGGACCCTGGAAATCCCCTCACCCCAACCTCTGCTGTGATAAAAACTCTGCCCCACCTGAGCTCAGGGCTCTCTGCTCTCACCACTGCGTCGGACAGACAGAGGGACCAAGCTCTGGAGCTTGACATAAAGGCTTTTCACTTTTACATGCAGGATTCGGTCTCTGTGGTGGTCTTTTGGGGGTCCCCGAGAACTAGGCATAACAGCGGGAAGCACAGGCAGACATGGTGCTGGACAGGTAACGAAGAGTTGAACATCTGGATCGGCGGGCACTGGGAAGAAAGACACTGGGCCTGGCTTGAGCTTTTGAAACCCCAAAGCCCACCCCCAGTGACACACTTCCTCCAACAAGGCCACACCCACTCCAGCAGAGCCACACCCCCTAATCCCTGACTAATAAACAGTACTGCTCCCCATGACCGAGTGTTCAAGTGAACTTATAGGTGCTGTTCTTATTCAAACTGCCACACTTTGTGCTTTCAAAAACGTTCAGTGAGACATAGTCTGAGGTCACAGATAACTGGACAAGTACAAGATTTCAAGCCAGTGTTGTGGCACACACCTGCCCTGCTAGCCCTTGGGAGCGAGGAGGATTGTGAATTCAAGGTCTGGCTAGAATACAATGAGAAACTATCAGAAAGGGGAGGCAGAACTTGGCACGAAGGAGCCAGCACCGCCCTCGGGTGTGTGGAGGAAGACAGGAGCTGTTCTGCCCAGCCTTAATGGCTAATGGCGTGTGCGAAGAGTTCTGATCCATACCCTGGGAGACCCTGGTGCGTGTTTTGTGTTGAAGAGAGGATCGTTTAATTTTTAATTAGCAGTAATCATACCTCAGATGACCTTGACTATTGACTGGCTGCTGTTGTGGGAGCTCCTTCAGATTTGAGTAAGATTTGTGAGGATTAAATCATATGTGGACACCAGTGTAATCGACAGAACATCCTCAGGTGCTAAGTGAGTGGCATGTAAGATCCCAGTATCTGATTGTGTGATAATGTAGGCAGTGTGAAATGGAGTGAATTACTGTATAAAATGAACGTAATTGGTTCATTTAATTGGTGTGTGTGTGTGTGGTGGTATTGTGTTCCCCAAAATATTGTGCACCTTAATAAACTTATCTGGGGTCAGAGACAGAACAGCCACTAGATACAAAGGCTAGAAAATGGTGGCACTCACACCTTTAATCCTAGCATTCCAGAGGCAGAAATCCGTCTGGATCTCTGTGAGTTCAAGGCCACATTGGAAACAGCCAGGCATGGTGACACATGCCTTTAATCCCCAGAAGTGAGCCTTTAATCCCAGGGAGTGATGGCAGATAGCAAAACGGTATATAAGGCGTGAAGACTAGAAACGAGAAGCATTTGGCTGGTTAAGCTTTTAGGCTTTGAGCAGCACAGTTCAGCTGAGATTCATTCTGGATGAGGACTCAGAGGCTTCCAGTCTGAGGAAATAGGACCAGCTGAGGAATTGGTGAGGTGAGGAAGCTGTGGCTTGTTCTGCTTCTCTGATCTTCTATCGTTCACCCCAATACCTGGCCCAAGGTTTCATTTTATTAATTAGACCTTTTAAGATTCCCGCTACATCTAAGAAGTACCTGTGCATCTGATTTGTTGGTAGCTTTCTGAGAATTGCAGGTTAGATTTTTTTCTTTTTAGGATTTATTTATTCTTACATCATATGTATGTGTGTTTAGCCTGCATGTATAAATGTATTGCATGTATGCCTGGTGCCCACAGAACCAGAAGAGGGCATCAGATCCCTTGGAACTGGAGGTAAGGATGGTTATCAGCCACCACATAGGTGCTGGGAACCAAACTCAGATCCGTGTCAAGAGCAGCAGGTGCTTTAAACCACTGAACTGTCTCTCCAGCCTTTGCAGCTTAAGAGTTTTGAATTTTGATTTTTTTAGTTCTTTCTGTAAGCCTTTTTTATCTTAAAGTAATTATAGACTAATAATACTTTTTAAACACAATAGAAGAAAGTTCTGTGTGCTTTTCATGTTTTGCCTAGTTTCTCCCTGTGTTAATAGAACTGTAGGGTTGGCTGGGCATGGTGTTGCACACCATTAGTCCCAGCACTCGGGAGGCAGAGGCAGGTGGAACTCTGAGTTCAAGACCAGCCTGGTCTACAGCAAGTTACAGGACAGCCAGGTTTTAAGAAACCCTGTCTTAAACCCTACACACACACACACACACACACACACACACACACCCTTCACACACACACCCTTCACACACACACACACACACCCTTCACACACACACACACACACACCCTTCACACACACACCCTTCACACACACACACACACACACACACACACACACACCTCTCTCTCTCTCTCTCTCTCTCTCTCTCTCTCTCCCTCTCTCTCTCCCCCTCTCTCCTCTCTCACTCACTCACACACACACACACACACACATGTATGTACGTATATGTATAACTTTAGTATGTCTTTGTAACCCATCAGTTGAGTGCAGGCCTTTTGTACTCTCTAGACAGGAATTGTGAGTGGGATGGAGAAGCTCTTCCAGTTTTGGCAATTCTGGGCCTTTTTGTGTCCATAGGGGCTAGCCTCAGACTCAGACCTTTTACAGCCCTCACCCTAACCCCTGAGGATTCAGTGCCGTTTACTCCAGTTCATCCAGGTTGACGGGACCCTGGTCACTCTGAGCTTAAGCATCAGTGGCCTTGGTACTGGGCTGCTATTACAGTCCTTGAAATCCCAGCA
This sequence comes from Peromyscus leucopus, assembly GCF_004664715.2. NCBI lineage: Eukaryota > Metazoa > Chordata > Mammalia > Rodentia > Cricetidae > Peromyscus > Peromyscus leucopus. The sequence continues at coordinate 62,640,200 of NC_051079.1, forward strand.
CATGGGGTCTAGGAGTAGAGAGATCAGGAGTTCAAAGCTATCTTTGGCTACATAGCAAGTTTAAGTGTGTGTGTGTGTGTGTGTGTGTGTGTGTGTGTGTGTGTGTGTGTGTCTGTGTCTGTCTGTCTGTTTGCTGGAGAAGTGGTTCAGCCTTTAAAATCTAGTTTCAGGGGATCCAGCGCCCTCTTCTGGCTTCTGTGGACACTACATGCATGTGGTGCACAGACATACATGTAGGTAAAACACATACCATATTAAAGCCACATGGAAACAACAAATCCCAAAACAAAAGGACCTTCCGCACATGCAGAAAAGCACATCTACACCTGTTACTTCCGTGTTTGTGACACTAAGGTAGGAGTGTTGGGTAAAGCCAACTTGAACTGCACAGTGACTTCTAGGCCAGCCTCTTTATAGTGGGCTTAAAGATTTATCTTTTATGTATGAGTGTTTTGCATGTAGCATGTATGTATGTGTACCACATGTGTGCCTGGTTCCTGAAGAGGCTAGAGGAGCGGGGGTTGATCCCAGGAACTGGACTTAGGTGTGATTTTGAGCCACCATGTAGATGCTGGGAGCTGAACCTATGACCTCTGCAAGAGCAGCAAGTACTCTAAATCACTGAGCTAGCCTTTTTTTGCAGCCCTGGAGAAGCCTTTTATTGAACCTAATGTTTCGACACCAGGAGGCAACACAGGAGGGGGTCTCTTGGCTGGCTCAGAATTGAGCTCAGCAGCCTTCTTACACAGCCGGCAGAGAGGCCGAGGCCAGGGTGTTCGCACAGCCATGACAGGTCATGCAAGTGGAGGACTCCAGCACTCACAGGCCCTCTGCTGCTTCCCAGAGAGAAGCTGCCGGTTCTTCTACCTAGCTCTGTGTGCAAACCAGAGAATCGTGTTGGTACAGATAGTGGAGCACAGACTATAGTAAGGTGTTTGTAGTTCTTGTTTATTCCGGGGTGTGTGTGTGTGTGTGTGTGTGATCACTAGCAAGCCTCTGCCACTGGCTGCTCCTCCAGGCCGACTACTTTATTTATTCAGTGTTGTATCTATCTGTGACTCTTTACTTATTTGAGTTGTATCTGCATCTTTTTACTTGTTTGTTAACATTTTTACTGAGTTTCAAATGCAGAAAAGTCGAACAGCACAAAAAACACTACCTGTTCTGTTCACCTGCATTCTGTACCAGTGAAAATGCATCATACACTAGTGCAAACGCCACAGAATCGTGCGAGTGAACAGTCACCCCGATTGGACTTAAGACCAACGCCATGGGACGGAACTCATGCCCGACAGTGTTCAGAGAAGCAGACAGGCCATGCCTAGGGTTTTAGTGTCTTTTATGTATAAAATCCTGTCATCGGCAAATGCAGGTACATTTGACTCCTTCCCTTCCTGTTTGTAGCCCCTTGGTCTCCTTCAGTTGTTTTATGCTCTAAGACTCCAAGGACAGAATTGACTAGGTGTGGAGAGAGCGGACAACCTTGTCTTGTTGCTGATTTTAGTGAAAATGCTTTGAGTTTCTCATCTTTAAGTTGATGTATATACCTTGTATCCTTAGTCTTTCCAAGACTTTTCATGAAGGGATATGTTTTTTTTTTTAAGGTTTATTTTAGTTTTTCACTCAAGTGCACGTGTGCATCTTTGCAAGTGTGTGCACATGTGTGTGGGCTGATGTCCACGGAGACTGAAAGAGGATGCTGGTTCTCTGGGAGCTGCCGTTACTGGCATTTCTGAGCTCCTTACCTGGGTGTTGGGATCTGATCTCCGGTACTCCAGCTGGAGCAGCAAGTGCTCATAACTACAGAGCCATCTCTCCAGCCCCAGAGTTATGTTCCCCTTCACATGTGGGATCAACAGATGGACATTTTTGTCTTTGTACTGGCCCTGATAGGTTATAACCCCATTTCTTCCCCTGGGATTTTGTGCCCGAGGCTCAGTGTATTTGCAGATGAAGAGAGCGCCTTTAGAGGAGGTGTAGTTTATGTGTCTGTCTAGCTCAGTGTTAGGAAGCTGTGGTGTTTATTTGGAACGATTTGAAATATTCTTCCCATTTTTGATAGGTTGTCTTGTGGACATGCCCATGTGAGGACGAGTTGCCTACCACACAGAAGATGGGCTCGAACAGCAGCAGGATCAGTGACCTTCCGAAGAACGAGTACTTGCAAAAGCTGTCAGGCACTGAGTCTGTCTCTGAAAACGACCCCTTCTGGAATCAGCTCTTTTCGTTTTCTTTTCCTGCACCAACCAGCAGGTAAGACTCTTCCTGGAGATGGAAAATGGAGATAGCAGGCTGTGCGAGCCCGGGCTGTCAGCGTGCTATTTCCCAGCGTTCTTTCACCGAGTCAGGTGTGTTGGTAGAAACTACAGAAGCTGGCAAAGGCGGAAGTAGTTTTTATTCTGTGTCTCCATCCCCTTACAGCTGCATTTATTTGCCAGTAGCGGCTCCTGTGGTTCTTAGAGGCAGTGCGAAGGTATTTCCACACATCCTGCTTAGTCTTAAAGAACTGTAAATACAAACGCCAGCATCAAACCGTCCTCTCCCTTGCTTTCCCCTCCAGTGAAGCAAGCATATAGATCCTGGCTTTATTCTTTTTCATGGCTGCAGAGTAGCCTTTAAATACGTTTAATCAGCTTCCTATTTATGGGCGTTATACTGTTTCTAATGCTTTGTTACTTCATAGCGCTCTGCGTATTAGTTCACACACATATGAATTTATCTCCACTCTGAATTCCTGGAAGTGGAATTGTTGGGTCAGATCGTGTGTGCATTTGTAGTTTTAGTAGACATGCCAGGTTGTTCCTAGGAAGTTTTACCAGTTTATGCAATGAACCACAGTATCTCAGAGGCCTTGTTTTTCCTCACTGTTGTCAATTTAATACCTTTTGGACTTTAAAAAATGTTTTATTCTCTCTGTCTTTGTCTCTCTGTCTCTGTCTCTCTGTCTATCTCTCTGTGTGCACCCCTGTGTGTAGGATTCCCTGAAGCTGTAGTGAACCATCCGACGTGGGTGCTGGAGCAGCGAGTGTCTGTAACTGCTGAGCTGTCTCTGTCTGTCTGTCTCTGTGCACCCCTGTGTGTAGGATTCCCTGAAGCTGTACTCACAGTTGGTTGTGAACCATCTGATGTGGGTGCTGGAGCAGCGAGCGTCTGTAACTGCTGAGCTGTCTCTGTCTGTCTGTCTGTCTGTCTGTGTGCACTCCTGTGTGTAGGGTTCCCTGAAGCTGTGTTGGTTTGAACCATCCGACATGGGTGCTGGAGCAGCGAGCGTCTGTAACTGCTGAGCTGTGTCTCCAGCTCCTTTTCTTTCTTCTTGTCTTTTGATCATTGCTAATTTAACAGGTAAAAAAAAACGGTATCTCATAGAAACTGTTACAAAAAATGAATAGTTACATGGTAAAGTAGAATAACTAGACTGTTGTATTTTCATAGACTCAATAGCTAGATTTTTCAAAAGATATTTTTAAAGACATTACTGATATAGAGTCCATGTGTGGTCCCCACCCGAATGTGTAATGTTATGAGGTGAAGGTCAGTGAGAGCAGCAGATGGAATTGAGCTTGTCACTCAGTTGACCTTCAAGTGGGGAGACTAGTGTGTATTGTCCATGTGGGCCAGTGTGAAAACAAGGATTCTTGAAAAAGCAAGAGCAACAGAGGGAAGACTCGTCAGGTATGTGATGTGTCAAGATATATCAGTCATGTGATGTGTCAAGATATGTCAGTCATGTGATGTGGAATGATATGAGGTGACCCGGAGTCAGCCTGGGCCCTGCGGGCTTTGAAGAAGGGGAAGAGGAGCCAAGATAAAGGAGCGGCCTCTGGGAGCGGAAGGGGCAGGGGAAGGTTTCTTTTCCTCGGGAGGCTGACTTCTTTCTGTTTCTTGCTGCCCAGGGAGCTGTTGTTAGACTTCTGCCCTGCACAGCTGCCGTGTGATCAGTTTCTACTGTTTTACACCATCGTACTTGTGGTCACTTTAGAGCCGCCCCTCCCCCAGCATTAGTGTGTTTGAATGCTCTAGATATTTCTGAATGGAATCATATATGTGGTCTTTTGTGACCTGCTTCTTTACAGGATGGTCAGATAAGTAAGGACCGGATACTTTTCATTTCTTCTTATTGCTCAGTTATATTCTGCCTTATCAATATATGTTTTCTTTGTCCATTCATCAGCTAATAGATATTTTTATTATTTCTGTTTTGGTAGAGTTTTTAATTTTTGAGGCAGGGTTTCATTGTGTAGCATTAATTGCCTGTTTCTTTTTTAAAGGCAGGGTCTCATGTAGCTCTGGCTGGCCTCAGTTTCTCTAGGTAGCAGCTGATGCCCTTGAACTCCTGATCCTCCTGCCTCTACCTCCCAATTGCTGGGCTTACAGGTGTGCATAATCATGCCTGGTGTTCCTTCCTTCTTTCCTTCCTTCCTTCCTTCCTTCCTTCCTTCCTTCCTTCCTTCCTTCCTTCCTTCCTTCCTTCCTTTCTTCCTTTCTTTTTTTTTTTTAGCATACTGAAGTAAATTAGTGAAGCAGAGGTAGGATGATTGTTAAGTTCTGTGCTGCATGGGCTATGTAGTGAGACCTTGTATCAAAAAGAAAACTCCCCAAACAAAACACGGGGCTGGAGAGATGGTTCAGTGGTCAAGAGTGCTTACTGCGCCTGCTGAGGACCCGAGTTCAGTTCCCAGCACCCACGTCGGGCAGCTCACAAGTGCCTGTGACTCCAGCTTTAGAGCATCCAGCGCCCGCCCCGGGCTTCCTTGGGCACTCACATGCACATGTGCAGATTCACACAGATATACACAGACACATAAGTAAAAATAAATACTTTAATAAAGATCCAGCTTCCACGTTGGCCACACTGTGTCAGTGCAGTTTAAACTACTAAGGCTTTATTGTTTGTTTTGTGATTTGTTGATATTGGTGTTTCGCACTTGTTCTCAAGTACCTTTGACTATTCTTTTTTTTTTTTTGGTTTTTCGAGACAGGGTTTCTCTGTGTAGTTTTGCGCCTTTTCCTGGAACTCACTTGGTAGCCCAGGCTGGCCTCGAACTCACAGAGATCCGCCTGGCTCTGCCTCCCGAGTGCTGGGATTAAAGGCGTGTGCCACCACCGCCCGGCCCTTTGACTATTCTTAATACTTATTATGTGAGCTACTAATTTGTTCTAGTTTATAGAGAAAAGCATAAAGAATTTTTTATGAAAAACTGTGGAATAAATGTACCATGTGTTGTAGATTATGGGCCTGATCCTTCCAGAGGCTTCCTTTGCAGAAAGTGCATGATATATTTTGGTGGCATATGCTTTTTCTTTTTTTTTCTTTGTTTCTTTTTTTTTTTTGTCTGAGACTGTCCTGTTCCTCAGTGATTGTGTTGGTCAGTTTTTATTGTCAACTTGCCACCTGGGAAGAGGGACCCTCAAGTGAAAAATTGCCTCAAATTGGATTTACCTGTAGCCATGTCTGTAAGAGATTGTCTTGATTGCTGATTGATGTGGGAGCGCCCAGTCCATGGTGGGCAGCACCATCCCCAGGCAGATGGGCTTGGACTCTAAAAATGCTAGCTGAGTAGAGTGAGCCAGTAGACAGTCTCCCTGCATGATTTCTGCTCCAAGTTCTTGCCTTGACTTTTCCTCCTCTTCCTCCTCCTCCTCCTCTTCTTCTTCTTTTGTTTGTTTTTTCGAGACAAGGTTTTTCTGTGAAACAGCCTTGGCTGTGCTGGAACTCACTCTGTAGACAGGCTGGCTTCGAACTCACAGAGATCTACCTGCCTCTGCTGGGATTAAAGGTGTGCACCACTACAGCCCAGCTGCCTTGACTTTTTTAGTAATGTGCTATTACCTGAAAGGGTAAGCTAACAATAACCCCTTTTTTTTTCCCAAATTGCTTTTGGTCCTGGTGTTATCACAGAGAACAGGAAAGGTATGTGATGTTTGTTGAGACTGAGTAGGCTTTGAGGTAGCAGATGCTCCCTGATTAATAGCTGGGGACTGGGATTACCTACCTTATTTATCAATTTTTACAACTAAGATGAATCTCTGTAGTGATCACTCCAAATCCAGTTATTTCTGAAATTGTTCGTTCTTGGACTTTCTTGGATTCATGCTTGCCATCTTCAAGGGAGGGAAGCTCGTTTTTACAGCCAAAAATTGATGTGTGCCAAGTTTTAGAAACGTAGTAAGTCCTTCTTGGCTATTATTTCCTTGTTGTGAGCTGTTTTAAGCGTTAGAGTTTCCAATCATGGTGGCAGATCCTATTGTGATTGTTCTGTAGCTTAAAAAATTCACCTCATCAGTAGTACTTACAAAGCCAAGGTTTGAACAAGCGGATAACTTCAGAGTAAACCTGAAGGGGATGGGGAGTCGGCTGGGTTAGTAAAGTGCCTTCCGTGCAGGTGTGAAGACTCGAGTTTGGGTCCTTAGCTCCAGCTGTGCAGTGGGCTTGACCCTGAAATGTGAGACCAGAGAGTCGAGAATCCTAGGGGGACTGAAGCAGAAGGGCTCTCAGAGTGGAGAAGGAAGTTACGCACACTCGGGGAGGAAGGACTGCTCTGTGTTTTGCATATGATAGTAATGTTAGGTGTTGTTCCCACTTTATAGATGGACAAGCAGGGTCCTAAGTAAGTTAAACAGATGGTCCACAAGGACCTGACAGAGCCAGGAGGAGAAACAGTGACATTGGGATGGTGGGTGGGGATAGATCCCAGGAAGACACGTAACCCCTAAACTACACAATGGCGGCAATAAGCCTGTATTTATTATATTTTGATTTGTGGATAGCTGAATATGCTGGGGTAGAAGTCTAAGGTGTGCGAGCACACTTACAGTGTGTGCTTGTCATTTGGAGCTGAAGGACCAAATAGCCCCTCGCTGTGTATCGCTCTGTCATTTGCTTGCTTGTTTCTCAGGCCACATGGTGAACTAAGAAGATGATACCATGTGCTCTCACAGGGTTTATTATATGGAATGAACCTGATAAAGGCTGTATGGAAGTGCAGGGAGCCTGCCCGTTCCAGGAACATCACACTCCCTAGAAGAACATGAAGAACTGAGAAGCGGTGAGGGGAGGAAGTTGGGAAGATTTGAGAGATTTTACAGAATGCTAAAGTTGTTTAGGTTTTGTCCTAATATCTCTTGAAGGACTTTAACCAGGAAGGGCATGAGCATGCTTTCATCTGATTTGACATTCTGAGTACATCACTTGGTGATGCTTTGTCATTCAGGAAAAATTCCTCGTTGACAAGAAAGTTTTTATCATTCTGTAACACAGTCTAAACAAATAAAGAAGAGTGGATGATAGCTCCGATGTAGAGTCAGATGTGCATGCTGCAGACAGGTGGGGGAGAGGCAGTGGGGGTATGCTGGGTGGACGGTGACGATTCCAGAAGGTTCTGGAAGAAACTGGAAGGAGCCAGAATAAGAACAGCTCCAAAGAAGGTGGATGGTGCAGGTGCCTCCGGTCTAGGGCCTGTGGGTTGCATGTGCAGAGGGTGATTATAGCTGTGACTCAAGGCAAAGTTACAGATGTGGTTGAACGTGAGATCTTTGCTGTGTTGTTTTGTAACTTGATTGTAGAAGGTTGAACATACACATCAGGAATGGAGACGAGGATCCTCCCAGCATTGACTGTGGTGTCTGTAGATGGAACTAAAAAGTTACAATTTTACGTATTTGTTTGCTAAAACGTGTATTTTTGTGGTTTAAACTCTGAAGGATATGAAAGTTACAAAAATCGAAATCTGTCTTCCCTTGTCTAGAAAGTGAAAATCCTACATTTCCATGAAAAATGACTACCCAAGTAACAACATTGCATAGAATCGTCTCTTTATTTATTTAGACATGGTCTCATTTTGTACCCCAAACGGGCTGTGACCTTCTTATCCTCCTGCCCTAGCCTCCTAAGTGCTAGGGTTACAGGTGTGTGCCATCAAGCCTAGCTTGGATCTCATTTAAAACTTAAAGTTTCAGATTGGAGAGCAGAGCCGAGCAACACAGGAACAGCTCGTGTCTCCTACTGGGGTTGCCTTATGCACAGCAGAGAGATCGAGAGCAGGGCAGTGAGGCAAGCCTTAGGTCTGGGCCAGACTGACCTTGGTGCAGCTCAGCTCTGCCGCGTACTAGCTTTGTGCACTGTAGCATGCTGCCTAAGTTCATCGAGGCCGCTACTGCCTGTGTGAAGTGGAAATAGTGATCCTGACCTCATAGGTTTGTAGGATACCCTAGAACAGTGGTTCTCAACAATCCTAGTGCTGTGACTCTTTAATACAGTTTCTCACGTTGTGGTGACCCCCAACCAGAAAATTATTTTCGTTGCAACTTCATAACTATAATTTTGCTACTGTTATGAATCATAATGTAAACATCTGATATGTGTGATAGTTAATATACCATCCCCAAAGGGGTTACGACCCACAGGTTGAGAACCACTGCTATAGAGTATGGAGGGTTGGTTGCATTCTCCTTTTCTTCAAGGAAGTTAATATTAGTTCAGAAATAGCAAAGGCTGTCTTAAAAGTGGAAACTGAAGAATGAACATAAATTGAACTAATTTTCTGATGAACACTTTCTATTGGAAGCCATACAACTTTCTCTTTTTTGAAGACAAAGGATCTTGCTGTGTAGCTCAGGCTGGCCTGGAACTCTCTATCCTCCTGCTTCCACTTCCCAAGTGTTAAGATCATAGGCATGAGCCAGTGTGCCTGTTGGCCATATGGTTGTTGAGCTGTTTAGAACATGAGCTCAGACCTGGAGTGTGAGCAAGGTGCTTTCCGGTCATCTACCACATCATGAGAACTGTTCCACGCACTGGGCACTAGATGGTGCTGAGATAAGGTAGAACAGCAGCTTCTGACCCGGTCATTTAAGACTCACTCAGACCAAGGGACTGCATGTTCACGTTTAAAACTTAAATACAGAGAGGAAGAACCCTAAGCAAGGAAAAAAACTGCAACCAAGAGTAACTAGGGCTGACATGGGTTGTATGTGCTTTTAGTGTGCCGTTAAAACGCTTTCATCATATCCCATAGTTTACAGTGTTTCCCCTTTCAATGGTTTTGTCTCTCAATGAATAACCTTAAATTATTTAACTAGCATTGACCACTTCAGTGGTTTCTCACTTTTCATTAATAAAAATAGAAGTACGATAAATTTCCTTGTAACCAAGTCTTTATGCATTTCTCATTGTGTAAGTAGATAACTTCTTTATGGTTGCTTTTACCAATAAAATGATCCTTTAAAATATTTAATCTTTTTTTATGAAAAAAAAATTTTCATTCATTTTACAAAGATTCCCCTCTTTCCCCCTCCTACCCCCTAGCCTTCCCCGCAACCCCCCCCCACTCCCCCCAACAAGAAGGCAAGGCCTCCCCATGGGGAGGCACATCCAGTAGAGGCAAGTCCAAGCCCTTCCCCCTGCCTTAAGGCTGCACGAGGTGTCCCATCATAGGTAGTGGGCTCCACAAAGCCCCCTCATGCACCAGGGATGGATTCTAAAACTATCGCCAGGGGGCCCCCCAAGCAGATCAAGCTACAAAATATTTAATCTTTTTTTTTTTTTTGAGATTTTTATTTTATTTACTTGCATCTATGTCTGTGTGAGGTTATCAGATCCTCCTGAAACTGGAGCTACCAGGCAGTTGTGAGCTGCCATGTAGGTGCTGGGAATTGAACCTGGGTCCTCTGAAAGAGCAGCTGGTGCTGTTAACCACGGAGCCATCTCTCCAGCCCCAATATTTAATCTTTAATTATAGAAAAGTTATAAAATATAGAAACAAAAGTTAAAGTAACCATGTCTATTTACAAATACCACATGTCCCTTTTAATATTTTGTATATATTTTTTACAGAGCTTGATGTGGTGTTACTGGTATATAAATTAGTTGCATTAATGTATTTGTGTAACTACCTCCAAGCCTTCATTTCCAGGAGACAGAGTGCCTCGTCCATTAAATGGCACGGACTCCCCTCGCTGTTCCCCATGCCCCCGGTAACCTCTGCGCTACTTTCTGTCTATGAGTTTGCCTGTCCTGTGGATCTTATGTAGCCGGAACAGCCGGAGTCATATAATGTGTGCCTTTTATGAATGGCTTCTCTCACTTAGCATACTGTTTTCAGGTTACACACTTACTGTAGCGCCTGTCAGATTTAAAGACTGTATAATACCCATTGTATGTCTCTACCTCACTACACACCATTTTTAAAACTTCACTTTGTTATACACACAAAGAGCTTCCATTTCTCTTAGCATTGTTAAGTTCCAGTTACCACTTTGTTTTTTCTTTCAGGGTTTTCCTTGTATTATAAAAACTAAGAACATTTGCTATGAGTCTTTGCTAGTGTAGACATTATCAATGTATTAGTTATTTATGAGGTCTTTCACATTTCCAAGTGCTTGACTGATTGCCGTCTGTGTCTTCAGTTAGTTCACATCTGTTCTCATGTCTGTGACCGAGCCCTTAGGAGACTGTGCATGGTTGCAGTGACTAGTTGGTAAGGACCACATTGAAACCCGGTTTCTAGAACTTCAGAGGTGATGTCTGTTGATCATCACATGCCACCAGCTCCTTCGGAAGCGTGGACTCATCAAACTGAGCTTCAAATAATGGCCGGAGTGCTGCATTATAAAATGATCTGGCGATCTTCGAGAAGAGGATTGTGAGGTTACATATTCACATTTCAAGCTTGTCCAAAGCTGTGGGTCATACTCCCAGACATCCAGTGCTTGAGTGTCGTTGTGGGCAGTCCTGCGGGGAGGTAGAGGCGGTCTGCCCTGTGCTTCTACCTTGTGTGCCTGAGGGGCGTGTGTCCTCTCTGGTCAGGTTACCTGGCCCAGTGATCTTTCCTTGAAGTTTTTAAATGTGTTTCCTGACTTGAGAAACAGCAGAGGCTTGAATTAGCTCAGGAGTGTCTGACTGAAAGAAACCCGTGTTGGGGAAAGTGGTGTCTTCCCTGAGTTGCTCCTGTCCCTGCGTTTTCGTTCTTCTGGGCACACATCCGTACGGTATATGGGACAGGCTGCCTGGCCGAGGTGCCGTGGGTAGCTCCTACACTGGTTTCTGGGTTCGCTTCATTTCTTTCATCAGAGGTTTGCTCTGATGGCAACAAAGGTAACGCGTCAAGCTGTTTGGTTAACAGCAAACAGCGTGCAGCTTTCCTCGTCTCTCACTCCTCAGGTTGAGGAAGTTCAGCGTTCACACATTGCGTCAAAACTTTCCTTCCCTCCTTCATTCAGACTCTTCAGTGCACAGGTTTTGGAAGCTGAGTGGGTTTATCTAGGACTGATTACTCCCTTAAACTGAACACTTAAATGGGGGACAACGCGAATTGTCACAGCGCTGGAGGGCGGGGCCAGGCCAGCCTTACCACTGCTCCCTCGGCTGCATTCTCGTGGTGTTGAAATTTTAAAGCCGTTAATTTCTCTTATTTTCCTGAGAAAATAAATGCGGTGTTTCCCAGTATGGTGGTGGTTGCAGTTTTGACAGTTTAATAGTTCCAGGCCTTTGATTTTGGCAGCTGAATGGCAGCGTATAGATTGTCTGTGAATCACATGAATACAAACACCTTTTTGGTTTGCCTGATGCATTAAACATTTCTGCAGCGAATTTATATGCAGTTTTAGCCTTTGAAATTTTACTCTGAATAGGTTCTTTGAAAACATTAGCTTTCCTGCAGTTTAACCACTGAATGGGTTGATTCTTGTTAGTTTTGTGAATGATTTCTGTAATTTCTTCCGTAGAAATGCCTCCGTGTTTTTCTGAATGGTCACTTGTTGATTTACTTAGGCCCGTGCGTACACTGACAGAGACTGCGTATTTGTTAGAATGGATATATTGCAGGCTGGAAATGACATTGGTGTGAAGTGTCAGTTTTGAAGACATTCTGTGACAATTTTCAGTGAAAGGGCTGAGAACAGTTTTAGTATTTATTTTATAAACATTATAATTGTGGTTTGTTCAGCAAATCTGTGTTCAGAATTCTCTTCTAATTTCCGCCAACAGCTTTTTTTGCACATCTGCTTTCTCTAAGAGATTTGAACTATGAGCACTATCATCAACTATGAACTATCATCTTTTACCATTTGTACATGGGACTGATGTGCCTTAAAAGTGAAATACAGCCAGTCTGATTTGCTGGAAGCCGTGAGTGAAAGGATGTGTATGATTTAGAGGTTTGCTTCCTGAATATACGGTAGTTGACGGTTTCATACAGTTAGGGAATAGTCACTTGTCTACCTGTCATTTCCCTTGCCGTGTTGAAATTCATTTTTAAAAAATTCTTTATCTTTTGCATTGTTTGTGTGATTGTAATTATGACCTAGATACAATTTTTTAAAAAGATTTATTTTTTTAAATTTATTATGTATAATGTTCTGTCTGCATGTCATGCCAGAAGAGGGCATCAGATCTCATTATAAATGGTTGTGAGCCACCACCATGTGGTTGCTGGGAATTGAACTCAGGACCCCTGGAAGAGCAGTCAGTGCTCTTAACCTCTGAGCCATCTCTCCAGCCCCAAGTTACAATTTTTATAACATGTTATATGCATGATACATTTTTTTTTGTTTTAAAAGATATTTTTAAATGTATTCTTATGGGTTTGAGTGCTTTGCCTGCATGCATGTATGTATATACCTTCACCACAGATGTACCTGCTGCCCTTGGAGGCCAGAGGGTGTCAGAACGCCTGTGTCTGGAGTTTCAGATGGGCGTGAGCTGCCACGTGGGTACTGGGAACCAACAGCAAATGCTCTCAGCCATGGAGCCATCATTGCAGACCCCATGATACAGTTTCTTCTACAGGTATAACAGACACTGTGTGTGCTTGGTAGTGTTTCTGTGTTGGTGTTGTGTAGATCTACTTGAACAAGAAAGTGTCTGGGGGCTGGAGAGATGGCTCAGTGGTTAAGAGCACTGACTGCTCTTCCAGAGGTCCTGAGTTCAATTCCCAGCAACCACATGGTGGTGGCTCACAACCATTTATAATGGGACCTGATGCCCTCTTCTGGCCTGCAGGTATACATACAGGGCACTCATACATTTAAAAAAAAAAAAAAAAGTAAAGAAAACGTCAAAGAAAATAGAAATCGTTAAAAAAAAAAAAAAAAAAAAGGCATCTGAGTGTTTTTCATGCCGGGTGCTGCCTTGGCCGTGTGTGCTCTGACACCGCGGCCCCCGGCGCTGCTGAGCTTCGTTTCTGCCACCCGGGCACCAAGCTACGCCAGCTCCTTAGGCACCTTTATTTTAAATGAAACAGTCAGGGTGACAGAACTTTGAATAACATACATAAAGATAAATACAATGTAAGGGTTTTTTTCTTTTAAACAGATTCGTTTGCATGTCAACATTATGTGTTTTTTTTTTTTTTTTTTTTTTTTTTTTTTAACTTATTGCTGTAGACCTGGAGATTGAACTCAGAATTTTTTGGTTTTTCGAGACTGGGTTTCTCTGGGTATTCCTGACTGTCCTGGAACTCTCTCTGTAGCCCAGGTTGACCTAGAACTCAACAGAGATCCGCCTGCCTCTGCCTCTTGAGTGCTGGGGTTAAAAGCGTGCGCTGCCACCGCCTGACTGAGAACATAAGACTTTTAAAAGGTTGCAGTGTTATTTGTTTTTAAAAAGGTATTCTTTGTGTGTGTGTGTGTGCGCACACACATGAGCACATGAGCCTATACGTGCATCATGTGTGTGTGGTGTCCATGGAGACCAGAAGAGGGTAACCCTAAAGTAAGCCATCAAAAGTTCATGCTGGGAGCTGAACCCGGATCCTTGGGCAGGGCAGCGAGCACTCTTCACCACTGAGTCATTCCTCCAACATGTACTGGTATTTTGTTACAAATGGGTACCAGTCCTTTCCAAGATTGTTATTCCATCTCCCTTTCCCTTCTGTAATTCTTCAGGGCCAACACTGAGGCCCAGCAGTCTACTGATTTCTGTAAATGCAGACCCACAGTCTGCATAGGTGAGGACGGGTTGGTGGAAAAGGAGAGCTTGAGTGGACAAAGGGAAGTGTGTCGGGTGCGAGAAATCACTAACGGGGCACAAACACTTGCTTCGGGAGCTGCATTTGGTACCAAAAATATATTCCTTTAAGTCCCTAGTTCAGTGTGCTGCCTGCGTTAACTCTACTTGTGTTTTATTTGCAAACTCATCTGTCTGACCCGTTAACACCAGTTGACTAAAAAATATTGTAAATAATTTTTGCAAATCTTCATATATGACAGTTAAAGGGAATATTTGGTTTATTCAATGACCCATGTTATATGTTTACTTTGGTGGTAGAAACTTGAATTCTTGAACTACAGGCTTTATATAAAAGTATGATTTTCCCTCCTCACCAAAAAAACTCTTTTTGTTTTCTCAGTTTTGGAAAGCTGCTTGACATTCATCAGTTGCACTAAAGTAAGCCATCTGTGGGCTGATGGCAATGGGTGGCCTAACACTGAGCTCTGGCCTTTTTATTTCTTCAAGGTTGACCTGAAGGCGGACTTTCCCCTGAGGCCACAGGGGACCAGCAGATTCATCTACCCAGTCCTTGTCTGGAGTTGTGGCTGATGACATTTGGAAACATTTCCTCCTTTAGTGGCTAACATGGTTGATAATCCATCTCTATAATGAAACATTTCTTACAACTTTTCACTTTCTATTGGTCAGATTTTTACTTTTTCTGTCACATTTTAATGTTCTGCTCTCTAGATCATTCTTGCAGAAAAGGGTAAAGATGTTTGTCATGCCTGAGGATGGTAACATGGGATTTAAAACAGAAGAGGTTTAAAGTATACAGAGTGATGTGCTCGGCCTTGGTCTTATTTAATTTCTTCTTTTTGTTTTTGTGTATATATGTTCACATGTGTGAGTTTGTTTGTTTTTGTTTTGTTATTTTGAGACAAGGTTTCACTATGTAGCCCTGGTTGTCTCCTAACTCATTATGTAGAAGACTAGGTTGAGAACTCAGAGATCTGCCAGCTTCTGCCTCTCCAGTGCTGGGAATAAAGGCCTGTGCCACCACACCTGGCTGTGTGTGGATTTTTGTCTTGTCTTGTTTTGTTTTTTTTGAGGCAGGATTTCTCTGTGTAGCCCTAGATGACCTGGAACTCACTCTGTAGACCAGACTGGCCTCCAACTCATAGAGATCTACCTGTCTCTGCCTCCTCAGTGTTGGGATTAAAGTTGTGTGCCAACACTGGATTTCATTTTTATTTTAAGATTTTAAAATTATGTTTATGTATGAGTCTGTGTGACGGTATATGTATGCACTTGAGTGCAGGTGCTCACAGTGACCGGAATTCATGGTTCTTCAGACTATCTCCTAAGTGCTAGGATTATAGGTGTGGGCCACTAACCATGCCTTGCCTATAGTTGTTTGATACGATTTCAAAATGTTTGAACACTTCAAGATTATTAAAAATGATGTGATATACATCCCTCTTCTCCAGTGGGAGAAGACAGTGTAGCATTGGTAAGTTATCTGTGAGCGTATGAGGAATAAATACATGTTGGAATTTGATGTTGACTTGTGAGTGCCCTTTGTAGTTGAGGATTAGGAGTTTGACATTGAGTTGTGTGCTGGGTCCTTTTTACATGTTGCGTTGTGGTTTGTGTAGTTGTACTGTTGATGGTGGCGTCCTTGCTTGGCTTTAAGGACACCGAGACTCCCAGACTAGGGCATGCAGCTAGATAAACAACCCTGACACTGAGATGTGGCTTCAGAGTGACCCTCCCTTATGTCAGGGTCCACTTTGCTTCCTCCTAACTGGACAGTGATTAGAAATCCATGTGCAGTGTGGTCGCTCTGTTCATTGATGGTAGTAGTTAAGTTATGAGGCGGTATGCTTGGTGGACATGCGTTGATGGTGACCACTCTGGAATCCAGGTCTGTAGAGACATCCATATTCTTGCTGTTGGAATTCCTTCCTACAGTTTTGGTGGAGTGTTAATTAGATTTTTTTTTTTTTTTATTTTCGAGACAGGGTTTCTTCCTGTGGTTTTGGTGCCTGTCCTGGATCTGGCTCTGTAGACCAGGCTGGCCTCGAACACACAGAGATCCGCCTGGCTCTGCCTCCTGAGTGCTGGGATTAAAGGCGTGTGCCACCACCGCCCCGGCTACACTCAGCAGCTCAGCTGTTCCGGCAGGAGACAACCAACAGATCATATTTGAAGTAAATACAACTAAAATGGTACTTCAGAAATATGCTAGTGTTTCCAAGACAATTACAATTACAATCAGAAACCAAATGTGTCCGAAGTCAGCTCTGAGACACTGGAAATATGCAAAATGGGACAAGAGGCAGCAAGTCCTAACTCAGATTACTTCAGACTTACTCTGTACATGAACTCCATATAAGGAGCCAACCGGGAAACCTAATTGATGGATGAGAGATAAACATGTAAAATTCACAATCTCACAATCCGTTTTCCTACCAAACTGAACTCTAGAAGATGAGCAACCATACTGGGTCCTGAAGCAATCCTTGTCTGTGAAGCCATCAGTCCGACAGCAGCAGTTAGAGAACAGAACGGTCCGAATAAAGCAGACACAAAGCACGTTATTCCTAAATGCCTGAGAAGTTTAGACAACTGGACTATGGCTGGATGAGAGGAAAGAAATTCTACTACAGCAGTCAGTGTGCCCATTTGAGTTCCTGAACAGCCATGGTTCCCAACCTTCTTAACGCTACGACCCTTTAATAGTTTCTCATGTGGCGACCCCAAGCCATAAGACTATTTCGTTGCTACTTCATAACTAAAATCTTGCTACTGTTACAAATCATAATAAGAATATCCAAAGGGGTCACGACCCACAGGTTGAGAACTGCTGCTTTACAGACACTAAAAGTAACATTCAGAGCCTAGAAACTGCAGGCCTCCCGCAGGAGAGCTCTGTGACTCTCACTGGGTGAATAACGGTCAGGTATTCTCTTCAGGTGGACAGGCAAGGTGGAGGTGCATGGTGAATAAACCTTGTTTTCATGGAGCGTAAGTGTGGGCACCAAGGATGCTTTCGCCCAGAAGTGATTGCTCAGAGGGGAGCCAGGACAGCTGTGTGTAAGGAGAGCCAGGCTTCCTGAGCCTCATCACAGAGAGGCAGGTGTTAGCTGCCTGGCTAGCCACAAAGAGCAGCTTTGCAAAGGAGGTGGGATCATTCTGTGAGGAGAGGAATCAGAGCTTCAGAGGATACATTCTTGGGGCTGGAGAGATGGTCCAGTCGTTAAGCACAGTTCCTGTTCTTCTAGAGGACCCGGGACTGAGTCCCAGCACTCACACCAGGCAGTTCACAACCACCTGTAACACCAGCTCCAGGAGGATCTGACACCTGGCTTCTGTGGGCACCTGCACACACACACTATATAAAATAATAACAACAGATTAAGAAAGATAGATTCTGGGGCTGGAGAGATGGCTCAGAGGTTAGGAACACTGGCTGTTCTTCCAGAGGTCCTGAGTTCAATTCCCAGCACCCATATGGTGGCTCACAACCATCTGTGGTGAGATCTGGCTCCCTCTTCTGGCCTGCAGGGAGGGATACATGCAAACAGAACACTGTATACATAATAAATAAATAAATATAAAAAAAGATAGATTCTTTACATTCACAAACAAACACCTTTGAAACATTTAACACATGTTTAAACTTAGATCACTTCTTGACCTGGTGGCCAGAGAGATTAAGATCACTAACTACAGCTCTTGAAGATGACCTGTGTTGACTGGCCTCCATGTCCCAAACATGGCAAGGTCTCTGTGCCTGCCATGTCTCTGAATTCCTATATTTTAATAGTTTCTTTTTTTGAGACAGGGTCTTACCGTGCTGCTTTGGTTGTCCTGGAACTCTGTGTAGATCCAGCTGGCCTTGAACTCTGTTAGAGAGATCTGCCAGTCTCCCAAGTGCTGGGATTAAAGGCATGTGTCACCGCAACAAACCATTGCATTCCCGTTAAAAAAAAAATACTGGGCGTGGTTGTGCCCACCTTTAATCCCAGCACTATAGAGGCAGAGCAGGCTGTGCTCTGTGTGGCTCTGTGTGGGCTGTGTGTAGAGACTCTGTTTCAAAACAAACAAGTAAACAAAAGATTTATTTTTGTGGCTGTGAGCTGACATGTGGGTACTGGGAACCCATGGTCTTCTGCAAGAACAGCTAGTAATCTTAGTCTTTAATCCATCTCTCTTTTTCTGCTGTACACCCCCTAACCCCATTTTTTTTTTTGAGACAGCATCTCTATGTAGTCTTGGCTGTCTTTTGCACAGCCATGCCCAGCCTAGCCTTATCCTTTGCCTATTTTTAAATTTAAATTTTGGGGTTATTTTTACTTTTGAGTTGTAGAGTTAAAACAAAACAAAACAAACAAAAAAACCGAGCTGGGCAGTAGTGTTGCACACCTTTAATCCCAGCACTCTAGAAGCAGAGGCAGGTGGATCTCTGAGTTCGAGACCAGACTGGTCTGCAAAGCTAGTTCCATGTCTCGGGGGAAAAAAAAAACCCAAAACCAAACTTTTCACTACTGTGTGTGTGTGTGTTTGCTTTTTGGAGATTATTATATCATTATTATTATATTACTCTGGCTGGCCTGGAGCTTGTTATGTAGACCAGGCTGGCCTCAAACTCTTAGAGATTCCCCTGCCTCTGCCTGCCAGAGTGCTGGTGTTTAAGGCGTGTGCCACCGTGCCTGGCTTTTGTTTTTCTCTGTGACTGTGGACCACTGAAGCTTGTATTCTTTCTTTTCTTGCTGTGTGTCACTTTTTGTTTCACTTATTTATTTATTTTTGTTATTGTTTGAGACAGCCAGTCTGTCTTGAAATTCACTGTGTAGCTCACGTAGTCCAGGTTAGCCTTGAACTCATGGCCGTCCTGCCTCAGCCTCCTGAATTCTGGGAACTCCAGGCACACAACTCCTCTCCTGTCCTGTGCTCAGCCATTTGACAGTGTTGAGATTCCGCGCCTCACTCATCTCCTAAGCACGATGTCAGTTCCCTGAGTGACCGCTGTAAGGGCGCGGTCAGTGCTGCTTTGGAACCTGGGCCTTGTATTCTGTTTTGAATTACCCACCCCAGGTCCTGAAAGGTAGGTCATCCCAAGCTCTTCTCTCTAATTCCTAACCACACTGAAAGTGGAAGCTTTATTTTATATTGCTAATTTTATTGTGTACCCTGTTTACCATATGCTTGTTCTAGTTTATTTTTTCAGTTGATACATTCCATTCCATCAGTGTGTACATTTTAGCATTGTGTAATAAACTACCTTTCTTCTTTTGTCTCTACAGTTCTGAGTTGAAGCTGTTGGAAGAGGCAACCATTTCAGTTTGCAAGTCTTTGGGTAAGGTGGGAGGGGAGAGAGAAAAAGGCAGGTTTTCAGAATTTCTGTTAAAATTATGATAGTATGAGATGAATTAATGAAGTGACATTCTTGACTGTGACGATGACAGTAGTCATTATTTGACTCATTGGTGCTTTGTACCACTGGGCCAGTGCACCTTGTCTATATCTGTGGTGGTGGTAGGGACCCTGCTGGGATTTCAGGCATGTGCCCCACACCTGGCTTCCCTTGTACAGTCTTTTACAGTATGTGTCTGCAGAGCTGCATTTATTTTTTAGAAGTGTTTCCTGAAGAACTCCATCTTTGATACCCTTCGGCATGTTAAGAAGGCTCCCATAGATACACAGTTCCCAGATCTTCATGGAAATGAATACTGCAGCTCAGGCCAGTGTGCTTCGTGTTTGCATTTCTGGTCCAGCAGCATCCATGGCTCTTGAATTTACATTTACATTGAAAATCAGGGGTCAAGGAAATGACCGTGTGCTGGTCACTGCCGTGGATTTTACTTTGCACCCAGACTTAAACCCTGTGAGCTTTCTTCAGCAGGAGAAGTAGACTGTGGACTAAGTGGTCTCCTGTCCCATCCTTAGTGTCCTGCTTCAGACTTGCCACGCTGCCCGACAGTGGCTTCGTAAGCCCAGTTCCTTGATCATAGCTCAGGATTTGAGTCAGTGGAAAGGATGTGTCCTTGAGCAAGGAACAGGTTATAGATAAGAATATGTAACATTGGGCTGGAGCGATGGCTCAGTGGTTAAGAGCACTGACTGCTCTTCCAGAGGACCCAGGTTCAGTTTCCAGCTCACAACAGGTCCACAATTCCAGTTACAGGGCACCCAATGCTCTCTTCTGGCCTTCTAAGGTACGCACATGATGTATAGATATATGTGCAGGCCAACCAACCATACATATGTAAAATAAAACAATACTTTTTTAAAAATTCAAAAGGAATGAAAACTTACAGTAATAGTGGTTCTTACCTCCTTTGAGATTGCACTTTCTTCTGCTATTTAGCTCGTAAGTAAATCTTGATATTTGTAATTAAGACTGTGTCTTAGTCACTGTTCTATTGCTGTGATGAAACACCATGACCAAAAGCAAGTTGGGGAGGAAAGGGTTTATTTGGCTTACACTTAACTGCTCATCACTGAAGGAAGCCAGGGCAAAAACTCCAACAGCAGGAACCCAGAGGCAGGAGCTGATGCAGAGGCCATGGAGGGGAGCTGCTGACTGGCTTGCTCCTCATGGCTTGCTCAGCCTGCTTTCTTATAGAACCCAGGACCACCTACCCGGGGGATGGCACCACCCACAGTGGGCTGGGCCCTCCCCATCAGTCACTAATTAAGAAAATGCTTAGCCGGGCGGTGGTGGCGCACGCCTTTAATCCCAGCACTCGGGAGGCAGAGCCAGGCGGATCTCTGTGAGTTCGAGGCCAGCCTGGGCTACCAAGTGAGCTCCAGGAAAGGCGCAAAGCTACGCAGAGAAACCCTGTCTCGAAAAACCAAAACAAACAAACAAACAAACAAAAAAAAAAAAACAAAGAAAATGCTCTATAGGCTTCCCTACAGCCAGGTCTTATGGAGGCATTTCCTCAGCTGAGGCTCCCTCCTCTCAGAGGACACTCATCTGTGTCAAGCTGACACGAAACTAGCCAGCCTAGACTAAGAGCAGCATTTTCGCTCCTTGCTTATTTTCTGAATTATATGTGAAATTGTCAGTAAGCGTGGTCAGTGGGCAGTTTCGATTTGACGGTCTATAAATGGTATGATATGCTCAGTGTTAACTATTTAAATGCCTTTCTTGTCTCTTGCAGTTGAAAACAACCCTCGAACGGGAAATCTTGGCGCCTTAACTAAGGTCTTCCTTTCCAGAACGAGAGAGCTCAGGCTTTCAGCGGAGTGCCAGAAGTAAGCTGCCCTTGAACCGGTACCGCGGCCGGCGTACTCAGTGCTAGGAGGGGCAGTTTGTATCTGGTGGGGGAGTAGGTTATGATCTTTTAAAAACCCCTGTGAAGGAATTATACTCTTTATGAAGAGGGGAAAAAAAGTACAAGTTTTTATTTTAGTGTCTTAAATTGTTGGTGTGAGATTCAGGAATTCGATTTCAGCATTTTGGTTAATTATTAAAATTAGATCTTTAGAAAAGTTTAGTAATGATGTAATTATTCTTTGAATTCAGTTTTAAAAATTAATTAATTTTAATGAATTCTTGTTGTAGTTAGCATATAAAGTGGCCTTTATGGTGACATTTTCATAGACGGTGTCATTTACTTGCTCATATTCATCCGTCATTGTCCTCCTCTGCCGTGATTGTGAGTGTTATCATAAAAGGTGGTTCCCTTCCATCATCATTTTTCATTATCGTTATAATGATGACTTAGACCGATGGGAGCTCATTCTACATCTAATGCTTTTCTGTCCTAAATACTGGATCAGGGGAAGCCTCTTGTTTATGACTAGGGCATTGACTTTGTGTGTTTGTTTGTTTGAGACAAAGTCTCACTCTGTAGCCCAGGCTGGACCTTGATGTCATGGCATGCTGGTGCTGTAAGCCTCCAAGTGATAAGGTAACAGGTGTGAACCACCATGCTGCCTCTTATAAAACTGTTTCAGAAGGATAGTATTTTTAAGATTATTCATTGCCCTGCTTATAAACAAATATATCAAATCCAGTTAAAGTTTTCCTGTTACTAATACAAATAACAGCACTGTGTTGTGTTGCCACTGATTTCTCCTTTTGTTACATTGTGTATTTGTGAGTATTCTCTTTATGCTACCATGGTTTTAGCTCTCTTTTGTCTCAGTTGCTTTCATGTGGGAGAGTTGTAAAGTTAAGGACAAAGCAGGTATACAAGTGCCTGTAACTGTTTTAATTAAGGAGATTTCACTATGTACAGAAGGCCATCTAAGGGAAAATGCAGTAGCTGCCACTGGCTCGGTATGATTATAAACCTTTGAAAGATACAGACATTATCTTAATGTTTTAAGTAGGCTGTCGAAAACCATTCATAAATTACGAAGACATCATGCACTAGAAACAAACTGACCTTGTTTGTGATTAAATACTGAGTCTTAGGTGATTCTCCTTTTCTCTCCAGCCACATCTTCATTTGGCAGACGCATAATGCTTTGTTTATTATTTGCTGCTTGCTGAAAGTGTTCATCTGTGAGATGTCTGAGGAGGAGCTACAGCTTCATTTTATGTATGAAGAAAAGTCTCCGGGCAGTTACAGTAAGTAAGGGAGAAACTGCAGATTTTACGATTCCCAGGAGAGTTGGGGGCCAGTGGGATGACTTAGTGGTAAAGGCACTGCCTCCGAGAGTGGAAGCCTGACACCCGAGTTCAGCCTTGGAACCAACGCATGGAAAGGTGGAAGGAACGAGCCTCTCACACCAGGCTGTCTTCTGACTCTCCATGTGCGCTGTGGCACACGTGCCCACACACACACACATGATACACACCCAGTATTTTAAATATTAACTTAGAGAATTCGGGTTCTCCTGTAGTAACTCCTATGTTTCTTTCTTAAAAAGGCCGACAGGAATAAGATCTCCCTCATCTGACTTTTTTATTACTTTAAACACCTGACCGGACAGGGACGGGAGCCTTTATTTTGCCAGAGTTTGAGAGGACATTGCATCATGTGGGGGAGTTCTGTGACAGGAGCCTGAGGCAGCTGTCACATCGCATCTGCAATAAGGAAGCAATAGGATGCTCAGCTGCCTTTTGCCTTTTCATTTGATCTGGTCCCGCAGCCCGTGGAATGGTGCCCTCCACTTACCAAACCTAATCTAGAAACTATCACAGACGTGCCCGGAAGTTTGTCTGCTGGGTGATTCCTGTCAAGTCCAATCAGTATTACGTATCAGAAAGTCCACTCCTTGTCAGCTTGAACATATCACTTAACATGTATTATTATAATTTTAGACTTACTTATTTTATGTGTATGTGTTTTGCCTCTGTGAATGTATGTGCACCACGTGCCTGGAAGATCAGAGGGCGCTGATTTCCTTGGACCTGGAGTTACAGATGGTTGTGAGCCACCGTGTGCATCCAGGTCCTCTGCAAGGGCAACAAGTGCTCTTAACCACTGAGCCATCTCTCCAGCCCGTCACTGTGTGCGCGCGCGCGCGTGTGTGTATATGTGTGTGTGTGTGTGTGCGCGCGCGCGCGCATGTGTGTGTGTGTGTGTGTGTACATGCCGTGCCACGGCATGCAGGTGGAGGTCAGAGGACGACTTTGGGGGGTCATTTTTTTCCTTCCCCCGTGGGATCTGGGGATTGTCAGGTTTTTGTGGCAAGCGCCTTTACATGTAAAACAACCTTACCTGCCTTCAAACACAACACTTCTTTTGCCACAAACTTCACCTCTTATCTCCATAGACTCACAGCCATTTCATAATGCAGAGTGCATTCAGCCCATCCTCAAAGGTCTAAATTGTCTTTAGTAGTCTCAGCACTGTCTAAAACTCCAAGTTTCTTTTGAGACTCAAGGGGATACCTTAACTATAAGCTCCTATGAATCAAAGCAAGTTACTTAATGCAAATAATTCCAGTACATATTGATACAAAGTAAACATTCCCATTCAAACAGTGAGGAACGACTGGCCACATAGCAAGGACAGACTGGACCAAGGTTAGACCAAAATCAAGCAAGGCAAACACCAAATCTGTGTCTCTGTGCCTAGCATCTAGGGCTTATGATGGAATCCTCAGAGATTCACCTGCCTCTGCCTTCTAAGTGCTGAGATAAAAGGCTTGCACCACCACACCTGGCTTAAAATCCTTTTTAACAATTACATTCACTCATGTGTGTATGCATCTGGGTTTCTGAGTGTGCTCGGCATGCAGGTGAAGGTCAGAGGACAGCTTGCTGGAGTGTTTCTCCTGCCACCGCATAGGTCCCAGGGGATTGAGCGCCAGTCACCGCGCTCGGCACCAGTGCCCTTCCCTGCAGCGCCATCTCATCAGCCCCCCATAACTTAGAATTCACCCCCAACCAAGTTCGTAGGACAGAGGCAAAATGAAGCCAGATTCTTTGCTAGACTATGACTTGACTGTCCTGTAGCCCACTTCCTGAAACAGTCTGTGTTCCTATCTGAAACTTCACGAGCTGCCTCCATGGTGTACATCTGCCTTGGCATCTCCAAAGAATAACCTCTGCTTACAGTAATCAAGGGCTTTTTGGGCCCAGAGTGCCCCTCCTGAGACCGGTTCCAAGAGCCCACCACCCCGTGGTTGAGCTTGTCACAGCAGCGGTCCAGTCACCGTGCCGTTTCTCTGCATTGGTTCCTTGTCTTGTTACTGTCACCAAATACCCGACAGAGCAGTGTGAGGAGGGAAGGGCTGTTTGGGCCGGCACTTTAGGAGTGCCACCCAGGACAGGAAGGCGTGGTGGCAGGAAGCCAGGGATGGGGCTACCTGCATCGAGGGCTAGACCTCCTTTCCCTCCCCTCCCAGTTAACACAGTCTCCGGTCTTCCAAACATGCTGCATTTCTGTATTTCTTTACTATGTACTGAGGTATGAATAGGGCTTCTATTCAGGATTTCGTACTTCAGTGTTTTTATGCTAATCTTCATGTTTTGAGATCCATAGTACTCACAACATAGTTCTACTGGGTATGAAAAAGACCTCCCCCTCACCCCCATGGGGGCTGCAGACATGGCTCAGTGCTTAAGAGTAGGTACTGCTCTTGCAGAGGACTGTACCAGGCTTTTTCTTTTGGGCCAGCAACCAGCTCCCAAATCACGACAGGGAGACCGCTTATTACTTTGGAATGCTCGGCCTCGTCCTGTGCTTATCCCACCAGCTTTTGTAATTTAACCTGTTTCTCTTCATCAGTGTTTTGCCTCGGGGCTTTTTACCTTTCTTTCCTTCTGTACATCTTACTTTCACTACTTCTCATGTCTAGCTGGCTGGTGGCTGCCTAGCTTCTGGCCCTGGGAATGTCTCTTTCTTTCTCCCTCATTCTCTCTTCTTTCTTCTCGAGAGCCTAGATTTCTCCTCTATTTATTCTCTCTGCCTGCCAGCCCCATCTATCCCTTTCCTGCCTGTTGGCCATTCAGTTTATTAGACCAATCAGGTGAAACAAATGCAACACATCTTTACATAATTAAACAAATGTAGCACAAACAAATGTAAAACATCTTTACGTGGTTAATAAAGGCAGCAGAAACAAATATACCACACCTTCACATAGTCAATACTCCGCAGCAGAGGACCTGTTCCTAATTCCTTCATTCAGTGACTCAGGACTGCCTTGTAACTCGTGCTCCAGGGAATCCAAAGCCCTCTTCTGGACTCCACAGGCATGCATAAACACAGACACACATACATTAAAAATATCAGTCTTAAGAAAATACCTTTCTGTGGAGTTCTAACATGAGAATGGAATGAATGCTCATCCTCATGGCCTAAGACCATAATCACACTCAATGTAAACCCAGAACTTGTTCTGTGCATATTGTCTCTTTTAACAGTGTCATCTTATTTGTTAATACTGACTGGAGAGGAGATGGATACACTTGACAGATACAGTTTATTGATTTTGGAGCTAAAGTTGTTACTTGATATCCTCTGCCCCTGCATTGACCACTCTTAGCAAAGCTTGAGAAACATGGTTTTTTGTTGTACATCTGGGATGTTTAATCTAGAGACAGTATGGAAATAACATTTTTTCCAATTGTATTATCAGCACTATCAAGGTAGTTGTCCAACTGAAAGACTACACGAGTCCTCTGATAATCAGTAAAGTTGGTGTGCTCATAGATGGTAGGTTGCCCTCCACATAGACGTGTTAGAGGTCTTGCCATCGCCAAGTATCCTAGTCTTGCTCCTTTCTCCTGCCCCCATCTCTACAGTGCTGGAATTATAGGTCTGTACTTGTACCTTCTCTCGTTTGGAGTTAGTTGATGATGATGACGACAATGATGATGACCATGATGACGATGATATCTCTCTTTGAGGTCCTGGCTGTCCTGGAACTCACTTTGTAGACCAGGCTGACCTTGAACTCACAGAGATCCTCCTACCTCCGCCTCCCGAGGACTGGGATTAAAGACATGCACTACTGTGTGCAGCCATTTAGGATCTTTTGCATTGCTTTTCAGTGATGCTCTGTCACGGGTCACTGATCCTGCCGCTGCTCCACCAGCGTACTTTTGGTGAATTGTCTTGTTAGGGTTAAAGACTTGCTGTTGGGGCTTGTATATATATATTTGTATTAGTCTAGTCTTACGTGTTTTGGTTTTAGGTTTCTACTTCTGATTACTAACTTAAGCCCTCTTATGATTCTTTATGAACTTTACAATTGTAATTTTACAGCCACACTAATTTCACAAGTATTAGTGAATGGGGAACAAAAGGACTCTCACCACGCAGTAGCCGAGAACATTCCTATATCAGCTGCTGTTTGAGCATGTGCGTCTGAAGGCCTGCTTGGGAACAGATAATATGCAGCAGCAGCAGCACAGGTCTGGAGAGTTTCACATAAGCAGAGGACCAGCAGAGGTGTTTTAGGCTTCGGGGCTTATTCCAGTGTGAAGCACTATCCCTTTAGTCCAGTGTGGGGTTTCCTGCCGTTGTAACTTGGACGGTGTTGGGGTTGCAGTGAGACAGTCTTTAAGAGAGCAGTGTGGGTGTTGGCAGCTCTCAGATGAAATATTTTGTGCGGACTTTGTATTTGAGCATTCCCCCACGGGCTGTGTCTGATGTAGTAGCAGACTGTTCGAGCAAATTTAAATCATGATATGAGACTAGCTCCACTGTTCACGCCTTTCAGAATTAATGGAAGGGAACAAAGCCAGCCCGAGGCAAAACTCATGAAGCATTGCAAAATTATTCCCATTTTTCTTTTGCCTTCAGCCTGAGCTTTCCTCCCTTTCTCCTGGTATTATGCGTCATTCTTATCAGGTTAATTCTGATATTTGTCTTGCGTTTTATGTCCCATATATCAAGTACTTGAAATCTTCAGAACTCTTAAGGCTGTTGCTTGCATCTGTAAGCTCTGGATTGCTTGCTTCAGGATGCGTCAGTGCTGATGTACTCATTTGATCTCAAGAGGCCTCCTCTGGAGAGCTGCGTAGGCTTCAAGGAGATCCAGGGCCTGGATGCTGTAAGGCTTTGGCTTCTGTCAGGGTTCTTGGCCTGGGGTGGGGTCTTAGGTTCAGGTTCCTTCCTTCCCACTGCTAGCCCATAGTCCCCCATAGCTGGCTCCATGGATGCCGCCCTTCAGTGTGGGACTGCCTTGGGGTTTGCCTGCTACCCAGGATTTTGCTCTGGATTCAAGTCATTTTTTTGCTTGTGGTTGCTCTGTTTGATTGTGTTGGGGTTCTAGAGATTCCTGTACTCCCAGAAGTACACGAAGACGGTTATTTTAGGCCACGGTTGTGTGCAGAGGACTCCTTGTCGTAGCTGTACCGGCCCTGTGGGCCGCAGGTAGTTTCCTTACAGGTGTGTGGGCTTGTTTGTCTGTCTTACTGTTTACCCTTTCTTAGTTTTTAGAGGAGAGGAAAGCCTTTGGAGGCTGGAGATAGGACATTCATTATAAGGAGGGAGGCCGAGGGGACAGGCTGAGAGGAGAGTCTAGGGGAGGAGGATCATGGAGAGAGAGTGCAGGGATGGAACTAGAGCCACCCAGGGCCAGCAGTGGACGCTGTGTGGGTGCTGAGGTGGAGGAAGAGTTGGTTTCAGCCTAGGCTAGACCAGATCCTAGAAAAGCATGAAATAGATCAATATGAATGTATTTGAAAATGCTTCTTTTCTTTTTCTTACTGTTTTATGAGGGTTGCTCTCAGGCACTGCAGGTTACACGTGTGTTCATCTTTGCCTTCTCTCAAAACTCTAGTCAGCACCGAGGAATTAACCGTGGATGTGCTAGGGGTATAGCTTGGTGTGTAGAGAGAGCCACAGCCCTAGTGTTGGGGAAACAGAGGTCCATCACTTACTAGGAGAGAGCATCACGGTGACATTTCAGAAGTTAGAAAGTCAAGTGATAAAAAGCTTAGCAGGTCAGTGAGAGTTCAGGACTGAACGCTTCGTGTTGGGAGAGCACCAGAAGAAAGCCTCTTGTTCCAGAACTTTCAGAAGGCTTGGGGCCTGGAAGTGACAGGCGTCTCAGAGGCGTTCCCCAGGGCTGTTTGGAAAATTGTCAGAGGCAGAGGTTCTAATCCAGTCTCAGTCCTGAGGCCACCCCCTCCCAGTTTAATATTGTGAGTTTATATTCTGTGCACCGCACCTGGCAAGGCCTCCCTGCAGCCTCCTGGGAGCCCGCTAGGGGTAAAGGCTGTGAGCACGGGAGTGAGGTGCCCTGTCTTGGCTGATGGATTGCTGGCGTTGGGATTTAACTGACAGCAGGAGATGGTGGATGTTGTCATGAACCAAATGAACCCAAACAAAAGAATTACATTCGCTGTCCTCCATGAAGTGGCTGGGAGCCCTCCTGAGGGAGAAGGCCCACCCGCCCTGGGCAGCCTTTGCCTCTCTGGCAGGTGAATGGAGCCCAAGTGGTGGAGAAGATGTAAGAGAGCAGTGTAAACCAAGGGACATCCGATGTGAGACAGGAAATATTGAGAAACAGACTTCAGATCCCTGACCCTTCCCTCCAACACAACCACCCCCCTTTCACTTCTCTGCCGCCAAGTGTTTTGAACTCTGAGGCAGTCCCCGTGAAGCCCACGGTGCTAACCCGCTAACCTCCCTGGAGGGACACCTTTCTCCTCTGCACCTGGCTTTGGTTTTGCCCCGAGCTGCGCTGCTCTGGCTGCCCTGGCAGCAGGGTTTCACGGCTCACTCTTCTCTGCTTGAACTAGTCTCTGAGTGAGACTTCCGCAGGTAGGCCTGGGATTGTACAGCGAAGGCTGTTCTAAGAGTTTTCGTGTAAAATTCAATGGTGTAATTTCATTATTTATGTTTCAGCGGTGCAAAAGTAAATAAGTAAACAAATCCAACAGTGGGAACATGTGACTCAGAGAGTTCACATACCAGGCAGCCTGTTCACCACACAAGGCACCTTCTCAGGAACCCTGAAAACATACCAGCTTAAATTGGTCTTTGCAGAAAAATCAAGGAGAACCTGTGGGCTCTCGAGTTGTTTGGTCTGTGTATCTGGTGGTGTCTTGGGAGTCCTTTTGTAGTCACTGGAACACGATCATTCCCACCTTACTGTAAGCACACCTGGTACCTAGGTGTTCTTTCTGTTTGAACACAGTATTGCAGACAGCCAGAGCCCTGATGTAGCTGGAATGGCATAGAACACAGTGCATAAATATTGCAGTGCACCAACATGTAGATCCGCTTTATTTTTAGGAGGGAATGGTGAGTTCATTTGTCTTTCCTTTTGTGATTAACTCATAGTAGCACTTAGAATGCTAATTAGAAAGAAGTTTGGGTAACAGCATAGACTACCAAGACTTTCCGAGTGGAGATGTGTAGTAAATCTCGTGGTATGTTGTTTTTTGTGTTGAGTTGGGGTCGTGTTATGTGCTCCATTGGAACTTACTGTGTAGTCCAGGCTGGCCTTGAACTCAGCCTTTCGTGTGCTAGGCTTCTAGCTGTGCACCGCCATGCCCTGCTGTGTGTATTCTGTATTGAAGAAATGAGCTTGTTCTAGCGTTCAGGCATTGTGAACTGTTTTCGAAGTATGCCTCTGTTCTTGACTAAGGTTTTAGCATTTGTCTTCAGCGTGTTGTCCTTTGGGCAGCACCGAGAAACGGGCACTGACCTTCTGAATACTGAGAAATCCACAACAATTAATTCTCTCTTACCATTCCTTTTATTTTCCTTTTTAAAGATTTATTTTTATTCCATGTACCTGAGTGTTCTGTCTGCTGTATATATATATGTGTGTACCATGTGCATACTTGGTGTTTGCAGAGGTCAGAGAGGGTGATGGATCCCCTGGAACTGGAATTAAACAGCGGTGAATATCCTTGCGATGCTGGAAACTGAACCCGAGTCCTCTGCAAGAGCATCCATAGCTTATAACTGCTGAGCGTCTCTCCAGCCTCCAGCCATTCCTTTTAATGAATGGTCCATATGTGCTTTGTTTTCATTATCGCTTTGCTTCTAGTGATCAGTGAGGATCTCCATTTTTTGATAGATAATCATTAGCTTAAAGTAATAAAAATGACCTACGCCAAAAATGTGCAAGGAAGGTGTTCAGTTAGCTACCTCTAAGAGCAGCCTGGAGTTAGGGCAGAAATTGGAGGATAAATGCTACACCAGAGGGCTTAAAGGATGTCTAGGAGGAAGTTTGAATGTGGTAAAGTTGCATAACTGAACTGAGTTGATGAAATAATGAACAAAAACATGGCAGAAAAAGCCTCTGGGTCTCGAGGCAGAGGCAGGTAGCTGGGTTTGGTGATGTGCACCTGCAATGCCAGGCTGAAGTGGGTGGAGCTCCAGTTCAAGGTTATCCCATGCTACATAGTGAGATCCTGACTCAACAAAGCCAAAAGTATTTGAGAGGAGGTCTGTGTGGTCAGGAGGACTCAGACAATTGCTTATGAAAGGGTGAGTAAGTCTATGTTTTAGCATTGGGCTGCTGATGCAGTCAAAGTTGAAAATAACAAAGAACCAAATGGGGTGAGAGAGATGACGATTCAGTGGTCAAGAGCACCGGCTGCTCTTCCAGAGGACCTGGGTTTGGTTCCCAGCACCCACAGGGCAGTTTACAACCATACTCCAGTTTCAGGGGATCCAGCTCCCTCTCCTGGGTTCTGTATATGTAACACACACACACATATATGGTGCCCATATACATGCAGGCAAAACACCCATGCATGTGAAATCAAAAAGAGAAACAAGGGAAGTGCTAGAAATGATGAGCTCATTTTTGAAGATGTTGAGTTTGAGGTGCTGGTCACTCATCTCAGTGGACACACTGGACCACCAGACGGTTGGTCAGAGTCTGTGGCCATGTCTCTCTGATTGCTCCAGCTCTTGTCTGGTTTGGGAACTGATCAGAGTCCAGTCTGGTTAGTGCTTGGATGAGGGACAGTTTGATAGAAAACAGGATGGTCGGTGAGAGGCTGGAAGGCAAACTATGGACTCAGGACTCATAGCATGTACTGGTGATGGCTGAGAGAGCGAGTAAAGGGAGAGAAGACAACCCGTGGGGACCTTTGGAAGGTGTTCTGGAGGAGGGCTGGGAGGAAGAAGAGAGGAAGCTGCACCGAGACTACGGGAACCGAGGAATCACTTCGTGAAGGGGGCGATGTCACTAGTGTCCACAACCACAAGTCACAGGGTATCATCTGGCTTAAGCTAAGGTCCCTTAGCTCTGGGGGTTTGGGACAGAAATGCTTGTGTTGGGATGGCAGCTTGCACCCTGTCCCTGACACGTAACTGATCCTCTGATCAGGAAAGCCATCTCATCTCCTCTTTGGCTCTTATTTGTCAGGAGGTGGTTAGCTTGTTGTCGGGATTCATTCTGTCAGTGTGGATCACCAGAGGTTCAGAAAAGGTGCCTCGAGGTCCGTCAGGGTCAAAGACAAGGTCATATGAATGTGGTGAGGGGAGGGTACAGGTCTAAATATCTTTGCTTCAAGTCAGTCAGCTAAAGCATCTTTGTAAAAAAGTTATTTGGCATATTTGACTTAAATATAAAAATTCATCAAAGGAAACTGCGAAGTGTAAAAAACTTGAAAATTACTGGCCTGTAGGAGCCTTAAGGTATATTCAAGCTGCTAGGGGTGGCAGTACATCCTTGTAATCTCAGAATTTGGGGGAGGCTGAGGCAAAAGCCTGGCCACTTGAGGCCTACATAATAAGACCCCCAACCTTAAAGAAAACCAAAATAGGGCCAGTGGGACAGTTGAGCAGGAAAAATTTCTTGGCATCACCAGGCATACCTGATGAGCCCGAAACTCACCTAAAGGCGGAAAGACAAAACCAATGCCAGAGTGGTCCTCTGACATCCACACATGTGCTGTGGCATGCACACACACAATAATACGAAGGGAAAAACCCTTATATGTGGTGGTGTTAAGGTTGTATTAGGTGCTGACTTGCTCATGATCTGGAATTTATTTAGAGATCAAAATAGTGTTTGGGTATATGTAATAATATTTTTCTTACTTATTAGAAATGCAAACTTTCCATCTAAGTAATTGCATCTGTTGTCTACCTCGTCAAAACGAAGTTTTGTGTGTCTTCCTAGGTTCTAACTCTGAAGATCTTCTGGAAGAATTGCTCTGCAGCTTGGTGCAGTTAATCACTGATACTCCACTCTTGTAAGTTCTGCCTAAGCCAGGCGTCATCTTCATGGTGTACTGAAAATGACAATTGATTGTGCTGAAGAGGGTGTGTGTGTGTGTGTGTGTGTGTGTGTGTGTGTGTGTGTGTGTGTGAGAGTGATGTGCAGAGGCCACTAGTCATTGTTGGGTGACTTCCTCAATCACTCTCCCCTCCCCTTCTTTTCTTTTTTCTTTCTTGAGACAGGGTCTCACCTTGTAACTCTGGTTAGCCTAAAACTTTCTGTGTGGACCAGGCTGGCTTCAAACTCACAGAGATCTGCTTGCCTCTGCCTCCTGCGTGCTGGGATTAGAGGTGTGTGCCACTCTGCCCGGCTCCCCTTGTTTTCTGAAACAGAGTCTTTTAAGGAACCTGAACGTCTTTGTCATGGCTATACTGGCTGGCCAGCAAGCCCCTGGGATCTGTACCAGCACTGGGGTTGAAGGCTTGTGCCACCACACTAGGATTTGATGTGGGTGCTGAGGATCCGAATCCAGGATCTGCTAACTTTTCCCAAGCCTCGTGTTGAAGAGCTTGTGCCTTCTTGTATTTTGTTTAAGGATTATACACCCATGTAATTCTTCTATCTCTGTTCCCTGGCAATATGTAGACTGTGTCCACCTGTCTTGCTTACTTTTCTGTTGCTGTGATAAAACACCATCAGTAAGGCAGTGTATTAGAAGAAAAGCATTTAATTTGGGGGCCATGGTTCCAGAGGTTAGTAGTGCTCATAACCATCCAGGCAGGGAGCGTGGGAGCAGACAGACATGGTGCTGGAGCAGGAGCTGGGAGCTCACATGTTAAGACAACAACTACAAGGTAGAGAGAGAACTAACTGGGAATGGTGTGGGCTTTCCAAAGCTCAAAGCTCCCTCCCAGCAACACATCTCTTCCAACAAGGCTACACCTCCCGACCCTTCCCAAACAGTTCCAGCAACTGGGGACAAAGCATTCTGATATATTTGAGGTTTGGGAGGGTGCTTTCTCATTTAAACCACCACCATCAAACACGAATTTCATGTTAAAGGAGGATGAATAAGTCCTTCAGTACTGTTAACACTTGGCTGGTCCAGAATTCCATTAACTCGGTAAGAAGAGATCTCCAGGGTCGCTGGAAGCAGTCTGAGAGAAGCGAGTAGAATCCAGTCTGTGTGGTGGGGAAAGTGAACTGACCGCAGAGCGTTCTCTTTCCCCCTGGCTTCTCGGTTTTGTTTTGTGACTCTTTAGACAGGGTAGATCTCTTTGCAGTGTTCCTTGAGATGTAGTTGGGAAGGTCCTTCAGTGAGACTCCCGAGTAAAGTTCTTCACAGGGAACTTACTCAATGAAGAAGTGTCTGGTTTTTCTTTCAACAGCTTTTTCCTGTATCCTGGGATGCAGACAAGGTCTTTGAGTTGCGTGCCCATCCTGGCACCATGGGCCAGTTGTCTCATAGGAAGTTTGCTTTGATGTCACTGAGCTGCTGAACCGAAGTCACCAACTACCGTTCCCCCTCCCTCACCCTGGACTTCTCATGATGAAAATAGACTTGGGTTTCAATCAGTGCAGCTCAGTGCTGTTCCTATGTGTATAAAAATGTACTTGTTTACCACCCCTATCAACACTGATGCCCCCCCAGAATCCTTCCTTAGGTATCTCTTTCCTCATTGTCTTCCTTCACATGCTGACTGCCTATTTATGTACTGTGGCCCCTTGGAAGGCCATGAACCTTTGTAATATCTATGACATTCTTCTATCCCTGAAGAAGCAATTTTATTACTTTTGAGGATTTACAAAATTGATTGATGTTGGAGACAAAATCTTTTTTGTTTTTTGAGATAGTGTTTCTCTGTGTAGCCCTGGCTGTCATGGAACTTGCTTTGTAGACCAGGCTGGCCTCAAACTCACAGAGATCCACCTGCCTCTGCCTCCCAAGTGCTGGGATTAAAGGTGTGTGCCCCACTCGCCCACCCCCAAACCCCCACCCCACGGCTGAGACAGAATCTACACCACCCTCCCACCCCCCAGCTGAGGACCGAACCCAGGGCCTTGCGATTGCTAGCCAAACGCTCTACACTGAGCTAAATCCTCAACCCCGAGACAAAATCTTTTATGTTTGCCTTGCTGGTGTCAAATCTCAGTCCTCTAACCTCATCTGTCTTGAGTAGCTGGGATGAGAATGTATAATTGATTATTATTATTTTTTTTTTTTTAGATTTATTTTTTTATATATACAGTGTTCTGCCTGCATTTTTGCCCACACACCAGAAGAGGGCACCAGATTTCATTACAGATGGTTGTGAGTCACCATGTGGTTGCTAGGAATTGAACTCATGACCTCCGGAAGAGCAGCCAGTGCTCTTAACCTCTGAGCCATCTCTCCAGCCCCTGATTATTTTTTAAAATACACGTGTCCACTTATTGTGTGTGTGTGTATTTACATGCTCATGCATCCATGTGTGTGGGCATGTATGTACCATAGCGCATGTGTGGAAGTCAGAGGATAACCATGGGAGTAAGTTCTCTCCGTTTACCATGAGGTCCTGGGGGTTGAACTCAGGTCATCAGGCTAGTGGTAAGCCCCTTCACCTGATTCATCTCTCTGGTCCCGGAGAACATATTTTAAAGGAATTACATTTATTGATTAGACAGGGTCTCGTGTATCCCAGGCTGCCCTTGAACTCACTGTGTAGCTGAAGATGACCTTGAACTTTATTTAAAAAAAAAAAAAAAGATTTATTTTTATTTTATATGTATGAGTGTGTTGCCTGCATGTATGTCTGTGTACCATGTGTGTGCGTTGCCTGAGGAGACTGGAAGAAGATGTTGGATTCCCTGGAACTAGAGTTCTAGGAGGTTGTGAGCCACCAAGGTGGGTGCTAGGTATCGAACCTGAATCCTCTGGAAGAACAGCCAGTGCTCTTAACTGCTGAGCTGTCTCTGCAGCCCTGACCTGGAACATCCTTGCTTCTGCCTCTGCGTGCCGAGACCACACAGCCGTGTCACCACACCCAGCTGTGTGGTGCTGGAGACCCACGCAGGCGTGCTAAGTGTGCACTCTCCCAGCTGGCCTGTACCTCCAGCCGGTGAAGGAATCCGTTTTTAGATCAAGAACTTCCTCCGGCTTGTCTGAAACACAGAGGGATGTGGTCAGAAATGGGCTCTTTGCCTCTGGCTGGGAAAGAAAAGACAAGTATTCGGGAGCAGATAGGCTCCTGGGGATAGTGTACGTGAGTCCGTAGTTTGATTAGAGATGGAGAAGTGAGATGCGCCACGCCTCGTCATGCTCTGGTGTTCACTGGTGCAGCCTAGAAGGCGAGCTGAGACAAGTAGACTTCCTGCCAGGGCAGGACACGGGGGAATGCTTCCCACCAGAATGTCTCCTGATACACAGCACTGCTCGAACGTCTGCCAGCCCTCTCTCTCCTCTTTGTCTTGAGTAGACCTTTAGTGTTGCTTAGGGTGGCAGCGTAAGCCCAGCCTACAGTTCCCAGACGCGTCGGTAACTCTGTACCCTGCAGTGACACGTGAGCAGGCCTTGTCACCTCACAGAGCATGTGCATTTCAAGTCCTTTGTTTTGTGCACTGCCCTGAACTATGGATAAGAGTGTCACTTGCAAAGACTAGTGTCCTAGGAACAGGGGCTATTAGGAATATTACAAGATTGCTATGAGTCCTCGGTGTCTCGTCTGTAATTCTTCTTACACGACAAAACAAATTCCTGTCTCGGTTAAGCTGCTGTGGTTAGGCTTCTGTTATGTATATTACAATGAAGGTAGGGAACCCATATAGTGCCTGCTCCTTCCTAATCATGTTAAGCTAGATGTTTTTATGTTTCTGATCTAATTTTTAAAATTATATTTTAACGAGGTCTGGTGACATATGCCTATAACCCTAGCACTTGGGAGGCTAAGGCAAGAAGATGATGAATTTATGGTCAGCCCGAGCTACGTAATGAGTTCCAGACCAACCTAGGCTACGTAGTGAGACTCAGTCTGAAACAACCAAAAAATTTGGCTTTTAATAGCATTTGTTTTCATTGCCAAGTACCACCAGTCGAATGTACATGGTCCTTGGGCCTTTATTGATCACGTTATGTCGAAGTTACGGAGATGGAAGTAGTCGGTATGTTTAGATAACAAATAGGCTGTGACTACAGTGACTGCAACAGCTGTGGAGGGGAGCAAGCAGACAGTGTTGCAGTCTATCAAACATTCAGTGTTTTAATGTGTTTATACTTTTTAAATGAACTGAAAATGCACAGGCAGCCAGATGTCTTGTGTTATGTATACTCAGCTCTAACCAGCTGCTGAAACAATTTCTTATGATTTAATGTCCTTGGAACTCCATCTTACAGGAAAGTTTGTCTTGGTTACAGTTGCCATGTGAAAGCAACTACTCTGTGTTTCTTCTACCCCAACTGAGCTGCAGAGTCTGAGGCCAGCTTGCAACTTAAGGTGGATATTGAGATGAAAACGGGAAGAGCTCTCAGCCCCCGAGCATCATCAGTTTAGCTATAATGCTCTACAGTTGCTTACCTGTGTTGGATTAGCAGGAGAACCATTAGAAATCTAATTTTAGTAGCCATGTAGAGTAATTCAAAATAGGTTAAATCTTTTCTTACGAGACTCTATTAAATCGTTCTACTATTAAAATTGAAAGCAAAGCCTGGAAAATTGGAGCTGGAAGAGCTGTGTCATTTGAAAGACAGGCGTGTTAGAGGACTAACCTGAGTTGTGTTTCAGAGTCCAGATCAAGATACAACAAAGTGTAGGCTTTTCCTCTCAGCCACATTTTGGGATTTAAGGAAGTTTGAAGCTGATCGTCTAGACTGTAAGATCCAGTACACCAACAAGATTTCTGCAGTGTAATATTTGCCCAGATGTATTGTCTTTAGATATATTGAATTATGAAAATCTGAGTATTGCAGATGTTTTCTGCTGACAGTGAAAATAATGGATAGGTTTCTTTGTTTTTGAGGCAGGGTCTTACTGTGTAGCCCTGGCTAGCCTGAAACTGTTGTATAGACCAGGCTAGCCTAGAATTCAAAGAGGTCCTCTTGCTTTTGCCTTTCAGTTGATGGGATTAAAGGCATGAGGTACTGGGCCTGGCTTGTAAGTGGTTCCCTCATGAAGTCTCTAGTTGTCAATAAGAATGAAGGCATTGAGACCCCCATGGTTGGGGGTGAAGGACGTAAGTGGGGATAATGTCTTGAGCCCTGCATGTTGATTCACAAACACTTCTAAAGCCAGCTTCGGTGGAGAGCAGGGACTGGCTTAAGCAAATCAGCCTTTAAATCTTAAGTGCTATACATTTTTTTTTAATTTTTCTTTATTTTTTAAAATGTGTAGCCCAGGCTAGCCTCGAACTCGTGATCCTCCTGCCTCCGCCTCCTTCAGCAAATCCTACCGGCGTGCGCCACCACAACCGGCTTAAGTGCTACACATTAAAACCTAGCATGGCTTTCTGGATGAATTAAGGATTTAAGACATTATAAGCATAATAA
Organism: Peromyscus leucopus; assembly: GCF_004664715.2. NCBI lineage: Eukaryota > Metazoa > Chordata > Mammalia > Rodentia > Cricetidae > Peromyscus > Peromyscus leucopus. The sequence goes on from NC_051079.1 coordinate 62,678,206, forward strand.
TCATAATCATAAGCAAACTTGAGATTTTATGTATATATATATATATAATATATATATATCAATCAGATGGTGCATAGACATATATGCAGAGAAACCACTTATACACACAAAAATAAATGAATAAGAAAAGAGATTTACTCCTTTAATATGTGTGTTGGGTATGTGTGCCTGTGTCCAGGTACCGTGGAGTGTAGAAGAAAGCGTTGGGTTGGGTTCGGTGGAGCTGGCGTTAGAGGTGGTTGGGAGCTGCCCAACATGGGTCCTGGGGACCGGACTCAGCTCTTCTGCACAAGCAGCACTTAGCTGCTGATCCATCTCTGTAGCTCACAGGAGGGTTTTGTTGTTGTTGTTAGAAAATTTATGATGGCAAGTTGGTTAGGGAATCCCAGTTAAAAATTTTAGTATGTAAAATTTAAGACCAAATCTGACCAAAGTATAGTACTGGTTTTGCAAGATAGATGTTTAGCTTTTTCCCCCCCACAAATGCTTTAAATGATTATTGTTAAGAGGTATGGGATATATTTTGTAGCAGAAAAAAAATCACTATTTCTGGACCCAGGAATAAGTTTTAAATCCGATCTCTTGCTGGCTGCTGTCAGTGTGACCCCAGGCCTCGGTAGAGCTGAGAGTGTAGCTAGTGATCCTGTGCATACTGAGCATGCTCCTGGGGTCCATCTTCACAACTCTTGATTTCACAAATAAGATAGCAGCTAATTGAGGTGATCTGCCACTTGGAAAAGACCTCCAAATGCATGTAGTTCACTTTGCAAATGGTTCAGCCCAGGGACGAGTTGCCTGGGTCTAGAGAGTAGCTCTCCAAGCTGTTCATTGCAGGGATTCTCGGGGAGCCAATCGTTCACTATCCAGTAGTTTCTTCTTACCTGTGGCTTTGCTCTCTCTGTTCTTAATTAGTGCAGTCAGTCGAGCCCATCCATCAGTGTTGTGGTTCTTTTTCATAGTACATCTTCTGTTAGGTTTATACCCAAGCATTTCTTTTTTTATGTGTACTAATGGAAACGCACACCAGGATTTCTTAATTCACTGAGCTTTTTATTTATGTCTGCCCAGATGACTGTCTCTCTCCTTCTGCCTCCTTGTAGTTCCCCTGCTGTACCTTTTTGCTGTTTAAATTATTATTCTTAAATTGCTCTTACACAATTAGAGAGTAGTGGGGCTGGAGAGATTGCTCAGAGGTTAAGAGCACTGGCTGCTCTTCCAGAGGTCCTGAGTTCAATTCCCAGCAACCACATGGTGGTTTACAACCATTTACAATGAGATCTGGTGCCCTTTTGTAGCATGCAGGCAGAACACTGTGTACATAGTAAATAAGTCTTTTTTTAAAAATGAGAGAGTAGTGATTCCCAGAGGTAGGAGGGAGGGGGCAGGGAAGAGTGAAGAAGCTAAGGAGTGAAAACATACAGTGGTCTGTCCTAGTATTCTTTAGCATAGTGAGGAAGAAGGAATTTTAATGTTTCTAGGAAGTAATAAATGTCTGAGGTGATACAGTAATCATTTGATCATTACACATTTTGTACATGTCAAAAATATCACCACATCCCATGAATCTGTACGAACTTTATGAGCCCATTAAAAATCCAAAAGAGGAGACTATCCAGGAAATGACTCTCTTCAGTTCCTCAAGTCAGAAGGAGAAGTGATTCTGGCCAAGAGGTGTCCCTTTGCATTTTGTTGTGAGTAGTGAGGTTGAGATCTCTTTACCTCATCTCCGTTTCCAACAAGACTGTGTTTCACTGTGTGGTGCAGCCTGGCCTGGAATTTGTGATCTTCCTATCTCAGCTTCCTAATAGATAGGTTTTTAGAAGATGCCTCCAAGGCCAGCTAGATCTGCTTTAGTGTGAGTGTTGAACTTTGTTTTAAGATGATTGGTGGCTGTATTTTAAACATTCAGTGGAGTTACATCTATATAGTACTAGTTCTTTGAAAAACTGCAAAAATTGTAGAATAAATGTTTGTGTTTCTGAGGCTTGTCCCCTAAATTTTTGTGGGGTATAGAGATAACGTCTAAGGTGGTTGATGAAGGTAATGAATGGCAGTTCTGAAACCAGGTTAGATCTGACTTCTGATGAGACTGTTATATAGGGCCTGGAGACTTAGTTCACAGTAGAGTACACACTTAAGAGAGATGACCCTGGGTTTAATCCCTGGCACAAAGTATTACCACCATGCCAGCATCTGAATTATATAATACCATTTTTTATTCTCTCCTTTTGAAATATCCTTGTTGGCTCAAATAGCTATTTCTACATTTTCATCTTAATCATTTGAACTTGTCAGTTGTTTTTATTAAACTTATGTTCCATTTACCGTACCATCAGGTTTCTTACCAACAGTAAGTCCAAGGAGCATGTTTTTCCTTCTGTGTTCATTAACTTTGCCCTGAGCCAACACTAACACCATTTCATGATGGCTTTTGTCTATGTCCAAGTGCCCCACTCTGCCCAGCAGAGCAGCACAAGGTCATGGCTCCCGTCTTCTCTTTCTTCACATGAAATTAGTAACTTGCTCCAGCAGTAGTTTGTTCTCGGACGTTTCCAGACCAGATGGTGGAAAGTTCTTGGGAAAATATGGCAGCCCAAGTAGCGCTTCCTTCAGCTCTCTAAAGTTGACTTTGCTTTGGCAATTGTGTAATGAAAATCTTCTGAAGATTATACAAGGACTCAAAACAAGAAAGAGCTGTTGGCATAAAGCATTTTTCAATTTTGAAAAATCATTCCACTCAGCATGGTAGAATTTTGGTTTCTTTCAAGTATTGGCCTCTTGGACTCATTTCCCTGGTGATTTGGCCTTTAAAATAGCTCAATTAATATTTTAAATTTTGTTACCATAGAAATTTAGCATTACCTCAAGTTCCTTTTTTTTCTTTTTGGCATTATCTAAAGTCAAAGTAGGAAATGACATCAGAGCAGGTTAATATATGGAGTTAGTTAACCACATTTGTATCAGGATTGTTATTACTTTTTTAAAAAACAAGCTTTGAACTCACTGTGTAGCTCATTGCTTATTTTGAATTCACAATTATCTTCCCTTTTCTCTCCTAGTGTGGATTTGTAGGTGTGTGTTACCATGCCAAACTTGTATTAGGATATCTACATACATATGTACACACACATAGAGAGAGAGAGAGAAAGAGAGAAGGGAGGGAGGGAGGGAGAGAGAGAGAGAAAGAGAGAGAGAGAGAGAGAGAATATATCTGATTCTTAAATGTGAATGGAAAGGCAAAGATCCTAGACCATTAAAAAAATAAGAGAGATTCTCTGTAGTTGGACTTGCTTTGTACTGCCAGCTCCCAAACAAGTCGGACATTTATAGTAATTATGAAAGCTGGGCCTTAGCTTAGGCTTGTTCCCAACTAGCTTTTAAAACTTAAATTAACCCATTTATAGTGATCTATGTTCCGCCACATGGCTCTTTACCGCTGCTCAGGACCATGTATCCCACTTCCTCTGTGTCTGGCTGGTGAATTCTGCCTGGTTTCTTCCCAGAGTTCCTATCTCTTCCCGGAAGTTCTGTCTATCAGCTCCTGCCTAGCTATTGGCCGTTCAGCTCTTTATTAAACCAATGAGAAGGTGCCTTGGCAGAGAAACATCTTTATAGTATACAAAAAGATTATCCCACAACAATTTTCTCTGCATTGCTAGGAAGACTCCTGGCTGCCTAGGGTAGGTTTTCTAGCATTCTGAAGATAGTAGAAAGTGGCAAATACACAAATACAATATTTTATCTCTCCCCAAACAGGCAACTGCTAATTGTTTGAACTGATAGCACATTTTGTTGTGGTGTAGTGTGTTTTTTCACCTTTAGCACAAGCTGTGGTCTCAATACCGAGCAGCCAGTATAAGCAGCCCATTAACATCACACTTTTTGCTTTCATTATCTCTGTTTTGACACAGTTGAAGGTACCTGTAGTTGGCCCTATTACTAACAGCCCTTGCTGTCTTGTGCACACCAGCATCATGTTTTATCTTCTAACTATCCAGTAAAGTGAGTGGGAAAGAAAAGAAGAAATCTTACTCTAGCTCGTTTTCATTGTGTCCAGTTAGGATGCTGCTTTCAAGACACCGTGGCAGCAGCCTAGCTAAAGTGATTCCCAGGAAAGAGCCAACATGTGATCAGCTGGCTTTTGAGTGGTTGCAAAGTCAGACATCTGGGGCCAGCGGCAAGTTCTTGTCCATTAATGGACTTGGAGGCTCCTCAAAGCTATGGGAGGAGCAGGGGAACATGTGACTAGGAAGCAGTAATTGACATCTTTGCATTTTGGCTGAATGTATTCTTAAATCCTGTTTCTTTAATGGCTGTTCTAAAGATTTTTCTGTTTGCTCCAGAGATTTTTTTTCCCCCTAGCTGGGCAAAACTTAGATTTGGACTAGTTATTTTGATGCAGAGTTAAAACAAAAACAAAAAAACAAAAGCAAGCAAACAAACAAAAAACTAGTCCAGTGGCTCTCAACCTGTGGGTTGTGACCCCTTTGGGGGTAGACGACCCTTTCACAGGGGTGCATATCAGATATTTACATTATAATTCATAACAGTGGCTAAACTACAGTTATGAAATAGCAACAAAAATAATTTTATGGTTTAAGGGTACCACAGCATGAGGAACTAACTGGATTAAAGGCTTTCAGCATTAGGAAGGTTGAGGCCCTCTGCTTTAGTCATTTTTAGTACTACTTATGGTAGAAAATGGATTAAATGAGGGCATAGGCTGCCTTGCCTCAGCCTTGTTTCATGGAATAATTATTTTTGCTGTTGCTGTTAGTTCTGTTACTGTGTCCCCAGGAGTCTAGTGAATTTTTATACAGAATGCTGGATTATGAAATAGTATTTGGAAGCTGAGAGTTTGAGATATTTTTTTGTTCACCAGTGAAATTTTGTTTTGGTAACACAAAATCGTAATAATTTGTCTCTCTAACTGTGAGCATACTAGAGATGACCATTCAACAAACCCATGATCACTTCTTGTCAGCTCTTTTTGTGTGCTGGGGATAAAATACTAACAGGACATAAAGTTATAGCTGCAGGCTAGGACTGAGGAGTAGAGTGGATACATAATGATGCTAGGATATAAAAGCCAGCGCAGAAGGAGTAATGTGGTGGTGCATTGGCCCAGAGTACACGGGTGTGTTTCTTATACACCAGCCATTTAAATGCAAACCTCGTTGGAATCGGAAGTGGAGCCCTCTGATGGAGAGCAGTCTCAGCAGGAAAGGGCAGATGTGAGGCCCTGAGCTGGGCACGTGCTTAGGTATCCAAGTGGGCCTATCAAGCTGGCTTTGGTGAAGGGGCAAGAACAGAGGCGATGCTGCAGGAAGGAAGTTAGGGTGCTCTGTTACAAGTCGTGGGGTGCTGGAGGGTCAGTTAGGGACTCTCTTCTAAATACGGTGAGTAGCCACTGGTAGTCTTTGTTTAAGTACTTTTCCTCTGGGAGTGGTGGCAGTTTTTTAATTCCATCATAGTGAGGTGGGGAGAGGAGGGCGGAGGCAGAATTATGAGCTGGAGGCTCTCTTGGGTTCCATAGAGAATTCAACAGCTATAGATTTTGCTGTGTTCAATAATTCTTTTCTCTTTTGCTCTGTACCAGCACATGATAGGTCTTTGTTTTTTTTTTTTTTTTGTTTGTTTGTTTTTGTTTTGTTTTTTTGGTTTTGTTTTGTTTTGTTTTAAAAGAGTGTGTTGCCATATAGCCCTGGCTGGCCTGGAACTTTCTATGAAGACCAAGCTGGCATCACATTTGGAGTGGTACTCTTGTCTCCCCCTTATGAGAGCTGAGCTACCTAAGGGTTTTTCTGACCTACCCAGATGGGGTAGTGGGCAGGCAAGCTAAGATACTCGTCTCCAGCAGCCTTGGTTCCTGTCGCTCTGTGTGACAGCAGCAGGTGGCAATTTCAGGCCCATGGAAGCAGTGGCAGGTGGCGCCCTCTAGTGTCACAGCCCCATGCCAGTCTTGTGTAGAGGGACCCTTAGCCTTCCAAATGTCCTGGGCTGGCAGTGGTATCAGAACCTTGGTTCCTGGCAGACACCAGTATTAAAGCTTCCCTGAAATCTGAGGACCTTTGCTCTGATACTTGTCAGCTTTCTGAAATTCCTTTGGCAAGTAGGGACTTCAGGTTCTATTCACGTCTCTGCTGTCCCCCCCCCCCACACACACACACACTTCCCTTTGTGCCCTGGCTGCATTGGAATTGTTGAGTGCACCTTTAATTGACGATTTGACTTCTGTTGGGACACCATTCAGTGGAGAACTGGGGCCCATTAAGGGTGGTTCAGGAACTGGGTGAGACCTATGCAGGGACAGCTCAGCTGCAGGCACCCCACCCCCCATACACACACACATCAGGGATGTCAGTGGGTGTCTGCAGGTAGATCAGGCCTGGGGTCACCCTGTGTCTTCAGCCTTAGAGCAGCTGCTGCAAGGTATCTAGAGCTTCTTCAGACAGGTTTGATCAACTTAAATAATGATTACTGTGAGTAGACTCCTATCTGGTCACCTGTGCCTTCACAAGTGAGTTGTTCATCCAGCTTGTTTTTTATCCAATTCTAGGAATGAGAAATAGCCTGGCATAGTGGCACACACCTTTAATCCCAGCACCTGGGAGGCAGAGGCAGGTGGATCTCTGAGTTCAAGGCCAGCCTGGTCTACAGAGTGAATTTCAGGACAGCCAGGGATACACATAAAAACCTTGTCTCAAAAAGGGCGGGGGGGATTAAGAAATACACACAAGATAATTTATAGCAGTAATTCAGGAAATGTCATTGTTGAGAGTATAGATGTGGGCTACCGTGCTTTTTTATACTATTTATTTATTTGCTCCCCCCCACGGCCCCCCGGGTGTGTGTATGTGCCTCATGTCTGTATGTGTGTTAGGGATAAGCATAGAGGGTAAAGCAGAACCCTGTTCTTCTTACCATACACCAAGACTAGTAGGACATGGAAACTGGAAAGGAGGAAAATAATGGGATACCAGGTCTATATATAAGAACTAATGACTGCGAATGAATGGGCTTAATATGTTGCCTTGACTTTATTAATTAATTAATTAACTTTAGTTTTTTAGTTTATTTGAGACAGGGTTTCTTTTTGTAGCCTTGGCTGTCCTAGAACTGGCTATGTAGACCAGGCTGGTCTGAAACTCATAGAGATCCACCTGCCTCTGTCTCCTGAGTGCTGGGATTCAAGGCATGCCTAGCTTGACTTAATTTTTATGCTAAGTGGTTTTTTTCCAATAACCTGAAAAATTTGAAGCTGTAGACTTGACTTTTTAAATGTGCAGTTGATGTGGAAAGAGCAGTGTTTTAGTCTTCCAGACTGATGATGATTCTGTTTCCCCCGTCTTCAGAGACATCACGTACGAGATATCAGTGGAGGCCATCTCGGCAATGGTCGTCTTCCTTTCCTGCCAGCTCTTCCACAAGGAGGTTTTGCGACAGAGCATCAGTCACAAGTATTTGATGCAAGGTCCATGGTATGTTCTGTTTTACAAACCACTGTGATACCTGCTCCGTTATTTCTAGCATTGTCTTCTCACCTGACGTTTCTTTTGGTTGTGCTGCTGTTGTGATCCCACACAACACAAGGCCAGATTCTGGCTCTTGTCCACTCTGTCCTGCCTGTCTGTCCACTTGGTCCTGCCTGCCTGTCTTGTCCCCCGGATTCAATAGTGCCTCTAATTGTTGCCTTGTCGACTAGCGTGATATCTTCTCTCTTTTTCTTATCCTTTCTCTGTGAACAGTTATCAAGTCCTCTTTGCTTATTCAAATTGTTCCTGAATCATCATCTTCTTTTTACTAGTTCCTTTAAATCTACAATTGTCCCTTAGTATCAGCAGGGAGCCGACTAAGGATACCAAACCCCGCAAGACCCTAAAGCATACAGTGCATAACCTGGGTACATCCTCCTGTGTACTCTAGATGCTGTCTAGATGATGTATAGTTCCTAATGCAATGCGAATGCTTTGTAAATAACTGATATACTGCATTGTTTGGAGAATAATAAGGAGTAGAGTTCAGTATAGATAAGATTTTTATTTTCTTGGGTATTTTCAATTTGTGACTGGCTGAAATAGTGGACACAGACTCTGAGGATGTGGTGCTTCCGAATTGGAAGGACCGACTTCTGTGATCTGTGTCCTGTCACCTTTTGTTTAGACTATTCCAGCAGCCTCTCCACTGTGCTCATGTAGTGAGTATCTACTTGTTATATGCTAAACACGTGCTGGGCTTCGGGGCTGTGCCCCTTAGCGGACACTCAGGGGAATATGGATAAAAATACTTGGAGTAAACACAGCATCCTGCCTTCTGTTGACATCATTTTCAGAAAGCTTTAAATCAAGCAAGTCCTTGAAATAAGTTAGTTTTGGTGAAGTCATGCAGGAGTTCTGGGGACATGGCGGTGGGTAGAGTGTTTGCCGAGTGGGATGAGTGGAGGATGTGGCCGGCAGACAAGAGTGTGGTCTTCACTGTGCTCCTCCCCCTGCCGTGGTTGCCATGGTTACACCTGGAGCATCATCTCAGGCTCCTTCAAGCGCCCGCTGTACTGTTTTATCCACTGCAGTTCTGTGTAAACTACAAACAAGGTAACAGGTGCTTGCATTGGGATGATTTGATTCGTGCCTTCTGGCGTGGTAAGAGGCAACGCGAAGGTCGAGGCTTGAGTCGCGTGCTCAGTGATGCTGCCGTATTCCTTGGGGAGTATTAATGACGTGTACTCCCGTGATGTTACGCAGGATTGGGTGACTCTCGTGCACAGGAGTCTGACTGTTTTCTCTCCTTTCTGTATAGTCTTCCCTACACCAGCAAACTCGTGAAAACCTTACTTTACAACTTCATCAGACAAGAAAAGCCACCTCCACCCGGAACCCATGTTTTCCCTCCGCAGTCGGATGGGGGAGGACTGCTGTACGGACTGGCGTCAGGAGTAGCAAGTAAGTCCTTCCAGGCTCCCCACTCCTTACCCACATACATTTGATCTAATTAGGCTAAGAAATCTTGTTCGCTTGGCTGACACATTATCCACTCTGTTGGATCTGTGCAGCTGGCTAAATGTAAATACTGAAAGAAATTAAAATTTTTTAAAATAAAATATTCATCCTTCCATTCTCTGTGGTGGATCATGTTAAATGTATACAAATAATGAATGGATTATTTAGCTATAGAACATAATTTTTCAAGAAGGAAGTTTACACGTGAATATGCATATGGTACAAGTTCTGGATATGAAGAGAGTCAAGGTGGGCTGTTGGAAGCTCTTTACTCCTTGTGTTCTAGGAGCGTCTTTCTGCTGAGAGTCTCTGTTGGTTAGGATTTCATTGTGTAATCTCAGTGCTTCGTTCAGTGACAAATGGGAAGGTTGAGAAGAGTTTGTAAGGAACTCTACAGTGACATGGTGTTGAGTTGCAGGTGTCCTAGCTGAGGAACAGCCCTTCCCCCCCCCCCCCCCCCAGGCATCATTTCTGCTGGAGACGCGGCCAGCACACAGTGCCTTTGAACCTCCCTTTCTAGAGTGGTGGCCCTGCCTGTGTGCGCTAACATGGCTGAGAACTTGGCCTTCATTTTAAAGGAGAAGTAGCTTGACACCTGGGCATTCTCCCGCCGGCATGTGAGCTCTTACTAGGCTTACTAAGTTAGTAGTATGTGGTGCAGAATTACAAAGTGCTGGGTCCCAACGGAGTTCCCAACGGAATATGGCTGTGGTACATTGTCCATGAACAACCAGCAGCATGGGACGGGAGAGGCCAGCACAGTGCAACAGTCTACCCTACCATAAGGCTTGCAAGCTTCACACTAAAGCGGCAGCTTTGGTCTGTGATTTCAGCAGCTGATCAGTAAGACGTACTTCCTAGATTGGCCTGCCTTTGCTTTCTCCGGGGGTCGTAAATTTAAATCCGTCTGGCATCACTCACACCCTTGGCCGTGGTGCTAAGGAGCTAGCCTAGAATGTCACATTGCATTGCTTCTTCGTTTCCTGCCCCTGGCCCCCAGCACCCGACTGTTCAGGTGATGAGTGGCATGCAGCTCCCTCGTGACCTGGAGACAGCGTAGGAATGGCTTTCCAGTCTCCAGGAGGACCAAGCTGTCTGTTAGTGTTTTCTTTCTTTCCGTTATCATCTAAGTGCCGTGAGTACTTGAAAACTGGGTGTTGCCCAATATTCTAATGTAATTAGTGATTTTTTCCCCCTCCAGGAAGCAAGTTCATTAATTACTTTCTTTAAAACAGTGGTCATACCTGACAGTTGTTTTTTTTCCAAACAAATTTGTATACAGTTTAAAATTTTTCTTTCAGTTACATGTTATAGCAGGTGTCTTTGGTGTTATTAGTTTGCTGAGTGCCAGCAAACTTGAATTTTAAAATTTATATCTATTAACTAGCTGACAGAATACTACAAGAAAGTGCCTTAACTCTTGTTTTCTTGCCCATTGAATGAGAAGGTTGGGATGGCGATCTCTAAGATTATTTCTGAAGTAACTTTTAATAATTCCTATAGTCCTGTTTTCATTGTCTTAAAAATTTAGTATTTCATTTAAGACATTAAAATACTTTTTTTTTACTTTAAAATGTTTTTGTTGAATATCAATCCATTATGAGTATTATAAGTTAAATATTAAACCAAAGCACAATTACAGGTTAAATGATGTTTTAATTTAATCACAGAGATGTTTTAAATAGAAACACACCATGTAGGCTGGTTAAGTTCCTTGGTGCCCTCTTTTAGAAATAAGTAGGTGAGAGGAAAAAAAAAAGACCTTCCATTCCTCGTGAACGCTATAAAGACCAGCACGTTTGCATGCTGTGAGCATCCTCTTGAGATCAAATGGTAGGCCTAGGAGACTTAGAAAAACTACATATATTTGTGTGTCTTTTTGTGTGTGATGTAGAAGCCAGAGGAAGTGTTGGATGTCCTGGAGCTAGAGTTAACAGGTGTTGTGAGCCAGCGGGTGTGGGTGCTGGGAACCAAACTCTGCTAATCTAGAAGAGCAGCGAGTGCTGCTGACCACTGACCCCCCTCTCCAGCTCTAGTCCCTGTCGATTAAGATCTCATTACTTGATTTAACACTGATAAATAGAGCTTTTGCTCAGGGTTTGTGAAGAATAAAAGAGACAGTGTGTATAAAATCTCCTCTAAAACTATGTATTATCTGCCCTTATGCAAATAACTTTTGCTGTAAGTCCTGAAGCACCGTGGAGCTTAGTAATTAAAATAATTAGAATGACATAAAAATAGTAATGAAAGTAAGTTTAATTAGAAAAATAGCCAGTGATCAGAAAATCCTAGGGACATTTATAACAATGTAAAAACTCGGAACTTCTATCATTTTGGTTTGCTTCAACTTTAAATCATATAAAAAAAAAGTTTTAAAAAACTGAGTAAATTGAATATGCCTGCCACATTCTTTCTTTGTGTCCAACTGGCTTTTTATTTTATGTGGTGCAAAATTTGTCAATGACAAAAAGGAAAATTTGATTGTTAAATAGATATTTCCGCAAGAAATTTCAAATTTCTTCCTTCCTAAATGAACATACCTTGACAACAGTTGCCATGGTACCATTTCTTAGGAACCAACTCATCTGAGAGGTTTTATATTTGCTTCTTTTAAGAGACAGAGAGAGAGAGTGTGTGTATGTATGTATGTGTGAGTGTGTGTGTGTGTGTGTGTGTGTGTGTGTGTGTGTGTGTGTGTGTATGGAGGCTGGAGGAAACCCTTGGATGTCATCCTCAGGAACACCTTAGGCTAGACTGGCTGGCTAGTGCGTCCCGGGGATCCTTTGTGTCTGTGCTGGGATTCCAAGCGTGTGCCACCATGCCAGCCTTTTCTGTGGTTTGGGGATGGAGCTCAGGGCCCTGTGCTTGCAAGGAAAGTCCTTTGCTGACCAAACTCTCCTGCAAGTCCCTATGTGTGCTTTTGACTGTTTATCAAATTAGTCCGAGAATTTAATAGATGCTGACTTAATTTGAATTAGAAATACTTCAAAGATTCACTTAATCAAAGATATCAGGAGTATCGGTAGTCTTGGTAGTAATCAGTGATTGATGATTCTTACTATGCTGGCATGCTCAGGATGTGAATCATCCCTTCCTCCAGTGGATCTGCTGTATATGCTACACCCCATTCATCCTTCCTCCAGTGTATCTGCTATATATACTACACCCCATTCATCCTTCCTCCAGTGTATCTGCTATATATACTACACCCCATTCATCCTTCCTCCAGTGTATCTGCTGTATATGCTACACTCCATTCATCCTTCCTCCAGTGTATCTGTGCTGTATATGCTACACCCCATTTACCCTTCCTCCAGTGTATCTGCTGTATATGTTATACCCCCATTCATCCCTTCCTCCATTGTATCTGCTGTATATGCTACACCCCATTCATCCTTCCTCCAGTGTATCTGTGCTGTATATGCTACACCCCATTCATCCTTCCTCCAGTGTGTCTGCTGTATATGCTACACCCCATTCATCCTTCCTCCAGTGTATCTGTGCTGTATATGCTACACTCCATTCATCCTTCCTCCAGTGTATCTGTGCTGTATATGCTACACCCCATTCATCCTTCCTCCAGTGTATCTGCTGTATATGCTACACCCCATTCATCCTTCCTCCAGTGTATCTGTGCTGTATATGCTACACCCCATTCATCCTTCCTCTAGTGGATATGCTGTATATGCTACACCCCATTCATCTTTCCTCCAGTGTATCTGTGCTGTATATGCTACACCCCATTCATCCTTCCTCCAGTGTATCTGTGCTGTATATACTACACCCCATTCATCCTTCCTCCAGTGGATATGCTGTATATGCTACACCCCATTCATCCTTCCTCCAGTGTATCTGTGCTGTATAAGCTACACCCCATTTACCCTTCCTCCAGTGTATCTGCTGTATATGCTACACCCCATTCATCCCTTCCTCCAGTGTATCTGCTGTATATGCTACACTCCATTCATCCTTCCTCCAGTGTATCTGCTGTATATGCTACACCCTATTCATCCCTTCCTCCAGTGTATCTGCTTTACAGTTAGAAGTTGCTGACAAATGTTAAATTATAAAAGACGTTATCTTACCCATTTTGGGAGTGTCACTAGGGACAACATCTTTAGAAAACTGCCTGTTATTTATTAAATTGAGTATGTTTATGCCCTGTAGTCCAGCAGTCCAGCTATTAGGTATATTGCTTACAAGAGCGTGCTCATAGGTTTGTGGAGATGCAGATACATTTGTAGGGCCATGCGTGGTGATGCAAACCTGTATTCTTGGCACTGGGGAGATGGTGGCAGAAGGGTCAGGAGTTCATGACCTGGGCCATATAATGAGACCCTGTCTCAAAATAGAAAAACACAAACAACAAGAGACAAAGTTTACCACCAACAGAGAAGCCAACATCAAAGAAATGATTATCATTAACTTGTAATATTTGCTTTTTTTCTTCAATTAAAAAAGTATTACCATGTGTACAGGATGTGTGTGAACGTGCATGCCATGGCATGCATGTAAAGGTCAGAGGAAAAGTCTGTGGAGTTGATTTCCTGCTTTTACCCTCATGTGAGTTCCAGGAATTGAACTGAGGTCCTCGAGTGCCTTTACCTGCTGAGCCATCTCACTGGCTTGGAAATAGTGTTTTATTAAGGAGGAAACAACTTTCCCTGACTGTAGTTTACAGTGAGTGACGCAAGCATTGAATTATGACAACAAGGAACTCTGTCACTCTGTTGGGGAGTTTGAGGACCAGTGAAGAAAGGTGCAGTCAGTCCAAGTGTAGGTGACTTTTCTGTATGTCCCTGCAGCTGCTCCTAAATGACCACACAGAGACTTAATATTAATTATAAATGCTTGGCTGAAAGCTTAGGCTTGTTTTTAGCTAGCTCTTATAACTTAACCCATTTCTGTTCATCTCTGTGCTGCCCCGAGGCTCATTTACCTCACGTACAGACTTCACATCCTGCTCGCTCTGTGTCTGATGGCGTCTCCTCCGACTTCTCCTCCTCCTCCCCAGCATTCTCTTAGTCTAGTTCTTCTGCCTAGCCTTATCCTGCCTAGCCATGGGCCAATCACCTTTTTATTAACAATGAGAGTAATACATATTTACAGTGTACAAAGATTGCTTTGTAGTATTCCAAACTATTGACCTTCATTGATTTCGGCTCCTGACTCAGATTCCTGCTGCACACTGAGGTCCTTTTGTCTCTCTATGATTGGAAGCACATTCTGACCTCTGCTACTGGCGTTTAGAGGCACTCGTACTCCTAGTACCTCAGTCAGTTCTCAGGTAGTTACTATAGCTTGTCGTCAACGTGGGCGGTCTTCCCTGTACCAGTTGAGGGAAAGGACAGGTTATGAAAGCCACCTGGATGTCCTTCATCTCAAGTACAGGGGCATATTTTGGGGCTGCTACAGAATTTTCTCTTGAATGTGCTGTTTGTAACAGTGACTAGTTGCACACTCCCATGTAATCCCACATTTTAGCTGAGGACATGAGTGCCAGGCTTAGAAAGCGTAAGCCAGTCTCTCTCGCAACCAAGTGCAGCCTGATCTTTGGCCAAAGGGATGTGTGTAGAAGTGCCACAGGCCAAGTGGCAGGGGCATCTTTAAAGAGAGTTCCTGTGCTCGTCCCTCCCTGTTGACTTGAACGTAAAGGTGTTCTTGGTGCTTACTTTAGACATCATGGACCATGTGGACCCCAAGAGTGGCAGCCACATATGTGGGGTCTGCAGAGGCTCTCTAGTGGGACCTTTCTCAGGGTCAGCGACTCTGAGCTTGCTTTACCCAGCAGGGCTGCATAATGGGATGATTTGGCCACAGGCGTGGTTACCTGGTGTTTGGAAGGATCTGCGCTTGGCTGTACGTTGTGCTTTGATCTTGGAAGGGGGAGGTCTTTTGCCTCTCCCCTTGGCATTGTATAAAAAGCCCTTTGGAATAAATCTCAAAGCAACTGGGTATTGACCCAAGGCCCTCTCAAAGCTATCGTGTGTCTCTGTCTTTCTCTCCATCTCCGTTTATATTTCTATCTAATACTTCCTCATTCCCCTCTCCTCCCCCCAAGAACCCTTCGAGAGGTCGGAGCTGGACTCTGACGGGCTCCCACACATATACAGAGAAGCCAAAAGGAGAGCTACCTGACACTCGAGTGTTGTGAAGGAGCACACACCTGCACTGCAGCTTCTCAGAGCCTCCTTTGCACAGCTCTCCTCAGTCCCGACTTAGATAGTTAGGTAATAAAAGACAAGATGGCAGCGTGGGTGTGATGAATACCTCTCTAGGATGGCACGTGTGTGGAAGTCCTCATTAGAACTGTATTGCAGTGGAAGAGAGTGGGATGAGACGGGACCAAGACCACCTTCCCTAACACCAGCTGCTGTTCTCAGTTCCCTGGTACCTTGTCATATTCTTCACAGGATAAATGAAAGACACAAAAACAGTGGTTTACTCAGACTTTTTTCTTTTCTCTTTTTTTCTGTGGTGATATTGTGTTCCCCAAAATATTGTGTACCCTAATAAACTTATCTGGGGTCAGAGAACAGAACAACCACTAGACATAGAGGCCAGAAAATGGTGGCACACACGCCTTTAATCCTGTCACTTGGGAGGCAGAGATCCATCCGGATCTCTGTGAGTTTAAAGCCACACTGGAAACAGCCAGGCATGGTGGCTCACGCCTTTAATCCCAGGAAGTGATGGCAGGGAGCAGAAAGGTATTTAAGGTGTGTGGATGAGGAGCTAGAGCTTAGTTAAGCTTTTAGGCTTTTAGCAGCAGTTCAGCTGAGATCCATTTGGATGAGGACACAAAGGCTTCCAGTCTGAGGAAACAGGATCAGCTGAGGAATTGGCAAGGTGAGGTGGCTGTGGTTTGTTCTGCTTCTCTGATCTTTCAGCATTCACCCCAATAACTGGAGCCTGTCCTGGAACTCACTCTGTAGGCCAGACAGGCTTCAAACTCACAGATAACCTGCCTGCTTTTGCCTCCCAAGTGCTGGGACTACAAGGCATGCACCGCCCACCACCACCCCACCCCACCCCACCCCCGATTCAGACTTTTTTTCATTGTCCACAGACAATGAATTATGAGCATCATTGTAATCCACCCACTCTTGAGGAAACCATGAGAGCTGTTCACAGTGAACAGCTGAGCAGGAATCATGTGCAACCAGTGAACACCTCTAAATTCTTGCGTTCTGCTTTGGCAAATGTCTTACCTCTCACCCCCCTTTTCCCCAAAAGAGATAATTATATGCAAATTTAGTTACTCTATTAGTTTCCTTCCTCCCCTCCCCTCCCCTCCCCTTCCCTTCTTTCCTTCCCTTTCCTTCCCTTTCCTTCCCCTTCCTTCCTTCCTTCCTTCCTTCCTTCCTTCCTTCCTTCCTTCCTTCCTTCCTTCCTTCCTTCCTTCCTGTTTTTTTGTTTGTTTTAGTTTGGTTTCTGGAACTGTCTCACTATGCAGCTCTGGCTGGCCTGGAATTCACAGACATCCACTTGCCCCTGCATCATGCATGTTAGGATTAAAGGTATGTGCCACCTCGTCTCATGAAAGCCTTTGTAAACGATTAGTGCTGCAACAAAATGTACCATATTGGTTGAATGGCTTTGATTGTTCCTGACATGTCATGGACTCTCTAAGAACTCATACTTCTTATTTGAAGAAGCTGGATGTGTGTGATCTACTGGAGGTGTGTGTGTGTGAGTGTGTGTGTGTGTGTGTGTGTGTGTGTGTGTGTCTGTCTGTCTGTCTGTCTGTCTGTCTTCCAGCCTCACTGTATAGCCAGCCCTTGGCTGGCCTGGAACACACTCTGGGCTGAGAGGCCCCGACTTGGAGTGGTCCTCTCTGCCGCAGTCTTCTGAGCACTGCAGTCCCAGGCTTGAGCCACCACGCTTGGCTGCTTTTTCCTCTAATTTTAGAGTGATGTAATATATTTTTGGAAGCCCAAATCTTGTACTTAAGCCTGCTTGTTTTGTGACCTTAGAGGGGGTAATGTCACCAAATCTGCTTTCTGTTAACTTTTGTGGCCTGAAATTTTAATTCTTGTGTTTTCTCTTTGCTATTTTCTTTACTTCTGAAATCCCTGTCAGATGTAATAGAACATCGGATTCTATTCTTCATGTTTTTTTAAAAATAAAAATCAATAAATCTTAACAACAACAACAAACCCGTGAAGTATGTTGGGAAGTGTTGTTCTAGAGGCTAATTAGTGTAGACTAAGGGGAGAATGGTGTCAGAGTGTGATGGCTAATCCTGATTATCAGTTTGATTGGGAGACACCTGATTGGATGTGTTGACAGGGCATCTCCAGAGGGGATCACTCAGGTGGGGAAGACCTGTCCTGAACATGGACAGCACCATCTCCTGGGGGCCTGGACGGAATGAAGGGGAAAGAGGAAGGAAGCCGACAGGTGCAGGAATGCTCCTCCTGCTTCTGACACTGTGGCATGATCCTCCCTCCCTCCATGTCCTCTCAGCTTGAGGGACCGTGACTCAGCCCTGAGAAATCTTCCCTTTTGTCACAGAAAACTGACCAACACACAGGACATAGGCAGCAAAGATAGGGTGCTTTAGATTATCTAGAGACATTTGTGAAATACTTGCATTTTGTGGGCTGATAGTTACTGATAAAGAAATGATGCCCAAGATAAGAAAGGATATCCTGCCTCTTTTATAATAAGAGTGAGTGCAGAGACTGTGGATCATAAAGGAGGAAGTTCTCTTTAAATCCAGGTTAAGACAAGTGAGCGCCACTGAGCCCGGATTAGCTTGGAAGTTGAGAGAGAGCAATAGGAGAATCAGTGGCCTGGAGCAGGGACCCAGTGGAAATGCAGGATGCACTTAAAGTAGAGTAAGCAGATGTTTGTCAGCTTGTTCTTCAGCTTTGTGTAATTCCTGTGGGACATAGGATGTAGATGGAGTATTGCGTTTAGTCAGGGTGCAAGTTTTGCCAGGAAAACATTATGGACACAAAAGAGAGTGAAGACTTGGAAGGGAATGCATAAGGAGATCTGATGCTGAGCTGGAGAGTCCTAGATGGTTGAGGAGAGAAGTACACAGTGAGGCTGGTGATGGGTAGTGAAGAAATTAGCAGGGCTAAATCATTTGCCCCCAAATTATTTGAGTCAGGGACTAGAGAACCCCCCCCCCCGGGCTGCTGGTAGGTGGTCATCAGAGAGAGGAAGTCCTGGATTCAGAACTGTAGTGTAAGTACAGCTGTTAGTAAGCCGTGTGTGTAGGCGGCCTGTGGCCGTGGGGTTGCTGAAATAGATGGAGGACCAGGGCCACATTTGGGGTGAGCTGTTTGAGGGTGTGTTGAAGTCTTTGAAATGAGGATAGGTAGTGTGGAGGGAAAGACAGTGACGTACGTAGTGCTGACTGAGCAGGGGTGCTGGTCTGTCAGTGACTGAGCAGGGATGGGTAGGGTAGTCTGATGGGATTCACAAGCAGTCATGTCAAATCTGCCCGAGGGAGAGGGCAAACTTCACTACCTGAGAGGGCTTCTGAGAAAGAACTGTCTTTGGGGGCCTTTCAGGAGACACTCAAGTCTCAAAGAAATAGGGGTGGAAAGTACAAGGGTTTCTGGTGAAAGATGTGTGTTTCAGAAGGCATCAAAAGGCCGAGATGGGGAGATGTGTGGGGCATGTTCATACCATATGGCTCTGAGTGCCGGTGTGATGCAGCTTAGGCCTCTGTTGATCCAGGTAAATGGGAAGATAAGACAGAAGGGGATGGTCTTTCAGGGGAGAGTGAATAATAAGTGCAGTTCTAGTATATGACAGTTTGTCTTGGGGTTGTTGATCTCTTAGCCAGGGAAGTATGCAGGCCTCTGGGAACCTGTCTTGTCTTGTGGTCGGATATGTTGTCTAGTGGAAGAAGACCTGGCCTTACCAGGTATGAATCACTGTATTCTTGTAGGTTAGCCAGAAAACCCACAGCCACCTTCATTCATCATGTTTAAACTCGCTTAGCAGATTTATACATTAAAAAGCTAGAGATGCATCATTTGAGGACCATGACCAATTCTAAAGCAAATGGATAGTGTGCCAATAACAGCTCCCTCTCCTAATGCAGACATGCCCGGTGCCAGGGTTATGTCCACAGGTCTATATGTACATATCCATGCAGTCAGTTCCACAGCAGCCTGACTTTCTGCAGCCAGAAAACTTAGTTAGGGCCTCCTGCAAAATGATAATTTTCCTGGAGAGTTATGAAAACAAAATACAGCATGCTACAATTTGTTCAGTAATTTAGTATAGGTCAGCATGGATCACAGGTTAACATTAACGTTGCACACTTCTGTGCCGTTCGTTTACAGGAGAGTGGAACAGGACTTGAGTCTGTGGCCTGCTTGTCCTTCAGGTTGTTCAGGCACCGTAAACTGCCCTTCCTTTCTTCCCTTCTGTCATGCACAGCTGTAGCTGAAAGTCCAGGTACACCGGGTGGGGGTGGGGGCAGTTGCAGACCCCCCCCCTCCCCGCCCACACTAGGTCACAAGCAGCTCTCTGAGGAACGCTCTTAGGCAGAGATCGGAGCTTACTATGACTTGCTGTTTTGCTATAGTGGCATTACTTTCTGTATTTATCCTTCAAAATTCTAGGCACCGTGGGGTTTGAGAGATATAGCTCAGTGGTTAAGATCACTTGCTGCTCTTCCAAAGGACCCAGGTTTGATTCTCAGCATCCACAAGGTGGCTCACAGTCATCTGGAACTCCAGTTTCAGGGCACAGACATACATACATACAGAACACCCATATATGTATAGTACTTTTTAAAATTATAGGCATCTTGACTATAGTGTCGGCAATTTATTTTATCATGGAACAGTCTGAGCAAGACCTACATGTGGATAATTTAGTAAGTGCTTATTGAAGGAATGAAGCACAAAGGGGAAAAATGCCTGGTAAGATCTGTTGATTAGGTGAAATCAAGAAACACAGATGCAGAGCCACAGTGGGCAGATGGGGGGCCAACGAAAAGAAACAAGCAGAAATGCCACTTGCATCTTCTTGAGGAGTCGCCCTTTCCTGTCGGATGTGGGGAAGGAGTCTGCAAAGACACTCTGGGACTAGCTATGTGCTAAACCACAAACTGTTCTTCCCTGTCGCAGACAGATTGAGTTCAGGACTGCTGAAGGCCAGGAGCTGAAGATCTCCTCCGTGGTGAGCGTCACACTGTTGTAAATGCCCACTGGGGTGGGTCCTGTGCTGTGGAGCAGGAAGGGCCCCGAGGGAGGATCGTAGCTGAGGGCACCTACTGTAGAGTCTGAACATGAGTGCAGGTCTGCAGGGTGCTGTTGTGTGAGTAAGAGCACAACCTCTATGGAGTTGAATGCTTTACCTGCCAAGCTGGGAGAATGCTAATGTTTGGGGAGCGTCTTTGGTAATTTGTGGGGGTCATCATTAGCTGTCAGGCTGCTGTTCATCTTCACCTTAACTTTCCTTCTTTCTGCTCACTATCCCCAACCTGGTCCCTTGAGTGTGGTGGTCTTTGAGCTTTATCGATTATCTATGCCATCAACGTAATCTTTTAAAGCTAACCTCTGATTTAAGTGAATGGTTTATAAACTTTGTAGTGCTCTATTATGCTGATATATAAGACATGCATGATGACGTTTTTTCAAAGTATTTAAAATGGTGCTATTAACAATAAAACCATCTTTTGATACAAAATAGTAGCAAAAACAGTAAGTTTTTAAGTGCTCGCTGATTGTGGTGACTTCATAGTGTCGTTTGTGTCCAGAGAAGCCCTGCCATGCAGGACTGCTTCTTGTTAATAAAGGTGGCTAAGTCTAGTTTGAGGTCTTGGAAATGGATGGGAAACAGAACTGATCATATTTGCTTTGTTTTTAGCTGATAAAAAAGAGGACAAGGATCCCTCATTGGTAGCCAGAGGGCCAGCCCTGCAGTTTCTTGTGCCCTGTGTTCACTTGTACTTAAATGACTAACCTTTTAAAATCTTTGATTTCGGTGTGAGACATTTTTAGAAAAATTGTGTGGTTCCATTGTTTTTAGGTAGATTTTTTGTGAGAGCCGGTTAAGCCTGGGCAACATTACAAACTCAATCAACCGCAGTGTGTTTCATTATGCTGAAAGAGAAGAAAGGGGGGGAACGCCACCCTCCCCGTGCGTGGCGGGGCTCCCACTCTTCTCTCAGGAAACCTGGGGTACCACCCAGCAACGACTTTCTGACAGATGGACTGAGGGCGGGTGCCACCGTCAGCCTGGGTGATGATGCTTTCTGCTTCCGTGATCCTCGGATAAGAGACAAGCCTCCTCACCCACCCTGGTGGTGTCTGCGTATGAACCTGCTTGCTGAACTGAGTGCTCTCAGGGTAGGTTTTCAATCCCATGAGCACTTTCAGGCCCTTCCTAAGCCTCACATTCACTCTCTTCCACATCACTCATTTACTACACATTACTTTCATTTTCTGATTGTTCATGTCTTGGTAACCTCTGAATTCATTACTTTTAAATCTTCTTTTTCAAGTGTCTCTTCGCATCTTCCCATTTCAGAGCTTCTAGTTCTCAGGGCCTCTCAGGCCTCTTCTTACTTCTGCCTTCTGGTAGCAATGGCATGGCAGCTGCCTTTGTTAAGGCCTGGTGCAGCACCCTCCAGAACGGAGGCTGGCCTCTGGCTGTTACCAGCATAGTGGAAATGCTTTGGAAGAAACTCCAGCCTTCTTTCTCAGAATGTCCCTTTCAGCCAGGGAGCAATAGTTACTCAGGGATCCTCCTACCTTTGCCCACAGTGGTCTCACAGGGAACCCGTTCTTACTGATCAGTGTAAGTGTACCACATTTTCTGTATCCATTCGTCGGTTGAGGACATCTAGTTTCTGACTATTATGAATAAAGCTGCTATGAAAAGAGTTAAGGAAGTGTGTGGTGATATGTTGTGTATCATATAAAGCTTGCCTGAAGATCAGAGAACAGATTCAATATAGAGGCCAGGCAGTGGTGGCACATACCTTTAATACTAGTACTTGAGATCTCATTCCTTTGATGGAAGCACACACACCATTAATCCCAGCACTAGGAAGGAAGTGCTGACTGGGCGGATAAAGGCATATAAGGAACTAGAGCCCTTTCAGTGGAGGACTCAGAGGCTTTCAGTCAGAGGGTTCGTGGAGATAGGATCTCACCTTCCATTCCGCCTGAGGATTGGTGGAGATAGATAGGATCTTGCCTTTGATTCAGCATGAGGATTCGGTAGTGGTGAGAAGTGTCTCTTATCACTTTGTCTCTCTGATCTTTCAGCATTTACCCCAAATATCTGGCTCTGGGTTTGGGTTTTTTTTTTTTTTTTTTTTTTTAATTGAAGACCATTTAAGATTCTTGCAACACAAGTGTCCTTGTGGTATGATTGAGCATCCCTTGGTTATATTCCCAAGAGTAGTATAGCTGGGTCTTGAGGTAGAGTGATTCCCAATTTTCTGAGAAACCGCCATACTGATTTCCAGAGTGGCTGTACAAGTTTGCACTCCTGCCAACAATGGAGGAGTGTTCCCCTTGCTCCACATCCTTTCCAGCATGAGCTGTCGTTTGTGGTTTTAATCTTAGCCATTCTCACAGGTGTAAAATGGAATTTCAGAGTTGTTTTGATTTGTATTTCCCTAATGGTTAAGGATGTTAAACAGGGAAAGACTTTTTTAAGTGTAACACGTGAACGAGAGTACAGGCAACTTAATATTTAGCTCAGTTAATTATCATAAAATGAACATACAAAGTTAAATCAAATGGTTCTAGTGTACTCATAAGCTTTTCTTACTCGTTTTCCTAATGATTTTTCTTTCCACCAGCAAATAAACCACAATCCTTACTTCTAAAGCTCCTGTTATTTATTTTAATGAACATACAAAGAATTGGGCTTCATCATGACATCTTTACACATGCATATGAAGCTCTTGTTCCATATCCTTCTTCCTCCCAGTAACCTGATACTGCAGATTAGTTTTGCCCATGTTTGCGCTTTATGTTCACAGACTCATATGGATGCATTTTGTATTTGTCCTTTCTTCTGTTTATTTGTAAAATCCACACTTTGGGTGAAGCATAGTCCCTTCATTTTTTATTTTTTATTGCAATGTATTACCCCATTTTGAGACCATTCAAATCTTATGCATTCTTTATGTTGTAATGTGTATTTGATTTATATCTGAATTTTGGCTGTTAGATAATGAGACCGAAAATAATTATGGTCTCTGCTTTTCATGCTGGTCTCATCTCCTCCTTTTCCTTCAGCACAAGCCCTGGTGCTGTTTTCCTCTTCAAACTAGAGTCTGTATTTCTTTCTGCCCCACTTGCTCCTTTTCATTGCAGACCTGCACGAGGGGGATTCCTAAGAACCATGCAGCAGAGTCAGTATTAAGCTGTCTTGACATCTCCTCTGCCAAAGAAATTAGGCATATTTAGCTTTAGGCAAGTTCTTTGGAACAAGGTCAGAAAGCAGCCATATTCTTTGCCAAAGTATCACCATCTCTAACCTACTTGCTAACATTGTTTCCCTCTGAAACCTCATGAGCTGGGCCTCCACGGTCTACAGAGCTCTTGGCACCATTGTCTCAAGAGCCTACCAGGATGGCTCACTAAGTTCTTCGCACAGCATTCAGCTGTTTCTCTAGTCCACAGTGCCAAAGCCTTCCGCATTCTTCTGACGACAACATGGTCAGGCTCGTCCCAGCAGCGGGCCTGTCTCAGGTCCTGCTTCTGTCCTGGTTACCTTTCCACTGCTGTATTAAAACACAATGACCAAGGCAACTCAGAGCTAAGAGGCCATCACTGTCGCAGCGGGGAAGTGTGGCAGCAGGCACACGTGGTGACCAGTGCTGGAAACCGAGAGCCGAGTGTTCGCGTCTCAACCACAAACAGGAAGCGGAGAGCGCCACCTCAGAATGACTCAAGTATGTGAACTATCAGAGTCCGCCCCAGTGACCTTCTTCCCCCAGCAAGGCCACACCTCCTAATCCTGCCCTGTCTGTCTGGGGCCCAGACTGTGAGAGACCAGCCTCTCATTCAGACCACCACACGTCCCTCTGAGCGGTGTTTCCAAGTGAGCCAGGAGTTCTAGCCCTGCTGTATAGACAGGCAGCTCTCTGTAACTGTCTTCCCCATCAGAGCCTCCTGTGCACCGATTTCCTCCCTGGAGGTAGCAGGCTGTGGAAGTCCAGGAGTCTCCTGGAGCTTCCGAGGTCTTCCGAGGTCTCAGACCCTGCAGTCACCTCCTGGAGATGGCCTTTCCCGAGCCTGCCCCACCGGCCCTGAGTGCAGGCCTCCCGTGGCTGCACACTTCCTTGTGACCCTCCTGCCACCTGCACCTTTCTCCCCATCAGGCTTTGCTTCCTCGGCTGCCTCCCCGGGCCCATTTTCACCTGCGGCCGTGCGACTCTGATTTATGATTGTTCCACTGTCGGGCCCCAGGGCAGCTCAGTTGTAAGTAATAGATTTCCTCTCAAGATGGCACTCAGCTACCGCTCACTGATTCAGGGACTCCTCTGGTCTGCTCACCCATCCCTCCTCACCTCCAGGAGGTACGGCTTCAGCTCTGCCTGCAACTCGATTTGAGGTCTGTGAGGACTGTGGGCCCGTGCTGGGACTGGGACTGTTAGCGACTTCTCCAGGGTCTCCTGGCTGGCCCTTGGGATGAGGTCTGTGCTTCCTTGACCCCCACCATGGAGCCGTCCAGCTGGAGCTGCGTTGGGTGTGCCTTGCTTCTTTTTGCTCTTTGCCCATCATATTTTCCCTCTCGCCCCTTTTGTGAATTTCCAGTGCATTTTTTTCTTTTGGAATACTGCCTGTTTTTACTCGTGGCGACACTTCTTCACGGATCCACAGAGGCAGCTCCCAGGCTACCTCTTACCCGGTAGCTGCCAAACTCAATGCTTTTTAAGTGAAAGATCCCCTTTTCCTTGCTGGTTATTACATTCACTATGTTTCAGTTTGTCATGCTTTGTGTGTGCATCACATTTGCATGAGAGTATATATATTTGAGTTAAAACTTTAAAAATGGTATCAATAATAGATTCCTTTTTTAAAGATTTATTTTCTTCCTTTCATATGTTTGTGTGTCTGTGAGTGTGTATCTCTCTGTGTGTGTGTGTGTGTGTGTGTGTGTGTGTGTGTGTATGTGTGTATACTCACAGAGGCCAGAAGAGTGTGTTAGATCTGGAACTGGAGTTAGGGGCAGTTGTGAGTTGGGGGGGGGGGGTCAGAAGTGAACCCTGAGAGCTCCTAACCGCTGAGCTGTCTCTCCAGCCCCGGATTTACTTGTTTAGTTAACTTGAATTCTTTTTTACTTTTTGTTAGCTTAATTTTACTTCAGAGCTTATTTGGAAGACCCAAGGAGTATAATTAAAAAGCCCTGGGAACCTTCCTTAATTTGGCCTTAGGAACAGAAGGAAATATACTGTAACTTTCCTTTATTTTTCTGGTAAAGAGAATTTTCTCTTTTTCTCTTTGCCAACAGGAAAATGCAATTCCATTAAGGTTCTTGGGTCATAGATCAGAGGCTTGGATCTACAAAAAGTGAACTTTTGGAAGAAGTATGGTCCAATGTCATGGGCCAGTTCAAACGACAATGTGGGCAATGACAGGCTACCTCCTCCTCCCTCTGAGGAAAGGCAGCTATGAGTGCAGGTTACCAGAGACTGGGGAGAGGGAGAGAGGGAGGGGAGAGAGGGGGAGGGAGAGGGGAGGAAGAGAGAGAGAGAGAGAGAGAGAGAGAGAGAGAGAGAGAGAGAGAGAGAGAGAGGCAGCTGTGAGTGCAGGTTACCAGAGATGGGAAGCAAAGAGGGAGTGTGTCTGTGTGTGTGCCTGTGTGTGTGTGTCTGTGTGTGTGTGTGTGTGTGTCTGTGTGTGTGTGTGTGTGTGTGTGTGTGTCCTCTTCTATAAGAAGCTCAGGTTCCTGGGAACAGTTTGAAAGTATGAAAGGGGAGTGAAGAAGCCGTCCTGAAGAGAATACGTATTTTCTTTGTGCAGTTCATCCCAGGAAAATTCGCTTGTTTCTCCTTATAATGAAGATGGACAGCTATGAGGGAAATCCGAAAACAGCACTTACATTTTATCCTGGAGAGCCTTTGGGGTTATTTTTGCTGTGGGTTGGATTTTCGAGTTGTTTTTTCTCTGCCTACAATCCTGGTCCAAACAGTGGTGAATACATTGGCAAATAGTCTTGGGACAAACTCTGGGTGGACGGGAGTGACCTCAGCTTCACAGATACGTTTAGGTAAACAACTAGCTTCAAAGAAGAAATAGTTTTGCTTCTGACTGTATTTTTAATTTTTTACTATTAAAGTGTTTAAAACTACATTTATTTGTCTATCTGCGTGTCTACGTATGTGTATGTACATATCTATCTCTCTGTGTGTTTATCTCTCTGTCAGGCTTGGCAATAAGCATGGGTAAAATTCACCGAACCGTCTCATGGCCCTCCACTTTCCTACACTGCTTTGATTTTTCTCAGCTGTGTCATGAATGGTACAGAGCAAAGCTCGGAGTACATTAAACTTGTGATCTATGGTTGTCAGTTAGTGGATGCGTTTTACCCAAAATTTCCTAATGAGAACTAGGGAGTACCCTACGTATCAGAAATGCTCCTGCAGTAAACGGAGGGGGAGCTCTGGATGAGCCCCAGCTTTCTCTGCGGACACCGAGGCTTTACCGGGAATGTGGGCTCCGCTCCCTCCACACTCCTGGAACCTCTGAAATTCGGGGGTGGGGGTTGTGCACCACCCTCATAAAAATCGTCACAAGTTAGTAGTTAGAACCATTGAAATGAGTTGTGGAGTAAGTTAGAGGGCACAGGAGAGATGGCTGACCAGTCAGTCCCAGTCCGGTGCCAAGCAGCCCTGTCAGGTGGCTCACGAATGTCTGTAACACTTCTCTGGGTGAGCCAACACCCTCTGGCTCCCAGCGGCACCTGCAGACATGTGCACGCAGTCACAGGCTGATACACAAATGTAAGCATAGTTTAAATCTTTAGACAACTAAAAGTTTGTGATGTATATGACCACAACTTGGTAAGAAATGGCATACATATCATGTAATATTATGTAATAATATAAAATTTTAGATGCACGTATGTGAGTATTGCCTGTGTGTATGTGCACCACATTCGTGCTCGCTGCCTGTGGAGGTCAGAAGAGGGCATCTGATCCTTGAACTGGAGTTACATACAGACAGTTATGAGCTGCCACATGGGTGCAGGGCATCAAACCCGGGTCCCCTGAGAGAATAAGTGCTCTTACCTGCCGAGCCATCTCTCTTGCCCTCAACAGGCATAATATGAGATGGTTTATATTGTATGTTCCACCAAAATGTAAAATACAAAAAATAATAGATCTCTACATTGAACAGTGTATAGTGAAAAGGATTTAAATTGTTTGCCATACCAAGTTTAGAGAAATAAAATTTATCAATTGCTTGTTTTGCTATGCAATATTCCAAGGATTTGTTAATGGTGTAATCTCTGTCCCTTGTAATAAGTAACTTCATTCATAGACATGTACAAAGATAAAGGTACGAAATCACTTACTTATATCACATAATCAATGATAACATGTTAGTGGGTTTTTGTCATCACCCCCCCCCACCCACCCAGACAAGCTGTAGCCCTGGCTGTCCTAGAACTTGCCCTATAGACCAGGTTGTCCTTGAACTCAGAGATCTGCCTGCCTCTGCCTCCACCTCCCAAGTACAGGGTTAAAGGTGTGCACACCACTGCCCAGCTTGCTAGTGTTGTTTTTTTTTAAAAGCTTTATTTTATACCATGTGTATGGATTCTTTGTCTGCATATATGTATTTACACCATTTGTGTGCCTGGTATTCATGGAGGCCAGAAAGGGTGTCAGACCCTTGAATCTAGAGTTAGAGACAGTTGTGTGTCTTCATAGAGTTGATGGACTGAACCCTAATGTTCTGTAAGAGCAGAAAGTGCTCTAACCTCTGAGCCATCTCTCTAGCCTCTGTTGGTGACTTTCACCTCCCAAATCACCAACCAGCCTCCCTGCTTTCCCTCTGTCTACTGCAGAGATCAAACACCATAACCAAAGAGCAAGTTGGGGAGGAAAGGGTTTATTTGGCTTACACTTTCATATTGCTGTTCATCACTGAAGGAAATCAGGACAGGAACTCAAACAGGGCAGGAACCTGGAGACAACAGCTGAGGCGGAAGCCATGGAGGGGTGCTGCTTACTGGCTTGCTTCCCGGGCCTTACTCAGTCTGCTTTCCTATAGGACTAGGCTGGAGAGATGGCTCAACAGTTAAGAGCACTGACTAGTCTTCCAGAGGACCCGGGTTCAATTCCCAGCACTCACATGGCAGCTCACAACTGTCTGTAACTCCAAGATCTGACACCCTCACACAGACATACATGCAGGCAAAACACCAATGCACACAGAATAAAAATAAATAATTAAAAAAAAAAAAAAGAACCCAGGACCACCAGCCCAGGGATGGCACCACCCACAAAGGGCTGGGCCCTCCGCCATTGATCACTAATTAAGAAAATGCCCTACGGGCTTGCTTATAGCCAGATCTTTGGGAGACATTTTCTCAGTGGGGGTTCCTTCCTTTCTGATGACTCTAGCTGTATGTCAGATTGACATAAAATCAGCCAGCACACTCTCCCTGACTCCATCCCCTTCTCCTACATCTTCCTCCCCAACTTCTGCCAAGTCTTCCCCTCCTCCTTCCCTGCCTCCTTTCCTCCTTTTAAAAACTTGTTTGTTTAAGTAAAAACCCCGGGCCGTATCCTCAGTTCCACCGTGTATTGCATCACATTTTCTGAGTTGGCGACCAGGAATTTCCCTCCTCCTGCTGCCATCCTTGCTGGTTGGTAATTGCTAAGTTCCCTTAGAATACGTCTGTGTTTTGAGTGATACTCTAGAAAGCCAGTGACTGGAAATGACCTTCCTCTGCACCCTTCTCCATGACCTGGTATGACCAGCTCAGCAGTGACCCTGGCACACATCACATGCACAAATGTGGGACTTGTTATTGTATACAAGTGTTGTTTTGTGATTGGCCTTTTTTACTCAGTGATATTTGAGTGAGGGTTTTCCATGTCCCACATAATGATATACCAACAAGTCTAAATTCTGTCGTTTTTAATATTTTTTCACATTTTTAACATAAAATTTTTGAACATATTTTCCTTTCCCCCAACTCTTTCCAAATCCCCCCCACCTCTGTACCCACCCAACTTTATATTACTTCTTCACCTCCTCACAAAAACAAAAAAACTTAAAACCAAAACACCCCACACAAATAAAAATCAAAACAAAGGAGCAAAAGACCAATAAGAAAAAAAAAATGCCCAAAACAAAACAAAAGGCCTCAAATAAACCACTGGGTTAGTTTTGTGCTGGACAATACTCCTGAGCCTGGGGTCTGCCCTGGAGTCTGATATACCCAACGACACTCCACTGGAGAAAGCTGATTCCCTTCGCCCATTGGTGTCAACTGCAGATAGCTCCTTGGTTAAGGGCAAGACCCAGTATCCACTTCCCCTCCCGGTGCTGGGACCCTGTCTGGCTTGAATCTGCACAGGTCTTGTGTGCGCTGCCACGGTCTCAGTTCACATGTGTGTTGGTCCTGTTGTGTCTGGAAGAGACTTTCCTTGGAGTTCTATCACCTACCACCTCTGGCTCTTGGAATCTTTCCACCTTTTCTTCTGCATAGCTCCCTGAGCCTTGAGGGGAAGGGAGGGCTTTGATGAATACATCCCGTTTAGGACAGAGTGCTCTAAAGTCTGTCGCTGTCTGCACATTGTCCTGTTGTGAGTCTGTGCAAGAAGATTCTCTGATGTGTTTTCAATGAGGCACGGATCTGTTTGTATAGTATGTCATTAGGAGTCTTTTCATTGTTATGTTTCTTCAGCAGAATAGTAGGGTCAGGTTTCCCCCCAGGCCCAGGCTGTACCTAGTTTCAGGTTCTTGCCACTTTAGTAATGTCAAATATGGGTTCCATCTCATGCAGAGGCTTTTGGATCCGATCAAAAAGTGATGGGTTACATCTGTACATTTGTGCAATTGTTGCACCAGTATATCTTTGGGGAAGGTCACTGTTGTTTGTAGATTGCAGGGTTTGTACCACGGTGCTGTGTAAGACGACCTTTCTCCTTTAGTAGCATGCAGAGTGCCTTCAGCACCATTAATACTGGTCAGTAGGGGTGAAGCTTCTACACTTAGGTACTGGCTTGACATCTCTGTTGGATGACATAAGTGTGATCTTCAGCAATAGAGCCTGTGATGTTTGGAGGATTCCATGGGATTCGTTCGGCCAACATTTTCTGGCAGTAGAAGTTTCCCTCGGTGTCATGATGTCTAGAAGGCATTGTCTCCCCTATTAGACAGTTTTACTTCGATCACCTTCATATGGACCTTGGCTTTTCTGACTGGTGTAAGATGAAATCTCCAAGTAGTTTTAATTTGTATTTCTCTGGTGGCTAAAACTGTTAACAGTTCTTTTAAGTGCTTCTCAGTCACTGGAGTTTAATCTTTTGAGAATTCTGTTTAGAAATGTACCCCAATTTTAATTGTTTTTTTATGTCTGTTTTGTTGTTGTTGTTCTTTATATACTTTAGAGATTGACCCTCTATTGGATATGTAATTGGTAAAGATCTTTTCCTATTCTGTAGCCTGCCTGCCACTTTGTTCAAATGATGGTGTCCTTTGTTATACAGCAGCTTTTCGGTTTCCTGAGGTCCCACCTATTGTTGTTTTTAGTGCCTGTGCTATTGGTGTTCTGTTCAGCAAATCTTTTCCTGTGCCAATGAGTTCAAAGCTAGTCCTCACTTTCTCTTCTATCGGGCTCAAAATATCTAGTTTTATGTTGAGGTCCTTGACCCACTTGAAATTGAGTTTTGTACAGGGTGATAGATATGTATTTATTTTCATTCTTTTGCGTGTACCCATCTGTTACATTTGATGAGCACCATTTGTTGGATATGCAGTCTTTTCTGTAGTATAGAATTTTGCCTTCTTTGTTAAAAATCAAATGTTCGTAGGTGTGTAAAATTATGTGTGGGTCTTCATTGGTCCCATTGGTCAACATGTCTGTTTTATGCCAATACCATGTTGTTGGCTTGTTACTGTCTTTCCTACTGTAGCTGTGTGACACACCTTGAAATCAGGGATGGTGGTACTCCAGTTTCAGGGGTTCTGGTACCCTCTTCTGGCCTCCACAGACACCTGCTTGCACACATGCACGTGCATGCACATACTAACAGTCAGACTGACAGACACGAATAAACAAATAATAGAGGAAATTGTTTTTAAATTAAGTGTCTATAGCTGTATGTGTTTATGCCTTGGCCTTCTGTTCTGTTCCATTGATCTTCCAATGTTTTTGTGCCAGTATTCCAGTTTCTAGTACTGTGTCTCCGTAGTTCAAATTGTAATCAGGGTGCCCCTCCAGCATTACTCTTTACTCGGAGTTTCTTTGGCTGTCTGAGGTCTTTTATGTTTCTAAAAAGATAGCCATTTCCACATGGTTGATCTTCCACCCCCTGTGCACGAGGGATCATTCCATCTTCTAGTGTCTTCTTCCATTTCTGTCTGGAGTATTTTAAAGTTTTGTTACAGAGGTCGTTCACTTCTTCAGTTAGGTTTATTCCAAGGTATTTTTTTTTTCATGATAATGCTGAAGGAATTGTTTCTCTGTTTTATTCTTTACCATGTGGTTGGTGCATAAGGACAGTATAGATTTTGTGTGCTAACTTTGTATCCTGCTGCTTGGTTGCAAGTGCTTATTAATTGTAAGAGTTTTCTGTGTGGAATACCATTGTTTGCAAAGGAAACCACTTTGACTTCTTCCTAAAACCCCTCTTTTAATTCCATGCAGTCCCATTTTATTCTTCATGGTGATTTCTGCCAGGAAAATACACACACACACACACACACACACACACACACACACACACACACACACAAAAGTAGCTTGGGTGATAATTTTTAAGATTACTCAGTTTTCCTGCAAGTTGCTTTATTTTTATTTTATTTTTGAGAGTATAATATAATTAGATTTCTCCCTTCCTTTTTCTCCCTCCAACCCTCCCATATACCCTCCCTGCTCTCCTTCAAATTCATGGCCTCTCTTTTCACTAATTGTTATTGGATGCATATATGTATATACACACATTCCTAATGTAACCTGCTCAGTCCGTACACTGTGACTTGTATGTATGTTTTCAGGGCTGACTGTTTGGCATTGGCCAATCAATTGGCGTGCTCTTCTCTGAGGAACAGCACCTCTCCTGCTGCCAGCCTTCCCCAGTGTTCTAGTTCTTTGTAGGGCTGAGGCCTCGTGGGCTTTTCCTTCTTTACCTTGACTTGTCCATGGCTGTTGTCCTGTTCAGTTCATGGTGGGTGATCATGTTGGTAAGACTTTATGGGTGTAGCTTCTGGTAAGCTAGGAGACATAATCTAGCAGCAAACTCCTTGATCCTCTGGCTCTTACTGTCTTTCTGTCTCCCACTTCCACACTGTTTCCTGAACCTTAGGTGTGGGAACGTTCTTTAGAGGTTTCTGATGGGGCTGGGCTCCACAGCTCTGCATTTTGATTGGCTGTGGTTTTCTGTAGTGGTTTCCATCTGTTCCAAATAAAAGTTTCCTTGATGAAGGATGAAGACTACACTTGTCTGTGGGATAAGGACAAATATTTATAGATTGTTGTTAGGGATTATGCTGTTTTAGTACATTAGTGGTTGTAGATTCTCCTCCAATAACCATAACTTCACTAGCACTGACTAGTTAACTAGGTTTCCAGTACCAGGCATGGTCTTCCTCTTGTTGAGTAGGTCTTAAGTCCAACTAGAGATCTGTTGGTTACTGCCAAGGCGTGTGTGCCACTACTGTACTCTTAGGGTTATTGTGCCACGCTGGTTGTTGATGTAGTTCATGGCCTGAGTAGGTCCGTTGGTCACCTCCCTCCTTTGGAAGCTTGAATGGTGCCTTCTGGTACCATGAAAGTTAGTCCTCAGGGGAGGGGCATTCAGGAAAAAGTCAGCAAGAACTGCCAAATAATTTCCAAAAAATCCAGTATCAGTTGGTCTCTTACTGTGGTTAATTAGTATGTGTGCATACTTTTTAAAAACAATATTGGATGTTATCCTTAAATTTTTCCATTCTTTTTGGGCATGCCATGTGCCTATAATTTCAGTAATCCAAACACTGAGGCAAACAGATCCTGAATTCAAGGCTGGGCTAGGCTGCATCATGAGACCCTATTTACCAAAACAAACGAAAGTGAACCAAATAAAAGACCCTCTTCTTATGGATGACCTATCACATATAGATTGCATTTTACTTGTGTTCTTATTTTGCATTTTTTCTCCTGACATAGAATTTTTTTTAAAGATTTTATTTATTTATTTATTTATTTATTTATTTATTTATTTATTTATTTATTTATTTAGTATACAGCATGTATGACAGCAGGCCAGAAGAGGGCACCAGATCTCATTACAGATGGTTGTGAGCCATCATGTGGTTGCTGGGAATTGAACTCAGGACCTCTGGAAGAGCAGTCAGTGCTCTTAACCTCTGAGCCATCTCTCCAGCCCCCTGACATAGATTTTTTTACACCATTTTGTTATATATGTTATGAATTTTTCTTTTCATTTATTACCTGTCTTGTAACTTTATGCTATATTCCATTGCATAATAGTATTTAATTTTAATTATATTACTATTATTTTTATATCCTTTTCATTTTGCTTCTTGTATAAGAAAAACCTTCCTTGAGGGTGGTGGCCCTTTCCTACAATCTTAGTGCTGGGGAGCTGAGGCAAGAGGAGCGTGAGTGATCAAAGCTAACTACACAGAGATACTCTGTCTGAAAACAAAGGAATTTTTTGTTAGTTTTGCTTTTTTGAGACCGGGTATTATGTAGCCCAGGCTGGCCTTGAACTCTTGATCCTGCTTCCCGCCTCAGCTTCCTGCACGTGTGCACATGTGCACCACCACACCAGGCTTACACACACATACTTCTCTAAACAGTGGGTAAGGGATTACACTTTAGTGTTCCAGGGACATTTATAAGTTTTGTTATATCTTTTGCTCCCTGGTTTGAAGAAATATTTCCAAGTTATTTTTACAAAGCCACTATTCCCTGATATCACACGAAGACCCGCAGATCCATGTGCCGAAATCAGTTCTTTTGATACTTTTGTCTACTCTGCTGCAGAATCCATCTTTTTAAATGATTTTGGCTTTCAGAGAAATGTTGCCATGTGAATGGAGCATCCTCCTGAGACTAGTCTCTGAAGTGTCTCCTCCCTTCCTTGTTTTCTGTGTAGTAATGTTTTATTTTCACTGTGTTACTCAGTATTATATCAGTTCCTGTTAGTATGTGTACAGATGTTGTATTGAATTTTAGATTCTGCCATTGGCAGACTTGACACTTCTGCAGCACCACATCTTCTTATTCAGAAGTGTTTCCACTTCAATCCAGATTTCCCGTGGCCTTGTCAAGTTTAGTGGCTGTCGGCCCAAACATCTTGTCTATTTTAGGGTCATTGTTGAACATTTTTTACAACTTATTTACTTATGTGTGTGCACCTGAACACACGGTTATGTGGAGTTCAGAGGACAACTTGACACAAGTTGGTTCTCTCCACTCGGTGGGCCTAGAGATGAGACTCAGTCGTCAGGCTTGGCAGCAATTCCTTTCCCTGCTGGGCCATCTCGCTGGCTTTGTATTCCCGAACAGTTATCTGTTACTATTATAACTAATGGAACTAAGTCTATTCTTCATTGCCTAGTACTTGGGTATAAGAAAGCTTTAACGAAAGTAAACATTTGTTGGTTTATATTATTATACACAGTGATGCATCTCATAAAGACATTTTCATATACAGGTATTTCATGAACTTTAACCAAGTCAACCCCTATACCCTGCCCTTTCTCCCTCCCCCTTCTCATTGTTCTTATCCATCCCCCAAACAATCTAAATTCTACTCTCATGTTCCACATACATTTGTGGTTTTTCACACCTATATAAAACTTGGAATCCTTCAGTGAGAGAAAGCATGCTGTATTTGTCTCTCTGAGTCTGACTTCCTTTCCTAATATGATGATCTCTGCTTGCATCCATTTTCCTGCAAGTGATATTATCTTATTCTTCATGGCTGAGTTTAACTCCACTGTCTAGAGATACCTCATTTTCTTTATCGGTTTTTCCATTGATTCCATGTCTTGGCCTTGAGTACCCCTGTAAAGAGATGCGCGTGTGTCTCTCTGGTGTCCTTTGTTCTCTCCAGAATGGTGAGCTTGGCCATGCAGTTCCATACTGACTGCCATGGTGCTTGGACTAATTCCCTTCTCCACCAGCAGTGTACGGACTCTGTTCCCCCTGATCCCTGCCACCATTTGCTGCTCCTTGTTTTCTTAGTGGAGTAAGGCTTGTGATTCTTTGTAATAGAGCTCGTCCAGCACCCATTAACTATACTGTACATTTATAATGGAGTGAGTGCCACAGCAGCTTTGTCCGTCCACTAGGGATATAATTGACATGTAATTTTACTATGTCTAGGAGTTATGTTTTAAAACTTCTAACAAACTGGTGGAAATAATTGTAATGATACCGTAAGCTCATATATTCAAGATATCTCATTTCAGCACGGAGACACATTAGTAAGACATTATACATTCTTTGGTGGACAGTCTATAGGAGAATCATCAATAACGAATTGGTTTTGTTGTTAACTAAAGCTGTATTTTGAAGTTTTAAACATAAACGTACAGCTGCTCGCCATCATTGGTGTGCAGTCCTAACTCTGTGTTCTCTCCTCCAGCTGGTCTCTGGAGTGTCTTTACGCTAGGCGGGGCGGGCAGCAAAGCCGCTGCCTCTCCAGAACTCACTTCCCCTCTGGCCAACCAGAGTCTCCTGCTTCTGCTGGTGCTGGTGAACCTGACAGACGCTCCAGACACACCAAACCCCTACAGACAAGCCGTCACGTCCTTTAAGAACACACAAGGTTTGTGCTGTTTTCTGTGACCCTCTCTATCTGTTGATCACTGTATGTTTCTTGAGATGAGTGTCGATTAGAAAAACTTGGAGTGTGTTTTCTACCAATTTCCTCAGGGGGGTCAAATAATTCTTGGAAGAATTCTGTGGTCCTTTATAACCATTAAATTTGCATTTTTCAGATACAGTCAAAGTAGCTTGAACTTAAATGGTAGGGACGAGAATTAGCCTACGAAGCCTATATGATAGGTTGTTTTGAATTTTCAAAGTCTGCATTTTGGTTAAAGTTTTAGAGGACTAAGTATTGTAGCAGAGATCAAGAAACTTTGTTTTTGTCCAAGTTGATGTAGTTGGGTGTGGGGTATCAGAAGTGTGTAGTCTGAAGGGAAGGTTCCTATACTTGGATGGCCAGGGTGCCTCCAACACTCATAGAATATTAACATGAGCGAGAAGTGCAGTTATTGGGTACAATCATGGAGGCATCTGGTTCTCTGTGCCATGTTTCTTTGCTGACCTATTCTAATTTCTCATAGTCAGAGGATTGGGATGCCAAGGAGTCATACCATTGTTACTTTTGAAAATATCACACGTCGAGTCCTCATCCACTTGTGCTGCTGTGACGAAGTACTTAAGTCTGGGGAATTTGTTAATAGCAGAGATTTATTTCTCAGTGCTAGAGACTAGGACGTGGAAGGTCAGTGGGATCCCCAGCAAGTGTAGTGTCTGTGAGGGCCCATCTCCAGTTCTAATGTGATGATGCCTTGAATGCTGTATTCTCACCTAGTAGAAGGGATGGATGACTGAATGGTGAAGTTGCATGAAGTCTCTTTGATAGAGGCCGGGGAGGAGCGCTCGTGCCCGAATCACTTCCTGACAGCCCCACTGCTGCGTTGGTAGCTAAGCTTTCACGTGCATTTGCGGGGAGGCCGCAGGCATTCACACAGTAGTGCAGGGGGAGAGCCAGTAACAGGTCAGTGGTTAGGAAGTGAAAACTCGCTCGCTCGCGTGTGTTCAGTGGTGGTTTTCTGCTCTGCTACTATATTCCTTTCCTTGGTGACAGTGCTACTTACTGGCCAAGAAAGCTCATCTCGGAGCAGAGCTGACCTGGGTTCATGCCACACCCTGGTCATTTCAGAGTGAGACCTTTGGCAGTTTGTATAATCTCAGGCGTCCTCAGTGATGTTGTCTGCAATATGGAGACACCATCATACAGCACGTTACATGACTTCCAAGCAAGAATAGAGCGTAAAACACAACAAGGACTCAGTGTATGGTTTCTGCTGTTGCAGCTCTTGCCACTCAGGCCAGAGGTTCACATGCAGTTACAATTGAGCCCTGCTGGAGACTTTAGAATCGAACCTTGTCTGAGATTAGCCTCTTTTAGGAGACCATGCAGTAGCACAGTGATTCCAAGAACTGACATCAGAGTCAGACAGACTATAATCTGTCTCAGGTGATTCTTTAAGAAAGAAAGGAACTTTTACTGTAGTGCAGATTCACCAATCACTGCTGTTACTGAGAATCAATGTAACACAGAGGTCAGTCTGGGTTTACTCATGATGACTTGGGACATTTTATTTCATCTCTATAAGCTTCTATTTCATCATTTCTAAAATTGGGCAGAATAATGACTCAGTTGTACAGATTAAATAAGGGATGAGAGATGAACACTTTGTATAATGGCTGATTCATGCTACCTTTGGCTAACCATGTGTAGGTATGGTGGCTACACAGAACACATTTATGTCGGGGGAGTCAAATATAGCATAGGTTGGTGAGTGCTCTACTTTGCTGTCATTGTGAAGAATTGCAGTCAAGACTCTTCCTGTGAGTCTTGTAAAAATGATTTATATTTGCATATTCACTGTATTACTTACTTGTCTTTTTCTTGTGATATGCAAACAGCAGGTTAAAGCAGGAGGGTTTATTCTGCTCCTGGGTGGTTCCAGGGACCAGTCCATTATTGAGGAACTCTGGCAGCAGCAGCTTGAGAGATGGTGGCATTGGATCTGCAGTCAAGGAGCAGAGAGTGCTGAATGCTTGTCTCAGCTTACTGTCTCCCCCTCGTGTTCACTGTGCTTTTATTTAGTCTGGGACCCTAGCCCATGAAACCTAAGGCCAATGGTTAAGGTTGGGCTTCTCACCTCCATTAACCTAATCTGGATAATCCCTCACAGATGTGGCCAGATGTTTTCATAGTGTTCTAAGTCTTAACAAGCTTGACCATCACAACTCCATCCCTTTCCAGCTTGATACCTAAACACATAAATTTTAATTTTTAGCCTTCCGCCCTGTTCCCCATTGGCTCATGGGCACCTCAGTGCAAAATGCATTGAGTCTCCATAGTCTCTCACAATTCCAATACTGTTTACAAGTCTGAAGTTGAAGTCTCACCTGAGACTCAAGACAATCCCTTAATCGTGAGCTCCTATAAAATCTAATCCAAACTGCACACTTGGAATGTAGAATGGCATGAGTAAAAATTCCCAGCAAGGCAGACACTAACCCTGCATCGCCATGTCGGCACGTGCTGCTCTCAACCAGGTGGTTTGCATGGCTCCAGCTCTGCCACCTGCAGCACCTACTCCTGTCTCTTGGGCCATCTACACTCTGTTCCTGCAGCTTTCCTTACTAGACATCTAACAGCCCTTGAATGTCCAATATTCTGGGGTATTCTAGTTTAATTCCAGAGTATTTGGTAATACTCTGACCAAAACAAGCTTGGAGAGAAAAGGGTATGTTTGGCCTTCTCTTCCGGGTCACAATTCATCATCGAGGAAAGTCAGGACAGGAGCTCAAGGCAGGAGCCATGAAAACAGCATTGCATGCTAGCTTGTTCTCTGGTTCATTCTGGCTCACTCAGACTCCCAGCTTACTAGTTTTCTTAAACTTCCCCAAACCACCTGCTTAGGTATGGTGCCACTCACAGTGGACTGGGCTCTTCGGCACCAGTTAATAGTAAAGATGGTTCCCCACAGTTACGTCCATAGGCCGTCCCGATGTAGGTACTTCTTCAGTCTCTAGGTACTTTACTCTCAGACGACTCTAGGCAGCATCAAGTTGCTAATTAGAGCTAGTTAGGACGTGGGGTCTCTTACTGCAACCAGAAGTTACTGCAGCTTCATGCAGTGGCCTCTCAGGGCCTCCTTGCAGAAACTGCAACCTTGTCACACATTGCCTGGCCTCTCTAGAGCCATGAGTATGTGGTTATGAGTACCATGGCCTTGGCAGTGCTTCACTCAGGCTTACACATCCAGCACAGTGTGGCTAAGCTCTCCTGCCAGCTCAGGAGGGAGCCTGGGCGCCTTGGACCACAGTTTCACTGGCCTTTGCGCTGATGCTAGGGAAACACTTCCCTAGATGGCTGTTTTTGAGCAGAGAACTCCTTCCGTGGTCTTCTAGTTTAAGCCCTCTCCTTTCAAATGAATTTGCATGTCCACAAGTAAGAATCTTTGGTGGGTGGGTCTTGCCCTCAAGACAGCCTTCCTGATGTCCAGGTATGGAGCAGGCACTAAGGTCTTTAACAGTGACAGATGATTTGTCCTCTGTGCTCTTCTTGTGAAACTTCAGACTTACACGCTTTCCCCTCCACTCTCACTGTGGACCTGGATGAGAGCAGTGAGCAATAACCTTGCCACAGCCAAAAGGCTATGGTGTCTTGAAATTGTCTCTGTCAAACAAATTAATCCATTATCTTTCAATTCAGCATCACTCAGGAGTGGAGGTGCTCAGTGAGTACAGGCAATTGCTGTAAAAGCAGGAGAGGCTGAGTTCACATCAGAACCTATGCAAACCCAGGGCTCAGGTGTATCTGTAGCACAACTAAACTGATGAATCAGTTAATTAATTCACCCTTCACTCAGGTTCTTAAGATGGCTGATCCATGATTTATACTTCTTATCATTTAGGAATTTTAGTAAGTGTCTTATCAGTTGCAGTCAATTACCTTTCAAGTTTTAGTTTTTTAAAGATTGGTTTTATTTATTTTTTAAACATGTATGTATGTGTTTGTCTTTATGTGGGTATGGACTTGAGTGCATCAGGTACTCACAGAAGCCAGAAGGTGTCGTTTCCTTAGAGCTGGAGTTACACATGGTTGTGAGCCACCAAGGTGGATGTAGGGAACCAAACAGGTCCTCTGCCAAAGCGGTTTGCAACCCTGAGCCTTCTCTCCAATCCCTTCCATTTTCATTTAAATAAGACTTTTACAGAAGTTTTCTGGTAGTTGCCTTAGGCTTGCTGTATTTCATATATTGATTTTTCTTTTATTTTAAAACTAAGTTATATGTTGTTATTTTGGCCATTTTTCTTAACATTGAATTACTAATTTTAGTGCATCAGCCATGGCCTACTTATTTGAAGACCCTTAACGATTATGTATAAATACACTACTCGGAAGTCCTCACACACTCTTTTTATACATTTTCCTGCTTATTTCTGTATTTTAGACAGCAGTCCTTTCCCACCGTCAGTTCCACATGCCTTCCAGATTAACTTTAACAGTTTGTACACAGCCCTGTGTGAACAGCAGACGTCCGACCAAGCCACGCTCCTCTTGTATACTCTGCTCCATCAGAATAGCAACGTCAGGACGTACATGCTGGCTCGAACAGATATGGAAAATCTTGTAAGTATCACAAGAAACATGCCATGTGTGTCTTGCGACATCACAAAGAGTGACTTATTTTCTTTTCCAAGAGGGTAAGAGTGCTCGCCTGATGGGAGATGTCACCAATATAGCCAAAGGGTCTGCACTTTGTCAACACTGTAGGAGGCAGTCTCCAGCGAGCCGCTCACGGCAGAACTGAGTGAGCAGTGTCAGTCAGTGTGACACAACCCCATCCTTGAGGTCTTTAGCAGCTACCTTTTGCCCAGGGTTTCCCGCCGAGCAGGTGGCCTAAGAAGCATCCTCTATAACCGTCAAGGACATTTCATTTCTTCTCATTCCTTCCAGCTGACAAGGCCTGTCCTCGGGGTTCATGTAATTTTCTTGATTGCCACACATTACTGCTGACAGTGATGAAAGCAAGGTGATTGTTCCAGCTTAGTTCCCCAGAGTCCAGCCTTCTCACGGCCTAGATGCCAGTGTCCTCCGAATGCAGCTCCTGGACTGGCAGTCATTTTCAGGCACCTGGCCAGACACCACTTAAAGGTCCACTCCGTGAATAAAATCAGTTCCACGATTTGTCTTGGCAGACAGATCTCCCTTAGGCAATCAGTGGTTTCCATTGGAGCTAATGTTTACCATCAGTGATTCACCAAAGGGAAGAGTAGGCTACCACACCAGGGTACGGCTGAGATACTGTGAACTGCCACTGCATTCATTACCCCAGGTCCCCTCAGCCTTGGGCTCCACAGGTCAAACAGCTTCCCCAGCATTTGATGGCTTCTTTTATTGATTTTAAATACTATGTAAATGTTGAAGAAGCATAAAATATAGCATTTTTAGCATATTCCTTATCACAATGACATTAAGAACAAAAAGTGTGATGAATAAAAATCTGTCTCCACACCAGAAAGGTGTGCAAAACAGTGGCTTAAATAGCATAATACTGCATGAAAGTCTGATGGGGGTGGGGAGCACAGAGATGGTTGTGTGTGAGGAGTTCTGGGGGAATTTTGGCAGTCAACAGGAAGCCTGGGCATGGCTTGTAGGCCACCCATAGGGACGCCTGTAGTACTAGTTCCTTAGATCATTAGGTGGATGTTCCAGTCTGTCCTAGTTAGAGTTAGCATGGCTGTGATGACACCATGACCAAAAGCAGCTTGGAGAAGGAAGGGTTTATTTCACTTATACTTTCAGGTGACAGTCCATCATTGAGGGACGTCAGGACAGGAACTCAGACAGGGCAGGAACATGGAGGCAGGAGCTGATGCAGAGGCCAGGGAGGAATGCTGCTTCCTGGCTTGCTCAGCCTGCTTTTTTTTATAGAACCCAGGACCACCAGCCCAGGGGTGGTTCCACCCACAGTGGACTAGGCCCTCCCCCATTAATCACTAATGAAGAAAGTGCCCTACAGGCTTGCTTACAGCTGCATCTTAAGGAGGCGTTTCCTCAATCAGGGGGTCTCTCATCTCTGATGACTCTAGCTTGTGTCAAGTTGACATAAAACTAGCCAGCACAGCCTGAATCCAAAGTGCCTTCTACATTATGATTTAAAGACTTGGTAGC
Source organism: Peromyscus leucopus (assembly GCF_004664715.2). NCBI lineage: Eukaryota > Metazoa > Chordata > Mammalia > Rodentia > Cricetidae > Peromyscus > Peromyscus leucopus. The sequence continues at coordinate 62,720,332 of NC_051079.1, forward strand.
AGCAGCAGCAGCATGTGGGGGTCTTTTTAGGTTCCTGTAGCAGGTGAATCCTGACTGGTAGAGGTAGGTCCCACAGTGTCGGCTCTTGAAGGCTATACCTGCTCCTATTTGAGGTCCGAGGGCTCCGTTTCCTGGTTTGAACCTTATAAGGAATCTTCTACTTTTGCTCCCAGTGCTATGGTCTCCACCATGTCAACCTCACTGTGGCAAGTGAGATGCTCCTGAAACCGTGAGCCAAATAAATCTTCCCTGCAGTAAGTTGAGGTATTTTCTATTTTGGGCACAGTGATTGGAAAATAGTTCACACTGGATAAGAGGGGACAAAGGAAGAGAGTGATTGGGGAACTAATGGATAAAGAGTCTAAGATTTCTTTTTGAAATAATGAAAATACTCTAAAATTAACTGGTGATAGTTACTCATATTTGTAAATCTAAAAACCATTTAATTACATCTTTTAATTTAATTTAATTACAGTGATTATACAATCTGTAGGTTTGCTAGCTCAGTAAAAATACTGAAAGGAAGGATTAATTTGTTACTTTGGCATAGTCCCATTGGACCTGTTAGGTATATCTAAACTAGACAAATGTTTAGTTACTTGTTTTAGGCTTTACTAAATCTGAACATATCAAAGAAGTTGATCCTTTATGAGGTGGCTGATGGTTAGCTTGTATGTCTTATAAGACTAGGATTTTATATCTTTATCCCTCTTTAAGTTTAGCCTTAGGAAATAACAATTTCTGAATTGAAGATTTTTTTAATATCAATATAAGACTTTTAATTCATAAACACAGTCCACCTGGGATCTTTCCTGATCATTTTATAGTACACCATTATAGAACACAACAGTTTCTTATATGACTTAGTTTACCAAACTAGCTACAGCTTAATAATGTTAGGAAAAGCAAGGAAGTTAGACATGCATTCCTAAATCAGTCTCTGTTAGTCTGAATAGACCTTAGGTAAGGAGAGATGCTTTGCCAGACTGCTTAGGTCACTGTCTTGCTGCATCATGAGATGGGAATACATCGGTCTCTGGTACTCAGCTGTGGTCTTAAGTTTTTTATTTCAAGAATAAAGACATAGAGCACAACCAATTTGTAGAAATTTGCAATTTGTAGAATGCAAAACCAAGTTTCAACAGTATAAACAATTTGGTATCTCTAGAAGGCCAAACCAAGTTTTAACAGGGTAAACCATTCAGTGTCTCTAAAATCAGTACCAAGGAGATTATAAAATCTGGCTGCTAGCAAGATACATTCCCTGTCCATGAATGCATGGAGATGTAACCTTAATGTCTCATTAAACCAGCATTGTTTTATTTTATTATTATCTTTTAAATTTTGTTTTATTTATTTATTTATTTATTGCCGAATGTTGTTTATTGAAGGAGGAAGGAGGTATTAAATAAAGGCTTACAGCACAATGGGAGAACCCCAGAGGGCAGAAGTTTGCTACCAGATGTTTTACAATCTTGCATCTAAGTTGTTAATGCCCATTATGCAGGATACACAGACAAGGAACTTCCCTTAAGCATTCAGGAGGGTGGAACCCAGCAGGGAATTAGCACAGGGAGGATATCAAGGTCAAGGTCAGCAAGCAAGGCAACAGTTACCCAAAACAGGGGCCAGGGACCTACAGGTCCCCCTTTTACTAGAAAGTGAGCTTCTGATGTCAGCAGGTCACCTTATCCGTTTATGGAGACGCCTACCCAGGCCACACAGGTGCTCTGTCTTAGGTTGGTGAGCGCACCTCAGGCATTACCCATCTCTGAATACTCATTATCATACAGGCTCAATGGTGTGTGAGCTGCAGAGTTAACTGCTGCCAAAGATCTCAAAGTGGCACTGGGCTTGCAATCTGTGTGTTTGACAAAGAAAAGACAAACAGAAGTCCTAACCCACCCATTGTTTTAAATCCTATCTTTCATAAACCTTGTTTTTAGGACAGGACAGGAATTATCATACAAAAATCCATCCTAATCCAAAACATCTTGGAGATCTATTGTCTCCTTGGTAGACCCACTCCATGTGGTCATCTTTAATCAAGATGGTGGTGAAGTCACATGACCTCTCTCTTCCCTAACCTTAGTCAAAATGGTGGTTGCCCACCTGACTGTACTTAATTAAGATGGTGGCAGACCACGTGTTGTTTCCCAGAGCAGTTCCAAGTTCTAAGTTAACTTTTTGTTACAGATTTTTACCATACCCAATTCCTTTTGAGGGTGGGGGGGCAAGGTAGACCAGCATAAAATAACTTTAGTATTATTTATATCCAAATGACATATGAATCTCTGTCATTGCATCAGATTCAGTGGCCAGAAAGCCCAGAGGCAAATTCTGAGCCCAGGCAGTTACTTGTAATAGTAACAGTTGAGCTATTACCAAGACACAGGGAAAAAAGCATGCAGTGGCCACATACAGTTGTGGTTACATACCCAACTGACCCTGAAATAATTCCATGTGGCTCCCATGTCCACAAGAATATATATAGGCACAGATCCATCCATCCATACAAAATAGACAGAACTTTACTAACAGTGAGACAAACAAAACTTTCCACAGGAAGCAGACTTCGTTATAAATTCCAGATTTTAAACCATGTCAGATGAACAACTTACAAATCCTGAAATAAGAGTTTACAGTTTAGAGCAGCATGTAAGAAACCATAGGAATAAAAGATTTTTAGGAGGGAGGAAGTAGAGGTAAGAGACTTTGGGATGTGAATCTGCAGGCCAAAAGAGCCAGAGTCACATGGAAAATACAGCGGGCTGGAGCTTAAGCTGTGGGTCAGAGGGTAGCAGGTCTGCAGGCCGACTGTAAGGTGAGAGGAAGCCAGGGAGGAGCAGAAGACGAGGGAGGTGTCCATGTGGGTCTGCAGGCCGAAAGAGCCAGACAAGCACACATGTCCATGTGGAAAGTAACATAGGAAGAATTGGACTGTAAAGTTTGGAATTAGATTCAGCCACAGACAGATGATCTGTACATACCCTATTGAGGGCCAGGTCAGCAGATGCTGAAAGGGAGAGCAGGCATGTTCTGGGCACGAAGTAGCTGGCCTCTCGGGCTCTGACTCCAGTGTAAACTCAAGGACGGGGCATTTATGCGGTTTAGGGTGGGAGAGCATACAGTAACAGACAAGGGGAATGGATCTGTTGTGGGTGGAGTGGGCAGGTAGAATTCCAGCATGGTAGCGTGGGAGAGCAGACAGGAACAAACAGAGAGAACAGGTCTGTTGTGGGGAGGATCCCAGCGTGGCCAGACCAAGTGCCAGGAGAGCCTAGTGAGTGAAAGGCAAAGTGGGCACCTTTTGGGGGCCCTGCCAAGGAATGTCATTAAGAGAACAAACACACCAGGAACAACTGAGTTAGTGCAAGAGGTTTATTGGGGGAAGGGGAGAAAGAGCAAAAGGCCACCTCAGAGTGGAGACAGGAGAAGCAGGTAGACAGCCGCGGAACAGAGTAACAGGGAAGAGGGAGGGGCAGGAGTGCAGGGCTCAGAAACCCTGGGGGAGGGAGCTTAAATCATGTCGTAAGGTGTGAGGCAGCCCCAAGTGGGATAAATTTTGTGGTAGACACCCCAGAGGTGACTGAAGATCTGATTTAGACCCGCAGTTGACCATTTCCACGCCTGTGCTGGGGTTACTGAAGCCTAAAGCAGTGTGTCCACTGCTCTAGCCTGGGGTGGTGGTGGGGGGCGTGTGGGAGCTGCCTTTGTGTAGACATCTGCTGCACAAAAGGGTCCCAGGGGACAAAGACGGTCTTTGCTGCAGAAACAGATCAGGTTGCCTGGTGTGGCCACAGCTTGGCAGGAGCCCTGAGAGTCTTTGTCTCAGAAGGGGTCTTTACTCAGAAGAGATCCTCCACTTCTATAGGTGGTGGCTTGAGAATGGGTGACTTACCTAGGTCAAAAGTCAGTCCCATCTGGCGGAGAGAGAGAGAGAAAGAGAAGAGTGGTGAAGAAGAGTGGCCTCTCACGTGGCCACGGGACCGGTCCACCCTGCGCGGAAAGCTCAACTCTTCCCAGGTTTCAGGCACCAAGATGATAGATTTTCTGTAGACCGATAATAGGTTTCTCTGCCAAAGCAGTTAGCGAGATCAAGCCGAATTAAAAAGTAAAAGACCAGATTTATTTGAGCAAAGCACTCCTGGGTGACTCTCCAGCCCCCAGAGAGCAAGGTGGGGGAAAGGGGCAGGAGAGAATCACGTGGCCAGTCTAAAGGAGGGGGTTTAATGGCCTATAGGGAAGGGACCATGTGGCATCCTCCACAAGCTGGGTTTGTGCCCAGTTATAATGCTTTGGGTGGGGACTGGGGAGCTGGCAGCTTCAGGGGAGGAGCCGCCCGCCACCCCTGAGCATGAGAAACTGGGCTTTTTGGCAGTTCTCTGAGAGGGCAGGGTTTGGAGAAAGAGAACTGAGGCCCGAGCTGGAGATTCCAGCTGAACAGGAGCCATCATTTTTAACTTTGGTGGTGGTGGGGGAGGTAGGGTGAGGGTGGTTCAAAACAGAAATTTTCTGTGTAACTCTGGCTGTCCTGGAACTCAGTGTGTAGATCAGGCTGGCCTCAAATTCAGAGATCCTCCTGCCTCTGTCTCCCACATGCTGGTGTTAATGGCATGTACTACCACACCCAGCTCTTACAACTTTAAAAAGATTTTTTTTAAATGTCCCCTCTCGTGTGTGTGTGTGTGTGTGTGTGTGTGTGTGTGTGTGTGTGTTTTCCCTTGAAGGCCACAAGAGGATGTTGGATGCCCAGGTCCTTTGCAGAAACATGGTGTGGCATGGGTTCATTTCATCTCACAACCTGTAGTGTACTATCCAGGGAGTCAAGGCAGGAACTGAAGAGGATGATTTTGCTCACTGGTTTGCTTTCCATGGATTCGCTCAGCCTTCTTTCTTAAAACACTAGGACCCCAGCCAGGGTTGGCACCACCCACAGTGAGCTAGCTGGGCCTCCTTTATCAGTCATCAGTCAAGAAAATGCACCACAGGCTTCCTCACAGACCAAATGTGAGGGAGCATTTTCTCAGTCAAGATTTCCTCTTTGAGAAGGACTCCAGCTTGTGTCAAGTTGATATATAATATTAGCCAGCACAGTATGTGTCATAATTTCATACAAGGCATAATATACCTTTAGTGATGGTTACCCTAGTTAGTATAGAATGAGCGAATTGGCAGTGTCAAATGATTAGAAATGAAATTATGCATTTGTGAACAGAATCATAAAATGAGGTGTGTGGCTGATACACTCACTGAGGAGTAAGTCTCAGGACACATGCCGAGAAGATGCATCGTGGGCAGCAATAGTCCCTTCCACCGGTTACTGACATAGAGTGCACTTTTGTGTTATTAGCATTTACGTACAAGTGGCATGAAGCATACCGATTAAAATTTAGGAGCAGCCAAGCTTTTCTGAACAGATCAAGTTTCTTTTTCTTCCTTTTTTAATTAGAGGAGGTTGATCTGACTTATAACTGAGCCCGGAAGGCCTCTGGACGTTAACCTTTCTTTGGTGAGACCTTTAAGAGTGAGTTAGTGATGACTTCCCTGCTCGGGGCCTTAGGTATGTGTGTGGAGAGTACATGTAGCATGAGAGTATTAATCCTTTTTATTTACGAGAACTACATGACCTCAGAGCAAAGCGTACAGAGCAGCAGTGTAAGGCTCTCATAAAGTATTGAAATTGTGTATTGTAATTTTTTATTTCCTAGGTTTTACCAATTCTTGAGATTCTATATCATGTTGAGGAAAGAAACTCACACCACGTATATATGGCCCTCATCATACTGTTGATCCTTACAGAAGACGACGGCTTCAACAGGTCCATTCACGAAGTGGTGAGTTCCCAGGACCAGTGAGAGGCGCGGAACAGAACTGTTTGTTCATAGAGTGTGCTCGGCCTTAGCGCTTCATCCGTTTCCCTTCTGGTAGAGTTTCTGGGGGGACATGGGTTAGAGATGGGGTCTTCTTCAGGTTCGTGAAGTAATGCCTTGTCTTTTACCCTCCTCAACTATTAGCCACTGTTTTTATTAGTCTATGTTGTACGTTATACTGGGTTACAAAAGGATATTTCCATATGAAGATACAATGTGTTTTGAGCATTTGACTATTTCCCTCCTTATTCCCCGGACAATTTCACTTCTGCTTTAATGTCAGATGTATGTACGTGAGTTTCTGTATTTGAAATCCAACAACCAGAAACAGGAGAAAGCATGCTGTTTATCTGAGATTGACTTCATTCACTTAATGTGATTATCTTCAGTTGTATCCATTCTCCTGAAACTGATGTCATGTTGTTGTTTTTATTGTTGTTATTTTGGGACAGCATCTCATGTAACCCAAGTTGGCTTTGAACTGTCTATGTTGGTAAGGCTTGAGTTTCTGGTCTTCGTACCTCTGCCTCCCTAATGCTGGGGATTCACAGGTGGGGTGTATTAGCACACCTACCTACCTTTGTTCTTAAAGGCCGGGAAAAAAAAAGTCCCATTGTGTGTTTATACTACATCTTCTTCACTAATGTTACTGATGGACACGTAGGTCAGCTCCATAACTTAGCAACTGTGGTCCGTGCAGCTGTGAGCATGATGGTCAAGTGTCTTTGTGACACGCTGACTTGGAGGCCTTTGGGTAAATACCCAAAAGGGTCATAAGTTATATCTAGTTTTCGTTTTTTGAGGGACTACCATATTGATTTCTGTAGTAGCTGGACTTAGTTTACATTCCCACCAGAAGTGTTTGAGATTTCCCTTAAAAAAAAAAAAAAAAAAAAAAAAGTGTGCCAGACTCGAGGGTCAGTGTAAATGACCAACACTGAGCCATCATCTCCTCTGCCTGGCTCCCGTTGCCATGCCATCAGCATCTGCTACTGTTTTCTAAATGTCTGCTGTTCTGACTGGGAGAAGGTGTCATCTCTGGGTTGTTTTAATTTGAATTTCTCTGATGACTACTGAGGTTAAACATTTTTTTGTGTTTATTTCACAAATTTTAAGATAATTTTCTTAAAATTATCTACTCATATCATTAGTCCATTTATTGATTGGGTTGTTTGGTTTCTTGTTATTTAGTATTTTGAGTTCCTCCTGTATTCTAGATATCAGTCTTATATGTAGATAGCAAAGATTTCCTCTTTAGGTTCTCTTCACTATATTGTTTACTTTTATGTACTCAAGTTTTTAGCTTCCTGAGATGACATTTGTCAGCTGTGATTATTTCCTGAGCAACTGGAGTCCTATGCAGGGACTATGCCTGTATCTTGAAGTATTTTTACTCTGTCAGCTTCAGAATTTTACATCTGATCTATTTGAAGTTGATTTTTGTACAGGGTGAAAAATTGGGATCTATTTTATTTTACATGTGGATATCCAGTTTTCCCAGCACCATTTTTTGAAGAGACCATCTTTTGTCCCAATATATATTTTTTATTTATATTATTAGTGGATTGTAAGAATTCTTGATATATTTTTGATCTTATGCTTTTTTGTTTGTTTGTTTGTTTGTTTTTTTGAGACAGGGTTTTTCTGTGTAGCTTTGTGCCTTTCCTGGAACTCACTTGGTAGCCCAGGCTGGCCTCGAACTCACAGAGATCCGCCTGCCTCTGCCTCCCGAGTGCTGGGATTAAAGGCGTGCGCCACCACCGCCTGGTGATCTTATCCTTTTTTTTAATCCAATCTGTTATATAGTGAATTATACTGATGTATCTTTTAATATTAAAGCAATCTTTCCATTCTTGGGATAAACCATGATTGGTTCTGATGTATTAATTTACTGTGTGTATTCATACACAGTTTGGTTAGTCTGAGTTTTGTTAGCTGTCTCTTAGGGAATTTGTGTACTTTTTCTAAGATTCCCTTTATTGCCTCGGTACTCACTGGCAGCTCGGAACAGCCACAGGAGGACCTGGGCTGTCTCTTCTTGAATGCTGGGCTCACGGTGTCCCTGAGCTCTCCTAATTATCCTTAGAGGTTTTTTACATTCTGTTGGGGAAGTTCTGTCTCTCAGCACCTACTCTGTATTACTTTTGCTTTCTAATTGCTAAATTCTGTTTGCTTTTCCTGTTCCTTTTATCTTGTGTGCTATGTCTCTTTCACATACATCTCTCTGTCTACTAATGATATTAGTAGATATACACATCTCCTCTTTGTCTACTAATGACATTAGTAGATATACGCATCTCCTCTTTGTCTACTAACGATATCAGTAGATATACACATCTCCTCTTTGTCTACTAATGATATCAGTAGATATACACATCTCCTCTCTGTCTACTAATGACATTAGTAGATATGCAATATGCACATCTCTCTGTCTACTAATGATATCAGTAGACATCATCTTTGTCTACTGATATTATTAGATACACACATCTCCTCTCTGTCTACTAATGACATTAGTAGATAACCTCCTGATTTGCAGACTTGGTTTTCTCTCCCTCATCTGTTTAAGAAAAGAGGAGTAAACCTATTATTGCCCTTTGCTTGGTAGAACTGAAGCTCTCCACTCACTCTTTACTGCTTCACTTACCTTTAGAGCAAAACTAAATTTACCAGGAAATGGGTGACACACCTTTTTCCTAATGGAGTCATTTTTACTCAAACTTTTCTTCCTTATTGCAGATATTAAAAAACATTACTTGGTATTCAGAACGAGTCTTAACTGAAATTTCCCTGGGGAGTCTCCTAATTTTGGTCGTAATAAGAACCATACAATACAATATGACCAGGACTAGAGTAAGTATCCCATAGCTGTTTCTCTGCCTTTATGTTGTTAAGACCATGTTGTGAAACATTTTAATCCCATGAAATGTAGTTATGAAATGTGCTAGGAAGTTTAAATTAATTCCCATAGACTATGCTAGAGCACTTACCACATTGCATGACTGCACTGCTCTGCCTGCTTCTTAGTACTGGTCCTAGTTGTTTGACGCAGTGTGCTTCATGTGAAATGGAGAGCGAGCAGTGAGACAAGCAGTGACCTCACAAGCAGTGAGGTCAAAGCTGCTGATGCCCTTGCTTCACTGACAACACTGGTGTGCCCTTTTAAAGCAACAACAAAATGTATCAATAGGTGTGGTGGTATTGTGTTCCCCAAAATATTGTGTACTCTAATAAATTTATATGGGGTCAGAGAACAGACAGCCACTAGATACAAAGGCTAGAAAATGGTGGCACTCACACCTTTAATCCTAGCATTCCAGAGATAGAAATCCCTCTGGATCTCTGTGAGTTCAAGGCCACATTGGAAACAGCCAAGCATGGTGACACACACCTTTAATCCCAGAAAGCCAGCCTTTAATCCCAGGGAGTGGTGGTAGAAAGTAGAAAGATAAATAAGGCGTGAGGACCAGAAACTAAAGGCATTTGGCTGGTTAAGATTTTGGCCTGGTTAAGCATTTGGCTGGTTAAGCATGTGGCTGGTTAAGCATTCAGGCTTTTGAGCAGCAGTTCAGCTGAGACCCATTCCAGATGAGGACACAGAAGCTTACAATCTGAGGAAACAGGACCAGCTGAGGAATTGGCAAGGTGAGATAGCTGTGGCTTGGTCTGTCTCTCTGATCTACCAGCATTGACCCCAATAACTTGCCTCAGGTTTGATTTTATTAATAAGAATTTGTAAGATTCCTGCAACAAATAGGTGAATATGCAGGAATACAAACCAGACCAGGAAGAAAAGTACAAGAACCGACCGGGGTTGTTGCTCAACTGGCGGCAGCAGCTGGCACTCACAGAGCCCTGGGCTCTCGCCACAGCACTCATAAACCAAACAGGGAAGTACATGCCAGGCACTTTCAAGGTCATCCTCGACTACATACAGCACTCTTGTTTGGTTGAGACAGGAACTTACTGTGTAGCCCTGGCTGGCCCGTAACTGACTATGTCGGCCTGGCTGGCCTTGATTCACAGAGATTCACCTGCCTCTGCTTCCCTAGTACTGGAATTAAAGACGTGTGCCATCATGTCCAGCATACATAGCAGATTTGAGACCAGCCTGAACTACGTGAGCTCTTGTCTTCAAAACAAAGAAAAACAATCCCCCAAAGTACAAGAGTTCTTGAAAAGTTGGGAAAAAATAATTCAGCTGAATTCTGTAAAATTTCAGTCTTAGTCAGTAGAAATGGGTTACCAAGGAAAGCAATGTACAGAATCCACAGCTAAAAGGTTGTTTATTTACTTAATGTTTTCTTGTATTTCTCTTTCTGGGGCTGGGATAGATGTATACCCCATTGTTTTTTATCTGAGATCGTAGTTGGCAGTTAGGGTTTAGGAAGGAGAAGAACTTGTGTTTTAGAAAGATGGAAGCGTACACTCTGCTGTGTGTGGCGGAGGGGGTCCAGAGCAGCCCACGGCAGAAGCACCACTGTTTCTGCTACAGATGATCTCACTTTTACATGATGGGAATGAGCATCTGTATCATCGCATTTCATGTCCATTGCTTCTAAATGAACTGTGGGAACACTCCGACTTCTCAGTGCTTTGTCGATTTGGGAACTGGAGAATATAGATCCTGGGCACTTTTCTAACATTAGCGGGGTGTACATTTGCTTTTAGCTAGCCTTCCTCGGAGCGTGAAGAAGACACGATGTGTGTTTTGAATTTGCTCTCCCCACAGGACAAGTACCTGCACACAAATTGTCTGGCAGCCTTAGCAAACATGTCGGCGCAGTTCCGCTCCCTCCATCAGTATGCCGCCCAGAGGATCATCAGGTAAATAGGAACCTGAAGGCAAACACCGAGCTTTGCCTTTTGGCTGGTCTTCTGATAAAGTTACCATGCCAGTGTCCTTTTTAAACATGTAAAACTGACACATTTTCCCGCTACTTTGCATGCGGTTGAGAACACCTTGTTCTGTTCTGTTTCCTAACCTACTTGTTGATTAGAGTATTTATGGCGTTTATGTTTGGTCCCTTTTATGAACTGGAGTGGTAGGTCTCACCTGAGGTTGTGTGCCAGCTTTCCAGAAGCACAGACACTTTGTCAGCAATGCAAAGGAAAGCTCAACAACTGTGCTAAGTATTTTCTAGAGCATCATACTACACTGTCACAGTCATCTCTGTTTGCCTTTGAGAATTCTCAGTTTTTTATTTTTATAGGGTTGTATGCAAGTGCCGTACCACTGAGCTACAGTACCCTCTGCCCAAGTATTCTCTCCATAGCTGTTTAACTTTGTCATGATCTCCTGTTATTGCCTTGGCAACTGCTGGCATCATTTACATAAATTTGTTTTACTACAGTTTGGTATGGTAAAATCACAGGTCAGCAGAGCTGCATTCTCTCCCAGAGAAGGCTCTGTTGTTAGAAGCTCCTTGTTCCTTGACTCATGGCCTCTGCCACCATCAGGAGTGGGTGACTGAGTCTCTCTCATCGTTCCGGCCTCCTTTTTGTGGTCTTCCCTTCCATGTAGATGACACCTTGGCCCTCCCTAACCCGCAGTCTCCTCTCCGGTGGTCTCAGCATCCGTACAGAACCATAAGTGCACCTTCCTTTCTGCCAGGTACAGTAACGTGTTAGCATTTCCTGAGGCGTTACGATTTGGCCTGCCCTAACCGCCGTCACCAGGCACCCCATCGTCACCCTCCTCCTTCTCCAAGCGTGTGTGTGATCTTTAAAGGGAGGAAAGTTAATTATCGGATCTTAAATACCATTTGCCGGGATTTCTAATATGTATATATATGGGTTGTTTTCCTCCCCGTAGGCTGCTCAGTGTGGTCTTAGCAGTTTTCAAGTAGAGCATGTATCAGGGATTTTTTTTTTTCTTTAATTCTTGCTCTTTTCTCTAACACTGAAGATCGAAACGATGGCTTTGCTCAGATTATGCATTGGTTCCATTACTCTCCCCAGCCCTTGGTTTTTTGTTTTGTTTTGTTTTGTTTTTTGACCTAGGGTCTCTGTGAATCCCAAGCTGGCCTTGAATCCACCCACAATCCTCTTGCCTCAGCTTCCTGGCTACTAGGATTTTGGGCATGCGCCATCATGCCCAGCAGCAATTAGTTTGGTTTTCCAGACACTGATGCTGAGCCCCATTCCATATATTGTGTAAGCACCCATCTCACTCTCTACCCATTTGTCAGCTTGTTGATCTGGGCTTATTTTATTTAATAATATTTCTTGCTCATTCTTCAAGAATTTCATACAGTGCATTTTGATCATCTTTATCTTTCTCCCCCAACTCTTCCCAGGTCGTTCTCCACCTTCCTACTCACCCAACTTCATGTTCTCTCCCCTGCCTTTTTTTGTTGCTGTTCAGAATGCTTATTTTTAAAGTTAACTGAGATGGAAATGGCTTGTATTACAAATAGTTACCATCCAAAAGCTCAAATTCCATCTCAAGCCTGCATAAAAACAGACTTGTGTGTGAGTAACAATATGTACACCACACCGTCGATGACAGCCTTCTCTTTTTCTCTTCTCCTCAGTCTCCTGAGGAGGTGGGGACGTGCAGAAATAGCAATGTTAGTTTCATTTCTTGTAGTTTATGTTTTAGTTCATAAAATCTATAAATCCCAAATTACTTATATAAATTTTAAACATTTTCTTGTTCATAAGAACAGGAAATTGTATGGCTGATATGAAATGCGTGGAATGAAAGGTGAAAAGCTCAAGTTGCATCATTTTCACAGTGATTGCTTTGTCTTGTTTATTAAATATTGGAGGAATCTTTGTAGATACCGCTTTATCAAAAGGTTACAAATAAGTCCTAGAGTAATGTAAACACACAAAGCACAGACATGCAGGACTGTTGCTTGAACGCGAATAGCAAGCTCTGCATTATGAATATATAACTTGATATTGGAAAATAGTGCTTTAAAGCATCTATGAGCTGCATATGTAACTCGGGAGGTTGCATGTCTTTTCATGTTCCAAAGAAAAGATTTTAAGTTGCAAAGTTTCAGAGAAAAAATCTCCTGCCTTTTTAAAAACTCCTGCCCTGGAGTGTGGTCACTATACCAGGTATCACACCGTTAAAGAAAAACAACTCTATGTCTCTCAGTAGTGATCACATGCCAGCAGTGCCTCAGCTAGGGACTGGGACTTTGTGACCACCCTTCCCTCTTCCATGTTGGGATTTCATCCGGCTTGAGTATGCATAACAAGACCTGTGCACGCTGTCACAATCATTGTGAGTTCATATGTTTGTCTGCCCTGTTGTATCCAGAAGACATTGTTTCCTTGAAGTCCTCCCTCACCTCTGCCCCCTCTTCTGCATAGATCCCTGAGCTTTGGGTATGAGGTAGATGTCCTGTTTAGGGCTGCACACTCCAAAGCCGCTTACTGTCTGTGCATAGACCGGCTGTGGGTCTCTGTGTTAATTGCCCTCTACTGCCAGAAGAAGCATCTGTGATGAGAATTGAGCAGTGCATTGATCTATGGGTGTAGCAATAAGTCATTAGGAGTCATTTTAATGCTATGTCCATTTAGGAGAATAGTCATATGGTAGGTTTTCCTCTATGGCCGACCTATCTAGCCATAGCCTTGTTAGCAGTGTTAGGTATGGTGACCTGGGCTCATTTTTGATAATTTTTCAGAACTAGTTTCTGTTCTTTATCTGTCTTCAGAATTTAGTAGAGACTATTTTACATTGACTCACAAGTGAATTCATGCCTGCTCTCTGGACATTTTATGCATTAGAGTCCCTGCCTTTGTGCTAACATGAGCTTTATTTCTTACATAAACATAGCTGTCCCCTCGGACCCTGGAGTCTTCCCGAGTATCCAAGAGTTAACTTTGGCCCTGTGCTTAGCTCAGCTTTGCAAGGTTGATGACGCGTGCTACCTTTGAGCCTTTTCCGCCCACACATGTGGAATTTTGCAGTGGTTTCCGAGTAGTTTTCTTATAGTGAATATTTCCAAGGCCTGTTCCATGTGAAAATTTCAAATGAATTAGTTCATAACTTAAGTTCTGGAAATATGTGTTAGATATTGTTAAACAAAATTTTCTAGGTGCAGTAGTTAGAAAAAAAATCACAAATAGAGCAGTATGCCCAATTTTTTTGTGGTTCCAAAAATAGAAAACAAACCAAGATTAGAAACATAGTTTGGATCTGTGATGTGGGAACATTAGGATTGATCAATGAGGAATGGCTCGTACTTCATGTTAATGGATTTTCATTTAGCATTATCTGAGTGAGGAATTATAGTAAGTAATGTAAGATATATCTTATGTAATATAAGATAATAAAACTCTTGCCCTCCAATAACTTGTAACCAGTAACAGACATAAGACTCTGTCCTTGTATAGGAGAGGTATAAAGAACTTGCGTAGATCCGAATGTTGTGAATGTTGTAATGAAATAGAATTCTTCCAGCGGGGAGGTAGTCGGGTCTAAGAATGGTGAGAAGACATCTCATTGAGAGATGAGGCAAGGTGACTAGAGAGGGGAGCAGTTGATGCTGCCAGCTCAGGAAAACATCAGTGACAGCCATCAAAACAGGAGGTCACGGTTAGAAGGGATCTGTGTAAAACTTATCAGTCCCCGAAGAGAAAAAGAAAGAAAGGTGGATGAGAGAGAGAGAGTGTGTGTTCAATGGATAATGTGTGCCTGTGTGAAAATGTCTTTATATAGCCCAGCACCGTGTGCAATGGATAGTAACAGTGAAAATAAAAAAGGAATTGTAAATCGATTTACACAGTCTGGTTCGGTTGGCCTGCTGCTGATCTGGGCAGGGGTTAAACGGAAGAAGAAGCAGGATAAACAGGTGACTTATTGTGGAAGGCCTTAAGAACAAAACGGGAATGAATGAGTTGGGATTGGGATTCATAGAACGGAACTATGGATTTATTGTGTCATTCATTCAGCCAGCCACAGTGGTGTGTGCTATTGATCACATTGGAACAGGCAGATTCTAGCCAGTTCCCAGTGCTTGCTGCTGGTGCTTCTTGTCTGAGCACTTGTCTGATCAGAGCATCCTTGTCATCCAAGAGGGAGCTCGTTATGTAGCCTTCTCTCACACCATCCTCAAAAGCTCTATGTGCATGTTGAAGTCTGGGTCTGGAAACTAAGATTTATTCTCCGAGAAAAGATTTGTCTTGAATTGGAAATGGAGACCAGCGTTTGCACATTGAGAGAACTCATTTTCTACCAAATGTTTGTATCTAGGGTTGGGTCACAAAGCATGACGAGGAATGCATAGTTACTGCAGTGTAGAGGTCAAGGTTGGGGAGCCAGGCTGCTCTGGGTTTACCTGTGCTTAGTAACTCCTTTCATTGAGAAACGTCCTGTACATATTCTAAGTTCTCTTTCAGGAAAGTCTGCACAAGTTTATATATGTCAGCTGTAAAACTCAGAAGAGCCAGTGTTTTACGTGAGCCTCAACAAGTGTAAGAGTCACATATTTTGTAGCTATGAGAGGGTTTTAATGAATTTCTAAAAATTTCTTAGTTGGACATAAATATAAAGAGCAATTTCTTGTGGTGCCTAGGCTATTCATATGTAATGACAATATACCCACCACAAACTCTTGGTACCCTAGAGGAATCACAAACAGATGTGATCTGTGTTCTGATCAACTTTATAAATTCTTCTGAAAGTCTGATAGCAGTGTATATTTGATGTGCTGTTATTTGAGGTTAGTGATCCATTTGTAGAGGAGTAGGTTATATGTTAGTGATTGCCTGGAAAAACAAACAAAAAGAGATTGCATGGATTGTAATTTATTCCCTGCCTTTAGGATTTTCCTTCAGCCAGGCATGGTGGTGTTCACCTTCAAGCTCAGTATTCAGGAGGCAGAGGCAGGCAGATCTCTGTGGAGTTCAAGGTCAGCCTAGTCTACACAGTGAATTCTAGGACAGCCAGGACTATGTAGAGAGACTCTGTCTCCAAAACAAACAAACAAACAAAAAAAGAAAGTAAGAAAGGAAAAGATTTTCCTTTATGTCTCATGTCCACCAGTTCCTTTCTCTGGCATCTGCACCTTTGGATTATCAGACATTTTCCTTTAGTCTCTTCTCCTGCTTTGCTCTTTCTTCTGTCTTTACCATTTTCCCCAGGAAGTCACATATATACCCACTGTGCATCCGTAAGTGGAAAAGCCTATTTGTTTGTTGGCAGTGAAGATCTTCCTCTTTGATTTGCAATGAAGTCACATATACACCCACTGTGCATCCGTAAGTGGAAAAGCCTATTTGTTTGTTTGCAGTGAAGATCTTCCTCTTTGATTGCACTGCAAGGCAGAGCGGTGTAGTGTAGCTCAGACACCAGAGCCGACTGCCAAGGTTTACTAGCTGTGGAGTCTTGCGGAAGTTACTTAACTTCTCTCTGTAGCATCCCTGCTGTAAGATGGCTGTGACAATAGTGACTGGTATTGCCAGAATCCTAGGTCAGAAGTCTGACTCTAGGGCCAGCCATCTTGCCAGGCCTGTGCATTCTTCCAGCCCCAAAGCAAGCAAAAATGAAAAAACAATAAATGTCTAATCAAAACGACCTTCTGGGAAGAAGGAAGCATTTCGGCCTGTCTTTAGGGTACTGCCATGAGCATTATGCTTTGATGGAGGAAGAATTGGAACAAAGTCAAGTCTGCATTAATTAAGTGATCTTTTTCTTAACTCTGAATTCTGCAAGGAGGCTCAAAAGAAGTCCTTTTTGCTTTGAGGGGTCAACCTGTTTTCTGTGAAGTTATCCCTCTTGTCAGGGGGCATTTATGTCTGTGAGGCTCCACCGTTTGGGGATCCCAGGTGACTTGCAGGTTTAGCACACTGCCTGGAGACCATTAGGCCCTTTTCGGTCTGGAAAAGAACGTGGTAAGAACTGACAGTAAGGATGCCTTAGGTACCTGTTCTCCCCGTCTTCAGCCAACAAGAGGAATGTGTTAGGGAGGGTAATGCCGGTTTGTAGACAGATCCTGCTCGGATGATTAACATGTTGTGTGTAGAGTAAAGCTGGACTCGGCCCCGGACTTGTAAGCCAGAGAAGGCAGGCAGTAACAGGAGGAAGCTGTGGACAGCAGTTTTGTGTTTTGCCGTTAGTTGCCCTGTGACCTCAGGAGGGAATTGGTGCAGCTTCTAAGTATATAATTCCCCTTGTGTTTGAGCCGTCGGGGGAGGGGGTGGAAGTCTGGCCTTGGTCTTCTGGTGGTAAAGATGTAAATGAGGAGACAAGTTGAAGTGCTTGAAACAGGCAAGTGAAAGGAGCCGCTGCCTGCTGAGCCTCCTCAGTGGAGTGCCCATCTCAGCAGCGTGCGCAAAGAAACTCTGCAGGGGTCCCTTTTCTTTGAAATCCCTGGGTATTGACCTCTGAAAAACAGTGTCCAGAATTAGAGGGAACGGTCGTTTTCTTTCCTCTGTCACACATTTCTAACCTTTGGAGGTTGCAGTGTGACACTGTCACACACTCCGTTCACTCTCGAGAAATATATAATCAACAGTTTCATGATGGGCCACCTTCATGAGTCTTCTCGGCCACATTTGTGCACATTCTCAGCTGCATGTGGCCCCTGGGCCATCGGTTGGACATATCTGGAAGGTCTTGTCAAAGGTGTGAGTTCTGCCCCCTCCACAGAGGTGTCTGGTGAAAGGACGTCGCTCTCAGGCATCTGCACAAGAGCTCTGTTCCCTCCTGGCTTTGGTTCCCTTTGGAAGAGCTGGCACAGATGACACCCATTTCTTGTTGATCACTTTAAGATTGGATCTCACAGTGTACTTCCGGCTGTCCTTAAACTTGCTGTGTGGCCTGGGTGACTTGAACTTAGGATCATTCTGTTTCAGCCTCCCAAGTGCCCAGTGTCTTCTGATAGCCTATATTTCCTTAAAGGGTAAAAATGGAGGTGCCAGTGGGTAAATGAGTTTTGTAATAATAACGGTTTATTTTAGTGGGTAGATCTTAGTGATTACCTGTGAGGGACTCTTAAGTGCCAGCAGTTGGGGAAGTGCAGTATTTACCAAATTCACACAGTGCATGTGATTTCTCTTTTTAATCGAGAATTAACTTGTTCTTCCCCGATGCCTCGGCACGAACAGACTCCAGCCTCTCCCTTGCTGTGGTCTTTGGTGATCCTTGTTTGATCTTGGCTGAGCGTTAGCCAAGGAAGGAAGGAGAAATGTTTGTCTTAGAAACCTGGCTTCCCGCACTTCCTGTGGCAGTGGTACTTTGAAGGCAGCAAAGTTTTTCAGGGAAAGCTGGCAAGGTTTGCCTTTCACTTGAGTCTTTTCTTAAGAAGTTGCATTAGGAGCATGTACAGTTCCCAGCTGGAAATTTCTAAGCTTTTAATTGAACTGTGTGACTGTGTCGAGAAGTGCTCTATCATACAGCAGGGTCTTGGCAGACGTGATGGGACATGTGAAAACTTCATAATGGATTTAAATTCCAGTGTAGACTGCTGGTACAACCGGAATGTTCGCTTTTAGAGGAGCACATCAGACATTTATCTGAATTTGATTTCTTGTAAGTAGAGACCTTTGTGGACAGCATTTCCACATGAGAAACAAACCATTAAAGTAACTTGCTTGGAGCTTTATAGACTGTTACATCGCATTGTAGAGGTGACTGGGAACACGTGAAGACATGTCTGTACTTCATCCTCTTAGTCATGGATTATCAGCTTCCAGTCCTGTCTCCTACTATAGGGACCTGAGATTTTATTTTTAACCAAATAGTTGACCTGCCATAGTTTTCTGGCTTCTTTCAGGAGTCGTGAGACTTCTGGGTCCATGACAAAGAACAGTCTGATGCTCTCTTTTCATATTATTTATTACAAATGATTACATAAGAGTATTAGGGTGAGAGTGTCCTGGCGCTCTTCTCTTGCTCCTCATCCCCCTGCAGCAGCATGACAGAAGGCCAGTCATAGCTGTACATGCAGTATTTGTATTCCAGGAAAGGAACCCTGAGTGAGAACTCCATGGGAGATGACCGTCCTGCTTTCACTTCTGATCCCCTAACAAGATGCCCTGACACAAAGCCACTGGAATGAACGGGTTTATTTCGCTCACAGTTCCAGGTTGTAGGCTGTCCTGGGGAACTCAAGGCAACAGGAATTTAAAATAGCTAGTCACGTGACCTCCCCAGTCAGGAAGGAGGAGAGATGATGCATGCATGCCCACTTGTTTGTGTTCGGCTGGATTTCTCCATCATCTTTTAAAATAGGCTTTGAGCAAAACTGCCCAAGTTGACTTTTGAGGGAGGCACCCTTGCTTTGTGTGACAGCAGACTACGCACTGCTACTGGGAGAGACCCTAGATTCCAAGTTTATTTCTTCTATAAACATCCGTGACAAGACAGTTCAGAACAGAAGGCTGCTTGCGTCTCTGCATTTAGGATTTATCTCCTAATTTATCTTTACTTAGCTATGTGTTTCTGATGCCAGTGGAAAAGCCTGTCAGTGTTTAATGGACAGCTTGTCATGGTGTCCTGTGGCATAGGGAACCACTCAAGGAAATGGTCATCCTCTGGCTGCCACCATTGTTGAGAGTAATAATTTGGTTGGTGAGTGCTCTGGGTTTTCTCTCTCACCTGCTTATCCATTGGATTTATATGTCTTAGAAACTGGCGGCTGGAGAGATGGCTCAGAGGTTGGGAGCATTGACTGGTCTTCCAGAGGTCCTGAGTTCAATTCCCAGTAACCACATGTTGGCTCACAGCCATCTATAATGAGATCTAATACCCTCTTCTAGTGTATAGGCAACCATGCAGACAGAACACTGTATTCGTGATAAATAAATAAAATCTTTTTTTTTTTTTTCCTTTTTGTTTTTTTTTTCCAAGACAGGGTTTCTCTGTGTAGTTTTAGTGCCTGTCCTGGATCTCACTCTGTAGACCAGACTGGCCTCAAACTCATAGAGATCTGCCAGTCTCTGCCTCCTGAGTGCTGAGATTAAAGGCATGCACCACCATCGCCTTGCTAAATAAATAAATCTAAGAAAGAGAGAAAGAAAGAAAGAAAGAAAGAAAGAAAGAAAGAAAGAAAGAAAGAAAGAAAGAAAGAAAGAAAGAGAGAGGGAGAAAGAAAGAGAGACAGAGAAAGAAAGAAAGAGAAAAAGAAAAGACCACCTGGCTAAATAAATAAATCTTTAAAAAAAAAGGGGGGGGGTCCAGGTGGTGGTGGTGCATGCCTTTAATCCTAGTACTCGGGAGGCAGAGGCTGGTGGATCTCTATGAGTTCGAGGCCAGCCTGGACTATAGAACAAGATCCAGGACAGGCACCAAAAGTACAGAGAGAAACCCTGTCTCAAAAAACCAAAAAAAGAAAAAGAAAAAAGAAAGAAAGAAACTGTGGCTGACCTCATCAGTCTCCTGATTATAATGCCCTAATGAATCTCCAGCTCACTGTTGGTGTTCAGGCAGCCTTGGAATCCTCACTCTGAGTGTCCCTAACAGACCTAGGGTATTTTGGGTAAAATACTCTATTTGATAAAAATCATATTGCATCATAAAATTATAGATTTGGAAAGACCTTTAAAATCATCTCTGACAACTTTTCACACTTGACATATGGCAGTATGGAAACTTAGAGTTAACTATGATTAATCCAAGTGAACATTATTGCAGAAACAGATGTAGAAATCAGTTTGTTCAGCTCATGGACCAGTATTATACCACAGCAAAAGAAAGAACTAGGTCTTCCTCATGCAACGTTCTCATTCATTTTCTCTCTCCTTCCCTACTTCAGTCCCTTATTTTCTCTATTCCTTCTTTGTTTCCTCCCCATTAATATGTTATCTGGCATAGAACAAATTAAGTTTTCTATAAAGTATTTTTCTCACTGTATTGTACATATCTCATGGGCTTTACCAGAAGAAGTGCCTGTTCCAAAACAAACACGTTAACCGACGTGGGAAAAAACAGAAGGGTAAAGAGGGTGAAAATGATTATCTAACCGGTACACGTGTACACACAGGGTCAGGAGGCCCCAGAGAGATGGAGCAAGCAAGAGTGAGCCTGCTTCCCCGGAAGACCTAGGGGACAGCTGGAGACAGGTCATCTAACAGGGCCGCTCTCAGCAGTGTCTGAGCCTTTACCTTTTTTCACAGTTCTCACTCTCATTATTCATAAAATGGTAAAAATCCTGCCAGGGCGCAGTGAAGAGAAAATGGGTTAACATGTGTGAAGTGCCTCTGATAACGTCTGCTGGGTAGCAGTCACCCAGCAGCTCTTAGAGGAAAACTGCCTTGTTCGAGAGTACCTACCGTGGCTTGCCCATAGTAACTCAAGGAGATCTGTGAGTGAATGGTAAAACTTGTTCCTCTGATTGGACGTGTTTAAAGTCCCCTGACTATAGCTAGACGGAGCCAGTGCACCGTGTCAACTGCCTTGTTTGGCACAGCTGACATCTGCCAGCTCTTGCCATGTTGCCCAAGCGGGTGATGTTACTCTGCCTCTTACTGTTGTTGTGAGGAATAATGTAGAGTAAAATATCAGAGATATTATTGAGTTATTGAGTTATGTCTATTGCTTCCACTTTACAGAGAAGAAACATTTAAAACTCAGCAGTGACTTGTCTAAGGAAAATAACTGTACTGGATTTGAACCTGTATCTGTGGGCTGCCCACAATCTTGTACTACCTTCTATTGCCAAATGCTCTTTTTTGAAGACAGGTTCTCACTGTGTAGTCCTGGATGGCCTGGAACTCTATATGTAGACCAGACTGCCCTTGAACTCAGAGAGATCCGCCTGCCTGAAAGTTGTTCTCTGACCTCCATATGCATGCCATGGCATGAATATGCATGCGTTCACATGCATACACTAATAATAAAATTTTTAAAGGATGTTTACACTCAACCTCATTTCATTGATACTACCACATTGCCTTCCCTACGATGGGTTATTTTGAACAATTCCTGACATTTTGATTTATCAGTATCACATTATATAAAGATAATAAGTACTTATGAGCACCCATTTGTTAGAAATTCCTTTACGATTTATTAAAATGCAAAATCCCATGTACAAATATTAAAGAACAAAGGGGAACCTGAGCCGAATCACATGCCATCTCCAACACCGCTCGGTTCCTAGCTCGAAAGGGCCGCACACCTCTCTGCTCCGCCTTTTTTCTGGGTCACATCCATCCCCAATGAAAACCCTGCCTCTTGAACTAAAATGCTCCTCTCAGTTGGCTAGTGGACCGGTGACAGAATTCCCGTAACACTCTTTTATGATTTGTCCCTCTGTAAGTAGTAGAGGGATAAGTCAGTCTCCATCCCCACCTTCAAGCTGAAGACGAATGTCACCTGTAGTTGGTCCATTGAGGGTCCACGTCAGTACTTTCACAGCTGGCACAGCTCTGTCTTGAATGCGACTGTAGCTCCCTAAGAGCTTCTGTCTGTTTGGAGATGAGGAAATGGAGGCCTAAGATGATGTAGAACTTTCTTGGGGTCAAATAGCTTAGTGTGTGCTGGAGTTCCAACCCAAGGTTAGAAGTGTTTCTTCAGACTTGACATTGATAACTACTGCAAGAGACTGTGTGTGTGTGTGTGTGTGTGTGTGTGTGTGTGTGTGTGTGTGGTGTGTGTTCTCTTTTGAGACAGAGTAGCATGTTGGCCTTGAACTCACTATACAGTCAAGGATGATGTTGACCCTCCTGCCTTCACCTCTAAGTGGAAGGGATTATGGATATGCACCACCTGGCTTAGGTTCTGTTTTGAGTGGATGAAATGCTCACTTCATGGACTTGGTAGTTTTCTATTACTTCAACACAGCCTTGCTCCAAGTGTGGTTTATAGGCCCTGGAGGGTCCAGAATCAGACTTCCTTTACCATCTCACTGTGACAGTTGACAAAACTGCTAAAGCCTTAGTAGTAGCCCACCCACACTGCACCTGTGCCCACTGTGCCCTCCTGAGACCTCGGCATAGCCCACCACACTGCACCTGTGCCCACTGTACCCTCCTGAGACCTCGGCATAGCCCACCACACTGCACCTGTGCCCACTGTGCCCTCCTGAGACCTCGGCATAGCCCACCACACTGCACCTGTGCCCACTGTGCCCTCCTGAGACCTCAGCATAGCCCACCACACTGCACCTGTGCCCTCCTGAGACCTCGGCATAACCCACCTCACTGTACCTGTGCCCACTGTGCCCTCCTGAGACCTCGGCATAACCCACCGCACTGTACCTGTGCCCTCCTGAGACCTCGGCATAACCCACCGCACTGTACCTGTGCCCTCCTGAGACCTCGGCATAACCCACCGCACTGTACCTGTGCCCTCCTGAGACCTCGGCATAACCCACCGCACTGTACCTGTGCCCACTGTGCCCTCCTGAGACCTCGACATAACCCACCGCACTGTACCTGTGCCCACTGTCCTACACACACACTTGTAGCAAGAAAGCAGAGCTATTTTCTCTTAAAATATCCTTGACAAGACTATGTAAAAGGTGATTATAATACAAGTTGACTTGAGTGCTTGTGGTTTTCATGTCTTGTGTGATAAACGTTCCCACAGCACACATCTGTCTGCTGCATCATGTGATCATCTTCAGAGGAAGCACACATGTGACATCTAGCCACTTGTTGGATGGAATGTAATTTTCACAAGAGAGAACCCATAGCAGTCTATGCTTATTTAGACTTGGCATTTTCTTGAAAACAAATTAAATGAGCTCATCACTTCCAAAAAGACAACTGTGGGTATTGGTTGCAAATAGCAAAGTCAGAGCTTTCAGCAGAAATGAGAATTTTGGAAAACATACCTGCAGCCTGAGTTTGTAATATCAATGATGATTGTAATAAATGGGGAGTTGGGAACATACTGTATGGTTAAATATGTCAACATTTAGGAGCTCTGTTCCATAAACTCAGTGATGCAATATTTCCCATATGACTAAAGAGTTATTTTTCATTAACTATATCATTTATGCTAGTATGTAAAGCTTTCATTTTTATATTTTAATGAACTACTGCATATTTTAGATTACGCTCAATTTTAAAACCTATCCATGAAATTCAGGTATAAAAACGTACTTTGGAGTCCTCAGAAATGTAAGAGGCCTTGCAAGAGCCTAAATGGATTCTGCAGGGGAGTGAGATGCTCTGCCCCGGTGCCCTTTCAGAAGGTAGTGTAGGTAGAGTGCATGGGAGTGTGGGAATTACAAGACCACTGTAGACACTTCCAAATACCTATTATTTCTGAATTAGTTATGGCCTTCCTTCCTTCCATCAATACAGTCAATACTTAGCTAGGTTTGCATTATTCATTCTTCCACTTAATAAATATTTATTGAGAAGATAGTTATCAGGGAGTTGGAATAGAAAGGGGCTGTATATAAATCATTTTATTCTCTGTGGGAACCCATGGGTTCTTAAAGAGCCATAGATGGCAAACATTTTTAAGTTTACTGTTCATCTTGCCCTTGGTATGGCCAAAAATGTGTTCGGGTTGTCTGTGACTGTGCCGTAAGCTGCCTGACAGTGCCGGGGCCTAAAACAGGAGTTTGCAATGATCTCGCCCAGTGCTATGGGGCGGCTGCCCCACTTGAGGTGTGCACTCGAGGTTGCTTTTGTGTTTTCAGGCAGAGGGTTGTTGAGTGGGATGCACAGTGACATGACTGCTCTCCTGCCTGGCTCTTGATGCTTGCTGTCAGGCAAGGGCGTGTTGAGGTGTTGACTGGAACACCTCAGTTCTCTGGGTGACCTTCCCATGAAGTATGACCTTCTCATAGCAGTGCAGCCAGATTCCTAAGCAGGACTGTCCCAGGAACAGCAGAAACCGTGTGGTTTCTTGCAACCTAGACTACTCTTTGAGACGGTTGTTTCTACCACATCCGTGAGTCAGAGGCAGTCATAGGACCACGAGGGCACAGATGCAGGGAAGCATGGCTACCTTATTAGATGTGCGTTCATAAATTACTCCCCAGTGTATCTGGGATAATGATTGACTTTATTCTTAAGTCCTGGGCTTAAGATAAAAGTCTACTCTTCTGTCCAAACTTTCAAAAAAAAAAAAATCCAGCTGAATCAAATTGAAATGGTGGTCTTTGCACTTTTCTTCCCTCGATTCCTATGTGACATGAACTTTTTGCCTACGTCAGTTTCCCTTGAGAAGGAAATGCCCACTGTATGCCAAGGTGCCTTCATGTATGGCCAAGGCAGTAACCAGGAATCTGAGAAGTTGGGGGCTGTGCTAACTAGATGCTCGCTCTGCTAGGGCACCACTCAGCCTGCTGAGTAGAGTGTGAGGAGATGCTTTGAAGCCTGGCACGGCTTTTCTTTCACTGTCCTGGTTAGTTGTGTGTTTATTCACTGTGGCCTGGTAACCGTGAGGGAGGAAACTGGATAGATAGGGTGCTGCCGCGAAGCTCCCCTTGGTGGTGCTGTTGCGCTGCAGGTGCCAGGGGAAGCAGCTTTGGGGTGTTGCCTTTTCTCAGCCAGCATTTCCTGTGATGCTGGCCTGTACTGGGCCTCGCGTTAGGCTGGAGAGAACCAATCACACTCAGTTACTGTCTCAGAAGTAAAAATGTAAATACCTCATTAACTAAATTCAAGCCAGATCCATAGCTGTCTGTAACACCCAGGACCTGGCTTGCCTAGAAACAGTATGCTGATGTGCTGGTAAGTTCTG
The DNA here is from genome assembly GCF_004664715.2 of Peromyscus leucopus. Classification (NCBI taxonomy): domain Eukaryota; kingdom Metazoa; phylum Chordata; class Mammalia; order Rodentia; family Cricetidae; genus Peromyscus; species Peromyscus leucopus. Next base: position 62,745,817 of record NC_051079.1, read on the forward strand.
ATTTTAAAGACATAGTTGCACTCTACACAGAAAAAAAAAATGCCGTTTGCGAACTTGACTGATGTGTCATTTTCCTGTCACTTTCGGCAGACCTGTTGCTGGGATCTGTGGAGAGAAACAGGCCCGCTCAGACTCCAGTGGTGACAGGGTGTCCAAATTCTAGTCCTGCTGCCTTTTTGACAGTGTCTACGTTTATTTACTGGGATATTTGTACCGTGCTTTCCCGCTCTCTCAGCGTAGACACATTTGATTCAGGGCGGAGCACAGGAGAGCAGAGTGTGGCTGTACAGAAAGGAGGGAGGCTGGAGGGAGGACTGTGTGAGGAGGCAGTGGGCAGCTGGAGAGGTGCTCAGTGGGCAGCGAGGTGCTGACCAAGCACGCAGGAGCACTGGAGTGCAGCCCCCAGCACCCATGTAAATGCCCAGTGGACTGGCAGCTCACTGCAACGCCAGCACTTGGAAGGCAGAAACAGAGATGCCCAGAGCAAAATGGTCAGCTGCGCTAGGTGAAACACCGAACTCCAGGTTCTGCTGGGAGACCCTGTCTCAATGAATGAGGAGAGTAGTTCAAAAGACTCAGTGTGTCAGCCTCGGACCTCCACAGACCAAAGCCCAAGGCATAGAACTGTGTGTGTGTGTCTGTGTGTGTAAGAGGAGAAGTAAGGTTCACTTATCTTTATGTGCAGAGACTCTGGAAGGATATATGAAAAGCCAGTGCACCTGGTTATTGGGTGGGTAGAATGCCAGTCTTCTCTCTCTCTCTCTTTTTTTTTTCATGAGCTGAGGACCGACCCTAGGGCCTTGCGCTTGCTAGGCAAGCACTCTACCACTGAGCTAAATCCCCAACCCCGAATGCCAGTCTTCTCACTGGCTGTTTCTCTCATCTTACCATGTAAACTCCAGGACAGCACTGACCTTCACTTTGCTTTCTGTTTGTATTCCGAGTACCCACAACAGTATAAGCCATATAAATAATAATTTTGAGTAAATGTTTGCCCCAAAATAACAGTTTATAGAAGTCAAAAACATATATGCATATTGCAGAAAATATAGACAGGCTTGAAACTACCCATAATGCCAGCTTCCAACAATCCTCTCCCTTTTTGTCTTGTGCTGGGAATTAAACCCAGCACCTCTCCATGGTAGTAAGTGCTTTACCACTGAACTGTACTCCTGAGTCCCACAAGTATTTCTTAAGCTAATACAATGGCATATATATATATATATATATATATATATATATATATTTAAAGATTTATTTTATTTATTATGTAAACAGTGTTCTTTCTGCAAGTTTGCCGTATGCCAGAAGAGGGCATCAAATCTCTCATTACAGATGGTAGTGAGCCACCATGTGGTTGCTGGGAATTGAACTCAGGACCTCTGGAAGAGCAGACAGTGCTCTTAATCTCTGAGCCATTTCTTCAGCCCACAATGGCATATATTACTTGAGATAATTTTCTCTTCACTTAATCAAGATTTTAAAGTAAAAGCTAGTCTATATTATATGAAGAGTTTTGTAGCAATTTCTATAATGTAATGCATCATTCATGTTCCAAGGTATAAGTATGACCGTCTCAAAGTATTGAATAAGGATTTTATTAAGAGAAAATGGCAGAAGAGAGGCTACAGGACAGTTGCTTTCTGTGAGGAGTAGAGCTCGGTGCAGAGCCCGGGTCGGAGGTGTGTGTGGGAGGATGCAGTCTGTCTAAGAGAAGAGCGAGTTCAGGGGGAGTGACCACTAATTCCTCAGTTTGCCTTGCTAATGCATATTCCCAGAGGGAATATCTGCCTCATCTAGCCTGTCCCTACTTATTATTGTGCGGGTTGTATTCATTGACTCCCTTGGAGTCGGGGAGTCGCATGTCCAGGACTGTGGAGGTGCCTGTGTGGACAGTCACTTCGTGTTCTCCCCTCTGCTTCCACCGTTAGGTTTAAAGGGCGTTGTTTTCTTTTGTCGGTAATTGTCGCTCAGAATTAGAGCTGACCCCAGCCCCGTTTGCTTTCTGAGTTGTCATTTATACAGCCGTCCTTCTCTCCACATACTGGTTTACTTAGAGGGGAACATAGTTGGTGAGACGGAAGGCCTTCTGAAATACCAACAGTGTGACTGAAAATGACTGCATGTGTTGTCACATGTGGTCACTGTATTTCGCAGACCACCCTCGCGGGATGGAGTCCTTTCTAATAGGTTGTGAAGTCTCACTCATTCTCTGTCTCTGACCCTGTGCCTTCCTCCCTCTTCCTCCCAGTTCCTGCCCCTATTCATTTCTAGAATCCTAGCATGCTGGACCTTGAGCGTGCTAGGCAAGTCTTTTCCACTGAGCCACATCTCTAGCCTCCAAAGGGCTTTAAATTATAGTTTTACTTTTTAGATTATTCAAAGTGACCCCTGAAATGTCAATAAAACATTCCTGGAAAAAAATGTGATTAAATTACTATAGTATTTATGATTTTTTAAAGATACTATTCATTCATTCATTCATTCATTCACTCACCCATTTATTTATTTGTTTGTTTATTTGTGAGCATGGCACGTGACACAACACACGTTAAGGATATTCTGCCATGTGAGATTTAGGGATTGAACTAAAATCCTCAGCTTGGCAGCAAGCAAGCACCTTTCCCCACTGAGGATTGTTTCAGATACTCAAACTCACTGTGTAGCTGAGAATGACTGAACTGTGGTATTTCTGCTGCCATCTCCTAAGTGTTGAGATTACAGATGTGTAGCACCCGAAGCTTCATGCATTCTCGTAATCACTCTGCTAACTAAGCTGCATCCTCAACCCTATAAATAATATTTCATATAAGCTATATTCCTGGTATATCTAGAAATCAACTATCTCATGTTGAAGATTGGATTTGTTTAAACAAGTTTTGCTTGCAAAGATTTTCTTCATTATGAGAAGAGGCTAGTGTAAAGACTCTAGCTTGCTGCCCCCTGCTGCACTCACTGCTCCCTGCTGCACTCACTGCTCCTGCTGCACTCACTGCTCCTGCTGCACTCACTGTTCCTGCTGCACTCACTGCCCCCTGCTGCACTCACTGCTCTATACTGCACTCACTGCTCCTGCTGCACTCACTGCCCCCTGCTGCACTCACTGCTCCCTGCTGCACTCACTGCTCCCTGCTGCACTCACTGCTCTATACTGCACTCACTGCCCCCTGCTGCACTCACTGCTCTATACTGCACTCACTGCTCCTGCTGCACTCACTGCTCCCTGCTGCACTCACTGCTCCTGCTGCACTCACTGCTCCTGCTGCACTCACTGTTCCTGCTGCACTCACTGCCCCCTGCTGCACTCACTGCCCCCTGCTGCACTCACTGCTCCCTGCTGCACTCACTGCTCCTGCTGCACTCACTGCTCTATACTGCACTCACTGCCCCCTGCTGCACTCACTGCTCTATACTGCACTCACTGCTCCTGCTGCACTCACTGTTCCTGCTGCACTCACTGCCCCCTGCTGCACTCACTGCCCCCTGCTGCACTCACTGCTCCCTGCTGCACTCACTGCTCTATACTGCACTCACTGCTCTATACTGCACTCACTGCCCCCTGCTGCACTCACTGCCCCCTGCTGCACTCACTGCTCTACACTGCATTCACTGCCCCCTGCTGCACTCACTGCCCCCTGCTGCACTCACTGCCCCCTGCTGCACTCACTGCTCTATACTGCACTCACTGCCCCCTGCTGCACTCACTGCCCCCTGCTGCACTCACTGCTCCTGCTGCACTCACTGCCCCCTGCTGCACTCACTGCCCCCTGCTGCACTCACTGCCCCTGCTGCACTCACTGCTCTACACTGCATTCACTGCCCCCTGCTGCACTCACTGCTCCTGCTGCACTCACTGCTCCTGCTGCACTCACTGCCCCCTGCTGCACTCACTGCTCTACACTGCATTCACTGCCCCCTGCTGCACTCACTGCTCTATACTGCACTCACTGCTCTATACTGCACTCACTGCCCCCTGCTGCACTCACTGCCCCCTGCTGCACTCACTGCCCCTGCTGCACTCACTGCTCTACACTGCATTCACTGCCCCCTGCTGCACTCACTGCCCCCTGCTGCACTCACTGCCCCCTGCTGCACTCACTGCTTTATACTGCACTAGTGACGAGGTAAGCATGTGTGTGATTTCAGGGTTTCAGCTATTTTCCAAGCACCATGTATTTTTTCTTTCACCATGATGTATACCACTTACTCAACTGTCTCTCTTCCCTTCTGTACCGTCTGCATATGTCTTGATGCTGTCTACTAATTGGCCTTCTGGTATCCCATAAGTAACTACTAACCCTGCCTGCTCCAAACATGGGTAGCAGTGTGATCGCATGCCATTTTAAAAAGAAGTTCTTAAAATTGGACCATAGACTAAATACTAAGTTTGAAGTATGATGCACCTGTCTTCACTTAACTTAAGAAGTGAGAACAGACCTCACGAAGAGCTTTCTAAGTGTTCTCACTAAATTTTTCTTTAAAAATAAATTGTTCCCAGCTTGAAATGGTATTCTTCTTTAGCTCTGTTTTTTGTTTGTTTTGTTTTCTAGTTTTTTTTTTTTTTTTTTTTTTTTTTTAAATTTTGGGGGTTTTTTTTTTTTTTGAGACATAATCTCTCTATTATGCAACTCTGACTGTTCTGGAACTTGCCATGTAGACCAGGCTAGCCTCGAACTTACAGAGATAGACCCACCTACCTCTGCCTCCAGAGTGCTGGGATTAAAGGAGTATACCACCACGCCCGGCTCTAGCTCTCTTATTTTTAGCTGCCAGTGATGATGCTGTTACATGTTAAAAGAATTTCAGCTAGTGTCGTCAGATTTAGAGCCGTCTGTCCATGTCAAAGAACACCGTAGAGTTGCCTTTCTTTCCAGATGGTTCTTTGAGCAGGAGGTTCTGCTCCAGAGCGTTTGTGCTGGTTGACCAGCATCATAATACCCGGCCCCATCAGCTCTCCAGAACAGGCTGCTGAAGTCAGACTGGGGCTTGGCCCCGTCATTTTCTCTGCTCCAGGTTCTACAAGCTGAGGTCCCTATGTCCTTCTGGTCTCTTCCTGGGAGGCTCTGAGAAGAACCTGTTTCGAAGCCTGTCCAGGTTGTTGAGAAAATGTAGAGCTGAGGTTGTCTTCCTTGACCTACTACTGATGGGTGGGGGCCTTGTGGGCTGTCGCACTCAGAGTGGACTACCAGTGAGCCCCTTGTGGCCATGGAAAGAGGGGCATGGCTGCTTCACAAATCTGGATCCCTTACGCTGTTGGAGGTAACTTTTGAGGTGTGTCCTAGGATGTCAGATAGTCAGGGTCTGTAGATGTCCCTATACAATAAGAGCCTTCAGTGGGGTCCAGGGTGAGCTGGCCTCTCTGCCCCAGCATTGCCGTTCCCAAATGGGGCCCAGGGACTGCAAGAGATACACAGTCCTCTACCTGTAAATACCTCACGTGTGAAGGGGCCTGCTGGGGGCTTCCTTTGTATCTTCTCCACACTTGAGCAAAGCCCTTCTTGGAGGGTTGATCTCAAGAGATAGAGTGACAGATGCTAGGTGCCTCGCTCATGTACTTTTAGGGCCTCTGAATGTCTCCATGCTCTGCTGTACCTCTGCCACGTCCCTGCTACACTGTGTCGCTCTGTACCACATCCCCACTACCTCCGCGTGGCTCACTGTGTACCACAAACACTCCAGAAAAATGGATGGCGGTGTTTTTGGCTGTGTATTGGCACTGTTGTAGAGGGAAGTAGACCAGACTCCTCAAGTCAGCCGTCTTGCTCCTGCCTGCACTGCAGTCTGAGCTCTGTTATCCCCACCTCCTTTTTTTTTGAAGTGTCGGGGAAGTCATGCAGGCTAGGCAAGTACTCTGCCACTACACTGCACTCTGCGCCCTGTTAATTCCATTTGATTCGCAACTTATCCACATTTTCTTAGCATTAGGATGCAACCCCCTTTAGGTGGGGAACGTTCTGCCTATCACAGTTCCCTCAGATTCAAACTCGCCAGTGACCTCCATCATCTGAGACCTCCTTCTTAGGCTTCCAGTGTCACTTCACATCAGACACTGGATAGAAGGGAGAGACAAAGAATAAAAGATGAGATGAAGCACGGGGCTGAGCTGAAGGATGGTTTCTTGCAGCTCCAAAGAGCTCTAGTAAGCACGAGACCGTCTCTGTAGCGGTGGAAGCTCAGAAATGGTCTTTATCCAGCAGGACCCAGCTGAGAAACCTATTAGAAGAGAGGGAGAAGTGCATCTCAGGGAAGAGCAGACAGCCTCTGCCCCGCCAAGTACATCTGTCTCACTGGAAATCAGGAGACCAGAGGCTCAACGTCTTCGTGAGCAATTAAAGGCCCTGAGGGTCGCGTTGGAGTAAAATCAATAAATAGGCAGTATGTATAACTTGACAGATGAGCACCAAGTTTCTATCCCGAAAAGAGCATCCAGTCTGGTTTGTTTTTCTATTCTTGTATACATGGCACAGTGCTTTTATAGAGTAAATCTTAGTAATTATTTTTGAATGAATCAAAATGTTACTCCCCATGTGACATTTTGAGTGAGATAAGCTCTTCATAAAGCTTCAGAGGATGCTTTTTTCATCCAACTGTGCTGTGAGTGGCATGTTCTTGGATATTGTATCGAGTCTGCTAACCCCCCAGGCTGTAACCAGTCCGTGCATTTTGCACCATTTGGATTTTTAATTCCTGCAGTGTCTTACGATTTTATCTTTTGAAAGAAAATTTTGAAGTGCAGTTTAGGAATTAAACAATCCCTTTAATCTGGGAGAGTGCTTGGCTTGCTGAAGCGAGTCTGATGGTGATGCATTGTGCACAGCTTGTGGGCAGGAGGCGAGGGAGGGGTTCCAGCTGTGGGAGTTTGGATCAGTGAGTGAGGTCTTAGACTTACAGCCTATTTCAGTAGGTACAGTAACCCAAAACCATCATTAAGCTGACATAGAAGAACTTGAGAACATAAATAGAACTGATTGTTATTGTAAAGGAACTACTCCTTTTTAATTTGATGTAATGAATTTTAGTATCTGAAATTTTGTCGCCAGCTGCTGTCTCTTCCCAATAGCAGGGGTAAAAGCAGACACAGACACTGCCCGTTTTGTTGAGCATGCTGCTGTGGCCCACTCCAGATCTAATTAATTCTTAGTTTGTATTTGGACTTTGACTAAGATTCTTCTGATAAATGTTCAGTTTCAATTATGCTAGTGCAGAAGTGTGCTACAATTAAGCATTTCAGTGGCTGCTTATCTCATTAGAGTTGATTCTGGATTGCTGCTAGCTCTAAGGAACCCACTGCAAATTCATCCACTCTACCCTACTTTCTTTTGCAGAGGAAAAAGAATGACAAGCTGGGGTCATTCTTACATCAATAGCTTTCATGCTGAACAGTGTTGAAAGTGTTAACTGTGACCACCACCACCACACAGAGGCGCATGCGCGCGCACGCGCGCGCGCACACACACACACACACACACACTCACGCATGCACATCCTATGCCTCTCTCTTGTAAAAGAACTAGGAGACTTAGGCCACAGGGGAGATGGGTAAAAGTAAAGAGGCACCCTCCTCCTCAGAGCGGTGGCCCAATGCAAGACTGTCTGCTGTCCTTAATCAAAAACAGTGGTTTTAAAGCTTGGGTCTGTGCTCTCTTCTGAAAATCTTTTTTCTTTGTTGGTGACAATGGGACAGAGTTAGGGCTCTGGGACATCTTCCCTACTCTTCCCAAGCAGCTGTTAATGCCTTTCTTCTGGTGTACAAATTGCTGTTTCACGCCAATTGCATTTGAAGAAAGGTTTGTGTGTGTGTGTGTGTGTGTGTGTGTGTGTGTGTGTGTGTGTGTGTGTGTGTGTGTATTCTCAGACAGATGGACAGACAGGAGTGAATTGCTAAGGGGAAAACAGAACACAGTTCTTGAAAGATGTCACACTAAAATCAATTTTAGGATTTATTGAGCTTCTCTGTGGATAGCGTCTTTAGAAAAATAGCATTCTTTTGTATATTTGTGAAGTCTGTGTGTTTTTAAATGTAGTGTTCATTTGACTAAACTTTATGAGCACTTAAAAATATATTTGTGAGCTATAAACTTTGCTCTGTTGTTTCTGAGTACAGGGTACTGAACTTTTCTACTTGGTTTTGTTATTTAGTCTTGTATGTGCTCTTTAGAATTTTATCTATTAGGAGGTAGAATATGGATTCTTCTGGAGAAAATCTTCTTTATTAATTATAAGACATCTATTTCAGACTACCAAACCAAGCACAGTGAGTGTTTGAATTAAATATTTAGTGCCTCATTGACTGTTTCCTCTGACTTCCATTAAGACCTTGAGAAATAATTCTTCTTTAATAAGCCTCTTGCTTGTTTGGACACACAGATTGCTATAGAATGAACCATCACAGTATTGCCAGGGTGTGGCAAGCTCTCCTTCAGTCTTACTTCAGCATAGTTCCCTTTTGGTAGGAAGCTGGGAGATTTCTGTGGTTATGGTGAGCACTTGGTTTTATTTCCAGTTGTCTGATAGAACATAGCTCTGTTTTGAGACTAGTAAGAATAATTTGAGGTTGGAATGGAGTAAGAGATCTGAAAAGTGTACAGACATTAAAATGACTTGATATTAAAGGTTTTTCATTTAAAGGCAAATGGCCTGTGCTTGAACAAGATATAAGGAGCTGAGTACACACTCTGTATCCTGACACACACTGTATCCTGACACACTCTGTATCCTGATACACTGTATCTTGAGCTTCTTCCTCCCTAGATAGAGTGGTGGACTGAACTAGCCGAGGATAGCTCTGCCATGGACAACCATTGTTTCTAATTCCATTTTAATATTTATTTTTAATCATGTATATGTATGTGAGTGCAGGTGCCCAGAGGCCAAAGGCTGAGGAGCTAGACGTAGCAGTTTTCTATGAGCCGCCTGACATGGGTGCTGAGAATCTAACGCAGGTCCTCTAGAAGAGCAATATATGCTCATAACCACAAGCCATGTCTCCATTGCCCTCTTCAGTGTATAATTGACTAATGGAGAAAATTCTAATATTTTCAAATATCACATTCTAATATTGGCCACCACAATCAAAACAGGAACAAGTTCTGTCTCCAAATACTCTCCTCTAATACTTTGTATTAGACCTTCTACACGCCCACACTCCTTTCTCCCTGTGGTTTTCCTTTGCCAGTTTATCATAAATGAAACCATATAGTATACAGTCTGAGGAATGTGGTGCAGTATCCCTGTTCTTTTAATTACTGAGCAATAATCTAGTATATGGTCGTGCTGTTTATCCATTCACCCATTGAAGGACATTTGGGTGGTTTCCATGTGTGGGCAATTGTGTATGAAGTTGCCATAAATATTTATGTAGAGATTTCTGTGGGAACCTGAGTTTTCGTTTCTCTTGAGTAAATACTGGAAGTGGTGTTTGGCAGATGAAGGAGAGTTGCTGCCTCTGACCTCATATGAAACTGCCAAATTCTTTTGCAGTGTGCCTGTACCATTTTGGTTCCTGTTAGCATCTGTGAGCGTTCCAGTTACCTCACATCTTCACCAGAAGTTAGTGTTGTCTTTTTGTGAATGCCATTTTAGAGGAATGTGGTGCTACCTTATGTCTTTTGTTCCCATGCTGACCAATACTGTTGAGCATCTTCTAAGGTATACTCTCTACTGAAGGTCAGCCCTGGTTCTCATCCTCTTATACCAGTTTCTCTGAGCCTTGTCGGTTAGAGTTGTAGAAATTCTTTATATATTTTGCATTTAAGTCATTTTCCTTTGTATCTTGCAAATATATTTCTACCAATATGTGACATGATTCTCTTAGTGTCTTTCAAACAGTTGAAACAATAATACCTTTTCATTTTTCTTCTGATTCTTAATTCTTCATGACCTACAGTATTCCCCCATCCTTCTTCATACAGCTTGTGGTCATCCTAGATTCATCATCTTTTTGTCAAATAGTAAATATGTAGAATTAATTGTCTTGTCATTTGAATCTTAAGATGTTTATATCACCTAGACCATAACTACTTAGTAGCTTGGGTAACTTTTCTCCTGGACCATTAGAACACAGGAATGAGAAGGAAGAGTCTGAAAGCTGGTAACTTCATCGTGGCATGAGATAACAGCTTCAGTCTCTTCCATCTGACATAGATCTTCCTTGAACTTGCTTTTCTCTGTGACAGGTCCCCAGCAAATGCTTGGCCTTGCATTCCTGTCCGCACGTAATCCCCCTCCCTTCATGATCTCTTTTGAACTATCTTGCTCATTTTCTAGACCTACATTTACAGCTTTCATATTTAAAAGGTATACAGACTATTATAATTCACTTCAGTTTTAAATGTGTGAGAAATACTGCTGATTTTCTACCAGAAAGTCTAAAATAACTCATAGAATGAGGTTGGCGAGAGCTAGTAGTTATTTCATGTTGGCCGATCGTGAGGTACACTGGGCCATTGTGGTTCTCTGCTCTGTAGGAGACAATGGAAAGCTTCTGTTTGGGGCCTGGGATGGTTCAAATGATTAAATCCTGTGTACTTCTGCAAAGTAGACAGACCCATTGGTTTGACTTTTTGTTTTGATGTTTTTAAAGACTTAAAAACCAAATAAAAGACAGCTAAGGGCTTAGAGAGAAATTATTGTGTGTGAGTTCCTGTTATCACTGATTTATGGACCTTTGCTTGGTGCTGAGGAAGGAGGTAATTTTATGTTTATGGTTATGACTCCAGCTCACATCCTAACCTGAACTGTAGCTGTCAGAATAATATAAGGGTAATTGGGATGCATGAAACTCCCATAAGCAAGCTAGTTTGTAGAATGTTGATTTTTGCCAGTTTCCCTCCTGTAAATCAATCAACAGCCCATCTTCATTGCCAAGCACTGTGCCAAGTGTCAGGAAAACAAAAATAAAAATTCAGAATCTGTCCTCAGAGCACTTACGCTTGAGTGTGGCAGTGAAGCAGAGAGCAAGGCCACCAAGGAGGGCAAGCATCAAGGTGTGTCTGAAGTCATCGGGGTTCCAGTGAAGGACGGTGGTGTGGGAGCTCGCTGGGCGTGGGAGCTCACTGGGGCAAGGTGGAGCAGGCCACTCCAGAAGGCGCTGCAGAACCCAGGGCAGGGGCTTAAACTTCCGGTAGGATTAGAACCTAATCTTAAGAATTCAAAATCTTGGGAGCTGGAGAGATGGCTCAGAGGTTAAGAACACTGACTGTTCTTCCAGAGGTCCTGAGTTCAATTCCCAGCAACCACATGATGGCTCACAACCATCTGTAATGAGACCTGGTGCCCTCTTCTGGTCATACATGTTGTATACATAATAAATAAATAAATCTTAAAAAAAAATTCAAAATCTTTGTGTGTGTGTGTGTGTGTGTGTGTGTGTGTGTGTGTGTGTCTGTTTGTTTGTTTTTCAAGACAGTTTCTTTGTGTAGCCCTGGATATCTTAGAACTCCTGTGTAGACCAGGCTAGCCTCAAAGATCTGCCTGCCTATATGTCTCTGCCTCCTAAGTGCTGGGATTAAAGGTGTTCATTACCATGCCCGGCTAAGAATTCAAAAATCTTCGGGGCTGGAAAGATGGGTGAGAGGTTAAGAGCACTGACTGTTCTTTCAGAGGTCCTGAGTTCAATTCCCAGTACCCACATGGTGGCTCACAACCATCTGTAATGAGATCTGGCACCCTCTTCTGTGTACATAATGAATATTAATAAATCTTTTTAAAAAAATCCTCGCCGGGCGTTGGTGGCGCACGCCTTTAATCCCAGCACTCGGGAGGCAGAGCCAGGCGGATCTCTGTGAGTTCGAGGCCAGCCTGGGCTACCAAGTGAGCTCCAGGAAAGGCGCAAAGCTGCACAGAGAAACCCTGTCTCGAAAAACCAAAAAAAAAAAAAAAAAAAAAAAAAAAAATCCTCAAAGCTGGGGCTGGAGAGATGGCTCAGCAGTTAAGAACACTGACTGCTCTTCCAGAGGTCCTGAGTTCAATTCCCAGCAACCACATAGTAGCTCACAACCATCCGTAATGAGATCTGGTGCCCTCTTCTGACCTGCAGGTAGACATGCAGATAGAACACTATACATAATAATAAAGAAATCTTTAAAAAAAATCTTCAAAGCCTATGTTTTCCTAGATAAGACTACTTTAACTCACTGGGATGTAACTAAGTTACTGTGGCAGTTGTGGTCTGTCTATCTGTCTGTCTGTCTGTCTCTCTCTCTCTCTCTCTCTCTCTCTCACACACACACACACACACACACACCTGTGAGCTTTGTTTCCATGATGACCTTCTTGTGACTATCAGTACCCATAATCCTTGTCTGCTTGTTCACAAATGTGGGCAAGTGTGTATCACTACACCCATATAGGTACCAGTGTCAGGATATATGGATACTTGGTGTACATGCATGATGACTATTTTAAAATGACTCTGAAGTGGTCCTCTCCTCTGTTGACAAGTTGGTGGTGTGATTTTAGAAGTACTTAGTCTGAATTTTAATGACCCCAGTAGATTTTCAACTCATAACTAGATAGCATGTTACCTTGTATATATTTTTCTAGCCCTTCAGAAAGGATGCAGCATGAACATGTAATGAGTCTCAGCAGATCTGGCTTTATTGCACAGCTCCAGATTATGTCATATCACTGATCTAATACTTGTGGAACATATGGTGAAGAATCAAAACGCATTTTGGAAGAATTCTACAATAGCTATAAATCCTCTTGTCAAGAGGGAGTTTGTAAAATATAATGACTTTAAAAGTGAGCAAGCTTTTTGATGATCATAAAATGTGTTGAATAGCTGTTTTGTGCCACTTTCTTTGGAAACCCAGTCTTTCCATTGCATTCATGGTGTTTCTGCCCCAGATTATTCAGTGTAGCCAGAACTTGGTAGGCTGGAGAACACTTCTGAGTCAAGTCCACAGTCAATGCTAATGTTGTCCAGTGACTAGATCTTACAAAACAAGTGCCTGGGTTTCTTCAGATAACTCATCGAGGTAAACTGTTTCCAGTGTCAGGCAGAGTCGGATGTTTGATAGCTGTCTCTGTAACGCCCGTGTGCCTTGTCTTGTTTCCCTTCTTGCCCTCCCCCCTGACTGGATCCACTTTGGTGTTTGTGGGAGTCATCTAAGGTGCCCTCTGGCAGTCCACACTTCTGATACAAGGAGGATTGTAGTGATACTGAAACACTTTCAGAAGATAAATTGTAAACCAATTCATCAAGAAATATGCTTAAGTCAGTTTAGTGCTCTCTTTCTACAGTGCTCCCTTTATCTTGACTCAAGTGTGGAAGGGAATCTGCCGTGAGTGTCTGCATTGGTGCAGTTTTAGAGTGCATATCAGACTGCAAGTGGAATAGACAGTGACGTGCTATTAACACGTTGGAGGGCAGCCTCAAGACAGATTTCATACTGCATTGCTGGGAACCCAGCCAGCTTCACATGCTGCAAGGCCATATTGGGCCCTTGCAGAGCAATTGTCTGTAATGGAGAGTAGTGACATTTCTTTTAAATAGTTATTTTGTCCCAAGTCAAAGGGTTTCTTTTGTTTGTTTGTTTGTTTTTTGTTTTTTGGGGTTTTTGCACACATGCCATATAGAAAGGAATGCTGGCAATAAACTGATCTCTTTATTCACACTTATAAATGTAGATTGGAGCATCTTTGAAACAAGAGACAATGGTGTACTTCATGAATACTATGTAAGTTACCCCTGCTTAGTCAGTATTTTTTAGGCACCTGGCATATATGATACTGACAATAAATTTTTTTAAATTTATTTTCAAATGTCTGATCTGCTTTGGTATTGTGTGAAAAATCAACATATGCAAGTATCCCACTCCCACCCCGTGTGTATGTATGTATGTGTGTGTGTATAGTTTTGTAAGTGAAACTGACCAAAACCTAAAAGACAAGTTGAAATTCTCACATTCTTAGCAACAAGTTTAAGACATCACATGGCTAATTCTCCGTCTACTCCAGGCTTGTGTCTGACGTACCAGAGTTTCCTGTCAGTAACTTGACAGAGAGAGTAACATTTCTGTCTAAATTTTTTGTCTATTTTCTATTTTTTTAACTTTCTACAAATGTTGGTTTAAGCTTTTTATTAATATGTTTACTTCTCAAATAAGTGGCTTAAAATAGGATAAAAGTACTTAATGGAAAATTGTAGACAGCACAGAATCTTACTAAATATCATTTTGGTAATATCTAAGTTTTACTTAACAACTTGATGTTAGCAATGGAGCTAGAAGTGTGCACAGAAGATGTTCGTGTTGTTAACAGTGTTGGGGAGTGCTCTTCTCAAGATCTCTTACTTTCTAGGCTGGGGGTGAGGTCACCTCATTTCTTGAGCCAGCACTGAATTGGGGCACCAGTACTTTCCCTGGTTCTTGGGTCAATCTGTCAGTCCTTCCTACTGAACCATCTCAGAATGGCCCATGCTAGCAGTATGTTCATCCCAGGAAAAACATGATTCAAGGGTGTGCTTCTACCACTGTGTGTAGTTTCTTGACATCCATCCCAGATTTTCTGAGTTTTATTGCCTGGATAGAAGAGTTTTAAACTGTTTAAAATAGTATAAAATTGTGTGTTTGAGCTATTTTGTAAATTTTTGAGTATGCAGAAATCTCTTGGAAACTTGATGTATATTTAATTCATATAAGTGAGCAAATCAGTGGGGTTAAGTATATTTCAGCATCTTATGTTCAGGTTATATTTTAGTGAATGCTACTTTCATTATTAGAAACAAGTGCAGTTAGTCACTAGGGAGTTCCATGTGGTGGGTTTTCTTACGTACTGTCTTAGTTATGTTCGATAAATTCCCCTCAGAACAGTCTTTCCCTCTGTTTCTTTCTCTCCATCTTAGTTAGGTTTCTATTGCTGTGAAGAGACACCATGACCATGGCAATTTTTATAAGGGAAACATTTAATTGAGGGGGCTCACTTACAGTTTCAGAGGTTCAGTCAATTATCATCATGGTGGGGAGCATGGTGGCATGCAGGCAGACGTAGTGCTGGAGAAGTAGCTGAGAGTCCTACATCTTGCAGGCAACAGGAAGTCGACTGAGACACTGGGCAGTATCCTGAGCATAGGAAACCTCCAAGCCTGCCCCCACTGTGACACACTTCCTCCAACAAGGCCATATCCACTCCAACAATGCCACACCTCCTAATAGTGCCACTGCTTGTGAGATTATGGGGGCCAATTACATTCAAACTACCACACTCTCTTTCTCAGTCTTTATGAGAAAAGTGGCTTATTTAGCTGACTGTTTCAGAGGTCGAAAGCTCTGGTCAGACAGCCTCACTAGATCGGCCTCTAGACCAGCCTCTGGTGAGTACTTAGCAAGCATCCTTGGTTGGAGTGCACTTGAGAGCAAGACATCATTTCTTCAAACAAGAAGTTATACAGCCCACTTGTCAGAGTCTGACCTCCTCTTGCTCCTGGGAAAACACACACAATCTCTTGAAAGACTCCACATCCCACACTGGGAACAAGTCTTCAGCACACAAAACCTCAGGAGACACACATAACCCATGTGCACACTGTAACATCTCACAGAGTTTGCTTAGTCCTGTCCTTGGAGAAGCTGTGCTTAACTTTATTAACACAGATGGTAGGGTTTTGTTTAAGGATTTTATTTTCTAATTTGTAGTTATGTGTTTTTGTGTGGGTGTGTGCAAATGGGTACAGGTGCCTGCTGAGGACAGAGGTGCCAGAGTCCCTGAATCCAGAGTCACACGCAGTCCTGAGCCACCCAGTGTGGGTGCTGGGAACTGAACGTGCAGCCTCTACAGGAGCAGCTCACACTCAACTCCTAAGCCATCTCTCCAGAGCCTGTTTGCTTGTTTAAAACATTCTGTTTTTATTTCCTCTTCCTCCTTGTGGTCTTTGGCTACTCAGAATTCTGTAGTGGTTTATCTTCCTCTGTCTCCATTTAAAGTGACTGGGCTGGTGTATAATTTAGTGGTAATGCGTATGGTAGGTTTTTAATCTCCAGTACTGCAATAAATGAATAAATTTTAAAAATGTATTTTTTTAATTTTTAATTTTATTTTTATGTGTCTGAGTGTTTGGGCTACATGTGTGTCTGTATACTGTGTGCATGCTTGGTACCTTGGAAGCCAGAAGAGGGTGTCAGATCCCCTGGAACTGGAGTTACAGATATTTGTGAGCCACTATGTAGATGCTGGGAATCAAACCGCTATCCTCTGGAAGGGCATCCGTGTGCTCTGGATGGCTGAGCATCTCTCTAGCCCCTAAAGATGCATTTGAAGTAATCTTACAGTGATAACAAATGTTAGTTTTCCTCGTCACCCTGCCTTAGTTTCAGTTGCTATGACAAAATGCCATTGAGTGGACATATTATAAACAACAGGATTTGTTTCTCATACTTGTGGATTCTGGGAAGTCTGGGATCAAGGGGAAAGTTGACTTATTTTCTAGTGCAGAACCACTTCCTGGTTTTTAGATTTTTGTTGTTTGTTTTTTGGTTTTTTTTCCTCTGTACCCTTACATCCAAAGAAATCAATTCTCAGGACTCTTACAGGGACACTTCATCTAATTCCAATTACTTTCCAAAACACAACTTCTTAGCACTGTTTCCATGGCAATTAGGATTTCAGCGTCCACACATGAGGGGACATAAGTACAGCAGAGGTGCAGGGGGACCCCCCCCCCACAGTTGTGATTACTATTGCTGTGACGAAACACGTGGCTGAAAAACGAGGAGGAGAGGGTTTATTCAGCTTATACCACATCTTAGTTCATCACTAAAGGAAGTCAGGACAGGAACTCAAAACAGGGCAGGAACCTGAAGGCAGGCGCTGATGCAGAGACCATGGAGGGGTGCTGCTTACTGGCTTGCTTCCCATGGCTTGCTCAGCCTGCTTTCTTACAGTCCTAGGACCACCAGCCCAGCAATGGCACCACCCACCATGGGCTGGGCCCTCCCCATCAATCACTAATTAAGAAAATGCCTTACAGGCTTGTCTACAGCTGGATCATGTGGAGACATTTTCTCAACTGAGGTTCCCTCCTCTTAGATGACTATAACTTTTGTGTCACGATGACATAAAACTAGCCAGCACCCCCACCCCCATCCCGTCTCTTCTCACTGCTTTCCTGGGTGACCACAGCCACTCCCACCTTCAGAACAATGACTCAGGAGCACACTGACCAGCCAGACACGTGATAATGCCTTGAGTCTTTTCAGGTTCACCCCAGATTCAAAATGGAAACCTTGTTCTTTCCTGGCCTTTGTTGACCATCTTTCCTCGTTCCTCTCAGTAAATGACATTACCTTTCATGTAAGCCAGAAACCTGGGACTCAGTTCTTTTCTCTTGCTGACCATGTCCAATTCATTACCAAGTCTTACCAATAAATACTTGTCTGTCAGCCATTGTTTCAATCTCCTACCTTCTCCTGTGAACTTCCCTGGGTCTGCTGTCGGCTCTCCCTCTTCAGGCCACAAGTAGACTGATTACTTCAAAAGCAGAACTCATTCTGAAATCCCTCAGATCGATGCACCTGGGATGCCTCTGATTTCCTGGTTAAGACCCCGCTCTGCTCTTCCGCTGCCCTTCTCCCTCGAGGCTGGCTCCTGCCGTGTTTCCTTCTGCCCTGTTCTCCAAGGCCTTCCTTCTGTCATGTTCTTCTCCTACTTAGCTTTATGTGTCCTTGAACTTTCGGCTAAATCTTTTACAGAAAAATCTTACATTACCTGCCGGATCAGATGAAGGCTCTCACTTGTAACACCTTTTAACCTACCTATACCAATTTGATTCTCTACTTCATTTGCCCTCCTGAGATTATTGGCAACAGTTCCTTAATGCCATCTGATAGCAAATTCACATCCACGTTATGGTTGATTACCTAAAAAGTCTTAATTTTGGCTACTTCAGAACAAGAGCCTCATATGGTACTCAAATGCCATTTTATTATTTCTGTCTTGGATGTTCATGAGATGGATGGAGAATAGACGTCTGCTCTCCGGCTCCTTACGGAAGGAAGCTGTTACTTTATCACCCAGTGCGCACAGCTTCCTTCCTCACTCCTTTCCCTTCTTCTTTTCCTCCTCTCTTGAGATGGGGCCTCTCGCAGGGACTTGGGGCTCATTGATTAAATTAGGCTGGCTCGTGAGTGAGACCCGTGGGTCCTTCTGTCTGTACCGTTCCCTACTGAGTTTACAAGCATGTGTCACCGTGAGATGAGGTCCTGGTGCTTGAGAAATAAGCACTTTGCTATTCAGCTGTTTCCTGAGCCTTTTCTGCCTTCTTTATCTCCCATCTCTTCACTAGTTAACAACTTGCTTGTCTTACAGACTCTGTTCTGTTTGTGTCCTTGCTTCCTCTATCCTTGATACCCCTTCATCTCTCCTGTGAACTGAAAATTAACTCTAGGAGACCAATATTCAGATGCAGGTTTTGTTGGCAAAAAAGGTAACAAGTACCCCTATTTTATCATACTGTAAGTACATCCTAATTATCTTGAACTTGATGAGATTTATCAGCCGGTACCCCCGATGATAGTCGAGCCCTTTATTCTGAATTCTACCTTCATTCTTTCATGTAATTAATGCCTTATCTACTTAACGCTCTTTGACTGAATTAGTTGTTTCAGGCTGTCAAGTGATTTCCTTACATATAATACTAAGTGCTTAATTTCTAAGGTAGAGTTATTTTCCCCAACAGCACTGTTAAGTTGGATAGCTAGGATTAGTGCTTGGTTCTTTTTATTAATATTCAATATTTAATTTTCAAAAACAGGTACTGGTTCCTTTCTTACCTCTGAAAGTAATCAGTACATTTTTTTTTTTTTTGGAATTAGCCATGTTTGTTTGATTTTATTATGAATTCTTAGATTTTTATGTGTAGTAAATGCATTTCATTTACTTGCTGAGTAATTAATCATATTGTCTTAGTCCATCTTTGCCTGCTGGAGATCTCTTTGTGTTGTCTCTTGTGGCTGTTAGGTTTAGAAACAGTCTTCAATGGGATGCTTTCTTTTTGTGGACATGATAGTAAATGGTTGCTGTGGAACAGTCTTCGTACACTGTAAATATGTGTTGCTCTCATTGGTAATAAAAAGCTGATTGGCTGATGGCGAGGCAGAGAGAATGCTGGGAAGATGGAGTCTGAGGAGTCTTAAGAGATGCAGAGAGAAGCAGGATGAATGTGCCATGTTGAAAGAAGGTACCACCACGTGGCAGAGGGTAGATAAGAAATATGGGTTAATTTAAAATGTAAGTTAGCTAGTAACCCCCCTGAGCTATTGGCCAAGCATTTATAATTAATAATAAGTCTCTGAATAGTTATTTGGAGCAGCTGCCAGGACACAGAGAAACTCTGCCTACAACTGGTGATAGAATTTTAGATGTAAGAGAAACCACAACATATGCAGATGTTGTATTTAGAAGCTATAGCGTATCTTTTACTTATTTTTTGTGTCTTGCCTAATTGTTTTGGCAAGGATTCCTAATATTCTGTTGAATAGAAATGCTGAGATTGGATGTTCTTACTTTTGCTAACTTCTGGTTTTCCTTGAAGTATATTGTTAGCACTGGGTTCCCTTCATTGTGCTAAAGTACATTCCATTCCCTCTATACCTAATTTAATGAGGGTTTTTGTTTGTTTGTTGTCTTTTGTTTGTTGTTTGTTTTTTGAGACAGGGTTCCTCTGTGTAACAGTCTGGCTGTCCTGGAACTCACTCTGTAGACCAGGTTTGCCTTGAACTCAAAGAGATCCACCTGCCTCTGCCTCCTGAATGCCAGAATTAAAGGCATGTGCCACCACTACTACTGGCTCTTTTTGTTTGTCTTGTTTTAAATCTGAAAAGAATATTTTCTGGTGTTTTTTCCACATGTAATAAGGCAACTGGGTGCATTTGTCCTTCAATTCTATGATGCAATGTAGCATGTTTATTGACTTATATATGTCAAGCCATCCTTGCATCTTAGAGATTCTATGGAGATGGATTATTTCTTTAGCATACTGTTAAATCTTATTGTTAGTATTTTATTGGGGGTTTTTGCATCTGTTCATCAAGAATATTGGCATGTAATTTTCTTTTCTCATAATAATGTCATTGTCAAAATATTCTGTGTGTGTTAGTGGATTTGTTAAACTTTCTTGAAAAACGGGAGAGAGAGAACACAAGAATGGAAGAAGAGGGGGGAGGAAAGAAAGGAGGACTAAAAGGGAAAGGAGAGTATTCTAAGTTCAGTCTGCCTTGGGAATGTCATTTTTCTTTGAAAGCTCTGCAAGCATGTGAATAAGTAAGAAAATAACCTAGTAAAAAGTTGCCATGAAAACTTTACAATTTTATTGTCAAAGTACAGTAAAATACATTGCTAGAAGACTTAACTGTAGAGTTCTCTTCAAACCTTCCTTTTTTGTGTGTGTGGTTTTTGGCAAGCTTTGCAACTCGAATGTTGTTCTAGGACAGAACATTTGGGAAGAGTAATGGTATCAAGCAACATGTCAGAACTGTACATTGCATAATCTGGGAAATTTCCTATAAGAAGGCACTAGGAGATTTCTTTTTTATGAAAGTGTAATATTAAGCAGCAGTGCCTGTTTTTTTATGGGCTGATTCCAGACCACATTTGCTATTTCCCACGCTGTAGTTTCTCTGGTTTCCAACACTTAAATATGGAGGTCAAACTGACATGCTGTGACTCTAGATGTGAACCCCAAAATCTGTAGCATGTGGCACTCAGTTTGTGAAAGATAATAGTTCTGCTTCCTTTTTTAATTAAAAATGCATTCATTTTTTTAATGTCTTGGTGTTCGTTTTCTTTTCTAAGACTTTTTAATCTTGAAATTGGACTTATAAAACATTACAAAATTTAAACAAATACTTTTCATTCAGATTTTACCCAGATTCTACAAGTATTAAAATTTAACCTCTTTTTTCATCATTATGTCTATCTCTCATTTGGAAATGTTTGATGAAACAAAAAGCCCACCGGAAAAACATGGAGTCTGTTTTGTACTGGCCAACTGCTCCTGGGCACGAGGCCTGCCCTGGAGTACAGTTGATATGCCCAGTGACAGTCCATTGGAGGAAATTAATTTTCCCTCTCCCAGCAGGGATCAGTTGTAAACAGTGTCTCGGTTAGGGGTGGGGCTTTGTGTCCACATTCCCATCCCAGTGCTGGGATTCTGTCTGGGTGGAACCTGGGCAGGTCTTGTGCATACCACATCAGTCCTGTTGTGTCTGGAAAGCATTTACCAACATGGTACATCGTTACCACTGAGGATTTAGAAATATAATGTCTTAAAAGTAACAACATTCTCAAAATAAGAAATTTAACATCGCCAGACATGGTGGCACACACTGTTATTTCCCAGTATTTGGGAAGCAGAGGCAGGCAGGTTTCTTTGAGTTTGGGGACATCCTGGTTTACATAGTGAGTTTTAGGACAGCCAGGGCTATGCAGCGAGACTGACTAAAAAAATAAATAAATAAGTAAGTAAATAAATAAATAAGCAAACAGAAAAAAGAAATTTAAACTTAATATATATGTATATATGTGGATATATATACACACATATATATAATATATGTGTGTATATATAGACAGACACACCTGTATTATGTGCTAGTATTTAAATTTTTTCATTTTCTCCCTGATTCTTCCTTTTAAAAAAATCTAAAAATTAAAAAGCAAAGATTTTTCAAAGGAGCTGGAGAGCTGGCTCAGGACTTAGAGCACTTGTTGCTCTCTGAAGACCTGGGTTCAATTCCCAGCACCCACATGGTAGCTCACAACCAGCTGTAACTCCAGTTCCAGGGGATCTGATGCCCTCTGTTGATGTACCAGGCATACACACGGATGTACATATGTACATTCAGGCAAAACACTCATATCCATAAATAAATAAATCTAAAATTTTTTTTTTAATTCTCCTTGCCCCACAGTATGGGATCCAAGACTGGAGTCACATGTTAGAGTTAGCGGGCCTCTTTTGTGTTCTTTATTCAGAAACAGCCCTTCAAAAGTTAAAGGATAGTGACCTTTAAACCAGATAGAACGCCTGTCCTTTTGGTCTTGTGTGATCCCTCAGGGTTAGACTCCGACTGTGCTCTGATTGCCACAGGGGACACATGATGTTTGCGCGTCCCATTCTTGGTGATAATGTCAGTATAAAATAAAAATAAAAGTATGTTTTTAAAAAGCAAATTTTTTTATTCTCTTGAGGTTTTGTTCTTTAATGCCTGAGTCACAGAGTCCCTCATAATATCCCTTACTACTCCTGTCCCTTCAATCTCTGCTGTCTACATGCTGTTGCAGAGTGGAACATTTGATACAGCTCATGAACCTGTGCTGACACACACCAAAGCCTGTATATTTACACTAGGGTTAAGATTATTTGGATTTGGGCAAATTTATAATGGACAGTATTCATGGTGATTATGAGATAAAATACTTCCATTGTCCCAAAAATTCTCACTGCTTTCCCTATTTAACATTGCCTTCCCTACATCCTCTCACAACTGTGATCTTCATGTTGACTCTGTAGTTTTGCCCTTCCCAGAAGGCCACCTGAAACCATAGTATATATACCTATGGATTAGCTTCACCAAATATTCCATTGCGTGAATATACCCCAGTTTATGTAGTTGCCAGTGGAAAGATACCTTACTTGCTGCCAAGATTTTACAAGTATGAATAAAGGTACTATAAACAACATGTATGTGCACAATTTCATATTTACGTAAGTTTTCAATGCCTTTGGGCAAATTTCAAGGAACATGATGTCTGGTTTTGTAAGAAACTGCCCAGTTGTTTTCTAAATTGGCTGTGCCATTTTGGATGTCCTTCAACCAGAGTGAGAGTACCTGTTGCTCTCTGTTATTCCCGGTACGTGGTGTCATCTGATGGATGTTAGTTATTCTGCTGAGTCTGTAGTGGTGTCTCATTGCTTGCACTTTCGTAATGCTGTACAGTGCAGGGTACCACGTGTGTGCTCATTTGCCATCTGTGTGTATCTCTCCTGAGGTGTTTGGGCAGATCTTTGCTCATCTTTACTCTAGTTGTTTGTTTTCTTGTTTTTGCTCTTTTAACAGTAACCCCATTCAGCTGCCCCCATGGCCTAGCGAAGACAGAAAGCTTTGAGGATGTAAAGGATGAGTTGTTTTTTCAAAGGAAAACGCCTCTCTTCTGTTTCTCTCCTTGTGCCTTTGTCTTTCAGTTATACCTGCCGCCACTTGCGGAGATATGTCTATGTGCTGGACAAACTGTATTTCCCCCACTCTCACTCTTCCACGCTTCAGCATTGCTTCTCGACCCTCAGTGACAATGGAGAGGAACTCTTGTCTTTAACTTGCTCTCACATTCTCAGATCCTATGCTTCCAGGTTATTAACCTCTGCTGTCCCATTTATTGCATGCTGCATGTTGTGTGCCCTGATAGTTGCATGCTTGAATGGGATCCGTGGCTATTAATTGATAAAGGTGAAATTTTATATCTAAAACATTACCAAGTAATCCTATGATGACTTGCATTTGTTTTCTTATAAATGTCTTATTGAGAACTTTATGTTCCTGGGCGAGGAAGAGGCTTTGGCCAACACAGACACTGTGTACATTATGTTTTCCATTCCCTTTCTAGATCTTTCCTTTAACTTGTGGTTGTTGCGGTACTCTGTCTGCTTTGTGTCTGAGCTGGGCTCTGCTGCAGGTGCTTTGACTTATTAAGGAGTTCTCTTTCTTGGGATGTAAGCATATCCAGTGCTTGCTGCAGGGTTCTACCCTGTTCTGATGGGTGTGTCCCGTTGATCAGTCTTGACTCTGTAAAATGGTAGAAATGAGTCATTTAGACTTTATGTTTATTACTCATTTACTACAGAGAAATTAAAAAGTCAAGTTGCACCAAGTTTTGGACAAGTATAGATTAAATATAATGATGGTAGAAGTATAAAGAGACCAATTGAATGTCTCATCTATCAGTGAAAATCAACACCTGTTGTTTACTGTGTATCATGCACCAAAATAGAGGACAGTATGACATGTCTCTTTTAACACACATTTCCTGTAAGTCAGAGATGCTGTGCCTCTATACTGTTAGCTGGAGAAGATGATTTAAGGCAATGTCTTCACTGCCAAGTGTTTTAAAGGAGAAGGAAAACTCCATGACAACCTTAAATCGAAAATGGAAAACATCTGAATTGCAATTAACCTTTGCAGATAAAGAAACATACAGAAACTTTGAACTGTACATGATGTCTAAGTGAAGACACTTTACCGGGAAAGGAAAGCCATGTGGCTTCTAGTTGACTGATTTTTGTAACAAAGGTTTTTATGGACTCATGGTAATAGTATGGTATAGATACTTTAGATGAGGGGAGTCAAAGCAAGAGAAAAGAATAAATTCTTCAATTTATAATAGAGGAGCATTTATTAAATAAGCCAGGTGTAATTGCAGTGCTTAGGAGGCTGTGAATTACAAGTACAGGACCAGACAGCTACATACGGAGACCCTATCTCCACAATGAGGAAAAAAAAAATTTACCAAACTGAAATCACTGGCGTGGTAAGTAAGCATCAGTTACGTGTATGATACTTGGGAGGTTTGAAGACAGCCTGTCTGATTGTGAAGAATGGGGAAAGTTGCTGTCAATCATTGAACCCCATCAGTTGTCAGAATGATTGACCTTGCCCCTATTTACTAGTATATCATTGGGCAGGGCTCTCCACAAAACTGATGGGAGAGAGGGGTGGGGAGGGAGAGAGAGAGATTAAGAAACAGAGCATGTTGGCTCTGACTGTAGTGGCCAGGATATCTGTAAGGCAGGTTAACAGGCTGGCAATTGAGGTAGACACTGATATTTGAGTCCTGAGTTCCAAATCCACAGCAGGTTCCTTGTAGTCTGGAAGCAGGACTCCTCCTACTTGGGGTACCTAATGACTGGCTGGATGAGTCTTACTCACATTATAGACAATAAACTACTTTCTGAAAGGGTCTTGAGTGCCCATCACAACTGCAAATACCTTCACAGCAACATCTGGTACTTAAACAGGGCACAACCCCTTAGCCAAGCTGAACTTCAAAATAACCATCATAATATATTGTGGTTTTCTTTGTGTGTGCTGTATCTGTTCTATCACTACAGGCCCCCTGGAATGAAGATTTGATCTTACGCATTACTATACCTCCTGTAGTTTATCACACCTCTCACATTGCCAATCTTCATTGATATCATTGGCAGCAGTGTCCACCCTCTGTGACTTGTGACACAGGCCATTATGTACTTGCCATTCAGTTACACCTCCTTACCTGCTGGAGCAGATGAGAGAGAAATACAGGATCAGCTGAGAAGATAAAGGAAAGTAAAGGAAGACAATATAGGGGGAAGGGTGAGAGTAAAGAACAAAGTGAGTGGGCAAAGAAGGGAGGGTCGCCATAGAGGAAGAACTGACTCCTCAACCTGAGCCGGGAGCTAATTCTCTACTCCATGTCTAGTTTAGAATGGAATTCTGCCAGTGCCTTCCATTTCTTGACCCAGCACCTTCACTCTGCCGACCCCTCCCCCTCTGCATACCTTACCTACTCTGATTCCTTTCTCCTCTGCTAAGGTTTATGATGTTGAGCCTCTAAAGGGTATTTTGATTTCCAGTACAAAACCTTCCTAAGGCTGATGCAGCCTTACAGTGTATCTGTAATGAACTGCCAGGCCTGGTCAGCTTAGGTCAATACTTGAGGAAATACTATGGGGCCAGAAAGCTTTCTAGTGTTTTGAAACATGTTTTGACAGTTCTCCAACAGTTTTCATCTTCTTGTCTTATTCCAGGACTGTTGACCAGATGTGCTGCTCTGGGCCTCTGTGTCTGCCAGGCCCTGCCAATATTAACACAGTGTGATGGCTAGCGACATGGACTCTGGAGTTAAGGCCTCTTTTCTCTCCACCAGCTCTCTGCCTCAGCTGTAGGTGGACTTTTCTGTCCTGCCAGCCAGTCCCTAAATAACCACACTGAGACTTATTATTAATTATAAATGCTTGGCCGTTAGCTCAGGCTTGTTACTCGTTAACTTTTACATTTTAAATCGACCCATATTTCTCTCTTTTTTTTTTGAGCTGAGGATTGAACCCAGGGCCTTGTGCTTGCTAGGCAAGCGCTCTGCCACTGAGCTAAATCCCCTATCCCTGACCCATATTTCTTACCTATGCCCTGCCACGTGTTCAGTACAGCCAGTTCATCTCCTCTGCATGTCTGCTCGATATTCTGAGACTCCTCCCCTTCCTCCTCTTGCTCTCTTTTTGTCTGCAAGTCCCGCCTAACCTCTACCCGTCCAGCTATTGGCCCGTCAGTTTCTTTATAGTCACACAGTGTAAAGGAACATTCCATACTCAGCCCCACCCCTGCAACTTAGAGCGGAGCTTAGGACTAAGCGTGCATGTGTAAGAGAAGGTTCTGGGTACCTTGTCATGCTGTGCTAATTTGCAAGTGACTGACATCCTGTATCCACAGTGACACATGGTCAAGTGTCATGTCCCAGTAGCAGAAAGGTTGTTCTTGAGGTGAGCAACATTTTACAGTCTGAATAGAGCAGTCACAGACACTCATAGAACCACATGGCTTTGGGCTGTGCAGAGGTGCTTACTGTGTGTAAGCATGTGTAAGCATGTGTGTAAGCATGTCTGTTCAGAAGGAAGTTAGTTGACTTAGTGCATGGAAAGCCACTGCTGTAAGGACTGATAGCTCAGTCATCTGGCTGCAGTTCCTCCCCAGGTCAGAGAGGGCTCCTGGCTCCCCAGGAGGAGGGGGGAGGGTTCTGTTGCTGGGTTCACAAAGATGCTAAGCCTGCCTGCCAGTGCTTCCCGCCGGTTCCCGCTCTATGCTTGAGAGAAACATACAAATGTCTGACCAGAAGCATGGTTACACTAGCCTTGGGGCCTTCAAAACCACATGGAACGACTCTCGGTTTTTCCCCTCTTAAATTCCTCAGATACTTTAATCATTTCTTTGAAGAGGGCCTTGTTCAGTCTTCTTACCTTCCTAGGCAGTCTGTATTTGACAGCACTCATCGTAGAGCTTGGTCTCCAGGATTGAATTTAGTATTTCAGTTGTATTTTATTATTTTGGCCTTTATTTATGTATTCATAATTTCTCCTCATAGTACAATTTTTGAAAATCAGAATGCTTTGGTTTATATAAAATTCTCAAACCCCTTCCATGAAAGCATATCTCCCTCAATAAGTGTCTGATTGTAGTTGCAGGGCCTTGTATATATCCTTATTTAGTGTGGGGCAACAACTTCTTTTAGGGGGAGGGTATGGTTGACAAAGCTCTGTGCCTCGACCACCTGGGGGCTCCTCCACTGCCACCCCGGGAGCCTTTGGATCACATCTCAAGCTCCCAATCTTAGATTTTTTTCATTTCTGTTGAAACCAGATTTAGAATTTTTAGTAATTGAGAATTTGAATTCATTGATAGTAACTGTAAAAAGTTAATGTAAGTTTTCTGATGGAGTGGCAAATTTTATGAGAAATCTATGAAGAAAAGACCTATTTTCCTTTCTTTTTAATTGGCTTTAGGATATTGAGAGAGAGAGAGAGAGAGAGAGAGAGAGAGAGAGAGAGAGAGAGAGAAGTCAAGTATATAGTTGTTTAGTCTTGTTTCCATTGAGATGCTTTGTTGCAAGGACATAATTTATTTTTAGTTACTGTTAAGTTCTTTGGTGCTTGATGCTAGGATATCAAGGAAAAAACCAGGAATGTTGAAAGTAATTTCTTCTGTCACATCACTTTTAAATACTAAGTTCTCATTAAGCATGTTTGTGGTGATGTATTTTGTGTATGCTCTAACAAATAAAGCTTGCCTGAGGATCAGAGGGCAAAGCCAGCCACTAGTTAGCCACAGAGGCCAGGCAATGATGGCACACGCCTTTAATCCCAGCACTTGGGAGGTGGAGACAGGAAGTGATATGGCTGGGCAGAGAGAGGACTATAAGGTGGGAGGAAACAGGCGCTCAGGTCCCTTTCAGGCTGAGAATTTCGTAGAGGTAAGAACTGTTTTGCTTCTTTCAGCATTTAGCCCAATATCTGGCTCCAGATTTTTATTAAGATCAAGTAGGATTCATGCTGCACATTAAGTAGGTTGGCACTAAATTCTGCCTATGTGTAATTAGCACTTGGCTGTGTACAGTGATCATGATGTTCTGGGGGACACTGAACTTCCTAGAATCTATCAAAAATTATGGACCTTCTGTCCATAAGACAGAAAAATATCACCTATAAATATAGGGTTTTCATGGAGCTTGTGTAGTTTAAACAGCTGTGTATAGCTGGAAAACAGAGCCCACCCCTCTAACAGTAGATTAGGAAGACATTAGCACTTCCTTCTCATGTAAGAGCCTGAGCAGGGGTGGCAGTTGTGCCTGTAAATGCTTCAGACCCGGACTGCTCCTGCCTCATTCTCCACACTCCCAGAATCTCAACCTGCTCCTGGAGCCTGGGATAGCTCACTGTAAAGTCTGCACTCCACACAGTGGGAGATGGAAGGACACACGGGTGGAGATAAATTGCTGTTTTTAAGGTTATCTCATATCTATTTGACCAGAAGTAGCCAACCTGCATGGACAGCTAGAAATTGACCCTTTAGCAGAGTGGCCATGTGCCGTGGGTAGAAAGAAGAAACAGTTATGGGGTTGCTAATCATCCTCACTGCCATACCATTGGGAGATAAAATAACAGGCGCTTAATCAGCCATTACTGCTTTAGTCCTACACTAGGCAGCCACAGAACTTCCTTCCAAAGACAGAATCATTGGCAAAAAGACTGCTTTGTGCTATTTCAGTGGGAAATGGTGATAAGTAAGCAGGAGATGCCTTCTGATGGGAATCCGAAATGTCCCCAGACACATAGGTTTTAAGTAAGAATTGATGGTAAAGCTTCACTAGAACAGGTATGGAGAACTCAAGCTTCAGAGGCCACGTAGAGGAGAGCACATGATGCGTTCTGGGCAGGAAGTAGTAGACAGGTTTACATCTGGGATTTGCTCAGAGTGTTTGTTGTTTTCTCGGAGACAGCGTCTGGCCTCCGGCCTCTGACTCACTATGAAGCCTCATCAGCCTTCCTCCCCATGCCTCAGCCTCTCCAGTGCTAAGATCTGTCGCTGAGGGCCTCTGGCTCTGCTGAGGGATGACTTAGTATTGCATCTAGGGCCAGACACCTAGCAACCTTCAGTGATAGGCCATGGCACTTCATATATGTATACCTCTGTTTTCTTTTACTTTGGGTATTTTTTATTTGTAAGCAATTGAGTTTTACTTGATGGTTTTTAGTCAAAGTTCATTCCTTCTAGGGATTGTTGTGCATTTAAAAGACTTTTAGAACACAGATTCTGAGTTCCAACAATATGCCAACACTGAGACTATCTGATTATAGCCAGTAGATAAAAAAAACAATCAATTAGGGGTTGGGGATTTAGCTCAGTGGTAGAGCACTTGCCTAGCAAGCGCAAGGCCCTGGGTTTGGTCCTCAGCTCTGGGGGAAAAAAAAACAAAAAACAACAACAACAACAACAAAAAACCACAATCAATTAAAGTGAATTATTAAAAAAAAAAATACAGTGTGGAGAACTGTATCAGAACGGTACAGGATGAATTCTTTGTCCTGTGGCTCAGTTTAGAATGTGTATACATTCACTTTTTTTTTTTTAAGTCTGAATTAGTTTATAATTCTAACTGAGCACAACATTATTTAAAGTATAACGCTCTCAAATTTAAAAGGCTTGGTTTTGTTTTGTTTGCCCATTTGGTGTCTTTTTATACTTGGTTTAAAAAAAAAAAAGTCACATCTGGTGCCATTTTTTGCTTTCAAAAGACTGCAACTTCATCCGAAATCTAAGACAGTTTCTAAAATGAGTTTCCTCAAAAGAGCTTTTTAAAATTGCTAGACCAGTCTTGTCATAGTATACCACTCACAAAATCTGTAATGTATAAATATTTGAAGCCATAGTAATAATTTTTCATGCATCTGATACTGTCTTAATAATTCTGTTGTGGCTGTGTGCTCTATTGATTTCGGTGCCACTTTTGTGGCATGAAATGAAATGTATTATCCCACTTAGACCATTATGGCTTCCCTTTGAATTACGTACTCGGTACTTGATCTTGTCATCAGGCTTCTTCCGTGCCCTGCGATGGAGTGTTCAGGCCTAGAGCTTTGCTGCTTTGTACTCGGTGATATAAATCAGTGTAGGACAAGTAAATCCAGATTAGAAAAGTCGGAAAGAAAGGACAGTTCAGCAGTGGATTGTTAGGAGTCTTTCTAACACAGTGTGCAGTCTGCTTGAGCTCCCTTGAGTTCGCTTGAGTGCCAGGAGTGACTGGTGCTCTGCGGACAGAAAGTGGAGCCGGAGACACTCAGCTGCATCTGCACCGTGCCGCTGCTGGGGCCAGAGCTCTGGTGGTGCCGCCCTCTTCTCTCGGCTTCTCTGAAAGCATATCCCTAGCATGTGTGCCACCCTTGTGTGCCACCCTTGCTGTTTCTTTTTAAGGCTCTTCGTTCTAAATACTTGAACTCCTTATGGGTTGCTCTTAAGGTGTTCTCTCCTCTACTCCCCTCATCCCTACTCCCAAAAGATTATTGTGTTCTGTTTGAGATAGTGTCTCGTGTATCCCAGACTGACCTCAGACTCACCATGTAGGCAGAGATGAGCCTGAACTTCTGATTCTTCTGCCTCCACCTCATGAGTGCTGGGCCTGGTTTATGCAGGGCTAGAGACTGAATCCAGGGCTTCTCCAATGCTAGGCAAGTGCTCTAGCAACTGAGCGACAGCCCTAGTCTCTCAAGGACAAAATGTGTGTGTGTCCCTTAGGTGATAGGGTTGAACTTGGGGTCTTGCAAATGCTAGGCAAGTGCTCTACCACTATATTGCTTACCGTGTACATGGTTTTTTTTTGTTGTTGTTGTTTTTGTTTGTTTGTTTGTTTTTTGGTTTTTCGAGACAGGGTTTCTCTGTGTAGCTTTGCGCCCTTCCTGGAACTCACTCCGTAGCCCAGGCTGGCCTCAAACTCCCAGAGATCCGCCTGCCTCTGTCTCCCGAGTGCTGGGATTAAAGGCGTGTGCCGCCGCCACCTCCTCCACAGCGGGCGGCAGCTGTGTATATGTTTTTAATCAGTGATCCCAAACACCTCATGTGATAGTTGGCTACTCAGTAGATGTTTTATATTTACTGAGAATGAGTGATTTTAGGTACTGAAATTAACATTTGTAGACTTGTTTAGCTTCCTAATCACCACTTCCTCAAAGATTATCCTCTCTAGTTAGGAAAAGGTAGTTGTCCTGTGACATCATCGAGGAACCACTCAGGATCAGTAGATAATGGCAGAATGTAATTAGAGTTCACACACACACACACACACACGCACGCACGCACGCACGCACGCACGCACACACACACACAGAGACAGAGACAGAGAGAGATTTAAAAGAATAAAGTAAAGCTGCCTGGCAAAGGGTCTTCAGTACTTCTGGAATCTGTAAGTTGTAGACCTGTTTCCCAGTAAAAGATTTTACGTATTTTCCGCTTTTTCAATATCGGGTAAAGCCATGGCCACAGGGGTGGTGTCAGCATACTTTGAAAGATGCCTTCTAAAAAAACATGTACTCTACAGCTCCAGTAAGCAGAAGAACATAGAGAGAGAAGTAGCATTATCTTAACTTAAATTTGTCTCATAAAATTTAAAGACATCACTAAGAATCAATTTCCAAACAGGATCGTCCTAAGAAACTTTATACCTCTCCCCACCAAACAACAGCAACAACAACAACAACAACAACAAAACCTGTTGTTTTGTCTTTCTTGCTTTGACATAAGTAAATTATGGAGGCAAATGGCTATAACCACATGACAGAGTGAAATTTCGGTTATATAGGTAAGTGTGTCGTCAGGGTTTCTTTCACTGTGACCAAACATCACGACCGAAGCAACTCGGGGAGAAAAAGGTTTATTCGGCTCGCACTTCCACGCTCGCACTTCCACAGCACTGTTCTTCACCGAAGGAAGTCAGGACAGGATCCCGGAGGCGGGAGCTGATGCGGCGCCTGACCCTGGAGGGGCGCTGCTTACTGGCTTGCTCAGCCTGCTTTCTTACTGAACCCAGGACCACCAGCCCAGAGATAGCACCACCCGCCATGGGCTAGGCCCTCCCACATTGATCACTAATTATGAACATGCCTCACAGCTGGATCTTACGGAGGCGTTTTCTAAGGTGAGGACCCCTCCTCTCAGATGACTCTAGCTTGTGTCAAGTTGACGCTAATGTAGCCAGTACAGTAAGTAATAAAATATATCAGTGTGTATATTAAAAAGTTTTGTATTAGAGTGTGTGTGTGTGTGTGTGTGTATCCACACACACACATGCAGAGACCCGAGACACTGGGTGTCTCCTTTAGGCTGGGTCTCTCACTGATCCAGAAGCTCTTGTTTCAGCTAGACTGACTGGCCAGGGAGACCTCTGGGTCAGGCTGTCTCTGCCTCCAGTGCTGGAGAAATAGGTGGGGTCAGCCATGCCTGACTGACTCTCTTTTAGTTTTCTTTTTAAAATGTAATTGCCAGGACTTGAACTCAGATCCATATGCCTGCACAGCAATCGCTCTTGCCCGCTTGTCTCTTCGGATCCGTGTTTTTTAAGTCAAAATCACCTAATAGAAAAACGAAGCTTACACTGTGCCTGACTGGAATGTTTAGGAAAATATCTTCCTTACAAGAAGATTGGTAGATTTAATGAACACCAGTATTTCAACTTTGCTCAGCATAATGTTATAATAGTCCATCCTTGGGGCTGGAGAGATGGCTCAGTGGCTAAGAGCACTGGCTATTCTTCTAGAAGACCCGGGTCCAATTCCCAGCACCCACATGGCAGCTCACAACTGTCTGTAATTCCAGTTCCAGGGAATCCAACAGCCTCAAACAGACATTCTTGCACATAAAACACCAATGCACATACAATAAAAATAAATAATTTAAAAATAATAGTCCATCCTGGTAATATTTTAAAAAACACCAACAAAAGACACCCAGCTGTACTGTACAGTTGATCATCCAAAAGGAAAACATCAG
Organism: Peromyscus leucopus; assembly: GCF_004664715.2. Taxonomy (NCBI): domain Eukaryota; kingdom Metazoa; phylum Chordata; class Mammalia; order Rodentia; family Cricetidae; genus Peromyscus; species Peromyscus leucopus. Next base: position 62,778,876 of record NC_051079.1, read on the forward strand.
GTTTAAGTTAACTGTTAAAATATAGCAGAGGATACATACTAATGATGTCTATCTTTATACTGTGGAAAGAATGTCCTGTGTATTATGACCTGAGGGAACAAAACTAAGAAGGAAAGGTAAGAAGTTTCCATTTGCTTTTAAAAGGTAGTAATCTGTCTTTAACCATCACATGCTCCTTGGGTAGAGGTCTCCTTGGGTGAGGAGACACTGTAGTCATAGTTGATATGTTCTGTGAGTGTGTAGGTGTGGCCAGAGTTCCTTAACATTTTCTTATGCAATGTAGACTGTGTGTGTAGACCATTGGAGTGGATACAAAATTGCCCATGTTGGATGCTCTTCCCCTGCGGTTGCCATTTGTAGGGAATTTCATGTGCGCATTCAGACATGCAGACTTGCACAACTGCTTATTAGAGAAATATTCTTGGTTGCTGAATGTCTCACCGAGTTAAACATACAGGGTTTCCCATATATGGAAGAAAAGTAATTCCACCCACTTGCCATGCCTTGGCATGTCATGATGCCAGCCCTTCACATTTATTTGACTTCCCGAGTTTAAATAGACAGTGATGTAAATCAGCAGTTAATGCTTCACCTACCAGCACTTGGTGACTAAACATCACACCACAGGAGGAAGGGAAATCCACTCCATTGTGGCTGCAGAGCGGACATTGCATCCGTCCACCCAACCCTGAGTTATAGTGACGAGATTATCTCTGTGCTAAAGAGATGAGGAAGCAGAGAGAATCGGGCAGTTAGATGGCGTAGCAGAGATGAGAAAGCTGGAGGTAGAACCCAAGTCTCTGTCTCTCTGTCTCTCCATCTCACTAACTGTCACAGCATTATAAGGGTTATAAAGAAGTGTCTCACCACACATGTGCTTAGTGAATTCTCAGTAGATAGCTTCTTCCATTTCAGTATTTTGAGCTGGTGTTGTGGTTCATGCCTTTAATCCCAGCACTCTGGAAGCAGAGGCAGGTGGCTATCTATGAGTTCCAGGCCAGCCAGACTACATGATGAGACCCTATCTCAAAAAAACAAAACCAAATTAAGTAACTACCCATGTTACCATTTCAGCCTACCCTAGAGCCACTCTGAAAACCTGATTTATTATACATTTTAAGCTGTAGTGTATCTAAATTTGAACTTAGATTCTGTACCCACTTACAGTTTCCTTTGGAGATACTTTATAAAACTAGAACTTTCCAATCTGGATGTAGACTGTGTAAACAGGAAACTCCACTCTCTTGCTCTTTAAGCCTCTGTGTAGCGTCCTGGAGACGTCTACTCTGTCAAGATGCCTCCTCTCCTGTGGTCCTCTGCTGCCGTGCCTTACACCGTCCCAGAGCCTTGCAGCCTGGAGAGCCAAGTTTGCCCTTACATCTGTTGAGGTTTGGATTATTTTGGTTCTTAAAGTAGTAAAGTGAGTGGATACAAGATGCTCATGTTCTGTCCCCCCACTTTTTAGTTCCTCCCCACTCTCCCCGCCTGCATTGGCCTTTTGTCTGGGGTTGCTCATCCCTGTCCCAGTCCCTGTCTCCCCACTGTGCTGGGGAGGATTGAAACCAGACCCTCACACATGTTAGGAATTGGCTCTACCACTGAACCACACTGTCAGCTCTCGGAAGTATTTTTAATCAGACGTTATAAGATAAGCATTGATATAGACTTCCAAGATTACGCAAAGGATGAGTTTTGGTTCTTACCTACTCCTAGGAGGAAAATCAGAGCAGTTAGCAACTGAGCATGATTTGGAATGATGACTGACATTGTCTAGCTTTCTTGTTGTTGCTCTGTTTAGTGACTGAATAGTTGTGCCAGTTCTCTAACTAAGGAATAAGAGCCTTTCCTGGGGACTTGATGGTGTCTTTAATGATCCCTGAACGTACATTTGTATACAAATAGCAATCAGATAGACTTAAAGGTGTTTACTTACATTTATTCTTGATGCACTTCATGCTGGTCATTTACCTTCTTGTTTGCATGTGTTTTCAAGTAGCGTATACTAAAAACCAAAAGGAAATTCAGCCTCACTCTTTCCCTCCTTGGAAGCTGTAGGCACTCAAGGCACGGTCTGCATCCTAGCCCTGCGTGGTCATGGCATTGGGAATCTGGGCAGAGAGCAGTTTGTGCCTCGCTTTATGTGGTCCCTTAGGCTTCATGTAGTCTTCAGTCTAAACTTCTCAGATCACTTTTAGAGGGTAATAGTGGAGCTACAATGATACTTAGTGTCTTTTCTGCAAAATGTTAGGAAGGAAAAGAAAGATAAGTAAATTAACCTCAAATCTGAATGAAAGCTGCAGAAAAATGTATTTCTAGGTATTCAATTTTTAAAAAGAACGCCTGGGAAAGACTTGCTGTAGTTCAGCTAATCATGCCAAAGCTTCTGGATTTTCTCTTAGGATCCCTAAGTGGACCCGTCAGAGACCACCACCGTGTCTTAAATGCCCGTCGCTGTAGCACAGCGTCTTCATCTGCTCCACGGTGCTGCTTCTGCTCACTTTATATTAAGTGAATCACTGTAGCACGGCACCTCCGTCTGCCCCACGGTGCTGCTTCTGCTTGCTGTTTTCTCCTCTTACCAACAATGCTACCTTACTGCATCCTGCAGGCTCAGGAAGCAGCACGTTAAGACTGTCTCGTGTGAAGAAAAGAACCCATCTTCCTTAGCTTTAAAATCGTCTTTCTGAAGAGTCACTGTCAATTTCTGTGCCTGGCACCAAGCAGCAAATGCAAGAGGTTTCCAGGGTACCACATTTTGTGTAACTCTTGGTGAGACTGTTGCAAGAATCTGCAGTATTCCCGTTGCCATGGTTGTTTAGAGAGCTTTTATTTCCTGTTCACTGCTCTAACCAGCCAGCCCTTCCTCTGAGGAATGTAACACTGAGAAGAATGAGCTGTTTGTATGTTAGCTCTGTACACACAAAGAACACGAGCTTTCGCTGAAGGTGCTCCACTCAAACTCTGTGCAGTGTAGACCAAAAGGCCTTGGCTACCAAGTCCCAGCAGGAAGTCCCCCCTGGCCTGAGCCCTTTGGGTTGTTTGGTCTTGGTCTGCCCGCATGCTATCTGGTTATTGTTTCTAGGCTTAGTGTAGCATGAATCTAAAAGGTCTTATTATTAATAAAATCAAATCTGATGCCAGTTATTGGGGTGAATGCTGGAAGATCAGAGAAGTAGAACAAGCCACAGCTTCCTCACCTCGCCAGTTCCTCAGCTAATCCTGTTTCCTCTGAAGCCTTCCTGGAAGCCTCTGACTCCTCATCCAGAATGAATCTCAGCTGAACTGCTGCTCCAAAGCCTAAAAGCTTAACCAGCTCTAGTTCCTCGTTTTCATGCCTTATGTACCTTTCTGTTTTCTGCCATCACTTCCTGGGATTAAAGGCATGAGTCACCGTGCCTGACTGTTTCCAGTGTGGCCTTGAACTCACAGAGATCCAGATGGATTTCTGCCTCTGGAATGCTAGGATTAAAGGTGTGAGTGCCACCATTTTCTGGCCTCTATATCTAGTGGCTGTTCTGTTCTCTGACCCCAGATAAGTTTATTAGGGTGCACAATATTTTGGGGAACACAATACCACCACAGCTTAGCTCACTGTTTCATAGAAAGTATAGTGTTCCATGTGTCATTTAGTACTTTGCACAGAATCTAAACACACACAATCAAGCAGAGGCAGCTGGGCCCAGAATTCTAACAATAAAAAGCAGGGACTTACTGTATGCCCCCAGTTGGTCTGGAACTCACCGTGTAGACTAAGCTGGCCTTGAACTCAAGAAGATCTACCTGCCTTGTGGGATTATGGTGTGTGCTGCCATACAAATCTTAAAGAATCGCTGGGTGGTGGTGGCACATGCCTTTAATCCCAGCACTCAGGAGGCAGAGGCAGGCAGATCTCTGTGAGTTCGAGGCCAGCCTGGGCTGCAGAGTGAGATCCAGGAAAGGCGCAAAGCTACACAGAGAAACTCTGTCTTGAAAAACCAAAAGAAAAAAAAAAATCTTAGAGGCTCACTGGCCATTTCTGTTGTCCGTGTATCATATTCCCTCCAGACAGCACACACCTCCTGCACTACACCATCCGACTCTGGTGGGGTGAAGGCAGCAAAGCTAACTGGACCAGGCAGGCTCCCTGGAGGGAGAACTTGTACACCCTGCCCTTCATGTGTGTTTTCTTATGTGAGAACAGCTCAGTTCCTCCTGCTGCAGTCAAGATGGCGGGAGCTGTGCTCTGTGGTAGCGAGTGCTGGCCCAAAGAGCAAGACGAACTCTTAAAGTGGTCGCTTATACTTAGCATGCTTTAGTGTATTTGTATTCCTGAAGTGAAATGGGTTGACATCCGAAAATCACTGCTTTTCATGTAGCAGGACGTGTACTTAACTGGCGTGGTGTTCTTTGACTTCAGGACTGAAAGGGATCAGTGAGCAGTCTTTGCAGTCAAGTGACCTTATTCACTTAGAATACATGAAGTGTGTCATCAGTCCCCAGAACCAAAGCCATAGAACTCACTTTCCCACACGTGTGCGTGATGGCACCGTGTGTCGCTGTCATGTTCTCCTCCTTAACCTTGTCATACAGATGGCGCTCTCTGACATTGTACATTTAGAAAAGCTGCGTTTCCCCTCTTAAATAATCAGGGAGCATTTCTTCTGATGGCCTATATTTATAGAAATACAATTACCTCCCAGCCTACTGATCCTGTTTTGTTTGTGTTTTCAAATAGTTGAAGAAAGTTTACTTTTCATTGCTTTAGATGTATTATTTCATTAAAAATATCCTTTTGGCCGGTGGTAGTGGTGCACGTCTTTAATCCCAGCACTCGGGAGGCAGAGTCAGGCGGATCTCTGTGAGTTCGAGGCCAGCCTGGGCTACCAAGTGAGTTTCAGGAAAGGCGCAAAGCTACACAGAGAAACCCTGTCTCGAAAAAAAAAAAAAATATATCCTTTTGAAGCCTTCTTGTTTCAGCTTTGATTGTTAGTTTATTGTGTTTGTCTTAAACAAACGGTGGTCTTCAGAAATTAGTTATCTGTAACTAGTTACCTTTTTGGTTGATTGTTCAGTTCCACTGAAGAACAACATGCAGGCCTCCCTTTCCAGCACTGAAGGAGACGAGGCAGAAAGATGGCCGTGAATAGGAGGCCAGCGTGGGCTAGGTAGTGAGTTCGAGGCATGAGCTACATGGCAAGACCCTGTCTCACCACGGAATTAAAGTGACTTGCTGGTGGAAATGCCCAGTGCTCAATGTTCTGGGCCCAACGAGATGGCTCCCGTGTGCCCTCTTGTGTTTCTAGCTTCCCCTGTACGTGTATCATTGTCCTGACTGCCAGTCTGAGCTGAGAGAGGTTTGTAGAATTGGGCAGGCACAGGTGACAGGAGCAGCTGGGGCCAGAACTCTACATCACCTGCCCTCCATGATGTCAGGAGTGACTCCTCTTTCTGAGGACCGTCCGTCAGTGACCATTCTGGGGGTCTGTCTCTGTATCCTCTCGGGTGCTGTTTGGATTTGGGACTTTTACAAGATCCTTCTGCATTGTGCATGTGTTTGGTAGATGTAGGTGGAGCCGAAAGCCTGTTATCTGTCGAGCTTTTAGGAACTGACGTCCACTTTGAGATGAGAGAATATGGTGAGACACACAATAGTGAGTTAAACGTTTCAAATATTCTTCCAAGTGTTTCAGATTTGCGCCTTAAAGAGTTATTGTGAAGGGTCCCGTTCATAAATTGGACATGTGGGGAGATGGGTGCTCTCAGGTGGGCTTCTGACTGCCATGACTTTTAAACAGCCATTGGAAGACAGACATTTGGAGAATTAGTAAGTTTCTTCCAAGCGTAGGGATGGCTTGAAAGAAAATACAGGCAAGAGTGGATGAGAGAGACCAAGGATTCACTTAGGTGAAAAGAATAGGGAATGGGAAAGGACATGGGAAGAAATGAGATCAGGCGTAGGGATTAGAAGAGTTAGGAAGCCATTTGAAATCAAGAAAAAGTTGTGATTCAAATATTGAGAGCCAATACACTGAGGTGCGGTGAATGGCCTGCTCCTAAAGAAGAATACTGACAGTTTAGTAGTAAGTTTAACTGTTTAATAAGAAAGACCCTGGGAGAATGAAGATGGAAATGATTAATAAACAGGTGATCATGTAATTTTTCATCCATTCCAGGTCTCTCTAAAAGAATGAACAGTGAAGTGAAAGCAATATACATCCATGAGACTGTCCTAGGTAGATCAGGTCATGTGCCTTCCCTAATTATCCTAATTACTTGAACTTCACTAATAAAGTACAAACATAAGAAAAAAATTAAAACCCTTAGTATTGAAAGCGATACATTGTGCTGAGGTATAGCTCCATGGTGTTGGAGCACTCACTCGCTGTGTACACAGGAACCTGGTCTAATCCTCAACAATGCAAAGACCAAAGCAAAAATAAAACTGCCAATAGGTCAGTAGCATCACTCGATCAGGACGTGTGGGAACAGATGTTGATGGACAGATGTTGGTATTTCTGTGGTGACGGACATGGCACTTAGATGTCAAGTTAGGTTGCCAGGCACTGAAGCTGGTGATCCTTGACAAGTGAGATGGTATTCTAGTTCCGTTTCTGGGGCCGGGATAAAAATATCCTGGTGAACAAAAGCAACTCAGGGGAGGGAAGTGTTTAGTTGGCTTTCAACTCCAGGTCCATTAAACGTCCAAATACAAGTCCATTACCGCAAGGGAGCCAAGGCAAGGACTCCAGCAGCTGGTCACATCACAGCCATAGTCAAGAACGGAGAGGAGAGAGGGCTGCTTGCTCTTATGTCAGTGGCCTTGCATTACTCCTGTACAGTTCAGGGTCCAGCCTGGGAAATAATGTAGCCCACAGTGGACTGGGTTAATGAGCACACAAGATAGTCCCCCACAGAAAGACCCATAGGCCAGTCTGAGCTAGATAATTCCTCAACTGAAACTTCTCCTGGTGATTCTATGTTGTAGCAAGTTGATATTTAAAACTAACCACATATGGGGATGGTAAGGAAGCCGCCCTTCTTGGCCTTCAGGTCAGATATAAAAGAAGTAATTCATGCAGAACACTTAGCATGATACCTGTTCAATGTCAAGCACGGAAATGCTAACTGTGGTTATTTTCTCTGTCACTATAACACTGAGCATTGTTTACACATTGGTAGCTGGGATGGCTTATTTCACACCTGGTGCCATCTAGACCATTCTCACTTCTCAAAGGTGGACAGGTTTTCACAGTCATGTAGCAAATAATGGACGGTAGTAATTCTCACGTTGTGGTCAAGTCATTCTCAAGGATATATTCACTAGCATTGCATTGTTTTCAAACCCAGTTTCTATTCTGCAGCAGAGAAATCCCATAGCCACCGTAAGTGACAGCTGAATAAGTTAACCGTTTAATTTTATGTTCTGAATAAGAAACACAAAACTTTGCTAGGAAAAAGGGTGTTCTTGGCATATAAAAATGGAGAAATGAGCCAGGTGGTGGTGGTGTACGCCTTTAATCCCAGCACTCGGGAGGTAGAGGTTGGTGGATCTCTGTGAGTTCGAGGTCAGCCTGGTCTACAGAGCTAGATCAGGACAGGCACCAAAACTACACAGAGAAACCCTGTCTCAAAAAAAACAAATTAAAAAAAAAGAAGAAGAAAAAATGGAGCAATGATTTAGATCTTTGAAGAGTCAAATAACACACTAAAGAGATCTGTGATGTTAGCAGTAGTGGAAAGAGAGCGTGTCGTTCTTTGGCCACTGGCGTTTCTTGTTCCCTTTTCCTGAATCGTCCCTTCCCTCATGTCAGCACACTGTACGCCCCACCGTCTTCCGGTCTGTGCTCGAATGGCACCTCCTCCGGGAAGCTTTCCCTCACCATCCCATCAGAACCAGGCCTTCTCCCTGGCACCTTCTCACCCCTGCTCAGCCTTCCTGTTACAGTTGCAGACGGTGGTGGTTTCCGAAGCGCTCTGGTGATTGTCTGCGGCTGACGTAGATCCCGCCGATGAACTCCGAACGCCAGCCCCTGGTAGAACACAGACTCCTGCTCCCCCGCTGCTTCCCTAACCAGGCCTAGATGAGGGCTTTCCTTTGGAATTAGTTTGCTTGCCAAAGAGTCCGTTTAATGGGCTCAGTTTAGAAGGAATCTGGCCACAGCTAAAAGCACAGCCGTAGCCCCGTCGTCAGCAGAGCCCTGTGGAGGAAGGCAGCCCGTCTCCCCGTCAAGAACGGGAGCGCGTGGGGGCTGGTGGGGAGGGTGTTGGGGGAGAATGAAGAAACTTGGCTGTTGTTTTTCTCACCGCTGGTCTTGGGGACCCAACCACTCTAAGCTGACTTGTAATGGAAGGAGAGTGTCTGCTTTATCTCAACACCATGGCTCCGCGTCCTAGTGAGCTCTCTAGCTACCTAACAAAGCACAGACTGAGTGGCTGCCATGAGTCAAAGCTCCCTGAAGTTCTGAGGTTCAAGGTGCTGGTAGGGCCGGTGTCCCGCAGGGCTGTCCCCTTGGGCTCTCGGTGGGTGGTGTCTGTCACAGCAACAGAACAGTAACTAATACAGTGTTCTTAGTAGAGACAGCAGAGTGCTTCTCTCCAGGTCTGCCATGTTGCTGTGACAGAACACCATGACCAAAGCAACTTACAGAAGAGTTTGTTTTAACTCACAGTTTCAGAAGGGTAGAGTCCATAATTGTCCTGATCAGGGTGACTATTGCTGAGATAAAACACCATGGGCAAAGCCACTCAGGGAGGAAAGGGATTAATCAGTTTATGCTTCCATATCACAGTTAACCAGGACCTGGAGGCAGGAGCTGATGCAGAGGCCAGAGAGGGGAGCTGCTGACTGGCTTGCTCCCCATGGGCTGTTCCACCTGCTTTCTGATAGAACCCAGGACCACCAGCCCAGGGATGACCCCACCCACCATGGGCTGGGCCCTCCCATATCCATCACTAACTAAGAAAATACCTCACAGGACTGCCTACAGCCTGATCTTATTGGGGCATTTTCTCCATTGAGGCTCCCTCTTCTCCAGTGATACTAGCTTGTGTCAAGTTGACATAAAACTAACCAGCACAGTACTGATAGAGACAACATAGCATCAGGCAACCGGGGTGGGGGGTGGGGGGGAATGGGGGGGATGAGGGCGCGGAACACACGGCTTTGCAGGAGGCTTCTTACTCTCAAAGCCTACCCCCAGTGACATGCTTCTTCCTGCAGATCTGCACCTTCTAAACCTCCCTGAACGGGACCACCACCTGGGGACCAACGGCCCAAATGCCCAAGCCTGTGAGGGACTCTCCTCATCTAAACCACCACAGACAGTTCTATTTGTCAGGACACCACCAGTGACTTAACAGCGGTTACTCCTTGAGCACAATGATGCCCAGGGTGTTGAGACTTCAGTATATGAATCAGGTAGACGAGTACATGTGTCAGTCCATGAAACCCCGCAGCCTAGATTATTTCTGAGGTTAATTCAAATAAATAGCCACTTTTAGGGACACTATTCAAGGCATAGGCGCCAAGGAAGTGAAATAAATCATGCCGTACTAAAGAACTCTGTATCTTAGTGAGGGAAATAAACAGTACTACCTAAAATGTGAAATATGTTTTTTTAAGCTAGACATGAGGGACGTGTCAAATTGTGCCAAGCAGATTTATCGAGGGTATGGGAAGACAGGCCAAGAGCTTAACATGGGCAGCATCGTGTGTTCAGGAATGGCAGCGGACCAGGGTGCACAGCATGTGGAATAAGCTAGGGAATGCTGGCCGGAAGCTGGAAATGCCATGCTCTGTGGTCTTTGTCTCTTTGTCTCTCCTGGCGGAGAGAGCACCGAGTATGTTGAGTCCGTAGTGGAAAAGCAGTGAGTGCGGAAAGACCAGCAGGGAATGGCATTGCAGTCTACGGCAGGAGACTGATTGTGAGATTAAAAACAGAGGTAGAGGCTGCACAGTTAGCGTGATAAAGGGAGTGAGTTCCAACACAAATTGAAGAAAACGTATTCACTGCCATGGTTTTTTTTAATTATGTTGAAATTTAAAATATTGTGGTTACTATAAATGAAAAATATGCTACAGTTTTAACTTGCATCATGGAAGATATTTAAAATGTTGCTTTTAACCAATATCCCATGTATTTCTATTAAATTTTAAGTAGTGGTGTATTTTCTACACAACTGTTTTAAAAAATCATAATTTGTTTCTATCCCAAATGAAGTTAGAGAAACTGTTTTACTGTCTTGCCCTGCCAAGGTGGCAAGTCCAGAAACAGTCCCTTCCAGGACCCTTGGCAACACGCAACAAAAGAAACCAGTCTTAGCTTCTGTCTTTGACTTTTCCTCCCAGAGTACATCTCTCTTTTTGAGAAGATCCATTGGAACCCAGCACAAGCTTGATTCCAGTCCCTTTTACAATGTACATTTATGAGTCTCCAAAACAGAAACGGTATGCCAGTAACCCATGGCCCAGAGAAGTGCTGTGTGTGGCTTGCACTGTATTAAAAAGATGAGATTTTTGGCTAGGAGGTGGTGGCACACACCTTTAATCCCAGCACTCAGGAAGCAGAATCAGGCGGATCTCTGTGAGTTCGAGGCCAGCCTGGGCTACAGAGAGAGTTCAAGGCTCCAAAGCTACACAGAGAAACCCTGTCTCAAAAAAAAAAAAAAGATGAGATTTGTTGATAACCTATAACAAGGGCCATTGAGATGTCTCAGTGGGCAAGGGCACATGTCCCCAAGCCTGCAACCTGAGCTCTATCTCCAGGACCCATGTGGAGAGAACCAACTCCCATAAGTTGTCTGTGATATCCTCTTATACACCATGGCATGCATGCACATGTGTACACACAATGTATTAATCTTTGAAATCTAATCAAATAAATATTACGAGAGTTGGAGTAGGTGGTAACCTCCAGCCCACATCCCTGGTGCCAGCAGTCAGCCAGTGTGTAACAGTCTTGCCCGTAGACTCGCTGTTGAGACTTTTCACACTTGGTCCTTGAATTGCCATCACAGCAATTTTTACTCAGTATCTATCACTAGTCACCTTCATTGCATGTAAGGAAACCAAGTCTCAGAAAAGTGGTGTGCCTCAGTTCACAGGGCTAGTGGATATGAGGGCCATTGTGTGGCTTCTAGTGTGCCTGAATAACCCTTAATTCCTTTCCTTCCAACATGCATAATTTTGAGCTTGTTTTTATCTTTAACTTTAGTTTAAAAGCATTAGTGTCCATAAGTATGTGCTCGCTATGGAACACAGGGTTTCCAGTTTATTATGTTATTTAATTGTACATGGTTAAACTTTATATTCAGTTGTCAGTTTGACCCAAATCTACCTCTATCTCTCTTTCTCCCCCCTCCCCTCCCCTCTCTCTCTCTCTCTCTCTCTCTCTCATTTTCTTTTATGTGTATGAGTTTTTTGCTTGCATGTATAAATGTGCACCACCCGAGTGCCTGGCATCCATGGAGGTCCAAAGAAGGTTTCGGACCCCTTGGAACTGGAGTTACAGATGATTGTGAAGCACCATGTGGGTGCTGGGAACTGAACCCAGGTTCTGTGCAAGAACAAGTGCTCTAAACTGCTGAGCCATGTTCCCGCCCCACATGTCTCAAAGCCAATGTGCTGGTGTGGTTTTTTGTCAACCTGACATAGAGTCATCTAGGAAGGGAGAACCTTAATTGAGGGGTGCAGCCACCAGATTCCCTGTAGGCAAGTCTGTGGGACATTTTCTTAATGATTTCTGCCCAGTGTAGACGGTGCCATCCCTGAGGAGGAGGTCCTAAGCAAGCCATGGAGAGCAAGTCAGTAAGCCATTTTCCTGCCGCCATAGCTCTTGTCTCTGCTCCTACTTGAGTTCCTGCCCTGACTCAGCGATGGAGTGCGATTGGGACACAGAAACCAAATAAAGCTGTTCCTCTCCAAGTTGCTTTCTGTCGTAGTGTTTATCACAGCAGTAGAAGGCAGACCGGAGGAGCCTGAGGTGCTGGAGGCTGCCTTCTCAGTTCTGGAAAGTTGGCATTTGCTGTGCACTGGGAGTTAGTCGAGAAGAGGCTTCTTTCAACACGGCTCTCTGATTTCAGTCCCTTTCCAGGATTTCTTTCCCTGGAAGTAACCAGCTAATCACCTCCAGAATCAAAATGAACACAGAATTTAAACTTCATGTTGAATAAAAATTGTGCATGGTTGAGATAACAATTTATATCTTTCATTGAGAAACAAATGTTTCTTCCCCACAAAGATAGACGTGTATATTCTAGCTGAATAAATATTTACTTTTAGTCTGAGCAGATTAGATTTTGTAATCCCAGACTGTTTGTATCTATGTAAATAGTATTCTTATCAGACTAGTAGTACGCTACCAATTTTCCAAAAACAGATTACTTGACAAATAATTAAGCAGATTACATAAAAGCAACTTGAAATTAAATATTATAGCCTATACTGTGGGTTGATGAAAGTCTATGGTGTTGCACATGTAGCTTCCTCTACTAAAAATAAAGATTAACCCTTTCCACTCTAGTATAAATAAGAAATTAAAACAGCCTTCTACTTGGTATCTTTTGCCCAAAGCTTTCGTTTTTGTAGGCGGTGGAGTTTTAGTACTGGCAGGAAGCATGATTTGTTGTTAGTGTCTCTCTTGATTAAGAGTGAACAAGCCGGGCGTTGGTGGCGCACGCCTTTAATCCCAGCACTCGGGAGGCAGAGCCAGGCGGATCTCTGTGAGTTCGAGGCCAGCCTGGGCTACCAAGTGAGCTCCAGGAAAGGCGCAAAGCTACACAGAGAAACCCTGTCTCGAAAAACCAAAAAAAAAAAAAAAAAAAAAAAAAAAGAGTGAACAAAATGGCAAGCAATTGGGGTCAGAGGAAATAGTAGTGATGTTCCTCAGCTTTTCTTTGTGAAGCAGAGACAAAAATGTCTACGCTGTAGATTACTCTTTTATATAAAACTTTGTATGTTTATTACATACATATGTGCATGCACACATGCCATGGCACACCTATGGAGCTATGAAGACTTCTTGTGGAAGTCAGTTCTCTCCTTCTACCATGTGGCTTCTGAGGATCAAATGCATAAATACTTGGTGGCAAGGTCTCTACCCACTGACCCCTGAACCCTATCGGTACTTGTTTGGTTTTGTTTTTAGAGACAGGCTTCTCTGTGTGTAGCCCTGGCTGTCTTGTAACTGACTTTGTAGACCAGGCTGGCTTTGAACTCACAGAGATCTCCCTGCGTCTCCCTCCCAAGTGCTGGAATTAAAGGTGTGTGCCCCCACCACTTGGCCTTACAGATACTCTTGATGGTGATTTCCTGGAAGTCCCAGCTGTGCTTGTTCAGTAAGAGTCATTGTGTAGATGGCCACCCTTACCACCCTGCTTTTCTCCTCACATAGTGGCCTTCAGTATTGACAATGACAACAGTGTGACTGCATTTTACTCACTGACTTGAAGACATTGCAGGGTGACCATGGATGCAAGCCACAAACTGTGACATAGATTTTAACAAACAACTGAAGGATATTAGGAGAATTGTTAAGTATTTGCTGAATTGGAAAACTCTCCGGCCACCTCCTTGAATTGGGCATTGTCCACTTTTGGTCACATTCCCTTACTAGTCATAACCAAGACAGTAAACAATCTGTGTTGGACAGATAGATAGTAAGCTTTGGGTTTTAGATAACATGTACGAAAGCTCTTGCATTGTGCTATGAGTCAAAAGCCAGCTGTTCTGCCTCTGAGAATATTGTTACTTCGGTCACAATGTTTGTTCCTTAGACACAAGGAGCTAGTTTACACCCTTAAGACCCCAAATAGAGCAAACTAGTTCCTTCCAGTGTGTTCTAAGGAGATTTGCATAGCGAATCCCCCATAACTGGGGTTAGCCGTAGCTACAAAGCCAGTAGAGGGAGCACAGTACATGGGTTTGTCTCCACCTCTTGACTGCTGAGGGATGGGGCTGTGGGGGCTAAAAGCTAACCACACGTCTGAAAACAGGCAGTTGTTTTTGTGCATGAACTCAGCTATAACTTTGCCTTGAGACGGTGACATTTCTTATATTTATTGATAAAATCCTATCTTTATCATTATTGGGAGTTATGGTCATGATCTGTATTTTAATCTGTTTTTTCCACATGGGTCACTATGGTTGATTTTTTGTATTGCTAAGAGTATTTTATTGAGGGCCTGCAGTGTCGCATGAGAAGCAGGCTGTGTGTTTTTGCCTACTCGGCTGTTTGAATTCTCAGGTGCTTAGGGGAACTTTAAGTGGGAGCCGTGGAGCTAGCAAAGGAGAGCTTCACTGGAGTCCTGCCTCCACAGTGCTTGAAGGCAGTTTGAGTAAGGCTTGCTGCTGCAGGCCTTGGAGGTGAGTACAAGGCCTCATGGCTGAGTCTTCTTCATAATGCAGGTTGTTGATTCGGAGTGTGCCCCGGCTCCCATCTCCTGACTCCATTCTTAAAGTCTGCCACCTCAACACGCCCCACCCTGATCTCCCCCTTGACTGGAGACTGCCGAGTGAGCTTGTTGGCAGTGAATGAAATGGGCTACCAAGAATATCTAAGACCCAGGAGTTAGATGTATAGCTTTGTTTCAGGCTTTGATGGTTGTGGGAGCCCGTTCTCGGGTTCCCCGTTCTCGGGTTCCTCGTGGCTTCACCCAGCAGGTCCGAATAGAGGATGATCAGGACCACGGGCCTGAGTGCAGGTGTCTGAGATGGTCTGCACTTGGCTGGGCTGGGGGGGGGGGGGGTCTTTTGCTCCACCCCTTGGCATCTCTATAAAAACCCGGGCCAGAGACAGTCGGGGCCCGTTGGAATAGGTTCCAGGCCCTCTTGAGGCTATCCTTTATTTTTTTTATCTGTTAATCTCCTCGATATTATCCACAATAAATCCTTCTACCTAATATTTCCTGCTGCTCACACTCAAGAAAACTCTGGGGAGCTGTGGGGTTGGTGGGTAAACGCCCCACAGATGGTCTTTGGGGGCATGAGATCCTGCTTTGTGGCTTAGGTTGTCGCAGAAGGTGGGAAAGAGGCTGTTCCTGTGGGCCTCCTGTGACGTTACGGCATATATAGCTGGTTTTGTGGTTTTTATGAAAAGGCTTTCTACATTTTAGAATACTCACAGGATAGTTCATACATGGATACAGTTGGAAGTGGCTCTTTTTCTCTTAAGGGAAGAACTTACACCCTGCGACCTCTGGTGTAAGAGACGTCGCACAACAGCAGAGGCAAGAGGAAAGGAAGAGCAGGTGTCTGCACCTTCAGGATTTGTCCACAGTAAATGCAGATGTGCAGAGCAAGCCTCAACTAGTAATTAATTACCTGGCGATGGCTCAGAAGAAGGAGGTATAAATGTAGAAGGTTCTTTTCAGATCCGAGATTTTTTTTTTTAAATAATAATAGCAGAAATTGGAAAAGAATTGACCAGTGCCAGCACGGTGACTGGGGAGTAAAGGCACTTACCTACCAAGCCTGGCGACCTGACCCCTGATCCCACGTAAAGGAGGAAGGAGAGAACGAATTCCACAAGGTTGTCCTCTGACCTCCACATGTACATGGTGGCAGATACACACACTGTACATGCATTATGTGTGTGCACCACACACACTAATTTACCAAGTTTTAAATTGAAAATGAAGGAATTTATCAGTAAAAACCCCTAATTCCAATTAAGACTTCCTTTCCTAGTACCCTCACAAAGGCTACAGGCAAAAGTATTATAGCTAGGTTAATCAAGTGCCAGGCAAAGAAACCCCAAAGTGCTGGTTGGAATCCAAAACATCTAGAAAATATGTTTCCTGTAAGTTTTTTACATGACATAGGTGTCAGTCTCTGAAGGGTTCCCTGATTTCCACTGTCCTCCTTCCTGTGACTGTCCTGTGACCTCAGATAGAGTAAACACTGTATTTGGAGGTCCCCCGGAGAGGAAGTACCTTCTGACCTGCCAGAGTAACTCTTCAATTGCCGCTCTGCCCCAGCTTGTGCTCGCCTTGAGGAAACACCTCTTTCCAGGTGGATTTTCTCATTAAATACTATTTCAATTATAATTACTGCCATAAATTAGTAATGTGTACTATGGGATTTTTTTAAAAAACTGGATCAGTATGCTACCTGCTGGTTTTGTGGTTCTCTCAGGAGACTAAGAAAATTGACAGGAAAAAGACAAACCTCATTTCTTTCACATCAGCTAAGCTGTTTCCATCCTTTGTAGATGTATTTTTTAATAGAGAAGGGGAAATACTGTAATGCTAAGAAATGTATGCTAATTGTAAAACATTTCAAGTCTTTTATTATAGTTAAGTTTATATGAGATGTGCATTTTTCAAGTATACTACCCATGAAATAGGTATAAATGTAAGTTAAAATTGGAAATAAATATTATCCCCCTTGAATTAAATCAGACTACCAATGTTGAATTTAGTTACTCTTGCTAAGCATGTCAGAAAATTTCATCAAAATTGGGAAAATTCGCTTTTAAAACTTTTTTCACGTTGCATCTACTTAAATATTTTTCTCACCAAATTACTTTGAAGTTAAAAACACATGAAAGAAATGTACAGGAATGCCTTTGTGAGGGTCGACAGTGATTGTCGTTAATGACAGAGTCTGTTTCACTCACTCACGTTTTTTGGTAATACACTTACCAGATCATGTATTGACAGATCTTGAATTTTACCCATTTTTCTCAACAAATTTTACCAGTAATAATTATAGTAATTATGTAACATTATTTTTAAAATTGTTAGTCATCATTCCATTTTGCTTCTGTCTCCTCTGCATGAGTTTCAGTTCCCTGCAACTTAGGGAATTAAATTCCAGAGGCTCAGCAGTTGAGAACAAAACGCAAACATGGTTCAGTTACGTACCTCACCGTGCGGTGTGGTGAGTGACTTGTGCTGTGGAGTTGAGACTTTGGTGTGTGGTTATAGGATGAAGTTCTCACTGAACACTGAACTGCCGTCGGAAACCCTCGCTGAGCTGTGCTCTGTGTAGGCAGCAGGGGAACCGAATTCTACGGCTGCGGTCCAGGCGTGCTGTTGGATGGGAAGGTTACTCAGTAGGTATTGTTTATTATATCCCCTCTCGAAGAGTGTTTGAAGGAGAGGAGTTACTGGGTCCTCCTTGTGGTGCTGACTATGGAACGATGCACATCCCATCCCCATGGGTCAGGTCTAGTTGCGGTTGTGATGGACACGTCTCTCGCCCATGCACCGTCCCCACTTTCAGTGCTAGAACTGTTTGCATTCAACAAGCTTTTGCGTCACCTCCCAGAAGTGCTGAGGTTTCGTATTTTGGTCTCTGACCCCTCTGCCTTCCTTGCTTGTCCACACCATTTTAACACTTGTCTTAGAGGGAAATGAATTTAAAGCTGGTTGTTTTGTGTCTCTGAGCAACTTTATGGTTACTGAGGCAGTGAAATATAAATGAATGCACAGTTTGCTCTAGCAGCGCTTTTTATATTAATATCACTGTTCTTAGCAAAGATAATTGTTTCAGTAACTATCACTTTATTTCAACTCAAGGTCCTTAAAAATAAGATTTTTTTCTTAAAAAGATTAAGATCTTTTGTTTTTATTTTTTAAGGCAGGAATATCATTGTAGTTTCTTTTACTGAAGTACTAAAGATAGAAGAGGAAAAGAAGATGAATCAGCCAAAGTTCTGTAGTGAAAGCCTTCATGAAGAACTTGGGTGTTTATAACACGTGTGCTCCACTTACCCAGTTCTGCAGTGACTTGAGAACAGCTGTGAGCAGAGTATTAACAAGGTCACACAGATGTGGGGGGAAGCCTAGGAGGTCCCACTCCCCCTGTACGCCATGCACATCAGAGTCAAGTGTCACCAAGTGGATTTTTCCACCTTCATAGACTTGATGATTATCTTTATTTCATTAAAAGATGTTTCGGTCCTTACATCTTCCCCACATTGACTACGGTCATCGGGCACACACACCCTTAGTCCTTCTCACTTTTGATTTGTCTGGTTGCCTGACAAACCTTGTCTGAACCTTGTCTTGGCAACCATTGTTCCCCTCCACTTCCCTGGACCAGACGGATTTCCCCGAGAAGCAGCAGAAGGTGCTTCTGGACAAAGGAGAAGCACTCTCGTTGAAGAGACTGCAGCGTAAGTACAGCTCTGTTGCTGCATGGCCGTGCCATCCTCGCCTCCGCCTGCCCTGCGGCCATGCCAACACAGCACCCCTTGACCTTCCTGTGCACGCTCGTCCCCTTAGTGCTGTTCTTATGGGAGGTCAGGAGTCGGTGCAGACCCTGTGAGGACCGTCATCTTCCATGGTCTAGCCACATAGTGGAAGGGGTTCTTCCCTTTCGGAAACAATTTGTATAAAACATCTTCATTTCAACCTTATTCTAAAATACAAAAATTGGTAGTGCCTATTCTATATTTTATATTTTCACATTTATTTATTGTGTGTGTGTGTGTGTGTGTGTGTGTGTGTGTGTGTGTGTGTGTGTGTTGTAAGCATGCACACACACAAGTCTGGAGAAAGTCTGTTCTCTCTTTGCACCGTGTGAATCCCCGGGATTCACCTTCAGTCATCAAGTGCCTTTCCCCGCTGAGCCGGCTTACTGGCCTGGCAGAATCTGTTCCATGTTCAGAATCATCATCTCTCTACATTTGGAAAGCGTCGTTCATTGTTCTGTCTGTGGCTGTTGATCTGTCTGATTCCTGTCTCCCACATTCTTTTTTTTCAGGGTTTTGTCAGTGTGTGTATGTGTGTGTGTGTGTGTGTGTGTGTGTGTGTGTGTGTGTGTGTGTGTTTACATAGGCTCTGTGGTTGATCTTAGTTGCCAGTCTTAGTGGCAAGCACCTGTACCCAGTGAGCCATTTTGCTGTCCAGGTATTTTATTTTTGAAAACATAAAACACAGCCTAAGAGATACAGAGTCATGCTTGATACCTCACATTCAGCCTTCCTTAAAGGAGGTTTCCAGTGTATCCTGCAAGATATGTTTTAAACACATATACATACAGACAAGAGGATCTCATGTAACCCAGGCTGGCCTCATACTTGCTTTGTATTTTGTAAATATTGTATGGGAGATGTGCTGGGAGGAAGTGATGACGCATCACTAGAATGAATGAGGCGGGAGTTGGACTTGGTGTGCGGTGCATCTAATTCCAGCCCTCGAGAGACAGATGCAGGAGGATTGCTGCAAGTTTGAGGCCAGCAAAGCAATGTAATGAGACCTAGTCTCACAAAACAAAAGCCCGTGTCTCTCTTTGCCTCCTAGTTTTTATGATTTTTTTATTTCTGGTGTTTTTGAATTTCTAGCCATGTGCTATGATATGGGGATTTTATTTGTTTTTATTTCTTTTTTTTTTCTTGTTAGGCTCTTTCATTTATGGAAATTGATGTTTTCAGTCCTGAGAACTTTTCCATGAAGTAATTATGTAATGATGTCCATTGTTCTGCTGGTAAACAGCAAACCTCTAGGTTAGCATCTGTGCACCACTTCTTCAGACATCATTTTCCTGCTTAATTTCTGTGTCTTTATCTTTTCCTTGCTGTTCCCCTTTCTCAGATTTATTTCCAACCCTACTGTCAAGTTTGCCATTTCTGAGAGTGGACTTCATTTTCTAAGAATTCTGTTTGGTTCTCGGTTGCTCCTCTGTGTATCGGCCTCCTCACTTGCATTAGGCTGCATCTACTTTCCCTCACTGGCTTAGGAATGACCAGCGTTGGTTCTTCCTTCCCTGCCTCAGTTCCGCAGATCCATTCATCTTAATGCTGTTCGGTTTCCCCATCCCTAAACTGGGTTGATTTCATCTGCTGAGCCCTGAGACAGGGGAAGCCAGAGGTCTCCGCACCGCGCTCTTTTTAGTGGGGCTCTTGCATACACACAAGGCCAGTCTCCTGGGTCCGCCATTTGGTAAGAGTAAGCATCTCCTCCTTCCTTGTACCAAAATACAAGCTGGACTCGTGGGGTTAAGGAGTCGGGGTGATACAGATGTTCAGTCAGACTTCCACTTGGGATCTGCATACTACCACCCCCTTCCTAATCCCCCGCCTTCCTGGAGTTCTAGAATATATACTCATCCACTTCTGTTGCCGCCCTCCTATTTCTTATCTGGGAGTTTTCTCATCTGTTGCCGTGACTTTAGATTCTGGTGGTGTGTGTACAATTCCCCGGTGTAGATCTCTGCCTGAATCCAGACTCATTAGCCTAGCTGTCCCCTGAACTCTCTGCTTCAGTAACGGGTAGACTTCTCGAACTTGGCGTGTCAAAAAGGGATGTGGTCCTCCTGAAGCTCCTCCCACAGCCTTCCTTGCCTTGCTTTTTCAGGACAACACTTACTGTTCCTAAAAATAGGATCCAAGAGTGAATCATGCAGGAAAAGAAAACAATAGCCACTGTAATTATAAAATGATTCTCCAGGTAGGAGACAGAATCGCTATAATCTCAGGATTTTGCCAGATGTCTAAGGTGTCCACCCTGCCTTTGCTGTTCAGGTACCATTGTAATATCGCAGTCTCTTTGTGTACAGTTTGGGATGTAGTAGTAACGCTTTCTTTATCAGACAGCTATATATGGATTTATTTAACAGATAGAGAAAACTTGAAATAGGCTTGCACAGAGCATATTCTCAGTGAGGCTAACTACCTTTGTTCCACTTATCCATATCATCATCAGATAAAAAGATTACCAGCAGGATCCACTCTAGGAATATAAAGTTGATCAACAGTTTGTAATCATCAAGTACAATCCACTGCTTCAAGGACTGGAAGTGCAACTCAGTCGTAGAGCACTTGCTTAGCATGCCCAGGGCCTTCGGTTCAATCCTAGCATCCTCTGAAAAAAAGAAAACAAACACAAAAAATGCCTAGCATGAAATGAAGATTGGATCATCTCAGTGAATACAGAAAAATAAGCAGCACAATTGAAAACAAGTTTGGATTAGGAAAAAAGTTCAGATAAAAGCAGTAAGTATAGCATGAATCTTAAAGAGTCTTATTAACAAAAACAAACCCAGAGCCAGGTATTGGGGTGAATGCTGAATGATCAGAGAGACAGAACCAGCCACAGCTACCTCACCTTGCCAGTTCCTCAGCTGATCCTGTTTTCTCAGACTGGAAGCCTCTGAATCCTCATCCAGAATGAATCTCAGCTGAGCTGCTGCTAAAAGCCTAAAAGCTTAACCAGGCTCTAGTTCCTGGTTTTCACGCCTTATATACCTTTCTGCTTTCTGCCATCACTCCCTGGCATTAAAGGCTCACTTCTTGGGATTAAGGGCATGAATCACCATGCCTGGTTGTTTCCAGTGTGGCTTTAAACTCACAGAGATCCAGATGGATCTCTGCCTCCCAAGTGATAGGATTAAAGGCGTGAGTGCCACCATTTTCTAGCCTCTATATCTAGTGGCTGTTCTGTTCTCTGACCCCAGATAAGTTTATTAGGGTATACAATATTTTGGGGAACACAATACCACCACAAGTAAGGGATTCTTCAGCTTGATGAAGGACAACTATGGAAATTGTATTGCTGGGCCAGGTGTGGTGGCGCACACTTTTATTCTCAGTACTGGCTGGGTAGGCTCTGTGAGTTCCAGGTCAGACTGGTCCATATAGCACGCTCCAAGCCAACCAGGGCTACATAGTGAGACCTTGTCTCAAAAAAGAAAAATAAAGTCTTATCACTAAAATCACATTTAATAGATAGGTGTTTCCCCTATACTCTCTAAAGTGCTAAGGATATCTATTCTGACAACATGATGTTATACTTGAAAGACCTTAAAGACATCACCACACAGCTCTGAGATCTTAGATGTTTGTTGCACATACTTTGAGCAAAGTAGCCGGGTACAAACAACATGCAAAAATCTTTTCAAAATGCTAAGAAATAGAAAAATATCCTTTTCACAGTAGCCTCAAATAAAAATAAACAGGACTCCAGTAGCACAGGAAATAATTCAAATAATTGAAAAGTGGGATTGCATAAAATTCAGATGCCTCTGCACAGCAAAGGAAGAGGTCAGCAGTGTGAAGATACAGCTTTAGAATGGGATGGTTGTGCCAGATTTACATGTCAGACAGGGGCTGCCGAGCTGGGATGTGTAAAGAAAAGGCAAACACTGAAAAACCAGGTCATCCAATCAGCAAATGCAGTAAAGTAAGCAGACAGGTTCTCAAGAAGTACAGATGGCCAAGGAACGGATGAACAAAATGATCAGCATCCTAGTCATCAGGGAAACACAACAAATTCTGGCAAGAACACCAGGGTAAAGGAACCCACATCACTGTTGGTAGAAATGAAAACTAGTCCACCCACTATGGAGGTCAGTGTGGACATGCCTCAACCACAAAACAAAACAAAAACTACCAATAGAACCACCAGATTGTCCAGCTGCTCTATTCCCGAGTATATAACCAAGGGCATCTGGAAGTCAACGTGCTGTAGAGATGCCTGCACACCTGATTGTTACAGGACTGTTCATAATAGCCAAGTTAGGGAATCAGCCTAAGTATTCATCAACACTCGAATGCATGAGAGTATGATGCATTTCTACACACAATAAAGTGTTATTCAGCTCCAAAGAAGAATGAGCTCATGTCATTTGCAAGAAAGCAGATCCAATTAGAAATCATAATGTTAAATAAAACAAACCAGATGCAGACTCTAGATTTAAAAAAAAAAAAAAAAAAAGACATGAAAATAGAATGGGGAGTATTTGGGGAAAGGAAGGAGACCATTGGGAGCAAGAGGGAGGCCACAAAAGGTTATATGGGGGTGATATGTGTGTACCACGTTGAGACCCATTATTTTGTACAGTTCCTAGATGCTTTCTTGAAAAAGAGAATGTCTGTTCTCACATTCATTCAGCATTTTTCTATCCAGAGTACTGTCAAGAGAAAGAAATTTTTAAAAATTCAAGTTGTGAATTTTAAATGTGAAGCTATCTTTTAATTCTATTAACTCCTTTATTGTTGGCATTGGACATGTTTTCACAGTCCTAATGAGGGGCCGGAGAGGTGTCTTGATGGTGAAAAACACTAGCTGCCCTCATAGAGGACCCGGTTGTCATCCCCAGCAGCCACATGGCAGCTCACAATTCCAGTTCTAGGTTCCATTGTCCTCTTTGGCCTCTGCAGACACTGTATGTATGTGGTGCACTTACATGCAGGAAAATCACTCATAAATATAAAATAAAATAAAAAATAAACTTTTAAAAAGTTCCAATGAATCTACAAAAAGTGTACTAGACTTAATCAGTGAGGCAAGCAAGGCCGTAATAGCTGGGTGCAGTGGCACACACCTGAACTTCCTCTGTGGGAAGATTAATTGAGCTTAGGAGTTTGCAGCCCACTGGTCACCTCAGCAAGCGAGCAAGAGACAGAGACGGGGCGGGGGGTGGAGGGAATGCATATGTGTTTATTATATACATACAAGACCTGTAAAATAAAAGTATAAACTATTGTTGAAAGGCAGACCTAAGCAGGGTGATTGCTTCCTTGGGAATTCAGAGCTGTGGTCATGGTAAGACCCTGAAGTCATGAACACATGTACTGCAGTGTTAATCATCATTTATTGACTGTTTACCATTAACCAGGAGGTTGATGATAAAATTTGCAAGGAAGTAACGAAGAAACCAGAATAACCAGAAGCCATCTTGACAAAGCAAGCAGAAATGGGAGGGCTCCCTGTGCCTGGCTGCAGGTTTGCTATGGAGCTAGAGTCAGGGCGGTGTGGGGTTGGGGGTGCACACCAGGCTTGCAGAGCCCTGGGCTGCAGTCCAGAGACAGGTGCATCTGTAGTCAGGGACGTTTCGGCAAGGGTGAGGAGATCATTCCAGGGAAGGGAGCCTTCGAGTGCCGCAGCAATTAAATACCCATATTCTTTCTCCTCCGCCCTGCAAAACAAACTGACCTTGCTTCATGCCACACACATGAGTGCAAATGGATCATAGACTTAAACACGAGCATCAGAACTATGACACTTGATGGAGAAACAGTAGAAGAAAAGCTTAGATTTGGGGATTAAAGGAATTTTTGTTGTTTTGATTTTAGTTTTTTATTTTTTTTTAAGACAAGACACAAAAAATACAAACTATTCTTTTAGAGTTTAGCAAATTCATCACACTTGACCAGATTTTAAAATTAAGTCAGTTGTGATAGTGTATTCCAACACTTGGGAGAAAGAGCCAAGCAGATCTCTGTGAGTTCGATGCCAGCCTGGTCTACATAGTGAGTTCCAGGACAGCCAGAGTTACATAGTGAGTTACATAGTTACATATGGGGGTGTGTGTGTGTAATATAGGTTATGTGTTTTATATATACATTTGTGTGTATATAAAACATGTCTAATAAAGGGTTTATACCCAAAGTATATTAAAAATACATAAACCTCTTACAACTTAAGAAGAAAAGCAACTCATTGTTTAGGGGCAGATTGTGTAACTACTTTAAGGAAGACATCCATACAAGCCCAAGCAAACTCCTTACAGGGAAAATGTTCTTCACCCCGCCCCTCAGAACACCAACATTAAAAAGACTGAGATACCAAGCAATGTGCTGAGGAAGGCCGAACAGATGGCGGCTCGGCGTAGAGTTAGGCAAATGCCAGACAACCCAGCGGTCCCTCTAGGTGTCTGCTCAGGAGGTGGGAGAACCCGTGTTGAGCGAGGTGCAGTGGCCTTGCTTATAGTAGCCCAGCCCTGGAAGCAAATAGTAGATAGAAAACTTGAGGTGCACCCGCTCAAGGGGAAGCTACTGAGCATTACAAAGGGATGAATTATGGATGCATAAACCATGGAGCAACCTGAAAAGCACTGTGCTGAGTCAGAGAGGCAGACCCAGAGCGTGCGTGTGGTCTGATGTATTTGTGTGAGATTCTAGAAGAGGCAAAAGGATCTTTCAGTAGTTCCTGGAGGGAAATGGAGCGTATTACAGAAAGAGACTATGTGTGAAAGGCCTGTGGGAACCTTCTAGAGAAATAGGAATGTTCTCCATCTTGATTATAATGGTGGGTTATGTGAACGGTTACACTTTTCAGGACTCATTGTGTCGTATACGTAGGTTATTCCTTCATGGAGCTGTATAAAAGTGGGATAGAACGGAAAAGCAGATGGTCCAAGTGAGCAGAGGAGGAGGACTCGTCAGAGGCAGGGAGTGAGAGACGCCTTTCCCAGAGGGGTGGGAGGCTGCTACTGGTGCGCCTTAGGCCCAAACCCTTGCCACCCAGTCCCTGCCTCTCATTCCCTCTAAAAGTGGGAAGCCGTAGCTGGTTTGTTTCCTCATACCAGATCCAGAGTCTTTGTTGCTTTTCTTACGCTTCGGGCACCCTTTCTCTTCCTTGAAGTGACTCTCTCAGGTTCCTGCCTTGTCACTAGGTGACATTACTGACTCCCCTTGCTTGTTTATGGGTTGGTCTTAGTTGTTCCCCAAGCTCTGTCCTACGTGCCATTGCTTAGACTCCACAGTATGCTTGGGTGACCACCTCCACTACTGTGATTGCACTTGGTTTAGGCCCCCCCGCAGGTCCCCTCACTGTCTGCCAAACATTACCCTCTGGTTCTTTGTCTCCCGAGCTCTGACCCCCTTGGTCAGTCAGTGCCTTTCAGATATTTCTTCTGTATTCTGGGATTCCGTGGTCCCATAAGGGCAAGAGTGTAGGCGACCCACTGTGGACCAAGGTGCATGAGTAAGAGCTGTTAACCCACACACACACACACACACACACACACACACACTACCCACTGACTGCCAGGCACGGTGCTTGGCTCTGTCTCTTCCTCTTACTGATGTGCTGCTGTCACGGCCATCTCTGGCTCTCAGGGTGAGATCCAAGGTCTGTGTTCAGTAACAAGAGGTGCTGTGGGAACTGCTGGGTTGCCGTTCACCCCGCACTTGCCATGCGTGGGCTGTGCTGCCTCTCACTTGGATTCCGTCTTTGTCTAGCTGCCATACTGCTGCCTGGCTTGCTGGCCAACTCTTAGTTGTTACTCAAGGCACCTCTCGGGTGTCACCCCAGACGTGCTTTCCTGTTCTCCTGTCAGGTGCAGGCGCCCGCCTCCCTTGCACCCCGTGACTCTCCTGCCCTCCACGAAGGCGGCAGGCAGTGGCTGCTGGTCTCACGTACTCTTGCCCCTGTTAACTTCCTCTCTCGCCCCTCTCACTCCCGTGGATGTTCTCCAGTCTCCTGTGGCTGTACCGTCTCTCCACACGCCGCCTTTATACTGTCTCACCTTTCTGGGTGGCTCCTCGTCCTCCTTGACTGTTCCAGGTAGCAAACTCCTACACGTAAGGCCAGGCCAAGCCCGACTGCCCCTGTGCCCCCGGAGCACCCTGGCAGAGCGTGCTCTGCTTCAGAACTCACCCCAGTAGACCAGAGCTCCTTGGGTATTCTGCACCGGCTTCTTGACTGTAGCGAGCAAAGCCCGGGGTGTTTGCGGTGCCGTGAACGTCCCTTCAGTTTGTCTCCAAAGTGCCTTCATTCTGGGCTCCTCGGCTGCCATCTGTGCACCCTCTGCAGCGTTGGTGCCAGCTTGTGATCTTCTCAGCACGTCCCGGTTTGGACTGACCACACGGTTGTATTTACATGCTGCCTCCTCTTGTGCAGCACAGTCTCCTGGCAGGGCCTCTGATCTCCTCGGGATAATGTGGTCTTTTTTTTTTTTTTAAATATTTATGTATTTATTCATTTATATATGTAACAATAATAATTAAATAAAAGGGGGCCATGAATTTGAGAGTGAGCCATAATGGGATATGGGAAGAGTTGGAGAGGGGAGAGGGAGGGGAAAATTATGTAATTATATTTTAATTTTTTTTTTAATGCCAAATGCCGTTTATTGGAGGAGGGAGGAGGTCTTGAATACAGGCTTACAGCACAATGGGAAAACCCTGGAGGGCAGAAGTTTAGCATGGTCTTTCTTTTTTTTTTTTTTTTTTTTTTTTTCGAGACAGGGTTTCTCTGTGTAGCTTTGCGCCTTTCCTGGAACTCACTTGGTAGCCCAGGCTGGCCTCGAACTCACAAAGATCCGCCTGCCTCTGCCTCCCAAGTGCTGGGATTAAAGGCGTGCGCCACCACCGCCCGGCAGCAGCATGGTCTTTCTTATCAGACTCTAAGTGTATAGTGTTCCAGCCTCCTCCTCCTCCCAAAGAGCATTTAGCAATCCCCTCTGTATGTATCCGGTGTTACCAGAAGAACATGTGTGATGTGATGGGTGTGTGTATGTTTGTGTGTGTGCATGAGAGAGAGAGAAACCAAGAGCATTGAATCCCCTGACTATTCCTTTCACTGGGCTCATTTTCTTCTCTCCTTATAAAACACCCTGTCCTATATGAAAGGTCTGTCATTCATTATGTGTTTCATATTATTCACATTTTCTTTGTAAAATATATATATATGTGTGTATATATATATTATTCTACACTTTAAAGGATAAATAATAACACTTTTTATTTTAGCTTAGCCATGTTTTGAGGTATGTCCATATTAATACCTGTAGCTTTAGATGGTTTAAGTTGCTGCCAAGAGTCTCATGGTGTCGGTGTTCCAGCTTGCTTACCCATGTTCTAGATCTGTGTTTTCATTGTTTTCCGTTTTTCACCGAATGTCTGGTTTATAATGGATATTGTTGTACTTAAAGGAAGGCTGATCTTTCTCTAACTTTAAAGGGTATTTTCGGAGTTGTGCCCCTCTGACTGAATACTAATCACCCTGAGGATCAGCTTTGCTTCCTTTTGCAATGAGCTTTCTCTGTGCTTGTAACCGTCCTGCATCTTTAACTAGCACTAAGCCAGTGCTGAGCACTTGGAATGCAGAGCTTAAGCAGAAGTTACTTTTCTCACTCTGCAATTTGCAAGTCATTCTCATACAAATTTAGGTCATTCTGCCTTAAAAATGCTAAATGAAAGCCAAAATTAGAATTTTTAAAAAAGCACACACAAGATTTTGCAAGCAGTAGCTATAAAGTGTGAGAGGAAAGCCTATTAAGTTGTATGAGAATAACAACTTAGAGTAAGTGTGAATTCTGTGTCTCATTCATGATAGAGAGCTGGAAGAGACCTCACATTAGCTGTTCTTGCTCTAACTTTCTTCAAGCTGGAAACCAGACCACAGCTTCTTGGGGAAATGTGCTTCAGACTTGCTGCCCTTAATCAGCAGATCCTCCCTCGTGCTCAAATGAAGCACCTTAGGTTGGGATTGCAGCTTGTTCCCTTGTTTGGTCTCCTAACAAGGGAAACAGACTGTGAGTGTTCATTTATAAGGTAAACAAACAAATTGGCCTATCTTTTCCAAAGAAAACAGTTTCAAGTGATTTTTCCACTGAAAGAGAGAAGAGGATGTGAATCTCAACATCCCTGGTTTTGTGAACTGAGAGAACAGCCTTGCATCCCCACTCTGCACCATCAACAAGAGACATGCTTTGTTCCTCCTGGGCCCCCCTCTTGCACCAAGGTCACCTCTAAAGCCTTTCTATGGTTGTTCCCTTTTGGAGCATCCAGTTTATGCCTCTGAGTTGCGCCATGTCCTATGATAGAACTGACCTCAAACTTCTTGTAGTCTCAGCATCCCTGGGGATGAGAGGTTGGTTCAGTCAGTGATGTACTTGCCTTGCAAGGTCAGGAACCTGAGTCCCATCCCAGAACCCACATTAAAAAGCCAGGGATGTTAGTTAGAATTTAAAGCTAGGAGTACATCCCTGTGGTGGAATAATTGCCTAACATGCATAAGTCTTTGGGGTTAATGTCCAGCACTGCAGACCATAGGGAGGGAAATTTAAAAAGTGAAAAGTGGTTTGGGGCTGTAGCTTAGTGGTAGAGCATCCGTCCAGTATATGTGGATCCTTGGGTCAATCCCCAGTATTGCCAAAAACAAAAAGCAAAGAAAAAATAGACAAAAACGCACTGTAATCTAGAAAGAATATTTAGTGGTCTCAACTTCTTGAATTATCTCACTTGATGCATCTGAAATAATTAGGGCCTTTCCAAAATTGATATTCAAGTCAATGGTCTCTTTAAAAGACCATCACTAAGAAATACTAAAATCATAGTTTTAGCATTTTAAAAAAATACTACAGATCACACCTCGAGTTTAGATGGGAAGTATATAGAACCAGAATCGCCTTTATTATTAAGCTTCCATCTAACCACAGAGTCCTTCCTTATTGATTAGATGCAATGCATTTACTATTAGAATATATGACTATATATATTTACTATTAGGACATATTTATGTGTATGCATAAAATACATATTTGTGGCTATCTTCCTATATATTCCTATATATGACTTGGCTTTCATCATGATAAAATCTTTCTACTTATCTCAAGTAATAGTACTCCTCATTCAGTCTACTGTGTCTGTAGTTAACATGGCCATCCCAACTTTCTGATAATTATGAACTCATATCTGTCTTTAGATTTATCAGTGTTTCTTTTAAAGAGCACATGGTTAGGTCTTGAATGTCTATCCAGTCTTATAAAAAAAAACTGCCATTTAATTGGAGTGTTTAGTCCACTTACATTTAATGTAAATCACCTTTTTATTTATTTAGTTAGTTATTTAGTTATTTATTTATTTTTGGTTTTTTTCAAGACAGGGTTTCTCTATGTAGCTTTGCGCCTTTCCTGGATCTCGCTCTATAGACCAGGCTGACCTTGAACTCACAGAGATCTGCCTGCCTCTGCCTCCCAAGTGCTGGGATTAAAGGTGTGCGCCGCCGCCATCGCCGCCACCACCTGGCTATTATAGCTTTATTATGATGCCTTTTAGACCACAGTAATTTTGAAATATTCCTGTTATAAAGTGACCATCTGAGAACTCACCTTAATGCTCTTGAGACAAGTTTTATCCACTGGCTGGTTCTTCAACCTACTGTCAGTTCCAAAATCTGTTTATTATATGGACCCTAAGCAGTTCACTGTACATCTTATGGGATCTTACTCTCACTGGTACAGCGCATACGTTTCTGGACATTCAGATTTCTAGACATTTCTTGCGGTTTCCTCCCACCTCATATTCTGCAAGTTCAAGTGACAGAAACTCACTATTGTTGGGGTCTCATGTCTCTCTTGTTTTAGGAATTATGATCCTATTGTTTTGATTCATCCAAAACCATTGTTCTATATATTTCCTCTAAGTTTTCATTGATTGCTTTTCATCTGGTACCAGTTAACCCATCATGACCAGAAGTAGAAATCTCATTAAATGTATGCTTAAAATCACTCTTCTGGAGAAATGGCATCTTCTGTGTCTGTGGTCCTGTACACCAGAAAAGCAGACTAAGCCAGCATACTCACTTGAAAGAGTAAACAACCAGGATCCACGGGCCCAGGTGGCTTAGCGTGGCTTACGTGGAGACTGCCACCAGCTAGTCCTGTTTGCATCCCAGTTTTCCTATCTCTGTCCTTTTTCTCACTGTAGTGACCTTTTTAGATTCTTCCTGTGTTTAAGACAAAGTTTTAACCTGTGAAACTTGTCCAGTGAGACCCTTATTATTCAAACACCCCCGTACTCCACTGTGTTAAGTGGATAGTGCTATTGATGCTGCTGCTAACACAGGCATGAGAAGAATTATTTATGTGCTTCTGGCCGTACCCAGTTACTGCCTACCCAGTTGCCTTTGCAGTCCACTCAATAAACCTATTTTGTTCCTGAAATTACTTCAAAACAGATTTCAGAATAGCTAACATGCTATGGGACTATAAATCCCATATTAGACCTTTAGTTTTCTTAATGTAATTGGGTTTTCCTTTGTTTTTCAGTTTGTTTTCTTTGCTGTCTAAAAAACACAACAAAGTTCTGGAACAAGCCACCCAGTCCTTGAGAGGTTCCCTGAGTTCCAGCGATGTTCCCCTCCCGGATTATGTAAGTAGCTACCTTATCGTCGTCACAACTTTCTCTGTGTTTAGAGTTAGAAAAAACAGTGCTTCTCTCCTCTCAAAGCCTAACTGTGCTCTCAGAAACCTTAACAACTTTTCGTGGTTCTTATGAAATAGTTGAAGAAACCAGCCCCAACAGTGAGAGTTAATAATCAAGAATCCTACTAGTGGAGTCAAAACAAACAAACAAACAAACAAACAAACAAACAAACAAAAAGCTCTCAAGCCAATTACACCTTGACAGAAGGAAACACCCAGAGCTGTGTAGAGTCCCTACCTCAGAATAAATTCACAAAGGAGGAGCTTGCCATTTATTTCATAAAATGTGTTGAATGTACATAGTCTTGAAGTCCCCCAATAGTATTTTCCAATCATCACAAACCTATAAAATTGATATTTCTGAGAGGAAATGGTCATCTTTAATGATACTTGTCTTGGGTTTTTTGGGGTTTTGTTTTTTGTTTGTTTGTTTTTGTTGTTGTTTTGTTTTTTTGGGTTTTTTTGTTTTTTGTTTTTGTTTTTTTTTGAGACAGGGTTTCTCTGTGTAGTTTTGGTGCCTGTCCTGGATCTCGCTTTGTAGCCCAGGTTGGCCTCGAACTCGCAGAGATCCACCTGGCTCTGTCTCCCACATACTGGGATTAAAGTTGTGCGCCACCAACCTCCTGGTTTAATGATACTTGTCAATCATGCATGTGACCGTGTAATGGTAGAACAAATTTGTGATATATATTTGAATTCTGTATTGAACGTCACAGTTTTTAGTCACTATTTAGCAGGTTTCTTCATCCATAAACTTCAGTGCATCTGAAGCCTCTGCTCCCTAGAGTCACTGGGGAAATCTTACATGGGACCTGTCACTGTGTCCCTTGCATTAACACTGAGCACATGAGACTGTCTCACACCCGCCCTGGTCAGAGCTCATGGAACGGGGGTGACTGCAGCCGAATCACTCTGTGCCAGGGATCCAAAAGGTGACTCAAGAAAACAGTAGTAGGGGGCTGGAGAGATGGCTCAGAGGTTAAGAGCACC
Organism: Peromyscus leucopus; assembly: GCF_004664715.2. Taxonomy (NCBI): domain Eukaryota; kingdom Metazoa; phylum Chordata; class Mammalia; order Rodentia; family Cricetidae; genus Peromyscus; species Peromyscus leucopus. Next base: position 62,810,725 of record NC_051079.1, read on the forward strand.
GACTGCTCTTCCAGAGGTCCTGAGTTCAATTCCCAGCAACCACATGGTGGCTCACAACCATCTGTAATGAGATCTGGTGCCCTCCTCTGTATACATAATAAATAAAATAAATCTTTAAAAAAAAAAAAAAAAGAAAAAGAAAACAGTAGTAAACATGCAGCATGAGTCAGCAGGTAAGAGCTTGCTGCGCAAGTGTGGTGACCTGAGTTCAATCCCCAGAACCCAGTAAAAGTGGACGGAGAGACGGAATTCCACAAAATTGTCCCCTGACCTCCATACACACACTGTGGTGTGCTTACACACACACACACACACACACACACACACACACACACACACACACACACACAAGAATAATGAACAGAATAAAACTAATTTTTAAAAAGTGTAGCCTTAAAAATAAGTACTGCAAGGTGTTCTCTCATGATGCCTCAGCGTTTTATTGGCCATTCCGCTTGCGAGGCACTGTGCGTAGGTGACGGTGACGTGCACATTTGAAACCAATCTCCTTGTCGTTTTCTTTTAAATTAATCGTTAGCTAGGAGATGGATGTGCTCCCCTTTTTTATATTCCTCAGAATTTTAACCTGTTCAGTATCCTTGGCAACAGCCACAGGATTCTGTGTTCTGGACTAGCCCCCGCTGGCTTGTTCGTCAGGCTGGAAAAGGAGAAGGAAAGGGCCTTTGCAGCCCCGGAGTCCCAGATGTGTGCCTTCTGCACCAGATTGGAGACACCATATTAGCAGATTTAATAAGTGCTCCAAACTAAGCCTGTGTTTTCCTTCTTACTGTAACACATAGAACACTCAGGGTCTACACAGAGGTTTCTGAGTTTATTAAGAAAATGTTTATACTCATTACACTGTATAATTCACAAGTCAGTTGAGTAACAACATAAAAAGCACATTGCAAGTTACAAAAATATTAGTGTTAGTACTTTAGACAACCGTGTTTGTCTAAACACCTCGTGGGAAACCCTTCTGTCAAGGGCTAGATAATGAGGAAACTGCCCTGGCTGCTTAAGGGAAAATAATACAAAAACTGTACTCTAGTCCTCAGTGGAGTGCACCTGGGGGCAGTGGAGGCGGTAGAGAGAGCAGCTAATGCTCCGTGCTAGCGTGGATGTGTCTCCGTGTGAGGCTTTCACAACTGAATCCAGTGAGTGAAAGGACAGAGGAGCTCTGAACAGCTTTTAAAAACCATACGGTACCACTCGAACAATCTTGTCATGTGAGCAGAGCCTGGATAGCTCAGAAAGTGATGGCAAGTAAGTTGTAGTTGCTTTTAAACTATCATGTTTTTCAAATTATTGATTCTGTCAGTGTCACAGAGGGCATTTCCTTAGCTCCATCAATCACCCGAGCAACTGTTGGAAGTAAGAAAACCCTTACTTTTGTTCTGGACCGAACCACAGAAAGGATGTTGTCAGCCCTCTATCATAGAGCTTTTGGATCGTCTGTAGGATCTTAATAAACTCAGAATCTGTCACCTCACTCGGGTAGTACGTAAACACAGGTAGAAATTAGAAGGCCCCCAGTGGTGGTCCTTAGCAGAAGGATGGAGTGGGACAGTCAGCTGAGCAGACGCAGTAGCAGCTCCGTGCAGTGCCAATCAAAGATGCGGGTATGAGTCTCATGCTCCTTGGAGTCTTGTCTTAATTTGTCTGTCGTACAGAACATGAATTCTGTCCAGAGGCTACTTGATGAGTGACAGCTAAAAGAACGAGCACTTCAATATTCTTAGGTCACAAATGTTCCTTGGTTTTAAGTTGTCCTCTGGTAAATCCCAATGTATGTAACCGATGTGAAAACAGCTCTCTCAGAGCATCTGGTTGTTAGAAAGTGTAAAGATGTCTCTTGAGACCAAAACCTTAGAGAACCATTGAAGTATGGGATTGTATTATATACACACACATTCTCCAATGAAATACACATTGTTTTATGCTGTAATTATTTCTTTGCCCACACAATTGAATGCACTTTATAGGCACAGAAATTATTTTCTAGGCTGAAAAAAAAATAGGTTTGGAGGTTGGGGGGGTGATGGGCCTTCCAGGCCAGTGCAACCTTCAACTCAGTGCACCCTCCTGCTTCCACTTCCGGAGTGCTGGGATTCCAAGCATGAGCCCAGGATGTCTACCAGCTGAGCCGCATCCCTCACCCTGTGCATATTAACTGATAAGGGTAAAGCCCAACTCTGCAAACTGCTATTGGCTGGAGAGGTCCTGAGTTGAAAGTCTTAAAGCCCATGGTATCTGTGTGGTGTGGAATGAGAATTGTTTGATCATTGTCTAGGTAAGGATTTATTTTTAATATGTGATGAACATGAGCTATACTTGCTTATTAAATTTCTTCACTAATTACTACATGATCTGTATGTTAGTTTTATTTTAGTTTGATTTTTGAGGAAGTTGTAGCCTTTTTTCTTTTTACTTCAAAACAAATAAAACGTTGAGCTTCTCCTTGTCTGATTTTATTTCTGCTATCTTGGTTTTTAGCTTGCTAAGAATCAAAGCTATGTTCCTGAAATTTGTTTTCATGAAGTCACACTTGCTTATCAGTACTGTTCCACATGGAACCCCAAGCTGCTTCGCCATTGAATAGACTGCCTGGCCCTTTGGGTGGATCGCACTCAGCAATGGTCTTTTGCACTTGTTTATGTGATTGGGTCTGCTTTTAAACATTCAGTGTTTGCAGGAATATAGTAGGAGTATTCTGACCTGATTCCTCTACCAAGAAAACTTAACCCTGAGGTCTTCCTGTGTTGTTCTATCGTTAACGTTTCTTGTTAGTGTTTGTTCTTTTGCACTGGGCCTAGATAGAGAATGCACTATTCACACACCGTGGAACAGGTTATCTTCATCAGACTGGTGTAGCCAAAAGCAATGAAAGTGCTTTTGTCATTTTTAAAGTAGTTCCTTTTGGTGTTTCACTTTAGAAACATGTTCATGGTTACTGGCTTTACATGTATTTACTCGAAGGAGAGTGACATGGACCAGTATATTAGTCTTTGACAAGTCTTCTCTTTTGGAATTCTGTTAGCATGGCTAAAGTGAAGAGTACATACTATTGCACATAAAGAATTTCAAATGCGCCAGTAAAATAAAATTCAGTGGATGGTGTATTTTATAAAAATCTATAACCAAACCTAAGGGATGTCCGAAGAGAAATGGGGATGGGGGGGACAGCATTCTGGAAGTAGGGGAGAGGTTGTGGCAGCCCCCTCTGAAGGGAGTTGATACTTGAAGTAGATACTATTGCCTTGTTGTATTTTGATTTGACATTTTGAGACAGAGTCTTGCTATGTATCCCAGGCTGGCCTTAGAACTCACGGCATAACCCAGACCGGCTTCAAACATGATCCTCCAGCCCTCCACTCACAAGTGCTGGGATTACAGGCCGGCAGCACCGTGGCCTCCTTGGGGAATACTTTTCAAAGGAGAGATTTAGGTGAGAAAACATTCCGGTAGTTTTTCCCTTTGAACAGTGGCTTACAAGTAAAAAAGAACAGTGTGCTTGTCACTGGGTGCTTTAGGTGTGGCAGTGTTCAGCTTATGCGGGTGCTCGAAAATCATACATCAGCCCTTTGATGCCATATACAACAGGTAACCAAAATATGCCGTAGACCTAACCATAACAGCCGAGCGTCATGCAGTATTTAGAGGAAATATAAGTAAATCGTCAGGAGTTTGGATCAAGCACAGACTTCTTAGATATACCAAAAGCACAAAGAACAAAAGAAAAGTAGATATATTGGACTTCCTCAACATTTAAAACTTCGGGTAGAATGCTTATCTAGGATTCCCAAGGCCTTGGGTTTGTTCTCTAGTATCATATAACCCAGGTGTGATTGTGCACTCTGGAATCTCAACACTTGGAAGGTGGAGGGAGGCAGGAGGATGCGAAGTTCAAGGTCATCATGGGCAGGGCCAACCTGGGCCTGAGACCCTGTCTCCAGAAAATAAAAACAAAGGTAGCGCTAAGAAGGCAGAGGGAAGCAGATTTCTGTGAGTTTGGTGCCAACCTGGTCTACATAGTGGGTTCCAGGAGAGTTGGACCTATCTAGAGAGACCTTAAAAAAACAAACTGAAGAGTGGAAGGATAACCCACCAGCCCACAGAATGGGAGAAAACATTTTCAAATCCTGTATCTAGACTATGTGAAAAGCCTTACAATTCAATAGTAAAAATATAAACAGAACAATTTAAAACAGGGCGAATGGGACATTTGTTAGCTGAGTGGTGTGCCTCAGGAGATACAGAAGTACTTAAGAAGGCCTGCTGTCAGTGTGAGGGCGATTCTGGGCCTGTGGGTTAGTTAGAGAAGGAAGCTGTCTCTGTGCCTGACGGTGTCACGGAGAGCTCATGGCAAGAGGAAGCCAGGATGCAGCTTAGGGTCCGGATCTAGCCCTCATTGAGCTACCATTCACCAGCCACAGGTGAGGAGCAAGACCAAGAGAGGGTCTTGCTGTCTCTGTGGGAACATGAGTAGTTACTTGATACCAAAGAGCAGGACTCTGCTTCTCAGAGTTCTCCATGACCTTGTGACTGCTGACCAGCCGCTCATGTTGCCCTACAGACCCAGAAGGAGCCAAGCCAGAGTGACCATCAAGAGCAAAGGCTAGGTCCTGTTGGCAGGCTTCCAGTCATTCAGCTGCATTTCCTGATTGCTTTGGGTGATGCAGACTGGCAGATTACTTACCAGTGCCCATCTCTTCTCCCCAGTAGACAGCAAAGTAACATTTCCCAACTCCCTTGCTTCTAGAACTGAGCGGTAAGACTATTAGCTACAGTATAGGATGCATACAAAGTGCTGTTTCTCTACACAGTCCTCCACCCTTCTCTTCCCTCTTCATCTGCTAGCTAGAAATGGGGAACCCAGTGGGAGATTGCAACACCCCAGATGGTGGTATTGCTTAGATCCCAGGATCATTTTATGAAGGGCAGTTGGGCTCCTTGTTAGTATGTGATACAAGTTAGCAGTGACACTCTGTTGTAGTTTTAAGTGGAAAAGAGTCTCTATAGACATTTCTCCAAAAGGGTAGTAGTGGAGGTTGTAAAAAAGAAAGTGTGGAATGTCTCCAATCATGAGGGAAATGTGAATCAGAATCATAGTGGGAGACCTCTTCACATCTGCAAGGATGACTGGAATCCAAAAGGCAGATGATAAGTGTTCGCAAGCATGGGAAGAAATGAGAACTCTCACAGACTGCCTATGGAAATGTGAAAAAGGGTAGAATGCTTGTGGAAATTCAGTTACATAACAGCCAGCAATTATATGCCTAGTGAGATACAAGTAAATTGAACACATATATCCACCTCAAAATGTGAATGTTCAACCATTTCATAACCATCAAAATGAATGCCATCTTAATATCCATCAGCCTGTAAGGGACTAAATAAAATGTAGTGTTAGTCATCAAGGAAAAGAGGGGAAGATATGTGTTTCTCAGTACAGAAGAAAACATTATGCTAAGGAAAAGAAGCCAGAAACGGGATCACAGACTCTACGGTCCCACTCATTCAAATGTCCAGAATAAGCAGACCCTGGTAAAGCAGACCGCAGGTGCCTGGTTCCAGGGATGTGAGGCAGAATGGGATGGAACTACTGGTGGACACTGGGTTTGTGTTTTGGGGATAATGAAAATGCTTTCAAATGGAGTCAAGGTGGCTGCACAAGTCTTTGAATATACCAAAAGCACTGAATCACACACTTTAAATTGGTGATGTATATGGTATGTGAACAACACCTCAATGAAGCCATTTTTGAAATCATAATTGTATCATTCTTTCTTTTCTTCACTGTGACCCCTACCACGTACCCCACCCCCTTCCTCTCTTTCAATTTCATGGCCTCTTTCTCTTTGTTATTGTTACATGTGTCTGTGTGTATGTGTGTGCGCATGTGCATGCGTGTGTGTGTGTGTGTGTGTGTGTGTGTGTGTGTGTGTGAGAGAGAGAGAGAGAGAGAGAGAGAGAGAGAGAGAGAGAGAGAAAGAGAAAGAGATTTTAAATATATAAATGTAACCTGCTCAGTTTATGTAATGTCACTTGTGTGTGTATGTTTTCAGGGCTGACCATTTGGTATTAGATAACCAGTCGGTGTGCTCTTCCCTGAGGGAAGACTGTCTCCACTCTGAGCATTCCTTAGTTGCCTGGAGTTCTTGGTCTATGGTTGAGGCCCCATGTTCCCCTCTTCCACATTAGCATGTATCTTAGTTAGGGTTTCTCTTGCTGTGAACAGACACCATGACCACAGCAACTCATAAAGAAAACATTTAATTGGAATGGCTCGCTTCCAGGCTCAGAGGTTCAGTCCATTATCATCATGATGGAGAGCATGTTGGCATGCAGACAGACGTGATGCTGGAGTAGTAGCTGAGAGTCCTACATCCTGCAGGCAACAGGAAGTTGACTAAGACACTGGGTGGAGTCCTGAGCATAGGAAACCTCAAAGCCCGCCCCCACAGTGACACACTTCCTCCAACAAAGCCACACCTCCTAATAGTGCCATTCCCTGAGATCATGGGGACCAGTTACATTCAAACTACCTCACCATGTTTATTGGTGTCTTCCTCGTTCGGGTCATATTTAGGCAGCCATGCTGGTGTGAGACTTCATGAGTGTAGCTTCTCAGACAGTTTTAGAAGACACAATCTCACAGCAAAGTTCCTGTACCTCTGACTCTTCAATCTTTGCTCCCTCTCTTCCACAGTGACTCTGAGCCTTAGGTTTGGGATTTGTGTTGTAGATCTGTCGGTTGAGACCAGGCTCCACAGGCCTGCATTGGGATCAGTTGTGGTGGTCTGTCACCGTCTCCAGCTGTTGCAAATCGAGGGTTCCTTGATGCGGGGTGAGGACTGCATTTATCTGTGGGTCTGAGGACGAATATTTAGAGTGTATTTAGTGAAGTGGCGGGGATAGGTTTTCCTCCATGAATCTCTAACCCCCAGTAACTGGCTCAGTTTCCAGCACCAGGCATGATTTCCTTCTTGTTGGATGGATGAAGCCATTTTTTAAAGTAGCATTTGGAGGAGTTGGACCAAAGAACTAAATACTTTCAAGGAGGTAAAAGATTGTTTCTTGAGCACTAGCTGGACTTTAGGACTGCTAGGTGGTGAGCTACACAGTCACACAATGGCTTTGGGGGAGGGGGGGGGATGCTTGCTGCCAAGTCTGGTCACTTGAGTTCCATCCCCAGAACCCACATGGTGGGAGGACACAACCACCCCCGCAAGGTGTCCTCTGATCTCTGTGTACCATCTCATGCCCTCCAAGATGAAATTATTTAAAAAAAAAAAAAGCTCATTAGAGTATAACTAATCCGTTGCATTATTCTGCAGCATTTTGAAATGAGATTTTAATCTTTATAGAGATTTATATGAAAATATCTATATTATATAAATCCTTTAACTTTATATTGGCTTACACATACATGTTTGAAAATTCGTGTTTCAAATTAAAATGGCTAGCTCTGAGAAGTCTGGCGGGGTAGGAGGAAGGGTCGCATCCCTTTATAGGTGTAGATCTCAGAGTGTTTGACAGCGCACAGATGAACGACTGTTTTTCTCTCCTAAGTGTTTCCCCTTCTGTTAATATCTCAATGAGCATGTGAAACTTCTCAGAACTGAGGAATGACTAAAACACAAATTGCAACATCTGCGCCCTCATCCTTCTCTCGGGCCCACATGGAGTTGTTTGTCGTGTCTCCGTGACGTCTCCGTGGTACTTCTTGTCCTTCTGTGCTTGGTACTGCTGAGCTCCCATGAGTTACTTGGAGACTGTCCCTCGGTTCGCATGTGTTGTTTTCTTTTATTTTACTATTATTATTATTATCATTATTATTATTATTATTATTATTATTATTATTATTTCCGAAGCTGAGGACCGAACCCAGGGCCTTGCGCTTGCTAGGCAATCGCTCTACCACTGAGCTACATCCCCACCCCCGCATTGTTTACTTCTGGTTGTCCTAATGCTGGGCCTCCTCGGGCAGCGTGCTCTCAGGCAGCATGCTCTCCGGCAGCGGCGTGTGGGAGTGCACAGTGCCGATGCTCGTAGCTGCTGATGTCTCCCCAGATCACTTTGCCAAGCGGTGTCTGCCAAGGTTTTGCATTCTCAACTTGTTTTTCCCATTGAAATTACTCTGTTCTTGAAGAGTTGCTTAAACTATGCCATATCCTTTTCTGCCAAATACTGCCTATAGCCTCTAGACCACTGATTTTCTGGTGGCTATCAGTTTTTCTCATTCCTTCTCATTTATAAACAGGGCATAGTTTAATAGACACTGTAAAATGTTTACCATAATAAGCTAATTAGCATATTCATCACCTTACATGATTGCGCGCGCGCGCGCGTGTGTGTGTGTGTGTGTGTGTGTGTGTGTGTGTGTGTGTGTGTGTGGTGAACTTCTGAGATCAGTTCTCTCAGCACATCTCAGGTACACTTAACACTGTTCCTAAGTACAGTCCACATCTGTACAGTAAATCCATAGAACTCATTTGTTGTGCCCTGTGATGAACATCTGCTGACTGCTCTGTCTCCTCCTGTGAGTTCAGCTTGAGGTTCCATCCATAAGGAGATCACACCGTATCTGTCGTCCTCATTCTCACATAGCTTATGCCCGTGCTGTTCCCAATGGCAGGCGCTCCTTTTTATGCTGAGCAACATCGTATTATCGTACGGGCCACCCGATCATCATCCATTTATCTGTCATGAGGCGGTTAGGTGCCTTCCTGTCTTGGCCCTTGGCATTCATGCCACAGTGAATGCAAAGGTGATAATAACTCTAGGGTATTAATTTCATTTTCTCTGAGTGTACACTCAGAAGTGAGGTTGGTGGTTTTAATATTCTAATAAAATATTTCTTTTTTAAAACATCTACATTCCCACACTACCTGTGTGGATAGAGTTGTTTTTAACCATCATATAAAAAGTTATTTCCTACCTAGAAACTCTACCTGACTTCGGCACAAGGCCAGTCTCCACGGTTGTACTGTTCTGGCTGGGAACTGGGAATTCCCCTTTTTTCTGAGGATGATCTGCTTTCATTGTTATTTGGGAACTTTTGGTTGGTGAGCTCTGACCTTGTGTGTAAGGACCAGTTCCCTCTGGAGAGGCAAGTGTTGAGGGGAAGGATGTTTCCCTAGTCATCTGAAGAGGATGCTTTACCAATGTCTCTGCAGGAATGTGGTAGATGGCTCTTTTTTAAGGATTTTAAGAGATCATTTAAAATACTTAAATAATTTTTATGTTCCTTCCTGTGGCTTCTAAAAAGAAATAGGGCATGTTTGCATGGACTATGGCAGTGATTAATTAGTGTTCTAAGTGAAGTTTAAAGAGCACAGAAAAAATAACCCATGAATATTAAATTCAGCATTAATGTGTTGTACATTAATTTTTTCAAAAAGGAAAAACCTAATCAGTTTCTTTTCCCCTTCCTTTCCATCCTAGTGAGAACAGTTTTCTTACCCTACTACTGTATGGAACTGGTATAACGACACCTTTCCTAGAGTTGCCTTCAAGTTTCCTTAGATTTGGTCAAGAAACCCCGTTTTGATTTTCTGTTCGCTTGGATTCTGATTGCTTTTTCTTCTCTCTCTCTCTCCCTTTCTGCCTGAGTTCGTTGTTCCTAATTGGGGGGGGGGGATCTACTATTTGGAATTTTCTTTGATTTACCCTTGATTTACATGGTAAATAGAAAACAGCTGTCCACTTAAGCATCTCATTCTTGAAACCATAGTCCCCTCCAGCGTCATCTGGAAATAATGTAGCTTGTAAAACAAAGCTAAGAAGAAAAGGCAATGTTTGTTTTATGTGGGATGAATGATTTCTGTTGGGGTCCTTTAATTCGGCTATTATGAGGGTTATTAAAAAGCAGTATTACAAAAGAGGCTTAAATGAAAAGAATTTTTTTGAGCTGGTATCTTATTATTACAGTTGATTATAGTCAAAGCTACAAATGTTTTAGAAATGGCACTTTATTTTAGTTTCTCCAAATAAGACCCAAAAAAACCAGTAATCTTACTCATTGTGTGAGTGGAAATTCAATCTTTTCCTTGATTGATTTAATTTCTGAAAACAAATTGTATTTGAGAATTCAGTTCTAGCTTTTTTTTTTTTTATGGATTTCTGAAAAACTCTTACAAGAAGAATCCTTGCAGGAATATTTGAGGATCATCCTAGCAGTGTGGAGAAGAGCCTTGAAGCACATCAATCCTTCTAGACTTACAGCATTATTTCAGTCAGTGCATTCCAAGTAAATCCTTGGCAACTTAATGTATTCACGAATTACTTGGGTTTCTAAGATACTAATGGGAAGGTTTCGGTAATGGGAGTTGGTTTACTTTGGAAAGTAGAAAAGCAAGGTAACTGTTGCTTTGATGGTTGTTAGCGTCCATTCTGATATTGGACTATGTCAGTTTTTTTTATGTATTGGTTAATATAACAGTTGCTTCAATATAGCTACTCTTTTTTTTTTTTTTTTTTTTTTTTTTTTTTTTTTTTTTTTTTTTGGTTTTTTCGAGACAGGGTTTCTCTGTGTAGCTTTGTGCCTTTCCTGGAACTCACTTGGTAGTCCAGGCTGGCCTCGAACTCACAGAGATCCGCCTGGCTCTGCCTCCCGAGTGCTGGGATTAAAGGCGTGCGCCACCACCGCCCGGCAATATAGCTACTCTTTAAGAACTATATTTTTAGGGCTTAAGTGAATAGACTTAGCATGTCCATTTAACTCAATAGGACAGGCAGATTTGACTATTTTCTTACATTGGAGTAACCTGTAGTCTCTCTGGTATTTTCTGAGGCCTTAAATTTCTATTTTGTCAAAGGACCTAAGGAGTGTGTGGTGTTCTCTTGCACACAGTTCCAGTGAGCCGGTCAGCATCATGGGTGATTTAGTGACTCGTGTTCTGTAAGGTCGTGTCTTCTGCCTATATTGTTGGCTCAGGGTGTCTTAACAACATACAGATTGAGTGACTTAAACACTAGACACTTACTTCTCTCAATTTGGAGACCAGCACAGTTGCTTGTTGAGTGTGCTTAAGGGGCCTTTGGTCAGAGCCTGCACCCAGCTCTTCTTGTCTCTGCTGAGAGGACACTGGCCCAGTCTGACAGCCCTGCCCCTCACCCACTCACCTCCAGGAGAGGTGCCCTCTACCTCATACTCAGATGGCTGTATCCATGTGAATTTGGAAAACAGTGAAGGGCAAACTAAAAAAATTTTGTGAAGAGCAAAGGAATTTGGTCAAACTAACAAGAATGAAACTAGATTTCTTTGAAAATTTCTTGTCCTGTGATGTAACTTATGAACTATACCTGATTACAAAACAACCTAACAACCAAATCAATCTAGTTGGCTAGCAACCAGACATCTAAACGGCTCAGTCCCTAGCAGACTGTATCATAAGGACACCGGTGAGAAGGACAGCAGACTGTCTTTACTGGTGATATTTGTTATTTGAAGATGCATGTTTGTATCATAAGAGAAAAGGTGGGTAATTGTGACATATTCTATTTTGTTTCCCCGACTGTCCTTGGAACCTGAGCTTCCCCTGGGAAACACTACATATAGATGTAAAGTAAACGCAACTCAGTAGAAGCCTTTGATCTTGGGCTTGAATAGGGGTGATCTGTATGGTTTTTGACTCTTCCTATCTATTGCTGTGTGAGTCATTTTACTTCTGTCCTTTGAACTCACAAAAACAGGGACCAACCCAACCAAATAGCTTTGTTCATCTCAGCAACGAACCTTCCTCTAAAAGAAGCCAAGCCAGCCTGCCCCTTGTGGAGGATGGTAACATGAGGTAACGAAAGAGAGGCAGGGAAACTCCCTCCTCTTTGGAGACGCATTACAGCTAATAACCAATAATGGGAGAATTGGAATATTACCAGGTGCAAACCCTGGAAACATGAGAGTTTGTGGCCTCTGACTTACAGAAAGAAACCGCTTTAGACCTCATTCATCCCAGTGTAGAACACACCCACCCGTGAAGTGGTTTTGCAGAAAACAAAACAAAACACAAAATCCCAATCTCTCCAAGCCTCTAGATCTGCTACTGATTTAAATATCAAAAAGGACCTTTGCACAGTGTGTGCAGACCGGTGGAGAGCTGCCTGCCTTTCTCACTAGAAACTGAAGTGTAACAGATTCTCCTGCTAACAAAATTGCTTCAGAACCATCCTGGAAATAAATAGGAGGGAGGTGACTACACAGGTCTGTCTGTCTGTCTTGCTTTTTTTGTTTGTTTCATTTGTTTTCCCAGTTTGGTTTGGGTTTTGTTTTATGTTCTGAAACAAGGCCTTGTTATATAGCCCATGCTGGTCTGGAACCCACAGCAATCCTTCTGTTTCATTATTACATATTCCATTTTTATTACATTTTGAGAATTGTGTAAAGATTTTGAATTTATAGTTTCACAAAGGGGAACTACAAAAATGAAAAATGGACTATAGAAAATCTATATTCTCCAGGCATGGGTAATGATATATATGTTCCCCACTTTGGCGGGGACACACACACACACACACACACACACACACACACACACACACAATTTAAATTCTTAAATAAATCACATTGTATGTATGTGTAATCTCCAAGAACAGATAATAGGTTTAGACATTCCTGAGTTTGAAACCTGGTTATTTCTCATAACAGCTACAAGACAATAAAGCTTAATCTAGCCGAGCGGTGGTGGCATACACCTTTAATCCCAGCACTCGGGAGGCAGAACCAGGCGGATCTCTGTGAGTTCAAAGCCAGCCTGGGCTACAAAGGTGCAAAGCTACACAGAGAAAACCCTGTCTCGAAAAACCAAAGGAGGGGGGGGAAGCTTAATCTGTGTTTTCATTTCTACATCTGAAAATAAGCACAACAGTTCTATTAATGCTAGGCATGGTGACTCACATCTGGAGTACCAGCACTCTAGAGGCTGAAGCAGGAGGATCACCAGGAGTTTGAGGCCAGCCATAGCTTACAAATAGCCTGGATTACATAGTGAGATCTTGTCTCAAAAACAGCAACAAATCCTGTTAATTACTTCCCTGTTATTTCTCAATTAGACTTCCAGTAACTGGGTAGAATAGACAGAGCATATTATCCATAAACATGCATCTGAAACATTCATTTATTCAAGTCATGTTTTTCCCACAGCACTTAGTAAACAATGATGAGGGGACAGATGCAGGAATCCTGCCTCAAAGAGATAGTGGGGAAAAAAAGTGTGCCTCATTTAGCAAGCAGATAAATGCATAATTATAAGTAGAGCTAGGGAAAATAGCAGGGACATCATCCAAGAGGAGTTTGAGAATCCTAATTTAGGCTTAGGGACAGAAAGTATATTATAGATACCTCTGATGTTTAACAGACCTGCTAGATGAATACAGAGACAATCGAGCCAGCCAGCGGAAGAATGAGGATACTATATTTAACAACATATTCAAAGGCCCTGAGACAGAAAGCGGACCAGTACATCTTAGAGCAGAATAGGGAGGAAGTAACGTTAAAGAGACGGGAGACATATTGGAGACACAGATCGGTGCCGGACTGTGCCAAGCACGATGGTTCATTCATTGTAAGAAGTTAGAGTATTATCCACAGTTCAGCATGAACTCACTGAAGAAATTTTGAGGAGTGGAGTAATCAGCCTTGCTCTACCTGTGTAAAATACTGTCAAAAAAAATGGTTTCAAAGGGTAAGAGTTGAGGCCAGTGAGAGACGAGGGTGTGGCAACCTCAGAGAATGTTAAACTGCACGTGCTTTACTAAGATGCGCTGAGCTGTGATGAGAAGGTGACGTCAGAGGAAAGGGGGATCCACCCAGACTCTGAGTGTCCAGGCTTTAGCAGCTGGATAGAAAACAAAGTGCTAATAAGGAATTGGAGAGACCCCGAGATGGTACATGGTGACGGGTAGGTCTGTGTGCCGGTTAGTTTTGTTACCTTGACACAAGCTGTAGTCATTTTGGAAGAGGGAACCTCAATTGAAAAAAAAAAAGTATTCCCATGAGACTGGCTAGTAGGGAAGCCTATGTTGCGTTTTCTTGATTGATGACTGATGTGGGAGGGCCCAGCTCACTGTGGCCAGTGCCACCCCTGGGATGGTGGTGGTCCTGGGTGCTATATGAAATCAGGCTGGGCAGGCCAGTAAGCAGCAGTCTTCTGTGGCCTCTGCATTAGCCTCCAGGTTCCTGCCCTGACTTCCCTCATGATGGAGTGTAACCTGATAGATGTGATATATCTAATAAGCCCGTTCCTCTCCAAGTCGCTTGGGTTGTGGTTTACGATAGCAATGGAAACCTAACTAGGACAGCATATCTTACAGAACCAATTGTGAGTGGAAGATTGAGTATAACCCGATTGTGAAAAATGTGCCCTTGGATTTCAGCATCCAGGCACTTAAAACTGGGAGTGCAGTGTTTGCCTGGTAGTCACTGACAGCTAAATTAATGCTAAAGTTGAGAAGAGGTTGTTTCAGTTGAAGTCTACTTTCCTCCTTACTCCTCCGTTCAGCCTTTCTTACCATGTCTGTCCGTCTGTCCGTTATTGTCATCGTTGTTGGTGTTTTACCATGCTCTAGAAAGTTCCTACACGGGCACTGCTTATAGCAGGCGAGCTTGTTTAAAGTACACTGTAGGAGCAAGGGAAGTGGCTAAAGAGCCACACAACACGAGAACACGAGTTCAGATCCCCAGAACCTGGAAAAACTCAGGGCACGGTGGCTTGTACTTAGAATCCCAGTGTTGAGGGGGTAGAAAGGAGGATCCCTGGGGCTTGCTGGCCAGCCAGTCTAGCCAAATCAATGAACTCCAGGTTCAGTGAGAGACCCTGCCTCAAAAAAAAAATAAGGTGACGGAGTGATTGAGGAAGACTCTCAGCCTCAGCCTCAGGCCTCCACATGTGTCTTACAGTGATCATCAGCCTGTGTGTGGTTCAGAGAAAATACTCCTGAAAAGCAAGTCGATGTGTTTGGGCTTCACAAACGTTCGTCGTTTTCCTATCAAAGATAGAGGAGGGAGAGGCTCTGAGAAGTGAGCACCAGTGAGGGACGTGAGGGCTGCCTAACAAAGGATGGCAGCTTCACGTGTGCCCATGCGCGTATGCCAACTCCAAAAAGCTGTACATTGTTTTTCCCTAAACTTTTATCCCGGTGTCCTGACTATTATAGTACTTCTTAGAGCCTTCTGTCCAATGAGTTCAAAGCACTTACAGTCATCAAGTCATTTATTTCTTGGATTTATTGAATGGGCACCCATTGTTCAAAAGCCTGTGGGCGTAAGTACAAAGTTATAAAAGCACACAAATTAAATGTAATAGCACAGGAATAAGAGAGAAAGCCTGCAGGATTGCTGCTTTGCCTGTTAGGAATGCTGTACTCTATAAAGAAAGAAAAGAAAAGAGTAAGAAGGGGGGACCAGCAACCTGGAATTCATCCTGTTCTGAGAGCTGCAGAAGAATCTGTCAAAGGAATGGCCATGGTGTGCTGTTCAGAGAAGCCCAGCGGAACTGCGAGAGCATTCTGGAACGTACTCCTGCTCTCCCAGACCTAGATTTTTGCTCCAGAAATAAAGCCTAAGAAATTGTGGTTCCCTCCCTCCGTCTGCGATAGACATTGCAAGGGGAATTGGTTGACTGCCGCTGTCTCAGAGCGGCGGCGTAAGTGTGCGGCATCGTCTCAGTCTCAGTCCCAGCTAAACCTTAGGTTCCCTTCTGTCAACTTTGTAACCTACAGGGGTGCATGTCTCCCTAATGCTTCCTATAGTCATGGGTTCAGAAAATGCTATTTGCAGTTTAGTGAATTAGTAAAAAACTTAAGCGATCCTTCTTTCAGAGGAGTAGAGACTGGATTCTCAAAAGTAAAAAGTCAAAGATTAAAAAGTTAAAAATTCAGAAATAGCAGTACGTTAGTTATTTCAGAACGAGAAGGCACATGCTGGAGGAGAGCCTCGCTGGCCCAGTGCTTGTCCTCGGTACCAGTGCTGAGAAAGGGAGCTGGTACAGGAGCTACTTTGTTTCTGTTTGTACACTGGTTTTCTTGACTTTTCTTTTCTTTTCTTTTTTTTTTTTTTTTGTTTTTTTGTTTTTTTTTTTTTTTTGTTTTTCGAGACAGGGTTTCTCTGTGTAGCTTTGCACCTTTCCTGGGACTCACTTGGTAGCCCAGACTGGCCTCGAACTCACAGAGATCCGCCTGCCTCTGCCTCCCAAGTGCTGGGACTAAAGGCGTGCGCCACCACCGCCCGGCTGGTTTTCTTGACTTTTAAACTGTGCTCATTTATTACATTGATTAAAAAAAATTTAAGTTTAAGGGAAAGAAATATGAGAATTTAGAGGCAGACCCTCATAGGTCATAAATATTTGGAATCACTTTCAAATTTCACTTCATCCATAATTCCCAGAGTCCTGGCCTGTAGGAAGAGGCTTTGTTGGCCTCACTCTAAAAGCCATAGTTGGTTTTTGGTATTTGGGGAGAGATTGGCACAAACTGCTGACGAATTTGTATTCCAGCTTCAGGTGCTTTCTCCTTCTGGAGTGTCCTTCAGCTGGAGGGCTCTGAGGATGTGTGGCTGATGAAGTGTTGCAGCCATGAATGGGACATTTCCTATCCTATACTCCTTCATGCAGGCCTCTCCACACCACATCTGTGTACCTCTCTGCCTCTATATCATGTCCCACAATTCACAACTCCCCTCATAGGACCCACGAGTTCCACTTTTCATAAAAACATTCCTTATTTGTTAAGTGAATGACGTGTGTCATCTGGGACCATCATGATGGTCACCATTGGCAGAAGTGAATAAACCATATCACTTAGCCTGGTGATCTGGAATTCTTAATCAAACTTCCAGATGACACTGAGCTCTGCCAAGGCCAGATGACAGAAAGGCACAGCACCCTGGACACATGCTCCTCCAGTGTCCAAGTCATCAAGCTCGGAAGGGCTGCATGGCATGTTTAGCTGGCACCTGCCTTGAAAGGCTTTGTCTCAGGCAGTTGCACCTGTTACGTTACATGTGCGGTTAATATACTGCGGGTTTCCTTCTGCGTTCTTGTCTGCCTTTTGGTTTTCTTCTTCTTTTGGCCCAACATGTCTAATTTCTCATACAATTTACACAAATTTTAATAGACTTAAAATTGAAGCCACTGAGGATATAATCCCTCTTTAATTTGGCTTAACACACCAGAGTTAGAGATAGCTGGGACTTTTGGATAATAATCAGCAAGTTAGTCCAAATAATGTCATAACACATTTATTACATATTAATCAAATGGGCAGGAAAACCCTGCTTCCCAGAATGCTTGCTTAGAGAGGCATCATTACTTGAGTGTGCGGTGAGTTCCTAAAATTGTTTTTTTACTGCCGTCACCTAACTCCTAATGCGATGTCTCAGGAAATCCAAAGTGCAGAATTAAACCCTAGAGCCTTGCTTATTACGCTGGGCAAGTGTTGTGCCACTGACTACATGTATTTAGGGATATTTTAGCTGATAGTTAGCTTTGTTGGGGGGGGGCGCATGTGTGCACATGTTAATGTGGGGACCCAAGGTCAGCCTCGAGTGCCATTCCTTAGACGAGGCAGGCTGCCCAGCTAGTGAGCCCCCGAGATCTGCCTGTGACTACTTCTCCAGTGCTGGGATGACAAGCGCACACCACCACACCCAACTCTGGGGGTGGGGGCCGGGCACACCTGTGCCGTGGTGGGATGTGGAAGTGAGAGGCAGCCTTGCAAGCCAGTTCTCTCCTCCCTTTGTGTGCGCTCTAAGATCAAACTCGGGTGGCAAGCACTTTGTTTTCAGAATCAAACCCAGAGCCTCGCCCGCTTCCCAGCCCTCACTGGCTTTGTTGGTAAAAGCAATTTTTTCTATAATTGTTTCTGTGCATATTCAGGTCCTTGCCAAAGTTAAATGAATGACACTCATTATGAAAAAGACTTCCTGCCATCCTGTGCCTTGCTGAGCAAGAACGATGCCATGTGTGTTCATTTGAGATAGCGCGAGATAGTGAGCCCTCCACCACCTCTAACTCTGGGTCTCGGGAAAGCACCGTTTGCCTCTCACTAAACAGAAACCTGAAACTGCCTCTTGCTCATTTACAACCTTACGGACAGCTGACCAGAGAATTATGAACACTTCCTTTCACCTGATGCTAGTTCTTTTCTTTTTGTTAGTCAAAGACCAGAAAGTCAGACACAAAGAGCAAATGTTGTAGTGGGTGGGTGGTTTTGTTTATTTGTTTGTTTGTTTTTGCTGAAACAAGGTGTAGTCCAGACTTATGGAAACTCAGAGTCACCCTGCTCCTGCCTTAGCCTCCTCAGTGTTGGAATGGCAAGCATGTGCGACCACACCCATCCAAAAAGTCCGTTTTCATTGGCATGCATTCCCATAGCACTTACAGTTCCCGGGTCATTTCTTAACCAGACAACCCTTAACTTGGCAGTACGGACAGGCACCGCATTTCTACTGCACGAGAGTCAGTTTCCTCAGAGGTTGAAGGAGTTGTTCGTCTCAGTGCAGTCCTGGGACTCCTGGTCCAGCATTCCTGTCTTCCCACTAGGGCATGGCTGTGAACACACACTGTTACTCTCACCAAAGGCCAAGCCCAGTCAGTCCTCAAGGCATCAGCATGGGTAGGTCCAGGAAGAAAGTTTTCTTGTCACTCTGGTCCCAGCAGAAGCCATGATGTGACCAGCGGTTCAATGCGTTCTAGTAATAAGCGACAGAAAGAAGCAAACGTTGTTGGAAGGCTTGACATGCTCTAGAAAACATCATTGTTGTATTACTTCCTGTCAAGGTCGCTGTGCTTTGAGAAGTGCCACCAAGTGAACCTGGTGGCCATGGATACAAGCACTTGGAAGCTTTCCCTTACAGCACACTTGTTACCACAGTGTTTTCCGTGTGGTTATTTTCTTCCCCATAACACAATCTTTTCCTTATCCCCAAAACAACCCAGGTAAGCTAAGAGCTGCATCAGGGGGAACTGGGTCCATGTCATGCAAGGAAAGCCCTAAGTGTGGCTCCCCAGCACCCACAGAAAGGCCTAGGCATGGTAACCCATGCCTGTAAGATTACTGGAGAGGCAGACAGCGGGGTTCTGGAGCTCACTGGCCACAAGCCTAGCTGAATATGCTAGCTCCAGGTTCTTCAAGAGACCCTGCCTCGAAAAAGAAGATGTAGAGCAGTAGAGGGCAGCCAACTTTGATCTCTGGCCTCCATGTGTGTGCACAAACATACACTCAGAAGAGGAGCCTATAGCAAAGGAAGAGATGGGAGATCACATTCCTTTTTACAAGTAAACCATTACTGAGGACACTCCTGAAATAGCCTTGTTCTGCGTCAAATCAGCTCTTTCTCTGCCTCAAAAGGATTGTCTTCATGTTATGTAACAGTTTGTTTGCTTTTCATTTTAATTTTAGTCTTTTATTTATTGGTAATTTCTAAAAACTTCTTCCCAGGAAATAAAAGCAGCTATCTGCCCAGCCACATACACACAGTTGTCACAGGTTAGTACACTGATAGGCAGTCCTGACTCAGGATGTGACGACTACAATGTAGCGTTCTAACTTGGCCATCTGAAGTCTGACCTTGTTCAGGCTGCAGATACTTGGTTCCATCTCCCCGCCTCCATGTCATAGCATATGAGCATAAAGACAGTACAGTGAAGGAAGATTTTGAATTTATTTTTAAGCATATAATCACAAACAACAATAGTTGAAATGGATTCTGTGTGATCTTTGCGTGCCTTGGAGGTTTAGGAATTATAAACCCACTCACATCGGTACTGGGACTATCGTGACACTTGCTGTTATAAATGTTCTTTGTTAACATAAAGATCTTCAGACTGCTTTTGAATCAATTCCTGCCCTAAGAAATGAATTGCAAATTTAGTACAGGGCCACCTCCTGAAGTTTTTGAATGGTAATTGCTGGGCAGTAGACAGTTCCCATGGCAACAGAGTGAGCCCTTGCTCTAATTGTAGGTACAGACTGAGTCACCCCCATTGCCACTGACCTTGACTGAATTGTGGGTATTGGTATTTACCTGGACAAAAGTGTGGGTGTTGGTCCTGCTTATTAGGTGACTGTAACCACAGCTTTTGATCATCATAGTGGAATATGGGCGTAATGCAGCAGGGTCTGAGTCAGGCTGTCTTCAGTTAGGGTCACCTGCATCAGTTAGGGTCACAGCATTAGACTTGGAGTATTTTTTAACATATTTCTAAGAAATTAACTATTTAGTGTAACAATAATATTTAAGATTTTGAAGTTCTCAGGTTAAGAGCTCAGAATTTTAATGCACATTTTTACTCAAAAAGCTGAATGTATCTTAATGTTTTGCTCTTAAACATTTCCTTAATTAGTATTTGTGTCCATTCTGCATTTTTAAAAGATTTTATTATGCTAATTGTGTGTGTGTGTGTGTGTGTGTGTGTGTGTGTGTGTGTGTGTGTGTGCTAGAGGTCAGACTCCTGGAGCTAGACCTAGATGCTAGAGTTGTAAACCGCCCAAAATGTACAGTGGGATTCAAACTCAGGTCCTCTAGAAAAGTACCCAATGCTCTTAGCCAATGATTCTGCATTTTTCCCATGGCGTCGGTATATCCCTGTGGTGATATATTGTGTACCTCAAAAAAGCTTACTTAGGGATCAGAGGACAAAGCCAGCCACTAAATTAGACATAGAGGTCAGGCAGTGCTGGAACACACCTTTAATCCTATCACTCAGGAGGCAGAGATCCATCTGGATCTCTGTGAGTTCAAGGCCACACTGGGCTACATGAGAGAAGCAGAACCAGGCAGTGGAGTTGAATCTAATCTGCCTGTGCTGTATTGAATGTAATGGCATTGATTTTACTTTTACTTTTGTATGAACTTTACCTGTTTTGAAGTCATAATTATGTTTCTGTTTTAAGAGAGAACAATATGCTCAGCAGGTTAAGGTGCTCGGGCCAAGCCTGACACCTAAGTTCAGGACCCACGTGGTGGAAGGAGAGAACTCCTAGAATTTGTCCTCTCATCTCAATGCTCACACCAGGGCATGTTCACGCCCCCCATATCCACATTAGTAAATAAATAACAACAAAACACTGTTCTTGGTTCAACGGTTAAGAGCATTGGCTGCTCTTTCAGAGGATCTAGGTTCAATTCCCAGTACCCACATGGTAGTTCACAACCATCCATAACTCCAGTTCTAGGGAAGCCAACACCTTCTTGGCCTCCAAGGATACCACACATGTATATTCTACACATACATACATGCAGGCAAAACACTCATACACTCATACACGTAAACATAAATAAATGAACTATTTTTTAAATGCTTCTATAGTTTTTGTTGTTGTTTTTGTTGTTTTGTTTTGTTTTTAGTTTTTCGAGACAGGGTTTCTCTGTGTAGCTTTGCGCCTTTCCTGGATCTCACTCTGTAGACCAGGCTGGCCTCGAACTCAAAAAGATCCACCTGCCTCTGCCTCCCAAGTGCTGGGATTAAAGGTGTGTGCCACCACTGCCCGGCTTTCTATAGTCTTACATAGCCTTTATATAAATGTTTACTTTTTTTTTTTTTTTGGCTAAAGTATTTTATAGTAAATACTGAAATTTTATCTTTTCATACTTGGATACACATATCCAGAAATAATGTCATTTTCTTTTATAATCTCACACCATGTCTTAATTAGGGTTTCTATTGCTGCAAAAAGACACCATAACCACGGCAACCCTTAAAAAGGGAAACATTTACTTGGTGCCGGCTTCCATTTCAGAGGTTTAGCCAGTTCTCATCATGGCAGAGTGCAGGCAAATGTGGTGCTGGAGAGGGAGCTGAGAGTTCTACATCGATCCAGAGGCAGCAGGAGGAAAGTGAGCTGAGACCTCAGAGCCCACCCCGGTGACCCACCTCCTCCACCTCCACACCTCCACACCTCCACACCTCCAGACTCCTCTAACAAGGCCAAACTTCCTCCAACAACATCACACCTCCTCCAACAAGGCCACATCTCCAACAAGGCCACACCTCCCACAAGTGCCAGCCCCTATGAGCCTATGGGGCCATTTTCATACAAACCACCACACACTATTATCATATCGAACAAAAGCAGTATATTCCCAAGGCATAATCCCATGTAGCATAATCATATTTCTCCTGAACTCTTCTCAGAAATGGCTGTTGGCAGTGTGTTAAAATTAGAATTAAAATTCGCACATTTGGTCGTTACGTCTCCTAAGACTTTAAATTAGAGCAATCCACTTCCCTTTTTGTTCCCAGCCATTATCATAGTGCAGAAGCCCAGCCACTTGTGAGGACTCCCCCTCATTCTAAGCGTGTTTTGTTGTGTTGTTTTTATCTCCTATTGGCCCCCTTTTAATTGGTTCTCTCTTTCTCATACCTACTGGAAATGGACATTTTTACTAAAGACTTGCACCAATGCAGACAGATCTGTCTTTCTTGGCAAGAGTTCTTCGGAGAGGTCCAGCTTGCCTCCCACACCAGATTGGACGGCTCCTTTTAGTCCTGCTCTGTGATCTCCATCTTGGTTGTGTTTCCCCAAACTGCAAATGCTGAAGCCCCGGCCACTGTGCCTGTGTTTGAATACTGGGCCTTACTGAGGTAATTAGGAGGAGAAGGGACCCTAAGGGAGGAGCCCTCATCCGAGAGGGCTGTGGCCTTACAGGAAGAGGGAACACCAGAGCTCTCCCATCTCTTCTGCGCACAGCAGAAGAACCCTGGGAACACATTGGGAAGGTGGCTGTCCCCAGGCTGGGAAGCTGCAAACGTCCCTCGTGAAAGTCATGTGTTTGCTTTCTCATCTCTCTGGTTACATGTTAGTGTCTGTTTTTGTTTGCATTTAACAAAAACAAATATGCTACTTTCATTTTCTAATCTGTTCACTTAGCTTTTTATTATTATTTCTCCCATCCTGCTTTCTTTGGGTTTATTTTGTTTACTATCTAATTTTACTGTTTATGAATGACTATACAATTTTTCATTTTGGGGGGCTGGAGAGGGAGCACACCCTGTTCCCAGGAGCTCACAACCTCCACTTAGTGCTTCCTTGGGCACCCCCACTCACATGCACAAATCCACACACAGACACACAATTAAAAAGTTGGTCGTTTCTGTTTGTCTGTTTTTAATTCTTTGAGACAGGGTCTCACTGTGTAGTTCTGGCTGGCCTCTAACTCACAGGGAAAACAAATTAAAGAGACTGGATTTTAATTTTTCATTATTGTATATATTTATTTGTACGTGCATGTGCACACACACACACACACCACAGAGCACATGTGCAGATCAGAGGACAGCTCTTAGGACTTCACTGCCTCCTGCCACCTTATGGGATGGATGATTCGAACTCGGGTCTTGGGGCCTGCATATCTGTGTTCATTCTGCCACACACACACACCACCTCCCAGGCTGCATTTCTCTTTCAAGACACCTTTGACTGCAACTCTTCATTACTAGTTACCCTTGACTCCGAGCTGGTCATATTTTCTCAGTGATTTCTACGGCTCCTTCATCTGTTTTTCACTGTGTGACGCGATGCGGTGTTTTTCTTTGTCTTGCTCTCCCTTCATGTATGGACTCCTTGCTTCCATTTCATTAAATTCTCTTTCATTGAGGCTGTTTGTTTTTTCTTTGAGGTCACACGCACGCACGCACGCACGCACGGAATTCCTTCCTGTCTCTCTATGAAGATTATGAAAATAGTTTCCTTTTTTTTCTTTTCTGTCCCTTTAAATTTTTCTTTACATTGGGGCTGAACTGATGGATCAGCACTTAAGAGCCTTGGCTGCCCTTCCAGAGGACCCAGGTTTAATTCCCAGCACCCGTGTGGCTCTTCACAACAGTCTGTAACTCCAGTTGTAGGAATCCAGTGCCCTCCTCTGAGCTCCTTGGGCACAAGGCACGCATGTGGCGCACAAGCATACATTGTGGGCAGAACACTCCTATACATAAGCTTAAAATGGGGAGAAAGACCTTTGAAACTCTTCTTGCATTTGAAGTATTTGTGTTCTAGAAATTTTTTTTAGGAAATGGATTCGAAATCTATCCTGTGTGGTTTGTGGTGGTGTATTTGTTTTTCTGCTTGATTGCTTCTCAATGAGGCTGGACTCAGTACCTTTCCCTTCTGCAGGAAACGGAGTCTTAGCGTTTGCTAACTTTTCTCATGGACTAAGTCTTCCTGGGTCCTTGCCTGCCTTTCTCTTCTGCCTGTCCATGCTGCCATTTCTTGTCTCGGAGTGCCTTTGCGCAGAACGTTGCTGTAGTAGGAATGTCCTCCACAGCTTCCGCCACAGTCGGAGCGCTGGTGGTCCACCTCTCCAGCTAGTGCTCTGCACACTGGCTGTGCTGGAGTCCGGCAGCCCTGAACCTCCATGTCAGTTCACTTCCAGTGCCCTGCCTGGCCCCCCAGGGAGCCCTCCTGTCACCACCCAAGTCCGTGTCCCCCCCCCCCCCCCCCCGTGCTTTTCCTCCCGCCAGAGTGGGTTTAAGTAGCCCTTGGGCTCTCACAGCTGGACGGTCCCACAGGCCCTGAGCCCGTCCCACGACCAACCGGAGTGTTCTAGTTGTGTGTCTTGCAGACCCCCCTGCATTTACCGTCCCAGCCGTGGTGCTGTGTCCTCGGTGTGAGCTTTCTGAGCGTGTCCTTCCCCTCCTCACCCCTCTCCCGCAGCTCCTGCAGGTCTCCGCCTATTCACAAAACCTTCTCGTTCATCACCATAGCTACTGTCATGGGCCCTTTTTATCTGCCAGGCAAAAGTGAAAATGTTTCAGATATTTCATTCACTCTTCACGTCCGATCAAACAAGTAGTACTCTCATTTTTCAGATGGAAAAGCTGAGGCTCGGAGGCCCCATGAACTACCTAAGAACACATAGCTACTTAAACAAGGGATTTAAATTGGCTGGCCTAACTCTAGCCTTATGCTCAATCCGCTGAACCCCCAACACTGGCCAGCCCCACCCCAAGGGTCTCCACAACATCCTGAGATTCCACGCCATCGGACACCTCCTCTCACTGGCAGCCCGTGGGAGGCTCTGGTCTGGATTAGCACTCCATCTCCAGCACTCTGTGCTGCCTGCAGCCATGTGCTTCATTGTGCTTACACACACTGTGATTGACGTCCTGCATCTCCTAACTCATGTTTGGGTGCTGGCCGTTGTAACGAAGACATAGAAATTGAAACTTTAAGGTATTTAGGCTTACAAGTGGGTACACCTCTGCTTTTAAGTGGGTACACCTCTGTTTTTAAGTGGGTCCACCTCTGCTGGGATTTGTCTTTATTAAGGACTTGTGAACTGACCTTGGGATTTGTATCTGCAGTGTGCCACCTGCTTCAGATTCTCCCAATGACCTCTTTATGCTGGGAAAATGCTGGACTAGGATGTCAGCATTTTTTCAGTGTCTTCTTTCAACTGTCCCTGCAGTGGACTTGGAAGAAAGATGCCTTTACTAGCCTAGCCTCAAGTGCTGTTGAGTCCCTCTGTGCACCTCGCAGTGGGGTTTTCTTTCCTTTCCCCAATGGTAACAGCGCTCTCTCTCTCTCTCTCTCCCTCCCCCCTCACCCCCTCCCCTCATAGGCATATAGGGTGTTGAACACACTTGTTTTCCTGCCGCAGATCCCAGTGCTGAGGGCGTTCCTTTGTTTTGTTGGCTTCTATTCCTCTACCAGCATAAATGGATATTGGCTCGTGTCCTGGTGATAAGAGAAAGTGTCCTCCCTGGAATCCAGGCCTGAGTGGGTGGGTCCCTGCTTCTCCCTGGAAGCAATGAAAGTTGGCCTGTGTGCTCTTGGCCTGGAGGATTTGCTGCCCCAGCTTTTGCCTGGCACTAGAGCATGGGCACCACCTCCCTGCATCTGGGGTCCTGACCTTCCAGCCCACCCTGGCTGCCACGCTTAGTTGGACTGAGTTCTCTTCTGCACCAGCCCGGGTGAGAAGGTCCTAGTCTGCATCTCTCCTTACAGGAGTGAGGCTCTCCGTTCGAATTCTTTCATTTGGTTGACTTACACAATCCTCCCTGATGGGTATGAGAAGACTTCAGATTATGCAAATTATCTGGCTTTTCTGAAGAGAGAGTAGGAGAGGCATCCCTTGCTGCATTCCACATCCTAAGCAGGACCCCAAGTCCATGCCCCGGTGTGTCCTCTCTCTCACACACCCCCTCCCCTCACAGAGCCCCTTGGAAGAAACTGAAGCCCAAGAGAGTGATGTGCCCCATGCTGCCAGCAGCCCCGAGTATCACCATCCTCAGCACCACTGAGTCAGAGAGTGGCTGCCCTGGCAATCTCACAGGTCACTGGGGTTCTGTCCTCAAAGCCACCAAAGGCTGCATTCGACATGGTGGAGGAATCAAAACCAAAGTTTTAATTGGGTTGTTTTGAGGTCACTCTGAGGAATTGTGTGTGTGTGTGTGTGTGTGTGTGTGTGTGTGTGTGTGTGTGTGTGTGTGTAAATCTTGTTTTTTGGTAACTCTAAGGGAATTTGCTTTCTGGATTGAGTAATTTTTGCATTTTTTATGGAGGCTGAGACTTGAGTGAGAAGAGATTTTTTTTTTTTTAAACTCACACAAAGCACTTGTTTTTGCAAATAACTAAGTTAGCTGACTCAGCATTCCTTACTGCGGCGGAAGTCAAAGCTTAAATGGGGGAGGGGGTGTTTGTTGGTTTGTTTGTTTTTGTTTTTGTCTTGGACAAGGCACATCTTCCCAGGGCGTTGTTTTACTGGGGTTTACTCAAGATTTTACTTATCATAGGCTGTGGAGGAGTGTTTCTGGGATGGAAATGACGGCTGATTCTGAAGGTAAACATTTAAATAGTCAGACTCTGGCGTTGGTGCGGTCTCCACTGCCGGCAGAAGCCCGAGGAAGGTGGCCAGCTCTGCTCTGAATGGCACTCAGGGCTGCTGGAGCCTGGCGGGCAGAGGACCCCACTGCAGCTGACAGACAGTCGGGGCAAAGCCTCCCCAGGCTGCTGCGTTCTGGTCCCCAACAGTCCGGTCTCCAGCTTACACTACAGGAGCCCCATCGGCAGACAGCTGGGCCTTGATCAGAACATTCCTTTTTTTATGAATTGTCTGGCCATCCGCCAGCTATGGAAAACTGTGAACTTAACCAATGTCCCCTAGTGGCCACAATTACCTCGCGGCCCTGCCACGGGTGCCGAGACAACAGTGTGATGTGAATCCCTGCTCCCACGGCTCTAGCTGAGGCCTGTGGGCCACATTCAGACTGTGTCCAAGAAAGGTGAGGAAGACCACAGGATTTTACATTCCCGCCCCAGAGCAGAGCGCCAGAGCCCAGCTTCCACCCCACCTGCTTCCCCTACTTTATTCAAGTTACCTATTGTCTCCTTTGGTCCCGGGATTCATCCCTGGGCTAGGATGTGTGTGTAATATAAGGCCAGTTCTTTGTATCACAAGCTGGATGTTTTGGGACAGATCCAGTTCTGGCTAGAAATAACGTGGTCCCCAAGCTTTTCCGTGTGTGTGCCAGTGAATTAACCACCTAAAGATAACGAGGGTCTATCACCGAAAGATTGCCTTTGAAGGCCAGGGAGCCGTGCCCCTGCATTTCCTCCCTCCCCGCCTTTGGCAGAGCCCCATTAATTTTGTTGAAGGTTTTATTTTCTGCTGAAAATGCAGGAAATTTAGACAACTTTCTTGGAATCCCCCCAAAACTAATACAAACAAGATACATATGCTTCTCTTAAGGAAACTAAAAATAAATGATTTGAAACTGTATAAATTCCCTCTTAAAAGGAAAAGGAAGTTTATAAAATGAGAGGCAACTCTGAGTGTTGTTAACTGGGTAAAATATTCCCCCAACTGCCGACTTATCCATCGGTCTTGAGTTACTACTTAACATAGAGGTATTGGACTTTCATCCCTAGGTGTACAGACAATCTGGGATTGTTGGATCAGGGTCTCTCTCTCTCTCTCTCTCTCTCTCTCTCTCTCTCTCTCTCTCTCTCTCTCTATCTCTCTCTCTCTCTCACACACACACACACACACACACACACACACACACACACACACACACACCTTGGCTTGCTGACTTGGTCTGGGCTCCATTCTGCCATGCATCTGCATATACTAAGAAGAGCAGACGTGAATCAAAAAAGCGCCCATTTTTGTTGCTCTGGAGACTTGGTTGCTCTACCTATGAGCTATCACAAGGACTCTTCCTTTTGAAATAGGGATTTCCCCTGTAGCTCAGACTAGCCTAGATCATGAGGTCTTCCTGCCTCTGCCCTGGGTAGTATTTTGTTTTATGTTTGTTTTTCTGAGGTAGAGTCTGGAACTTGACTGGCCTGGAACTCACTATGTAGTTAGACCAGGCTGGCCTCCAACTCACAGAAATCCACCTGTCTCAGTCTCCTGAGTGCTGGAATTAAAAGCTTGTGGAAGCACACCCAGATATCTTTCTTAGTCTTAAATGAGCCAAAATTTACTTTTATTATTTGATTTTAAGATTTTTTTTTTTTTTTTAATGTATGAGTGTTTGCCTGAATGCATGCCTGGTGCCCACAAGTCAGAAGAGGGCATCAGATTCCTAGAACTGGCATTACATATGGCTGTGAGCCTCCATGGGATTCTCATACCTGAACCCTGGTCCTCTTTGAAAACAGCAAGTGCTCTTAACCACTGAGCCATCTCTAGAGCCACATACTTTCAGTAAATTTTAGCTGGTCCTTTGAGGGATAGTAAACAGAAAACTGATTTACACTGTAGAATAAGATCTTTATAAAAATGATATTTTTTTTTTTTAAATAACCATGTTCCCCCTAGTCTCTCAAAATCAGCTTTGCCAGAGATACAGTTTGAGCTGGCTGTGGGACTGGTGGTCAAGCTGCCATGGTAACCTACATCTAAATCCCAACACTCTCTTGAGTTTGAGACCAGTTTGGTCTGCAGAGAGACAGTTACAGGACAGCCAGAACCACACAGAGAAACCCTGTCTTGGAAAAAAGATTAAGAAATGTGATTTCTAAATTCTTTGCTTTTTTATTTTTTTTCATTCAGTAGTAATATATAAAGTAAAAATGATCCTTTTTTTTTTTTTTAAGCACTTCAAAGTCTACAAGTTCCACTTGGAAAGAAGTCATGTACTACTTCTCTTGGAATCCCCCTACTCGACCCCACATCACACAGTTTTAAGGGCTTTACAAATGCTACTGAGTTGTAGCTTCACCCAAAACACTGTCTACGAGGAGGCTGAGGGGTTAGCACAATGGTACAGCTTGTGCATAGCATGCTCAAGGCCTGGGGTTCAACTCCCAGCACCACTTTTAAAAAGTCAAGAAGTGTGGAAAAGCATGGTTAAATAACCTTTTAGCTCTATCTAAAGTGAGTTCTGGGATTTGGGTGGTACTGTCATTAAAAAGAAGCACTCCAATTAATTTCATGCTAATCTTTCATCCTTTTACAAGTAGTGATTATTGCCTAATAATGCAATGAAATTTAAAATGAAAGAATTTTATTGATTTTCTATCATGTCCTATGGGCACCTGCCTCAGAATCCAGTCCAAGTGGCAACTTGAAGATTCAAATGAAGCTGCAGATTATATTTATTGGGATGGTGTTTCTTGGAAAGTAGAATTAACCAAAAGTTTGGTATCTTCGTTTTTAGCAAATGTGAATTCCCCTGGCGTACAGTTTACCCTGATTATCTCATGATCTGCTTGGTGCCTGGAAGCTACAGTTGATCTTCCAGCGGGGATGCACAGACCCACAGAGTAGTTTCCAGGAAACAACACAGTAGGCACTCTGGCTGTTTCCTGAAGGATAATTGAAGTGGTTAGCAGAGAACTACCGCCATTTAAAATGGCAGTGGACTAGTGGCCAGAGCTATGTGTTGCGTCTTCAGGAATAGGCTGGTTGACCGTTGGGATGGACATGAGAGAGCAGGGTCTAGCACCCAGGTAGCTGCCAGCCTTAGTGCCCAGCAGTTCCAGAGCATACGTTAGGATCATGACTGAGCTGAAGAATCACCAATTTGAGTAAAATGATGTATATAGCAGTTCTTGGTACAATTTTAGGGTCATAATTAAAACCAATCAATGTAGATACCTGACTTCAAAGCAACCTCATTTATTTCTCAAGAATTGGTCCCGTTGAGAGCCCTTATGGGGATAACTGTAATTGGAATCCAGCTGGTGCAGTCTAAAGGCTGCCAGGGTTGTGTGCAACCTACATACAACAGGATTAATGGTGCATACTAGTTAATACTTAGAATTTCACCCAGGCTGTGATCAAGAAGAAAACTGACCTTATCTCATGTGCTGTGATTTAGAGTCAACCTTATATTGACATTTTAATAATGTAAATTATTTACAATGTTGTATGTTAAAAGAGATGTTGATGGAAAGTTATTATAGTCAGTGACTCATCCTAACTTAAGCTTAAACTTCTAAATTATATATAATTTCTTATTTTTGTTTCCTTATCAACTCACAACCCAAACTGCCTTACAGTCCAGCAAAATTTGACATCGTGTAAAATATCTTTACTCTATTTCCCCAAACCATATTTCCAGTTAATCGAAATAATAATAGAAACTGTTTTTTCTTGCCACTTTATATATATGCAGTCAGGATAATATGTTAGAGGATCGCATCAGAACTTACCAGAGAACAGGTGTGGTGGCACCTCCTTTAATCTCAGCACTTGGAGGCAGGTGGATCTCTGTAAGTTCCAAGACAACCTGGGCTCCATTGCAAATTCCATGCCAGCCAAAACTATATAATAGAGAGACCCTGTCTCAAGAAAAAAAAAAGGGAAGTTACCACAGAAACAGTATCAGAAAAGTTAAATAGAATACCTAGTAACTCCTTTAAATGTGAGAAAGTTCATATAATTCTGAAAGATCCTTTTGTTGAGATTGGTCACAGTAAACACGGATACACACCAGCATGGTGATGCATACCTGTAGGCCCAGCATCTGAGAGGAAGAAGCAGAGAGGCAAGGCTGGCCTCATGGCATGGTGAGTTCAAGGCCAGCCTAGGCTACTTGAAACCCTGTCTTTTAAAACACCTAATGCAGGGCGTGCTTATTGATTTTAAAGTCTTAAAGCTTCTACTTTATACTTCCCTGACTTGTGTTTTAGCTTGAGTTTAAGTGAACAAGTCCTGATTGTTTCAGCAAATTACTTAAACATTGGGAATAAACTAAGCTATTGGCACATAGAATGGAAATGTGAATTAAATATATCAGAACTTACACTGAACTAAATTGATGTGTAAAATATTCATTACCATAAAATTCAGAAATAATCTAGCATCTTGACATGCTTCTGAAATAATTAACTATCAGACTGGGTTTTTTTTTTTCTTTTTGAGGGGGTAGGTGGGTATGTTTGGAGTTTTGGGGGGGTTGGGTTTGGGTTTGGATTTTTTTTTTTTTCATGACACATGTCTATGTAGCCCTGGCTGTCCTGGAACTCACTCCATAGACCAGTCTGGCCTGGAACTCATAGAGATCCAACTGCCTCTGCCTCCTGAGTGCTGGGGTTAAAGGTGTGTGCCACCACCACCATCTCAGGCTAAGTTTTTCTAAAATGACCTCAGAAAATTCTGAAACTCGAGCTGGGCATTGGTGGCGCACGCCTTTAATCCCAGCACTTGGGAGGCAGAGCCAAGCGGTTCTCTGTGAGTTTGAGGCCAACGTGGTCTACAGATCGAGATCCAGGACAGGCACCAAAACTACACAGAGAAACCCTGTCTTGAAAAACCAAAAAAGAAAATTCTGAAACTCATTCCTCTTCTAAGTAGGAGGGCAGAACAGCTGAAAGGACCTTCTGACAAATGTTATCCTTCATCACTTATGAAGTTGGAGGCTGCTTCCCCCTTTGTTCTGAAAACACAGACTTAGAGAGGCTTATAACACGAAGGCATTTAAAATACATAGCTGTGCCCAAAATGAGGTCAGTATTTCTCAATGCACCCCAAACAGAACAAGCATTTTTGGAAGGGAACAGATTGGCCAACTGTTGGGCACGGGCGTCTGGGAGTTCAGTGGTTGGTGGCACAGCACAGGAGAGCCTCAGAGAAGGTAACAGCCTCAGAGCCTCCCTGCTGGGAGGGAGCTGGGAGGCGGCTCAGCTAGAGCCTTGCTGGTTGCTTCCCTTGAGTTTTGCTCTCTTAGAGTCATTCCGCAGATTCAAAAGACTTAGTTATTATTTTCATCTCAAACTTCTGCACAACTTTCTCCTCCCTCCCCCTCCAAAAAAAAAGAATCTAAGGAAAGAAGAGTCTGTTGTGACTCACAGTTGAGAGGAGCACAGTCCTCTGTGGGGAAGCAGGGTGGCCGAGCATCGGGGGTCAGTCCATTGTAGCTCAGATGGGGAGCAGAGAAAGCTGGGACTCAGCTTATCTTTCTCCTTTTCCCTTTTTACTCAATCCCGGGCCCCAGGGCATGGGACTCTGCCACCCACATGCAGGGATAAAGCTCAGTTAAACCTCTGGAAACTCCTTCAAAGACGTATGTTGACGTGTCTCCTGGGTGGTTCCCAATCCAGTCAAAGTGACAGTGAAGACGAACCATCCCAACTGTGAACTCTGAGGAAACGGACAAAAGCACAGGCCATGTATCTGTAATACAAAGCCGCGATGGCAGGGCAGAACACTAAGGTCGGGCCCTGATGGAAGTCCTTTCCTGGGAGCAGGTCAGGCTTCAGCACTGGGCTGCGATGTGGCAGTCTAATGATTTATACAATAAGGATCTCAAGGTGGGAGCTAAGTAGACTGCAGATTTTCCTCTAGATTGGCTTGTATTTAATTTCTTATCTGGAATTCCAATTATCCCATACCGAGCTTAAACAATTTTAACTCCCATCTTTTAGTAACTGATGAACCTAATTCTGAAATTCTTGACAAAATCTTGAAGGGCGTTCCTGCATAGTCTTTCCAGTGCTGTTAAAATTGTCAGTGGTCACACGGGGAACCAACACTGACTCCCTCTTGGCGTTTCCTTTCTTCCTAAGGCACAGGACCTCAGTGTCATTGAAGAAGTGATCCGAATGATGTTGGAGATCATCAACTCCTGCCTGACAAATTCTCTTCACCACAACCCAAACTTGGTATATGCCTTGCTCTACAAACGGGACCTCTTTGAGCAATTCCGAACTCATCCTTCATTTCAAGACATAATGCAAAATATTGATCTGGTAAGTGTACGTGGGGGCATTCAGTCTCTGTTATTTTTATTGTTCTTTTTTGATCCACTGAATAGCCCGGGTTGTCCTCAAACTCATGATCCTCTTGCCCCCATCCTCCGAAGCACTGGGATTTATAGGCATGGCACCACACCCGTCATGATTCTTTTTTAAGTAGTAAAGGTGAGAAAGTTCAGTTTAGCGAACTGTGGTAAGAACGATCCACCGGCAGTGACTCCCTTTGGACGTGGACCGTATTTACACGGGCTTTGCCCTAACAGTTTGTTCCATCTGTTTTCCTCTACCAGTCATATTCTCTCTGCACGTGTGTTAAATGCCCATGCTTAACAGAATTGAGTTCATGATTTCCTTAATACAATACTATATTCTTACTGAATATTTATTAACATTTTCTATAACGTTATCGATCCTTCTAATATCTCCAGGTTTAATAGCTGCCCGGCCTATATTGTAGATGTCCTAAAATATATTTAACTTTTATTACATTGTTCATTTTTATCATTTCCAGTTTTCCTTATCAATTTGTAATTAATGAACAACTTGTAAATAATCATCTCACACTTAAAATTACAATTTTTGTCTTTTTGTTTGTTAGTTTTTTTGAGACAGGATGGCCTCAAACTCCCTGCATAGTTGAGACTTGCTATGATCCCCCTGTCTCCATCC
The DNA here is from genome assembly GCF_004664715.2 of Peromyscus leucopus. Classification (NCBI taxonomy): domain Eukaryota; kingdom Metazoa; phylum Chordata; class Mammalia; order Rodentia; family Cricetidae; genus Peromyscus; species Peromyscus leucopus. Next base: position 62,844,544 of record NC_051079.1, read on the forward strand.
ACCTCTTAAGATCTGGGTGACAGGTGTATGCCATCATGCCTGGCTTATTTTGGGTAGCGTTTTAAAAATGGAATTTTACTGATTCTCACCATCAGAGGATGTCTATCTATTTTCAAGATTCAGTACAGGCTGCCAAATTGCTTTCCAGAAAAATGATACAGTTTGTACATCTGTGTATTGTCATGTGTTTCCACCGGTGACCCATGGGATACTCTGTGCTTTCGTAACTTGGAACATGACAATTGCTACTATTTGTCATTTTTTATAGCAAAAATGGATACTTCATCTTGTTGGTTTGTTTGTCTTTCGAGACAGAGTTGCTCTGTGTAGCCCTGGAACTCGCTTGTAGCCCAGGCTGGCCTGACCTCTGCCTCCCCAGTGCTGGGATTAAAGGCATGCCACCACCGCCCGGCCTCGTCACGGTTTTAATTTCACTCTATAGGATGTGTAAACATTTTATGTGTCCGACTACTTCCTGTTCTCTCCAAAAACAGTTTCGCTTGTTTTTTTATTGCTATGTTGGTGATTTCTGATTCATTGGGGTCCATAACTGTTTCTTAAGTAGCTAGCATGATTCACAGAGTACCCTCGTGTGGGTTACATTTGGGAAGACATTTAATAGTTACATTGTCCTCCAAGCATGGATACATGTAATTTCACAAAGAGTGCACATGTGCGTATCTACCTCTTTATTAGTTAGCCCTCTGTCCCTGTGACTGACATGCCTGAGGGACAACATAAGAGGGGTTAGATGCATGCTGAGTCACACTTGCTGAGGTTTCAGACCTTAGTCTTCACCCTCGATGACACCATCACAGCAGAAACCTGTGGAAAGGAGGCTGCACCTCACGGGAAATAGGCAGCAGAGAGAGTAGAGGAAGGGACTGAGGACCGAGCAGAACCTGGCAAAGCTCGGCCCACCACCTCAGGACTCTGCACCTCCCAGAACAGCACCGCCAGCTAGGGACCCGCACCGTGGAGTTGCCAGGTGATGTGTATCAAACCACAGGGGTTCCCACAGGGCCCCGCCCGTTCAGGTCTGAGGTTCTACACCTAGTTTTACCCATCCTGTAACGGCATCTCATTATAATTTTACCTTGTAATTCCTTGATTGCTAGTGAGCATAGGCAAGTTTCATGGAGATTCAACATTCGAATTTCCTGTTTCGTGAAGCTCTACTTAAATCTTTTGCCAGGCTGGGCGTGATGGTGCATGCCTTTAATCCCAGCACTGGGGAGGCAGAGACAGGTCTCTGTGAGTTATTCCTTGTTCGTACTACAGTTATGCTGCAGGTTGAGGCCTTGCTTGGTGACATATCGCAGATGTGCGGTCACTAACACAGCTCAAGACTTCCTGACAGGACCAGAAACTCCTCTCCAAATGCTCAAGCAGCCAGCACTCTGCTCCTCCCTTCCCTAAACCCCTGCTCCCACTGTAAGCGGCTGTTTCTGAGCAGCTGGGAATTACTTCCCTGTGCTCCTTTGGTCCAGCTGCTTCCTGTGCCGTCGTCCACTCACTGTCCCCGCTGCTGGCAGAGCACACACACCGCAGTCGTTTTCTGGGGGAAAGGTGAAATGTGAGCACTTTTTCATTGATAAATAATGCGCTTACAGGATGGAGTGTGGTATGCCAATATATGTATATATGAGCTGAGCATGTGGCTTACTGATGAAAGCATGGGCCAGGCGAGAGTTTGGATCCCTAGAGCCTGTGCGTATGCCAGCCCACCTCTGATTCCAGTCTTGGAAGTCAGAGACAGGAGACTCCCTAAAGTCAGATAGCCAGAGAGATTAGCCTCACTGATGAGCTCTGAGTTTGAGTCAGAGACCGCGCCTCAGTGAACAGGCATAAATGCGGTGGTCTGAAGGAGAACGGCCTCCATAGGGTCCTGTATTTGAGTACTTGGTCCTCAGTTGGTAGAATTGTTTGGGAAGGACTAGGGGGTGTGGCCTTCTTGAAGTGTATCACTGGGGACAGGGTTTGGGGTTTAAAGAGACCTGCACCGTTCCCAGTGACAGTCCCGTCCCCCCACTCCTCCACCCCTGTGCTTTGTGGTTGTGCCTCAAGATGTGAGCTCACGGTAAAAGCTCTAGCGCCTTGCCTCCCGGTCTGCTCCCATGGTCCGTGCCATGAAGGCCATGGACTGCAACCCCCTAAAACCATAAGGAAGGTCCAAATCAGACACTTTCCTTTATAAATTGGCCTGGCCAAGGTGTCTTACCAAATCAATAGAAAAGTGGTAACTAAGGCAGTGATCAAGGATGGTTCCCCTAACAACCTCAGGCTCTCACATGCATATGTACGCTTGTGCACCCACTCATGCAGACATGTATATAAACACATGAAAATGGGGGGCTTGTGTGTATAGTGATCAAATATTCTCCAACATGTATCATATCTTTAGTTTAAACCACTCATAGTTTTCACTTCTAGATATTTGAAATACAATTTTTTTATTTTTTGTTTTTTGTTTTTTATTTTCCGAGACAGGATTTCTCTGTATAGCTTTGGAGCCTGTTCCTGGATCTCGCTCTGTAGCTCAGGCTGGCCTCGAACTCACAGAGATCCGCCTGGCTCTGCCTCCCGAGTGCTGGGATTAAAGGCGTGCGCCACCACTGCCCAGCTTGAAATACAATTTTTTAAGTATTTCAATTTCTGATGTATGGAAATATTTTTATCTTTTGTATGTATGTGTTTGTGTACATGTATGTATGTTGTGTGTATGAGAGCAGGGCAGTGTGTGCCGTCGGCAGCATCTCAGCTGTTGGTTCTGCCTTGTTTGAGCCAAGGATTCTTTTTCACGTCTGTGTGTCATGGCTGCCTGACTCGGCCTGCCCAGGGTTTCTTTTTCATGGCTGTGTATCATGACTCCCTGACTCGGCCTGCCATCTCACCGCAGACACACTGCGATTACAGACGTGCACTACCAGGTCCAGCTTCATTTGTCTTCTGTGACTCCAGACTCAGATTCTCACCCACTGAGCCATCTCTGCAGCCCTGAAAATGTTTTGTTCTTCCGTTCCTCCCTCAGATTTCTGGTCTCCCCATCCTTTCCTTGTGCAATGTCTTGATTTTCTGTACCTTGGTTGTCATCAGTCACTTTCAGACTAAAGATTGATGTTCATTGGTGTCAAATTGGGGGGAGTTATTTCTCCCCTGCTATTTCTCTGTGAGTCTTGTTCTTGGGAACCTCCTCACATCAATATCATCAGACCTTATTTCTCAGCCTAACCATTGTTCTCGGGTGAGAACCGTCAGGCTCCCTCCAGGGCTCCACAAGCTGTCTGCAGGGTTTCAAAGACTGAGTTAGGAGGAGGTTGCTCCAAGTTGGGGTAGGAGTAGGGAATGACTTCTAAATGCCTCTTGGCTTTGTGTGTGATACCTGAATATGTGCATAGTTTCTGGTCAGGCTTCTGATGTTTCATACTTTCTCTATCCATCCTCATAAGGCAGTTTATCAAAGTAGACTTGTGTTCCCACTCCAGTAGTCTGGTGGAGATTGGTGAGCACTGAACTACAGCCAGCCTTGGGCCTCAACTCCTTCCATTCCAGTCTCTTCCTGCACAGCACGTGACAGCGGCTGAGTGCTCTGGGGTCCTCAGAATGGTCTGTGAATGGAACTCCAGTGGAGAGTGCTGTAGCCTGACAAAGCCACTGACCTGCCCCACAAAGCCACCGACAAAGAGAAATTTAAAAAAATAAATAAATTGCTTCTTGATGGAGTGGTACAAACCACTGATCACAGCAGTCAGGAGGCTGAAGCAGAAGTATCTGAGTTCAAAGCCAGCCTCAGAAACATTAGAAGACCCTGGAGATGGGTAAGAGGGGAGGAAGAAAAACGCCTTGCTGGTAGTTTAATCAATGCTTTCTTGTGTCTCTCAGGGTTGCAACTAGAGCAAAACATCGGGCTGCATCTCCTCCTCCTTTTCCGAAACTTGTGTACCATACGAGTGTTACACCAGCTTGTGCATCACACAAGTGTGTACACCAGCTTGTGCATCACACGAGTGTGTACACCAGCATTGGACATTTTCTAGTTACCCCCACTGCAGCCATAATATAAAAGCCCAGTACAAATGTTTATTTCCTCAACTGAGACTTGACATTTTAGGCAGTTCTTTAATCCTCGCCATTATGAACTAGTGCTCCAGGTAGATTTGTTGATATTTGCATATATGAGAACCTCCTCCAGTTACATCTCAGTTATTTCTTTTCTAGTGAGCAGAGGGATAGTACAGAGTTAGGCAGTATCTGTTTAACTCACAGGAAACCTTGGGTTTGATCCCCTTGCTTGGGAGCACAAAACTATTTTTTCTGGTTCCAAATCTTCCTTCTTATAACATTGGATTTAATTTTCATAAACTCCTACTTGGATTTTTTTTTAATGTGTATGGCTGTTTTGCCTACATGTGTGTATGTGTACCACATGTATGCTATGCTCAAGGAGGCCAGAAGAGCAGGTCGCATCCCCTGGAGTCACAGTTGGAAGCCGCCAAAGCCACTGAGCCATATCTCATCCCCATTAACTACTCTTTAAATTGAGGGGTATTAGTATTAATAAAACCATGAAAAAAAATGATTACCCCAGAGATACCCATCACAGGTTGCCCCTGCCTTCTGTAAAAAGATGGGTGAAAACTATAGACTGTGCTGTACAGTTTCAGGTTTTATGTTAACTGCACGCTGTGGTGTAAGAAAAGAATGCAAACACCGGGGGAGGGAGAATGCAGCCCCAGCCCTGATCCTGACTCCCGGGAAAAGGTACGCAGACCCCGGGTGTTCCCACCCCTCCTCCGCACAGGCCACTCCTAGGGCAGTGTTAAGGACTGGATTGTTGGGTGGACAGTGCTCTTCCCTGGGAAAACAGCTTTGTAGAGCAGAATTCATTTGACAAATTCATTGCCGTTTCTTTTTGGAAGTGAAGCACTTATACTTAAGAATCCTGATGCCCGTGAGTTAAAGGGATAACAAAACCCTTTCTCAACGTGCATCGGAAATTGTGCTAAGCTGCGTCTAGCTCGGTTCCCGGGAAAGCTGATGAAGGGGGGCTGACAGCTGTGCCACCGGGCAACCCCACTACAGTACAAAGCTGTGATAGAATGACATTTGACTGGCAAGCCGAGTCTACACTGGGAAGAACTCTAAATACCTAGTGAGAAGCAATAGTTTGGGGCTTTTAAAAGTAAGAGATCTCATGACAAAGTGTGTCCTTTATGGGGACCCAGAAGCTCAAACTGTCACGGTGTTGGTTTCTCTTGGGCACAAGTTTTCTAAGCTGGGGTGGCTGCTGCATCCACCCGCAGTAGTCTGGTCTCTTACCTCTGAGCTGATACCGAAGGGACAGAGACTATCGTGAAGCTACTGTAAGGACTTCCCACTGGACCTCATGGCACACGTTTGCCACAGCTCCTCAAGAGGCTTAGGCAGTAAGATGGCAAGTTCAAACCCTGCCTGGGTACAAAGAGGGTTCCCAGGAGAATCCCCTGTGGCTGTACTGATGGCATGCTGTGTTTTCTGCCCTTTTATCCTTCTAAATTAATCTAATGCCAATTGTGGCCTTTTATGCTTGGGACACTTTGATGTATGATGATACCTACAAGTGTGGCCTGAGAATGGATGTTTCAATGCTGGAGTAGTCTCTTCCATTTGTTTCTAAGTGTGTCTTTTTCAAGCTGCAGGGTAGAGAATAGTCTTTATTTTCCAAGTTTATCCAGATCATTGCATTATAAAAATGTTTGTAGGTGGTCTCTTCAGTACGTGCAGTTAGATGGATGATTATATATACCTGCAATCTCTTGAGGGGAAATGCTGTTTAATTCCCAGTACTGTCCACTGTGGTACTCAAGGTTTTCTTTGTGTTTCTGACAACGTGCTAGCCCAGAGCCAGGAACCCTGTGGTCACAGATGTGATGACGGTAGGTCTTTTGAGCTAGCACATCTTTTGGAAGATTTAGTTGTAAATTTGCATTTAAGCCATTTGTTTCTTTTCTCCTCTTCTGCTTCTTCATTTTTGCTTTTATCATATGCTTGCCTAGCATTATATGTCATACCTTAATCTTCATTGTAAAATAAATCTCTGAGGTATATTCAATTTAATCCTCAACTTACAGATGATGAAACAGGTTTAGAAAGATCAGTTTTCTCACAGCCATCCAATACAGAAATGGTAGGCTAGAAGTCAAGGTCAGATGGTGTAATAATAAGGCCCGTGCCTGCTCAGCATGCCTCCCTCCTCACCCAGTCAGTTTCTCTTTATTTGCCTCTTTATCCCTGAGAACCATCTGCTCTACCCATGCACACAAGCAGGAATCTCTTACTGTTTCCTCTCCTTCAAGATCACACTCTACAGAGTCCAGTCAGTTTGTATTCGGTATCGCAGTAGTGGTGAAAATGGGAAATACTGTTGGTAACCATGCTACTGATGTGCATTAAAATATCTCTGAGAACTGCCTTCCTGAAGTGCATTTGAAACAAGACTCGAAAGAGGTAGATAGTGAGCCCCATTGCTCCCTAGATGCAGAGTGTTCTAGGCTGAGAACCGGAGGGGTGAGATGAGGTAAGGGATAACTGTCTGGGAAAGAACAGGAGGAGATATGTTGAGAAGATGGATGAGGCCAGGTAATAGGTACTCATTTGTCAACTCATTCAACTGTTCAGTTAAAATGAGCAGAGTCCTTCAATTGCGTGATAAACTATACCTCAATAAATTTACTACTAAAAACTAAATTTCCTGATAGAAGACTGAAAGAATTTCCACACAACAAAGGAAAAAAATTGAAAGGCATAGGGGGTTTGTTTTGTTTGTTTGTTTTTTGTTTGTTTGTTTGTTTGTTTGTTTGGGGGGGGTGTGGTGGTGGTAGTGTGGGGAGTTGTTTGTTTAGTTTTGGTTTTTGTTTTGTGTTTTTGTTTTGTCCATCACTGAGCTGAGGTCACAGGGCAGCCAGGACACCTCGATCCCAAGAAGGAAGAGGCCCACTCCCCCACCCTTCTCTAAATTTAGGAGAGATGCCAGGATTGGATCACGCAGGATTGCCCCTGTGTCACAACACACAAGAGCAGACCGCTACCATGCAAGTGAATGAGAAGTCAAGTGTCCGATTTAAAAATTTGCCTGAGGATAAGAATAACCTGAGATAACACAACAAAACACTTAGGACCCCAAACATGGGTAATTTATACTCAAATATGTTTTATAGTGAAAATGCTAGTTTCCCCAGGAGCTGCAGACATGAACTAGTATTTGTCCCTGTGACCCTGCTGGTCCCTTTTCTCACAGAGGTACAGAAATCTTACACTGTTGTGGGTACCACACTTTGTTGCCCTTAGGACACTTGGTTACTAGGAAAAATGGAAGAAAACAACACCTATTTGGGAGGAAGGGTAAAGACACTGCATTCGCCTTTAAGAATTGCCATTAGAAGTGTCTGTCTGTCACCATAGAATTATTTGGCTGCCATGGGGGAAAAAAAGTGAAAAAGATGAGGGAAACTGTCCCAGCCAGCCCCAGACATAAACCTGCTTAAACACTTAGTCTTAAAATAGCAGGGCCAGGGCCAGGTGGTGGTGGCGAATGCCTTTAATCCCAGCACTTGGGAGGCAGAGGCAGGTGGATCTCTGTGAGTTCGAGGCCAGCCTGGGCTACCAAGTGAGTTCCAGGAAAGGTACAAAGCTACACAAAGAAACCCTGTCTCTAGAAAAAAAGAAAAGAAAAGAAAAGAAAGAATAGCAGGTCCAGGGTAACTCAGAACCCACTGCCTTCTGCCTTCTCTTGAGTCATAAGCAACAGCCATCCAGTGCTGAGAAAGGATCAACAACATGGATAGGAACTAAGTTCAGACATCAGGGATATCCAGAAGGTGGAGGGTGACTGTTAAAGCCTGTACACCTGCAGGTCCTAAAGAGAAGGCTCGCTAGATGCTGAGGTCCACCGACAGGAGCCATAGCAACAACAGTCTCCAATCCAGTGTACCTTCTGAATAAATTAGTTCATCTAGTACTCAACCAAACACAATGAAAAAAAAATCCACAAAAAAGTATTATCAAGAAACAACAGAATAGACTCAGTGATGATCCAGATGTTAAAACTATCAACCAAACACTTAAAGTATGATTAATGTCATTAAAATGTCTAAGATGACTGCCAACAAAGCATGACCCCCAGTTTTTCGAGACAGGGTTTCTCTGTGTAGCCCTGGCTCTCCTGGAACTCACTCTGTAGTTCAGGCTGGCCTCGAACTCACAGAGATCCACCTGCCTCTGCCTCCCAAGTGCTGGGATCAGAGGTGTATGCCACCACCGCCCGGCTTTAGTTTTAATGAAGACCGTATAATAGAGCCGTCTCTGTGACTCAGAGCCTGCAGTACTTTCTCCCTCAAACTTTATAGGAAAAGTTTGCCGACTCCTTGCTTGGTAGAATAGATGACAGCATGTATAAACAGCTAGAGAAACCCAGAGATGGACACTACAAGGAAGAAAATAAAATGGATTGCTTTGGCAAAGAATTGCCATCAATAGGCCTGGGTGTAGCCAAGGGATAGGGGATATGATTTTTAAAAATAGATCACTAGAAATAATGCTAACAAACACAAAGAAAAATGTGGAAAATGAGAATGGAATATCCAAGAACTGGAAGATGACATCAAATGGTCCAACATACATGTAATTAGTTTCAGAAGGAAAAGAGAAAGAGCAGGCCTAAAGAAATAAAAAGGGCCAGGTGGTGGTGTCACATGCCTTTAATCCCAGCACTCAAGGGGCAGAGGCAGGTGGATGGATCTCTGTGAGTTCGAAGCCAGCCTGGTCTACAGAGTGAGTTCCGGGACAGCCAGGTCAACACAGAGAAACCCTGTACTAGAGAGAGAGAGAGAGAGAGAGAGAGAGAGAGAGAGAGAGAGAGAGAGAGCGCTGTCAAAGCACAGATCCAAGACTCTCAGAAAACTCCAGGCAGGATAAGTCCATTTAACACCCACACACTATTTAAATATGTAAAATGTAAAGAAAGGAGAAAATACAGACTTAACTGCAGTTAGAGAAAAGAGAAGCATTGTATCGACAAGCATTTAGAATAGAGAAAGACAGAAAGTAACAGGACTCATCTCCTTGTCACAAACTGTACAGTGAGATGGGAAGTCTTGGTGACCTATAATCTACACTCCATAGACACAATCCCTAGAATCTAGACCATAACGAAGATACTTTCAGACAGAGAACGCCTACTGCTATTAGAGATACACTGCAAGAAATCCCAAGGAACTTATCTGAACAAAAATCCATACTTGGCAAAAACTTGGTTCTACAAAAAGAAATGGAGAGTGGGAGACGATGGCAGTGTTGTGGCTGAATTTGATTCCCTAGCACCCATGTAAAAGCCAGATGTTGCCCGGCAGTGGTGGCACATGCCTTTAATCCCAGCACTCGGGAGGCAGAGGCAGGCAGATCTCTGTGAGTTCGAGGCTAGCCTGGACTACAGAGTGAGTTCCAGGAAAGGCACAAAGCTACACAGAGAAACCCTGTCTCGAAAAACCAAAAAAAAAAAAAAAAAAAAAAAAAAAAAGCCAGATGTGCTGGCTTGCACCTGAAATCCCAGCACTGGGGAGACAGAGGCAGGAGGATCCTTGGGGCTTTGCTGGCCAATCAGTCTAGCATATAATCAGCAAGTTGCAGCTTCAGTGGGAGACCTTGTCTCAAAAAGTAAAGTGGAGAGCCATTAAGGAAGACTCCTGACATTGACTCTGGACTCCACACACAAACAACACATATTCCCCCCCAAAAAAGAGTTCCCAAAGTGGTAAAGTTAAAGAAACCATGAAGGATTTTTGTTATGTTGATCCACTGTATAATTGGCTTTCAGCCAAGTGTTGTGGTACACACCTTTAACCCCAGCACTTGGAAGGCAGAGGCAGGTAGATCTCTGGGTTCCAGGCCAGGCAAGGCTATGTGGTGAAACCGTGCCAAAAAAAACAAAACAAATAATAATAATGTGTTTTCTAAAGAAGGGATTAATAAATTGTTTTGTAAGTGGACAAATAGTAAGTTTTTGAGGGAAAGGAGCTACAGTTTCATCACAACTACTCAGCTCTGAGGTTGTAATTCAGTAGCTACCATAGGAAATACAGAAACCAATAAGCATGGCTGCATTTCAATAAAACTTTATTTGTAAAAACAGAAAACAGGCTTAGATTCAGGAAAAGCATTTTTTAAAACATTTTTATGATAGAAAAAAACTATTCAAATAAGTACTAAAGAAAATTGCCTGAATCTAGGACTAACTTCTAATTTTTCTGAAAATAATGAAACTCATCTGTATTTTGAAAGAGAAGATTTTTATGCAAATCCATGTGAAAATTAAAAAAGTTTCAGTTGGCATTAGCAGTGTATTAAGCTCATGATAATGATGCTGGTTTTAATGTGGGAAACTTTCCTGGAATTTGCTTCAGGCTTCATATTGTACTGCTTCTTTAAGTAAGATGACCTTTGACAAGGTCCCTTCATCTACAGCGTAGGAATCAATAATGATAAAGCGTGATATTAGTCTGTTAAGTGAAACCTAAGCACAGGACCACCACTGCTGCATTTAGCCAATCAGTGTGCTTCCTTCCTTGGTGCTCTAGGTCCCGACTCTACACTGCACATAGATATGATTTGTAAGAGCTAATTTTTGTCACAAAGGTGATTAAAGCACTAATATAGACTAATGGTGACATCCTGTGAGCACTCACTGTATGTAAGGACTTGTCCCTCTCCAGATAACCTAATTCTCTCAGCCGACCATCAGGCAGGCACTGTATTTTACATCACTTACAGATCGAGACACTGAGCATGAAGAAATGAAATAACTTGCCAAGACTTCGTAGAGAGCTAAGATTTAAAGCCAAGCTGTTTGTCAGCAAGTGTGTTCGCTACACCACTGCATGATGAGCATTTGAGAGCAGTTGAGCATCCTACAAATCACACTGCTGGTATACATCCCAGATGTAGACATCATTTTGAGCACTCTTGGTCTCTGCTCCCATACACTCTCGTCTCTTACCTGCCCAGTGTACACCATCTTTACTGAAAGCAGAAAGCAAGATCTGACATTGAGTAGGCTGTCAAAATATATGTTGATTAAAACAAACACAGCTCTAATCCCAGCACTCAGGCAGGCGGAAACCCTGTCTTGGATGGATAAATAAATAAATAAATAAATAAATAAATAAATAAATAAATAAATAAATAAACAAACAAAAGTACATGCCTCTAGTTGCAGCATTCAGGAGGCAGAGGCAAGCAGGCCAGCCAAGGCTGCACAGTGAGTCCTGTCATCCTCCCCTATCCCCCCCCCCCAAAAAAAAATGCTTGGGGGAAAACCAAACAAATGGTGAGGAAATACATCATTTTTTGCTTTCTAAAACATGTTTATTAGTGCCTTTAAAAAACAAAACAAGCCATATGTGGCCTATTCCTTTAATCCCAGTATTCAGAAGACAGAGGCAGGAGGATCTCTGAGTTTGAAGACAGTCTGGTCTGCATGGTGAGTTCCAGGACAGTCAGAGCTGTATAGTGAGACCCTGCCTCAATGACTCTTCTAGAGGACCCAAGTTTGTAAGACAAATTGCTAAACAGTCTTAATAAAAAAAAAAAAAAAAGCAACAAACAAACAAAAAACCCAGGGTCAGGTATTGGGGTGAAAATTGAGAGATCAGAGAAGCAGAAAAAGCCAGCCATGTTCTTACTGCTAGGAAATCCTCAGCCAAAGAGAGAGCTACTTCCTGTATACCCATCTATATGCCTTTTTGTGTTCTACCTTCTTACTCCCTCTCTCCGCCCAGCTACACCACTTTCCTCTTTCCGCCCAGCTCTCTCACTTCCTGTCTGTCTGTACAGACCTCCAGACCTCTATGGTTAACTAGTGCTGGGAATTAAAGGCCTGAGCCACCACGCCTGGCTCTGTTCCCAGTGTGGCCTTGAACTCACAGAGATCCAGATGAATGGAATGCTGGGATTAAAGGCATGTGCTACCATTGCCCAACTTCTGTGTTTAAAATAGTAGCTGGCTTTGTCCTCTGATCTCCAGATAAGCTTTATTGGGGTACACTGATAAAATATCACCACACAAGTTCTGTTCCCAGCACAGATGTCAGGCAGTGCTCATAACAACAGCTCCAGGAGGCTCAGGCCTCTTTTGTGTGCACATACTTCTGTACAGACACATACACATATTAAACATAATAAAAATAAAATTTAAAAAAAAAAAAACTAGCACTTCTCTTTTGATTCTTGGGAGAGTGGCTATTTTGCAAGGAAGAATGTTTGCCCGGCTAGTGCATACTGGCTCCTTTCACCTCACCTACCCTGGGAAAGCTGCTCATATCTGTAAACCTGTGTTGTAAGGCTGTTCACTGCTTCACAGCAGGTAGTTAGATAGGATTTTTTGTAGCACGAATCCTAACTGGTCTTAATAATAAAAGCACAGAGATAGAGTGGTAAATACTGAAAGATAAGAAAGACAAAGGAACAAACCACAGCTACCTTTTACCTTGCCAACTCCTCAGCCTGAAAAAGGGGCCTGCCAAACTCTTGTCTCTGCCTGCATTATAGTCCTCTCTCCGCTCAGACAGATCACTTCTTGTTTCTTCCTCCCTAGTGCTGGTATTAAAGGTATGTGCCACCACTGCCTGGCCTCTATGGTTAACTAGTAGCTAGCTCTGCACTCTGATCTCCAGGCAAGCTTTATTTGTTAGAGCACAAACAAAATATCACAATTTTTAGTCGTTGTGTGGGTTGATAGAAACCATGCTACATTATAGACATCATCACTGTAGTAATATTCAAATTCTAAACAGCTAGTAGAAAACACAAGTTCTTTGAATTATTTTTAAGCTTTGCTAGTATTGAATTCTGATTTTGTTGGAAATTTTTGGCTCAACAAACTACATTATATCTTTCATCTTTAGTATTTCTTATTTTAAGCACTAAGCTTATCTGGGCATACCAGCACATATCTGTAATCCCAGCACTCAGAAGCTGAGACAAGAGGATTGCAAGTTCTAGACCAGTTTCGGCTGCATAACAAGACCCTTGTTTTCAGTAGATCGGTCAGTCGGTTGGTCGGTCGGTCGGTTGGTCGAATTGTTTTGTTTTGAAAGCATACTTGGTGGTAGAGCACTTGCCTAACATGCAAAGAGCCCTGTGTTTGATCCCTAGCACTAGGGCAGGGCATCAGAGACCTCCAAGACTGAAACCTAGGCTCCATTTGTTGCCTGAGGATTAGTGGAAACTCGGGAGCATCTAAGCTCCAGCTGCTCCCGACACTCTCATCCGATCATCTTTCTCTTATCTCATTTACTCATCTGTAGGAAGAGATTTTATCAGTCTTGTAGAATCACTGTGGACATGAAATAAACAGCATGGAAATAATGCATGCTCCAGGATAAAGACCTAGTAACAGTTCACTTCCTTCCCTCCTGATGTAGAAAGTATACTTCTCTTCTAGAAGTAGTTCTTTTATCATTTTTTAAGTACTGTTTTTTTTTAAGATTTATTTATTTTATGTGCATTGGTATTTTGCCTGCATGTATTCTTGCATGAGGGTATTGGATACCCTGAAACTGGAGTTACAGACAGTTGTGAGCTGCCATATAGGTACTGGGAATTGAACCCAGCTCCTCTGGAAGAGCAGCTAGTGCTCTTAACTACTGAACCAGCCCCCCTTTTATCATTTTCTAAAATAGTGACATTCTGAATGCAAAGACATTAGAATTTCAACTTTAAACGTACAAATGAGACAGTTTTTAAAACTATGTAATAAATAAATGAATGAAATTTACTTAGAACTGCAGCCACATGGCCACCCTGCCATTCTCCTGGTGACAGAAGAATTCTTTCATGGCTTAGAGGCAAGTCAATGTAGGCCACAGAGTGAACAAAACAGGCCTGTCATCACATCACTTTGTTCTTTGGTGAAATGATGTATGAATACTCATGCTTTTGTTGGCCTGTCGTGTCTCTAAGCATGCGAGTGCTGTGGGTTCCACTTGGCTTTGATTGTGAGGGTTTTGCTGTCTTGATCAGCAACCCCCCACAAGTTGCACTGGTGTCCCTCGAGATCCTGGGACAGGGCCACTGGAGCCTCCCTTGTTCATGTAAAAGAGGTTGCATTTTCCCACAGTGCTGCGGTTGTGACTTGGCAGTAGACCCCTTCCTGTACAGTATCGGCTCTGACACTGCCACAGGGTGAACCACCAAACTCCAGGTACTCTGAGGGACGAAGGAGGTGCTGGGATGCAGGTTTGGCAGGCGCGCTCCCCTCTGGCTCCCTCACACTGTGTTACATTGTGTTCTAGTGGCTGGGGGTATCCGTCAGTGTAGACCTCTTGCCTAGCATATGCAAAACGTGGATTCCGCCACAAAAGAGAAGGCGAAGGGAGGGAGGGAGGGAAGGGAAGCGAAGGGAAGGGAAGGGAAGGGAAGGGAAGGGAAGGGAAGGGAAGGGAAGGGAAGGGAAAGAAAGAAAAAGAAAAGCTGTTGTGTTCCTATAGGATCTGAATTCAAGTCAACAATCTTTGAGAAAGTCCTATTTATCCCCCCAGGTATTGTATTGTGTTGAAAGAAAAGCAATCAGATCCGCATGTGTGACAAAGGACAATGCAAAGCCAGCACCCTCTTCTCCTCAGGAGATGGAAGGAGTGAGGCTCCCAGCAGTCTCTCAGGCAGTGGCCCATCAGCCTGGCTAGGGAGGTTTCTGTTTGGTTCTCTAGAGTCAGTAATGTGCCTGCCAGCTGTGACAGCGCACACCTTTAATCCCAGCACTCAGGGGCAGAGGCAGGCGGTTTTCTGTGAGTTCAAGGCCAGCCTGGTCTACAGAGTGAGTTCTAGGACAGCCAAGGTTATAGAGAGAGACCCTGTCCCAAGTTAGATGTAGACAGACAGACAGATAGATAGACAGAAAGATTGATAGATAAAATTAACATAAAAAGTGTCTTTCTAGGAATTATATTTTGTTTGCTATTGATGTGAAGCCTTTGTGATTAGCAGAAATTATGATATCCAGTAATTCAGGTTTTTCAATAATAGTTTAATAAGTACCAAAATTCTTTTGAGTCACCACACCAAGTAATTCTTTAAAATCGAGTTCATTTTGTCTTTACCTCACTCTTGTTCATTTCCTTTTGTGTTATATTTATACATGTATATAAATATATACGTGTGTGTATATAGACATGTGTGTGTGTATATATGTGTATATATGGGTGGGCATGCCGCAGCACATGTATAAAGATCAGAGGACAGCCTGTGGGAGTCCATTCTCTCCTTCCACAACATGGGTTCCAGAGAGTAGGTCATCAGGCTTAACAGTAAGCACTGTTATTCACTGAGCCACCCTGACAGTCCATTCCTGTCTTTTTATGCTCAGTTTATGATATATAAAACATTAATGCTGGGCTGGAGAGGTTGCTCAGTGGTTAAGAGCACTGGCTGCTCTTGCAGGGGACCAGAGTTTAGTTCCCAGCACTGGCAGCTCACAACCACCTGTTACACCAGTTCCAAGGAATCTGATACCTTCTTCTGACTGCCTTGGGCATCAGACATGCACACTCATATGCATAAAAATGATTTTAAATCCCCTTTTAAAATTAATACTGCAGTATGTTGCATGACTTATAAATAAATAGAACATATTACAAGTACATACTTCTTTTTAACGTGTAGGCATATTCGGTCAGAAAAGTTTAAAGACCTCTGGCCTAGATTCTGGCTGACTGTCAGAAGCATCCGGGACATCAGTCTGGTGGTCTCTGAGCAGGCCCAGGGTTGGTGTCAGGAGGCTTTGTGACCACCTCTGATGGCCTGTCACATTTAAGAGCCATTCAGTGTCTTCTGTATCTACACTGTATGCTGAATATTATCCAATGGCAAAACCCCAGCTTTTAGTAAATAGTCAAAAATATAAGCCTAATGTATCCATTCTGAGTTTTAGTCATAAACTAGTTCATTGGATTTTGGTTTTGGTTTTGATTTTATTTTTGTATTTCTTAGAATGTTTTTAACACATGTTCCTACTCTTCAAGTATTTTTGGCCAAAGAAATTAATTTATGCATGAGTATTAGGTTAAGTCACATGAAATTGACAATATTTTTTTTAAACCATTTTGTATATCTTAGGGGTCAGCAGTCTTCCTGATCTGTAACATTGTGCTTTTAATAATAATTTCTGGAAAATGGCCATGACATTCTCTGTGATGTGTTGGACTGGTTGGTTGGCGTGGGTTCTGCAGAACTCAAGAGTGAATCCACAAGCTACCGAGCATTCTAACACTAAGCTACATCCCCTGCTCCCCTTTCAGTTGGTTTGGGTTTTGTTTTGGTACGTGTGATTATGTTGCTGTGTGCAGGTGCACACGTGTGTGTCTGCACACATGTGGAGACCAGAAGTCACCCCTCCAGCACAACACCTTTCTTTCTTCCTCTGCTTCTTTTTTTCTTTTCTGAGGCACTGTTTCGGTGACCTGAAACTCACCTAGTAGGGTAGACTGGCTGGTCAACAAAGCCCCAGGAACTCTCCTGCCTCTGCTTCCCCGGCATTGGGGTCATAAGCACAGGCTTCTATATCTTTTTTTTTTTTAATCTGTTGGGTTTTTTCTTTCTTTCTTTCTTTTGGAGACAGGGTTTCTCTGTGTTGTTTTGGTGCCTGTCCTGGATCTCACTCTGTAGACCAGGCTGGCCTCGAACTCACAGAGATCCACCTGGCTCTGCCTACCAAGTACTGGGATTCAAGGCGTGCAACACCACCGCCCGGCTCTACATCTGGATTTTTTTTTTTTTTTTTTTTTTTTTTTTAGTTTTTCGAGACAGGGTTTCTCTGTGTAGCTTTGCACCTTTTCCTGGAACTAACTCACTTGGTAGCCCAGGCTGGCCTCGAACTCACAGAGATTTGCCTGCCTCTGCCTCCTGAGTGCTGGGATTAAAGGCGTGCGCCACCACCGCCCGACCACATCTGGATTTTTTTATGTGAGTTTTGGGAACTGAACTCTGCTCCTCATACTTGCAAAGCAAGCTTCACCCAGTATGAGACCCCTACCCCACTGCTTTTAATTTTCAGTTACAAATTTTCAGTGATCTGGAATGTGGCTATGTTAGCATTTTACTGCATAGTTCAGACTCTGTGGTGACGTCAAGTGGAAGTGATGGTGGATTGCTGTTGATTATCCCTGGTGATCGGAGTAGGAATGCTGCAGATGGCCAGGCAGTGATGGCGCACGCCTTGAATCCCAGCACTCAGGAGGCAGAAGCAGGTGAATCTCTGAGTTTGAGGCCAGCCTGGTCTACAGAGTGAGTTCCAGCACAGCCCAGGGCTATTACAAAGAGAAACTCTGTCTCGAAAAACAAAAAACAAAAATAAACCACTGTGGATGAATTAAAAATCACAGATAATCCCCAAATACCATTTTAGTCATTAACTTAAGATTCTTTTCCTGTTAAGACTTCTCTCGAGGTCTCTTTTTATGCTTGGAAATTGACTCGTTGAAGATCTGCTTTCTCTTTCCACATTCTGCTTTGCGCTGCTCTGTAACCAAGAACAAATAAAGGACGGTAATATGGAGGTGGCAGGATCGAGACTCTTGACTCGATCGTGAATAACCACCGTGATACACAGGGCTGACTCTTGTGTGACCATCAAACCCTAGAGAGGTCTATGGCTAGGAGGTCAGATAAAGCAGAATCCGGGTCCTTTAAAGTAGAAGTGGGAGGAGGCCTGACTTGAGGTGAGAAGGGTGTCTCTGAAGAGACTTGTCAGACAACCGCTTGGTCAAATGTGTGCCTTCCACGTCACACACCTGTGACCCCAGCTACTTGGGAGGCTGAGGCAGGAGGACTACAAACGAAGCATGGAGAAACAATTAACTTTGGGGCTGGCAGGAGGACTCAGAGGTTAAGAGCACTGGCTGCTCTTGCAGAGGACCTGGGTTCAGTTCCCAGCACCCACATTCTGGCTCACAACCATCTGTAACTCCAGCTCCTGGGGCTCTGACCCCCTCTTCTGACCTCTGTGGACACCAGGCATGCAGGGAGTACACATATATACATGCAGGCAAAACATGTAAAATAAAAATAAATCTTTTCCTTACACGGCTTTTTCATTACAGGTGATCTCCTTCTTTAGCTCAAGGCTGCTGCAGGCTGGAGCTGAGCTGTCAGTGGAAAGAGTCTTGGAAATCATTAAACAAGGGGTTGTGGCGCTGCCCAAGGACAGACTAAAGGTAAGCCGGCTGAAGACGTGTCTGCCTCCCCTGGCTGTTGATCATTTACGCGCACGTCAGCATCTAGCTGTACTCGGAATCATGCCGCTTACTCCGTACTCATAGGTCAGAGAGACCGAATATTTGCTCTGCTCTGCCCGATACCAAAACTGCAGTTCAGAGGAGAACAGCCAAATATGCTTTGACACCACTGAGTATCCCATGAGTAACCCCTGCACACCCCGTGAGCAGCTCTGCTGTTAACACATATGTTTTTAATCCAGTCAAGCAAATTGAATCATACAAACCTCACCAAAGGCTAATGGGAAGGTGGAGGCGGTGGTGATGCCAGTTACTGTGGGGCCTGACGCTTGTGAGTGCCTCCCCATGTCGTTCTGGGCCTCAGCATCTGAGTGTCTCCCTCATTCAGTCCCCTTCCCAAGTAGCTAGTGTCAGCAGCTGAAGTCATCAGGGGAGGAAGCCAGCATAGGAAGGTTAGTTTACCCAGAGGACTAAACTAGAGAGTGGTTGAGCTGAGTCAGGCCCAGGCAGTCTGGCTCCAGATCCCTGGCTTACGATCCATACACTGCTTGCTGTATGCCTTCATACAGTAATGAAAAGTACTTCATGGAAACGGGGGAAATACTGCATTTGAGAAAATACATGGTGTTTGTGTGGCAGAGGCACTCGAGGTGAACTCATGGGCGGAAGTCCACACCTCACACCTGATCCCTCAGAGCAGTGGTTCTCAGTCTTCCTAGCGCTGCAGCCCTTCAGTACAGTTCCTCGTGTTGTGGTGAACCCCAACCGTAAGTTATTTTTGTTGCTATTTCCTAACTATAATTTGGTTACTGTTATGAACTGTAGTGTAAATATCTGTTTTCATATGGTCTTAGGTGACCCCTAAGATAAGGTCATTTGATCCCCCCCCCAAAGGGGTCATGACCCACAGGTTGAGAACCACTGCCTGGAGCCTGGTGTGGTAGCTTAAATCATCTCATGAGCACTAAAACTTAGATTTGTGATGATAGCTTTTCTCTCTCAGAAAATACAAGAAACTCTAAAGGTGAGGATAGTTTATATGTCAAAGAAGACAATTTACTTTTCAATTTATGGTAGCAGAGAACACAGTAAAATCTATAAGCTAAAAAAGCAAGACATTTTGCTGAAAGTGTATGTAGCTCGTAACAAGGAAGAATTGCTCAAAAGGGTAGAAATTAAACAAAACTGTTGCCCACCCAGTTGCAAATGGTTTCACGTAAACAGATATAAGAAGGGCATTTCCAGATCTACATCCCTAGCCTCCTCTCCGGTCTCCTCCAGGCTACAGAGGAGATTTAAGGTCGTTGTATTTCCCAGAATCCTCTTCTCCCCATGATGCCACAGTTGCTGGAGATTTGGAGAGGCTGTTCTCTAGAGACAGCCTCCGGCCTCCACCAGCAGTGTTAGTCAGCTTTTCATTACTGTAACGCAATGCCTGAAGGAATCAACTGGCAAAGAGAGATTTGTTGTGGTAGTTTCACCCTGTGAATCAGTTGGCCCAAGTGCTCTGGGCCAGTCTTGAGACAGCATGTTATGACAGAAGCTTGTGACAAAACAAAATTCCAGACCTAGTTCAGAGCTCAGGAACAGAAGAGGAAAGAACTGGGGCTGCAGAGTTCTCCAGTGACCCACAAACCTACCCATTCCCTCTCAACGCTTCCACTAAATGCTTAGCTGCTCCATGAGCAGGACACCAAGTCCTTAATGTCTGGGCCTTTGGAGAACATTCTGTATCCAGACTAGAGCCTGTCTTGCAGTGGGCGACTGAGGTCGTCAGTGGTCCCCAGCGGTGCTGAAGTTTGCAGTGGCTCACGGAAAGCTCTGGAAAGCTCTGGAGCACTTCAGTGGTGTTGGCTGTCATGTCACAGCTTCCCTGTGCTCTGGCTCTCAGGAAGTCGGATGTACTTGATTGACATGAGTAGAGCTTCTGTTCACCCTACCAAACCAGTCAGAGAAGTAAAACTCCTGATTTCAGGAGATAATGATTGAATGTGAAGAACTCAAAGTCTCAGAAACGCACAGCGAAGGGAAACCACAGAAGCTGCAAGGCCATCCCCAGCAGTGTGGTGGTGGTGCATCAGGGTGGGCGTCCAGGAGCAGCTGGCAAGGCTTCCGCTGAAGTCCGCAGGCCTGCCCACCGCTGGCGCTAGACCTGGACTTCCCGTGTCCTTCGGGGTATGCACGTACCACCTCTATTGCCACACCAGGCTCTCAGCCATTGCCCCACAGGATAGCATGAAGGGGAAAGAGAGGATTCAGTGACCCACGGACAGTGTCCAAAGACACTGGTGATGCATCGTGAGAAGCGGCTAGCCATTCCGCGGACTGTGTGTAAGAGGCAGAAGGAGCAATCTGAGCCTGCTCAGACAGCCGCGGACTGTGCTGGGAGGAACTTGAATCCTGGGAAGCAGGGAACAACCTGGGGTCTTCAGTCCAGAAAGAGAGGACACAATTACTACTTACGCATCCTCCCCTTCTCAATACGGCTTTGCCGCTGTCCCCCTCGGTGAGTTGGTTGAGTATGTCCTTTAAACAAAATTGAAGCCCAAGATGAGGAAATGAATAGCGAAAGAGGTACTAGCCTCCCCCTTTTTTTTTTCATTTTTACTGTATTTTTTTATTTGACAAGTAAATGTGCGTATTTACATTTTAATGCAAGTGTTGGTGTGTGGGGTCAGATCAGGGTAGTGGTATATCCATCATCTCAGACATTTGCTATTTATTCTGGGGACATCCAAAAACTCTCGCTTCAGCTGTTATGAAATAGTCACTTGATTGGTGCCAACCACAGTAGTTCTACTGTGCTAAAAGTTGTTCACCTCCTGTTTCCATAAACCAGCCTCCTGCCGCACACCCCGGCTGGGCTCTGGAATCACTCTTCTACACTCTGCTTGTCTGAGATAGATCAGCGTTGTTCTTCTACATCTAAGTGAGAACATAACGATGTTTGTCTTTGTGTGCCTGACTGATTTCCATCTCCCATCCATGTTGCTGTAGATGGCAGAATTGTTCACAGTTGAGTACTATTCCATTGTGTGTGTACTACATTTCCTTATCCATTTACTCATCCACACCCCCTGGGATGATTCCACTTCATGGCTATTGTGAAGAGTGAGGCAGGCAGGAAAATGGAGTGGTTTATTTTAGATATATATCCAATACTAGGATTGCTGGATGTCTTGATTGGGTTTCTATTGCTGTGATAAAAAAACAATTACTTGCCGGGCGTTGGTGGCGCACGCCTTTAATCCCAGCACTCAGGATGCAGAGGCAGGCGGATCTCTATGAGTTCGAGGCCAGCCCGGGCTACCAAGTGAGTTCCAGGAAAGGCGCAAAGCTACACAGAGAAACCCTGTCTCGAAAAACCAAAAAAAAAAAAAAAAAAAAAAAAAAAATTACCAAAAAGCACCTCAGAAGAAAGGGTTTATTTCATCTTACAGCTTATATCCCATCATCCAAGGAAGTCAGAACAGGATCTCAAGCCGGGCAGAAACCTGGAAGCCAGGGCTGATGCAGACGCCATGGAGGAGTGCTGCTTACTGGCTTGCTCTTCATACCTTGATCAATTTTTTACAGAATCCAGGACAAACACAGGACTGCCAGCCTAAGAATGGCACCCCCACAGGGAACTGGGCCCTCCCACATCAATCATCAGTAAAGAAACATGCCCCAGCTTCCCACAGGCCAGTCCTCTGGAGACACTTTCTCAACTGAGAGTCCCTCTTCCCAACTGACTCTAGCTTGTGTTGAGTTGACGTAAGACTGACTGGCATCCTAGATCTATTTCCAGTTTTTCTAATACAGTCTCTGTACTGACTTCTTCCATACCGTGCCAGCCTTTTTAATCTTTTGACACTGTTTCTCAAAATTCTGGCAAATGTAACTTGTCAGTAAATTTTAGAACCTAAATTCTACAGTAAATAGTAATGCTGTGAGATATTTCTCCCAGCGTGCATAGCAGTGAACTGACCCTGTTGTCACCCCAGCTTTCTAGGTGAAGCAGCTAAGACCTCAGGACACCGAGTAGTGTTCAAGTGCAGAGCTGGTCCAGCAACACGCCTTAACAAAGCAGCCTTTCTCCAGTGATATTTTACTCTGCTAGCCTGGGCTGTGATGAAGAGTACTCATAAGTTAGGGTTAGTCTGAGATCATGGTAGGCTAATGTTGTTCGTAAGCCCAAATGTGAGCCAGAGAAGCAGGTGAGGTTACAGTACAGAGCCTGTATATCACGTGTGGTGAGGAGGAGGTTGTATAGAACCCGAGGAAGAGAGGATCCCAGGAGATACAGTGTCCGACCCCTGCAAGTATTATATCATAGAAAAGTCAGGCATTTCATCTTTGGGGTGGAAATTGGACCAAGAGAATACCTGCAGCAAAGTCTGGGAGCAAATATAAGAACATCGTGTGATCCAAGGGCACAGGAGAGGTGGGTTAAAAGAAGTCCATGGGAGCTTGGGGGCGGCTCCTTTGGTAAACTGCTTGCCGCACAGGCATGAAGATCCATAGCACCCATGTAAAGAGCTGGGCTCAGAGGCACACATTCGCCACCCCAGTGCTGGGACAGTGGAGACAGGGGGTCCCTGCAGCCCATCGTTAGCTAGTCCAGGTGGTTATGGAATATGACTTTAACTAGGCAAAGATGTGTTATATTTGTTTATGCTGCATTTTTTAACGATGTAAAGATGTGTTGCTTTGCCTGCCTAAGGCACCTGATTGTTGTAATAAAAAAGCTGAGCGGCCAATAGCAAGGGAATAGAGGGATAGGCCAGGCTGGTGGGCAGAGAGAATAAGTAGAAGGAGGAATCTAGGCTTGAGGGAGAACAATAGAAAATGAGAGAGCAAGGAAGAAAGATGCCCAGGGACAGACAGACAGACAGACACGGAGAGTAGTATATACAAAATGAAATAAAGGTAAAAAAGACCCAAGGCAAAACATAGATGAAGAAACAGGTTAAGTTGAGTTATAAGAGCTAGCAAGAAACAAGCATTTGTAACTAATAAGTCTTGGTGTCTTTATTTGGGAGCTGGTTGGTGGCCCAAAAGAAAGCCTGCTACACCAGGTTCAACAAGAGACCCTGTCTCAAAAATACGATGGAGGGACTGGGGAGATGGCTCACTTGAGAAAGCACTTACTGTCCCAGTGTGAGGAGGGGAGTTCCAGTCTCCAGGACTTAAGTACATGTTGGCTGGGCATGGAAGTGACAGCATTCACAAGGTATCAATCCAGCATCCCTAGAGCAAGCTAGCTGGCTAATCCAGCTAAGTCTGTGAGCTCTGGGTTCGGTCGAGAGACCTGCTTCACAAATAAAATGGAGAGCAGAGGGACAAGACTCCTGATGCCAGCAACACACATGTGTGTACATATACACACATACACACACACACACACACACACACACACACATACACACAAAATAATAAGGTAGAGAACAATTAAGGAAGACACCTGATACTTACCTCTGGCCTACACACACACACACACACACACACACACACACACACACACACACACGTATGTACACACATGAACACACACAAGCACATATGCTTGCACTTACCATGTGCACAGACACATATACATACACAAAGTCTTCTGATGGAAAGCTGCACAGAATTGTACCACAGATTTCTCGTGATTAGAGTCCAGAATTTGGCTGTTTTTCCTTCCATGCTGAGTTTTGCAGAGCGGTGCCCCGTTACCCACAGATAAAGTCTGAAGTTCTTACTCTGGGATTCTAGACAGCTCACGGTGCCCTCCTCTCCCAGCGCCCTGCCCCCACCGCCACCCCCTTGCTGCAGGCAACTCTGCATCTGTGTCCTTCTGTGGCCTCCCTTTGTGGATTTGCTTCTGCAGCTCACTTGTCGGGGTGTGCAGCGATCTGTCATCTGCTGTGCCTCTGCCCCCCCCCCCAAATTCTTTTTTTTTTTTTTTTTTTCTTTTTTTGGAGCTGAGGACCGAACCCAGGGCCTTGCTAGGCAAGCGCTTTACCACTGAACTAAATCCCCAACCCCAAGATTTATAAGTCTTTCAGATTTTTTTCTTTTCTTTTGGTTTTTTGAGACAGGGTTTCTCTGTGTAGCTTTGGAGCCTCTCCTGGAACTCACTCTGTAGCCCAGGCTGGCCTCGAACTCACAGAGATCTGCTTGCCTCTGCCTCCCGAGTGCTGGGATTACGGCTTCAAATTCTTATTCTGCCATCTTCTGACATTTGAATGTCTGTAGCTGTCTCTCTCTGTTCTGGCACTATCCTGAACACAGTGGGTTCAGCAGAGGACGAGACAAACACACCCTGCTCACACGGAGCTCACGGTTGTGGGGAAGATACAGTGAGCTAAAAGTGTCAAACAGATTTTAGAAATCAGTGGCTGATGGAAGCGTGCCCTTCGCCACCCCACTGCAGGACCCACACTGTTAACTGCTGCATCTCAGTCTCCTCCTCCATCCTCCTCTTCTCTTTCTTTCCTTGCTCATGACGTTTCTGACAGGTCCTGGTCACTTCGGTTGTCTTCGGGTTTTTCTGATTTTCAACAGAATCTCCTGATTCTGTTGAAGCTGTTCATATTTGGCCAAGGCCTCAGAAGCATACTGCCCTGGTGCAGCGCGGTCGGGTGTGTGGTGTCTGCAGGTCTCTTTTCTGGAGATGTTGTTTGGCATCTCCAGGCTTCTCAGTGAAGCGGGACCATTTGGTCTATTGTAAAGGTTAAACATCTTGGGAGTGACACTTGACACCTTTACTGGTACCTTGTTTCTCCTCAGAGTTTGGCCACTGATTTGACCATCCATCCGTAGGTCTGGCCACACCATGAGGAACTTCCCATTGTGGTGCTTGCCAAGTGAAGACTTTGTAGTTCCCTCTGTAGGTTCTTGTTCAGTGCTGACATTTATTTATTTTTGCCCAGATTGTTCTAGCTTTGGCAGTGGACTCCTGGGGTTGACTTGGCTGTCCTTTGACACGCCCCACCTTACTCTGAGTACTTTATGGGTCTGTGCGGTGGGTGCTGCGGATTAGTCTTGTATCTTCGGCGGCGGCGCAGACCCACTGGGGGCTGGGCCACCTTTTGCCGGACAGCCTTCTCTGCACCTTCCTTTCCCTCCTCCCTCTCCTCCAGTAAGAGCTCGTGCTCTGTGCCTTGCTGTGGTTCAGGTGCCTTCGCTCCTGTGTTCTTTCACTTCGCCCTCACCACCTCTGTCCTTTGTCCTTGCTGTGATGCCCATTTGTTTTCTAGTTCCTTTAATGAACACTCTGCCCAAGGACCCTTCCGAGGTCCATAGAAAATAGTGAAGGTTGACCTATAGTATTGACCTTAGCACAAAATGAATTACAGTGTGCAGGCCACACACTCGGATGTGGATGTATTGTCTTTTTATTGTAGTGTACTCAAGAAGAAATGGTTCTTTGAGACAGTCACATATACATGGAAATGCAGCCTTCTTCATGGTTTTGGCCAGCAGAGATTTGTGGGGGTCCCAGAGACGTGAACCCTTGCTTAGAGTAATATACTATTAAGGCCAAGGTCACGAGTAAATCCTTTAAGTCAGACAGGTAGTTTTGTTCTGGAACATGGAAAAAAAAATGTACCCCTGGGCTCAGCTTGCCACTGCAGTCAGTGGCTGTCGAGGTTGGAAGATGGATGGTTCAGGTTAAAAACAGAAAACAAAACAATCCATCACTGTATGGAAGAGAAGCTGAAGTGGGTCATGCTCTGTTGATCTAAATGAGAACCTGTCATTGCCACAGATGTTACTCAGGGTGGGCAAGGCTGTTTAGCCTTAAACCAAGCCTTGCTTCAATTATTTTAATCATTTTGGGGAGGGAGTCGGGTGTTTATATTAAATTAAATCACATAAAATGTCGAGAATTTAATTCACAGTATACTACAGTATCTGAAGTTGATTGGGAAAGCTGTGTGTTGAATAGTGTTAGTATATCACATGAGTGTGGTTAAGAGTCATTCAGGGTAGTTTGCTTGTATATATTAACATAATGTTGGTGTATAATGATAGCTTTATATATGTGATGGGTTTGTAGGAATGGATTTCAAATTGGAAATACTATTTTAATAAGCTCCATGTCTTAATATGGAAGTGTGGAAGTGTCTACATAGCGATTTATCATATATATTAAAACACTACATTGCAGCTTTTTGACTACCTTGGCTTAAGAGAATCATAAAATTCATGAATTTACTCATCAGCTAAGCAGATGAGCCTGACATTTTGACATTTGCCATCACTGAAGAATAAAAACTCAATTTGTAGAATTATTCTTCCAACTTTGGAGAAGCAGACATTAAGATCTAGAAGCCTGTGGCACAGTAATTGACAGTGAACCAAATAAAGTAGTGTTCAATCAATTATTATTTGACATAGTCTTCTAAAATATTTGCATAATAGTCTGTGTGGGAATGTATACTCATTGGCTAAATTTGTCTATGCAGTTAAACAACTGGGCTGTTCAAAGTAAATAGTATTAATATCAATCTAAACATTCGCTTTTTACTGGTTTTCCATGCAGTCTGGGAAAGGCAGCCCTGGGTCATCTTGTTTCCCAGACCTTCGTGCTTAAACAAGAGAATAAGGAACAGCTCTGGACCCCCTTTGCTTGTTTCTCATATCGGGTCTGGCAGGAACAACGTTAGCATGTCCTTCGCAAGCTGCACGAGTAGCCATGGCTGGAAGCCCTTGCAGACTTCTGTCCCCACAGCACAGCAGGTCCTGGCTCCCAGTTCACTGACTGAGAGCAGTTTGAGTGACGTGGGAGTGGAACGTAAGTCATCCGGTCCCGCGTGTGTTCACTGCACACTACCTCATACATGAGAGATGAGGTTCCTGGTTCCCCCTTTTCATGGGCTCAGTTAATTATCTGTGTTGCTGGACGATTAAGAATGTTACCATGTGTATCATGTGAAAATTAGGTCCTGTTTTCACAGAAAATTTAATAAAAAGATAACTTCTCTTTTAGTGCAAATAGGAAATTGTGGAATAACTTGATAAATCATAATAATTAAAAGTAACAACCAGCTCACACTAAATGAAGTATTTTGGGTGGTGGGGGAACTTTTATTAGTCTGTGGGTGTGAGTGTGAGTGTGCCACAGTGCATGTGTGGAGGTCAGAGGCCAACCTCAGGTGTCGCTCCTTGACTGCCGTCTTCCCCGTTTGAGGCGGGATCTCCTCATTATCCGCTGATGTGCGTACCCAGTGATCTGCCCTGAGGTCCTGGTGCCTCTCTGCCTCCCACCTCCCTTGCACCTCTGTGTCCAGCCTTCTCCTGGTTCTGGAGACCTGGACCCAGTTCATCAGGCTTATACAGCAAGCTCGTTACCCACAGAGCTCTCTCCCCAGCCCGTAAAGGACTTTTAAAGCCTTCATTCTTAAATGTAATTTTTAGAATATTTTCATTGTTGTCATTAATTGCATAAGGAGTTACATACACACATCAAAAAAAGATTAATTTGTCTGGAGGGTTTTTTATTAGATTTTTTCATTTTATTTTATGTGTAAGGATTTTGCCTGAGTGTATGCATGTGCATGCTTATGGAACATATTTTATAGACTTTCAATATGGAATTTTACAACTTCCCCTTTCTCTTATTGGGAACCTCCTCTTTCTCTTCCCCAAATGTCACCTCTGTGAGATCACCGATTCCTGTAACGTCCAGATAGTACATTGTCACTTAACTGTGGTTATTGTACCCCACTTGAGCACAGTATTGCCGGACATCTTTGAGAGAACAAAGGCACATACAGCATCACCCAGGCCTCAGGAGAGGAAGGGTACACCCTGCAGAGGTAGCTAACCAAAGAGCAGTTCACCCTGTTTGTCAAGTAGATGGCCGAGAGGGCAAGTTTCGGAAGGGAGACGTGACTGGACTAGTCAGGGGGAGTTAAGGAGAGACCTGGGCTCCACCTCATCTACCTTGAAGGAAAGTGAGGTTTACAAAGGTGAAAGAAGAAATCTAGGCAAAGGAAATCTGTGAGAGACGGTCCAAGGCACGTTTACTTAGTGTCCAGTGGAAACAACTGGACTCATAAATCCCCTGCCGAGTCAGTGTGGCTTTTCTCACTTAATGACACAATAAAGTCGTTAAACTAGTGCCTTCCAAACTTTTTGTTTTTCAAGACAGGGTTTCTCTGTGTAGCCCTGGCCGACCTGGATCTCACTCTGTAGACCAGGCTGGCCTCGAACTCATAGAGATCTGCCTGCCTCTACCTCCCTAGTGTATGCGTCATGACTGCCCAGCTACCTTTCAAACTTTTTGACTGTCATTCCCAGTTACACACACACACACACACATTTCCACCATGGGTAGCAATATTATACATTTTCATATAACTAAAACAAATTTGTGTAAAACAGTACTCACTGAGTATGATGGGCTCATGATCCTGTATCTTTTTTAATTGCTGGCCAGGCCTACTAAATTGATTTAATGATTAACTGCTCTTTAATGTCTTAGAGTTTTAAAAATTCATGCATTAAGTGAATGGTTTCAAACTGTGGCCCTTAGAGTGGGGGAGGGGTATCACCGTCCTCCAAGAACATGTTCAAAAATGCAGATCCTTGGGCTCCATCCAGATCTGTGGCCTGGTACTGCTCCTGCAGAAGACTCAAGTTCAATTCCCAGCAACCACATCTGGTTACATGCATATACACCACATTTGGGAGATGCCACAGCTCTTCACCTCACCATCCCTGCACACTTAGAAAGAAGCAAATTGGTGGGGATGGCTCAGTCAAGGAAGTGCTTGCAGTTTACATGAGTTCAATCCCTAGAATCCACATAAAAAGCCAGGCGTGGTAATACATGCTTAGAATCCCAGTGCTAAGAAAACAGACAGGAGGATCCCTAGTGTTTGCCAGCCTAACCTAAGTAGGTGGAGTTTTCCTGTCCTGCAGCCGCTCTCATAATCACTCAGAGGCTTAATACTATTTACAAATGCTCAGCCAATAGCTCAGGCTTGTTACTAACTAACTCTTACATTTAAATTAACCCATATTTCTTATCTATGCTTTGCCACATGGCTCATGGCTTGTTACCTTATTTACTACACATCCTGCTTCCTCGGTGGCTGACTGGCATCTCCCCTGACTGCCCCTTCCTCATCCCAGCATTCTCAGTTTGGCTTTCCCAACTAACTTTATCCTGTTCAGCTATTTGGCCAGTCAACTTGTTTATTGAACCAATCATAGCTACATAAATTCACACAGTGTGCAGAAGGATTATTCCACAGCAGCCCTACCCTACTTAGCAAGTTCTAGACCAGTGAAAACACTTTCAAATTATAAGGTACATGGAGAGGGGGAGCTCGGTGGATAAAGAGCACTTTTGCAGGACATGTGTGAGAACCTGCATGCAGATCCCCAGAACCCATGGAAAAGCTGAGCAGAGTTGCATGCTCACGCCTGTAAGCCCACAGCTGTGCGGGTAGGGAGACAGCAGGCTTGCCAGGCTCACTGGCTGCCAACCGAGCTCTGGGTTCAAAGAGAGACCCTGTCTGAAGGGAACAGGGCAGAGAGGGGCAGAGCAGGATACCCAGAATCCTCCTGTGGCCTCTGTGTACATGCGCATGTACACACATACACACACACACACACACACACACACACACACACACACACACACACGGAGGAAGGGAGGGGTCGGGGCAGCTAGCTAGGTTTAAGGAACAACACCCAAAGTTTTCTCCTGCCTTCACATATAGGTGTACCCTTCTCCTCCTCCTCCTCCTCCTCCTCCTCCTCCTCCTCCTCCTCCTCCCCTCCCCCTTCTCCTCCCTCTTCCCCTTCCTCTTCTTCTCCTCCCTCCTCCCCTTCTCCTCCTGCTACCCTCCTCCCTCCTCCCCTTTTCCTCCTCCCCTTCTCCTCCTGCTGCCCTCCTCCCCCCCCCCTTTTCCTTTTCCTCCTCCCTCCTTCCCTTCTCCCCCTCCTCCTCTTTATTTGTTTTTCTTTTGTGGTTTTTTTGACACGTGATTTCATTGTGTAGCCTGGGCTGGCCTGTAACTAACACACTACGTCAGTTAGGCTGGCTTTAAACTCATGATCCTCCTGCTTCGCCCTCCCAAGCTCACTGATACCCAGGTGCACGTCTCCCCAAAGAGTTCTTACCTAAGCATCTTTCCAGCTCAAGACCTTCTGAAAACTTTGGAAGGGGTGTGACCTTAGAGGGCAGCAAGGCAAAGGTCCAGTACTCACACAGCAGTGCGGTGCCTTACACAGAGCGAAACTGGTCATTTGGGGTTGAGGCCACTTTCCTTACAGTGATTTTCATTCCCAGCAAGTTGAAGGTGACAGCAATCGACACAGATAATCCAGCAGTGATGCCAGTAAACATCTGCCAGACCGTTTCACTTACACTTCTTGGAACTGGATTTGTAGGTTTTAGGAGATTTGAGGCCCTGAAGTCTAGCCTCGTTCTTTGAGGAATTTGAATATCAGTGATGCCACCTGTCGGTGTGGGACAGTTGACTAGCTCATAGAACTTTTGCCTAGCAGTTCAGAGACTACACACTCAACCTGCTAAAAACTAAATGTGTTTGGAAATTTTTAATGATATGGGGACAGTAAAATGGCTTATTTGGTAAAGATACTTGCCAACAAACTTGTCCAACCCTGGGATCCACTTGTAAGGGAGAGAACTAGATCCTGTAAGGTGTTCCCTGATCCCACATGTGTGCATCCCTCCCTCCCACCCAAAGTGAGTAGGAAAGGTTTTTAAAACTGTAAAGATAATAGTTTGGTTTGGTTTTGCTTAGACAAAATCTCTCCGTTATGTGGCCCTGACTGTCCTGGAATTTGCAGTATAAATCAGGCTGACCTGGAGCTCAAAGAGATCCTGCCTGCTTCTGCCTCCTGAGTGCTGGAACTAAAGGCATGTGTCCCCATGCCTGATAGGATCTTTTACCCAGTCCCACTTCAAAATATGAGTTTGGGTAAACATTTCACAGGATTTACTAATCCTTCACCCTTTTTTGGACTCTACAGACCATCATTCTCCACTTGAAGGTACTCCCTACTTAACCCTGGTCCTGGGTACCCCCTGTGTAACTGTCATCCTGGGTATTCCATATATAACCCTGATCCTGGACTTGATAGCTTACTTTCTATCCAGAAGTGACCTTTGTTCATGAAGAAGGTTACATAGATGTACTTTGAAATGGAAATGACCCTATCCCATTGAAAACAGGAAAGTTTTACCTTATTTGTCGTTGGGGATGGCCTGAGCATGGCAGGGCATGCATGTGTGGGAATCAGAGGACAGCTTTCACTAGTTGGCACCCTACCTCCAACTGTGGGTGCTGGGGCTCGCTGTGCTCTGGTTGTCAGGATTGGTTGACAAGTGGCTTCACCACTGGCCATCTTACCAAACCCCGAAACAGTTGTTGGTGTTTTAACTATACATATGTGGGTGTTTTGCCTGCGTGTATGTCTGTACACTGTATATGTGCCTGGTCCCAAGGGAGGCCAGAAGAGGGCATCAGATCCCCTGGAACTGGAGTTACAGACATTGAAAGCTGTCCTGTGGGTCCTCTGGAAGAGCAGCCAGTGCTCTTAACCACTGAGCCACCTCTCCAGCTCCCCCGAAACAGTTGTGAAAAGCACCTGGAGTCCTTTTTTCTCTGGCCTCAGATAAGTGTCCCTGTGTCTGCCCTCAGCTTATGCAGTTGTTCACTAACTTTGGAGTGCAATCGGAAGGGCTGTATTTTATATCTGTCTTTCTGTTTATTAAGTCCCAACAGTGATAGCTTGGTCTAGTGATGGCATACATTAAAAGATAGTCAAAGAATCGTCTACCAGTAACACCCTCTCTTTCCTTACTATTGTGGAAAAGAGGTGTGTGTGCATGTGTGTGAGGGCAGAGGGCAGACCTTGAGTGCCGTTCCTCTGGCACTGTCCACCTTCCTTTTGAGGCGGTGTCCCTCACTGGCCTGGAATTCACCACATAGGCTGGGCTGGCTGGCCAGCAAGCCCCTAGAACCTTCTGTCCTTACCCACCTGGGATGACAAGCACACACCACCTTATATCCCTGTTTTCTCAAGTGGGTTCTGGAGACTGATCTCAGATTTGTGCTTGTACAGGATCCCTTTACAGATGAAGCTACATCCGCATTCCTCTTACTATTTAAATTAAGAAAGAAATCACATGTTCAGATGATTGTAAAATACAGGGATACGTATATGCACATACATTAAAGGAATAATTATAAGATGAACTATGTGATTACTGTTCAGATCAAGAATTTGAGCCGGGCGGTGGTGGCTCACACCTTTAATCCCAGCACTCGGGAGGCAGAGCCAGTTGGATCTCTGTGAGTTTGAGGCCAGCCTGGGCTACAGAGTGAGTTCCAGGAAAGGCTCCAAAGCTACAGAGAAACCCTGTCCTGAAAAAAAATAAGAAAGAAAGAAATTGAGCATTGCCAAGGAATCCTAGTGTGCCCTGTCCTGGAAATAAGGACCTGGGGGAGAGGCTTGTCATTTCACCAGGTCTGTGGGTCCCCAAGCACTATAGCTTTGTCTTTGGGCTGCTCATAATGGAACCATGATTGTGCACCATGCCCTCGTTACACCTTCTCCTTCTCTCTCTCTCTCTCTCTCTCTCTCTCTCTCTCTCTCTCTCTCTCTCTCTCTCTCTCTTGACTTGTCTGTCTGTCTGTCTGTCCGTTTTGTTGTTTTTCGAGACTGGGTTTCTCTGAGTAGCCCTGGCTGTCCTGGAGGTGAGCCATGCCAAGCCGGCACATCCTTGCACCTCCTTTTACTCAGCATTGTATTTGGGAGAGGCGTTCATGGTGTCCCGCCATGCTTCTTCCCACTGATGCAGTGGCATTGCCGTGTTGAATCGTTGGCAGTCTAGCCTTTCTTCTGTTGGCAAACCTTTCTATATTTCTAACTTTAAACTTCTAAAAATAGAAAAAGTTCAATAAATGAAGCAAAATTTCACAAAGCTAAAAACAGAGAGAGAGAGAAAGAGAGAGAGAGAGATAATTCAAAAATAATGGAACTCAGTCACAGCAAGAATGCCATCTCCCCCAGCCCAAGCTGAGTGACAGCAGATGCTCCACCCAGTGGCAGCGGAGGGCAGAAGATCTTATCCTCTATCGTTTTATGTATTAGTTTGTTTGGAGCAAGGTTCCACTCTGTAGCCTAGGCTGGTTTGGAACTCTCTGCGTAGACCAGGGTGTCCTTGAACTCTCAGTCTCCCTAGTGCCGGGATTACAAGTCTGCACTACTTTGCTTCATTATAATCTTTGAAAGATTATGCCAGGTCATATCAAATAAGTTCCAGATTTTAAATTTGAAATAATTGACATTGGGGGGTTGGAGAGACGGCTCAGCTGTTAAGAGCACTTGTTGCTCTTGCAGAGGACCTGGGTTCAATTCCCAGTACCCACATGATGGCAAACAACCATCTATTACTCCAGTTCTGGGGAAGCCAACCCCCTCTTCTGACCTTCACAGGCACCAGGCACACACATGGTACACATATACATATAAACACTCATACACATAAAACAAAAATAATCTTTAAAGAATCATTTGTCATGCAAACATGTTTACTGACCACAACCCAACTAAATTAGGAATTAACGATGAAATAATTGAGGGAATGTCCAGATATTTGAAAAAACACAGCACACTTTTAATGAGTCAAAGAAGATATCACTAGGAAATCAGATTCACTTTAGCCTGAATAAAAACGAACATACACTTATGAAAATGTCTTTTTCAATGAAGTAGCATTACCTCAAAATCAAAACAAGATAAGACCTCTGAAAAAGTCAAGAAGAGTGTCTCTCATGAACAGACTCAAAAGTCTCTAAGTAGTAGCAAACTACACCCATCAACATACAGAAAAGATTATATACCGTGACCAAGTGAAGTTTGTCTTAGGAATATAAAGAAATCTAATGTGATGAGCCATATTGATGAAGTGAAGCATAGCTTTGCACTGAAGCGGCCAAATGAAGTAGTGGCAAGCTCTATGCTCACGAGGTCTGAACTGTGTATTCCCTGGCCTCCACAGAGAGGTCTGTTAGTCCCCATGATAGACTTCACAAAAAAACTAGGAATACAAGGGAACGTCCTCACTTGGTGAATGAATATTTGAAACCCCTCCAACTAACATTATATATGCATAGTAACGGAAGACAGCATGTATTCTTGTATGATCAAGATCAAGGCAAGTATTCTTGGTACATCTATTCAGCATTGTATTGGAAATCTTAGGAGATCATTAAGACATGATGAAATCAGATTTCAGCAGGGGGCTAGCAGTGTAGCTCAGTAGAGAGAACGTTTGCCTGGCATGCACAAAGCCCTACATTCAGTCCCCAGCACAACATAAAACCCCAGCACTGAGAATCAGGAGGGGAGGATTATCCTCAGCCACACAGTTCAGAACCAGCCTGGTCTAGGGAGACCCTGGGGTGGTGGGATGGGGTGGGGTGAGGGGTGACAATTGAAAGTGAAGAAGTAAAACTGTCTTCATCTGCAAACAAAGTGATCCAGTGTGCACAGGATCTAAAGGGATCCAGGACAGTAAATTAATTTAAGGGGTTGTTGGATATGACCCATGTACAAAAAGCTGTACATTTCTTTATACTAAAAACAATGCTTAATAGACAGTGACATACTCAGAAGTGAGCGTATGCATATGTTCAGTTCAGTGGTAAGCTGCTTCCCACGACTGCTGTCTTCAGTTAATACTTTCATTAACGTCGTCTAAAAGTTCTTTTTTTGTTTTTGTTTTTCGAGACAGGGTTTCTCTGTGTAGCTTTGGAGCCTGTCCTCAAACCCACTCCGTAGCCCAGGCTGGCCTGTCTCTGTCCCCCGAGTGCTAGGGTTAAAGGCGTGTGCCACCACCGCCCGGCTTGTCTAAGAGTTCCTATTTTGTCAACAAAAAGGATGGCATGCTTGCCTCTCAGTCGGCCACTGTCTTTACCCCTCCACGTAGGCACCCACTGTCGTTATCTCTCACACTTGGCCACGCCCGTCTTCATCCGAAGCCTTTTCCTGTGTGCGCTGAGCTGGGCACTGTTGGGAAAGCAGTA
Source organism: Peromyscus leucopus (assembly GCF_004664715.2). NCBI lineage: Eukaryota > Metazoa > Chordata > Mammalia > Rodentia > Cricetidae > Peromyscus > Peromyscus leucopus. The sequence goes on from NC_051079.1 coordinate 62,879,852, forward strand.
CTTGGACTCTTTCGGGTTCTACTTCCTGTCTGCCTCTGTAAGCCCAGACAGAACACTTCGTCTCCAAGTCCTTCTTTCAGACCATCTGTACTGTTTGTGTCCCCTGCTCCCCTCCCTGTGTGTACATGTATGTGTATGTCGCACTTCTCTTCATTTCGGGTTCCTTGGTGTGTTTCTGTTTCTAAACCCCGTTCTGACTTCTCCAGTACACTGCCTTGTGCGGAAGAGCCACTCAATAAACCTTGCTGCGTGGTTGGAATCAGCTTGAGAACTAAGTTTCTGCTCTCAGGGTTGGTGATCTGAGAACCAGCCAGTTGATAACCCCCACAGAAAACCACTACAGTGTCTGAACAAATAATTCAATCTGTCACTACTCAGAGGACCTGGCCAGTGAGTGAAGTGGACTCCTGGAGTCTGCGCTCATTTAGAAGGGAGATACAGGCTTTATGTGTTTCTGTGTCCACAGCTTTTAGCCTGGAGCCAAGTATAGTCCAGGTAGTCACAGCAGGGTAGTGAAGGCCTCTTAATGAAGAACTTCCTGGCCTGGGAAACCACAGAGATCAACCCGTGCTGAGCAGAGTAGTAGAATCCCGAAAGGCATCCAGAAGAGTCCCAAACTGTGTTCCTCCAAGTGTCTGCCTGGTTCCTGAGCAGTATATAAGACATTAGCTTAAAACAACCAAGGGCTAGCTGGGCAGTGGTGGCACATGCCTTTAATCCCAGCACTCGGGAGGTAGAGGCAGGCGGATCTCTGTGAGTTCGAGGCCTGCCTGGTCTGTGGAGCTAGTTCTAGGACAATCAGGACTGTTACACAGAAGAAAGGGGGGGGGCAGAAATCTGAAGTAAAACTGAGAGCTGCAGCCCCTTGGAGACTAGAAGATGAATACAGGCACCAACTCGGGGAGGGGTGACAGACTATCCCATTGGAAGAGAGGAAATAGCAAGCTGTGTCCTTGTCTCAGGACCCTTTTGAAAGCTCAGTCTAACTGCAGTCCATGCCCACACAGCAGAACTGGGGAACACATGGACATGTGGCAGGGAACATGAGGTCCATAAACACTGAGAATCGTGGAGGAATCACAGAAGAGGAGGAGGAGCCCCTGCGGCCGGCTACCCACAACCATGACTGGACCTTGAGCCACACCTGCAGAATTAGCTCTTACGTCCCAGTTAATGATGGGGGAGGGCTGGCAGAAACCAGAGCCTGCTCAAAATATGGTGACTCTCACAACCTAACATTAATTTTATTCAGGATACGATCCAAAATTTCCCTGACATCCAAGGAATCAAGAAAATGGAACACATTCTCTACATAAAAGAAAATCAATTAAGCTCAACCCCAAGATGAACCAGATGTTAGAACTTACAGACAAGGATTTTTTGAAGTAACTACTAATAACTCTTCTCCATTTTTTCATAGATGACACATGTTTTCAATGCATGAAAATTTAAGTAGAGAAATGAGATGTCTCAGGCAAGCAACAGAAACTACACAAAAGACCCAAATAGGGGAAAGACAGAGGTTTGCAGATAGGAGATGCTAATAGCAACCAGTTAGGTAAACAGAGAGAACCAAAGTCAAGATACAGTGGCATCAAAACAGTTGACAAGCAGTAACGCAGACCCAGGAAGAGACCACACAACCCAGCAGACAGCAGTGATGGACAGTTACCATCCCTGTTCTCACGGGTAACCACATGGCCTCGGAGATTCCTAAAAGTGCTAAAGAAAACAGTGTGAACCCAGAATTCTCTGTCAGGTAAGGAGAGCCCTCAAGGGTGAACTCGAAGTGAAGACACTGAGGTAAAGACTGCTAGATGCATGCTGCTCTGTAATGCTAAAGAAGTTCTTTGGGCCAAACAGAAGTGATACCAGATGGAAATTCAGATTTTCAAAAACTAAAGACTATTTACAAGAAGTGATAACTGTCCAGATTACTGCATGTTTTTCCTTGATATTCTCATCCACTGTCTTCCTTCCCTTCTCCTAGTTTTACTTATAATCTGTATAGGTTCCTGTAGCCAGAAGTTTCTCGGGTCCCACCCAGCCCTCCATGGTCCAGACAAATCTCTCTCACCCATGGTCCACAGCCTCTCGGACCCAAGTAAACACACAGAGGCTTATATTATTTACAGACTGTATGGCCTATGGCTTTAGCCGCTTGCCAGCTAGCTCTTTCTTCTTAAATCAACCCATTCCTATAAATCTATATTCCAACTATAGGTTCCTAAAACTAAAAGTACTACTGTATCTTTCAAGATTGATTATGTTCATAGATGTAGATTTTTAAAAACTATAGTGTGGAAGAGGGGAGGGGAATGGTCCTATATGGTTATGAGTTGTGTATTTTACATGAGGTGGTACATTATCCTCTTTATGAAGACTGAAAAGTTACAGATCTGCTTTGTTATCTATAGCAACCGCTATGAAATCATACAAAATGACTAACCCAAAAGCCGGTGTGATAGCTTAGCAGGCAGAGCCTTGCTGTGGGAGCCCAGCAATCAGAGTTCAATCCCTGGACCCCATGTGAGGATGGAAGCAAAGAACCACCTCACAGTTGTCTGATCTTCGCATTCATCTGTGGCACACACTCACACCCCCACCCTCGGCGCCCCCACGTAATAATGTTCTGCCCCCATGTATGCCTGCAGGCCAGAAGAGGGCACCAGATCTCATTACAGATGGTTGTGAGCCACCATGTGGTTGCTGAGAATTGAACTCAGGACCTCTGGAAGAGCAGCCAGTACTCCTAACATCTGAGCCATCTCTCAAGACCCTTAAAATAATATCTTTAAAAGCCAACCAAGAAAAGTAATATCCTAAAGAACACTTAAGTAATACAACTGTCACCCCCACCAAGGAAGGAAGAAAACTGAAAATTAGACAACAGGTAATAACTACATTAAGCAGTAATATCCCAAGCTCTCTTTCCAAAGGAAGCATTGTCAGATTGGATGAAAGAAGACACAGCAATAAACCATCTGCAGAGGATGGACTTTAACCATAAGAACTGGAAGTAAATAGAAGAAGACCTGGAAAGATGGCTCAGTGGTTAAGAACACTGGCTGCTCTTCCAAAGGACCCAGGTTCGATTCCCAGCACCGACGTGGCAGCTCACAACTGTCTATAATTCCAGTTCCAGGGGATACAGAATCTACACATACATACATGCAGGCAAAACACCAATGCACATAAAATAAAAATCAATAAATTATTTTTTAAGGAAGGAAGGAAGGAAGGAAAGAAGAAAGAAAGAAAGAAAGAAAGAAAGAAAGAAAGAAAGAAAGAAAGAAAGAAAGAAAGAAAGAAAGAAAGAAAGAAAGAAAAAAAGAAAAAGAGCCGGGCAGTGGTGGCACATGCCTTTAATCCCAGCCCTTGGGAGGCAGAGGCAGAGGCAGGTGGATCTCTGAGTTCAAGGCCAACCTGAGCTACAGAGTGAGTTCCAGGACAGGTTCCAAAGCTACATAGAGAAACCCTGTCTCGAAAAGCTAGGGGAAAAAAAGAAGAAGAGGAGGAGGAGGAGGAGGAGGAGGAAGAGGAGGAGGAGAAGAAGAAGAAGAAGAAGAAGAAGAAGAAGAAGAAGAAGAAGAAGAAGAAGAAGAAGAAGAAGAAGAAGAAGAAGAAGAAGAAGAAGAAGAAAGAAAGAAAGAAAGAAAGAAAGAAAGAAAGAAAGAAAGAAAAAGAAAGAAAGAAAAAGAAAGAAAGAAAGAAAGAAAGAAAGAAAGAAAGAAAGAAAGAAAGAAAGAAAGAAAGAAAGAAAGAAAGAAAGAAAGAAAGAAAGAAAGAAAGAAAATGGAAGAGGTCCTAGAAAGATGGCTCAGTGGTTAAGAGCATTGACTGCTCTTCCAGAGGACCCGGGTTCAATTCCCAGCAACCATATGGAGACTCACAACCTCTGTGACTCCAGTTCCAGGGGATCTGACACTATCTTTTGGCCATCACAGGCACCAGGTGTGCAAGTGGCGCACACATATATACCTGTGGACAAAACAATTATACATGGGCTGGAGGGATGGCTCAGTGGTTAAAAGTACTGACTGCTCTTCCAGAGGTCCTGAGTTCAACTCCCAGCAACCACATGGTGGCTCATAACCATCTGTAATGAGATCTGGTGCCCTTTTCTGGCCTGCAGGCAGACATGCAGATAGAACACTATACATAATAATAAAGAAATCTTTTAAAAAAAACACTCATACATATAAACTAAAACAATAAAAAAGGAGGAAGAAAGTAAATGAAAGAAAAGATTTATTGCAAACCAGTGAGCAGGAAGCTAATGTAGCTACTACAAAAATGTCAAAGCAAATCTAGTTCCAAGTGACGTGTGGCTGTGGCAAATGTGCATGTACTCATAACCACACTTCAAAATCAGTCCTAGTCAGGGTTGCTATTGCCGTGAAGAGACACCATGACCACAGCAACTCTTATAAAGGAAAAACATTCAATAGGGGTGGATTACAGTTTCAGAGGTTCAGTCCATCATCATCGTGGTGTGACATGGTGGTGTGCAGGCAGACGTGGTGCTAGAGAAGGAGCTGAGGGTCCTACATCTTGACAGGCGGCAGACAACCAGAAGTGGTCTGTCTCACTGGGTATAGCCTGAGCATAGGAGACCTCAAAGCCCACCCACCCCCAGTGACACTTCCTCCAACAAGGCCACACCTCCCATGAGTGCTACTCCCTTTGGGGGCCATTTTCTTCAAACCACCACCATCGTGTAACAAGAACATTGGCAGGGCTGATGAAACAGATCCACCCACTGTCTCTATTGGAGATTCGCATCCTTCCCTCAGCAACTGAGAGAACTAGACCAAAAAAAATCAGCAAAGACATAGGAGATCTGAAAGGCTGTCAGCCACCTCCTCCTGATTGGCATTTATAGAACATCCCACGATGGCAGGATTCACTTTATTTTGAATGTGTATGGTACATTTATCTAAGTATACTCTATTTTGAGCCTTATGACTAATTTCTATAAAATTAGAATCATCAAAGTTGAGTTAGATGATCAGAAATCGATAAAATGCCAGAAAAGGCGATGTGTGACAGGAAGCAAATGTATAGGTGTGTGGAGCCAGGTGTGTGATTCCTGCAGGGAATCAGATTTGAAGGGAGTCAGAGGGAGCCCTTTGACACAAGGCGCCTGGTCTGTATCTGTGGTGATGGTCACATCATATGCAGATAAGAAAATTTATCAAATTGAACACTTGAAATTAGTGGATTTTGTTGTGTAACATCAATACATGAAAAAGTGGGGAATGCTCAGAATGTTTGGTCATTTTTATCTAACAAATGCCACAGTCTCCACTTAAAATTGGAGAGCAGAAAAGCATTGCCCAAAAGGAACATCATTTTTCTGCAAAGCCCCCATGCCAGGTAGGGTCCCATGTGCCCAGCCACCCAAAGAGAAGCGAGTTCGTGGGTGAGGACTGGAGACGCTCCAGTTCTGAGAAGGGAAGCACATGAAGCAGACATGTGACCAGGAACTAGGAGTGTCCTTCCTTGTGTCCTTTCCCACAGCAGAGCACGAGCTCCTGTAACAATAGGAACTATGTAAATACCAGCCTAGAAGTGAGCTGCCTTACACTCAAGAAGCAAGCTTTCCATCTAAGCAGAGGACTTGTGGGAAGGTGCTGGAGGCAGACAGCAGGGATGGGCTGTGTGGCATCCGTCACATGTGATGTACCAGGGACATCCCTGGCAGTAACTGGTGTCATGGTTTCACGGTACCTTTTGTTTTAAAAGCTGCACAGATGTCTTAAGGAAATGCACACCCTGCACTTTGTGCTGTTACTGCATTCTGTGTGATAACTCTGTCAAAGTCAAATGTCTCCAGCAAAGTCAGTTTGCGTTTCTGTTGTCTCTAAACAAACAGCCCAGCACTTGCTGTTATAACAGAGCTGTGAAGTACTCCAACAATTACAACTGCATGTTTTTATGTGTCTCACCAAACACATCACAGTAGTTTCCTTTGGGCACAGTCTCTGCAGCGTGCAGAGTAAATCAAAAGTAGGAAATGCTTGATGTTGTCTAGAAGTAGAATGGCATGGCAGTTTTTCTTAATATGTCTTCCAGACTCAAAGTTAAAAACGTAATATTTTTCATATGATTGCAACTGTGCTCACTTATGTTTAGAAGCCTGTACTCACAAAAGTGGAAGGCCGTTCCCCAGAATGCAAATGTTTCCCGGGACTAGAAGGCTAACGGTGGGTTGTTTGTGTGTTTGTGTGGCTTTGCCTTATTCAATGTTCTCTGGTGTTATTGTCATCCGTGATGGCCTGCTAGTACACCCAGGGCAGTGCCTGCCCAGCATCAGCATGGGAAAGTATGTGCTAGCGAGCTTTGAAGTGTGTGGGGGCTCGGGACTCTTCTCGTATTCTGTCAGGTCTGTACTGTAGAATAGGGCAGGAAATAGCAATCCTGTCCTCCACTGGAAAGAGCACGTCACAGAAAATTTTCTCTGTAAAACAGAGCAAAAAGCCTTTGCTCCCTTCTTCAGCCCCCCAGCTCACAACCGACTCACAGCAGTAAACGTCTTGAATTCTTAGTTTGGGGAAGCCGATGGCATTCCATAGCATCACCCATCTCCCCATCCCTCCCCCTCACCGCCGCCGCCCCAGCCCCATCACAGGGTGGATGGGACACCCCTCTGTCTCACTCATATCCTTTGTTCGTTTCCCAAGGGGGGCTCCAGAATGTGTGCTCTGCTCTGACCTCGCTGGTTCTGTGTCTCCTTCACTACATCACACTGTACCTGCATTCGCTTGCCTCTGTAATGGACATATTTGCTCGTTTTAACAGTCTGTGTGACCCTGCCCTTGCATGAAGTGTGGAGAAAGGGATAGGGAGAAGACTCACTGGGTGAAATGCTCACTGTACAAGTGTGAAACTTGAGTTCAGGTCTCCAGTGTCCACATAAAAAGCCAGTCTTGAAACACCTACCTATAATCCCAGCGCAGGCTTGGGGGTGTAGAGGCAGGATGATCCCTTGGATGAGGATTACCGAACAGCCATGTAGCTGATCCAGGGAGCTCCGGGTTCAGTGATGGACCCTCTCCCAAAAAATGAGGTGGAGCCAGCAAGATGGCTTAGCATGTAAAGGTGCTTGCCATCCCACCTGACATCCTGAGTCCCATCCCCAAAGCTCCCATAGTGGGAAGAGAAAGCCAGCTCTTACAAGTTGTCTTCTGACCTCCTCCACATGTGCACACATGCTGTGTGTCCATCCATGTGCATTATGTGTGCATATGTAAATGTGAAAACTAATCTTAAATAACTAGGCAGTGATAGAAGAAGACCCACGATGTCAACCTCTGGCATGATACATACACAAATGTATCAGATACACACAAACCTGGAGAGAAGTGTAAGGGGTAATGGTTGGAGGAAAATACCTCCTGCATTCCAGCTCGTCAGCAGCCATGTCACCTCCTCTGTGGGACCCCGTTCCTTGGCCCTCACAGGGGGTGGTACTGGACTTAACAAAAGTCAACCCCAGAAGGAAGGAATGTACTGAGAGCAGCTTTCCCTGACTCCTGTGGACAAGTGCCTTGTGTTCTTGTGTGTCCAGACCCTACAGTATAATGTCTGTGTCTCCAGCAAGGAGACAGGAGTCAAAGCCAGGCCCCTGGCCTGGGCTGCTGCTGGTGGGGACCTGAAGGGTCTCGCCCTGGCTGCCTGCCCCGTGGCCAATCATAGCCTCTTCTCTGGAACCTTGAGCCTTTCGGTGGCAGCCTCAGCTGTCCCCCTTGGGTCCCCCACTCCTCTCCCCCTCTCTCCCATTTGGCTTCGGAGTTTGAGACTGTCTGAAAGCAGGCGCATCCAGAAGAAACAGAAAACGTGTGAGTTCTCTTGGAACTTATTATATAAGAAACTCATGTGCTGTGCAGGATATTTACAAGGAACAGGTCTGGACATTAATTAGAGGTCTCAGATTTGCTTTTGGCCATTAAACTCAGTAGTCATTTGTAGCTGTTCTACAGAGCACTGCTGATTGCCTTTCTTATATTGTGAAACTGACTAATCCTACTACAAGGAATCAGCCCTAATTTTAATTTGAGCCTTTTAGTTTTTCTGGTTTTGCTCATTTTCTACATTTATAATACCATGTGCAATTAATACGCATGTCGATTATTAAAGTTTGGGGTGGCTCATAAGTACAATACCTAGAAGTTTATCTCTGCTCTTTGCACTGCACCAACAGAGCTCTAGTGTGGTATCGGGCATCCTCAGCTCACAGGACGGGATGGTATCACATCTCAGATGAGTGGTAAATAACCTGGAAACATCCTGGCTCTTTGGTGCTTTCTTCTTGTTATCAAATTACTTATCCTTAATAAAGCAGATTTAAGCCAGGCGGTGGAGGTCCGAGTCTTTAATCCCAGCATTAGGAAGGCAGAGGCAGACAAGGCTAGCCTGGTCTACAGAGTGAGTTCCAGGACAGCCAAGGCTACTCAGAGAAGCCCTGTCTTGAAAAAAAAGGGTGGGGGGCAGATTTAATAGTGACTCCCTAGGTCTGGGCTTGGAGTCTGCCCTTCTCAATGTCACCGAGAGTATAAACTAGAAACAAGAAGAATGCAGTTTGTGGTCCCGAAGCCATGGAAGGGAAGATGGATTGCGTGGTCACAGAGGAGGCTCCAGGCCTGCCAGCACTCCCTTCTCCTCTGCTTTGAGCATCGTTTTGCTGGTGATGGAGCCGCTTTGCCCTCGTGGACTGACTGCCAGCGCATCCTCGGCACCGAGGAGTGCTGCGGAGCGCGTTTGCCGACGGGAGACTAATCAGCTCCAGGCTTCCCCCCACCAGCCAAGTCCACGAGGCTCAGACGTTGTTGTCTTTCTTTTTTATAATTAAGGGCCTGAAGCCATTATTTCAACCCTTTCCCTCCCCCTGCCTTTATGTGTTCATTTGACTGTTTTATGGGTTACTTGTGTATACTTTGTAAGCAAGCCCAGAGTACATAGGCTAAATCTGAGAGGTTAACTTGGATAGAAAGTTACTTCAATTCGGTCAATGTATTTTTAAGTGTATGCTTTTACCAGTTCTGATTTAATATGAAAACGTTCTTTATTTTTTTTAAGTGTAAGTGCAACGTGTAGAACTATATTTATGACAATTGATTTTTAGTTTGCTTAAACCCAAAGATGCTCATTTTCAGCTTCAAATATAAATGGCATGATCCTTAAGGAGGCTGTTCATGTTTTAGATAAATGTGTTTCAATACTTTGAGGTACTTTCTATTCCTTAGAACTCCCTCAGACTTTCTGTGTTTTTAATCTTACGGAATTGGCTGTTTGTTTTTATACATTGTGTTTCTCCAACTCTAAATCTAAACTAAATGCTCACGCTGTTTCATTTGGGGCTGGATGAGGGGGATTAAGTTGAAATGGTGAAGGCATTAAGCCTGTTCACCTAATGTTGTTTGAACAGGCTGTGTTTGCAGCCCTGCAGATTAAAAGGCTTGTCTGATGGACAGGATGCCCATGACAGTGTCCTTTCTTGGGGACCGCATGTTGGTGGAGCCCTAGCACTCCTGCTCCATCAGAGATAGCATGGAGCCTCACTGCTTCCTGTTGAACGGGCTGTCTGGCCCCTCAGTGATAAGCAGAGACACACTGGCTCCTTGAAGGAAGCTTTTAGTAAAGTTCCCAAACTCACTGGCCAACTTTCTCCTGTGGACCATTTATTTATCAGGAAATGAAATTGGTTACAGAGTTTCTCACATTGCCAAACCTCACTGACAAAATCTAGTTTCTTCCAGAGTTCAGGAGAAGCATTAACTCTTTCTTGCTAGTCAACACTTCTGGCCTCTGTTTATGGAAAGCCACATCAGGCAGGGGCTGGTGGTGGGTAAGCGTGCAAAGCAGAAGATTGTGAGCCCAGGAGGCTCCCTTCATAGCTATCAAAAGATGACCCCCTGGGAACGGGATTTGACTTCATATTGACATAATCGTCTTTCAGAATGAAGTGTTTTCACAAGACTGATTTTTCACTTCCAAAAACGAAAACTTTCAACCATGGCACAAATCACCTTATTGTCAGCAGAGTCTGCTAACTTAGACCAGCGAGTATTTTTTTAAAACTTGGTGAAACTAGAAGAAACAGAAGGAAAAGAGAGAGAGAGAGAGAGAGAGAGAGAGAGAGAGAGAGAGAGAGGCCCATGTGGTTGTAGGGCAAAGAAACTACTTGGGTGAGTGAAGGTTAAGTTACTACAAAGTGTATAATCTAGTTCATATGTTTAAGGAGGAACTAGGCTAAATTATCCAAAATATTCTGACGCATGGAATCATTTCATTTCGTGAGGCAGAATTGGTGGCTCGTAGCATGCCATTGTAGGCTAGCCTGTTCAGTGCCGTCTCCAGCTCCAGCCTCCTGTGTTTGGAATTAGCAGGCCCAGAGGTAACACACAGTGTGCATGTGGCAGTCATTATGACTGTGGAAGTGGTTGCTGGTTAATTGGTAGCAGTGGCAGCTAGAGACAGCCTTATTTAATTTTCAATAGTCCCTATGACAGGACGCTATAAATGGGTCCCTTTGTAGTCTTGCTGTTACTGTCCTTCTCTGTGTGTCGTTAAATAGTTGAGAGTTAATATATGCACTTGATAAAATTTAGAAATGAATTTCTTTGACTCTCCTTCCTCCTTTGGAGACGCTTTTCATTTGATGTTAGCCTTGATTATCTTGGACTCCAGAGTAAGTAGCCAATTCCGATCAGTGCAGCCTACTACCCCTGTCTGCCATGGCTTCTATTAGAACATTCTACCAATGTGCTTATGGTCATAAAACCAATGCTTAGCCTGTGCCCACTGGTGGCTTTGCTCGTATCTGAACCCTGAAGAGGCATGCTGGTTCCATAAAGGGTGACTGAATGAGTCATTCTCTCTTTTCATCACTGGGAGATAAGCTTTTGTGAACTTGAACTGCATTTAGATCATTGTGTCTATGGTTTCAATTGCTATCTCATAATGTTACACAGGCTAAAGTGGGTGGTTACCTTTGCTGAAGGATGACCTTGTTTTTCTCTATTCCATTTTAATATGTTTATAGCACAAGACCATATTTTTGGAAATGAAAGCAGTCCTTTATTAATAATGGGCATTAGAAGAATTTCGCTAATGGAAATGTTCAAAAGATGTGTCTGCTGCCTTTTCGTGTTTCTTATAACCTCCCATGAAATCGAAATGTTAGTCTGAGCAAATGTGTGCGTTTGGCATTCTCCTTGTTGATCCAGATGTGAAAAATACTAGCAGATAAGCACTAAAAGCTTTGCCTTCGTGGCTGATCTCTGCCCTCGTCCTCCCCGTGCAATCTGTGAGTGAAAAATCAGCGAGGGTTTTAGTCCTTTGTATGTGTTGTCCACATCCCACCATACAGACCCTCAGTGGCAGCAGTCCTTGTGGAAGAGAGAGCCGCAAACAAATGCAATAGTCATGGCTTTTCCGTTGTAAACACTGTATATATGAGGAACCACGTGGACTCCCCATCATCCCATTTACTTACCGTATTCTCACAGTCCTTCCTCCTCAGACCTCTGAGCCCTTGAGTAAGTATCTCCAGCATCCAGTGGCTAATGTTCCTTCTCTTACAAAGCTACTGTTTGCAGTAGGATCTCCTCGCCTTTCATTTATTTGTTCAGCTAGTATTGATGGAGCAACAGCTGCTTGTGCGGCGCTCTGCTAACACGAGTGTTGTAAAGGACCCTCCTGCTCAGAAGGGTCCGCTTTCTAAAGGAGCACTCAGAGAACCCGCTCCCTGGGACTCTTCTTTTCACACGGGTGGACCCTTACGCCGATTTGGGGATGTAAATGGCGAGAGGGCTCCAGGAGCAAAGGAAGGAAGCCGCTGTGCTAAGTGCTTTGGGGTACCTTAATTGAGCAAATTGAGAAATGGCCGTGGGGTGAACACAGACCTTAAGAAGTGAGCGAAGAGGAAGGCCAGAGGATGCTGAGGGGGAGAGCCTGAGCAGGGCCACCCTAGTTGTGTGGTCTGGGTGAGCTGTGTGGCCCTCACTGCATGTCAGTTCTCCCGGTGCTCCTGGGGAACCCCTCGTCACCAGTGTGCAGCAAGCCCCTGTGACGAGAGCTTCTGGATCCCCTTGCCTGCCAGCTTCACTTTCTAGAACAGAGGCAGAACCGGGGACCGTAGATTCTGAACAGTCAAAAGAGAAAGGGCCGTGAGCCTCTCTGTCCCTGCAGCCTGACACTCCTCGCCTAATACGTGGTTTTAACAAGCTTAGCCATCTGGTTCCCAAGTCCGTAATAGATTAGAAGCCACAACTTAAAAGAACTGCTACAAGTTCGTATGTCAGCAGCAGTGAAAATTGAGGGCCACTTGTCCTCATTAGTCTGGAAAGGGACAGAGAGCAGCCATCCGACTGCCGCTTTTCCATGTCTCTTAAGAACTTTTACAAGTCTGCAGAGGTCATGACCCTGAGGAGAAGCTGAGGCAATCCCAGGACCTGGTGCTCTCTTGAGAAACGTAAAGCCCCTTGTCCCGGCCAGCAAGGGAAATGCCAAATGCAGAGATGGCCCAGGGCCCTACTCTCTGGCCTTCCAGGACAGATGAGCTCCTGAGAGACTGTCTTTGTTGGTGAATTTGCTTGCCGTTTTATTTTGGAAAGAATCCTAGCAGGATTAGCATGCTCACTTTAAAATATGATTTCACTTATAGTAGTTTACAGTTTACATACATTTTCATGAGCATGTTAATAACCCCGCCAGGACTTAGCTAGCTCATCTGAACTACACGGCGCCCCACGCAGACAGGTAAATATGTCACTAGTGTGGTTTAAAAAGCCTGAGCCAGGCTGTCGGACCTTGAAGATAATAACCAATTTATTGTTGTGGTTTTTTTTTTTTTTTTTTTGCCTGTGTTTCCTCACTCTGCATTCTGTTATCAATATTTTTTATTGGAAACTTGTCTTTGCAGATCGCCATCCCCCCCACCCCCCGCCCGCTTCCAGTGTTTTTTAGATTCCTTTGTGTACATCTGTAATGAAAAGACTTCTCAATTCCATGCAGACATGCTCCTGTGGAGTTGTCTACAGGGGCTCATGTGGAGTCACAAAGGTGGTTAGCCTGTCATGTGCTGCCTTATCTCCCCAACACCCAGCGTGGAGCCCTGTATACAGTAGGCACACACTGCATGTTTCTTCACTCTAATGGGATGGGCAGGTATAGTCCTAATTAAAGTAAAGGAGCTCACGTGCCAAACTTGGAGGATGGTAGCCACAAGATAGACCTTGGCAGTATTCATGAAGAGCTTGATGCAGGGTCAGGACCAGGGATACGAAAAGGAGTACAGCCTGTGAGCTTAGCACTCAGGAGGGAAAGAGAAGAGGATTTCAGGTTTGAGGCCAGCTTGGATTACAGAGTGAATTCCAAGCCAGCCTGGGCTACATATTTAGACTCTGGGTTTTTTGTTTGTTCGTTTGTTTTTGGTTTGGTTTGGTTTTTGTTTTTAAAAAAACTATCAGGTTTGGTGGTGCAGGCTTTTGATCCCAGCACTCTGGAGGCAGAGACAGGTGAGTTCAAGGACAACTAGAGCTACATAACAGAGAGACCCTGTCTCAAAAAAATTAAAATAAGTAAACAATACAAAAGTGTGATGTGGTCGTCAAAAACATTTTTAAAAAATGTAAAAGATTTCAAATTACAGACACTTAGCTTGGCATATCTGTTGAAGCTGAACACATGAACAAAGGCTCCCCTTTCTCTGAGGTCTTCTTTTCCACAGTTTCAATTCCACCGTCAACCATGTCTGAATATATTAAATGGAAAGTTCTCTAAATAAACAGCTAGTAGTTTTAATTGCACATGGTTCCACACAGCAGAGCGCAGTCATAGCCTGTCCGTCTCCTTCTGCCCTAGGTGAGTGACCCGAGCATGTAGTGTATCCATGCTGTGTGCAGTAACTGCCTGCTAATCACACTCCTTGGGTTGACTTTGGGGGGGTCTAGTGCTTCTTTATCACCTGTAGAGTTTAAAAAAGGTTGAGAGGTAAGAGTGGGGTGTCCGTAATGACTCTGTTGAATGTAAAAAGGGGGGACAAAGAGTAGTGAGCAGCAGAAACAGTGAGGAATTCCAGTGAAGGCAAAAATGCTATCAACCCTACAGATTCTCATTCCATTTTCATCTGAAAGTCAGATTACCTCACCAATCTTTTCTGTGTGCTGTCAGGTGATTTATATCTAACACACACACATACACACACACACAACACAACACACACACACACCCTCAGGACTAAGGAAAGATATCACCGTGCTTCACAGTTGCTATGTGTGGATAATGAGGATATGTTAATCCTTATTTTAAAACATTTCTTTAACAAATAGTATAGTGCATTTTGTCATACTATAAAGGATGTAATACACGTCTTTATTCATTTTTTAAAAAGAAAGATGAGTTAGACAAGGTCATAATAAATGCAGTTAGTGGTCTTGAGGGGATGTCTGCTTGGTTTAGTTTTACCCTTGGGTTTTGAGATGTGATCTCTTATAACCTAACCTACTCTCAGACTCTTCCTGAAGGTAGCTGAGGGTGGCCCAGAGCTGGTCTTCTAGACTGGTTACTGTGTGTATGTGGCGGGAAGTGTGGTGTATGGTTGCAGACACGGCATGTATGTACAGGTAGATGAGCAACCCTCAGGAGTGAGCTCTCCTTCCCATGGGGGTCCCGAGGGTGGAACTCAGGACACGAGGCTGGCAGTGGAAGCCCAGAGATCCTTTACCCACTGAACTGTCCCAAACCTCTTTGCTGACCAAAAAAAACCCCACTATAATCAAAGCTTGTGATTTGTCTGTGAACAGTTTGAAATGGTTTTGTTTTTTGGTTACCATCCTAATCTAGCAAGAAACTAGCTCACAAGTAATTTCTAAGTTTATCTTAAACAGTTGAGTACTTTCAGAATTGATAATGTAAATCAGGCGTGGTGGGAAATGCTTCCAATCCCTTGAAAGGCTGAGGCAGGAGAATCACCAAAGACTCAGTGGGTGGTGTGAGCGAATGCAGCTTGCTTAAGTCACACAACTGAGTAAAAAGTTTGAGAAAGTAATTTGTCTAGAGCTTAGTTTTCCCTAAGGACACTGTTCTGAAGAGGCAATATTTAATCATGACGTGGCGACAATTTCATATTAACAGGTTCTATAATACACAGCAGAGGAACTGGATTGTGAAGCTGTGTTGGCAAGTGAGATGAACTGCAGTCTTGACTGGAGACTGGGCTTATGCAGGGTGCAGGTGCAGAAGTCTGAAGGTCCCGTTGACTCGGTAGGGGTGCACAGTGCCACCTGCTGCAGACTGTGGGGTCCTCCCTCCCCCTCAGGCTAGCTAGCTTTGTTTTCAGGTTGGTTTAGTCAAATGGCCCAGAGCTGAAAACTCAAGAATGCCCCTCAGAAAGTGGGTGTGAGGATGCTGGGAAAAGCCTCACTCCAGTGAGTGTTTTCGGGTCTGTGTGTTTAATCTAAAGACATGTCTTTCCAAAGCTGTGACTTTGAGGGGTTAGAGTGAAGGGACCATTCTGGATAACTGAGTCTCGGGTTTCCACTGCTCATGCATGGCTCCACAAAACATCCTACTCTTCCCCGCCCCCTCTTCCCTTTCTAATGCTGGGCACTGAACCCAGGCTCTTGAACATGCTAGGCAAACAGCTGCATCCCGGTCACATTCTACCTGAAATCAGAACGTATGTTTCCAATCTAGAATCTTTCCAGGACACTACTTTTATAGTCATGGCAGTTGTTCTGATTAAATTTTATGTAATTTGTATAATAAGAGTCTGCATAGGCTTATAAATTATGAATTTGATTCATAAGTAAAATAATTTAAAACCTAGTCCTTGAGCGTGGCCACTTAGTGTCTCATTTCTATAAAGTTAGGTTGGTACCATGTGTGGTGGCATGGCCTTTAATCCCAGCTCTTGGGAAGCAGAGGTAGGCAAATCTCTGCAGGTTTGAGGCCAGCCTGGTCTACAAAGTGAGTTCCAGGACAGCCTGGGCTACATAACAGAGTGACTCTGTCTGAATACAAACAGAAACAACAACAAACAGGACAACTTACTAGCCCAGTTTTTCAACAGTTGAAGATCTTTTAAACATGGATAAGAAATGTCCTGCTGGTCCTTCTCATCTGGCCTGCCGCTTCACAGCCTGCATTTGCTGTGGCAGCTGGACAGAGTGTAGAGCTACTTCAGTGGAGACTCCTTCGATGTGTGTGTGTGTGTGTGTGTGTGTGTGTGTGTGTGTCTATGTCTGCATGTGTGTGTCTATGTGTGTGTGTCCGTGTGTGTGTGTGTGTGTGTGTGTCTATGTCTGCATGTGTGTGTCTATGTGTGTGTGTCCGTGTGTCTGTATATGTGTGTCTATGTCTGTATGTGTGTGTATGTGTGTCTCTGTCTGTGTGTGTGTCTATGTGGGTGTGTCCGTGTGTCTGTGTGTCTATGTCTGTATGTGTGTGTGTGTGTCTATGTCTGTATGTGTGTGTGTGTGTCTATGTCTGTGTCCGTGTGTCTGTATGTGTGTCTATGTGTGTGTGTGTGTGTGTGTGTGTGTGTGTGTGTGTGTGTGTGCTTGTGCGTCTGTGTGTGATGTGCTGAGTGCATGCTTGTTCTCTTACTGTCGCCGTTGTCCTAACAAAGGGAGTACATTGGGCAGCCGTGGTCACCGGCTTCCACTTACTCTGGGAAGGAGGAAGGGGAGATCATCACCGGTGGAGTGGTGTGCACACAGGTCCAGCTAGGAAGGCCTGCATGGCCGTTCTGTTGCCTTCTTTCCCACATCAGGCAGCTGGTCCAAACGGCTTTCCAGGTTCATCACAAAGCCCTTGCTGTCACTCAGTCCCCATTTCTAGAAGTGAAGTCGGTTTTCTAAGCTGGAATTCTGTCCCTCTGTGCCACGGGACTCCCGTTTCCTTTCCAGATCATGCAGGGGGCGGGGACACATTGTGCTGTGCATGGGCAACAGGCTTGGCTGCGTGCCAGAATGAAGCTCGCTAGTTAGGGTGCATTATGCCTCTTGTCCCCAAAATCTTGAGGCGTCTTCATTTCCTGAGACCTGTGAGGGCGGTGAGGGCACTGGCTTCCCTTGAGGCAGGAGAGGAGCCCCACCTGGACTGTGTAGGCCCCAGAGCTACGGGTCAAGGCCTGGGGACTGACAGGGATGTTAGGCCCTGGGTGGGAGCTGGTAAACATGCAGAAAGGTCACTTTAGGTGACAAGAATTCTGTCTTTGTTCCTAAGCCATTGTTACTGATGCTAATGTTTACAGAGCGGATGAGCTGAGATTAAAATGCAGAACTAAGAAACTGTATTAGAAAAAGTTGACTGAGACTTTTAGACTATTTTTTCTCATGCTTAAAAATAGTGAGAATTATAGTTTGTTGTGTTTGGTTTGGTTGTTTGGTTTGGTTTTTCAAGATAGAGTTTCTCTGTGAAACAGCCCTGGCTGTCCTGGAACTCACTCTGTAGTCCAGACTGGCTTGAACTCACAGAGATCCGCCTGCCTCTGCCTCCTGAGTGCTGGGATTAAAGGCGTGCGCTGCCGCCGCCGCCGCCGCCACCACCACCACCTGGCTGTTTCATAGTTTTAATAAATTCTTTTATAATACAAAGGGTCACCCTGTAATTTAATTCATTCTCACCAGTTTGGTAATACTCCGATGAAGTTTATGATGCCCAGATGTTGAGCTAGATGAAACTAGAGTGGTCATGGGTTAATGGCTGGAGCTGGCAGTGGGCACACGGAGTTCACTGCACTGTCCCTCTGCTTCTGTGTATGCAGGCATTTGTCCCAGGCAGAGTGTTGGGCCTACAGTCTTTCTGAGTCACCCTTCAATGTACAGGCCCCTCCCCCACAGAGCAGCAAAGTGTAGTGTATCTGTATCCTCACCTCCCACTGCCACTGAGCTCTGACCACCAGAAGAGCCAGCAAAACGACCAAGGATTGGCCATTTGATTAGGATCCCAGTGTAAAATCATGAAGACCCACCCATCAGCCAGATGACAAGGAAATATATATATATTTGTATATAGTCATATATTAGTTATAATTAGTTATATAATAGTTATAATTGACAAAAGAAGGCTCAATAGGTCACCTTTTGTCTTATTCAGGCCACTAAACAAAATACTGGAAACTGCTTATAAACAACAGAACTCGATTTCTCCCAGCTCTAAGAGCTGGAACTCCAAGACAAGGCGCTGGAAGATTCAGTGTCTAGTTCTCACCCTCCTGACTGTGGGAGGAAGAAGCTAGCTCTCCAGGATCTCTGACGAGGTCACTAATCCCACTCATGGTCCCTCATGGCCTGATCAACCCCCAAAGACCCCACTTGCAAATGCCACCCCCTTGTGACTCACATGTGAACAGGAGTCGGACACAGACGTTCAGTCCCTGGCCTTGCAAGAAAGGTTTCCTGGCTTTATTCACAGTACGTTTCTTCATCACTGTCTTCCATGCTTGGTAGAAGGACTTGTAGATGTGTCCACGGGTCAGCTGCTCCCAGATAAGCCCAGCCCTCGCCCTTCTTTAAACTGAGTCTTTAAAGCGGTGTTTTCAAGGCCTCCAAGCTGAGCGGCCATTGTTTCTCCTCCAGAGACTCTTACAGTTTTCACCTTGGTTTTTGATTTTTGGTTTTTGGTTGTGGGGAGTGGGGTTGATTGGTTGTCCTTTTTTCTTTTTGTTTGCTTGTTTGTGTTTTGTTTTGTTTTGAATTTAGACAGAACAGAATCTTGATTTTTTTTTAATACAAAGTATATTCTGTATTCCTTGCTATAAATAAATCCAAATAAAGGGATCTTTTATAGTTTGCTTCCTGGATCTGTTTCTAAAATACAGTAAGTTAATTGTTGAAATTCAGAGTTTCCTTTTTGAGAGATCCTTTGAGATGCTTTGTGATTATTCTCAAGGTAAATTCCAATTTTGTTTAATTTTCATGCTCACAGTGTATAAGCAATTGAATTCTCCACGGTTGTTCCCTGAACATAGCTAAGGAGATAAGCAATGCTCCGTCTCTGCTGACAGATGTGAATTCAGAGTGACGGAAGCCTGTGCTGTAAACCACGGCTCCTTGCGCTCTGGAACCGATGCTGGCCCTCATGTGCTTGCCTGAAGTAAACAAAGGCCGAGCCCAGAGCAGAGGGGAGGGCTCTCTGCTCTCCAGGCGTCTGTCCTTGCAGGCAGAGCATGGGCTCTTGTGTAGCAAGGCAGAGTAAGGTCTGAGTCCAGCCAGCAGAGCCTGCCTGCAGGAACCACTTCAGTACCCTGGCCAGTCTGCAGCCTTGTTCTCTCTCAGCTGCAATAGTTTGCAGATGAGGTAACTCTGGCGAGGAGGTGATGCTGTGCGTCTGACTTGGCTACTGTCAGAGCCTTCTAGAAAACTCACATGGCCTGAATTTCTCTGCCATTTACAGCTGAGATGACAGCGGTGCTGGTCATAAATGTTTGTGCTTCCTCATCAGTGTATTTATTTCAATCCCAAATAACTGGTAAATACGACAATTGCCACAGAGAGCATCCAGTGCCGGCCACCTGTCTTTTGCCCCCTCGAATCTATCTCAGCTAGGAAACAAAACAGCGCAGGTGTCAGGGTTAGGCCCGACAGAGCTGCAGCTTTCAGACTGTTAATGGCATGTCACAGTTGCTTGCAAGCCCCTGGCCCTGAGTGCGTATTTGGGATTACACACCTCAACTCCATATCCTCGTCATCTGGGGCCACCATGGAGAGAGAGACAGTTCAAACACCAAGGTCTCCAGCTCCTTGCCTGGCTACCACTACGCGGCTCCGCCCATGGATTGTGCGTGCTCACCTGTGACCCTGTGGCTCGGCGGGAGGCTGAGCCCACAGATGCCAGCCCTCCTCACAGTGTGTGCTGCCTCCTCTCTGACACGGTGTCCTAGCCGAGTGTCACTGCTTTGTAGCGGGAATCTTAAAAGTTCTTATTAATAAAATCAAACCTGAGGCCAGTTATTGGGGTCAATGCTGGTAGATCAGAGAGACAGAACAAGCCACAGCTATCTCACCTCGCCGGATCCTCAGCTGGTCTTGTCTCCTCAGACTGGAGGCCTCTGAATCCTCATCCGGAATGGGTCTCAGCTGAATTACTGCTCAAAAGCGTGAATGCTTAACCAGCCAGAATCTTCTAGTTTCTGGTCCTCACGCCTTATATATATCTTTCTGCTTTCTACCACCACTCCCTGGGATTAAAGGCTGGCTTTCTGGGATTAAAGGCGTGTCACCATGCTTGGCTATTTCCAATGTGGCCTTGAACTCACAGAGATCCAGAGGGATTTCTATCTCTGGAATGCTAGGATTAAAGGTGTGAATGCCACCGTTTTCTAGCCTTTGTATCTAGTGGCTGTCTGTTCTCTGACCCCAGATAAATTTATTAGAGTACACAATATTTTGGGGAACACAATACCACCACACTGCTTTGCCACCTAAAGCATTCTGTTCCAGGAAGCTGCCTTCTGTCTTGTTCCCCTTCATAAAAATGTGAGCTGTGATATACTCAGTACCCTTCAGGAACAATTGGAGATTGTGTAGACCCGTACCGTCAGTTAAGCCTCTAACATGCTCCGAGGCCAGTCCAGATCCCCGGTTTGGGATATGATAGCCAGTTTCTACACTGTTAGCCCAGAGTCCTGATGTCTAAAGTCCCTGCTACCGGGAGAGCCGAGAGTGCAGCCCAACATAAAATCCTGAACTAGAGAATCCGTAAGCTTTCCCTTTTTTAGTTCAGTGTGTAGTTCTCCAGCTTAAACTTTGTAGATGACAACAGCCTGCCAAACAGCTGGACACACCTGGCTCAGCCTTTTGGCCAAGGGAAGGATAAACCAGGAATTTTGAATGGGAAAGAACGGGGAAAGGCTTCATAGACGGAAGGTGGAGTCTCCGTTTCCACTTACAGACCATGCTACTCCGGCTGTCACTTGGTGTCTGCGGGTACTTTCCTTGGTGGCATCCATCTGACGTCTGGGTCATATTTGATCTGTGATGGCTTATTATCCTGTCTCTAATGTTGTTTGGAAAGCAGAGTCGGCAGTAGTGACAGTGCCCAGGGCCTCTTTGGTTGTTCTGGGACAGCACTGGGGTAAAGGACTTCAAACGTCTTTGGAGTTCTTTGAATCTTTGGGTGACTGCTTTGTTTCAGGAAGGCAGGAGCAGAGGTGACAGCTGGAGAGATGGACATGACCTGCCAGGGTGTCTAGGAAAACCCTCGGGAATTGTGTATCCACCCAGCCTTGCTGTCAGCGTCACAGGGCCAGCCCAGTCAGTGATGCAGAACACTGACGTTCGAGCTTGGTTAGTCCTCGTGGCTTTGAAAATATTAACAAATCATGTGATGTGCTTTGAATTCAGAGATGACTTACGTTGGGTAACCACGTGTCTGTCACCAGGCAGGGAAGTCACAGGTCAAGTTCAGCCTACATGGATCTCACTTGGGTCACTGGGAAACCCATCCATGGGATGCACAAAGGGAGCGTTCCTTCCTCATTTGAGCCATGAAATGTCAGAACTGTGGCTTTGGAACTATGTGTGGTGGCTCATACATGTAGCCCCAGTACTAGGAGGCTAAGACAGGAGAGTAGCCACAACTTCAAGGCTACCCTGAGCTACACACTGAATTCCAGACCAATCCAGGCTACAGAGGGAGACCTGTGTCAGAAAGTCTCCCCACCCACCCCCACCCAAAATATTGTGAATTTAGGTCTGGGGGTCCTTCACAGAGCTTGCTTGCCCTTCACTGGGCTCTAGGTTCCATCCACTACACACATGCGTACACACACACACACACACACACACACACACACACAAATACACGGGGTTTCAGTGTGATCCCCTTCCTGTGTATTGAAGAAGGCAGCTTAGCAGCCACAGAGCTTCCCACACACTGCCTGGAGCAGGTGGCTCCTCCTGTGAGGAGAGGAGAGCCCTTGGCTGAGATGGGCACCAAGGAGTACTGGCCACACCTGGCTCCCCCTTCTTGCTGAGGAATAACCAGGACAGATTTACTAACAGTGAGAAGGCTCCTGGGCAATCTTAGGGACCATCAAATTTGCTTGAACTTAAATCCAAAACTGTTCAGAAAAGCTAACTCCTGAGAAGGTATAGACAGCATCTTGTCTCAGACTGTCTTTGCTGGAATTCCCTTTCCAAATACCTCTGCGACATACATGGCAGAGCCTGGCTGATCCCACTGATAACATGGCCCAGGCTGGAGGTCACTGCTGAGTCTTCTGTCTGTCCTTGTCCCGTCATCCTCTGCACGTCATCTCATGCGAAGCTCCCTGTACACATCTCAAATACAGCAAAGATCCTTATTTCTCATGAATTTATCTAAACATGATAGAGAACCTGCTTCTAATTCTCCACTCATCTCCGCTCGTCCACAAATTAGTCTGGAAAAACTAGCGTGAAGACAAAGACTGTAGATGAGCCATTGAAGCTTACACTCCAGACCACGCATTGCCTTCTTCACCCACACTGCAGCCCGGAGATGCGGGTTTTCATCTTACGCACCATGCTTCAGTCTGGCTCCTCACCCTTATGACCAGTATGTTCGTAAGGGGGTTCTCTTCCTTTACCACAATGATAGCTATGTGGAATGCAACACCCACACCATGGCCCGTGTCTGAGGGCGGGCTCGTCCAGGTGACACAGTCACAATGGTGGTGACATACTAACAGATGGAAGTCCCAGTTCCAAACAGCACGGCTCGTTTCTCCTTGGTGCCGTGGACTTCATAAAGCTCATTTGTCCCAGGTAACTCTGGGACACGGCTCCGCTAACTCACCTGGTGTGTGGGACCCTTTCCAGAATTTCTTCATCAATCTTTGTAAATGACTTCATTGTGTGCGTGTGGGTATTCTGCCTGCATGTCTGTCTGGGTACCACTTGCATGCCTTGTCCCTGTGGAGGCCAGAAGAGGGCATCAGATCCTTTAAAACTGGAGTTGCAGACGCTTGTGAGCAGCCATGTGGATGGCGGGAACCAAACCCAGGTTCTCTTCAAGAGTACTCGGTGCTCCTAACCACTGAGCTGTCTCTCCAGCCCCAAATGGTTTGATTTTATCGTACTATTTTATAGATAACTCTCCGACCTGTCACGCGTCTAGCCATGCTCTTGTGTACTGGGGGCACATCTGATGGCCTGGGGAAATCTGGTGTTCTAGTCAGATCACACGTACGGCCTACGCTTAGCCCGCTCTCTTTCCCCCCCAGCACCCAGCTCCTTTCTGTGATAAGCTCCCCTCAGAAGTGAAGGAGGGCACAGTTCCTGTTGCCCCTTGAGTCCTCTCTGGGCCAGCTTGTAGCAAAAGTTTGCCAGACAATTCTGTGCTGTGTCCCTGACCTGCTGCTGGCCACCCCACACCAGCCGTCCCACCCCTGCCCATGCAGTCTGGGAGCTCCAGGCCACCAGGAGCACCCAGCAATGAGACATGCACAACTGAAGACACAGAGAGCCACTCTCCTTTCCTGGGCCCTCCGCCTTGAGAGAAGGTCCCAGCAGGGATACAGAACTGAGCCTGGCTGAAAGAGGTCTGAGCAAAGTACAGTCTGCTGTGTACATGTATGAAAACATCGTAAACCCACATTCTTTTATGTGATATTAAAAACTAGTATAATAAACACTTTTCTAAAAATGAAAGTAATATCAACAACAACAACAATACAGTGATTTGCTGGTCAGTGTGGGGAACGTCAACTTTATATCCTTCGTTCTCCCCAAGAATCTTAGACTCTGTGATAAAAAGCCGTTAGACTCACGGTAGACACGGAAGTGGTGGACCCATTTCTGAGCTCCAAGTGGCCTGGACCTCTGAGGATTGTGCCTGCCAGCTGGAGAGCCCCAGACGGCCCCCTGCATAGCCAGTGACTAGATCCTGGACATGCCGCATACTGTGACCTTCAGAGCCCCCTGACCAGGGGCTCCATAGATTTGGCTCTGTTTTCTTTCTACTTGTCTATGTGGTGGTTGGAATGAGAAGGCTCCCATTGGCTCTAATGCTTGAATACTTGGTCCCCAGAGGGTGGAACTGCTTGGGAAGGATTAGGAGGTGTGGCCTTGTTAGAGGAGGTGTGGCCCTGGGGGTGATATCTCAGAAGACTCATGCCCATCCCAGCATGCTCTCTGCCTCCAGCTTTCCAGTTGAGATGTGAGCTCTCAGCTGCTCTGCTGCCATGTCTTTGCTCCGCCATCAGGGACTCCAACCTCTGGAACCCCAAGTCCAAGTAAACACTTTCTTTCACAAGTTGCCCTGGTCGTGGTGTTCGTCCCAGCAATAGAGAAGTAACAAAGACGGCAGTGTTTCCTAGACAGTGTCTCTTTATATAGTCCAGGCTATCCTAGAACTCACTCACTTGGGATCCTCATGCCTCACTTACCCAAGTGCTAGGATTACAGGTGTTTGAGGCCACACTGGACAGCAGAGTGAGAAGATAGAGGCTGGAGAGATGGCTCAGTGGTTAAGAGCACTGGCTACTCTTCCAGAGGACCCAAGTTTGATTCCCTACCCACACGGTGACTCACCACCATTCTTTTCTTTCTTTTTGTTTTGTTTTGATTTGGTTTGGGTTTTTGTTTGTTTGTTTGTTTTTTGAGACAGGGTTTCTCTTGTAGTTTTGGTGCCTGTCCTGGAACTCACTCTGTAGACCAGGCTGGCCTCGAACTCACAGAGATCCGCCTGGCTCTGCCTCCCGAGTGCTGAGATTAAAGGCGTGTGCTGCTGCCGCCGCCGCCGCCGCCGCCGCCGCCGCCGCCGCCGCCACCACCACCACCACCACCACCACCACCACCACCCCGGCCAGCTCACCACCATTCTTAACTTCAGTCCAGGGGACTTGATACCCTCTTCGGGTCTCTGCAAGCACCAGGCACATACCCGGTGCACATACATATGTGCATGCAAAACATCTGTACACATAAGATGAGTAAATAATGTATAAGGACTTTTTGAAGCAAAGATAGTAATCACGAATTCATGAGAAGCAGTCGCACTCCGCCCTCCGCGCTGCTGCTCAGGGCTTGGCCTCTTTCTGCAGGTGGCTGCATCCTGACACATTAGCGACTCACTCTGTCCCTCCGTTCTGCTCAGCCAATAATCGGGTGAATTGATGAATCGGTTCTTCCAGGTTTGTCGGCTCCCTGTTCCTCCCATGTCATGCCCAGCCTAACTCTCTGCTCCCAGTGTTGGGCAGGACCAGCCGGAGTCTTCGGGTGCCTCCTCTTCGCAGCTCACGACGCTCTGCCGGCACCCATGACTCCTGCTGTAGTCCACACAGGTCTGCACAGAACATCAGCCCTCTCTTCCCTCAGCAGCCCCAAATGCAGTACCCGGATGTAGTTGTTGCTCAGTGACGATAGAGGGAGAGGTCACACCCCGATGGGCTGAGGTGGGTGGATGGCCGGAGGCTGTATGATCCTCACATCTGTAATGCAACCATGGACTTCACAAGGAGCACAGTTTTCTTTGCTGCCCTGTGGCAGGCTCATGAAACCACTTTTCCACTGTCTGAGCTGGCTGCCCACCACAAACCAGCGCTGTGGACAGTGGCCTGCTGGTCAGCCCCAGCCCACCCCAGCCGCCAGCCAAGTTTTGGCTGCCTCGGGCCCCGGGGCCCCCCTCTACTTGTCTCCCCTACTTACTGTGTGCAGAAAACTTTCTGGAGTGTGCTGGGTAGCTGTTTGACTGTAAATTGCATTAACTTCCTGGAGCCGTGCCAGGTGCTGGCTGGATAGCTGATGCTATCTGTGTAGACTTTAGGTGGAAGCTGGAACTCTCCACTGAACTTCTGTGGTAATAAAATTATTACAGTTGTACCCTACATCTGCTCGCTGACTTCCTGTGGGTTTTCTCCGGGTCACATGACTGACAGCAGAGGCCGGCTGTAGGCTTTTGGTGTGCTTGCTGCATCCAAGTCTCTCCGCCAAATCAGACTTGTGCTTTGTCTCCGAGCTAAGCATCCGGATGTCCCACCGTGGTAGGTTGACTTCACTGGAGGTGGCCCCACTTGAGAGTCTAGCCTTACCTCTGGCTCCGAAACTCAAAGCAGCAGGGTTGCTGTGAGTGGCTTTGGACCAGGACCAAGCTCCTAGCTTCAGAGGTGGGTTTTCTCCCGTGTCGGGACCTAGCCACAGGCCAGGAATCCTGAAGAGAGCTGTGAAAGCCAGGGTTCCTACCAGAAGCACCTGCGCTGATATGGCCTGCTGCTGTCCTGGGCTGGCAAGAGCCAGAAGAGCTCCATCCTGCCTGGCAGCCCTCTTGTCCTCTCAGACACCTGTCCCTTCCCAGGACACGGTGGTCCTCTGCACACAGTAACCCACAAGTCACCGGCAGGAGCCACAATGGGGCCTGAGAAGTGCCAGAGAGACAGAGAACAGGAGGAGAAAGCTAAGCGCCGGGCTCATGTCAGAGCAGAGATGGCCTGAGGTGTCCTCTGGCCCTAAGCTGGCCTGCCGCTGCTAATAGCATTTGTTGGTGTGTGAGCGATGGAGACACTCCCCAGTGAGGAAACTGGATGTCCCTCAGCCACACAGGACGGCATTCTTGTTCTCCGTAGGCTTGCAAAGGAATGTAAAAGGAAGGATGACTCTTTCTGGATTGTTGATTTGACTCTCAGACTGACATTTTTGGACTGCATCCTGACAAAATGTGTCCCTGGTGTCTTTAGCTCTAAATAAAACCTTTTGTCTTTCTTTTCCTTGGCTCTGGAGACATCTCAGAGAAGCACATGTCTTAAGGACATCTGTTCTGGTCTCCACAGCTAACCAGACAGGTTGTGGTAGTGGGGCTGGGGGGCAGGATGATTGTACCGCAGGCCCAGACTGTGCCACTGTATACACAGGCGTCAGGTTGGCTGAAGAGCGTTTTGAAAATTCTTCCTCTGTATGCCCATTATCTGCTCTTTCGGAGTCCTCAGTCAGCTGGGCTCACAAATGACTCATTCCTGTGCTTTCGAGTGTTCGCCTCCTGTCGCCAGTCTGGAAAACAGGTCTCTGTTTTCCTTTGTGAACCATGTGACCTGCTGGAGAAGATTCCAGAAAGAACCCAGGAAATAGCTCACGATTCAGTCATTCACTCAGGGAGAAAGGTAACAGCCACAGAGAAAGAGTGCTCTGCTGTGGTCTTGGGGCCACTGTGCCGTGTCCAGATGCAAACTTTTCCCCAGCAGTGGCAATGCGTTCTCGTCGTACTGTTCTGTCTCTGCCCTCCACTCGGGGACTCACGGTGCACACTCAGGAGACTGCAGTTTGGGAGGAAACACTGTCTATAAAAATGATCAGCTCTTCACCAGCCAGCATGCAGGGACTAAGTCCTGGAGGACACTTAGTAGTAAATTAGTTCCTAGGCCACCACGTCACTCAACAACAGCCAACTATTGTCTTGGTCTTAGACAGTTAGAAGAACTGGCCTTGAAGACCGTCAGTTGAATGGCCAGGACAGGTGAGTGACCTCCAGGGACAAGGAGTCTGCTGTGAAGCTAGCTGTGTGAACCCAGCACCTGCTTGACTTGAAGGTCACACTGGGCTCAGCAGGCATGGCAAGGAATAGAGGGGTTTGGAACCCCCACGAGGGTCATTGATGGCTGGTCAGAATCGAAAGGAGTTCTAAGTCCTGCATTTTACACCAAGTGAGAAACCAAAGTCCCAGGGAAATACCCTGTGTGTATCATGTGTGTGCACACAGTTGTGTATCTTGTGTGTGTGTGTGTGTGTGAGAGAGAGAGAGAGAGAGAGAGAGAGAGAGAGAGAGAGAGAGAGGAGAGAGACTTCAGTCAATGTCACATCCCCCAAGCATTCTACTGAGCTGTCCCTGAGGGCTCCAAGCAAAAATGCTAGGATGGGGGTTGGGGATTTAGCTCAGTGGTAGAGCACTTGCCTAGCAAGCGCAAGGCCCTGGGTTCGGTCCTCAGCTCTGAAAAAAGAAAAAGAAAGAAAGAAAGATGCTAGGATCCCCCTTAGTTCAGCCCCACCTACCCAGTCCCATGCAGCTTAGAGAACTGGCTTCACAGCCCCAGCTCTGTCTTGGATGTCGCTGAAGGGGCCACAGGATCTTACAAGAAGACGAGGAATACCTGTGTCGTGGGCCCAATTTCACATACATAGTAGAAGTGGCCTCCTGCCCCGTAACTATAAGTGGAAACCTGCCTGGGGCCATTCTCTCCCTTCCTGTTGGCCTGCTTCTGAGATAAGGACAGAGGCCAGCCATTCTTCAGTCCCACCTCCTTTCAGTGGCATAGCTCTGTTCCTTAGAAATGTCTGTGGCGCCGAGAGGCGTGGACTCGGTCACAGTCTTTCTGGTCTCCTGTATTTGGTCGCTGTGTGTCATCTTGCTGTCAATAGCAATGGCCAGGAGTCATCAGATGCCTTCCCTGGGTTAGGCGTTCTGCTAGGCCCTTAGGCCATCACAAGGCGTACCTAATCTGAGTGTGGTACAGTCCCGTGCAAACTCTCAGACATTAGTGCTGCATTCCAGCCTGAGTGTGAGCAAGGGACAGGACTTCCAAAGCCACCAGTAATAAGGCAGAATTTATCGAATTTATTTAATGTCATCACTCATGTCAGATAGGAATTGCCTTGCCATAATCTCAGAATGCCGGAGACTCGCTCTGTAGCCCAGGCTGGTCTCAAATTCATAGAGATCCTCCCACTTCTACCTCCCTAGTGCTGGAGAATAATTACTGATGTGTTCTAGAGAACTTCTGTTGGAATAATTATTGCTTAGCTTGAAGAATAACTACATTATAAAATCTACCCATAGCTGCCGTTGACAGTCTGCCCTGGTGAGTGCTCGGACATCACCCTAGTGATTGTCCCCAGGATGCACTGGCCATTATGGACACCTCGTGACAGTGAGACTTTTCACAGTGCATGGGAGCTTCGGCTGTTTCTGGCTAAATTGTTTACTTCAGATGAGAGGGATGGTCCTCACCTCATACCTTCGTTGAGAGTGAAAGGGGTTCTTGTTATAACTGGTGGTGTGGACACCCACCCCGGGGGGGTGCTGGGTTCTCGTTATAACTGTTGGTGTGGACACCCACCCCAGAGTGCTGGGTTCTCGTTACAACTGGTGGTGTGGACACCCACCCCGGGGGGGTGCTGGGTTCTCGTTATAACTGTTGGTGTGGACACCCACCCCGGGGTGCTGGGTTCTCGTTATAACTAGTGGTGTGGACACCCACCCGGGGTGCTGGGTTCTCGTTATAACTGGTGGTGTGGACACCCACCCGGGGTGCTGGGTTCTCGTTGTAACTGTTGGTGTGGACACCCACCCGGGGTGCTGGGTTCTCGTTATAACTGGTGGTGTGGACACCCACCCGGGGTGCTGGGTTCTCGTTATAACTGTTGGTGTGGACACCCACCCGGGGGGCTGGGTTCTCGTTATAACTGGTGGTGTGGACAACCACCCGGGGGGCTGGGTTCTCGTTATAACTGTTGGTGTGGACACCCACCCCGGGGTGCTGGGTGCTCGTTATAACTGTTGGTGTGGACACCCACCCGGGGGGCTGGGTGCTTTTCCCTTTTCCACAGTCTCCGTATTTCAGGACTACCTTTGACTCCCAGCCCTCCCAACAGGTCAGTCACAGGATTTCCCAGCACTGTGAGGGTAGGTACATCTGGTGACTGCCAGTAGCTTAGTAAGAGTTCTTGCCTAGCTCTCTGCAGCTCAGCTGAAAGGGGTCCTGTGTGAGCAGTGCCAGTCTCTCAGACAGACAGACAGTGGTCTCTCACAAAGGTGGCCTCATGTCCCCTCCCGAGAGCCTGAGTCATTTTTAATCCTAACAACAACAACACAGCCCATGCTGCTTGACGGCTACATTGCCACCCAGGACTGCAGGGTGATGTAAGGAGCAGCCGTGTGCCGGGTTCTGCCCAGAGCTAATCCTGAGCTACTTCCCAGAACTGAATCTAAGCACCGTGCAGAGTGTCTAGAATGCTAACACTCCTTTTCTAACCGCCCTGGTCAGTCGGACGGGGACTAAGGACAGTCGGCCTCACCCCACCCAGTCGCTCTGTGTCCTTGAGGTAGGCACAGCGCCTGCTGACCAGGCTGACCCTTCCTTCTGTTAGGGGAGAGATCCGGCCTCAGCAGGGCAGTATGCTGTGTAAGCCGAGGCTGTGTGGGGAGCAGTCCTTGAATGAAGTCTGAGGACCGCTGCTTGGTGGTAGCTTCTGCCTGTCCCTCTTGCTACAGGGGCTGGTTTTTCACAGATGGCCACCGTAAAGGTTGGTACTTGTCCGTACTTAAGTGACACTCTGGGGCCAGTTTTACCACAACGGAGCAGGCAGAGCTAACTGCCTGTGGTGTGTGACAGTGGCCTGTGGTGTGGCCGTGATGGCGAAGGCCAGAGCACTTCCTTTTTAAGAACATTCTATGTGCTTTTCAAATGTAACTCAGAACTCCCCTCACCACAAAATCATCTGTTTAACTCTGTCCTTAGATCATTCTGGAGCCCTGAGGATCTAGCACGTGGGTGTTTTCAGTTCTGCATTATTCTGTTGCTTCAAAATTCCTACAATGTGTGTGTGTGTGTGTGTACACATGTGTGCATGTACCTCGTCTACCCAGAACTCCCTTCCCTCAATCCTAGAATCCCCAGCTAGCCCCATTTCAGTTCAGACCAAAGTTTCCACCTCCCCTAGGGATCGGCAGGGCCTCAGTCTCCCACACCGGGGTGGAGGTCACTGTACAGGGTATTCCCTTCTTCAGACCCTCCCAAGACTCCCGACACCTTAGTCCGGAGTCCAGGGATCTTTGTGTCTCAGGGCCAGACACTCTGCTCGTGTTAGCACTCCCTTCTAGACCCACCAACATGGCGTGACTTGGGACTCACACCCGCGGTCCCTTTGAGGACGTGCTGCCCGCTCCCTCTGACCATGCTACCACGCTGCCCCTGCAGCATCTCCCCCTCTCGCCCCTTGGTTGTGAGTGTTCACTGTTGTCCCCGCTGCTCCTTGTCCGTCCTTCCATGAGGGTGTACTTCCTGTGAGAACAGGAACTGCTACCCCCCCAGGCCCCGGCCCACAAAGGCCTCCTGGCACCAGGCAGCAGACGCTGGAGTAAACAAATGTGCTCTGTGATAAGATTCAGCGAGATGATAGACCTCACGTATCTGCCCCTGTGTGCGTCTGGGGCATAGAGATTACGTCACCGACACGTTGCCCGGCCACGTGAGTTAGGAACACCCACCAGCACCCTGCTGGGGTAGAGCCACATCGAGCCCGGAGTCTCAGCCCCTGAGCACAGGGGATGCATATGGATGCCTCGCTCCTCCCACCTCGTTCAGCCCTCTCCCTCAGCTTTCCTAGGACCCTGGCTTGCCCCTGCTCTCCCCACCCCACCTGCAATAGGGATTATCACACCACAGCCTCTCCTGGTGGGGTCTCCGTGGCTGGGGAAAAGGCCAAAGGCTTTCTGTAGACCCAGCTGCTCCTCAGGCTCAGGGAGAAGATGGCCTCTGCCCCGAGTGGATTAGTAGGTCAGGAATAAAATTCGAGTTAGAAACCAAGTCCTGATACTACAGTACAATGTTAAGTGCTACCTCAGGCCGCTAACCTGCAGGCTCAGAGGCCATGAAGAGTGTTCCAGGGCCCTAGACACTGTACAGAGCCGGCCCTGAGGAAGGACCTCGGCCTCTCTCTGTCCCCAGCAGGAGGAGGAGGAGGAGGAGGAGGAGGAGGAGGAGGAGGAGGAGGAGGAGGAGGAAGAGGCCAGACTGCAGAGCCAGCTGCTCCCTAGCCAACCATGCCTCTCCCTTGAGCTCAGGGCTCGGGACTTTTTGTTTTTTTGTTAATAAAAATCACTTTCTTGCAAAGAATTTATCACACAGCCAGATTAGCCCAGCCACTCAGATGAGCACTTGCCCAGACCAAAGTCTGTATATCTCCCTGAACTTCATACAGTCAGAAGGCTGAGAATTTTTGAGGAAAGATTCTCACCTCCAGAATGACCCACTCCCCAAGACAGGATGTCTGAAGAGCCAGGCCTTGAAACTGAGCAGGAGGGGATACTTGCCTTGTCTGCCCTGCCGCCTTTTACCCCCACCTCCTTGAGGTCATATTGTT
Source organism: Peromyscus leucopus (assembly GCF_004664715.2). Lineage (NCBI taxonomy): Eukaryota > Metazoa > Chordata > Mammalia > Rodentia > Cricetidae > Peromyscus > Peromyscus leucopus. The sequence goes on from NC_051079.1 coordinate 62,911,915, forward strand.
TGTTGTGGCCACAGGTGTCTTAGTCAGGGTGACTACTGCTGTGATAAAACACCATGACCAAAGCAACTTGGGGAGGAAAGGGTTTATTTCACTCACAATTGCATATAACAATTCATCATCAAAAGCCGGAATTCAAGCAGGGAAGGAACTTGGAGGCAGAAGCTGATGCAGAGGCCATGGAGGGCTGCTGCTTACTGGCTTGCTCCCCATGGCTTGCCCAGCCTGCTTGCTTATAGAACCCAGGACCACCAGCCCAGGGATAGCACCACCCACCATGGGCTTCCCCCCTCTCCCCATCAACCACTAATTAGGAAAATGTGCTACAGGCGTGCTTACAGCCTGATCTTGTGGAGACGTTTTTCTAAATTGGGGCTCCTTCCTCTCAGATGACTCTAGCTTGTGTCAAGTTGACATAAAATTAGCCAGCACAGCAGGTAAGTTACATTCTCCCAGAAGCCATTGGACAGTCAAAATTTGTGAAAGGCCGGGCCCTCCGAGCCTGTGACCACTCTGGGGAGGGCCTTGCTTACACACACCACCGCTTTTCTTGTACATAAAAAGTCATCTTGTTCTCATTGCAGAAATTTCCAGAACTGAAATTCAAATATGTGGAAGAGGAGCAGCCTGAGGAGTTTTTCATCCCTTACGTCTGGTCTCTGGTCTACAACTCGGCAGTAGGCCTGTACTGGAACCCACAGGACATCCAGCTGTTTACCATGGACTCCGACTGAAGCGGGACACCCCACCCCACCCCCAGCCAGCAGCTCTGCTCGTCACCTCATGTCTAGGAGGAGAAGCAGACAGACTGCCTGGGTCGGCTCCTGCCACAGTCACACAGCCTGCTTCCCTCTCACGCTGTGAGGACTGGGAGACGCCACCAGTGCGCAGGTCACTCAGCTTTGGTCGTACTGCAAGGGGGGTGCGCAGTAATAAAAACGGAAAACTTGCTGTTCAATCGGTGCCTTATTTCTAAACTTGTGAACCCAAAATCTAGAGCTTTCCTGGGATCCTGGTGCCTTAGGCACATAACAAGCACATCAACAGTGCATGCCATTTCTTTTTTTTTTTTTTTTTTATTGTTTTTAGATTTTTTTTATTTCTGTTTACTTATATTTTGTGTGTATGAGTTTTTGCCTACATGGGTTTTTTGTTTGTTTGATCTTTTGTGAGGTTTTGTTTGTTTGTTTTTTGAGACAAGGTTTCTCTGTGTAGTTTTGGTGCCTTTCCTGGAACTCACTCTGTAGACCAGACTGGCCTCGAACTCACAGAGATCCACCTGCCTCTGCCTCCCGAGTGCTGGAATTAAAGGCGTGGGCCACTGCCATCCAGCTTGTCTACATGTTTATATGTGCGCCACATGCATGCCTAATGCCTGCAGAGGTCAGAAGAGGGCGCCAGGCAGGAACTGGAGTTGCAGAAGGTTGTGAGCTGCCATGTGGGTGCTAGGAACTGACCCCAGGTCCTCTGCACGGGGTGCCCTTAACCACTGAACCAACTCTCCAACCCTGCAAGGCTTGTTCTCATACTGTAGCTAAACTGAAACTCACTATGTAGCCCAGACTGCCCTAGAACTTACAGCAATCCTCCTGCCTCAGCCTCCTCTGAGTGCAGGGATTACAGGTTTGTGCCAACACATCCAGCCTACACATCTGTTTTCTCAAATATTGAAATGTGTGTTTTAGTCACTTGTGCGGCTTCTCTTATGTGTCTCTGTGTGTGCACATATGCATGTGCATATATGTGTACACGCACATGTGTGTATGTGTGTGCATGTATATGCATGTAGGTGTTTGCATGCTGCTTAGCAGCCCAAAAGTTCATAAACACTGTACCTGCCAGACACTAACTTTCAAGGAGGGAAAATAGCTTTTTGGGGTGGGGATTGGCCTCTAAGCCGTACCTGGAATTCAGTTGGAGTCATGGAGGTTGGCCTCTGAGCCATACCCTGATGTTTATGGTTTTTTGGGTCTTTTGGGAGGTCTGCCACCCAGATCCCAAAAAAAAAAATAACACATGAAGCCTTATTATTACTTATGAATGCCCGGCCTTAGCTTGGCTTAGTTTCTAGCCAGCTTTCCTTAACTTATTCTGTCTACCTTTTGCCTCTGGACTTTTCCTGTTCTCTTACTTCTGTGAATCTTACTCTTACTCCGTGGCTTGCTGTGTAAGCTGGGTGGCTGGGCCCTGGAGTCCGCCTCCTTCTCTGGCTCCTCCCTCTCTCCTCTCAGATTTCTCCTTCTATACATTCTCTCTGCCTGCCTCCCCCATCCTTGCTCCTGCCTTGCTATTGGCCATTCAACTCTTTTTTTTTTTTTTTTTTTTTTTTTTTTGGTTTTTCGAGACAGGGTTTCTCTGTGTAGCTTTGCGCCTTTCCTGGAACTCACTTTGTAGACCAGGCTGGCCTCGAGCTCACAGAGATTCCCCTGCCTCTGCCTCCCGAGTGCTGGGATTAAAGGCGTGCGCCACCACCGCCCCGCCATTCAGCTCTTTATTAGACCATCAGGTGTTTTACACAGGCCCAGTAACACAGCTTCACAGAGTTAAACAAATGCAACATAAACAAAAGCGACAGACTTTAAAGTAATATTCTACTACAGTACCTGGATTTCAGCTGGAGTCCTGCACATATTAAGTTTATTTATTCTGCATTATTTGGGGCGGGGGGGGGGGGGGGCGGGGGACTGTGCTGAGTGGAGCAGCAGATGGTCCATGGCAGTGCATTCCAAATCAGTGTGTCAACCTTCGTTCACCCCGCTGGTCCATTAGAACCAGCCCCTTCCACCTGTCCCCATTGCCCTGGGCTAGGGGCAGAAGCACCATGGACCCCATGCATACAATGTGGGTGGTGTCCCCTGGGTGAGCAGACTGAGCCTTCTTTCCCCAGCTTTCAGGTAAGTGGGTGGTTCACTTATCCCTTTCTCGAGTAGACGGAACTGGAGCTCTTCCCTGGGGTGGTGGGTCCCGGGGCAAGGGCGAGCTCTTCCCTGGGGTGGTGGGTCCCGGGGCAAGGGCGGGCTCTTCCCCGGGATTGTGGGTCCTGGGGCAAGGGCAGCTGTCCTGCTGCTGCCTCCATGTACCAGTTCCCCAGGGATGGCTGGGACCACAAGCTTCTCCCTGGCACTGATGTCCCAGTCCAGCTCTGAGAGCAAGGCATCTTGAGGTGGATGGCCTAGTTAGCATTGCAGGCAATGGCGATGTGTATTTCCTGCATAGAAAAATGATTGACAGACATTGCAGGCAATGGCGATGTGTATTTCCTACATAGAAAATGATTGACAGACATTGCAGGCAATGGCGATGTGTATTTCCTACATAGAAAATGATTGACAGACATTGCAGGCCATGGTGGTGTGTATTTCCTGCAGAGAAAAATGATTGACAGACATTGCAGGCAATGGTGATGTGTATTTCCTACATAGAAAATGATTGACAGACATTGCAGGCCATGGTGGTGTGTATTTCCTGCAGAGAAAAATGATTGACAGACATTGCAGGCAATGGTGATGTGTATTTCCTACATAGAAAATGATTGACAGACATTGCAGGCAATGGCGATGTGTATTTCCTACATAGAAAATGATTGACAGACATTGCAGGCAATGGCGATGTGTATTTCCTACATAGAAAATGATTGACAGACATTGCAGGCAATGGCGATGTGTATTTCCTACATAGAAAATGATTGACAGACATTGCAGGCCATGGTGGTGTGTATTTCCTGCAGAGAAAAATGATTGACAGACATTGCAGGCAATGGTGATGTGTATTTCCTGCATAGAAAAATGATTGACAGACATTGCAGGCAATGGTGGTGTGTATTTCCTGCATAGAAAAATGATTGACAGACATTGCAGGCAATGGCGATGTGTATTTCCTGCATAGAAAATGATTGACAGCCTTCATTTGTCTTCAATGCATTCTAATTTGCTTCCTTTTCCTTTAGACAAAAAAAAAAAAAAAAAAAAAAAAAAAAAAAAAATTAAGGGTCCTGTGAAAGATCTACTTCTTTGGGAGTCTAGGCCTGAGCAGGAGCATGGGACATCAGTTACAAGACTGGCAGTTCCTATAACAGGACTTACAGTCCCCAAAGCCTATTCACTGTGATGGGGGCACACTGCTAACAAAACCTCTGGCCCCAGCCTCAGTGCTTGCTTCCTACTGACCCTCTCTTCTGCCAACCCTCTCTTCTGCCTCACGGGCTCACCGCCCACCTGGCTGCTCTGCCGGACTGAGGTCCACAGCTGCCTGCCTCGGTTCTGCAGTCACCGGGGTTTCTTTTAACCATTAGTAAAGGAGGACAGGTTGATCACAGGGCAGTAGACTTAAGTGATAAGCTGGGTTGTGCTTGAATTTAGATACTAATTTGCTTAGAACTGTCAATTAAAAAGCTGTCGGGGCTGAAGAGACAGCTCAGCAGTTAAAAGCACTTGTTGCTCTTGCAGAGGACCAGAGTTCAGTTCCCAACCCCTACATGGTCTCTCACAGCCATAACTCAGTTGCAGGGGATCCAGCGTCCTCTTCTGACTTCTGTGGGTACCAGGCACGATCATGGATGCACATGCATACATAATGAGTGTGTGTGTGTGTGTGTGTGTGTGTGTGTGTGTGTGTGTGTGTGTAAATAATGAAATAATACAAGATTATCCTATGTTCACAAGAAGGTAAAAACTGACCTCTGCTACTACCCATGCATGATATGATGGAATGAACATCTGATTTTTCCTGAAATAAGAAACAATTATTGCAGCCAGGCATGGTTGTGCACATCTCTAATCCCAGTACCCAGGAGACAAAGGCAAATGGATCTCTGTGAGTTCAAGACTGGACAGAGCTACAGAGTAAGACCCCGTCTCAGGTGCGGGGGAGAATCATTATTGTGTGGTGTCGCTGCATGAACAACCAGAGATTCTGCAAGGCTGTGAATGTTTTAAAGAATGCCCCGCTCTTGAAAGAATCCCCTCCTGCTTTCAAGAGTTCAAGTTCTAAGCCGGGCTCCCTGTGTCACAAGATGCATGAGCAGCAGCCTGCAGCGGACCCTTGCCGTTCCGCAGTGCAGGGAAAACGGCTGCGGGACAAAGGAACGAGAGGGAAGGAAGCTGGTGGCGTACAAAAAGCACGCCGCTGCCCACGTGACCCTCTTCGGGAGGAATGCACCAGAGCCAAGTCCACCGCATATTCCGTGACCCTCGGGCCTTCCAGAAAACGTGCCCAAGGGGGATACTTTGAAGCACTGAATGTTTTCCTTGTCTTTGGCCTCAGCCCTCCCAATGCTAGGATGACAGTCAGGGCCACCACACCACACACTGAATTTCCTGACATGTTATTCTTTAGGCAACATGGCATCCCTCAGCCCCCAGGGAGCCGGGTCCTTGCATCAGAGCTCTCGGCAGAGCTAAGTGGCCACGAGCTGTGTTCAGGCCACCGGGTACACCGGGGTCCTGACCAGTGGGTCTCTGGCATTTCCCGACACCACCTGCGGCCTCAGTGCTTGCCACTTCATAGCTTTGCGTTATTGTTGTGATTCTGCCTCTAAAGTCAAGGCAGTGGCCAGGGTGTCACAAACAGTGAAGACTGACATTTGCCATCAGCATGAAACACTGAGGGCCAAGCAGTGCCCATGCCAGACAAACTGGTTTTTCTTTCTTTCTTTCTTTCTTTCTTTCTTTCTTTCTTTCTTTCTTTCTTTCTTTCTTTCTTTCTTTCTTTCTTTCTTTCTTTCTTTCTTTCTTCCTTCCTTCCTTCCTTTCTTTCCTTCCTTCTTTCTTTCTTTCTTTCTTTCTTTTTTTTTTTTTTTTGGTTTCTCGAGACAGGGTTTCTTTGATGCCTGTCCTCACTCTGCAGACCAGGCTGGCCTCAAACTCATAGAGATCCTCCTGGCTCTGCCTCCTGAGTGCTGGGATTAAAGGTGTGCCCCACCACTGCCCAGCAGGTTTTTCTTTCTTTAAATATAGTTTTGGATCGCAGTAGAGCAGAGCCATTCAAGATCCCCATGCAGGCCCATGTAGTGGCACACACCTTTAATCCCAGTACTTGGGAGACAGAGGCAATAGAGTCTCTGAGTTTACAGCCAGCCCAGGTACAGAGTTCCAGAAAAGGCAGGGACCAGGACTACGTAGAAAGACCCTGTCTCTAAATAAATAGATAGATAAATAGATAAATAAATGGATAGGTAAATAAATACATACATACATACATACATACATACATACAGACTCCCACCCACCCACCCAAAGCAAGGAAGTCTCAGCAGCAGTTCATTCCCCAGCACCTAACCTGACGTCATATCACCACGTAAGCGCTCAGACACAAGGCTCATGTTAGTACCCAGCCTATCATAGTCTGCTGTGTGCTGCTGTCCCAGAATACCCTGCCCAGGCCATGTGTAGAACAGGAACCAAGGCCGGAGAGACGGCTCAGGGGTCGAAGAACAGCGGTCACTCTTGCAGAGGGCCCAGGTTCTGCACCCATGTGTTGGTTCACAGGCAGTTCCAGGAGATCTGACACCCTCCCTGACCACATGTGATACACATACATGCCTGAAGACAACACACACACATACATACAAAGTACACACACACACACACACACACACACACACACACAGAGTAAAATCTTTAAAGGAACGACTGAGCATGAAGTTGAAGAATGAGACAGCGCTGTATTGGGCAGGTGACACTTCCTATTAGCTCTGCGGTGCCTCCAAACACTTGGTCACTATTTTGGTAAGATTTTAAAGTTACTGGACACGTGGTTTGGTTTACCTAGGCTTCCTTTGCTATCTCTCGACTAAACTTTATGGGTCTCACAACTGCATTGCTAAACCACATGAGACTAGATGAAGAATGCAGATCACCTGTATCCCCAGCTTCCAAGCTCGCCCGTGATGGAAACAATGTAGGCCTTGAGATCTTGCTACATACTACAACCAGAAGTTACTATGTATCCAGAAACCTACTACAACCTGAAGTCACTATGTATCCAGAAACCAGACCAAATGAATTACCTGCCTGAAAAACCATGGGGGAAAAGCATAATAGAAACACCCAGAAGAGGTCCAGATATGTCAGTTACAGACTTCCAACAGCTGTGCTCACTGTGTCCAAAAGTCCGTGGCACTGGGCCTGAGAGATGGCTCAGCTTCTGAGCGTTCACTGCTCTTGCAAAGGCCTCAAGTTCCCAACATCCACACTGGGCAGCTCACGACAGCCTGTAACTCCAGCGCCAGGGGATCTGTTGCCCTCTCTTGGCCTCTGGCCATAGCCCCAAGTGGTACATATAAACTCATGCAGCAAACACACAATACATAAATTATAAAATAAATCTTTTTTATTAAAAACCAGGTGTATTGCCAAGAGTCTGAGCAGAGCATTGAAGGCGAAAAAACGTTTGAAATTTTAGAATGTTGAGAATAGTTCAGTAGATGGGTTTAAAAACGGATTAGACATAACTCAGAAAAGAACATGTAAAGCAAATCGGGGGCGTTGAACTGGGTGAAACCACAAAGGAAACTGGAAACATTTTGAACTGCGTGATAGTAAAAATAGTACAATTGACAGAAAGGAGCTAGAGAGGTGCATCGGTGGTTAAAAGAACAGCTTGCTCTTCCAGAAGACCTGGGGTCTGTTCCCGGCACTCAGAAGGTGGCTCACTGCTGTCGGAACTCCAGTTCCAGAGCATCCAATGGCCTCACTCCTGTAACAAGAAGTCCACGGAGTCTGTTTAATGGGTAAAGGAATTTACTAGAGGAAAAACTCACTCTACCTAACAGAATAGTCACAGGTTCTGGAACACTGTTCTGGCCTCCTGATTCAGTCCCATCTCCAAAACCTGCATCTCAGGTCTTAAGGGTCCTCGAGGCCATGCCCCAGGGGTATGTACTTCAGGGTCATAGGCAGGTGGAGCAATTACCTGCTGCATCTCCAGGGGTGGTGCTTCAAGGTCATAGAAAGGACAGGTACCCACTACACACTCCTCTGCTATGCCCTGGCACCAGATGTCCACAAAGGGCACTCCCGTGCAGACAGGGCACTCAGACACATAATAAAAATAGGCATTTCCAAAAAGAATTCTAATTGAAGGGGGCCGGAGAGATGATCTGCTGAGAGCACTTCCTCTGCAGGGCATAATGGTGCATGCCTTTAATTCCAGCACTCGGGAGACAGAGGTAGACAGATCTCTGAGTTCTAGACCAGCCTGGGCTACAAAGGGAATTCCAGAACAGGCAGGGCTGGCTGTTACCCAGAGAAACTCTGTCTCAAAAGAAAGGGGGGGGGGGGGAGTGCTTATTTGTACAGAGGACCTGACTTCAGTTCCCAGCATCCACATAATGTCTCATAACTGTCTGTAACTCTATCTCTAAGGGATTCAATGACCTCTTCTGACATTCACAGGCACCAAGCACACACGTGGTGCACATACATTCAGGCAGAACACTCGTATACAAAACAAACCTCAAAAAAATAAAAGCTAGAAGGCCAGGAGATATAAGATGCAGATCACAACCGGGCAGTGGTGGCGCACGCCTTTAATCCCAGCACTCAGGAGGCAGAGCCAGGCAGATCTCTGTGAGTTTGAGGCCAATCTGGTCTACAGAGTGAGATCCAGGAAAGGTGCAAAGCTACACAGAGGAACCCTGTGGGGGCATGGGGGGGACATACAGATCACTTGCCTAGCGCTCATGATTCCGTCCCTACCACCATATAAGACCAGTTGTAATGACACAAACTCATAATTTGAGCACTCGGCAAGTTAAGGCCAGAGGAGAAGTTCAAGGTCATCCTCAGCTACATAGCAAGTCTGAAGCCACTGTGGGTTACGTGAAGCCACTGTGGGTTACGTGAAACCCTGCCTCCCCAGATTTAAATTTAAATAAGGAAAACCACTTGGAGTGCAGCTAAAACTGTTTTTGGAAATGTCTGTTGTTAAATGCATGTTAGAAAAGAACAAAGATTGAACATTAGATATCCAAGCAACAATCTTAAAAAGAAAAAAGCCAAGCTGGGTGTGGTGGTGCACACCTTTGATCCCAGCACTCAGGAGCCGGAGGCAAGAGAATCTCTGTGAATTAGAGGGCAGCCTGGTCTACATAGGGAATTCTAGGACACCCAGAACTACAGAGTGAGACCCTGTCTGAAAAAGCAAAAACAAAAAAGAGCCAGGCAGTGGTGGCACACGCCTTTAATCCCAGCACTTGGGAGACAGAGGCAGGCATATCTCAAGACCAGCCTGATCTGCAAAGCAAGTTCCAGGACAGTCAAGGCTATACAGAGAAACCTTGTCTGGGGGTGGGGGTGGGGAAGCCAAAACTACTGATACAAAAGAAAATACAAAGAACTCAAGTAAAAAGGCGTTTGGAAGCACTGAGGCTTGGTGAATCCCTTGACAAGACTCATCGAAGCAGGAAATGATGATGGAGAGAAAAGCTGGGGTCAGGGTGGGAAGTGGGTGTGGCTTCAGATTATGCAGACTTCAAAAACAAGTGATTATTGCAGGACCAGGATTGATAACACACAGCTATAATCCCAGCACTCAGAAAGCAGGAGGGATGCAAGTTCAAAGCCAGCATGGGGTTCATAGTGAGACCTATCTCAAAAAAAGGAAAAAGGACAACGATACATTAGAATCAGTCTATTTCCTGCTGGTACATGGAACTACACAGAATGATCTATTAAGAAAAAGACTTTTGGGGCTGGAGAGATGGCTCTTAACCATGGGGTTAAGAGCACTGGGTGCTCTTTCAGAAGACCTGGGTTCAGTTCCCAGCATCCACACAGACGCTCACAACTGTCTGTAACTCCAGTTCCAGGGGATCCAACACCCTCACACAAACATACATGCAAGCAAAACACCAAGGCACATAAAATACAAAAAAATAATAAAAAAGAGAGAGAGAGACAGAGAGAAGAACTTTGGCTGGGTATGGAGCATGGTGGTGCACACCCTTAATCCCAGCGCTCAGGAGGCAGAGGCAGGCAGAGTTCTGAAAGTTTAAGGCCAACCTGGTCTACATAGTGAGTTCCAGGAGAGCCTGGGCTACATAATGAGACCTTGTTTCTAAAAAGGAAAGGAAGAAGAGAAAGAGAGAGAGAGAGAATATATGTGAGAATTATTTCTCAGGGTTTTGAAAGTTTGAAGTCCAGTGTCAGATTCTAGTGCCTTCCAGCTGCATCATGACGTGGTGGAAATACCACATGGGACCAGAAGAGAAAGAGAATATGGAGAAAACAAATCTTCCTCCATCAGGAGCCCTGTCCCTCTTGCACGGTCACAGGGGCAGCTCCATTTCAGCATGTTCTGAAGGCCAGACTACACCACAGCACACCGATACCTTCCAAGTGGAGGCCAAACGATCTTGATCCAGGGATGGGAGTGTACATACACCACACACAATCAGTGTACGTGTTACACATGATCACAGGGATGGGAGTGTACATACACCACACACAGTCACTGTACGTGTTACACATGATCACAGGGATGGGAGTGTACATACACCACACATAGTCAGTGTACGTGTTACACATGATCACAGGGATGGGAGTGTACATACACCACACATAGTCAGTGTACGTGTTACACATGATCACAGGGATGGGAGCATACATACACCACACACAGTCAGTGTACGTGTTACACATGATCACAGGGATGGGCATGTGCACAAACGAAACACAATCACCCTACGTGTTACATATGTATGGTATGTATAGGTCAAACATGCATCAGTAGAGCTGTGTTTAGATTTTGAACAAAATGAACAAACTCATTCAATGATGACTAATAATAACAATAATAAATGTACAGGTCTCCAAAACAGCTTATGTTGGTGAAAATGTGGAGTTAAAAGAATTCCTGTACCACCCGTGGGGACTGAGACAGGCAAACATCATCACTGTCTGTCACAGCTGAGGCTACTCTGAGACCTGGCACTTCCAACGCTCAAAGAATGCCCAGAAAAAAATGCTCACGTGGGCACCGAGAGACAGGATCAAGGGTGCGGACCGCGGATGCTTCCAGTAATTCAAGACTGGAAACACCAGGGATGCCCACCAGAAGAATGTACAAACAGATGACGGTGGGTGCAAAAAATAGGTCCCAATACAGTAGTCCCTCCTTCATCAGTTACCTCTGCCTGGAAATACTCACAGAAAGTTCCAGAAGTAAGCGACCTGTAAGTCTTAAGCTGCTATCACTCGTCTCAGTGAAGTCTCGGGACCTCTGCTCCACCCAGCTGTTTCCCGGGTGTCCACCCACCCAGGACCTGGAGGCACTTTCTTTTCGTCTGCATTATCAGTAGTTGCCTGTTTATTCACTCTCATTCTTTAGAGGCTTTGGTGATGTGTTCCAGGAGCTGCATGGTGTGAGATACAGAGACAAGCCAGACAACCTGACTGGGCAATCCAGATGTCTTCCAGTGAGCCAGCCTGCCATTAGAGATTTGCAGATGCAAAAAACGATACCCCTTCCTTCCCGTGAACACTTCCCTTTGTCTTAAAATCATTCTTTGTGGAAATAGTTCATTATCGCATCACGAGTTCCCTGTTATATTTTAATGAGTTAAACATTATTTTGGTTTAATTTATAAATAAATGTATTGATGGGTGTAACCTCCATGAACAGATTGGAGGTGCCCGGTTATTTTCTTATGGGACAAAGGGACGTTGATTCCCAGAAGCCTGGAACCTCCGAGCTCCAGGCCAGTGTCTGGGCAGATGGCTCTGGTTTTCTGGTCTCAGCGTCTGGTTATCAATGTTTACAATGAAGGCTTAGAAACAGTGTTCTGACCCAGCGTGATGTGAGATTGAGAGCCTACTGAATGCGCTCCAGATAGGTAGCAGGCTGGCTTTGTGGGTTGAATCATAGCCGGAATAATGATGACGCTCAACCCTTGGCTCTGAAAGGTTGAATTTAGGAAGTGGGTCGCCTCCGTGGCTTCATACCCTACACTCAGCATCTGTGTGTGTGGCCCGGGAGGGTGGGGGGAGCGTCACCAAGGAACCTAGGGCCACCACCTCGCCTCAGTGCTCTAGCTGCTGCCACTGTGCTGTCTCCCACCTCAGCCAGGTGGCGCTGCTTGGGGAGAACCAACCGGGTTTGTGTGGAATCCAGTCGGTAAATTCTTGGGCTTCCCAGAGCCTCCTGTGAGGAAAGCCCGCCGCATGGGGCCTCTTGAGCCACAGGACTTCAGGTTATTTGAATTGTGAGATAACACTGGCAGTAGAGAGAATGTAAGTTCTCTGAGAACGGGGATTCTGGTGTCTGCATGGCTGACTCCTGGGAGAGTGTTGATTGTACCCCGCCAACATCTCACTGTTTTGAGACGTGGGAAGCACTCAGTGACTTACAGCCAGCATTTTCCTGTATGATAAGAAACCCCAGAAAGCGTGGGGGGGGGGGGTGCACGCCTTTAATCCCAGCACGAGAGGCAGAGGCAGGCAGATCTCTGTGAGTTCGAGGCCAGCCTGGTCTATAGAGCGAGTTCCAGGACAGCCAAGGCTGTTACACAGAGAAACCCTGTCTCAAAAAAAAAAAAAAAAAAAAAAAAAAAAAAAAAAAAAAACCAGAAAGGCTAATGCAGCTAATGTACCCACTCTCCTCCACAGATGAGGTTCTTATAGCAAGAAAGGGGGAAGACCAGGTAGGCAGCAGCATACAGTGATGGAAGCAGAGGGCAGGCCTGCTGGGAGAGCCCTGGTTAGTCCTGTTTAAGACCCACGGTTGGGTGAGGCTGCTCAGAGCCAAGGAACAGATCCCAGGACAAAGGCATGTCTGCCTGCGGAGGGCCAGGAGGAGAGGAGCCCACGGCATCCACTTCCCTTCCCAACCCATTCTCCTCGGGGTCATGCACACAAGCCGCGGGCTACATGTATATACGTGAACTGCACACTGTACACATGAACACAAGCTGTGTGCCACCAGACACACACACACACACACACACACACACACACACACACACACACACACAGAGCCACACAGCACATGGATGCTTCTCCATCTCCCAGAGTCAGCTTAATAGGAACCAGGGCTTGGGAAGAGCAGACAGTTTATGACGACTCAAGCCCTAAAATGGAAACATCTGTCCCTACCGTGGTTTAGCCTCTCCCGAGCCCAGCCTGGCTCCTGAGGGGACCACCAGTCCTCTGGGGACAGCAGCATGGAGGAGCCCTCAATCAGAGAGCTTCTCCGGGCTTCCTGCTGTGTACCCCACCACTTTGTGACCTCCTAGCCTTGGTATACTGACCAATGAGGGCTGGGACCGGCCAAGGAGGTTTCCCCTGGAGGAGTCGGGCTCCAGCCGCACCCCCCCCCAGACCCTCTTTGCTCTCCCCCTGCCTCTGCTCCCGCCTGCCAAGGTCCTCACCCCACCCCCATCTCCCTGGGGGTTGCCATCTCCTTTGAGGTTCAGAAACTTCCTTTCCAGGCAGCCCACACCAGGCTGATGAGATGCCAACTGACAGGCCCCTGGAATCCCTGTCACCACACTGGCACATTCCAGAAGACAGCAGCTGCCCCCATGCTTGGTTCTCTCTGGGCAGACAGCCCTTTCTGGGAAAGCCTTGCTCAGAGCAGCCTGCCTGCCTGGCCTGGCTTCATGGTAGGCACCTGTGTGCCCAGGACCTGTCTGTGCAGGATGTACTGAAGACAGGGTCTGAGGGGCAGGCCTACAAGGGACCCACATGCACCGTATATAATACCTGTCAGCTGGTGCTTCCCAGATGAGAAGGGATTCACGGTGACTGGTGGCCTAAACTCACCTGACAGCCTTGTGGAGGGAATTTGGCAAGAATCTGAAGAGACCAGTGCAGGGGTGGAGAAGCAGCTAAGACCAGGCTCTGGCCAGAGCTAGCAGGGGAAGGCCTCAGAACGGCACTGTCTGTCTTGGGGTGAGGGCAGAGGAAACAGAAAAGTCCCTCTCTGTGGTAAAGCAGGTGTTGCGGCCACTTCTGAGGAGGACCAGCCCCACTGGCCCAGGTGAAATCCAGCCTTAGGCCTGCCAGATGGCTCAGCCAGTAAAGGCATTTGCCATGCAGGCCGGATAACCTGAGCTCCAAGATGGAAGAGAAAACCAACTCTGAAAAGTTGTCCACTGATCTCCACGTGTACACTGTGGCATAGGCATGCCCCCCACACACACAAACACACACACACACATTCTTTAAAGATTTTGAAAAAAATAACCTGCATCCGCCCTTCCAGAGCTTCCATTACCTCAGCACAGCCCTGCCACCCAGGGGCCAATAAAGGATGGCTCTTCTCAGGCGCCTTGAAGCCATGGCCTGCCTGCAGTCACCTAATGGCAGCCTGGGGTCCACAGAGTGGACCGTTGTCCCTTCTCTGAAGACAGGAAACAAAGGTAGGAGCAGACCAGAGCCTTGCTGTCCACTTGCCTGATGGCTGGCAGGGTGAGGGGGCTGGGCTCCTGAGACGGAGGAGAGCGGTGATCTGGAGAGAAGGGTCTCCGGGGGTTGGAGGAAGCTGCAGGATCTGTTAGCGTGGGATGAGGGCAATGGCCGGGTAAGCTCCACACAGGGACCCATCCACTCAGCCACCACCCAGAGCAAGCGTCCGAGGCAGAGAAGCAGTCCAAACCAGCCACCCCAGGAGAGAACAGTACCCAGTACCCACCCACTCCCCACTTGCCAGTCCAGGGACCAGGAACCCAGATGCAGCTCAAGTGGCCGTTTCAGATTGGACGCATCTTCAAAGCAGGGCTGTTTGCCACATCCTTTAGGCAACTTTAGAAGAAGTTTGTGAAACCGGCACTTTACTGGCCTGCATGTTTGTGAATGTGCACAAGTGTGTACCTAGTGTCTCTGATGGCGACATCCTAGGCGGCGGCGGGGTGTCTCCTCCGGGATCGGGGTTCACTGCTGCTGCCTAGGAGCCAAGGGGTCGTGCTGACAGTAATTGTCGGGCTTTAATGGAAGGCACAGCCCAAACTCACTGTGAAGAGCCCCCAACACTCAGGCGACCATCTCCTGCCTGGGCTCCTTCCCCGACTCTCCTGATCAAGTCCCACCTTTAAGGTGATCTGAACCTTCCTTTTCTCACTTCTGAAAGGCCAAGGTTAAGCCCCTGTGGGGCGGCTTTCTCACTGAGTCTCACACGGTCTTCCCTCTCTCTCTTTTGGTCTGCATCACTTAGAAGGACACTAACCAGATCACCTTACCATAATTACCTCTGTAAAGACTCACCTCCAAGCCCTGGAGGATGGCGCAGTGGTGAAGAACACTTGCTCTAGCATAAGGGCCGGAGCTGGAA
Organism: Peromyscus leucopus; assembly: GCF_004664715.2. NCBI lineage: Eukaryota > Metazoa > Chordata > Mammalia > Rodentia > Cricetidae > Peromyscus > Peromyscus leucopus. The sequence continues at coordinate 62,927,179 of NC_051079.1, forward strand.
TCCCAGCTCCCACGCTGGGTGGATTACACATGCTGTAACTCTATCCCCAAGGAGTCCAATACCCTCTTCTCAACTCTGAGGGTACGCACACACACACACACACACACACACACACACACACACACACACGCATGCACTAAAAGGAAAAATAAATCTAAAGACTTATCTCCAATGACAGTCCCATACTGAGGTACAGATGGACCGATGGGCTGGACTTCAACATATGAATTATGGGGCACAATTCAGCCCATTACACTGGAGCTTTCCCGAGCTTGGCCGGACCCTCAGTGCCTCGATTTGTAAGTACATTTGATGGCCGACCTCTCTCTTCTACCAGGCAGACACCCAGCACATCCTCTAACACTCATATGGAGACACCCACCTTCTGGGCTCCAGTTTAGCGGGCTGGGCACCTGCTCCTTCCCTGGAATTCTCGAGAGAGTAGCAGCCCTCCCTGGCCTGCTTGCTGCTTCCTCGGACACTAAGGTCAGTCAGGCCCTGCACGAAGTCCTGTCAGGCTGTTTGGTTACCAGCCACTGACTCCCTTTCCCTCGGGCCCTCGAAGGGGCTGTCCAAGCCTGCCCTGCCTCACGGGCTGTTGGCTTGACTGCCCGCCGCTTGCGTTTTCTTTCTGCTGTATCTTCCCAAGCACGGGTTGCTTGTCAATCTGCAGTGTCTGTCTATCTGTTCACTGCGGTAGCTGCGTTCAGGCAGCAGCAGACAGAGGACGCTCCTCTGCCAGAGAATAGCAGAGATGCTGTGGGAGAGACAGCCAGGGCTGGAGAGGGCAGGAGAGGCCAGGAGGCCTGGAAACACAGAGGGAGAGATAGAAAATCAGCCAGGAGGATCCTCAAATAGACTCAGAGGAGCAACCGAGCATCTATCAGTCGCTTCAGACCCTCAAGGAAGGCTGTGAGGGTGGTCCCAGCGCTCAGCCCCTCTGCCCGTGACTCTGCTCCTCCGTGTGTCACACGTTCTCACAGGGACCTTCCAGGTGCCAGCCCAGTAGACCACAGTGTTTGGGCCACACCCAGTGTGCGCCTCCCAGGGACACCACAGGGACAGTGCGGTGCCACACCATGACCTGGGTCCTGAGACTTTGGCTGGGCCCCACCCCTCCTTACCTGAGTCATGGAATTCTCCAGAGGTGGGCAGGGCTGCCGCCTGGAGCCAGGAGAGGTGAGCTCACGGTTCCTGTCCACCACTGGGCCTGCCATGAGGCGGGGGAGGGCGTGTCTCCCCCCTGGGTGTGGCAGGAGAGCTCCCGTTCACAGGGCTGGTTGTCCTGACCTGGAGCCTGGAGAGCTCAGGCGCTTCCTCATAGACCCGGGACCTCCTGACCTCTCTCCGCCTTCCTCACCCCTACAGCTGGCAGACCCTGAGCTCCAGGAGCCCAGGTTATGGGGCTGAGCATGAGTCATGGGGGGGGGAGGGGGGGGGCCTGGCTCTAGGTAGGCGTCCCTGAGCTCTGGATCCCAACCTAAGCCATCCGGGGCCCCTCAGGCTCAGCCTTACATACACATACAGGTATACATACATATTCACGTACATACACACACAAGCACATGCACACATAGACACACACATGCATGCATTCATACACATGTACACATATAGACATATACACTCCCATGTGCACGCACACATACACAGAGACACATATGTGCACCTACCTCTGCTACAGGGAGGAAAGGCACAGCTGGAGGCGTGAAGGGAAGCCAGGGAACAGGGCGGCTGCCAGATGGGTGAGCAGGCTGGGTGCCTCTGGCAGGCTGTGGGCCGGGAGCCCAGTGTCCCGAGGACAGCTCCGGAACTCACACTCCGGTGCCTCCCGTAGCCCATGCGTCCCCAGCTCAGGGTCCAATCGGGCAGATAGACAGCCCCTCCTCAGATCTAAGCTGGTGACGGGAGACCCCTAGATGGGCCCCTGTGGTCTTCCCTCATTCCCTCCCCAAGGGGACCCCAGAGCACAGTGGTGTCCTCCCTCTTTTAGGCCCCTCTCAGGCTCACAGGGGCCAGGTGGGTAGAAGCTGAGTGGACAGATGTCACTCCCACGCTTCGGGGCTCTACGACAATGGTGGTTAGGCGTTTTGTTTTGTTTTTCAGGAGGGGAGAGCATTTTTGGAGGCAGTCCTCCTGTCCTGGGGCGTGAGTGGGAGTCTGAGGGCCTCTGAAGACAGAGGAGGGCTGGAGAGATGGCTCAGAGGTTAAGAGCGCTGACTGCTCTTCCGGAGGTCCTGAGTTCAATTCCCAGCAACCACATGGTGGTGGCTCACAACCATCTGCAATGAGATCTGGCACCCTCTTCTGCTGGGCAGAACATTGTATACATAATACATAAATAAATCTTTAAAAAAAAAAAAAGTAAAAAAAAAAAGAAGACAGAGGACAAAGGACAGCCACTGAGTCCCATGTGCAGGGGCAGAGGGGCCCAGGTGGGAAGGGACTCTGGGCCTGTGCTGTGTCTTAACCATCCTTGTTCTAGCATATACTAAAGTGTCTTGTGGGAAAAACAACTCAGGAACAACATCAGTCGGACAAAGTCTTCCTACAAAAGCCTGTCTCTGGCGTTTATTCCTGCGGCTGCTCCGTGAGAGAAGCCGGGAGGAGAAAGAAATGGGAAACATCTGGGTGGGAAAAGAAGCAGTCAGCTGTCTCTGGTCACCAGGACATGATCTTCTATGTGGATCGTCCTAGAGAACCCATTAGAAAGGACTGGGGGCTGATGGCTCAGCAGTGAAGGGCACTGGCTGCTCTTCCAGAGGACCTGAATCTGGTTCCCAACATGCACCTCAGCTCCGAGGGATCTGATGCCCTCGTCTGGCCTCCTCCGGTACCAGCACAGCACTCACATAGCACAGAGAGACTCACACACATAAATAAAATAAAGTGATTTAGAACTGAAGATCTGCGAGATGACTGGGTAGGTAAAGGCACTGGACACTACGCTTGACGGCCTGAGTTCAATGCCCTGGAGCCACATGGGAGACGGAGAGAACTGACCCCAACAGGTCATCCTCTGACCTGTACCCACACTGTGGCACATGTGTACACACACGTGAATTAATGAGTTAATGAATTAACCTTTTTTTTGAGGGGGGTGGGGGTTGAGACAAAGTTTCTCTGTGTAACAGCCCTGGTTGTTCTGGAACTCGCTTTGTAGCCCAGGCTGGCCTCGAACTCACAGAGATCTGCCTGCCTCTGCCTCCGGAGTGCTGGGATTAATGGCGTGCGCCACTGCCACCTGGCTCATAATTTTTAATGTTTAAAAGGATTAGGGTCGAGAATGGAGCTGGCGGCCGAACCCTTGCCTAGCGTATAAGAAGCCCTGGGCTTCTTCTGCCTTCAGCGCCACAGGAAATAAAGACCTAATTATCAGAACCAATAACCCGGGTCAATGCATCTACCGATGGAACAACAAAACCAATGTGGGCTGGAGAGATGGCTCAGTGGTTAAAGCACTCGCCTCCAAAGTGAGAGCACTGCAGTTAAGAATCCACATGAGGGCTGGAGAGATGGCTTAGCGGTTAAGAGCACTGACTGCTCTTCCAGAGGACCCGGGTTCAATTCCAGCATCCATGGCAAAACACCAATGTACATTAAATAAAATAATAAAAAACAACAACAACAACAAAAAAAAACCCAGAACCCACACAAATTCCAGGTGGGTGTGGCAGATGGCAATTTACCTGTAATCCCAGCCTTGGAAAATGGAGACTGGGGATCCAGAGAACAAGCTAGATTGATGAGATCTGGGTTTGATTTAGAGACCCTGCTTCAGGTAAGGTGAAAAAGCAACAGGGGATGATTCCTGACAACCACCTTGGGCTTTCATATGCACACACATATCTACATATGTGCAAGCACACATGCATGTAAATATGCACACACTCAAAGATGGAAAACAAAAATCAATGTAATTCCCATATACTGGAAATGTGCAGACCAAAATGAAGAAAACAGTTCTATGTACAATAATATGAAAAAGTAACTGACAAAGCTGGGCGGTGGTGGCACACGCCTTTAACCCCAGCACTCGAGAGGCAGAGGCAGGCAGATCTCTGTGAGTTCGAGGCCAGCCTGGGCTACCAAGTGAGTTCCAGGAAAGGCGCAAAGCTACACAGAGAAACCCTGTCTCAAAAAAAAAAAACCAAAAAAAAAAAAAAAAAAAAAAAAAGTAACAGACAAAACACAGGCTCTTATTCTCTAAAAGTTATTAAACACTGAAAGGAATTTTCAAAGATTAAAATTAATAAAAAGCTGGGACTGGAGCTGGAGCTGGAGGGCTCAGTGGTTAAGAACACTTGTTGCTCTTGCAGAGGTCCTGGGTTCAGTTCCCAGTACCCACATGGTGGCTCACAACAGTAATGCTAGTCCCCGGGACACAACACCCTCTTTTTTTTTTTTTTTTTTAATCATAGAAGACTAATTATTAATCTGTATTTTTCATTATCCATTGCAATCTAAATGAGTTACATAAACATAATACCTTAAATGAGAGTAGAAATATATATACAGTATAACAAAATTAAATTTGTATCAATAAACCAAAATCTATACCAATGAAAGACATTTTAAACAAGTTGCTCTTTAACAATCCACCCTTTTATCCTATCATATCTACATCCTGTATTTCCATATCAGAAGGGACTGTAACCCTCCGGTATTGGTCACAGTGCAGTCTTGAAGATTCATGCTGTCAAAGGCAGGAGAACACATCATGAGTATTCCTGCACCCTGAACCCACACCAGGTTCACAGACACACAGCATGTTCCTCCTGGGCCAACAAAGGTTGACTCACATGAGCTCATGCAGATGTTGCCCTTACTACAAGAATAAAATCGCAGGTGTGGTCAGTGCCCAGCAACACCCTGCAGCTTCTGGTCATAGGTGAAGAGGTCCTAACCCTGTACCCTTGATTTCAAGACCTTAAGGTCTTTTCTTTTCTTTGTGTTTATGTATTTTTTCATTATCCTTGTTTTCTTTCTTTCTTTCTTTCTTTCTTTCTTTCTTTCTTTCTTTCTTTCTTTCTTTCTTTTTCTATTATCAGCTTGATACAGTACAAATTCTTATCCTAATAGTGAAATGTTTCACTGAAGTTTGCCCAGTGATTGAGTAAAACCAAAACTTATTATAAGCCACAGTCATCCTAGGGTCCCCCCTGCTATGTAGCCTCCCTGGTTCTGTGGGTTGCAGTCTGATTGTTCTTTGCTTTATATCTAGTATCCACTTATGAGGTGAGTACATACCATGTTTGTCCTTCTGGGTTTGGGTTACCTCACTCAGGATGATGTTTTCTAGTTCCATCCATTTGCCTGCAAATTTCAGGCTGTCGTTGTTTTTCTCTGCTGAGTAGAGAAAAAGCCACTGTGTATACGTACCACATTTTCTTAATCCGTTCTTCAGTTGACGGGCATCTAGGTGGTTTCCAGGTTCTGGCTATTACGAATAGACGACACCCTCTTTTATCCTCCACAAGCACTGGGTACACACATGCAGACAAAATACTGGTACCATAAAAAAAATTTAATAGAAAGTGACTCCATGTTCCTGAGCAGATGTCGTATTGTAAAATGGCGACACAGCGCTGCCGAAATGTTCCTATCTGTGAAGCAAGAAGGGGACCTCATGGTGGCCACACCCCCAGTGCCATCCCACCTGGCCCCAGCAGCTGGCCCTTCTGTCACCCCATTGCTCCTGTCACCATGGCAACCCCCAGATGGGCTCCTGGGAGCCTCCTCTCCCTCCTCTGACCAAGGGATCGATGCTCAGAGCACGGGATGGATGCTCAGAGCATGGCGGTGGGCTGGTGACTCCCACTATAGTCTCTTCTGACATGGATCAAGTCCTCCCAGGCTTCCTGCAGTGGCTGGGTCCAGTAGGCACCGAGGCCTTACTCTACATCAGTGTATTGTAGGAAGAGAACCCAGATTTTGAAGCCAGGCAGACCTAGTTTGGATCCTAATGGTGAGCAACTTTTGACGTTGCTTAATGTCTCCGCGCCTGTTTTTAGCAGCTATAACAACTGATGGTCTTACTGGGTAATGGAAATTAACATATAAAGTACCTCCCACCTGGTTTGACAGACAAGACACAGGTCTCTCTACCGAAGTTCTCGGCTCATTCTCCTAGCCTCTTCACCCCTACCCACAGTGCTCCTGGGTCAGAGGTGTGCTCTATAGATAGTCCCAGGCCTGAGGAAGGGCTGGGACAGAGGGCACTGTGGCTCAGTGGCCTGACCTCCCACACCGCCCACAGCCCTTGCGTCCTTGGTGACTGGACTAGGGCAACCACAGTCGTCTACAGGTTTAGAGACACAACCGTGACAGCTGGGAGCTATAGACCGGGCTTAGACAAAAAAGCCGGACCTGAGGCTAAAGTCGCTCACTCCCCTGAGCACAGGAAGACTTCTTCCAGACAACTACCTCTGTTAGCACCCCACAGTGCTGACTGAGCGTTCATGACTCACACAGTACTCAGAGCCAGTCATGGGCTGGAAAGCACTTCTAACCGGCACTTTATAGGGTCACTGTCTGTAACTGCAGAAACTGAGGCAGGCTGGCCCAGGGTGGTCCAGGCAGAGCACCAACCTGCCAGGCGCATCTCTAGGCCCCGAAGTGGGTGAGCCCACTGCCTTGACAAGAGCCATTGAACCAACTTTAAACTGGGAAGGGAGATAGTGAAGTCCTAACCTGGATCTGGGCTCAATGCACAAAACAAATGCTCACCACCTCTCCTGCGCTCATGGGGCTTATGAGCCGACACCTGGAAGCTCCCAACCCTCCTTCTGTCCCAAGCATGGCCAAACTGGCTCTGGGGTCTGTAATGTCTGTAGGTCCTTGTTGTCTGTAGCTCAGAAAAGCCTGCCTGGGGAAGTCTTACCTGTGTCCCACACATTCCATGACATTCATCTCTGTAGACATGAGTGATGACATCCACCCAGAGAAAAAGCTGCAGAGAGGTGGAGCTTGATGAGTGCCTAGGACCAGGTCTCCATTTCTGTCGCTCACCGGTCCCCCGGCCTTTGTGAGTCTCCATTGCCCATTTATAATGGAGGGCTGGGCTCTACTCCTGATCAAGCATGGGGACAGCACAGTGTATGAAGAGCCCAGTAGCAGCTGCTTACAAGTGGCCTGGATTTGGGGGTTGTGTTTGTTTTTTATTCAAGGAGTTAAACTTTGTGTGAACATTTTGCTTACATGTATGTTTGCACAGCGCATGTGTGGCTGGTGCCTGCTGAGGTCAGAAGAGGGCATGGGATCCCCTGGGATTAGAGTTAACACGTGGTTGTTAACCACCATCTGGGTGCTGAGAACCAACCACCGTCCTCTGCAAGAGCAGTAAGTGTGCTTAACCACTGAGCCAACTCTCCAGCCCTAGGTTTGTTTGTTTTTAAACCAGAGACTTGCTATGTTGCCCAGGCTGGCCAGAAACTCACCAGACCAGGTTAACCTCCAACTTACAGAAGTCTACCTCTCTTTGCTGGTATTAGAGGCATGGACTGCCTGTCATGTCTGCCTGGCCCAGGTTTTTGAGAAGGCAGGCTGAGGGGTGAAAAAATCCTGAAAGAACAAAACTAGGAAGAGTCATGCTTTGTGGATGGGCTCATGAAGAAGCCTAAGACCTATGGAAAGGGAGGCCAGGTGTGCTAGGCACTGGGGACACATGGCGGGAGTCAGTGGTGGCACAGCGCAGACTGACATCTGTGTGCTGTTTACTAAATACTAGCCACAGGCCAGGGCTGGGGCTCCTCACTATCTACCTCCCCAGTAATCAGTTCACTCTGGAGAAGACTGAGGCTAGAAGCCTTAGCAGCCTGAGGCCGATGAAGCAGCTGGATAGGGAGGCCTTTTCCATCTGTGCCTTCAGCCCGGTGGCTAGGCCACAGCTCACAAGGGAAAGGTTGAGCCTTGCCTGGAGCTGGGTTCCAGGGCAAAGAGCAGCTGAGGACAGCTGTGGTGGCCAAGGCAGGCAGAAGACCAGTGAGCTGAAAGGCAACAATGTCACCTTGGCGGGAGATCCTGGGATGAGGCACAAGGGGCTCCCATCATCTCTGTGTTTCCTTTAGAATCCGTTTGAAACATCCTTGCTCATCTGTGGGGTTTCTGTTTGGTTTTGTTACTTTTAGACAGGATTTCACTGTTGTAGGCTGACCATGAACACTCTATGTAGCCCGGGCTCAATACATTTTTCATCTAGACATAGCTTCCAGACAAGAAAAGTTTTTTTTTTAAAAAAAAAGAAGAGAAGGAGGAGGAAGAGGAAAAGGAGGAGGTGGGAGAGGAGGAGGAGGAAGGAGAAGGGGGAGGAGGAAGAGGAAGAAGAAGGAGGAGGAGGAGGAAAGGAAAGAAGGAAGAAAGAAAGAAAGGAAGGAAGAAAGGAAGGAAGGAAGGAAGGAAGGAAGGAAGAAAGAAAGAAAGAAAGAAAGAAAGAAAGAAAGAAAGAAAGAAAGAAAGAAAGAAAGAAAGAAAGAAAGAAAGAGAAAGAAAGAAAGAAAAAGAGGGGGAGGGAGGGAGGGAGGGAGAGAGAGAGAGAGAGGGAGAGAGAGAGAGAGAGAGAGAGAGAGAGAGAGAGAGAGAGAGAGAGAGAGTCTGTCTAGTGGTTTGCTCCTTTAATCCTAGTGGCCCTCGGGAGGCAGAGGCAGGTTGATGTCTCTGAGGACTGCCTGATCTCCATAGTTAATTCCAGGACAGTGGGGGCTACAGAGAGACACAATAACAAGTCCAGGGAAAAGAACTTAGCCACAAATAATATGACTGAACCAGTCAACAGGAAATCGAGGCTCTGGGGGGAGGGGTGCCAAACACAGGAAATGCTCCCCAGGCTTCCTGCAGACCCCAGGCTGGGTGTCCCCTCTCAGCCCCCACTTGCCTTGACATAAGGTTGGATGAAGGATGAGGATTTGAGAGGTTTCTTATTTTTTCGTTGGAAGGAAGAGGGAGAGAGAGGGAAGGGAGGGAGAGAGAGGAGTGAAGAAGGGGTGAGGAGAGAGGTGGAGAGGGACAGGGGAGAGAGGTGGGTGGAGAGAGGAATTCTAAACTTCAGTAACAGATAAAGTCAAACGCTTTTGGGAACGCAGCAGCCGGACGGCTGGGAGCCGGCTCGGCCGCTGACCCATTTTCCGGAGGTGTCCTCCGGAGACCGGAGATAAGGCTGGCGTCTGGAGAGACTCCGCTCCTGCCAGAAAAACATCTTCGCGTATCTGGGCTCCTAGGGAGCCAAGAGGCTGAGCCTAAGCCTCTGGCGTCCCCTACATCCCCACACCCCGCTGTGCCGCCCTGCCTGGCAATCCTCGATCTCAGCAGGACCGCAGCTGCGGAGGGCCGAGCAGGCTAGCTCACTTCCCTTCCTGGGCGGTGAAACGCTCTCGGATTCTGAACTTTGGGATCCTGTTCAGGCTGCCAAGAAGCGGGTCTCCAGGCCTGGGGGAGGCACCCAGGCTTGGGCACACCTGGTATCTGCACTCAATCCGCTACCTCCGACGCTTAGGGCCAGGGTAAGCCCTGCTGAATTTGGTTCCTGTCCCAACAGGGTCTACCCAGAGTCCCCGTAGAAAGAAAAATTCTATCCTTTTGCTACTTAGAAACTGAAAGATTTGAGGAAACCGGTGTAATTTTTAAAATTCGGGGCTGAGGAAGTATCCTAGTTAGACTTGTAGAGTACTTGTCCAGCATGCACGAAATCGAAATCCACCTCAACATAAAACCAGGCCTGTGGGCATGTGCCTATAATCCCAGCTCTGGAGAGGTGGATGCAAAGTCATCTTTGTCTACATCGAGAGCTTGAGGCCAGCTTGGGCTACATGAGACCCTATTTAAAAAAAAAATGTACAGCAAAGTGTGGTAGCACAGGCCTGTAATCCCAACCCACAGGAGGTGACCCACAGTAGGAGGATTGATAGTTTCAGGCTAGCCTGGGCAATACAGAGGCAAATCTCATCTTGAGTAGAAAAAAACATTTGCATGCCATGTACAATAGAAAAGATCGGAATACTAAAGGTGCAGGATGAACCAGGAAAATACGCAAAACATTTCAGGGGAAAAGACGTCCCAGGAGAGAACAAATGGTCTGGAAATGTCTAAGAAGATACTCATTTGCCCCAGGACAATTAGATGAGATTGTGGCCGTTTTTTCATGAGCTGAGCAGCATTTGAAAAGATGGCTAAACAGCCCTGTCTGGACAGCCATGGCCAGCAACAGCAAGGGGTCCCATAAATTCCCCCGTCTCTGCATGCCTTGGGGAGAATGTCCAAGATATTACTTAGTTCTGAGGAAAGTGAGACAAGAAGGAATATGCTCAAATGTGTGAAAAGAAAACAAACCAAAGCTAAACAAGGAGAGAGTAAAACTGCCAGACGTGGTGCACGCCATTAATCCCCCAGCACTCGGGAGGAAGAAGAGGCAGGCAGATCTCTGTGAGTTCAAGGACAGCCTGGTCTACAGAGTGAGTCTCGGGACAGCCAGAGCTACACATAGAGAAACCCTGTCTCGAAAAACCAAACCAAAAGAGAGAGTGAGTGTGTGTGTGTGAAACCTGTGTGTGTGTTTGGGGGACGGGCAGGCAGGAGGGAGACAGGAAAAGGAAATTCCGGTGAGAGGATGAGGAAGGAAGGACTTGCTTTAACAATTTGGTGTTGTTCTAATTATTATCTAGGGGGTAAAGAAAAATCTAATATTATCTAACAGATTTTTTATATTCTAAAAATGAGCAGAAAAACGAAGTCAGAAAAACCTGGGGTGCACTGGCGACAGCGTTCACCTGACGGTGGTTTGGGTTCTAGGAGACAAAGTGGGAAATCAAAGTCCAGGTGTCTGGGGGTCATAGGCAAGGTGGGGGCTCCAGGCTTCCGGCCCCTCCAAGCCCTCTCTAACTCTTTGACAGGGGAGCTGCTCCTTGAAGCCTCACAGTCCTCAGCCACAGACTTCTTCCAGGTAGATCTTTCTGGAAGGTGGAGATTGCTACAACCCACAGTTCCCGGGATGAAAGCCCTGAGTGTGGCCCCCTGCGTTCCTCCGTCCCTTCCTGGCTTGCCTAAGTAGACACCCACTGCTAGATGTGCCCCAGCCTTGGGGAGAGTCCATGTTCTCTTCCAGCTAACGCGCACTCTCACCTAAGGTGGCCACTGCCTTCTGTCCCTGCCCTTGCCTCTGACAAGGCTCTAGGCTCACTACTCTGTCATGGTCTCAGCAAGCCACACACTGGCCTCATTTACTGAAGGGGGAGATGGTGATCTGCTTCTGAGGGGTTCCGGGGCCTCTGTGGTCACAGTTGACGGTGAAGGAGACTCTTCCTCCTTGGTTGTGGGCTTCCTCCCACCTCCCCTCATGGAGGTCTGTCCATTTCCTCCCTGTAAACCCCTCCGGGCCCTCGCCTGTTCAATATGCTGCCCTGCAGCGGTGAGGAGAGAGCAGCTGGCGGCTGCCCAGCCAGCCCCTGAGGCCCAGAGGATTTCTCACTGTCACTGTGGGCAGAAGCGGCAGGGGCGGCCACAGCCAGCCTCCCCGCAGAACCCCACACACTCGGCTTTCCAGTGCCTCTTCAAATGCAGTGTCCCCCCCCCCCTTACATTACAAAACAGTCTTGCTGTTTAAAAACAGATTCAGGGGTCTGGAGTTAAGAGCTCTTGCTCTTGCAGAGAACCCAGGTTTAACTCCCAGCACCCACATGACAGCTCAGAACCATCTGGAACTCCAGTTTCTGGGAATCCTTGCCCTCTCTTGACACACATGATGGACATACATGCAAGCAGGCAGAACCCTTATATACATAAAATAAATAAATCTTTATGAATATATGAGTGAAAATAAACAACTCTTACGAAAATAACAAATAAAGTGAAAAAGTCCATCAAGAGGCTAGGGAGATAGCTTAATTTGTAAAGTGTTGGCTGGATCTGAATTTGATGTCCAGCACCAATGTAAGAATCTAGGCAGGCCAGGGTGGTGGCACAAGCCTTTAATCCCAGCACTCAGGAGGCAGAGGCTGGAGGATCTCCATGAATTTGAGACCAGCCTGGTCTACAAAGTGAATCTCCAAACATCTGAGCTTAAAAAGAAAAAAATGTGGGGGGGGGGGGTGGCATGCACCTGTGAACCCCCCGTGGGGACTAAAGACAGGAGGGTCCCTAGGGCTCCCTGGCCAGCCAGCCCGAACTAATCAGTGAGCTACAGATTCAGTGAAAGACACTGTCTCAAAACACGAGGTAGAGAGCTCCGGTCTTCACGTGCATGGCACACACAGTTACCCACAAGCATGAACTTGTACGCAAGCTCACAACACACAAGTCAAGCAACAGGACAGTAGGTAGACAGAGCAGACGTTGACAGGCCCCCCTCTCTCCAGCTGCTCACCAGAGAGAGCTCCTCTTCAGTGTAGAGAAAATCCTTCCAGACCTCTCGCGCCACTGGAGCGTGTGTGTACACATCTGGCGTCAACACCAGAACGCCTCCTTTCTTCCTGCTGCTTCCCAAGCCCCCTCCTCGTCCTGGGGCTCGGGGTCTGCCGATGAGGCTCGGCCGGGGGTGTCTCATGTGATTCCTTTATTCACTGAACCAATACCAGCTCGGCCTGGGCTGTGGTGCACAGGGAACCAGCCATGGAGCTGACTCTGCCCTCTCCAAGGCTGTGAGGGAGGCCCTTGCTAAGTGACATTCTCTCTCCCCAGGTGCTCCTTCCTGGGGGGCTCTTGCCCCCTGACTTTGCAAAGCTTCCCATCTCCCAGGAGCCAGCTCTTCCTGATCTCTGAGCCCACCCCCACCCCCAGGTTCCTCCTCACTCGAGTTTCTCACTACTTATGAAGCCACTTTTATTTTTTTTAACTATTAAGTCACATGTGCCCTGTGAGTGTTGGGGACCTACAATGTGCTAGAGTCTGTGCTACAGAGTGAGGTCCACTGCTTAAAATTTGTGACAAGCCATTTTGGTAGCACACGACTCTAGTCTCAGTACTGGGGAGGCTTGGACAGAAAGGTCTCCAGTTCAAGGCCAGCCTGGGCTACATAATAAGACTCTCTTTCCAGAAGGACGGGAAGGAATTCATCACACGGCTACAAAGTTTACATGTAGGAAACTGAGGCACAGAGAGATAATATGACCAGTTCAAGAACACCCCAGGGGTCAAAGTGGGGTTAGTCCCGTCCCTAAACCCAGGAAGACTCTTCAGATACCACCATGGGTCAGGCACCACCTACCTGTCTACCATTCCCATAACATACTCTGGGTATCAGAGGCAGCTCTGATTTCAAACCTCCACCAGAGGAGTCTAGAGCTTGGGTCTGGAAGTGTGGCATTCATCACCTGAGTGACAGCTGGGTCACGTGGCTTTGTGGGAAAGAGGTGAAAAGAGTGAGGACCCTGTGGGTGCCCCAGCTTTGCCCATCCCTTGAGAGAGGAAGGGCTGTGAGTGGAAAATGCTAGTGAGGAGAGATGGGAGGGGAAGGAGCCGGGGGAGGGGGCTCCTCGGCTCCCCCTGATGAATCCTCCAGGCATGTTTTGACACACCTCCCGCTGGAGGGTGCAATTATTTGCAGGGAGGGCCTCTACCTGATCATTAATGGATTGTTCCTGTGCTGCACGAGGCGGTTGCTTAGAGACTGGGTGAAGGGGCACATTTTCCGACCCTGCGTGAGAGTCTACAGGAAGCTGATGGTGGCCCACCTGCCCCCAAGACCCCTCAGAGCCAGCATCCACCAATAGCAGACTCCTGGGAGCCAAGCAAGGTCTTCCCGCCTAGTACAAGGAGAGAGAGCTCAGGCGTCTGCCTCCAGTTATCCCTCGCGGTAGCTGGGTCCTGTGCCTGGGTCCTGACTCAGTGTCCGTACCGTGGTAAGCTGCATGCCGCAGCAGCAGAAAACGGGCGGTTCCGGTGGCCTTCTGGGGCCCTCCCTGGTGCAGGGTTGGGCGTGGCTACCTGATGCCAGGCAGCAAGAGAGGCTACTGCACCAAGAAGTCTCTAAACTCCAGGGTCTAAGGGTCGACAGAGAGAGAACACAGCACCCCTGGGTTAGACAAAGCAACTCTCACCTACCACACCCTCACCAAAGGAATTTGGTTCTAGGAAAGCCACGGCCGCCATACCACTTCCCCACTACAGTTACCGCCGTTCAGGGCCTTGTAGGAGTGCTCCGTTGCCACGGGCAGAAACTCAGGTTGGTTGTTTCTTGTTTAGTGAGCACCTTCGAGTCCAATGAAGCAATTTTCACAATTGAAAGAAAGAAAGAAGAGAAGGAAAATAAAAGGCAAGCTGCCAAACACAAACCCCTGTGGCTGGGCACACTTGGTTAACGGTTAACACCTCTAAACGCAGTTCTCATCTACAAAAAAAAAATGGAGATGTTGTCGTTATGGAGAAAGGATTTGGGGAGAGAGGCTGGAGAGACTCAGCAGTTAAGAGGTTCCAGAGGACCCGGGTTCAAGTCCCAGCACCCACATGGCAGCTCACAACCAATTGTTAACTCCAGTTCCAGGAAATTCAATGTCCTCTTCTGACTTCTACAGGCACCAGGCATCCCCGTGGTCCAGACATACACGGCAGACAAACACTCACAGCCATAAAATAAAAATATAAATCTTTAGCCATTTGTGGTGGTGGCTCACGCTTTTAATCTCAGTAGTAGGGAGGTAGAGGCAGTTGGAGCTCTCTCTGTGAGTTTGATGCCAGCCTGGTCTATGTAGCAAGTTCCAGGACAGCCAGGACTATCTAATTTAAGATTCTTTGTCTAAAAAAAGAAAAGAATATAGAGATACTTTATAAGAATTGGAGTCAAGACAGGCAGTGGTGGCACATGCCTTTAATCCTAGCACTCGGGAGGCAGAGCCAGGCGGATCTCTGTGAGTTCGAGGCCAGCCTAGTCTATACAGAGCGAGATCCAAGACAGGCACCAAAACTACACAGAGAAACCCTGTCTCAAAAAAAAAAAAAAAAAAAAAAAAAAAAGAATTGTAGTCAATGTTGAATCACTGAGATAGAGCTCTAGGACTCATGGCTCTTCATTCATTCATTCATTCATTCATTCATTCATTGGGAGAATATTGTGCCTCCCGTGAGCCTAGCTTTTCCGAAGATTCTCAGCAAGCAGAAGAGAGCCCAAGGTCAGAGCCCTATCAGTGGTGCATTCTAGCAAAGCCGCCAGTCCGCTGCGGCAATGTCAGAAAAAGGCCACTCACGCAAAACATCAGGTACTAACGTTACCATGACAAATAAAGGTGCAGGTGGAACGAGGGTGGGAAGGGAGGGCCTTGCTGAGAAGTGGCATCTGATCCGAGACTTGCAGGAAGTGACTCGAAGGAAGTGAGTGTGAACCTGCAGACCTGAGCAGAGCAGAAGGTCGAGAAGGCCGGGGCCTGGGGGTGAAGAGGCGGCTGAGTCAGGACAAAGCAGACAAATGGGAGGAGGCTGAGGCCAGACAGACAGAGGGCAAGTCAGGGATCCTCAAAGACAGGAGATGCCATACCTGGGTGGCCTTGGGCTGCAGAGAGAGTTGAGGAAGCCACTGTGCTGGCTGGTTTGATGTCACCTTCATAAGAGCTGGAGTCACCTGAAGGAGAAACCCTTGTTCATCTCACTGGTCAAGAATAAGAGCACTACCACAGATTTTGAGCTATTTGAAGCAAGCTTTATTAAATACGGGCCATGTCCATTCCCAGGGCAATTGGGCCAAATTACGTTAATCTGGGGCTCATAAAGGCAAAACCCACAAGGCTATGTACTTCCCTCCTTCATCCAATCAGGGGCAAGCATACATCCTGATGTTCTTCCTGGCTACGTACATCTGTCTACATGTGATCAAGTACACATCCTGTGCAGTTGGAGCAACCAAGCTTGTTTACAGAAGCAAAAACACAGTTTGTTGTCTTACATGTACAGCCCCAGTATTCCGGGAAGTTCTCTGTCCTTGGGCAAGCAGGGCATACAGGTCAGAAGCATTTTTAGTCCATACATCTCTTAGACACAGTAATTTAAACTTAAAACATGACATTAGCCATTACACCCTCAACTGAGAAAATGCCTCCTAAGATCCAGCTGTAAGCAAGTATATAGGGCATTTTCTTAATCAGTGATGGATGGGGGAGGGCCCAGCCCATCGTGGGTGGTGTCATCCCTGGGCTAGTGGTCCTGGGTTCTATAAGAAAGCAGGCTGAGTAAGCCATGTGGAGCAAGCCAGTAAGCAGCACCCCTCCATGGCCTCTGCATCAGCTCCTGCCTCCAGGTTCCTGCCCTGCTTGAGTTCCTGTCAACTGACTTGGATTCAGAATATGTAAACCAAATAATCCCTTTCCTCCCCAAGTTTCTTTTGTTATGGTGTTTCATCACAGCAGGAGTGACTCCAAATGAAACACCACCCTTTCCAGGCTCCCCTTCAGAATCACTGGGAAGACCACCACGGGCGTCACTCAGGCTTAGAACAGAAGAGCTGAGGGAGGAGAGTCAGTCAGTAAAGTGTTTGCTATGCAATGAAGACCCACATTGGGACCCCTAGAATCCAGGTAAAGCCAGCACTGTGTTAAGTACCTGTCAACTCAGCACTGGGGCTGAGGGGCGGTGGAGAGAAGCAGATCCCTGAAGCTTATCAGCTAGCAAGCCAACCCACCCTAACTCATGAGCTTCCGGTTTACTGATGGGGAGTGATTTAGGAAAAGACACTGTATGTCTCCCTGTAGCTCCCTTGCACGCACATGTGCACGAATACATACACATGTGGGAGCACACCTCTGCTAACAAAGGTATATAGCACACACACAACACAATATATACATTAACAGGATTTAAAAAAAAACAAAAAAACAAAGTACATCAGGCCACAGCAGAAAACAGACCCAGGAGCATGGGTGAGTAACTGAAATTGATGGGCAAGGTTACAGCAACCGGGAGATGGTAAGAAGTGTTTGGATTCTGGCTGTGGTTGCGGTTTTTATTTTTTTAATTAATTGAGACGGAGAAGGTGTGGGGGATGGGCAAGGATGCAAAGCGGAGGGAAGCCGGACGAGGACAACTTGAGACCTGCTTTATCACTCTCTCTGACCTATTCCTTTGAGGCGGGGTCTCTCGCTGGACCTGGAGCCAGGCTGGTCCTGCACGCTTCGGTGACCTCTTGGCTCGACTCTGCCAGCTCCAGGGTCGCAGGCACGTGCAGCCACACCTAGCTTTTTTTAACTGATTTCTTGAGATTTGAACTCAGATTCCCATTCTTGCAGGGCTGCATTCTCACCCACGGAGCTATCTCCTCAGCCCGGGATATCTGGAAGGCAGAGTCCAAGGGGCTTCCCGGTACAATGAGAACGTGGTGTGACGGGGAAGAGAGGTCAAAGGTGACTGTAGGTTTTCAGCCTGCTCGTAGAAGGGCAGATTGCCATGAGCCCCGATGGGGAGACCTCCAGGGACAGCACAGTAGGGAAGCTCGGGAGAGCAGACTTGCCAGGGTCAGAATAGACCAAACCGTGACCTGAAAACAAGGACAGATGGGCTCACGGGTGCCCTCAGCCAGCAGGGGAGGCTGGGGACGCAAGGAGTCGGGGGTCTGAGGGCCTGACCACTGGGCATTTGGCCCAAGAGGACAGGGAGAAGGGAGGAGGGGTGTGAGGCCAGGAGAGGGACAAGACTCAGATTGGGGGACAAGAGCAAGAGGAGGTGGGGGATGGGCTGGTCAGGGTGGCAGGAGCTGTGCTCTTGGAGGGGGCGGGGAAGCTGAAGGAAGGGAGGGCCAGCTGATGGCTGCTGAAGACCAAGGCTGGGAGGACTCGGTGCTCATCATTGGGCTGTGTGAAGCCAGCCATGGAGCACCCATCCCAGTGCTCCTGGGGCAAGACAGAGGATCCCCCAGAGGCTGTGGGCCAGGAATGGTTACACAACGGCGAACAACAGGCTTCCCGGGCTCACACAAGATGGAGGGTGAGCGCCAACACCCAAGGTTGTTCTACACACACAGACATGCTGCAGCCCATGCAAACCTATACAGAGACAGAGAGACAGAGAGAGACAGAGAGACAGAGACTTTTAAAAAGAAAGGAGAAAGCTGGGCATGGAAGCGCACAACTTTAATCCCAGCACTCAGGAGGCAGAGGCAGGCTGATGTCTGTGAGTTTGAGGCCAGCCTGGTCTACAGAGCAAGTTGGAGTACAACGAGGCCTACACAGAGAAACCCTGTCTTGAAAACCAAAACAAAACAAAAAGCTGGCTGTTTGTTCCTCTTCTGAGGTTGTCCCCAAGCTCACAGGGAACCATATGGGCCCCCACCATCCAGAAGAACAATTCCAGGAGACCTCCAATTCCTCAGCCTTCCTGAGACCAGCATGGCCAACTCTGTCTTGGTCCCACCCATGCTCTCCTGTCTTTCTCTGCATCGTCCCTCATAGGCCTCAGGCTCTGTGGACATATTAACTGAGCCAGCTTCAGTAGAAGAGGTTTGGAGATATGCCCTTCTCTCCTGAACAGAAAGATTAAGCTACCACGACCTTGGCAAGTGATAGCACCTCTCTGAGCCTTGGTTTCCTCATCTGCTTAGTGGGCACTCACTATACCCTTGTTCTACCTGGTTTCAGAGGCTGGCAGGTCACAGCCCTGACCCTGGTGCTGGAGACAACCCTGGGCCTCAGCTCCCCAGATACAATATTCCTTTCATCTGTTTTCTCCTTCCCCTTCTCCTTCTCTTTCTCCTTCTCCTCTTCTCCTTCTTCTTCTTTTTGGTTTTTCGAGACAGGGTTTCTCCGTGTAGTTTTAGTGCCTGTCCTGGATCTCACTCTGTAGACCAGGCTGGCCTCAAACTCACAGAGATCTGCCTGCCTCTGCCTCCCAAGTGCTCGGACTAAAGATGTATGCCACTACTGCCCAGCTCTTTTTTTTTTTAAGTTACGTTTTTATTCTTTGAGAATGTCATACAGTCTTCTTTGATTGTATTTACCCAACTCCTCTCAGGCCCTGCTCTACCCACCCAACTCCATGTATTCTCCCTTCCTCCCTCTTTTTAAACAAACAATCAGAAACCAAAACCTGTGCAGTTCCCTTTGTGGTATCTGACTCTTCCTGGGCATGTGGCCTGCCCTGGAGGGTGGTTTATGTACTAGGTGCCATGCCACTAAACAAAACTGACTTTCCCTCTCCTAGGAGCTATCAGATGCCTCTAGCTCCTTACCTGGGGTGGAACTTCACGCTTACCTTTCTCCCTCCATGCCAAGATTTGGTCTGGTTTGACCTTGTGCAGATCTTGTGTATGCTTTCACAGTCCCTGTGAATTCATATATATGTTTTCCCTGTTGCGTTTGGAAAACAGTTTCCTTGAAGTCCTTTGTCTTTTCTGGCTGTTAGAATTTTTCCCTGCTCTTCTGTGTAGATCCCTGAGCCTTGAGGGGAGAGGGGAGATATCGATATCCCATTTAGGACTGAGAATTCCGAAGCTTCTCATTCTCTACATGTTGACTCATTGTGGATTACTCTGTTAATTGCCATATACTATTAGTAGAAGCTTCTTTGATGAGGATTGAGTGATGCATTGATCTATTGGATAGTGATATGTCATTAGGAGTCATTTTATTGCTGTGTCCATATAGTAGAGTAATAGAAGTAGATTTTTTCCCCCTGTGGCCCATGACCTGTCTAGCTTCAGGTTCTTGGCTTCATTGAGAGTGTCAAGTATGGGTTCCATCTTGTGAAATGGGCCTTAAATCCAATTTTTATTTATTTATTTATTTGCTTTTTTTTTTTTTTTTTTTTTTAAATTTTCCGGAGCTGAGGACCAAAACCAGTGTCTTGCGCTTGCTAGGCAAGCGCTCTACCCCTGAGCTAAATCCCCAACCCCGGCCTTTTTTTTTTTTTTTCTTTATATGCCGAATGCCATTTATTGAAGGAGGGAGGAGGTCTTAAATACAGGCTTATAGAGGGTGCCACTACTGCCCAGCTCTTTTTTTTTTTTTTTTAAGAATTTACTATAGCTGGATGGCAGTGGCACACGCCTTTAAACCCAGCACTCGGGAGGCAGAGCCAGGTGGATCTCTGTGAGTTCGAGGCCAGCCTGGTCTACAGAGTGAGATCCAGGACAGGCACCAAAACGACACCGAGAAACCCTGTCTCCAAAAATCCTATTAGGATTGGGAGGCAGAGGCTAGAAGGTCAGGAATTTAAGGCCAAGGGCCATTGAGATGAGTCAGTAGGGTATAGGAGCTTAAGTGCGGGCCTATCAGACTGAGTCTAATAACCAGGTCCTACAAGATAGCAGGAGAGAACTCATTCCCAAGAGTTATCTTCTCGGCAGGGTGCTTATGCCTTTAATTCTAGCACTTAGGGAGGCAGAGGCAGGCAGATCTCTGAGTGAGTTCCAGGACAGCCAGGGCCACACAGAGTGAAGTCCGTCTTGAAAAAAAGAGTTGCCTTGGTTGGGGATTTAGCTCAGTGGTAGAGCGCTTGCCTAGCAAGCACAAGGCCCTGGGTTCGGTCCTCAGCTCAAAAAAAAAAAAAGAGTTGTCTTCTGACCTCCACAGCGGTGTCCCCCTCAATTAATACACACACACACACACACACACACACACACACACACACACACACACGCCTCACCCCTACCTACACATGCCAGAATGCTAATGAATCAAAATGTAAAATTCAAGTTAAAATTTTTTTTTCAATCATATAATGTGATCAGCATATAGCTCAGTGGTGGCGTGCTTGACTCATGTACAAGAGACTCGGGGTTCAATCCTCAGTGACACCAAAGAGAAAGAGGGGAAGAAAAGTGACCACGTGGGGTTGCCCCGTAGCTGGGCCGCCCAGTGCTTGCTAGCCTCCTGGAGGTCCTGGGTTAGCCCGGCACCTCCCTGCCACGGAACAGAAACCCTGTATGATGGTGCCCGCGTGAGACGATAGCTCCAGAAGCCAACACCATGGAAACTGGAGGCAGAATACAGTGACCCCTGCTACTGAACTGTAAGCCTGAGAGTTACAAGGTTTAATCGTGCATTGTGTGTTTCCCACCACAATTTTAAATGCATTTTTTAGGAAACCTGACTTGAAAATGAATTAGAGCCCAGAGTTTCAACGGCAGGCCTCTCAGCGTGTAAGCGTCTGCTCCATTTTCACAGCGGCGGCACACACTGACTTCACTGTATCTCCCAAGCCCAACCCCCAGCCCCCACCTCTACCTCCTGTCTCCCAGGTCCTGCCTGTCCAGGCTCCACCCTCTCCCCTGTACCCCAGAGTCTATAAGCACCCATACAGGGCCCCCCCAACCCCCCGCGTGACCTGACACCTGGCCAAGGGTGTTAGAATGCAAGGAATGTGGCTCCTGGCAGGACAAGCTTCTAGGAGAGAGGAGAGATCAGAACCCAGAACCGGAAGTGCTGGGTCCCCAGGCAGCTGCACACAGAGGCGACACTGGCCAGAACTCTTGGGTCTGGGCCCTGGCTGCACACCACACTATCACATGGGACATCAGAATCCTTTCTTTTTTCTTTTCTTTTTTTTCCTTCTTTCTTTTGTGTGTATGTGGGGGTGGGGGTGGGGGTGGGAGGTAGGGGCCTGTGGTGTGAGACAAGGTCTCACCATGTAGCCTTGACTGGCTTGGAACTCACTGTGTAGCCCAGGCTGGCCTCAAGATCACAGAGATCCACTTGCTTCAACCTCCTAAGTATTGGTATTAAAGGAGAGCATCGTCACAGCGATCCATCAGCTTTATTTCTAAAGCGCCCTGGATGGGGACAGCACAGAGGCAGAGTTGAGAACAGCTGCCTCTGAGAGCGGGACATTTGTGTGTCCCGACAGGCTCACAGTCAGTGGGAACTCTGGCCTAGGGCATGGATGCCCCGCCTCCCCACCCACCCCGTTCACCATGACTTAGGAGCCCATCTCTTGGCTGCACTTGACCTTGGTCAAGAACTAGCAGGCACTGAAGGACCCGCCTGGAATTCCAAGACTATCACACACACAGTCCCCACCACCTCCACCCCACCCCCACCCCCCACCCCTGCCTGGAAGCCAGGCTTGTTACATCATGTGTCAGAGCCCTGAGTCACTTCGGATGTCTCTGGTGCTAGCCACAGAAAAGCAAGCAAGCAAGCAAGCACCCCACGGGAGAGAAGCCATGAGCCCAGCAGGTCTCCCACGGACCTACTCTGTAGCTCCACGTACAGGACCAAGCTATTTTAGGGGGATAAGATCAAATGGGGGGGACCAGTTGCCCCAGCTACTTTTGACTCCGTGCTTGGGGCTATTTTTGTTGAGGGCACAGGCTGGTGACACCCCCACGTCACCAAGCACTCTGGGTCTGAAATTAAATGTGTCTGCCGAGAAGAACGAGTGTGAATTCCTATAGGATAGATGGTTGCCTGGCAACACAGTGTCAAGGCCAAAACATAAGCCAGGGCAGGATGGGTGCAGGAAACACTCAGGTTTGCCATGCCAAGTCCGGCCTGTGACAGTCTCAAGAGGCTCTGATACTCCAGAAACTGGTATTTGCCCTGGGCAGCTGTGGTCCCAGCTGAGCCACACAAGGGCCTAGGTTCCATCTCTAGTACACACACGCACGTGCGCTCCCTCCCTCCCTCCCTCCCTCCCTCCCTCCCTCCCTCTCTCTCTCTCTCTTTCTCTCTTTCTCTCTCATGTCCTACCAGACCCAAAACCCTACATTTTCTTTTTTCTTTTCTCTCTCTCTCTCTCTTTTGGTTTTTCGAGACAGGGTTTCTCTGTGTAGCTTTGGTGCCTGTCCTGGATCTTGTTCTGTAGACCAGGCTGGCTTCGAACTCACAGAGATCCACCTCCCTCTGCCTCCCAAGCGCTGGGATCAAGGGCATCTGCCACCACTGCCTGGGAATGATTTCTTTTTTAAAGATAGGTTCTCATTATGTAACCCTGGCCGGCCTGGAGATTGCTATGTAAACCATATTGGCCTTGCACTCACAGAGATCGGCCTGCCTCAGCCTCCAGAATGCTAGGTGGCTTGGGCCACCATGCCCCAGAGCAACTCTCGGCCTGTTACCATGTCAAAAGGAAAACAGTCCTTTTTTCTTTCCAGGTCAGCTTTGCATATATTAACCACCCTGCAAGGAAAACTCCATGGAGCAAAGTTTGGCCAAGTCACCGCTTCATGCTGGCTTCCTTTATAGAACTGGGAACAAGCAGGGACTTTAAAAGACTACTTGCTTGGCTGCCATATGAGATGCAGACCCTGAGACCCTGGAGTGTCAAGTGACTTCTTCCCTGCCCCTGAGAGCTATAGGCAGAGCCTCCTGTTGGTAGCCAAGACCCTCCCTTGTGTCCAGCCAGCCCCCCATTATCTGACAGTAGGGGGAGCGGACCTGTGATAATTGCAAGAACACGCCTCAGAGGTGAAAGGCACAGAACCCCAAGTGGCGTTTTTATGATTCCTGTGACATCATCACTTTGAAAAGCTTATCTATACACACATCTCCCCACCCAACAACAAAGCCAGCTTCAAAAAAGACAGCCCTGCAGCAAGCTGTTTGTTTCACGAGTTGCTTAGCAAGGAGCAGCATCTGTTCTCCAGATTCTAAAACTGTAGGTGTTGTGGGCAATGATGTCTCCCAGGTCTCGCTGGCCCCGGCCCTCCCTTCTCAGGTCACCAGGCCACAGTGTCTGCCATGGGGGTGGGGTGGTGCCCAGAGCAGGAGGCCACAGCCAAGAGGAGCCTTGAAGTCTCCTCTTCCCTGACAAGGCCCACCCAAACAGCTTCCAGAATTCTCTAACAGGCCTCTGTGTAGGTGCTCAGAGACCCCTTCGAGAAAACTTCCCCTACCAATTCTGCCTTCCTCCAGAAAAGAGCCCCGTGAGGTCAGAAGTCGCTTGTTCCCCGGCTCTTTGGCAGGCTGGAGGCTATCAGGCCTCTCCCTGGAGGAATGTACTAGATCAGAAATCTTCAAACCCTTGCCCTAGAGAGGACAGCAGAGTCTTCGCTGGAACTTTGTTTGTCTACAGTCGTGTGGAACTCACGGCCTGCACACTGCCACTGAGGAGAGCCTCCTCTCGGAGCTATGATTTATTGTGGGTATGGGTATTTTGTTTGCATGTATGTCTGCATACCACTTCTGTGCCTAGTGCCCACGGAGGTCAGAAAAGGGCATGGTAACCCCTGGCACCGGAGCTACCGATGGCTGGCAGCCACCATCAACCCCAAATGACGTAGGGAATTTTTTATTTTGTTTGATTTTTGAGACAGTCTCACTAAGTAGCTCTGGCTGGCCTCAAACTCACAGAGATCCACCTGTCTTGGCTTCTGTTTCTGGAGTGCCGGGAATAAAGGTGCGCACCACTTAGAACTTTTTGGAGCAGCAAATTCTCCACTCCTATCCCAGATGCCACTGAATCAAAACTCCAGGGTTGGAACTAGGCAGCAGCCATCAACAAAGCCCTACATTCTCTCTCTCTCTCTCTCTCTCTCTCTCTCTCTCTCTCTCTCTCTCTCTCTCTCTCTCACACACACACACACACACACACACACACACACACACACACACACACCCATTTACATACACCTAAGGTTCAGGACATTTAAGCTAAACGCTAAGCTCCCTGAAAATAGGATCTACCTGCTGGCCACAAGTTCAAAGGTAGCATGGTCCTCAATTCCAGGCCAGGCAAAGCTACAAAAGCTGAATCCTGTCTTAAAACCACTATAAATAGATGATAGATATAGACAGATAGATGATAGATAGATAGACAGACTGACAGACAGACAGATGATAGATAGACAGACAGACAGACAGATAGATAGATGAAATAGGGAGTCATGTATGTTGGGGGATGGTGACCCACCCACTTGAGAGGCAGAGGCAGAAAGATCACATCGAGTTTAAAGTCAGCCTGGTCATCATAGTGAGTTCCAGGCCATCGGAGGCTACATAGTCAGACCCTGTCAAAGCAAAACAAAGTGACTAGAAGTGATTCTCTGGTCACATACTGTCTGATAAACAAGGGCCATGGTGGCTTCTCATGAAGCGAGGCCACTGAAGGGAAAGGTCCGATCACACACTGAAGAGTAGCGTGGGACTCTGAAGAGGTAGTACCCACAAT
The DNA here is from genome assembly GCF_004664715.2 of Peromyscus leucopus. Classification (NCBI taxonomy): domain Eukaryota; kingdom Metazoa; phylum Chordata; class Mammalia; order Rodentia; family Cricetidae; genus Peromyscus; species Peromyscus leucopus. The sequence continues at coordinate 62,952,187 of NC_051079.1, forward strand.
TCCTGAGGAATGAAGCTCCTGGCGGCCGTCACTACTCCTCAGTCGGCCGCAGCTTGTCCGGTGTTGACTTTCTGCTCCCCTTGCCCAATTGCAGCAGCTGTGAGTTCAGAGAGGAGCCTGGCGGTCTCACGGCTTCTCCAAGCCTTCCACCCTCACCCTGGCCTGGCAGTCAGGGCCCCAGGAAGAGCCATAGTCAACAACCACAGGCTCCTGAGCTGTGCCGCATTAGGGCTGACCAGAGGCAGGCAAGAGCCACGGGTTGTCACCATCTGTCCCACGCTGATCCCCATTCTGGCCAGGTGACATGGGGATACCACAGAGCTCAGCCCTTGGAGGGAGAGTCTGTATAGAGCCAACGCGCACACTGTATTATGAAAAGAATCCCCTGGGAAGGCAATGGGAAGCTGGGGGGCGGGGGGGAGCGATCCCTCTATAGAGCAATGGCACTCAGGGCAGGCTGGGAAAGGGTTCTGAAAAGGGGAGAATGGTGTATAAGCTTAGGGCTTTCCAGAGGACATTTTTTCAGAGGGTGTATGATGGTGGGACAAGGTGGAGAAAGGATCTGAGGGGAGCAGGGAGGTCGGTGGGACCACCCTAAGGGAGGCATGACAATCATCCCCGACCCCTGTGTACTGTTGAACTCATTGGTATTAACTGGAGTGCGTACTGAGAACTAGCACCCCCCTCACGACACCACACCAACAACCATCAGAGACCAACCATTGGGCACAGCTTGACAAAGAATCGTCGCTAACGTCGTCTTCTTCCCCCTGGGTGGGTCAGAGCAGGATTTTCCCTGCATGTTCTGGGAGCCGTGAGGTCATTGTGTGGGGGTGGGTGGGGGAGAGGAGAGGGCAGCGTCTTGCGATTTATTTCTACATAAATAACTGGCTATTTTCGTTTCACTACTGGGTTAGATGCCAAGTATCAATTAAATATTTTTTGAAGGAAAAAAAATAGATGTATTAGTCCCGGCTTCATCCGTTCACGTACGTGCCTGCCCTTTGCTGTTTGTGAGGCTGTGTGTAGGTGGGAGTGTCTGTGTGTACACATGGGAAGTAAGTGTTCAACAGCCCCCCTATGTGTGGAAGATACACTATCTCCATGTACACACTTACGCCCCAATGATTCCGGCCTTTTAGAAATTACTGAACTGCTTCGTGAAGGCAGCTCAGAAAATGACTGGGTTTAGCCTGTGGAGGGGACAGGGTGGGGAGACACGTCCCCTCACAAGCCAGCTCCCCTGAGGACAGAATAGAACATCACACTTTACTTTATGACCAGCAGGTCATTCGTCTATATCTGCTCTTGAAAGCCACTGAGGACATTTTGCCAATCACTAGGAGAAACTGAATAAACAGAGCCAAAACAGCTCAGCTCCCCGCGGCTGAGTAACTGTGAGGAATTCCTCTTTAAATAGAAGTTTAAGTAAATACAGAACGATCACTTTACAGGAGGCAGCCCGGGGAGCAATGGGGGAGAAGGCAGACTGGAGCCCCCTCCAGGAGAGGAGAGCGGGAGTACCAGGAGCCCCCCCCAGGCACAGAGGAGGGGAGCCGACCCCCGGTGGCCCTGAGACACTCTTGTCCTGCTCTGCGGGGGGCCAGGAAGCAATGTGTGTCCTGCTCAGTCTCTTCTCCGGCCGGTTTCAGTTTCAAATGCTTCATTCATAAAAAGCGGCTTCTGTCCTGGGCCTGAGGCTGTGAGTTTGGCCCTGAAGATCCATGCATCTGTCTACCAATCCAGGGGTATCTGCCACTGCTGGCCACTTGGAGAGGGTAGGTCCATAAAACAGACTGACCCGGGCAGTCAGCTGGACACGCCATAAGAAGCCACCGATAGTGTGTGACCATAAGTCAGTTCTGCTGTTTTATCCACGCCAATGAGCACAAGGCAAGGGGACAAATCCAAGAGGTGTTTGGGGGTGGGAGGGGTCTGGGGAAATGGCCCAGTTGATAAAGTGTTTGTCACGGAAGCAGGGGACCCGAGCTCAGTCTCCAGAGGACCTTGGCATGGGGAGTGGTGGCATGTGCCTGTGATCCCAGCACTGGCAAGGTGGGGACAGGCAGATCCCTAGGGCTTATTGGTTAGCTGGCCTAGCATAAACCAGCCAGGTGAGCTCTAAGCCAGCAGGAAATCCTTCCTTAAAAAACCAGGTGGGTGGCCTAAGGAATGACTCCTGCGGTTGACCTCTGGTCTACACACACACACACACACACATACACACACACACACACACACTGGTGCACACAGGGGGTTGGGGGTAGGGGTGGGAGAGTGGGGGGTGTTGGGGCGGGCAGTTGTCCTGATCTAGGGAGGTGGATGGCCTTGAAGGCCAGTCCCTTTCAGAGAGCCCCGAGAAGAAGGAAGGCCCTCCAGATGGGGGGATACCAGGGGGGCCCCAGGTTGAGAGGGTGGATGTGGGAGGCGATCAGTAGGCCCGAGAAGTGGAGACACACTCACAGCCACCCACAGGCCAGACCGCACAGCTCTATCCTGACGTGACAGGTACTTAGCCCTCTATGACCCCACCCCACTTGGGGAGCAATTTTAGGGTGTTTCTGCCCGTTGCTATTAGGATTTAGAGTCACCATTTGGCTCCAGGCCCTCTTTTAGAGAACCCAGGCTGGTAACACGAAGCATCAGGTGGCATTCTCTCATCCAGCTAGCAATTCTGGAGCTCCACCATGAGCCAGGCTCTGTGCCAGGTCCTGGGGGCAAAAGAAAAATCAGGCTTGTGCCCAAGGAGCCCTGAGCATGGGGTGGAGGCATGACTCAAAGATACAGAGAAGTGTCTCACACACACACACACACACACACACACACACACCACCGAAACAACCAGCTTTCCTGCAGAAGGGATTTTCTCCAGCTTTACCTGTTCTTGTCAACTGTGGAGAACAGTTGTGGACAGCAGACTTCAAGGAGAGTCCCCTGGTTGCTCACCCTGGGATTTTGTGAGGCTGCGGAGGGATTTGGTGAAAATGGCGGCCTATGCCCTCACTAAAGGACTTACACACACATCCCCAGTGTGTGTAAACGCACGTTACTAGTTTCAGCAAGCTCTGGGCCTGGGAAGAACTGGGGACAGCCACGCCCTCTCACCCCACCCCACACAGCATGGAGGACAGTCGCCTCTAGTTCTCCGGCATTTTATTAAAAGGCTATGTTTAAATTTTGGACAGATCAAGGCTGGAGAGATGGTTCAGTGGTTAAGGAAACGGATTATGCCCCCCAGCACACAAGTCAGGAGACTCATAACCAGCTGTAACTCCAGGTCCAGGGGGATCCAACACCTCTGGCCTCCGTGGGCATCTATCTATACACACTCATGAATTAAAAATAATAAAAAATAAACCCTAAATTTCAGACAGATCAGGATTGGGGATATAGCTCGGCGGTACAATGCATGCCTAGCATACCCAGGCACTGGATTGGATCCCCTGTACCATAATAGAGTGATTCAGATACACAGCAAAGCTGTGTATGGCATGGAATGCCTGCCTGCCTGCCTGCCTGCCTGCCGCCGCCGCCGCCGCCGCCGCTGCCATCCATACCCTTGCTGTTCACAGCACTGCCGACCGGCTGCTGCCGCCTTTGCTCTGTCTTATCCGTCTTACTTCCCCTCTCCAGCCACCGTGCTCTCCTTGCCACAACTAGGGGTAAAATTTTGGACGTCAGTTCACGACCGCCTAACTAGTTCAGCATCCATAGCGTCATCTGGAGTTCAACATCTGTTTAAGGTAGGTTGTCTGTTAATTCTGACCATAGAACAAGGAGTGCCACTGGTCTTCAGGGTGCTTCCCGGAGTTGGGCTGAATGGACACAATCCAAACACAGACCGCAGCAAGATACAGAACCTGACCCTCGCACTAGAAGCTTTTGCTTCTGACAACAAGGTTCTCTGTCAACTGCTCGCCGGAGACCTGGGGCAGAGCTACAGTACTCTACCCAACCCTAAGACCCTTCCAATCACCCCACAGGCTGCGATGATGTCTCCTGGACTGCACGTTCTGTGGTTTTCTTACCAGGCTAAGAATTTCTCGGGGTCGTGCTGACATCGGAAGCCGAGACAGAAGGTGTATTCTGCACGGTGAAACAAGAAAACATGTCTTTCCAGCGACTTTCCAAGGAAAGTGACACTCCAGGGACCCTTTGAGGAGCGGACAGGGGTTTTCTGGGGGGAAAGAGTTGGGCATTCTAGAGCAGGCGTGACATGTCAGAGACTGCAAACCTCCCCCATTCCTCGGGGAATTCTAAGGAGACAGAAAGGCTGGAATGTGGAGGGATGGGCGAGGGAAGGAGATAATGCACACTTGGGCCAGACGATAAAGGAAGGAGCAAGTTTCTTAAGCAGGCTTTGTCCCAAGCTCAGCCGAGAAGCAGCGTATCCAGGCTCCCATGTGTCCAACTCCCCAGTGGTTGCCATGTGGAGAAACGCTTTAAGGGAGATGTCAGGAAAAACAGGAAATTCCAATTAAGAGATGTGCATGGTAGGGCATGACTTTAACCCCACTACTTGGAAGGTGAAGGCAAGAGGATCAGGAGTTCAAGGCCATCCCAGTCTTCCTATCTCGTTCAAGGTTGGCCTTGGTTACTTGAGACCGTGTCTAAAGTCTAAACAACTACAAAAGATGGCTGTAGTGGTTTAGCCAGCAAACGGCAGAGGAGGTGGGTGGGAAAAGCTGATGGAATTGAGATTTAGCTACTGAAGCTCACCAGATGTGCCTATGTGCCTAAGCAACCCACAGGATGATGTGTTCTCTGTCTGTCTGTCGTCTGTATCTCTTTTGAGACCAGGTCTCACAACGTAGCCCTTGCTGTCCTAGAACTTTCTATATAAAATCAGATTAGTTCACAGAGATCTGCCTGCCTCTGCCTCCCAAGTATGGGACCAAAGGTGTACGCCACCACACCCAGTCTCAATATGTCATTTCAAGGGTGAAGAAAACTAGATGAGAGACCCAGAGTGTGTTGGTGGGGGGGGGACGACAATCTGTAGGATACTTGGGCGAGTTCTGCTAGCTAACTAAAGCCCGGAGGACAGCTGCCTAGGTATGGGACAGGTCCCCTCCAGCTGAAGAGCTGCTTCTGACAGTATACTGTAACAATAGGTTCCCGTCAGACCTTGGGGCCCCACACTTGGGTCAAGAGGCAGAACAGACTTAGGAGTCCACAGAGGGCAGGGAAGAGCAGCCCAGAAGCCAAGACAGAAGCCAGGGGACCTGCCTTAGCCCCAGGACCTCCCAGACCAAGGCTGAAAGATGGGGATCCCTCTAGTGCAGCGGGAAACAGGGCAAGGAGAGGTGTGGAGCCGGAGTCTGGGAGACATTATCATGGACCCGAAGCGGATGTCAGGGGCGGAGAGGCCAGGTGCGGGGAGGCCAGATGAAGCAGCTGCCCTTTACCTACAAGTGTGACAGGTGTGCCCAGAGATTTCCAGGGGCACTGAGGAGAAGAACCCTTGGGGCTTGGAGGGGATTGCGTTGGAAGAGGCAGCCCTCACCTGGAGACACAGGTGGGCCCTGAGGTTGAGGTTCTAGCCACACTTCCCCCTCAGGCTGGTTTATTAGAATCTGTGGGGTGGGTCTTGGGGGCTGGTGTCTGTCAAAGTTCACCAGGTGTTTGGGAGTCCCTCCAGCCATCCAGGCAGGTGTGGAGCTTCGTGTGGCTTCTGGCTCGGCAGATGGCACAGCGCTTGGAGGAAGGCTGGGCCTCCAGAAGCCGAGCAAGGCCGCCTCCTTCATCCTCAATTCCAGAAAGGATTCTCCTCTCAACCGCCGGCCCCAGGTGTCAACCCAGCTAAAGCCACCAGGCTCCTTCCACACAAGGAAGGCTTAAGTGACCCCAGACCCCACCCTGGCTGGCTCCCGTGGGGTCACTCCCTGAATTCTGCTGGAGAAAGTCAAAGCATGTGGCTGACCGATCCTGAGCCTAGAGCCCCTCTCCAGAGACAGAGGGAAGATGGCCGCCCTGAGACTTCATTCTCCGGACAGAGCCTAAATTCGTCTTTGGGATAAGTCAGAGCCTAGAGAAGAAACGCTATGGTACCACCCAGTTTGGAGCCAGGACTCCCATTCTGAGTGGGTGGGTCCAGGCAGGCAGGGTGGGGGTAGCACCGTTTGGGAAGGGCTAGTGTCTGGATGGCAGTGTGACCTGGAGGAGAGCCTAGGGTAGCCAGGAGAGGCACAGTGGGAATCAGAGCTGTAGTGCTCCGGTCTGGAGCCTGGACAGTCATCCAGTCCAGCCTTGGGGCAGGCTGGCCTCGGGGCAGGGTGGCCCCAGCACCCCTCCCAGGGCAGACAGAGACTACGCTCCTCAGGAATGAACTGACTCTGATTCGATCTGTGAACTCTCCATGCCTCATTTGGAACAGGCCCTTGAGAGATGGGGGAATCTGATCTCAACTTTAGTGCAGGAAATGAGAACATAGCAAGGAGGTAAGGACAGCTTCGGCAAGGTCACAGAGCAACCCGTCAAGTCTAGAACCCAGGTCCGAGACCGTGCTCTTGGCTTCCTGCCCACCCACCCCCAACACCCTGTTGTGTGTGATGTGAGTGTTTTTTGTTGTTGTTGTTGTTGTTTTGTTTTTGTTTTTGTTTTTTCGAGACAGGGTTTCCCTGTGTAGCTTTGCGCCTTTTCCTGGAACTAACTCGGTAACCCAGGCTGGCCTCGAACTCACAGAGATCCACCTGGCTCTGCCTCCCGAGTGCTGGGATTACAGGCATGCGCCACCACCGCCCGGCGTGATGTGAGTGTTTTACCCAGGGCCTTGCACATGCTAAGCAAGGCTCTTCCACCAGGCTCCATCCCAGGGACAATCCACAGACACTGGATTGCCCGGCTCCCGAGGAAGGGAAGCCCCACCCTCTAAGCTCACAGAGAAGGATGGTCACGGTGTTGGCAGACTTAGCTGCCTTGCTAATGGCTCACACTGGACCTACTGAGGAGCCAGACAGGGTGGGTAAGCCTTAAAGCGGGCAGAAGGTGGATGAGTCCTGGTGGGGACCTGAGGACCCGGATGGACAGAGGTAGAAGTCTGGTCATGTGGCCAAGCTCCTCTGAGCTGCAGCCAGGCTGCAGCTATGGGGATGAGGGATTGGATGAGCAGGACAGGACCAGCCCTCTCTGGTTATCCTGTCTTGCCTGTCCTTCCTCTCCTCCCAGCCCTTCACCATGGTGGGCACCCAGACACTGGCTTTAGAATTATAGGTTGTAAAAATGGAGAGTAGTAGGGGGGTGAAAGGGGGAGGGCAGGAGCCCTGCAGATGGTGCCAATAGTTCAGGGGTGGGGCTGTCTCCAAATGGCTTGCCCTGGCATTTCAACTGGAATCTTAAAACCCTAGTCTTGGAAGGCCAGCCCTCATGGCAACCAAGTTAAAGGAGGATGAGGATTTGAGGCCCTGGACCACAGAAGATGCAGCTCAGTGACAGACAGTTGCCTGGTCCGGGGTTCAGTCCCCAGCACTGGGAAAGAAAGAGGAGAAGAAGGAGGAGGAGAGGAGGAGGATTAGAATTAGAAGAAGAAGAATTAGAAGAAGAGGAAGAGGAGGGAGGAGGAGGAGAAGGAGGAGGAGGATGACTTGGAGGCCAAGGACCTTTGGGAAGTAGGAAGGCTGATCTTATCTACTGGGTTCTGAGGAATCTGGCAGGCCAGTGAGGGAGTGAAGGGCTCTCTAGAGACTGGGCTTGGGGCCCAGTCCACCTCCCCCACCCTGGAGCCAGAGCCCTACAATAAGCCCCTGCCTTAAAGAGATAAAGCGTGCTCCTCCCTCAGCCCATTCCGGACTAGAAAACTAAGGAACGAGCTATAAGCTCCAACCCACCTGGGGTGCGTCCATATAACAGATCTCTGAAGTTGCAGCCCACATCTGAGGAGGTGCCACATGGGGGGGGGGCTTCCCCAAAAGTGAGGGTCGTCTTTCCATTGTAGACGACTAACCATTCAACCTCCCCGGGTTCCCTGCACACGCTGACTGCACCTTTGTCCAGAGAGGCTGTCTCTACCCATTCTTCAGTTGAAAGGTAACCCTAACCTGAGGACCACCGCCAATCCCACCCCCATCAAAATCCTCCTGAAAGCTATCCCCCCCCATCCCTCCCACCCCAGTCTCCTACCGAAGCAGGAGCAGAGGTCACCTTTGGTGGTGGGCTAATTCTTCCCACTCTGATCTCCAGTTGGAAAAAGCTTGAGAGATTTGTAGGAGAGTCCTCCTCTGGCCTTCTTTGGTCTTCTTCCATCAGTCGGCAGCTTGTTGAGTGAATATTAAGTGAATAAGGCATGGGGGAGGGGGGTAAGTCCATGTACTTCCTAGGTGGAAGAGCAGTCAGTGCGGATAAACGAGTATGTGGGAACGGAGAATAAACGGCCTGGAACACAGTCAGGAGCTAGGGCACCACCCAGAACCCAGATCCTCTGTGGTTACATGGTGGCCGTGGATGCAATGAATGTCTACAGTAGCCTCAGAGAGGCATGCTTGAATTGTGCCAGTCCAGAGCTTTGGGGTGCAGCCCGAGGATCCTCTTGAGGAGACCCCCTACTTCTCAGGGTCCCACAGGATTCTACAGAGCCTCCATTGGAGAGTTCAGCTCTGCCTGATTGTTATCTTGACCCTGCTAGGCAAAGCCCATGCCTGGGGAAGGCTAAGCAGGCTTCCAAGAGGTTCGAACCCCTTCCTAGGGGCCAGGAGAATGAATCAGGCTCCTCCCCTGAGCACAGCTGGGGTGATGTGGAAGATCGAAGACCACCAGCCCCTGACCCAGAGGGGCAGCTCAGAGACGGCCTAGTAGGCTTTTTTAGAAAAACGTGACTCCCTTTCTCAGTATGAACAAATTCTGGAAAACTTTTAAAGAGGGTAACCACGTGGGGAGGGTGGGAACGGGGGAGGGGGGGGAAAGACTCAGATGGAGCGGGGAAAGGGCAGCTTTTCTGGCCCCACGGAACACTTATTTCTCTTTGAGTAGCCAAACAAGTCCTAATCCCAGCAGTTTTGGGGCCAGATTCAATAAAAATGCTGTCTGATGAGGCCTGAGCAAAAAGCCACAGAAAATAAATACTTCGTGGCTTGTTGGGTCTCTGCCGCCTGGAGTCCCAAGGGCCCTTCCATTGCTGGTCTGCGCAGTGGGATATGGACGAGTGTGGCTTTCCCTTCCAGCCAATCAGCTTCCGTGTCCCAGTTAGGACCATTTAAAAATGCGTGAGTCGAGTTTCCGGTGTGGAGAGAAGAAAACAGAATAGAACGGATTTGGTTAAGGAAGAAAAAGAGGAGGGGGGCGGGTGAGGAAGAGAGGGAGAGAGAGAGAGAACTGCAGAAAAGCCGATTTCTTTCCTCTCCAAAGCCAGAGATTGTCTTGTTTGGGAGAACTAGTCATCTTCGGGTTAGGCCACCCCGCTCTCTGGTGCTCCGGGTTTGTCTACTAGAGGGCTTCCTTCACTGGAATTTGCTACCAGGCCCGGGGGGGGGGGGGGCTGTAGGTTTCAAGAGGGACCACAATGCTAGAAAAATATTCGGGCCCACAAATAATCATAATGAGTTGAACTGACTAGACCAGTCAAATGGAGCAGACCTTTATAGACAGGACCTGGGAGGAAGGGACCTGGGAGGAAGGGCTGGGGAAGGAAAGGAAAGAATCTGATGCTGGATGAAGGCATCCAGAAACCAGGAGACCGGCTTTCCCCGTTAAACCCTGCTGGGAGCTGGGCAGAATCCCAACAGGTAAGGCTAAGCAGGGGGATGACGGAGAGTTTCAGAATAGCCTGGGCCACAGAGAAAGACTCTCCATGAAGCAAAAACCAAAACCCCACAACCAACCAACCAACCAACCAACCAATAAACAAAAATGCAGTGCTTGAGAAGGCGGCCTCTGAGCCAGTGTCTTCCTGAGACCAAGAATAGGCATGTCCCCATGGCCTGCCCCTGGGGAGTAGGGCTGGCTGTTTGCCCTCTGGTAAAGCCAACTGCTCTCCAAAACTACCAACGGCCTCACAGCTGGGACTGGTAGCTGGATGTACAGAGGGAAACCCTGAGCGGCCATGGTATTTAGGAAGGAGAAGGAAGGGAAGGTGGGCAGAAGATGTCACAGATAGTCTAGCTCTGTCCTCACTTTCAAAAGCAGTGCATCATGGTTGGTTTAAAATAAAGATGTGGGAGCAAGATCTTACTCTCCTGGTAACTATCCTGACAACTAGTCAAAATTCCATGTGTCTAACACACCACCACCCCCATCCCAGGAGCAGGACTCAAATAGAAAAAAAAAAAAAGAGATTCAATCCCTGACGATCTGCAGGACAAGCACCTTGTTTATTGGGGAGCTTTGACGAAGCTGTTAAACTCTTACTTTCTGTACAGTTCTAACCGCTGGTGTACCCCAATATTCAAACCTGCTGATGGATAAAAGGGGCCAGAAGGGGAAATAACTAACAAGAAAAATGATCAGCACTCAGCCACACATAGCATGGGACCTTCCTTCCTCCACAGCACTCTGAAGTCAGGGGACATCAAGGCCCCGACACTGATGGGATTCACATAAGGGACCCACAAGTCACTGATGATAAAGCATTTGACTGCCCAGGGGGATCTGCAAGAGACCCGGGCAAGGTTTACAGCCGAAACTGAGCACAGCACCCACTCTGGAAGAGACCAACCTTGTGGATTTCTCCTGCAGCTGAGCAGGAAGTAGAGACACTCTGCACTCAGCTCTGCAGCTGGCTTTCAGCCCTGGGATGCAGGAAGAGATCTGGGTCCTGCCCCTGAGTCGGCTTCAGGGCAGAGTTACCCACTGGGTTCAGACCTCAGACCACCCTGCCTCAGAGCCTCTGGCCTGTCCCGTGGTCTTTCTTCTCATCCTGACCACTCCCATTTCTCCATTCCACACACTCTGTGTGTCCCCAGCCCCCACCCCAGCCACCCCTACTTGATCTCGTAGATGGTTCTACAGTGCAGACCAGCAGGGCTGCAGTGAACTCCACTTAGTTACTGAACACTCCAGATGTGGCCAGTGTAACCCAGAGATGTCTTTTTCGGTTTCCCAGGCTGCATCAAGAAGCTGTTCATGGACCAGTTGTCATCCATGTACAGGCAACAGATGTTTAGCTCCAGTTATGTGCCGGGCAAGAAGGGGCTGTCCTGTGAGATCCTTCGGGAGCTCCCTGTACGTTCTTCAGTCTTCATCTCCTGACCCAATCCTCTTGCCTCCTAGGCACTCAGTGGTGTAGAGGATCGGAATCCTCAGACTTGCTAAGAATGCAAAAGCATTCGATGTCCTGGCCCAGGTCCTCCCTGGCAAGGCAGGGGTCTGTACTGGAGACTCCCCCAGGAGTACAAAGCCGATGGCAGGTGCTGGTTTATAGTTTAAGAAGGGGGGCGACACACTCCTAAGAAGTTAGATCTTAACCAGAACAGCGATTTCCCAAGAGCTGTCTGCAGGTAATGCTGGGAGGTCTGATAACAGAAGCCTTTTTATGGTACTCCCTAGGGGACTCTGCAGGCAGCTGGCTTTCCTGCTGTGGAAGTTCAGGACGGGGCAAGTAGGAATCAGGACTGCAACAAGTCTTCTTTACTCCTGCCCATGTATCCTTGACCAGGCTGGTCCACCGGTGAAACAGAGACCACCATCCTTAGCTTTGGGACCAGGGCAGCTGCCAGGATCATCAATCAGATCTCCTCAAATGGAGCCTGGACAGGGTGTCCACAAAACAAAGGTCATCTTGACTTTGGGAACATGACAACTTGGAAAACATGGTTCTGATTTCCTTTTAGTCCTATGTACAGAAAATGCATGAAGTTGGTTCCAATTCCATGGGTTCCTTTGATTACTTAGGAGATTTAAAAAAAAAAAAGAAGTCGAATTAGGGAGGACTCAGTACAAAATAGCAGCACCTGAGTTTGAAGGTGAGCATTCCAGGAAGAAGGTTCGGATTCCTCAGTTAAGTTCAAGTGTCTCTGTTTAAATCAACCCAATGACCTATTTAGAACTGATTTGCTTTAAGAGAAAGCCAGGTACAAAACAGTCTCAGGGAAACTGTTCACAACTGGGAGACGAGATAACCAAACAACCAGGATCCCAAGTAACTAAATAAATGCCAGGGAGCCAGACATAGCATTGAACTAAGGTGGGCACCGGGAGTCCAGCAGGGACATGGTATTGAGTAGGGTGCCCAGACACCCACAGGTAGGGAGAGTGGACCGTGGGAACGTTAGGAAGGCTGTGGCATGTGCACAGACCCAAAGGAAACAGAACATATCAGTCTGTGGGTGGCTTAGAGAGGTGCGTGAGTTACTGTGGGGGTGTTGACTTGGCTTCTGTCCCCACCCTAGAAGGAGGGTCTTGTGGGTCTGGCTCTACACTAATATGATGAATGCCCTGGGCAGAAAGAACTCCATTTGTATTTATTTCTGTCCCCATTTGGTCTGTGCTGCTGCTGTAATAAAACACTCGGATCGAAAGCAGGTTAAGGGGTGGGGGAAGTTTATTTTAGACCCTCCGATTGCGGTCCATCATCAAGGACAGTCGGAAACGATGGGGAACACTGTTTGCGGGTCACACTTAGCCAAGCTTCTTTTCTTTTTTTCTTTTTTCTTTTTCTTTTTTTTTTTTTTTTTTTTTTTGTTGTTGTTTGTTTGTTTGTTTTTCGAGACAGGGTTTCTCTGTGTAGCTTTGCGCCTTTCCTGGAACTCACTTGGTAGTCCAGGTTGGCCTCGAACTCACAGAGATCTGCCTGCTTCTGCCTCCGAGTGCTGGGATTAAAGGCATGCACCACCACCGCCCGGCTCTTTTCTTATTATTTTTTTTTTTTTAAGATTTATTTTATGCCGGGCGGTGGTGGCGCACGCCTTTAATCCCAGCACTCGGGAGGCAGAGGCAGGCGGATCTCTGTGAGTTCGAGGCCAGCCTGGTCTACCAAGTGAGTTCCAGGAAAGGCGCAAAGCTACACAGAGAAACCCTGTCTCGAAAAACCAAAAAAAAAAAAAAAAAAAAAAAAAAAAAGATTTATTTTATTTTGCTGCGCGGTGGTGGTGCATGCCTTTAATCCCAGTACTCGGGAGGCAGAGCCAGGCAGATCGTTGTGAGTTCCAGCCTAGCCTGGTCTGCAGAGCGAGATCCAGAAAAGGCTCAAAACTACACAGAGAAACCCTGTCTCAAAAAAACAAAAACAAAAAAAGATTTATTTTATTTTTTAATTGTGTTTGTATGCAAGTAAGTGCAGGTGCCTGTGGAGCCCAGAAGAGAACGTCGAAGTTCCTGGAGCTGGAGTGACAGGTGGCTGAGAAATGCCTGATGTGCTGGGCTCTGGACTCCAGTCCTCTGCAAGAGCAGCACACAGTTCTGACTGATGCACCATTTCTCCATCCTCTCCAGACAGCTTGTTATACAGCCCAGGACCACTGCAGTACCACCCACAGTGGGATGGACCCTCCATATCAGTGAACAATCAAGACAAGCCCCACAGACAGCTTGACAATTAAAGCTAACTAGGACAATTTGCTTTAACTATTTTTATATTTGCATGTGTGTGTGTGTGTGTGTGTGTGTGTGTGTGTGTGTGTGTGCTCATATGTCACAGTGTGAGAGAGAAAGACAAGGGACAATACTGAGTGTGGTGGCACATGCCTTTAATCCCTGCACTCTGGGAGGCAGAGGCATGAGGATCTCTGGGAGTTTAAGGCCTGCCTGGTCTACATAAACAGTGATCCTCAACATGACCCTTTGGGGGTCGAACAACCCTTTCACAGGGGTCACCCAAGGTCATCAGAAAACACAGGTATTTACATTATAATTCATAACAGTAATAAAATTACAGTTACAGCCGGGCGGTGGTGGCGCACGCCTTTAATCCCAGCACTCGGGAGGCAGAGCCAGGCGGATCTCTGTGAGTTCGAGGCCAGCCTGGGCTACCAAGTGAGTTCCAGGAAAGACGCAAAGCTACACAGAGAAACCCTCAACCCCCCCCCCCAAAAAAAAATTACAGTTACAAAGTAACTTTATGGTCTGGGGTCACCACAACATGAGGAACTGTATTAAAGGGTGGCAGCGTTAGGAAGGTTGAGGATCACTGACCTAGACCCTGTCTTGAAAAGAGAGGTGGGGGGCAGCTCAACTAGTTACAGAAGTCATTTCTCTCCTTCCACCGAGTAGACCCTGGGGATTGAGCGGGGTGACAAATGTCTTTACTCTCTGAGCCAGCTTATAAGCCTTGTTTGTTTTGAGAGAGCGTCTAGTGTAGCCGAGGCTGGTCTCCAGCTCACTATGTAGCTGTACATGGCTTTCAATTCCTGATCCTCCTGTCCTTGCCTCCACCTCCCGAGTGCTAGGATGGCAATCACACGCCACCACACCCGGCTTCTGCGGTGCTGAAGACGGAGCCCAAGGCTTTGCACACGCCAGGAACACACTCTGCCTCCCTGGCCCTCTTGGCTTGTTTTAATACTAATAGTTTTATTGAGACAAAAATCACACAACCTATAATTCGTTGGCAGTGTGTAACTGATCCATTTTGCAGTTTATTCGTGGATTCATACCAGTAGGATCCATGTTAGAGCATTTCTGTCATCCCATGAAGAAACTCCATGCCGTTCCCACCTCTGATATGGGGGTCAGCATCTGTAACCACCCACATACTGACCCAAGGTCCCTCCCTGTCACTGTACCGTCCCTGGCCAAGAATAGCTGCAGCTTGTCTGTATTCATCATACACACACCTCCACCCCACCCCACCCCTGACCCCGCTGCCCAGCACCTCTCCTTTAGTGACAAAGATAAAGATGTCAAGGTCAGCTGTTACACAGAGAAACCCTGTCTCGAAAGGACAAAAGGGGGGAAAACGATGTCAAGGTCAGGAGGTTATGAAACACCATGTTCAAGGCCATGTACATCCTGGCTGGTTGGGTGAGCCTCCATTACACACCAGGAACTATGATGCGAGACCATATACCCAACGCTGCCTAAAGCCCCTCCAAAAGGAAATGCTGAGCCCCTCCGTCCCCACTGAGGGGGGACTGCACAGGCTCCGTGTTATGGAAGAGGACAGGCCAGAGAAGTGCGCTAGCTGGACAACACGTTGGCTCAAAAAGATAAGGCTGGCGTCTAAAGGCCACTTGCCTGGCCCCAGCAGTAGCCTCATGAGGCCTCTCAACTAGGCTCCTGCAAAGACAAAATGAAATCTTGTTACACAGACTGGGCTTTTGAAGCTGAGACATTTCTACAAGGTTGGGAGTTCAAGCCGGGCCTCCGACCCACACCAAGGCCTCTCTCTACAGTGACAGGAGGCAGAACTCAGCATCCATGGGTCACAGTGGCTGGAGGAGCAGGCTGGCCTTCGGTGAGTGCTGCTTCCTCCAAGAAGCTGTTTCTGAAGGCCTCTACCTGGCAATCGGGGTTACAGGTCCTCTCTGGGCTCCCATATCTCCCAGAGATGCTCCCTGTGTGGGGCCACTGCGCCGATGCAAGTTCATGGGTAACCTTTGACTACATAAACTTGATCATTCTACTTCTCCAGCAGGGAGCCCAGGACTGGACCCCGAAGGTCTGGGTTTTGGCAGGAAGAACTGAGCTATGCCTTGAGCCATCCCCTTTGTGGATACCCAGAGCTAGGAATACAAGAGCAGCGGGAGAGGCTGGAGGAACCCACTTGGACATGGCCTTCCAGTGGCAAAGGCTAGGAT
Organism: Peromyscus leucopus; assembly: GCF_004664715.2. Taxonomy (NCBI): domain Eukaryota; kingdom Metazoa; phylum Chordata; class Mammalia; order Rodentia; family Cricetidae; genus Peromyscus; species Peromyscus leucopus. The sequence continues at coordinate 62,967,849 of NC_051079.1, forward strand.
GTCCTCAGAGACCTGCTGTCTCACAATCCACAGAGGCCTAGAGGCGGGTGACCTACACTACCATCATGTGCTGGGGCTGTAGCCAATGCAACAGCACCTCTGTATAGACCAGGTGGCCCAGCCCTGCCCAGGGGGGACTTGTGAACTGTCTCCAGCTGGGTGCCCCCATGTGGCATACAGCCTGCCCGCCATGCATTGTGTGTGTGTGTGTGTGTGTGTAGCGTGTGTGGCATGTATGTGTATTTGGGGGGTACTGTATATATAATGTGTGTGTTGTGTACATGTGAAGTGTGCAATATGCGTGGAGGATACAGTGCAGGTACTGTAGTGTATGAATCTGTGCTGCCGTTTGTAACCCTCCAGATATCCTCAGCCTCTGAGCATTGAGAGGTGGGAAGCAGAGATGAAAAGACATCCCCCACTGGAGCCAGAAACACGGGGTGCCTCTCAGAGGCCACAGCGGCCCCATCTTGCCCTGTTAATTGGCGATGTCAGTTAGCATGATTCCCCCATAGCTAGAAATGACCCCTGGGTCCCAATGGATACCAAAGATTTCCTGTGGGAGGTCCATTGTCCACAGTTGCTGAGGGAAAGGTCTGGAAAGACAGGAAGAACTGTGAGGACCCTGGTCTCCAAGGGGACAGGCCAGAGCAATGTGAGGAAGAATCCTATGGAAAGCGGAGCTGCCCAGGAACAGGGAGACAGCCTCCTAAGGAACAGGGGCCGCAGTAGGCATGCTGAGGCAGAAGCGCCCTCCTAAGTGAAGATGTGAAGGCTGTCTGCTCCATGGTCAGAGCCTGGCTCCACCTGCCCAGTGACATCACCTACATGACCTACGCAGGCCGTACAGTAATCGTCACTAGGGTGCCCTCCTAGGCTCTTTTCCTGCTTTCTACCCATAGTGGAAACTGGACCTTTTCTTTCAACTGCCCCTTCAAATGCCAGGCTGGCAGGACTTGGAGGGATTTGTTTTGTTTTGTTTTTTGAGACAGGATGTATGTAGTCCTGGCTATCTGAGAGGTCTCTATATGGTGCAGGCTGGCCTCACACTCACAGAGGGATTTAGAGGCATCTTCCCATCATACACACGAGGTCAGAGGTCCTTTCTAAGAAGGCCCTGCCCAAGGTTGCAGTTACAGCTGCCATGGTTGTGGTTACAACTGCCATGGTTGTCCTAAGCCAATCCCAGCTCCTTACCCATCACTACCCTATAGTGAAAAACTCGGGCTGAGCTAAGGGGTTAATGTGGCCCGGGTCTTGCCACTAAAACAGGGAGGGCAGGATTCTCATAGGGTCCTCAATGCCCCCCAAGCTGCCACAGGTTGTCATCCTCAGGCCTCTGGGTCACCAATATACCAGTGAAACCCCAAGTGTTCACCGAGGCAGAGAAACAGTCCATTTTAGTGATGTTTGCAGATAAGTTTAGGGTGACTGAACAAATCACGTTATCTCCCTGACTTTGTTTCCTCTCGTAAAATGGGGATATTAATAGTAACTCGAGGGGTGGAGAGATGGTTCTTGCAGAGGACCTGGGTTGGGTTCCCAGCACCCACACGGCTTATCACAACCTCTGTAACTCCAGTTCCAGGGTATATATCTTCCTCTGGTCTCCCAGTGCACTGCACACACATGATACATATACATACATGCAATTAAACTCATCATACACATAAAATAAAAAATCTTAATGCCGGGCGGTGGTGGCATATGCCTTTAATCCCAGCACTTGGGAGGCAGAGGCAGGTGGATCTCTGTGAGTTCAAGGCCAGCCTGGTCTACAGAGCAAGATCCAGGAAAGGCGCAAAGCTACACAGAGAAACCCTGTCTCGAAAAACCAAAAAAAAAAAAAAAATTTTTTTAAATTTTTGAGACAGTTTCATTGCATAGTCCAGACTGTACTGGAACTCACTCTGTAGACCAGACTGGCCTGGAACTCACACAGATCCACTTGCCTTTGTCTCGCGAGTGCTGGGATTAAAGGTGTGTGCCACCATGCACGGCAAAAATAATAACAATAGTAAAAAGTCTTTCCTGCCTGTGCCAAAAGGTGTGGGTGTAACTATTTCTCTCAGTGTGACCTCAAATGTGAAGAAGATACAAAGTACTGAGCTTGACCCTGAGGCCTTAACTATCTGGGGGACTTCAGCAAAGTTTAAGTTTAGCTCTGGTCCTGGGCATAGACCCGCTCCCTGCCTGCTGGGCAACAGGCAAAAGTCTTCATAATCATTTCTATCAAGACATGGGACATTTCTGTCATCTCCTGTTCGTTTTTTTGGGGGGGCATCCCCACCTCAGTCTCCCAGCAGACAACCAATGCTCCTGGCAGAGTAGAATGGGGTTCATATTTTCTAGGGCTTTATTATTTATTTGCTTATTTATTCGTTTTTCTACGATAGGGTCTCACTTTGTAGCTAGCCTCAGAGCTCACAGAGAGCCTCCTGCCTCTGCCTCCTGGAGTACTGGGATTAAAGGCATGCACCACCAAGCCCAGCCTTTTCGAAGGCTTTAGTAACAGCCTTGTTCAGAAAGCATTCTTTTATGTCTAGCTTCTTTCACATCTGAGATGTGTCTTACCAATGCGTTGCCCTTTGAACCTTCGTATTTCCATGGGGAGGTCAGGGAGCCGGTGGATGATTCCACAGGCCGGTCTGACAGGCCTAAGGGCTGTCTCCAGCTCTGTACCTCCAGAGCCACACACAGGGTGTGTCTCACAGTCTGCTGGGAGTTGAGAGTTGATTAAACAGACAATATTTGTAAAAAGCACAAATTGCCAAACCGACGGGGTGAGTCACTGCGCTGCTTTTCAAGCAGCGACACCGGAGAGGAGAGGAAGGGGTAAACTTAAATACGGATGAGTGGGAAGGGCTTGGGAAAAGTCCCCATGCTCAATTATCCAGCGCAGCTCGGCCCTCCCCGCCCCCAACCCCACCACGGATAATTAAAAGCTGGACGCCTCGGTCCCTTCCCTGGGGAAGGCGGTGGTGCTCTCTGTGTGAATGGGCTCTCAGGAATGAACAAGGACACAGTGGCCTCATTGTTCCGCAGCCTGGGGAAACTGAGGCCAGAGGGCGGCTGGGAGGGAGGCCGCCGGGTGACTGGAGGCTGGGTCACTGCGTGAGTCAGCGGCGCAGACAGGCAAGATTGCTGTCATTAAGGTTTACAGGTCCGCCGCCGCCGCCACCGCGGCTGTACGGCCCGCGCCCGCCCGCCCAGTCCCCGCCGCGGGCGCCTCCCCGCGCCGCTCTCGGCCCCCACGCCTCGGCGCCTGCCGGGCCCGACTTCCTCCAGCTGCGCCCGGTGCACGAGCAGGAGCGAGGCCGCCGCGGGGCTGCGCCAGGCCGGGAGGGATCCGGCCGGAGCGCTGGAACCTGAGCCCCGCGTGTCCGCGTCACCGCCCGGCTACTACCTGCGCCACCCGCGGCTCGCACCCCGGGAGGCGGCGCGGGAGAACCGGAGCGCGGCGCCGGGCAGACGGCTCACAGCCGGGCCCTAGTCCCCGCCTGGCGCCGGCTCGGAGCGCGCTCCCGCGGCTCCGGCCGCGCGCGCGCCTCGCTCCCGCGGGCCGGGGCGCGCGCACAGCCTCCCCCTCCTCCGCCTCGCGCCGTCTCCTCGCGGCTGAGTCACCGGCCGCGCGTCCTCAGTGTCTGGCTCGGTTCCTGGCACCGCGATCCAGACCCCTGCGGCCAGAGAGGCCAGAAGCCCCTCTCCCCACCCTCTCATCTCGCGCTGGGGCTTCCCGAGAGCATCTCCCAGGGCGGCGGAGCTGCTCCCCAGCCTGCAGAGGGACGCACCCCTGCCCCACGGGCCTGCGTGGGGAACGCCCCTCGCACCTGCCTGCTGGCCGGGCACCGCGGGGTCCTGTCCCTGCGGGTGGGACTGGAGTGCCGCTGGGAAGGGAAAGCACGCCGTGGCGGCAGCGGGGTGCCTGGGAGGAGGCGGGGCTCTGCCCGGCGCCTGGGTCTCCTTACCCAGGCCCGGAGTAAACCCACGCGCCCTGTCTAACCTGCGGGGCGGCGTAGAGGTGTGGACTGCGGGACTTGGATATTTCCTTAAAATTGTAAAAATAGTCTCGCTGTATGGAGAACACTAGAACCTTTAAACCCGCATCCCTCGCCTGGGTTTAGTCCGGAGTGGAACTCCAATGATAATTATTAAGACACTGATGCCTTATTTTTGACTCCCTGACATAAAATTTCCACTTTGAGGGGGATGGTGGTGGGCTTGTGGAATCCCTAAAATAACTTTTAATGGAGCTAAGCCTTCCATTATGGGAAGCGCCTGGATGCAGAGAGGCGTCTGCAGGTCCCCGTGGCCACCACCCGGCTGAGCCACAGGGACTCCTGAGCCCTCCCTGTCGGTAAAGGAAGGTGGACGCAGTGGGAGACCTACAGCCACCGCGGGAGCTAACCTTGGGAGTTGAGACCAGAGGTTTTCCTTCGTTAGGATGTTCTGATACTACAGCGAAGCAAAACGAAGATGAGATTAAAAATAACGAAGATGGAAGCAATTTGCTTTCCTGAAGACTGTGCTCTGTGCCTAGCTCCAGTTATATTTATGGCGTAGTCAGGGTCAAGGTAACCTTCACGTCTGGGCAGTTCCATTAATTATGAAGTACCCTGTCGCCAGGAGGAAACCTCTACGGAGAATTTTATTTTCCACACCACTTGGGAACCTTCGGACCTTTGTACTATTCCACCCCAAAGGGACGTGGGGGCGGGACACCATAGGAGCCAGAGAGGGATTCCAGAGAGAGAGAGAGAGAGAAGGAAGGCGAATAGGTGAGGTCAACTTGATGTGTCACGTTTCAGGGGGCCATAAACAGTTTATGGCCCTGTCCAGGAGGCCCTGCCACCCTACCACTGGGGCTCCAGAGACTGAGTAAGTGGACACCCCTGGGTGATGCAGCGCTGAGGTTTTACTGCCTGGTCATGTGCTCTGGTTACCTGCCTGGCTCCTTCCTGTCCTCTGCTCAGGGGTGGAGTTGGTCGAGGAATGGAGGCAAAGCCCACAGTGATGGTGCTCGGCAAAGCAGATGTCAGGGCCCTCTTGCACTGTGCAGACAGGGCCCCCCAGTTAGCATTTCGAGGATGGGCCCGAGACAGCAGGGGAGAGAAGCAGGCGGGTTTAATTTAAAATGATGGACTGGGGGAATGAAAGAACGCCCGGCTTTGAAAGAAGACAGGGGAACAATTACTTTTAAAAGTTTTAATTGGTCCTATTCTGAAGCACACAGTTCTCCTCTGCTAAAACCCCAGGCCAGCTCAGACCTGCATTTCTGGCTTGCCCAAGTGCCTTCCTGATCTTCCCCTTTGAACAGGGCCTCTCAGGGGGACTCCCTTGGCAGCTGACTTCCTTTTGGGGGTGTACAGTGTGTGTGTGTGTGTGTGTGTGTGATTTCTACCTAGCTCACTTTCAAAAGCAGATTTCTAGCCTTGGAGGTCAGAGGCCTTGGGGCGGAGGGCCTCTCCGATTCATCCCCCTTGTGGCTTGACTCATCTGGGGCGGATCTACATCACCGTCTAAGCGAAGTGACTGAAGATGGACGAAAGTGGCTTCCGGCCAGCTCCTGTGTGGGAGAGGGGACAATGGCCTGAAGGTGACCACACAGCTACTGTGCTCCTAGAAACAAATGAACTTCTCAAGAACCCCCCAGAAACCCCTGAATTCCAAATTCTTTGCAAATGAGTGCTTTGTACCAGATAATGAGGGTGGATGACTTCCTGCCATGAGGTCCAAACCTGCCAGTCCACTCCATGAATAAATGGTTGATTCTAAGGCCGGGGCAGGAAATACTCTCCTGAGGAGCCTGGAGTACCTTTCCGAGAGACAGCGAGGAAGTGCTCAGAAACGAAAACGAGCTGGGTATATCCAAGGGACAACCTGAAAGAGAGTGGAACAATTGAGCAGAACAAAATACTACATCTCAGTCCAAAGTGTGGCGCAAATACCCAGAAATGGAGCCATGCTGATACAAACTATTGAATGCCAATAAATAGGAAAGAAGAGATGGTGTGTATACAGATAATTGCAAATCACTTATGCAGATGTTTGTTTGTTTGTTTGTTTGTTTTGTTTTGTTTTGTTTTGTTTTCAGAAACAGGCTTTCTCTATGTATCCCTGGCTGTCCTGGAGCTTGCTCTGTAGACCAGGCTGGCCTCGAACTCAGAGATCCACCTGCCTCTGCTGGGATTAAAGACGTGGGGCACCACCGCCTGGCCTTCTGCTGATGTTTCTACAGGAAATGGGTTGTACTTAGTGACAAAAGGACAGTGTGAGGCCTGAAAGGGGTAACTAGTAGGGTGGTGAGGTCCCTGGCGAAGGTTCCTCCCTCAGCTGGGTGCTCAGTGTCAGCGCTGAGGCTGTCGATTGTATGCTCCCCTGGCATGAGAGAGAGTTCAACTCTCAGTTTTCCTGAAACTCCACAGCCCCTGTTTAACCACGCAAAAACATCAGCAAACCTAAGAGGAGGGACAGTGAGGAATATGTGACCGGAACGTCTCAACTATCATGATCAAAGACAAAGGGAATCTGACTTGCCTAAGCAGACGTGAGATAGTAGATGTAACATAGTATCCTGGATAGATGCTGGGAGAGAACAAAACTTTAGGGGAAAGCTAGCTGAATTGAAATTACCTACAGAGTTTAAATTCTATTTTTAATTAAGTGTTTGTGGTAGGTGAGTGTCTGCTGGAGAACGTTGGAAGCCTTAGGTACCCTAAGAGCTAGAATTACAATTTTCTGTAGACCTACAACTATTTGAAAATAAAAACTTAGGGGGAGATTTGTATACATACCTGGATTTTTTTTTTCCCAATACAGGGTTTCCTATGTAGCTCTGGCTGTCCTGAAACTCAATTTGTAGACCAAGTTGGCCTTGAGCTCATAGAAATCCATCTGTCTCTGCCTCCCAAGTGCTGGAACTCAAGGTATGTGCCAACTACTCCCAACTTATTTTGTAATATTTAATTTTTTTGACTTAGTTCAACAGAAACATGAGAGTTCTTCATCTGCCATTGTTGGGAGTTGTTTGGGTTTCCAGTGACTTCTCCTGAGGCTGAGGCCTGGGAGTGAGTAGAGTTGAGTCTCCTTAAGAAAAGATGATGGACACCGCTGAATTGCCACACCCGGGGTTATGGCAGCAGACACACACACACACACACACACACACAACTAGAACAGCGATCAAGGCTTCAGAGTTTTTTGGTCTTGTCGTGTTTTAATATTATTTTCCCCTAGAGCATTAGAAATCCACATATGGCTGTAAGAGATAGTATAGTCCCAGGTGTGGTGGCACATTCATTTAATCCCAGCACTCTGGAGGCAGAGCCAGGGAGATCTCTGAATTTGAGGCCAGCTGGGCCTACATAGGGAGTTTCAGGCTGGCCAGGGGTACACAGTAAGGCCTTGTCTCAAAAACAAAAACAAAATAAAAAAAAAAAAAAAAAGAAGAGAGGAGAGAGGGGGAGAATGATGAAAGAGCCTATGATATCCTGAGTTAAGTTGCCATTTGGCACTGGTGGCATAGCTCAGGGGCTCAGCACTTGCCTAGCGTGTATGATGCTCTGCCTTTAATACCGGGCAAAGGAAGGGAGCAAGTCTCTGGGACCTGTGTCACCGTCCCAGATCATACCTGGACATTACAGGACCTGGTCTCCTCTCTGGGTCCTGGTGGTTCGGACTGCATGATCATTATCTTTCTTTTTCGGGGTGTCTGTGATTCAGTTGGGGAAGATGGAGGTAGACCACCTCACACACACATACACCACCACCACCAGTGACACAAAACATGAAAAACAGTGGCCACTGTGGCAGGCTAAAGGGCTCTGTGCTGCGAGGTTCCGTTTCTGTGGGAAAAAGAACAAGATGATAGTGCCAGGCTGTTTCCCTCACATTTCAGTGACTAAAGCAAGTCACACGACCAGATTACCTCATTCATTCCTGCATTCATTTGCTCATTTGATACTCAAGCATGGAACATTCCAGACCCAAACACTGGATTTGGGTGCTGGATTTCAACAGGAGTGTTGACCTAGGGAGGTCCCCCAAAGGAGTGTAGCCATGATGGAGGGGATTTGGAAATCATGTCTACGGGTGACCACAGGACAGAACATGGCATTTATTTAGTCACTAGGACGGAAGTTGAAAACGGCTGTCGGAAGTTTTCAGGAAGGTTGGGGGTGGGGTTGTATTCTACGTGTTACAGAAGGCTAAGGTCACAATGTGGACCAGCAGGCAGAGAAAATCAGAGCAGGACCTTCTTTTAAGTGGAAAGTTGCAAGGGAAGAGCTTTCCTTGAAAGCAGGGAATCTGAACTCCCTGAAAGGAAATCTGCACAATGCTGAATGATCTGCCCATCGATCCCTCCTGATGCCCTTCCCGGTGAGTCCAGGATTCCCAAGGAAAGGGACTTCCCAGCATCTCTTATTTCAGGATCTAAGGTTTCATCTTTAACTCTAAATGAGCTCATCTGCCTCCTGGCATGAGACCCGATTGTTTCTGTGTTCGGGTCGACGTCATTAATAATAATCACAGCTAGGGATGGTGGTACAAAGCACTTGTTGAAACAAGTGTGGGCCATACAACAAGATCCTGTCTCAAAAGAGTCAAAATTTAAATTGAAAAACTTAATCCCAATGATTGCTATTTTTTTAAAGTAAGCGCTTGGAGAACCCTACTGTGTGCCAAGTACTTTTATAAGTGCTTAATGTATATGGATAATGTTATTAGTTCGTTCTCACGCTAACCTCATGAGGAAATGACGAAAGTGCTGTTATTATTCCCACACCATATCAGGGAGAATACTGAGGTAGAATGCAGTTCGTGACAGAGCGAAGATTCCAATCTAGAGCATCCGGCCCCGGAGTTTGTGCTTCTGACCACATCTTCTTGCTTTTTTATTCTTTGGCTGTGCTAGAGACAGGACCTAAAGGCTGCCATGTGATCGACAGGCACTCTGCAGTGCTAGACCCGGCCCCCCCCTTTTACTTATTTATTATTTTCCTCCGTGTGTGTGTGTGTGTGTGTGTGTGTGTGTGTGTGTGTGTGTGCGTGTGTGTGTGTGTGTGTGTGTGTGATGTATGTATATCTGTGTGTGTGTGTGTGTGTGTGTGTGTGTGTGCATGTGAGTATGGATGCCCACAGCAGCCAGAGGAATCAGATCCCCAGGAGCTGGAGTTGCCGGAGTTTCTGGTGCTGGCACCAAGCTCCTGACCTCTGCAAGAACAGCAAGCGCTCTTAAGGGCTGAGCCATTTTTCCAGCCCGATACATTTTATTTCTGAGACAGAGTCTCTTCTGAGTTATCCAGACTGGACTGGCTCATTCTGTAGCCCAGGCAGCCTTGAACGTTTGGTCCTCTTGCCTCTACCTCCTGAGTAGCTAGAATTAATGATGCCAACAGACCTGGCTTAAAAAACAAATAATACATGACTGCACGGCAGTGGTGGCACACACCTTTAATCCCAGCACTGGAGATGCAGAGCCAGGCCGATCTCTGTGAGTGCGAGGCCAGCCTGGTCTACAGAGCTAGTTCCAGGACAGGCTCCAAAGCTACACAGAGAAACCCTGTCTTGGGGAAAACAAAACAAAACAAAACAAAAAACCAACCCACACAAGTAACCCACAGCTTTCATAAAGCCTGTGAAATGACCCAGAGGTAAAGTACCTGGCCATCTGAATTCAATCCCGGGAACCCACGTAAAGATGGAAAGAGAGAACCAACTTCACAACACATGCCTTATGCACTTCTGTGACATCGTACCCACACACAATAAAGCAAATAAAAACTTGAAATTTATTTGCATACAGCTTTGTTTTGAGACTGGGTCTTGCTCCATAGCCCAGGCTGACTTTAAACCTGTGATGCTCCTGCCTCTACCTCCTGAGTACTAAGATCATACACATGAGCCATTCTGCCCAGACTGAAATTCTACCTTTATAGGTAACTAATAGCCACAAAATTTGAAAACCATTCAGAATACGCTTTCTGACCATTGTGAAATTAGGATAGAAAAAGAAGGCTGGAAAATGTCCTCAAATATTTGGGAACAAAGAAGCCCTTTCTTAATGACCTAAGTGGAAATACTGTGAATGGGGTAACAGTGGAACTGTAAAATGCCAAGACTGGACGGCTGTCCCTAACATTATGTAAAAGAAAAATGTATACTCTACGTTTCCATTGTAAAGGAAGAAAGACTGGAAATTAAAGATTTTTATATTTCAGATTAGTTGGGGGGAAAAGTCACATTAAGGGCCAGTAAGATGCTTGGCAGGTAAAAGCATTTGCCATTCAAGTCTGATGAGCCTGTGGAAAGAGGAAGCTGACTTTGGAGGGTTGTCCTCTGACCTCCACACATGCCTGCACTCACATACATCACATACTACATACATATGTGGTGATATTGTATTTGTGCTGAAATGTGGTGATGTTGTATGTTAATAAATAAAGTTTGCCTGGAGATCAGAGGTCAGAGATAGCCAGCCATAAACAAAAGTCCGGCAGTGCTAGCACACGCCTTAATCTGATCACATGGCAGGCAGAGTCTCTGTGTGTTCAAGGACACAGCCAAGCGTGGTGACACACGCCTTTAATCACAGTACCAACCATAGAGACCTGGAGGTCTGTAGAGACAGGGAGTGATGAGGAAGTGAGGTAGCTGGGCTAAGAGTCAATGAGAAGGCAGAACAGCAAGGCAATAAAGGTGCAGGTTAGACCGGAAGAAGCTGGTTTGGTTCTCTTGGGAAGCAACTGGTGTGGTGAGTAAGGTTAGCTGGTGGCTATTCCTATTTCTCTGATCTCTACGGCTTTCACCCCTGTATTTGGCTCTGTGTTTCTTATTTAATAAGACTGTTTAGAAATTCATCTACATGGGGTTGGAGATTTAGCTCAGTGGTAGAGCACTTGCCTAGCAAGCGCAAGGCCCTGGGTTCGATCCTCAGCTCCAAAGGAAAAAAAAAAAAAAGAAATTCATCTACACACATAGTAATGACATATAAAATTTAAAAAGTCATATTAAGCCCAAAGAAAGAAGGTAATAATGAAAAGGACAGAGATTAATAAAATAGATAATAAACTTATAGAAATTACCAAAACCATACATTGACCTTGGACAAAAAGCCATATGTGTTTAAAGTATTTCTGGCCTCTCTGTTCTAGTACATGGCTCTGTGTGAGTACCAGTTAGAAACTACAGACTAACTCATACATTATGAAAGCTTTATAGTGTTTTTAATATTTGGTTGGCCTAATACCTGCCCATGGCTCTTATTTCTCAAAATACCTAGTATTTATCTTCTATTTAAGCTTAAATTGTGGTCCATCAGCTTGGCCAACTCCCTTGCTTAAATCCTGTGTGAGCCTCAGTTGAGGCCAAATTACACTATACATTAATATGAAAAGGATTAACAGCTTTATAAATGGGGTCTTCCTAGCCTAGAAGGGGTAGTCAGCTTCTCCTTAGTATATAGTAGTTTTGGTGATGGTGGCACACATCTCCATCCCAGGAGGCAGAGACACAGCCTGGTCTACAGGGTGAGTTCCAGGACAACCAGGGCTCCATAGAGAAACCTTATCTTGGAAGAGGAGGAGGAAGCAGCAGTTTTCTTTTCTTTCCTTTTTTTCTTTTCTTTTCTTTTCTTTTTTTTTTTTTTTTTTTTTTTTGTTTTTGTTTTTTGAGACAGGGTTTCTCTGTGTAGCTTTGGTGCCTGTCCCGGATCTCGCTCTGTACACCAGGCTGGCCTTGAACTCACAGAGATCCGCCTGCCTCTGCCTCCCAAGTGCTGGGATTAAAGGCATGTGCCACCACCACCAGCCAGCCATTTTCTTTATTCTGATCATATGTAGGTTTTGGAATAAACATGTCTTTATTGGTTGCTATTGAGAAATGAAAGCTTTTCTTTTATTATAATAGTATTGTTTCAATCAAACTGCTGATGCTTTAAAACACACATACACACACACACACACAGACAGAGACTAAGTATTTGACACGCAATTGTGTTTTGACATATTGGCTAACCCCCTGTGAATCATTCTTGTCAACCACATCCTCTTCAAATGTGAAATATACAACAGACCTATGTCTGTAGCATTTCTGACCTGTACTTTGTAAGCAATGTCTGTAGATACTCAGAAGGTCTTGCTGAAGCCACTGCAGACCAGCCAATACCCCAGAAGCCTCAAAGCAAAGGAAAGCACTTTAGGCCACAGTTACCTGAGCACAAATATTCATTATGAACACCCACATTGTGGCCCGGTGCTTTGCAGACACCAACATACATCACAGACCCGCCCCGCCCCAAGAGTGATGGGAAGCATGTGCTGTGAAAGCCGCCTGGGGTGCTAACCACTTCCCGAACAGACCAGATGCAGCTGGGAACAGGAGATGCTCCTGCAAGCTCCATGGCTTCCTTAAAATTGATTTATCATTTTTTCCCAACATAAAAGTAATTAATGCGTGTTCATCTCCAAACACTGGGATGCACATGAAGATCATAAACACCGCCCTGTGGTCCCTACCACCCAGAACACCCACTGTTTCCTGATCCTCCTCCGTTTTCCTAGCAGCTAGACCTGGATGCATGTTTCCAACGGGGCTTGTTCTGCGGAGATGGTTTGCAGAGCGGCTGGCTGCTCATGCGTCCTGTGTTGTTCATTCCCTGTCCTCCCGGACTAGGGATGTTATGGAGGCGTCGTGTTCCTTCTCACTGCAGAGACCTCTTTGAGTCCCTCCTTCTCCTAAGGTTTTGCCCTGAGCTTTCCTTATTTTTCCAATATAAGATTTAAGTCAATCCCCACAGGAGAACATATTGTTCTCATTTTTGATTATGTCATTTGAGGAGATTCCTAGACAGACTACTGGAGCAGGGACAAGGAACGTTTTTTTTTTTTTTTTAATTGTAAAATGTACATGACATAAAATTGACCATTTCAGCCATTTTAAAGTAAACTGGAGTCTAGTGGTATTGAGTGCATACCGGCTGTTGGACAAGCAACTTCACAACAAACAAGTAAAACTGAAATATTAATACACATTCACTGGATTGCAGCTCTTTGTGGCACGTACGCACGCGTGCGCGCATATGTGTGTGTGCGCGCATATGTGTGTGTGTGTGTGTGTGTGTGTGTTCCACAAACCTATTCTTTCTGCTCTTCACAACCCCATGAAACCGAATCCTACAGTGTTTGTCCTCTGTAACTGGTTTGTTTCACTTAGTACAATGTCTTCATGGTGTGTCTACATTGTAGCATGTGTTGGAAAGACCTTTTTAGGGTTGAATAATATTCCAGTGTGTGTATATACACCAGATCTTGTCTCTCCATGCAAACATTTTTTTTTTAAAGATTTATTTATTTATTATGTATACAATGTTCTGCCTGCATGTATGCCTGCAGGAAGAGGGCACCAGATCTCATTACAGATGGTTGTGAGCCACCATGTGGTTGCTGGGAATTGAACTCAGGACCTCCGGAAGAACAGCCAGTGCTCTTAACCTCTGAGCTATCTCTCCAGCCCGCAAACATTTTTAAGGTTATTGACTCAAATTGTCTACCAGAAAGAACCAGTAGTTTACGTGCCCACCATGAATTATGAAATTAAAATTTCTATGAAATTAAAACTTTCTATCAAGGCATGGTGACTCACATTTCTTCCTTTTTTTTTTTTTCTTAACAATTTATTTAACTTTATTTTATGTGCATTGGTGTGAAGATGTCTGGTCCCCTGGAACTGGACTTACAGACAACTGTGAGCTGCCATGTGAGTGCTGGGAATTGAACCCCGGGCCCTCTTGAAGAGCAGTCAGTGCTCATAACTGCTGAGTCATCTCTCCGGCCCTACCCCCCACACTTTAACTTTGTTTTCATTTATTCTCTGTCTTGCAAGTCATGCCTCCCGATCCCACCCACCTAAAATAAATAAATAAATAAATAGTTAAATAAATAAATAAATAGTTAAATAAATGAAATTTAAGAGCAAAAAAGGGAAAAGGTGACTCACATTTCTAATCTTAGCACTTGGGAGACAGCCTGGAGTAAATGTGAGTTCTAGGACAGCCTGGGATGTAGAGTAAGACCCTGCCTCAAAACGAGCCAAAAGGGGTTGGGGATTTAGCTCAGGGGTAGAGCGTTTGCCTAGCAAGGCCCTGGGTTCGTCCTCAGCTCCAAAAAAAAAAAAAAAAAAAAAAAAAGAAAGAAAGAAAGAAAAGAAAAAAAAGAAAAAGAAAAACAAACCAAAAATGGGAGGAAACAGCCATACAAATAAACAAACAACAAAACTGGAAACTAACCTCTCCTCTGTAAGATGTTTCTGTCAGGTAGCTGGTCATAGTGATGATACACCGACTAATAGAGAAGAATTTTCACATGTTAATTCATTTATGTGTATTGATATTTATCTGCTCATAAGTCTGTGCACCTCATTCATGTCTGGCATCCACAGAGGCAAGAAGAGGGCTTCAGATTCCCTGGAACCAGAGTTACAAATGGTTGGGAGCTGCCATATGGGTGTCCTGTCCTCTGGAAGTGGACACAGGACAGCCAGCGTTTCTAACTGCTAAGCCATCTCTCCAGTAACACTCACAGCCTCGCTCGATTCAATCATGGAGTTTCCTACATTTGCACCAAAGTTTGCACAAGGACTCCACTCCTTCCTCGAGTGCACGTGAGTGCAGGACACACACAATGGACGATGAGGACTTTGGTCTTTTCGAGATGGAAAGGAGCTTGCCACTGGTGTGTGAAAGCCTCTGACACTCAATTCAAGCTGCAGAAGTCACTAGCCAGATTTTGGCTGCCCAGAGAACCTGTTCTTCACTTTTGTTTTGTTTGGTTGTTTTTCAAGACAGGGTTTCTCTGTGTAGCCCTGGCTGTACTGGAACTCACTCTGTAGACCAGGCTGGCCTCCAACTCAAAGAGATCTGCCCGCTTCTGCCTCCCTAGTGCTAATATTAAAGGGGCGCATCATCAGCCTGACCCACTCTTCACAGCATGATTCAATTTTTGTGCCATCAAAAAAGGCAATCGAGGGCTGGCAAGTTGGCTCCTCAGAGGAAAGTGACGGCTGCTAAGCATGACAAGCAGAGTCGGTGCCCAGGACTTAGGTGACAGCAGGATAGAACCAACTGAGGCAGGTTGTCCTCTGACCTCCACATGCGTAAGTTGGCACATGTGCCCTAGCGTGCACATGCCCACACACATAGGCACACAACTAACTAAATAAATAAACAAGCAAGCAAATAAATAAATAAATGTAGTTTTTAAAGATGATAAGGAAAAACGACAATCAAGATTTTATTTGCAGATGGGATGATGGTGCACGCCTTTAATCCCAGCACTTGGGAGGCAGAGGCAGGCGGATCTCTGTGAGTTCGAGGACAGCCTGGTCTACAGAGCGAGTTCCAGGACAGCCAGGGCTATAGAGAGAAACCCTGTCTCTAACAACGAAGATTTTATTTACAGCCAGCATCTGGCATTTGTGTTAAACCTTTCAAAGGGAATCACTTTCATGGGTCTCACCGAGCCACAGGAGCCAGCCAGCAGGGTGTACTGTCATTCACATCCGGCTCAGAGAGGTGGTGCTCTCTGCTGGAGATTGTACAGCTACTCTGTGACCCTGAGATTCAAGCTGCTGTTTCCCGCCCACGTGTACCTCTGTGTTCCTCAAACTTGCACCCTGTGAGGGAGCATGCTATTTCTAGGCTGTATGCCCACTTGGCCTGACCAGGAATTTGCAGTCTTAGAGGTACAGGAGAACAGAAATTGTACCCACACAACACACTCCACTTAATAGTCACTCAATAGGACACTCAATAAATATTAATTAAGGCAGACAGCCACATTGGCTTCCCAGCAGGCCAGGTCCTTTAATGTGTCAAGAGCATCCCATGAGAGACCGCGTGCTGGTCTGGAAGTCCATGCGAATGTGCAAAAGACAGAAAAGCCCAGGAGCAGCCAAATCTGGTGACATACCTGAAATTCTAAGAGCTCAAAGGCTGAGGCAGGAGGATTGCAATTTTAAAGTACCTGAAGGTAAGAGAATTGCAAGCCAACCTGGGCTACATACACAGCAAGACCTTGCCTTATAGAAACAATGTGAGTATGTCTCAAGGACAGAGAGCACCCCTCCATGCTGTGCCTTCTGGGGCTTGTAGCTGTTCAGCTTGGTGAGATTTACTTGTTTCCGTGGGCTGGTTGGGAAATGGGTGGCAAACCCTTCCCTGACATCATAAGGGACTGGCTTCTTGTGGAGTAGGTGTCTGAGTATTCTGACTGGACAGATTCCAAATTCATGTGGATTGGGTACACAGGCTACTAAGGGATGTCTCCCATTTGGGGCCTATGGAAGATGTAACTCGAATCCCTTGCAGTTTAAGGACTTGGAAAAAGGGAGTACTGAAGGGAAGTACCGGCCTGAGAGTGCAGGGTGAGGCCAAGTCTGGTCAGGGGGACTCCAGGAATCACTCTGCCTGAGGCCTGCTGCTTAACAGGCCACTTGCTAGGATGAGAGGGATGGGAGAAGGAAGCTGGAGTCTCTAATATTGCTCAGGGCCTATACCATTTTCTGTTTTCCTTAGCAACTGTTAAGTGCAAAGTAGGTACAAAGAAGCCACTTCTTGGGTTGGGGATTTAGCTCAGTGGTAGAGTGCTTGCCTAGCAAGTGCAAGGCCCTGGGTTCCATCCTCAGCTCAAAAAAAAAAAAAAAAAAAAAAAAAAGAAGTCACTTCTTTGAGAAAGCCAGGGCGTCAGGCTTGGGGCTTTAAAAGAGCTTACCCCTGCTTTCTGAGGTTAGTTTTTCTTTTGTTTTTTTTTTGAAAGGAGGATATGGTTTTTTGTTTTGCTTTTTTCGAGACAGAATTTCTCTGTGTAACAGTCCTGGCTGTCCTGGAACTGGCTTTGTAGACCAGGCTGGCCTCCAACTCACAGAGATCCTCCTGCCTCTGCCTCCTAAGTGCTGGGATACTTGTTTATTGATTGATAGTGCATATGTGTGTGTGTGTGTGTGTGTGTGTGTGTGTATGTGTGTGTGTGTGTGTGTGTAAACCATGGTTAATATCTTGAGGTCAGGGGACAAATTTTGGGAGTTAGTTCTCTCCTACCTTGTTTTGAGTTCAAGATCAGCCAAGGCTACTCAGCAGGACCCTGTCTCAGCCTTTGTTGTTATTGTTGTTTTGTTTTTCGAGACAGGGTTTCTCTGTGTAGCTTTGTGCCTTTCCTGGATCTCGCTCTGTAGACCACCAGGCTGGCCTCGAACTCACAGAGATCCGCCTGCCTCTGCCTCCGGAGTGCTGGGATTCAGGGCGTGAGCCACCACAGCCCCTGTGTCAGCCTCTTAAACCCCACGTTACACAGGCCACTCAAGATGGTTCAGCCAGTAAAGGTGCTTACCAGCTAATGATGGGAGTCTGATGACCTGAGTTTTATTCGCAGAACCCACAGGAGGGTGAAGTAGAGAACCAGCTCCACAAAGCTGAGCTCTGGCCTGCACATTGTGGCATATGTACACGTGCACACGCATGCTGTTGTGTGACGAAACTTTTCCTGGGGCATGAAACACACTCATCTACTCACTCCAGACAGAGAACCCATGACCGACCAAAGTGTGGATACCACTGAAGTCCAACTTGGTGAAGTCCAATGAGGTTTACTGGGGTCACTTACAGGACCGGAAATGACTCAAAGCCCACTCCAGCATGGGTGACAGACAGCTCACAAAGCTGGGAACCTGGAGCACACTACACAGCCGGCAGGCAGCTCAACAGGTTGGAAAGGACCCTTTCCAGGTGCCTCAGTTGGTCTAAACCTCAGGTAGCTCAGCTGGGTTCTGCTTCTCCCAGGCTGGCCTGGTCTCAGAGCCTTCCTTGCAGCTTGGCTTATTTGAAAGTTGTCTGTTTGTTTTCAGTTTTTATGGCTTATTTTGGCAGGGAGGGGCCCACTGAATCTGGTCAATTTCATGGAGTTTGTGAAGCTATTTTCCTCTGGTTGTTTACCTCCGTGCTTAAGGAGCTCCCCTTCAGGATGGGATGTTTTAATCTCTCGGAGGAGACACACACACACACACACACACACACACACACACACACACACACACACACACACACACTTTAAAAATTAAATAAATAAGCCAGGCAGTGTTGGCACACGCCTTTAATCCCAGCACTCAGGAGGCAGAGCCAGGCAGATCTCTGTGAGTTTGAGGCCAGCCTGGTGTACAAAGCGAGTTCCAGGACAGGCACCAAAACTACACAGAGAAACCCTGTCTCAAAAAACCCAGAAGAAAAAACAAACAAGCAAATGAACAAACAAACAACATTTAAATAAATAAAAAATAAAAACAAAACACCCCAAATTATTTTCAACCATGTTTGGTGGATTGCATAGGAAAAGAAGACGGGGGGGGGGGGGCTGCCTACCGTGTGCTGAGTTTCGGGGGGCCTCCGTGGTGTCTTCCTGTGTCATGATTTGCTAACAGCCTCTCCTCTACCTCCTCCCCCAGGATCTCATTGAATTCCCAGAGCACTGTCCATCAGAGAGTGACTACCCTTGTTTTACGGCTGAGAAGTCCAGGCGACAGAGCCATGGGGTACAGAGCTGGCAGTTGACCTCCCGGATGCTCCGGGCTGTCCCTGATACCACAGCTGTCTGATTTGGTAGCACCTTCCATCTCCAGGACGAATGCTCTGAGGTGCTGCACAACCCAGCCTCCAAGGCCCTTTCCACACTCCACTGTGCCCCTCAGCTCGCACACCCAGTCCTGATGGCCTCCAGGTGAGGTGAGCGGACGACTGCAGGCCAACTCACCTGCTGGCTCGCCCACTCAGGACCTTGCTCGCCAGTTCCCAGAAGACTCCTCTCTGGACCTTGTTCTTCCCGGTCTAGCCTTCTACACTCCACTTCTGCAGGTCATTGTCACCCCTTACTCTCTGACCCCCTCAGCCAAACCCCTCGTGCTATTCAAAGTTTCTCAAAGCTTTTGCAACCACGGCTGATTGTCATTTATAAAATATCAGGCCTGCCCTGATTGTACAGGTCTGTAACTTCAGGTGCCCTGGAGGCTGAGGCAAGAGGATTTTAATGTTCGAGGCCAGCCTGGGCAACTTAGTGAGACTCTATCTCAAAAACAAACAAACAAAAGTTACGTGTAGTGGATCATGCCTGTAATCCCAGCACTTTGAGAGGCATAGACAGGAGGACCACAAGTTAGAAGCTAGCCTGGGCTACCTATAGAGAGGAGACCCTGTAGAAAACACACACACACACACACACACACACACACACACACAGAGTTATTGTCAATCTTTGTACAATAGAATTCAAACTCCCCAGAGGCAAAGCCTAAGGGCTCAATCCAATGATTGTCTAAGCAAATATTTTCAGATTGTGCACCTGTCCAACATCAGGTGCACCTGTCCAACATCAGCCATGTCCCTGGGTCCTTGGTTGTTGAGGCTCCGGTGCAGAACTGAAGATGCACATCCTTCTTACCTGGCCACAGTACATGCTGTGGCTGATAGGCCTCTGGGGGACTACTACAACACACTCTGGACACACAGCTCAGAGGAGCATGGAACCCACGGGGGAGGCACAGTGACAGTAAGGCAAGCCTTCCTCTCTTTCGGAGCTCCACTCTGGAGGCAGTAATTGTCGGAGCCAAGCTCTCTGGGACAGTTGTTCATTCCTCGGCATGGCAATAGGTAGACAGAAGAACCAGGTGAGCTTGGGGCCGGAAGGGACTCCAGGAAGGCCAGGAAAGCTATCCTGAGTGTTGGAGTTCCCCAAGCTACTTAGGGGTTAGTTAGGAAGGGAGAGCTGGGTAAAGGGAAGTTAGGAGATTTTGAATTAATTTCCCTCAGCTTTTGGAGTACTGTTCTTATCATCAATATATCTAGATTCTTCCACTGCCTTTCTTGGTTCTGAGATGCTTTCCTTGGCCATCTTGAAGAAGTTTCTCCACTTCTCAGTGGTAGACCAAGAGCTCCTTCATTTTTTTTAGCTGCCAACATTTAACTTTGCTGAATAGACTGTAAATAAACCTGCTAAATGGCTCAGTGGGTAAAGACCCTGGCCAACAAGCCTGATGACCCGAGTTTATCCCACAGAACCCACATGGGAGATGGAGAGAAATGATTGTAGAAAGTTGTCCTCTGACCTCCACATGTGAGCCATGGCATGTGGGCCCACAGACACGTGCTCATGCACACACATCCCCCCACAAATAAATGCAAAAATAATCATTTTTGGATACAACCGTCTATTGTACCTCACTTCACAGACAAAGGGGCACGTTAGTTCCACCGACTTCATCAGCATATCGCTCAGCACACAATGAGCGCCACGCTGAGGTTCTAACAAGGCTGGACCTACTGGGACACAGACCCTGCCTGCCTTCATGAAAATTACAGTTGGTGTGGGGGACTGGCAGATATTAATCCCTGGCATTTGAGAGGCAGAGGCAGGTAGATCTCTGCAAGTTTGAGGCCAGCTGGTCTGCATAGTGAGTTCCAGAAGAGTCAGGGCTACATAATAGAGATTCTGTCTTAAAAGGGGGGCTGGGGAAGGACCCATGAAGGCCGTCACACCTACATTCTGAGGATGCAAAGTTAAAGAAGGATGACCCGGTCTCAAAGACTGGAGGCTCATGGGGAAGGACAGAAGGCTGGGATAGCATGTGCCCTCCCCCACCGCCCCTCCCTCCCCCAGCTCTAGAGCTGCAGCAGGAAGGCTAAGGTGCCTGGGGTAGGGGAGGCATTCCAGGCCACTAGGACTTTAATGTCCAAGGCAGAGACTTTGTCTCTGTTCTCAGGGTGGCCAAAGGCCCCTTGGGTGGTGATACAGTGAGATCTTTGATGAGCAGGTCCTGTGGGCCAGAAGAGCTCCGTAGATCTGAGTGAGGCCAGACAGGAAAGCAGAACCCGTGCTGAGGGTTGGTACCCTGGCTGTGGTCTGTGTAGGCCCGGGGATGAGCATGGCTTGAGAGATTCTTCAGAGGTTACAGATTGTAACCTTCAAAGGCCAGTATTGTGTGAGGAGGGCGAGGCAGACGTTGTTCTTGGTCTCTGGTTCTCACTTCTGGAGAAGAGCTCTAGGATGAGGATAGCTGCTTGTCTGGGACAGAACTAAGATGCCTTTGCAAGGTCAAGTAGGCTGATGGCTCTGTGGGACTGAAGCTCCAAAAAAAGGCCACGTGCTCATCTGAGTCCTGTATCAGCCAGGCGGTGGTGGTGCACGCCTTTCATGCCAGCCCTCGGGAGACAGGGGCAGGCCAATCTCTAGGAGCCCAAGCCCAGCCCAGTCTACAGAGTGAGTTCAAGGACAGCCAAGGGTACACAGAGAAACTCTATCTGAGTCCTGTATCTTTCAGCTACAATGGTAGTAGCTGCCTTAGCAATGAGTGAGTGCCTGGGACCCAGGAAACCATGCCTGTCCTGTCTGTGTTCTTCCAACTACAGACCATTATGCACGCATCAACCATTCAACAATCAGTAAAATAGAAAACATAAGTTTAAAATAACTTCGGTTTTTGGTAAAACACCCAGTGCTACACGAACTTGACCACGAACAGTGGAGTTTGGATTGGAGATGGTCCTTCAGTGTCCTGAGACCCTTCACAATCCTTTGCACCCACCGCCACGGGCATTTTATGCGATTCTTCTAATCCTTCACCCTCCGGTCTGCAAAGCACTAAGGAGACCCAATAACATCATTTTCTATCTGAAGGCTTTCATGCCTTCAGAACAAATGTGAATGGGACGGAGGGACAGGACCTGGAGGGGCAGTGAGAATTCCGGGTACCTCCTCTGTGAGGGTCCCTTCCTCACCTCTCACTGCTGTTCATCGTTACCAATGGAGCTACTGCCAGGGTGCAGGAAAACACTTCTGACCCCCTAATAATACTAGAAAAGAACCAAAGCCAGACTTGTTTTTTTCTCGCTTAACTTTCTCTTCTTGCAATAGGAAAAGATTTCCCAGGCGTTATTTATTTTTAAGCTCAAACACCAGCCTTACCTTTGGACACATTGTAACCAGTCATTGTAAGACCCTCCCACACAAATAAAACCCCAGAGTGGCTTCTTTCTACATTATCCTATCACGCGACAATTGCCAATTCATTTCCTAGGCACTGTTAGACCAGAGGCTCAGACCTCAGGACCCATGATAAAAACGGAGATTAGCATCTGTATGCCACCGCCTTCCACACGCTTGGGCTCTCGCCGTGACAGCGCCTCTTCCAAGGAACCCTGTGGGGAGCACTTTGTTCTCCGAGGGACGCTTTGGGTCTGGCACACACACAATATTGTTAATTCGGGAGTTTGGAGGAGGAAGGCCAGCAGACAACGGAAACTGCTTCTCCAAAAGCCTCCCAGTAGTTAGCAACGACAGGAACGTCTGGTTGATTTCAGAATTGGGTCGGAGTTCTTCCTGTCCCTCTAGAGCAGTGATTCCCAACCTTCCTAATGTTTCGACCCCTTAGTACAGTTCCTCATGTGGTGACGACCCCGCACCATAAAATTATTTTGTTCCTACTTCATAACTGTAATTTTGCTAGTGTTATGAATCAGAATGTAAATATCTGATGGGCAGGATATCTGATCTGTGACCCCAAAGTGGTCGAGACCCACTGCTCTAGGTTATCTGCAACCACCTTCAAGAGTCAGGGCTCATCTAGTAAGTCCTACTGTATGCCAGGGCCATTCGATGGAGCCCCCCCCCCCCAGAAGCAACACTCTACTAAAGAGGGACAGGGACTGTAAATTCCCCATTACTGGGGGGCTTCATTGCTCAGATCTTAGCTAGCACCCACAAGGCAGAATTCAGGGCCTAAGTGAACCTTTTATGAGTTTTGCCGGGCAATGGAAAGGCAGAAGTTAGAAACTAACAAAGGGTAATTGATAGCCCACATGACTAGAATCTCACAAGTACATTTGCGTGTGGTCTGAGGTTCTAGTGAGGAACCTGTCTGTGTCACGGACAGTGTTCAGAATAACACCAGGGATAGATCAGGGTTCATCTGGGTTAGGCTCCACTCCATTTTTTTTTTTTTTTTTTGCAGTGTTGGGGCCTTGCATAGGGTGGACTCTACCACTGAGCTATCCAGCCTTGCCTTGTCTTCTTTGTCACCGGGACCATCAGTACCAACAGCACTTCCACCCACTACTCAACTCAGCCCCGCCATCCCTCGGATTTTCTTCCTTTGGGAAACCATTTGAGATCCCTCCTATGCAGAATTAGTGAAATGTTCCGTTCTCCAGTCAGGGTCTCCACTCTGGCTGCTCTGGGGGCGCTGACCCTTTCGTGAGGCTAGGCTGCCTTCCCATTCCCACCCTGCTCCTCCACCGTGCCCTTCTTGAGGACAGAAGTTATTTTAATATGCCCATTGACATCCTCCAGAGATCTCACCCAGAGCCTGGCACAAGTGGATGGAGAATCAATCGGGCGAGTCCATTTTTGTTTTCCCAAGCGAAGCTCTCATTTTCCCTGATTGGGCAGCCTCCTTCCTGAACCTCTGTTACCACCACATCAGTCTTTGTTAGGCCACTGGCCCTGGGTTAGACTCCTGCCTGACTGGTATCTAGAGGGACTTCTGATTAGGACTGGCTTGTTCCTTGCTGACACTTGCCAGGGTCATGATGGGGCGGCCTCCACCCTTCCTTGTTGTCTGTGATGAAACACCAGGTTCTGCTGTCATGGGCCCTTCCTTTAGCAAGTGCCCCACGGAGAAAGATGCTACCTACAGCATCGCTTCTACGTGGGACCTGGCCATCTTGTCCTTTGCTCCATGACAGTGAGCCATGATTTTCAGGAAACAAGAAAAGCAGGCAAGGGTTAAAACAATTCGCAACTCTGCATTTGTAAGTCACATGCTCACATGCTTCAGAATTCAAGAAATGCAAAAAGTTATATGCCGTGGATTCCCCTCCTATCTCTGCCCATTAGCAATTCAGGGCACCTGTTTTGGGGGGTGTGGAAGGGTATGAATCTAATGTATTCAAACATCTATTCTCACGCCACTTTTTCTGCATGTTTCTGTCTTCAGTGCTACAATAAGCATCCATTTCGCTGTATGTTGTCACCCCAAACTCAGTACCTAACTGAGTGCTTTGGACAGATACCTGGCAGGCACTCTGGACCAGCTGACGGTATGCCTGTAATGCTAGAATATTTGATGAGTCAGGGCTTGCGGCATCTTTATTTGATTGTGAATTAGACGTGTGTTTTCATTCACTTAGTTCGTGTTCTTCCCGAGATAAGGCCAGAAGTGCCAAGCGCCACACTAGCCTGACTCACACAGCCTTCCTTTCGAAACTTTCCTGCTCCTGTCCCGCCGCCAGTTGAGAATGGTTTAGGACACACTCACAGCATTCTTTAGGGGAGCGATTGTGCAAGAAATGTTGATATTTTCCAATTGTTTCTCCTTTTGGCTTTTGCAAGAAAAACTGTCCCTGCCTCACCCTGACAGTGTCCCCGCCTCCAGAGGCACGGTGGAGTTTCTATTCTTTCGTCTTGGAACCTCTAGAAAAGGAGCGAAGAAGAACCGAGAGGCAGAAGCTTGTCTTTCCCAGGGAGGAGGGTTTCTGCTTTTGCTTGTGGTCGTTTTGAGGCGTCAAGACTTTTGGGAGACTCTTGTTGTCCTTCCTCTGGCTCACATCAGGCCCTTCTGTGAGCCACCTCTGGCCTTGAGAGGTGAAGAGAGTTTACCTCTTTGAGGTGACTTCCTGTGTGCTTTGCTGCTCTGGATCTAGGGACTCTGGCTGCTCAGAGGCCTCGGGCACAGGCCGGTATCTCTCTGCTTCAGCGCTTCTCCAGACACCTAGCCAATGGGCAGTGAGCAGGGGACTGGTGATTAATAGCCAGGTCCTTAGCTGTCTCCATCATTGTCTGTCATAAGTCTGCTATTTTGGTCTCTGTGACTTGTGGCTGCACCATGATTAGGGTTTGATTACTATCACCAAAGTGACTGAAAGATGAAAATAGAAGCCACAACAGGAAATAAACAACTGCAAATGAGATAGTTTATTCCATGTTCTCTGCCAGAAAATGGCTAGAATCAAATCCATTCACAACAGCTTCGACTCCCAACTTTCTTTTTTAAAGGATCAGAATAGTCTGAAGTTTGGGAGCTGGTGGGTCCCCCCTGAGCCTGCGCAGCGGAAGAAGAGCCCTCCCTTTCTAGACATACCAGCCAGGCAGAGCTCTACTGCTGGCTTCTGGCTTCTTTCTTGGAAAGGGAAGGAGCAAGAATGTGATGGGGTGGGGCTGGCTGTCAAGAAGGCTGGGATGCTAACAGATCCAGGGGATGCCAGGGAACCATAAAGCATCATCAGCCATTGCAGCTACTTGCCCAGCATCCCACCCACTTCTACGTCAAGTAGTAAAAGGAAGGAGGAAAGCTGTGTGGAGAGGGCAAAATAGAGGTGACGCCTGAATTATAACACCCACAATTACACTAGATGGGAACATAGTTCTGCAAGTATATGCACGTTCCATTCAGACAAGCTGTGACATCAGACTCAGGCTCCTGAAATACCCATTACACCTATTTGCCTTGTGTGTTCTCAGGCCCTTCCTCACCAAGAGTCTCAGCACTACTCACCTGATTTCCAGATGTCGGTAGCTTGTCCATGGAGCCGCAAAGCTTCATGAGAACAACGGCATTTGCTTTCTGTTTCTTTAATTCTTCCTGTCACCTTTGTAGCCTGCTTTAGCCTTTCTGGTCTAGTGAGACCCAGAACACAAGAGAGAAAATGGGACCCTGCAAGAACACGGCATGTGCTTGGAAAGCCTTAGAAGTCTTTCAAGGCAGTGTCTCACTGGAGGACCACAGTCAGTACAAGCTCTACCCAGCAAGTGGCAGAACTCCAACATGAAATCAGTTTCGTTTTTTCCATCTTCCTATGCCTTTCCAAGACTTATTTGTGTGTGTGTGTGTGTGTGTGTGTGTGTGTGTGTGTGTGTGTGATGTGCGTGCACACACACAAGCAAGTATGAATGCAGTGTGGAGGAGACCAGAAGAGGGGGTCAGATTCTTCTGGAACTGGAGAAGTAGATGTTGGGAGGTCCCCTGGAAGAGCAGTGAGTGCTCATAACCTCTGAGCCACATCTCCAGACCCTTCCTATTCCTTCCTAAGGTGACTATATATATACATTTCTTAGACCTCTTTTATGTCTCTTGGGTCGCTTCCTGCCTGTTTACGGGTGGATTCTTCACCCCTTCCTTGGTCATCTTGACTGCAGCCTTCTGCCAAGGTGGCTTTAGAGTGTGTACACACGATTCCAATATGCGGCATTTTAATTTTTAGCAAAATTGCTATGCTACCCAGTCACTTTCGAAGCGCTGCTCCTCTCTCCTGTCCTGTGGATGGTTCCATACTCTTGGGCAGTTTGCTGTCTCCTCTCAACTTAGGGCTCCATAGCTGAAGGAGGATCATGTGACCAAAACCCTTGGTTTTCTTTTTTATTCCAGTGATTTTGGTAGGGTAGGGGAAATGGTCTGAATACCCAACTCTAAGTGTTGATTTCTACCGTGTGTGTGTGTGTGTGTGTGTGTGTGTGTGTGTGTGTGTGTTAGGAACTGAACCCAGGGCCTCCGCTGAATGATACTTCCAGCCCTCTAAATATGTAGCAAGTATTGTTACTGGATAGGGAGGGCATCTAAATTTTATCCTTTTCAAAACATATAATTCCGGTGGGGAAATATAAACATTACATTCCACTTTTTGTAAAAATTCTTTAAACTCCCTCTGAGTTTCATTATTGTCGTAATCTCACACTTTCAGAGGATTTTTTAAAAATCCAGTAAATAATATGTGAGGTTGGATCACCATGCCAACTAGTGGTTTCAGTAACATTGAAACACTCTAGTACTATTCTCAGATCAGCACCCAGGACCTTTGCTTGACAAATACCTTTCCTACTTCCAAGCAGTCACCTGCATCTGGGGACAACTTTCCCTGGTACCTGAGGTCAAGGGATAAACACTCTGACCCTAAGCACCTTGAAAGCCACGAGGCCAAGCAGGACGCAGGAACAGGACCCGCGTGCGAATGAAAACTCGAAACAGGTCTGCTCGCTGGGTAACCTTCCCGCGCCGGGAGGCCCAGTGGCGGGTGCCGGAGGTCTTCCGGGCTGGGAGGAAACCTGCCGGCGGCGCGCAGGCGAGCTGCACCCCTCCTCCCTCCAGGATGCTGCCCCTCGCTGCTCGTCAGCCTGCCAAATGCATTCCAGAGCTGTGCACAAGACACACTTCTCCAGGCAGTCCTAGAAACCCGAGCCCGGAGCGGGAGAGGGCGGGAGGGAGCGCGGCGGCCGCTGAGGTCACATTCGCGCCGCCTCTCCGCCCTCGGCCGCCGGCTGTTCCCTCTAGCGCACACTTCCCAGGGCCTCTGTCCTGGCCGGTGTAAATGTCTTTGAAACAGACAGCGTTCTCCTCCCCTTTCCAAGGGATCTGCCGCCAGGGCCTTAAAACAAATCGAATGAATGAAGCGCTGGGGCGAGCTCCGCCGGTCTAAATCGGGCCACGGACCAACTCGTTCCGTTCCAAACTCGCCCGCTCCATACCCCCAGCTCTTCCGATTTCTCCCCTGCTCCCGCTGGGTCTCCGCCGACCCCCAGACTGTCGCGGCCTCCCACCTCCCTCCGCCCTTGGGTACCCCTCTGTAGACCTGGGAGAGGGTGGCGGTAACGGGGAGGGGGGTTGAAATAGCTTTTAGAAACCCGATCTGTTGTTTGCGAAACACAATCGCTTTTTTTTTTTTTTAAAGCGACAGGGTGTCTAGACGGCCACGTGACGAGGCCGGAGTCGGGCGCGCCACTGCGCAGTGGAACCAGCCGAGCGGAGGGACGGGTGGGGGGGGGCGGGAAGGAGGCGGCGGCGGCTGGGGGCGGGGGAGGGAGGGGTAAAGGGGGGAGGGAAGGAGGCGGAGGCGGGAGGCCTTGCGGGAGGCGGCGAGCCCCGGGCACACTCGCTCGCAGATCGGCGCACAGAGGATCTTGTCCCCGAGCTGCGCCAGCAGAGCCAGCCGGGCGCCTCGCTCGGTCCGCTCGCCGCGCCGGAGAGAGCTGCTCCAGACGCAGCCAGCCAGCCGGCCGGCGCCACGCCGCCGAGCGCTCGGCCCCGGAGTCCCTGAGTGCGGCGCGGCGAGCCCCCAGCGGCGGCAGAAGGACTCGAGCGCCAGGAGAGGGCGGACGGGGGACGAGGAGGCTCCCGGGCGCGACGAGGAGAGTCTCGGAGGAAGAGGCAGCGAGAGGACACCCGGGCCTCCTGCCGCCACAGTCGGGTCGGGGCCAGCAGCTCATGCGGGCAGCCTCGGCGTCCACCCGCGACCACGGGAAGGGGCACCGGCGGCCCCCACACTAGCCTGCTGTTTGTGCCCTCGGGGGCGAGAGCTTGCGACCCGCCAGAGCCCGCTGCCGCGCCGCCCTCCCCCGCGCTGACAGCCCCCCGGGGCGCAGCCGCCGCCGCAGCATCTTCTGCCCCTGCTTCCCCAGCACCGAGGAAGTCCCCGCCGAGGACCTGGGCCCCCGGGAGCGCAGGAGGAAAGACCAGAGACTCTAAAACACCCAGATACGCAAGATTGAAGCAGCCTAGCCAGACCTTTCTGTGGATTAAAAGAAATACGATTTTTTTTTTCGGCAGAAGAAAAGGAAAGGAAGATCGGCGGGGTTCTGCAAGGAAAAAAAGGGGGATGTAACTCGTGGATACGTTTTTTTTTCCTCCCCACCCTTCCAACATCTTGTTCTACTTTGTAAACATTTTCTCTTTTAAACCCAGGCTCCATCCGGTGGCCCCAGACCTCCGAGGTGCGAGGAGGTGTTGTGTTTTTTCATTGGGGGCTTTGCGTATTTGGTTTTGGGGTTTTTTGAGAGACCCCTACAGACGTCTCACGCGGGGTGAAGTCTACTCGGCCCCCTCCCTCTAGTCTTCGCGTGCACAGAATTCGAGGAGATCCGGTTACTAAGGATATAGAAGAAAAAAATAAATCGTGTGCCTGCTTTTTTTTTTTAATTGCCTGCTTCTCCCCACCCCCAAATTAAGTTGCTTAGCAAGGGGGAAAGAGGCTTTTTCCTCCCTTCAGTAGCTCAGCCTAACGCCTTTCGTTTTTTGCCCCCGAGGATCTTCCATGTAGGAAGCCGAGGCTGGCGAGCTCTACACTCGGGAGCCACTGTAGGGGGGCCTCTTTTGGGGGAGGCGTCCACCGGGGCAGTCTCGGCCGCCCCCAGGGAAGCGGCGGCCGCGTTCCTCCGGGGCGCGCCGGGGCCCGAGAGCCGCGCAGGGCGCGGGCCGCGCCGGGTGGGGCAGCCGAAGCGCAGGCCCCCGATCCCCGGCGGGCGCCCCTGGGCCCCCGCGCGCGCCCCGGCCTCCGGGAGACTGGCGCATGCCACGGAGCGCCCCTCGGGCCGCCGCCGCTCTTGCCCGGGCCCCTGCTGTTGCTGCTGTCGCCTGCGCCTGCTGCCCCAACTCGGCGCCCGACTTCTTCATGGTGTGCGGAGGTCATGTTCGCTCCTTAGCCGGCAAACGACTTTTCTCCTCGCCTCCTCGCCCCGCATGTTCAGGACCAAACGATCTACGCTCGTCCGGCGTCTCTGGAGGAGCCGTGCGCCCGGCGGCGAGGACGAGGAGGAGGGCGTGGGGGGTGGCGGCGGCGGCGGAGGAGGCGAACTGCGGGGAGAAGGGGCGACGGACGGCCGGGCTTATGGGGCTGGTGGCGGCGGCGCGGGCAGGGCTGGCTGCTGCCTGGGCAAGGCGGTCCGAGGTGCCAAAGGTCACCACCATCCCCATCCCCCAGCCTCGGGTGCAGGGGCGGCCGGGGGCGCCGAGGCGGATCTGAAGGCGCTCACGCACTCGGTGCTCAAGAAACTCAAGGAGCGGCAGTTGGAGCTGCTGCTCCAGGCCGTGGAGTCCCGTGGCGGTACGCGCACCGCGTGCCTCCTGCTGCCCGGCCGCCTGGACTGCAGGCTGGGCCCGGGGGCGTCCGCCAGCGCGCAGCCCGCGCAGCCGCCCTCGACCTACTCGCTCCCCCTCCTGCTGTGCAAAGTGTTCAGGTGGCCGGATCTCAGGCATTCCTCGGAAGTCAAGAGGCTGTGTTGCTGTGAATCTTACGGGAAGATCAACCCCGAGCTTGTGTGCTGCAACCCCCATCACCTTAGTCGACTCTGCGAACTAGGTAAGAAGTTGTTCTGTGTCCACCTTCCGTTCCCTTTGGCGCAGAAGTGCTGGTAGAATGCTCGAGGGTGTGTGTGCATCCCCCCCCCCCGCCCCCTTTTTGGAAGAGAGGAGGTAACTAAATTAGGGAAGGGACCGGGGGAACTTGGACGTTCCTTGGGGGTTCCCTTTCAATATTCTATCGCATCCCCCCTCCACCCTCCAGAGGAGGACTCACGGATACTGGTTATGCTTAGAGTGAACGGACATGCTGCAGAAAAATGAGACACTTATTTCCGGGTCAGCAAGGGAATACGGAGCGAAGTGGGGATCACGCTTCCCCCGCACCCGGAAAGGCGTTGAGGTGTGTGGCCGAGTTGGATTCGGTCCAAGCCCGCCAAGGAAGGCTGGGAGAAACTAGCTATAAAAGCTGGAAAGTCTCCTCTCCTTTAGTAAATAAGGACAGTCACGTGGGGCACAAGTGGCCCAGATACTGTCCTGGCCTCACAGCTTTGGAGTTTGGGGGCAGTGGTAGGATGGAGACTGAACTGGGTACCCACTCTCAGCTGTGCGAGCTTCAGGGTGAGAAGGAACAAACAGCTTGGAGAAGTTGGGTGGCCTCTACTTTTACCTTTATTTCGCACCGAAAAGCATACAATTAGTGGTCCTAAGAACCCCAGCTCCCTGCGTCTGCCTCTTAATTGCCCTGGGGCCTGGGCTTCATGGCTGGGACCCTGAGCAGGTTCCTACCCATACTTTCCTAGCTTTTCCATGCCTTCTGTTTTCTCCACATCTTTGTGCTCAGGGTAGAGGGGCGTACCCTGCTCTCTTCAAGTCTTACAAGTTCAGCAGCACACTTAGGGTGCTTTTTCTCGGGTGGGCTGGGTAGGATTCCCTAGTTGGGCGCGTGGGTGCCAAGCTGAGCAGCGAGGGCGGAGGTGAAATGTGCTCGTAGAGGCGGGGATGACTGGGGGAGCGGGATCTGTAGTCTAGGACGCGAAGCAGCCCCGGACGCCCCCCACCCCGCGGACTATTCTGTGCGCGGCCCCCGCCGGTGGAGCCCTGGCCCAGCCGGTGGTTTCCACCCCGGGCCGCCGAGCGCGGCGGCGGCCGCAGACGTGGAGGAGCGGAGCGCGGAGGCTGGCGCCAGGCGGTCTCTTTTGTTTATCTGACAGCTAAATATCAAGGCAATCACCGCCTCGCGGCCCTGCCTCCAACCCCCACAGCTAAGACAAACAGTTGGGCTAAAAGAATGCCTGAGTTATCATAAGTTTCTATCTCTGTTTCTCATGGCTCAGCCTTTATATTCTCTTACTTTTTTAATTTCAGAGTCCCCCCCTCCTCCTTACTCCAGATACCCAATGGATTTTCTCAAACCAACTGGTGAGTAGATGGTTTTCAAAGGTCTTTTCCTTTCTTAGATTCCTGGTTTTTGTGTCTAGGTTAGGGCTGGGGTGGTGCTTGGCTTGCTCAAGGAAGTTAAAGTTTCCTCTATTGCAGGTTTGGTAGATTTTTTTCCTGTTGTGATTGGATTCCCCCCTCCCTCCATAAAGATAGCTTCCCCCCCAGATATGTTTCATAAATTTGTTCCTTTTTTATGCATTTGAACTGTGTGACGGAAGTTAGTTCAGCTTTAACACATGGAGGCTTTTAATCCACTGAATGCCTTGGGAGCCAAATAGGACAGGTCGATGGAAACATTCTGAAGCTTTGTAAGACTTATGGGTAGGTTAAGTGGATGAGGTTCAGTAGCTTCGGTGTGTAGTAAGGCGGGAAGTCTTCAAGAAGGGCAGCCAGCTTACAGGGGATGATCTCTCCCTGTTCAGTCCCCTGCAAGTCAGTTTTCTCCTGGGGTGTTCTCAGAATTCTTGGTAGAGAGACCATGAAAGTTTCCCGCATAGTTCTGCCTGCCTGTTGCTTTGTCCCTGGATGGCGGGGGGCCAGGGCAGAAGCCCATTTGAGACTGGCACCAGGCCTGTCGTGGTTGTCTGCATTCGGCTCCTGGCTGGCAGCACTAGGACCCATCCCTTTAGAGCTGACAGTGCCCGGGGACAGGGTCAGCAAAACAGATGGGGGGTGACAGCAGGGACGAGCCCCACTTCCTTCTGACAGTGGAAGAATTACAGAACCATTGGCTGAAAGTCTAGGTTTTAGCGTTGGTTTTTGTGCCTGTTATGTGGTGCTTACAAAAAGGCAACGCTTGAGACATCTTGGCTTTGCCAAGGAAAGGGCTGGGCTCTATTTAGCTCTTGGAACCTTCTGCCTTTGTGAGCTTTTGCTGATGCGCACCCCCCCTCCCCCCGTCCCCATTAAAAGTTTTGTGGGGACATTGTCATAAGTTAAATACTTAATGAATGTGTGAGTGAAGCCCCAGCTAGCCATACTCCGCATACTCCACCAGTTCCCTCAAGTCCGGAAGGCGTTGCTGCTTGCCTGGTGCCTGTCTAATAGGTGGCCTGCAGAATATGTGATATTTTGCTTTCGATTTACAAAACACCAGATAAAATGGTTATTAATGACAAGATAACTGGCACTCTGTACTCGCAACAAACTTTAACTGGCGTTAGCAAACTCTAATGGCTGTAACTTGCTTGAGTTTGTGGCTTAAAGAATCAAGAAGTGATTTCTCCAGGGGTCCACCACAGTCCTCTCTCTCTCTCTCTTTTTTTTTTTTAATTTTCCCTCTGCATCTTTCAAAGGTGGGGAGTTAACCTTATACAGAAAGAGAACTCCCTGTGGCCCTAGAGGTGACGACAGCTCTGGTAGATGATCCTCTGAAGTCCTGACTCCATAGAAAAGAAGGGCCACGTGCTCTTGGGTTTTCAGAAAAGATACTGGGTAAATCTGCTTGCAAGATTTAAGCAGTCATTCTGGCAGGCCAGGACCTCATTTTCAGGGAGTGGAGTGATATATTTATTCATTAGCAAGTGTTGACATTAGGTAGCAAAATGTGTGTAAACAGAGAAGCCACAAAAGATGGGAATGTGCCATTTCCAAGGAGGGAAGCAACCTTCCTCACATCAGCCAATAGGAAGTGATTAACCCGCCAATCGGAAACCCAGCAGCTGGTTACTCACCCCAAATGCCTTGCTTAAAACCAAACAAAAAGGACCCAAACTCAGGCACCACTAGGTAAGAACATGGGGAAGGTAACCGGAAAGCCCCTGGGAGAGGAGTGGTCGGAACAGCAGAGCAGAGGCTGCCCTAAGGGCACTGGGCTAGGGCAAGTTTGGCTGGTTATGGTGACCCAGGGGTGTTGAAGCGAGACCAGTTCAGGGGCCTTTGCTGTCCGTCACATGTTTTTCTCCCCGCCCGGTGTATGGGGAAGCGCAGGACCTGGGGATTCAGCTCTTCTTTCCCAGCCTGAGCCTGAAGAGTTTGGTGTTGGGTTACATAGGTGAGAGAGGAAATTGGGTTTTACAGTGGACAACTGTTAAAATCTTAAAGAGACAACCCACCGAGGGGATCCCTTTTGGAGTCTCCCTCCTCCAGGGGAAGTGATGAGAAGGGGCTGAGACCTGGGAGAGTTGAGCCTTTCGGAGGTCCTGGCAGGTTGAACTGGGAACTCTTGTTTGTGATGGCTGCAGCCTCTGGAAGGGCCTAGACGAGACCTCCACCTGGTTCTGTGTATACGTGTCCCCAAACAGAGTTGTCTGCAGCAAGTTTGGGGCTTGCCTGGACCCTAGGACAAAGTGGCTGTGACTTGTGGCCTTTGCAAGGCAGGAAGATACCCCCATTTCCCCATCCCACAAGGAAAAAGAATTTGCTGTTCGTTCCTAGCTCTGTCTCACTTTGTAGAGTTGGGATGCTTGAGGGTGCCTCTTCCTGTGAGCACTGTATCTGCTGCTCTGAGGCCGGGGGACTGACTGGCTGCTGGGATGGCCTCTTCATGGAACAGCCTAGCTGGACGGCTGACGTCTTGGTCTGCGATCTGGCCCTTTTAACTTAGATCTCTTGGCCTGCTCTTTTTCCAAGTCTCTTTGAGACTGGGTTGTTCATGAGTTTGCTTAGATCATTCATTCGTTTATTTACTGACTGTTTCCATCATTCATTATACAAAGTAGTCCTGGGAAACTCAGAAGAACTAAGTTGGAAAGAACCTTTAAAAAGGTTGCAGTTCGTTCTGTTAGAACTGCTGGGAGGAAGGGCATGTGTGTCTTTCTTCCACAGAACCCAGGGCTTAATGAGGTGCTTGGTAATATGTAGTGGTAGAGGAGAAGCCAGAAATGGCCCAGCTCTGCTGGCTGCCAGGCTGGGCTCTGGAGAGCAGGAGACGGTGGAAGATGAGACTCTGACTTGAGAAATTTATCTTTGCAGAGTGTTCGGTGGGTGGTTGCAGATCTGGCCCAATTGACCTTTGTAAGCTAGGGAATATAGCTTGGAGCCAATCTAGACACCACTGACTGGGCTCAGCCAGGCCAGCTCCAGGGAAGAGGTTTAGGACTTGGTAGCCTGCTTGGGAATGGAAACCCTGGGATGAGAGCTGGACCTGGGTGCCTTAGCTCCCTGGGTGGCCCCCAGCCCAGTCAGTGGCACCTCAGTTTACCTGGGTGCCTATCGAATGTGTTCCTGCTTCACAGGGGTGGTAGGGAGGCCTAATTAATGTGTGTAAATCCCTCCTAAGATCAAAGGCGATGCAGAGGCCATGGCACATTTCATAAAAATCACTTGTGGTTGCATCTTGGAGCTGGCTCACCTTTGATGTGAGCCAAGCTGACACCCTGACTGAGGTCTCCAGGCCCGCCCTGGAGAGGCCAGGCTTTGCCTTTGAAATACACCTTGCCCCTGGCATTCAGCCAGCCAGAGCTGGGGGAGTGGCCATAGGGTGTCTTCCATTTTGGGGGGAGTGGAGGAGGGGGGATGAGGAGCCAATCTCTAGAAAATGATGGGGCAAGAACCACAGTTTAGAAAGTACAGGCTTGCGCCATATGACAAGGAGCTCCTCTTCCGGCTTCCCTCATTGTTTTCCATTTGATTAAACGCATCCTGTAAAGTTGTGTATTCCTGGTAGGAATTATCTTCTACCCCGAAGAAAGGAGGTTGTGTACAGCCTTCTCTTTCCCCTTGCCAACCACTCCTCCACGCTCCCTCCCGTTTAGAAGAGGTTTTTCTTTTTAATTTCTAAACACAGGCTGAGCAAGTGCTGTACACCCAAGTGCCCCACCTCCCTTTTCTCCCCACTGGAGGGTTTTGAACAGTTAATCTTCCAGCTTTGGGAAGAGAAGGCCTCAAAGGGAGGCACCCTCGGCAGAGACTTCTGGGGGACACTGTGTGTTGGACAGGCTTGGTAGTCACCTTCCCTTTGTCAGGAACAGGAGGCAACTATTGTACCACTGAAGGGCTGTCCAGGCTGCTTGCCTCTAGGCTTCTCTTTTGCTTTGAGTAACTATGTACCAGTGTGGCCAAAGGGGCATCTGCTAATGCCTGGTAGCCTGGGGTGGGAGAACTGGAGTCTGTACAAACCAAGTGGTGCGTGTGTTTCCCAGAGAGCCCCACTTTCTGTGGGGACTTGGGAAAAACTTGGACATTGGTAATGGTGCAAAAGAAAGTTCCAGGGGCCCATGCATTTGCGTTCCTGGGGACTAACTAGTTGTGATTCGTGGGCACTATTTTTTTTGTTGTTGTTGTTGTTGTAATTGCTTGGAGGGCGGCTGTAGCTGGTCTCTTTCTCAGCTGGAATTGTCATTACGTTGAGGTCACTGTGCTGAGCACCTGGGGGTGCGGGGAGAGGCTGAGGATACAGAATCTGTAGGTTAAGGTCTAGTAAAGACAATGGAAGGAAAGGGTGCTAGAAAGATGGTGTAGGAACCGAGGCAGGCAGCCTCGTAAGAATGGGGTGGTCTGGGCAGGTTTCCAGAGGTGGGTTTGGACCAGTCTGGAAGCAGGTAGACCATTTCCCTCCAGCTGAGCCCTTTGCCTTGCTGAGAAGTCTGTCTTGATCTGATGGGCTGGACCCAGGTGGAGCTATGATAGAACTGGTCGAAGTCAGTATGGGAGGAGGAGGAAGGAGGCTTTGTGCCCGGTGGGAGAGAAAACTGGGTTGAGAAAGTACACTTCGAACCTTCCTTGACCTTGGGAATTACCTGATCTCAATGGGAGACTTGTAATAGAAGAGAAATTCCAGCCAGTCTGTGATTGAGCCTGACTTGACTAATGATTAACTGGCCGCCTGGAGCCCAGACGGGTGACAAGGTGCTGTGGTCTGTCTTAGGCTGGACCATGAAGCCCGGTAGACCATTAATAATCTGCAGCGTGCCTGTGAGTCAGCCCTTTGGAATGTGTGGTCTTTCTTTCATGCTCTTTCGTGTTTGTAAGAATGAACGGTGGTTTTTTTTTTTTTTTTTAATTTATTTTTATGTGTATTGATGTTTTGCCCGAATGTATGTCTGTGTGAGGGTGTCAGGTCTTGGAGTTAACAGATGGTTATGAGCTACCATGTGGGTGCTGGGAATCGAACCTTGATCCTCTGTAAGAGCAGTCAGTGCTCTTAACCACTGAACCATTTCTGTAGTCCCCGGCTCTGTTCTTATCTGCGTATTTACATCTCTCTTTCTTCCAATTCTGCAGCAGCCTGTCCAGATGCTGTGCCTTCCTCCGCGGAAACCGGGGGGACGAATTTTCTGGCCCCCGGGGGGCTTTCAGGTGAGACACTTTTCTCCTTTCCTAGAGGTTGCTGGAGGCTAAAGGAGTGTGTGTGTGTGGGGGGGGTGGCAGCGGGCTGGTCTGGAATTGACCCCATTGGCATATGCCTTACACGAGACCCATCGGGGTGACAGTAGTGCCCTTCAGCCTGTCGTCCCGAGGTCCTTTATACGCCAGAGCCTTGCCCTTCCCAGGAACGGGAAAACTGGGGTCAGCTGCGAGCTGATTGTGAGACAGGCTTTGTGGTTATTTTTCGTTTTTCTGAATTTTCTGTGTGTGTGTGTGTGTTCATTACTCACATGTGTTCAGAGGGCAGCCTATAGGAGTCGTTTCTCTCCTTCCGCCCTGTGGGCGCCAGGGATGCAGGGCAGGTCATCAGGCGAGGTGGTGGGCGCTTTTATCCTGTGAGCCATCTTGCCATTCCCTCATGGTTTTTAAGCAGCTCCTGACTTCAGTTTCTTCCATTTGTTAACTTTGGCAAGATCTCAGGCGCTTTTAAGCCTTATTTTGCTCTTGCACGCATGCCTTGAAGGAGACAGGACCCACGTTTACGGGGCACAGCCCAGGTGCAAGCTGGGTTTCGGTGGACTACAGGGGTTCTCTTGCGGCAGGGCAGGGGCTTGGCTTGCCGTAGACCATAGGTGCCCTCAGCTGGACAAGCTTTCTTCAGGGTTCACAGACCAAAGACCCGGAGAGATGGAGCTAGAGAGTCATAGGATTGGAGGAGTCGGGAGAGAGAGCCCTGCGCGTTATTGCCTCTGAGGACAAGAAGCACTCTGGGAGACAGCTCGCTCTTTTTTCTATGGACCGTTTTTTTTTTTTCTTCATTTCCTCTCCCCCTACCACATCATGGATTTTCTAAGAACTAGCTATAAAGCAAGAGGGGAAGGGGTGGGGGAAATTCCAGGACAGTTCTGGGCACTCAGTGTCGCTGGCCTTCTGGGCCATTGGTGGAGGTCTTGGTGGCGTCTCCTAGCGGAATTTGTGGGACTTGTGTGCGCCCTCGATTGTGGGACGACTGCTCCTCATGACTGACTGTTCAGTGTTGCCCCTGTGTGTGGTTGAGGTACAGTCCATTCTGGACCCACCTCCCAGACTTCTTCCCCCTCCAGGAATTGAGCCTGCTGGGAAATGGCTGTAGGGGGACCCTTGTTTGTTTTGATTTCAGTTTCAGTGTTTTGATTTACTCTGACTGTTATCTGAGACCGAGGGTATTGTTTACTCAAAGCTTCTAATGAGAACTGAGCAGGAAAAGAAGGACCCCAGGGGGAGGAGGGAGGTGGGCCCCCAGTATGGCTTGGGAGGCCTCTCCATCTTCTGCTTTCTAAGGCTGAAGTCAGTGAGAGTTCTCTAGAGAAAGAAGGGCCAGGAGAGAATCTGAGCAAAATAATCTGAGCACTCTCGGGATGTTGTTGGCTCGTTTTATTTTTTTAAGTCCTGGGTGTGCAGGGAGGAGCCCTGGCTTCTCCAAACCACACGAAATAAGCAGGGGAAGTGGTAGCTTTTGAAAGGGGCTTTTCGGAAGGCTTGTCTCATTGATAACATCTTGTCTGTCTCCTCTACTGGAGGAAATGACGACACCAGGCTGAGAACCACCAGCCTGAGGGCTGCTCACCCCACCCCTCCTCACCCCCAGGAGCCAAACACTATGACCTGGTCAGCCGATCCTGCTTCCCCAAAGTTCGGCCAGTTCTAGAAAGAAGCTGGGAAGCAACATTCTAGTGCGCCCCTCCCCATTCGCCCCCCCCCCAATCCCCTCGGTCATCTCAGCCCCTTAGATGGATGAGGCTCGCTCGGGTGTAGTAGTCTGTCTTGCAAGGGATGGCATGGTGTAACAGAACTGCAAACAAGAAAAAAGGAAGGGGGAAAAAAAAAAAGAGTCCTCCACATGAAAGAGCATTTGTTTTGAATTTTAGCTCTTGGTTTACTAATTCCCAAGGCTTCGAAGTTGGAGTCCTTTCTTCTTTCTGTATGTAGTTGGAGCCATGTATTAGTAATGTGCTTGGGTGGAGGTTGTAGGACGAACTTTTTGGGTGGATGCCATTGGTTTGGGGGTATCTAGAGGAAGAGGTGACGGGCACAGAGAGAAACTTACTATAGACTCTGCCCTGTGAATGTCCGTGAAAGGTGGATTCATGAGCCTAGGCGGAGGGTTGTATACATTCTGGAAACCCAGGCCACCTCCTTTTAACAAAGGTGGTGCTGGTAGTGTGTGTGTGTGTGTGTGTGTGTGTGTGTGTGTGTGTGTGTGTGTAGGGGCTAGATGCGTCTGCGTTGTGTAGATTGAGGTCTTGGGGGGGTGAGGGTGGTTGAATGAGGCCGGAGGAGATGGGAGGGGGGCTCCTGTAGTGGACGCTGGGGTGAGGCCCGGCCGGTGCAGGATGGGCACCAGTCAAGGTGGGGGGGCGGTGACACCCCCCTGAAATAACCTCTCGGAGTCTCTTTCACAGGCCCTGTGTGCTGCTTTCCTTCCTGTTCTGCCCTGGCTAAGAGCGGGCTTAATGAATGGGGCTCAGTTCAGGGTGGGAGGAAGGTCGCCAGTGTGAGCCAGGGCTTGATTCTCTTGGCAAGGGAAGAAGGGAAAGAGAAAACAGTCGAATGTGAAAATGTGGTGCCTTGGAGATGGGGGTGGGGCGTGCTCAAAGGCCT
Organism: Peromyscus leucopus; assembly: GCF_004664715.2. Classification (NCBI taxonomy): domain Eukaryota; kingdom Metazoa; phylum Chordata; class Mammalia; order Rodentia; family Cricetidae; genus Peromyscus; species Peromyscus leucopus. The sequence continues at coordinate 63,007,272 of NC_051079.1, forward strand.
AGCCCCTCCTGAAATGCAGGGGTGACTCCAAGGCTGGCCGGCCCTTCCCTTTCCTGCACTCTTGCCGAGGGCCAGCCAGAGGAAGGGGAGTGGGCGGGACGAGTCCTGGGAGTAGCACCCTGGCTTCAGGTTGGAATTCCAGTCTTGCAGTGTGGTTCTGGTGGGGGGAGGGCAGGGGATGACAGGCTGGGTCCTTGGGGACCTGCATTGAAACACACACACACACACCCCACCCTTACAAGTTTCCTCAGTCTGGGAAAACGGGACATTTTTAGAAGGCAGTAATTTGGTTCCAGGAGATTGTACTTTCATTTCTGACAGCCGGCTTTCTGAGACAGATGGATTGCTCTGTGCAAGCTTGTGAGTGTGTGCGCTCAACGCACTGCAGACAGACAGACAAGCTCCTGTGTTGACACTCGAGCAGAGGGATGCCATGCCAACAGGCAGGGTCTGAGAGAATCTGGGGCCCTGTTCTCATGAAGTGGCTCCCCCATGAAGCTGTGTACTTACTACGTGGGGACTGCTCTGTGTAACGGTCCAGAACTGCAGTTTTGATAGCCTGGTCTCTGGACACTGATGTCTTTTGGAAGGTATGCAAATCCAGGTCTGCTGCATTGATTTGTGTGAATGAGTCAGGGAGACCCACCTTGACAAGAACTGACGGAGCTGGGAAACTTAGAGCTCAGTAGAGGAGACCGCAAGCATTTACAGCTAGAGTGTCTACTGTATCTCGGGGAAGTTCTGCTCTTGGCTTAGCGTCTTTGCAGCCTCTGTCTGGGGTTGGGTAGAGGGTCTGCACATGGCCGGTGTGGAGTCTTAACTGGGTCGATAGAAAGAAAAAGCAGTATTTCGTTTGTACCAGGTTACCCAGCTGCAGGCCCTTCTTTTCAGAGATGTTAGTGTTTGGCACTGGCTGGGCCTCTGGGTCTCCCTCAGAGAGCAGTGTTGGAGGCCTGGAGCCCCTTTGGGAAGAGGAATTCCCATGGACTGGGGTGGGGGTGGAGTCGAGGGGTTGGAGACTTGAAGCATGCAGGAGTCTTAGGGGAATTGAAGAAACTGCACAGACGTCTTCTGTCTGTGCAGTCATGTTTATGTGGAGGGGTCAGGGAGGCCTGGGGGTTAGTTCCTTTGCTTAAGGTCTTAGATAGCTTTTGGTTTCCAGATTTGGGGGTGGACGCGTTTCAAGTCAGTACCAAATCAACTACAAGGGCAAGTCTGTTTCCTCTTTGATCTCTGCTGGCATGTGCCATAGCGTCTGCGGAAGACCTTCAGAAACACCTATATAATCTGAAAGGCTGCGCTTGCTCAGTCCGAGGCCGACTTGGGCTCAAACCAAGCAGCTAAGGGAGGAATGCTACCTTCTGATCTAAGGAGAAAGCCATTCAGCCGAAAGTGAACCAGTTTTTATCATCTGGCATGACACTGTGATACTGAACTAGGAGTCTCGGGCCTTAGCTAGGTGCCTGCCTGCTCCCAGTGTCTCTTCCTCATGTGCCTAGTGTGGCTGTGGTTTCTAATACCCTTAGAGGGGAGAATGAATGGAGAACACGCTGCTGGTGAGCTCACAAGGATGGGCTTATGGGGAACTGGGCTAGCACAGTGACCAGCACGGACCACCTCTTCCCTCCAGGCCACTTTGGGAAATGACAGTCTGGAGCTCCAAGAATACAAGTCTAGTCTCTTTTAAACCGAGGCAGTCTGCTGGCTCCAGGCTAGGGCGGCTCACCTGATGCACACCCACACCCTGGTGTAGACCAGTCCTGGGCAGCATCGGGGCTGTTGGCGGGCCTCTTCTTCTGTAGGGCCTGAGGTCATGGGCCCCGCCCCTGGTGAACGACTCCCTGATAAACCTCTTTTGTCCTGGAAAGAATGAGGTAGTCAGGCAGGGGTTAAATGCAGGGTGACAGCATTTAAAAAAATCTCTGGAGCAAATTTGGGCTGCTCTGCCGGCTAGACTAGATGGGCTAGACTAGATGGGCTGCGTCTGTATCCTGTCCCCAGGCAGAACCTAGTCAAGTCAGCAGGGGAGGGGGTAAGGGCTCAGGAAGGCCCGTGCCAGGGTGCTGGTGGCTTTGGCTGTGGTCCTTCAAACAGCCTCCCCTCCATTCCCACTTGGGGCTCTTCTCATCCCAGCCTGCCTGCTGTAGGCTGCTAGAGTCTTTGAGGACTTCTGGGGCCAGCAGCCGTGAAAGGAAGACGAGTCATAGGTTCATGGCAGGGTTTGGTTGCTTTCCTTTGCCGCTTTCCATATCAACCCCGTAATGATTTCTCTTTATATGGTATACCATATGGTAACGGTATTTTTCTCTTCTTTCTGAAAGTCCATAGAGCGAGGTGTCAACCCTCGTGGGCCGTAAGCGAGTGCTCCACCCTGAGCTGTGACCCCAGCCTCTAGATTGGTGTTCCGGTCACTTCAGGGTAGGCTTTGCACTCTGAGCGGCACTCACAGTCGGTGTCTTTATTTAATCCCTGCACTTCGGAGGCAGAAGCAGTCTGGTCTCGGAGGCAGAAGCAGTCTGGTCTCGGAGTTTGAGGCCAGCCTCGTCTACCACAGTCAATTCTAGTCCACTCAGGGCTACATGGTGAAGACCCCCATCTTGAAGAGAAAAGAAAGAATTCTTTAAAAATCTTAGCTAATATGACAAGATAGGATGTTGTTTTTAATGTCAAATCATCCTGCCTCACAAGCATGTATTATCTATTGCTCCTGGCAAAAATAAGTGGTTACTGAAGGCAGAGGCAGGCGAATCTCTTTCTGGGTTCAAGGCCAATCAGGGCTGCACAGTGAGAGTCTGAACCAGAACAAAACAAAAAAACGGCTCTCTTGCATCATTGTTTTAGCCTTCAGGTCTTTGTTTCTGTTTGGTTTTTTAAGTGTAAAGCACTAGTTCCTGGACTTGGCATTTCTATTCCTTGAATTTGAGCTTTTTCTTGGAAAATTTTTCCTTAGATTGATTTGATTATGTGTATGAGTGTCTAGTGAGCCTGTGTGTCTGTACCACACGCATGCCTGATGTGGGAGAAGGTCAGAAGAGGGCTTCAGCTTCCCTGGAACTGGAGTTACAGACAGTTGCAAGCTGCCATGTGGTTGCTGGGAACTGAACCCAGGTCCTGCAGTAGTGATCTTAAGTGCTGGACCATCTCTCCAACCCCTTGAGGTTTTTGTTGTTGTTGTTCTTAATAGAGGTCTTTTGCTTGATTGTAGAAACATTTGAGGAGAATGTTGATTACCCACATGTCTTCCTCCTATGTGTTATAATTGCAGAAGTGCCCCTTGGGACTGTGTTTCCTTTTGGGGTAGTGATGTATAGTCTGTGTACCCAATGTCACTGATGGTGCATTTCATACTACGTGGATTTTAACGCAGTTTTCACAAATGTGGCCCATGGTGACTTTTAAATGTATGCAAGTGTTGTCTTATCCATGAAGAACAGTGGGCAGTAAGGAGAGGTTTCTCACAGGTCTGGATCTGTTGATGGGTTGGTTATACTGGTTTCCATAGCACCCGGAGATCTCTGGACTAGAGGTACACTGGTGGCCTGGGTGCGTCCCAGTGTTGAGCATGCACTCTCTTTCTGTTTGTTTCATTTTTGTTGTTGTTTTTTGGTTTTTTGAGACAGGATTTCTCTGTAGTTTTGGTGCCTGTCCTGGATCTTGCTCGTTAGGCCAGGCTGGCCTCGAACTCAGAGATCCCCCTCTGCCGCCACCGCCCGGCTTTGTTTCATTTTTTGAGACAGGGTTTCTCTGTGTAGCTAGCCCTGGCTGTTCTGGAACTCACTTTGTAGCCCAGGCTGGCCTTGAACTCAGAGATCCGCCTGCCTCTGCTTCCTGAGTGCTGGGACTAAAGGTGTGTGCCACCACACCCCGCTCAGTGTTAAGTTTTCAGTCTTCCCATTTCCGTGCAAGTTGGAGAAACCTTAATAAAGTAGGAAATTTCTTTTCCGTTGTTCCCCAAGCCGGCCTTTCTGCTGGGTTAAGGGTAGGGGGAAGTACACTTATTCCTACTTCTCCCCAGATGCCATGCCCGGGGGGCCTGTCCAGTGTAGTGACAGAGCCCGAGAGGGAACAGAGGCTAGCTCCCGAAGCCTAGTGACCTCGACCCTTTCAAGGCTGCGGGAGCCCATGGTCCATGTAACACCCCCCCTGTGTTCCGGGGCAGGCAGGTGCCCATTTGCGGGAGCCTGAGAGAGGATACTGTAAGAGCAGCCACCCGGAGGTCACCAGTGGCCCTAGCATCTTTCCCAGTGAGGATTGAATGGCCCAGCATCTGGCTGTCTGCCTACTGTCACACGGAGGCTTCCTCTTCGGGCTATTTTCAGAGGGAAGATATTATTAACTGCTGAGGCACAGTCCTCTCTTGAGTGGCTAACACACCAAGAAAGCTGCGTTCACTTGACTGCCCCCCCCCCCCATACGCCCTGGTAGGAGGAAGGGTCCCACCTCCCCCGGCCCTTCTGCTTCTCCCCATGAGGTCACCTTGGGGATCCCAGCCCTTGGCCCAGTTCCTGGAGGAAGCTGCCACGGTAGAACTAATGGCTGCCTGCTCCTAAAGGTGCAGGAAAACAAGACAGTTTGTGTGCTGCAGTGGAGACAGGTTGCAGTACAAGCTGCTGGGCACCGGGCAGGGGAGGAGGGTGGCTCTTGATGGAGCATAGGACAGTCATTTAAAACGGCGATAACTTTCACCTTGTCAGCTAACAGGAAATATCGGGACAAGACAGGAAATTGCATCATCTCTCTCTCTCTCTCTTTTTAGAAGAACTCCAGAAAAAAAAAAAAAAGTTCATGAAAAGTAGTGTCGCTGAGGAAACCGGCTGGCATTGCCCCCTCTTTCCCCCCCCCTTCTTCCCTTCTAGTCCCAGGAGACCTTTTAGACCATTTTCTTTAAGAAAGAGGCTGTTTGAGAACTTTTATGTTATTTTTATTATTTAAAAAAATATTTTACCAGAAGGGTCACCTTCAGTTGAAATGTTAACTGCAGCCTTCTTTCCTGGTTTACTGAAGAATCTTTCATGACTTTTTCAGCTTCCTTCCCCCAAATGGCGAGGCCGAGCAGCTCTTGGCTGGGAACTAATTTTGGTTTGGCTTTGGCATCCTGAGCACCGAGCCCCACCCAATGTCATTAAGCTCAGTTTTAACTTGCAAAAAAAAAAAATTTTTTTTTTTTTTTTTTTTTGGTAGTAAGGGTAGGTAAGAATTGACTCCAGTCCACACATAGCCTTTTCACACCACAGATGTCTTTTTGGAGAGGAATCTGGCATGGGGCGGTTTGGACCTCAGTCTGCCCTTCTCACTATCCCCGAGGATAGGATCGGCCTTTCACAGTCCACGGGTACAGCTATGTAAGTAGGTCACGTGGCTGTCGGTGCATCAGGAAGCGTCCCCCTCAAAAGGAAGGGTAGACCAGATACAGCATCCACGTATTCACCCCTGGGGGTCTGAGTCCTCCTCTCTTTGATGCCCTTGCTCGGATGGCTTGGGATCTAAGACAGCGCTGCCCGGAGCGGGAGAGATGAAGCCCAGAGAGACTGTGTGTGGCTGGCTGCCCTGCACTCCCTCTCACCCCCACCCTCCCAGCTTTTTCCCTTAGCGTGCTTTGTTTTGTTTTCATAACACAACAAGAGCCCTGGGGTGTGTAAAAGCATTGTTGAACACTTGCTGAGGGTAACTTGTCCAAACAGAGCAGGACGCCAAAGCAGAATGCTGTGGGCAGGTGGTGTACCCGCAGAGGTTGCCTGCCCGGCGCCTACCTTGGAAACACCTCTCAGCCTGTGCCGCCACTGCCTGGGCATTCGTTCAGCCCGGAGCAGGGGAGTCTCTTCCTACCTGCACAGAGTCCAAGACAAGCCATGGCCCTTCTGGCTGGCCCTAGGGAGGCACGGTGTCCTTACCTGGTCCACCTAGTCCCACTTAGGTGGCTCTCTCCCAGGTGTGAAGCTGAGTGGGCCAGCTGTTTTGGAAGAAGCTGATGTGTGGGTTTATTCATTTATCGGGTATTTCTTGAGAAGTTAGCATGGACCAGCTCCTGTGCGGTGTGGAGGATCAGGGTCTGGACTCTCAAAGGATGGAAGGAAATGAGACAAAAAGTCTCCCAAGAAGGCAGGGGGCAGCTTCTTGTATGTATAGTCTGCCTGCCCAGCAGCAGAGGTGCTGGGATGGATGGGTCTCTGGGAGCCTTGCAGAGGCAAAGCTTTTCAGTCATTAGCCCTGCCGCTGCTTCTGTTGAACTGAACCACAACCAAGTTTGCAGATAACTAGAGGTCTCCCCCACGGTGGGTGGCGGGTGGCCTGGTTTCACAGCCCTTACTGCCTGCTGCCTGGTCATAGTGATAATAGCCGGGATTAAAGGCATGGTGCTAACTCACCCTGCAGACCCCTGCTCGTACCCCGGGGGGCCACAGACTGCTAGAAATGACCAGGGAGCTGGGTTCTTAGTGAGACCACTGGGGTGGGTGGTGTGCATAGCATTAGACAGCATCCAGTATTTGGACAGCTAGAGGAGAGAGGTGGGATGTTTCTGGAGCCCGAGGTTACTTCGGAGGCCTAACCCTTCGTGAGTGAGGAGGCCATGATTGACCTCGGGTTGCTTGCGCGTAGTTATCTGTGAATGCATTTACCAAGGTGTTTCATTTCTGTGCTCATCTTGCCCTGGGGGTTCCCTGGGGACCACCTGAGGCTTCCGTGAGCTCTGAGGACCCACTAATTGAATTATCTTAGTTGCTTCTCTGGTGTCTTGGTTCCCTGCCGCCGCCACCCCCCCCCCGGTGGGGGGTTGTCGGGCGGGGTGTTGGGAGTGCTTGTTTGATTTGGAGCTAGAGACAAAGCTGAAGGGGAAGGACTGGTCCCGGCTCCAGTTGCACCTTGTGGAGCTGGGAGCTTGTGTCCCTTAGCCAAAAGACGCGCAGGTGACTGCTGCTGGCGGCTCTTGTGTTCGTTCATTTCTCTGTGGCCTTTTTACTTTTAAATCCGGGACCTTTGCTCAACAGGCACAAATGGATCCGGAACCAAGATCATGATAGTCTGTGGCAGATTGGCCTGTCTGCGTTGGGGGCGGCGGGTGACGACATTTGAGCCTTGCCCCTAGCCCCTAGGAAAAGTGAGCTGTTTGTGAGCTGTGCTGTGGTGTGTGGGGAATTCTTGTCAGCCCCATGGCAGGCTGCCTGTTAGACAGCCGCGGCCCTTCCCTCATTAATCAGTAACCAAGAGGGAAAAGAAAAAGTTGTCCTTGTTCTGGGTGTGCCTACTACTTAAAGATGGGCCCCATCTCTAGTTCTGGGGGGCATTTCCTGAAAGAGTCAGATGTGCCATGATTGTCCCCTCCCTTCCCCATACGTTTTTGCGGTTCCAGGAGGAGGCTGTTTCCTGCAGGGTGCAGAGACTGGCGGACTGTGGCCTGAGAGACTGGGGGGAGCATGGGCACACAGTGTTGGTTGTGTTGTGGACCTCTGTTTTTGCATTTGCAAAATAAGGGAATAGGCTTGGCCACCAAATCCCGCCCCCCAAGATCTGTGATTCTTCAACTCTTTGATTTGAGGTTTGGGGGACCCAATGTCTAGGGAGTCCCCAGCCTCCATTCTAAAATAAGATTGTGATTCCTTATGCATCTTGGTTTGCAGGCTCTTCTAAGTGAAAAAAGAGGAGGACCCTCAGCCCAGAAAAAAATGCATACACCCACACTGACATTTGCATACATTTTAGGGGAGCAGGCTCATGGTGGTACATAGATGCATTGGAGAGTGGGGATTTCCTCCCCTTCCTGTGCCGGGGATCGAACCCAGGGTCCTTAGCACAAAGCAAGCACTCCACCAGTGAGCTGTATGCCTGCTTACCCCTTTCTTTCTGTGGTAAAATATACTTAACAAAATTACCAAATCACCTACTTTTGAATGCATATTCTAAACAGAGAAAGCAGCTTGCGGGGAGGGCAGGGCACTGCAGATGTGCTAGCCAGATTGGAACCCCCGTCATGTGAGGCCAGAAAATACTCAGAAGGGCAGCCACGCATGGTGGACTCTAGGGCCTTGTGGCCGCACTCTTTCCTGGAAGAGAACAGCAAACACAAGAGGAACCTTCCATTCTCTTGGCCTCCCGCACTGGAGGGGCGGTGGCGGTGCTGGAGGGCGGGCAGGGAGGCTTGGGTCTAGGAGGTCCTGGGTGCTTTGGGGGTGAAAGGGCTGGGATGGCTGAGCAGTGAGTGTGTCCTGGCTGGGGAGATTAGATTACAGAAGCAGACAGAAGTAATGATTAACTTTTCCAGTCTGCACACTGTCTCCGGGCTGTCTTTCTGGTTTTCTCCTGTAAGTACAGTGCAGCCCCGGCCTGGCCGGCTCCCGGCCTGGGTTGTAAAGAAGAGGAATGAGGTTGGGAGGGAACCGGAGGGAGTTTGCTGGAGAGGGAGGCCTTTCCATCAGATCCTGCACTGGAATTTATTGGCTGGAATGCCGTAAATATTCAAAATGCTTTCCCATCCAACAGTTTTCATAATTGTTATGGAGTAAGGAGAGCCTGGGGAAGAGAGGGATGAAAAGGACGCTTGTTTCCCTCTTTCTTGTCGTCTGAAGGTTTTCTTACCCTCTAGAAAAACCTGAGTGGGGAATTGGCCGAGTTGGGACTGGTAGTGGGCAACGCTTGGGGACTGGGCTCAGTGTGGCCTGGGGCTTTTTAAAAGTGAGGTCTAGGGCAAAAGCAGGCAAGATGGTTCTGTGTTCTGTGTGTTTGAGGATGTTTGCCCTTTGGGAAGACTGATTTCAGTGTGCCCATTTCTATTAGAAACAAGGTTGTAAAAGTTCGCATACAAAGTAATGCCATTATGGCGTTTTCTGTACCTGTGTATGTCATACTATAAAACAGGATTCTTTTTATTGAACTTCCAACAGGCAGCTAACATACTTACTAGGATGATTAGTCAAAGAAGCAAAGAGAACTCTTGCTCAGTGTTTCTGCCAGATCCTTGGGTATACATTGTCAGCATCCAGTGGTCGTTCTGCAGTTAAGAACCCAGATCTGGAGTTCAGGGGATCTCCAGCCTGGCAGGTGGGTGGTTGAGGAGCAGGATTTGACAGGAGTGTCCTTCTTGGACATTCAAGTGGACTTTGTCACCTGATTACTTCACTTCTGTTTTCTGGAGGCCGACCAGGTCCACATCAATAGATAGTACTGTGCAGACTTGGGGGCTCCAGATGCTCAATGACAAAAACCCACTCTGAGGAGATGGCTGATGAGTTTATTCTGGGGGTCATGGTAGGAACTTGATCATACATCGTGGAGGGGGCGGGGAGAGCCCTGTAGGCAAACACAGAGGTAATTAGGCTGGATGTACACTCAACAGCAGCCAGAGAGGCCATTTACTGTAAATATTATGAATGGAGTTGGCTGGGTTGGGAGTTCCCACCCTTCCTCTGAGCCTCAGAGCTGGGCAGAGCCGGTCTCCTCAGACAGCAGCAGCAGCAGCCGGGTACATGTTATAATTTGCATGGCTGAATGCAGGGCCACAGGAAGCCGAGTCAGCCCAACTGGCGAGACAGACAGGATCTCTTGCTTCGTGCGGCTTCCCTCCTCTGCCCTGGACTACCCTTCACTTTATTCTCTGAGGGCTAAATCGTGCTCTGAGGAGGACCCCCTGGGTCCTGGACCCCCTGTCTGTCCAGGGGCTTCAGGCCTGGACAGACAGGGCTCTGGGTGAGACCAGTGTGGGGAGCATGGTCGTGCATCTCAGAACTGGTAATCGTTATTCGTCATGATTTGTTTGTAAGGACCACATGACTAATCTCCCTTTGAGATCAGCAGGCCGTCTGGAAGCTGGGGTAGTCTGCAGGAGGGTGGTAGGAGGAGGAGCTTTAGGGCCTCCAATCCGGGGGAGACACTGGAAATAGGCTAGTACTAAGAGGCCTTTTCTTGGGGACTCAGCTTTTTCTAAAGATGATAGGGACAAGATAAAAAACTTGCTTGGAATTAAAGAAACAAGAACCAAGTTTAGAGTTGGAAGTGGCTTTTTTTTTTTTTTTTTAAGTTTTTAATTTTTTATTTTAGACCCACATCTTTTCTCTTTAGGCTGTTTTTTTTTTTTTTTTTTTTTTTTTTTTTTTTTTTTTTTTTTTTAACAAATGAAATGCTTTTGAGAGATTTTCTTACTTTCTAGAAGGTAGTGATGGTAAATGGAACTAGGCTTGGAGACAGCTGATGGGCCAGGTCACATTTGTACACCACAAAGTCAGCCAGAGACCAGCGGGGCCAGAATGAGTCTAGGGGCCCATTTTGCCCAAAATGCCTTCATGGAATTTATAGACAGGTCAAACTGACAACAAACTCCCAGGAGGGCAAGCCACCTTTGCTGGTAAGGAAGCTATGCACGGCCCTCTTCTTGGCCTAGGGGAACTGGACCCTTACTCAGCTTTCCCCTAGAGCATTTGGAGAGGACATTGGGAACTAAGAATTTATTGGCCTGAAGTAGCTGCCTGCCCATAGCTCACCTTTTTTGGGGGGTAGGGGGAATTCAAGACAGGGTTTCCTCTGTGTATCTTTGTCTGTCCTGGAACTCTCTGTAGACCAGGCTGGCCTCAAAGTCACAGAGATCTGTCTGTCTCTGCTCTGAGTGCTAGGATTAAAGACGTGCGCCTGGCCATAGTTCACCTTTTGATGGCCTGGATTTGAGTTCCCAGTTCTGTTCTTGGGCATGTGACTGGGCCTTGTTCCTCTTCTTGACGATGGGATGGTGGTGCCATTCAATCTTTGACAGCTATTCTGGGCCTTTTGGAGCAGCACCAGTGTGTAGAAATGCTTACTGAATGTTAGCACTGGCCTAGACCTGTGATGGGTGGGGACAAGGCAGGTATGGGTCAAGCTGCTGTTTCTTTGGATTTTTGAGACGGGGTTTCTCTGTGTAGCCCTGGCTGTCCTGGACCAGGCTGACCTGTGTAGACCAGGCTGGATTCAAAATCACAGAGATCCACCTGCCTCTGCCTTCCAAGGGCTGGGATTAACTGCATGCGACACCACCACAGACCTGCCTCCTCTAATAAGACTTGAGACTATTGGGTGTATGTAGCATGCCAAGTGATAGGCTTCCATCACTTTGTATCAGGTTGTCATATCTCTTAGGTTGGCACAAGGAAATCCCTTCTTTGGATCAATTTGGAAGGATCCCAACTAGAGTTGCCAAATGTGCCATGGGGTGGGTGGGTGCTGAGGAAGTGTTGTTTAGGGATTCAGCTGATTGGACCCAGGGATCTGATCGACCACCCCTGGCCTTGAAGGAGATTCCTTAACTCCCTCTGACCACTCCTCCCAGCCCAGCAACCATCAGTGAAATATTGCAGAGCATAGGCAGTGGGGGTGGAATCCAACTTTCTCAGTGTGATCCCTGCCACCCAGATTTCACTCTGATCCCCTTAGTGAAGGTGGGGGTTGGGCCTCGAGTCTCAGTGCACTCAATGGTGGAGACAACCCAAAGCATTTCAGCTTTCATAAGTAAGTTGCTCCAAAGTCTAGAGTTAATCTGAGCTGCCTCAGGACCTTCTGAAAGTCAGGGTTGTATTTCTACTCCTGAGTACTTCTTTTTCTTTTTCTTTCTTTCTTTTTTTTTTTTTCGAGACAGGGTTTCCCTGTGTAGCTTTGCGCCTTTCCTGGAACTCACTTTGTAGACCAGGCTGGCCTCGAACTCACAGAGATCCGCCTGCCTCTGCCTCCCAAGTGCTGGGACTAAAGGCGTGCGCCACCACCGCCCAGCCTTAGTATTTCTACTCAGGTGCTCGCTTAGCTTGCAAGCATGGCAGGTACCGAGTCAAGGAACAAGGTAGCTTTCCCTATTGGCTGTGGCGTTTGATCCTTTGCCTCCTGGGAAGGAGGCTGAGCATCCTTGTTGTAATGGTGCAAGATGAGCCTCGCTCGATTGGGTGTTGGACCCCTCTTTTGTTGGTCCTGGAATGGTTCAAGTGAACTCAATAGAATGGCCAGCTTTTTAATGGGCAGGAGCGGGGCAATGGTGTGCTGTCAACCTTTGATGTAGAACTGCTGCTGGTGGTGCTTGGGTCCCTGGGAGGGAGGACCCTTGACCTGCGGCTGGTAGGGCGCGGTCATCAGTGTTTGTGTTCCAGGTTGCTGGGCTGAGCCTTTGTGTCTACTTGTCTGCCCTTTGTTTGCCCCTGACCTGCATGGGAAGGCCTTTGGGAGCAATGTTGCTCCTTAGGTACCCTTCCTGTTTGGATTGACCGAGCGGGAGGCGCTCACAGGCCATCATGCCCTTGGGTTTTGGCAGAGAAATACCACTTTATAATCCAAGCGCCTCGCAGAGGTGAGAGTGGGTGAGACCCCCCCCCCTTTGCCGTCTGCAATTCCAGCCACCCCATGTGTTGGCAGTTGGGCACAGTTAACCTTAGAGTGCCAGTTCCTGTGGCCCTGTCCGTTGGGATTTTAGTCTTTAAGCTGGTTTCTGTCACCACAGAAAGTCCGAATTTCAGGACCCCTCTCCCCATCAGTACCGGTTCTGTGTGTGGGCACCATCGTCATGTGTGATAGGAGAATCCCGTTGGTGTTTCTGGGTGACCCCATCGTCTCATGTTTGGCTCAGTGAGCTGGAGACCCCAAACTTCACACCTTCAAGTTTCATTTATTTACTTGCCATATTTATTTACCTATTGTGGGGAGATTTGCTGTCGTACTTGTGGAAGTCAGGGGAACAGTTGGTTCTCCCCTGCCGCCATCTGGGTTTCAGGGATCAAACTTGGTTGTCAGGCTTGGTTGCCGGCACCTTTACCTGGTAGGCCATCTGACAGCCCTGTATATATTGATTTGGTTTTTCAAGACGGTTTCAAAAACCTTGTAGCCGTGGCTGCCCCAGAGCTCTCTCTTGTAGACCAGGCTGGCCTTGAACTCACAGAGGTCCGCCTACGCCTGCCTCCCAAATGTTGGGATTAAAGGCGTCCACCACCAATGCCTGGCCCAGCCCTAAACATTTTTAAATGATGAGATTTCTTCTGTTCCTAACTTGTCGCCTTGAGGGTCTAGTCCCCCTGTGCCATTGAGGCCCAAAGTATGAGAGTCGTTCACGAGTCTCTGGTCTACAAGTGTTTGTCTGGGGTGTTCATTGGTGACCAGGGGTAGTAGCTCTCCTTGCTCAGTGGTCTTCCCCTCTGCAGACACTGTAAACCCCCCCCCCTCAGTCCCTGCTCCCCTTAAAGGGAGGATTTTATGCATTAAGGAAAATGTGGAAGGGGAGGGGCGAACACCTTAATGGAATTTTCGGCAGATTCAGCATTTTTCTGGTATTGCTCCAAAAATTCCCTCAGCTGTAATAAAATATTGTGAGCAGGCATCTGATTAGTGAGCTTTTTACAATGTAGCTTTTCTTTTGGATGCTTTAAAATGAACACGCGCAGTTTAAAAACAAGCCCCTGCACAGTTTTCTGGGGAGGAAAAGTTGAAAACACCGGAAAGGTTATAAAGCTGGGAGAAATTGACGAGTGTGAGTGGGTTCGTGTTGGGAATATGAGCAGAGGCCAGAGCTGGGTTTCCTGTCCTCTCTCCCCTCCTTGGGGGTGACCAAGACTTCAAAGGCCCTGTCCATGTGTCCTGGGAAACTCTAGGAGAGGAATACCTACTGTTGTCAGGGGCCCTGTGTGGGCTGTGGCCCAATTCGGGTAGTTGTTCCTAAGAAAATGGTGTTGGTTGATTTCTCGTAAGTGAGCCTGCCCAGCCCGTATTGGGGCCAAGGTGGACACCTGGGTCCCACCATTGTATGGCGGTGCTCTGGGTTCTCAGAAGGTATGGCCTCAGCATTGGGATGTGCACTGAGGGTTTGCGGGAGTGTGCTCAGAAACAGTCCGGGGCAGGAGCGGGGGGCGGGGGGGGGGGTGTCAGGCGTAGAACTGCCCTGTGTGAGGATGGAGACTGGGAGGGGCAAGCAGGGGTCTCCCTGTGGTGCGTTGAGGGGAGATCCACACTGCCATTTATCTGGGCCGGGCCATTAACCTCAACAGAAAAGGGCTTTTTCCTGGGGATGTCTGGCAGCAAATTGCTGGGTAGACTGGTTGTGCAGATGAGAAAAAAAAAAACCCAGGCATGCTTCCCCTTTTTGCTGCCTCTCCCCCACAGGCCTCAGGCCCCAGCCTCTCCCCGTTTGCTCTGCCCTAGAGGCTCCTGGCAGACAGGACCCCCACCCCTTGCTGAAGAGAGGCCAGCAGGCCTGGCACAGGGAGCAACTTGATCCCAGGCTCCTCCTCCCCTTCCCTTCATTCATTCCCTTCCCCCTACCCTCCCTGTCTGGTGCCAGGTTTCAGTGAGGCTGGGCTGCGTGAAACAAAGCCCTGAGAGGCCCCTCTGAGAGTCTCCCCAACCTCTTTTCCTTCTTTCCAGCCACTCTCCGAGGTTCCCTGCCCCTGGCCAGGTTTCTTGGGGAGACTTTGGGGAGCACTCTTGGGGCCAGAAGTGTCTGACTTCATTGGTCGTTAGGGGTCGTTGGTGTGGCCTTGGGAGCCGAGCTCCCTCTGCAAGAAAGTTCAAAGACTGCCAGGGCTCCCGAGTTTATTAGCCGTTGATGGATACTTTGCAGAAACAAGTTAATGCCCGATGAGTCACCTTTCTGCAGAGCTCTTGTCCCTCTCCTGCTTTTCATGTTTTCTAATGTGTGTGCAGGCACAGACACCCCATCGTAGACACCCACTCAAGACACCCATGCAGTTTTGTGTACTTGGGGGAGGGGGCTTGCTTCATGGCAGTGGGGGCAGGGGACGCCGGGTAGGTGGGGTTTGCAGTTGTTGATTTGCAGTGGCATTGGGGTTCAGGGAAAAGCAATCCACTACTCCCCTCCGTCTTGGCATCCCCTTTGTGTGTTAACCGGGCATGGATTGGGGGGAGGCCAGTGTGTGTGTGTGTGTGTGTGGGTGTGTGTGTGTGGGTATCTGTAGTAGGGGGCAGCCGCTCAGGATTTGTGTGTATGTGGCTACCTTGTGGGCTTCAATCTGTACAAGTGTACACACTCACTCATGGGATGGCCCATCCAAAACTGACTGCTGCTTTAAAAAAAAAAAAAGAAAGAAAAGAAAAAAGGGCAGTGGAGCTGACTGGATCCCAGGTCCTAACATGCCTCTAAAAGTTGGAATGGATTGATGTACCAAGCTGCCCTGGGTTACCAACAAGGCTTCTTGGTCCTGCCCCTGCATGGGGACAGCCCTTATCACTCTGAGCCCTGAAACAAAGACCTCAAAGGCCACACAGATCCATCCTCAGGGCCCACCGAACCTACCCAAGCGGGAGAGAGGCAAGGGGGCTTCCAGGGCAGCCTTGGTGTCCCTACCCCGGGGCGCCTTCCCCTCTTGCCTTTCCCCATTTCTGTTAACAAATACAAAGACTTCCGGTCTCCACCCTGCCGCCGCAAACCACAGCGTTCCTGCAGCCTGGCGGGGCTGGGGAGATTTATAGTCCCCAGTCTGAGGCCTGTTCTCTGGGCTAGAGTTAAGGGAGGTAGCAGAATGTCAGTGCAGGGTGGGGGACGACGCTCCGCCCCGTAGCCCCCCTTTTTAAAGTTCTCAGAACAATTGTTTAGGAAGAAGAGCACCTCACCAGCTTCACCCCAGGCTTCCAGGCTGTGGTGGCCTGTGCCGGGGCTGGGGGGGTGGGGGCGCGACTACCACAAGGGGCAGTGTGGGCCCTGCAGGGTCAAACTGGATTGGGGAGGCACCTCTGGGGGGGGGGGAGGTGGACTGGCAGAGAAAGGGGTACCTCAAGGATGGTGACATTTATTTCAGACACGGCACCTTCTGTCTGGGCCGGCCGTGGTTTAAGGCTGATGTCCACCTGCATGCTGTAATTTGGCACTTGAACTTGAGCTAACTCGGCTGTCACACAGAGAGAGAGAGAGTTGGTTCCTGTCAGGAAGATGGCTTTTTTTGTTGTGAAACCCTGGAGCCGCCGCATCTTTTTTTTTAAACCAGCTGACTCCCCCTTATGAACAAGGCTCTGATGTGAGAACTGGGTGACTAGCTAGAACTAGCCAGCTGCAGAGGGTGTGGGCCACCTGTCTTCTCAGTCTGACTGGGTCACCACCCAGTAGGCCAACTTCTATCATCCAGGACCCCGGGGGGGGGGGTGGGGGGGCGCACACTAGGGAAGCTGTCACTCAAGGTTCCGTCCATGGGAAGCAGCTGTAACTCTAGGCTGTTTCTGAGGCCTTTTTTTTTTTTTCTCCCCAACCAAGTTATCAAGGGTCTCAGTGTCTGGTTCTTGGGGCTAAGTCGGCATAGGTGTTGATGCTGTGGATTCCTGATTGGATGGAAGGAGATTGGGAACAACAGTAGCAAGCCCCTGTGCTTAAAGGTGGATTAAGGTGTCTTGTCCCCAGTAGCATGGCAGACCCTGTGTTGAGTCTAGGCTTCCCCTCACTTCCTCTTCTTGTTTTGTGCTGGTTCTGGGGACTCAAGAGCATGTGTACAAATGGTGTGTGTCTGTATGTGTTTTGACTTGAGGAGGGAAAAGAACCTGGGTCTCCACCACCCGCCGACTCATGTCTGCCATTTTGCTTTTGTAGATTCCCAACTTCTTCTGGAACCTGGGGATCGGTCACACTGGTGCGTGGTGGCATACTGGGAGGAGAAGACGCGAGTCGGGAGGCTCTACTGTGTCCAAGAGCCCTCCCTGGATATCTTCTATGATCTACCTCAGGGGAATGGCTTTTGCCTCGGACAGCTCAATTCGGACAACAAGAGTCAGCTGGTGCAAAAAGTGCGGAGCAAGATCGGCTGTGGCATCCAGCTGACACGGGAAGTGGATGGCGTGTGGGTGTACAACCGTAGCAGTTACCCCATCTTCATCAAGTCCGCCACACTGGACAACCCGGACTCCAGGACGCTGTTGGTGCACAAGGTGTTCCCTGGTTTCTCCATCAAGGCTTTCGACTACGAGAAAGCCTATAGCCTGCAGCGGCCCAACGACCACGAGTTCATGCAGCAGCCGTGGACGGGCTTCACGGTGCAGATCAGCTTCGTGAAGGGCTGGGGCCAGTGTTACACCCGCCAGTTCATCAGCAGCTGCCCGTGCTGGCTGGAGGTCATCTTCAACAGCCGGTAGTTGTGTGTGGGGAGAAGAGGACAGGACGGAGTGTGAGCCGAGCAGGCCACCGTTCAAACTACTTGCTGCTAACCTTTCCCTCCCGAGTGCTTGCTTTCCATGCAAACTCTTTGGTCGGTTTTGTTGTTACATTGTTGATTGTTTTGTGTGGGTTTTTTTTTTTTCTTCCCCCTTCTCGTTCTTGTGTGTTTGTTTTGTTTGTCTTGTTTTTGGAGAAATAGCTTATGATGAGTTTTTGTTTGTTTGTTTTTTGGGTTTTTTGTTGTTTGTTTGTTTTTTTGAGGTGGTGGGTGTGGTTGACAGGACACCTCCCCATATGAAAACGGGAAGCAGAAGTCAGCACTGTCAATCAAACATGACAGTGGGGTGCTGCCTGCCTCCCCTTCGGATCAGCATTATCAGGAGTGGATGTTTTGAGCGCCGGGGTGTGCATGCACGGCAGATGGGGGAAATGCTTTTTTTTGTGTTCCTTATGGATGTCCCCGGCTGAGAGGCTGCAGTCTCAAGCTGTGTGTCTCTTGCGCCCTTTGGACATGCTCAGTGGGGCAGAGGCAGTACCTGGGTAGACTGGCAGCAGGTGTCGCAGCAGCTGCCAAGCTTCGCCCCGGCCCGCCGAAGCCCCTGCCCTGCCTCCCCCCCCCCCTTTTAGGACACGGGCCTATCCACGGGCTTCTGAGAAGCCAGCCTGCTAGAGGCTGAACCAGAACCAATTGTTTTCACCCCCGTCTCACTGCCTGTCACCCGCTGCCATTGTCGTAGCTGTCTTTTTTTGGCCATCTGCTCCTGGATCTCTCTTGAGATGGGCTTCCCGTGGGCTGCAGGGACAGCCCGGTCACAGTATTGCTAACCCAGGACCCTTGGGCCCTCCTTCAGCGGTCCCCTGCTGTGGTTTTTCATCAGGTTTCTCCCAGATGTGGAAAGTCAGCTCAGCACCCCATCCTAAGCTTAGCCTGTGTGCTGAGCTCTGTAGACCATCGAGGGGCGTCCCGGGGAGGGAACTGCTCAGTGGCCCCCTTCCCACCCAGAAGGGCGTGGTCTGTCGTAACGAAGGTACCATCCTAGGCTGACTCCCAGCTCTGCTCTCGACTCATACACTCGTATGATACTTTGACACTGTTCTTAGCTCAATGAGCATGTTTAGACTTTAACATAAGCTATTTTTCTAACTACAAAGGTTTAAATGAACAAGAGAAGCATTCTCATTGGAAATTTAGCATTGTAGTGCTTTGAGAGAGAAAGGACTCCTTAAAAAAAAAGCTGAGATTTATTAAAGAAATGTATTTTATGTTATATATAAATATATTATTACTTGTAAATATAAAGACGTTTTATAAGCATCATTATTTATGTATTGTGCAATGTGTATAAACAAGAAAAATAAAGAAAAGATGCACTTTGCTTTAATATAAATGCAAATAACATGCCAAATTAAAAAAGATAAACACAAGATTGGTGTTTTTTTCTATGGGTGTTATCACCTAGCTGAATGTTTTTCTAAAGGAGTTTATGTTCCATTAAACAATTTTTAAAATGTATACTTCATCCCATGTTGTTCAGCTGCTTTTTCTTTTGCTTGGGGGGAGGCTGGGAGGTTTATCAAAGGTGAATGGGCCGGGGAATAAAGGCTCTGGGTAGTAGTTGTTCCCAGATCTGGAGACACCCCCCCCCACACACACACACACACTCCCACCCCCGACACACACACAGGCACCCTCTTGTTTGGTGTGGCTCCAGGTTTCCTAACTGTATATTGGGAAATGACACGGGGGGGAGGGGGGGTGCGGGGAGCCCTAGGCTGGGCGCTTGGAAGTTGGTGGAGTTGGGGAGAAGGGGTTAGTGGCAGAAGAGCGGGTACACCCTCAAGAACCAGGTTCCCTTGGCTTGTGCCAATTACACACTGAGCCAGGGGCCCCAGGGAGTGGTAGAGGTTGAGTGTCCCATAGTGATCAGAGGGATGAAGCCTCCGCCTCCCTCCCTCTGGATCCAGACTTCACTCTCAGCTGTCTGCTGGGATATTCATGACAGCTTCTCCAGGCCTGTGGTCCAGCTCATCCTGAGCTGCTTGCTGGGAACTCCTAAGTACTTGGGCTGCATAAGCTGAGCTGAGATTTTTGTCCACGTTTTATTAGATGAGATTCAGTGTATACATATGTATATACCACGTGCATGCATCATGTCCAAGGAGGTCAGAAAAGAGTCTTAGATTCCCCTAGAACTGGAGTTGTAGGTAGTTAGCTACCGTGTGGGTGGGTGCTGAGAATTGAACGCAGGACCTCTGAGGGCAACAAATGCTCTAAACTGATGAGCCATCTCTCCAGCCCCAATAGTCACTTTAAAATACTGAAGGTTCCAGTGGATGCCAGGCGTGCTAAACCATGTAGGACAGCAGTACTCAACCTGTGGGGTGTGGCCCCCAAGGGGGTCACAAATCAGATAGATATCCTGCATACCAGATATTTACATTACAATTCCTAACAGTATGCTATGAAGTAGCAACAAAATAATCTTAGGGTTGGGGGTCACTGCAACATGAGGAACTGTATTAATGGGTTACAGTATTAAGGAAGGTTGGGGATCACTGAAGTAGGGTGGTGAACCATTTAATTTTTCCCAGGACCCTCTGCAAGAATGGAGGTGTGGGGAGGCTAAGGAAGTTAACTGGCAAGTGTGATCACTAAGATGTTTACGGGATGTAATCCTGTGTGGCGGGAGTCCAATAATTCACTTCCACTGGCTCTGCTGTGGGAGCAGGGCCTCTGGATTGAGGAGGCAGAAACTCTAGAAGGAGGCTGGAATTGGATATGGCATGTGGATTCTGGTGGGGTGGCGGACCGGGTAGGGAGGCTGTCGAGAAGCCTGGCGTTAGGTGGAAGCTGTTACCACCTGCAGTCAGTGTGCCCAGGGCTGGGTTTTTGGCATTAGTCACAGATGCCAATATCCCGTCTTCCAGCCTCACTTGAAGGGGTGGGTGATCTGGCTTGGAGCTGGCGGGGTCCGGCAGAGTTGTATTAGCCTCAATGTAGCCAGAGAATAAGAATACTTGGTTGGGTTCTGCCCTTGCTAGGCAGTGTTCTGATGTTTCAATTAAGGATTGCCTCATACAGTCTCTACAACTAACCTCTCTGTAGCTACACACTGTCACCCCCTTTGTAGAGCAGGCAACTTCTTGGGGTTCCCCCACTGGGAAGTTCAGGTCTGATTTATATGCTTTCTAATCTCTGGGTACGACACGGTTAACGTGATCAAAGCAGGTGGATGTGTTTTGCTACGTAAATTCTAGTTTGAAAAGATAGGGACCCTTTTGACTGCTAAGCCCAGGGGCCGGGATTTGCAAAGTTTGTGTACACCAAGGACTCTCCCAAGATCATGCCACACCACAGAGGAGGCTGGCTGACTTTCCTGACCCAGAGTCTATTCTTTGGGAGGTAAATGGGTGGCCCCAGCCCACTCTAGGCTACACAGCTTGCTCCTGAGGCTGATTTGCACAGAGGTGACGGGGGGGGGGGAGATGGGGGGGTGTCACACGTCTCTCTCTGTTGGTCTGTGTGTTCTCAACTGTTCAAAGAAAGCACAAGCCCCCTGCCATTCCAGGTGTGTCGAAGGCGCGTAGGGTATAAGATATGGTAAGAAATAGACTAGGGCTCACAGTTCCAGCCTTAAGAACCAAGCAAGCACAGCTGGGTTTGAGCACACATTTGGGTGAGTCACCCAACACTTCTGACAATTTCTGAAACAAAATGGGCATTCTACCTGCCTCGCGAGGCCACAGTGTGGATGATTGAGAAAATATATGCAAAGAGCTGGCTGAGCCATGTGGGATTGCTAATTTTGATTCACAGACACAGCGGTTTCATTCAATGGAATCTATTAAGTCATCGATTTGAGGGAGTGGAGATTAAGAGTCCCCCAACCTTCATCCTCCTCTAGAGCTGCAGACAGGGTTGACTGTCCTCAGGGCGGTCTGCACAAGAAGGGGCCTGAGAGAGCAAGACAGTAAGAGACAGCAGGGGATGGACAATCCCGGGGAGACCCATCTGCTCAGGATGCCATCCAACTGTTGAACATAGGCCAGGCAGGAAGCAAGGCCAGCAGAAGCCCTGGCTTGAGAGCCAGGGTGGCCCGGCTTGAGGCAGGCAGCGTGGATGCAGCCTGCACAGAGAACAGCCCGCACAGAGAACAGCCCGCACAGTACAGTCCCGGTTTCCTGGCTCTGGAGCAGCAGCAGGGCCCCAGCTGCCAGCTCAGCACTTTTCCCTCAGCCAGAAGTGCCCCCCTCTCTTTCCGAAAGTAATGATTTTCTAAAAATGGAGTCCTTCCCCTCCCCCAGCTGCAATTAATCTACTGAACACAAAGTGGCCGCTGGAGGAGGCTTCGGGTGAGTTCGGACCAGTGCGAGCTCTTTGATTAATTCAGGGATGATTTAGTGATGGGAGGGGCGAGGAGGGGTAGGCGAGTGCACACTGCCTCTGTGGGGACAGGCCGAGCCTACTTTGGGATCTATGTAGTGGCTATCAGACCCACAAAGACTCAGCCAGGAGCCTCTTCCCTTTGAGTTCATACCAGCCTCTCCGGGTACTTGAGGGCCAGGCACATACTCCAGCTTCAACATCCTTGCATGAACACCAGAAGCTGAAGAGAGACCTGGGGCTGCCATTTTTGTAGATGCTTTGGAGGAAGGGGTACCAGACACGTGGAAGACGCTTCCTTGTTTCTGAGTTATTACAGTAAAGGGTGGCCCCAGACTTGGTAGTCTCTCATCTTCTATGGGCACTTGACTGGCAAGTTTGGGCAGAGCTCTGGTCCCGTTGAGCACAATGATTAAAACTGTCACCAGGTGTCACAGCCCCCTTCTTGTCTTATCCTGATATATTTTCCTTCACAGTGGTGACATCCAATGTCTTGTACTGTATGAACATTTGTCTGTTTATTTTTATTTATTTATTTATTTATTTATTTATTTATTTATTTATTTATTTATTTTGGTTTTTCGTGACAGGGTTTCTCTGTGTAGCTTTGCGCCTTTCCTGGATCTCGCTCTGTCGACCAGGCTGGCCTTGAACTCACAGAGATCCGCCTGCCTCTGCCTCCCGAGTGCTGGGAATAAAGGCGTGCGCCACCACTGCCCGGCTCATTTGTCTGTTTATTGTTTGCTGGCTTGGCTGCTGAGGCACACTAGGATAAGCTCCAAGACAGGAGGGACGTCGCTCCCCAGTATCTAGAATGGTAACCAGCACATAGTAGACAATGCACATTCTGCTTGAATGAATCCACGTCCAGTGACTAATTTTCCAGGGGGGTCGGGTGGGAGACGCATTCACATTCCAGCCAAATGTCTCAAGAACAGTGATACTTAATGAACATTAACTTAATTAGATACTTAATGAAAATAACAAAGAGGTTATTCTCGTTATTTTCTTCCCAAAAGGTGAATGAAAAGCCCTCTCCCTTTTGGGGTGGTAATAACCACAGTCACCAGAAGAGTCATAATAGGAACAGCCTAGGGCCTGGCAGGATGGCTCAGTGGGTAAGAGTGTTTGCCGTATGCAGTGTTTGAATTTGTAAGACTGTGGGACTTGGTTAAGTCTGTAAAATTGTTCATTTTGCAATGTTGATTTTAATGTGTGATCTTAGGGATGAACAAGAAAGGGAAG
The DNA here is from genome assembly GCF_004664715.2 of Peromyscus leucopus. Classification (NCBI taxonomy): domain Eukaryota; kingdom Metazoa; phylum Chordata; class Mammalia; order Rodentia; family Cricetidae; genus Peromyscus; species Peromyscus leucopus. The sequence goes on from NC_051079.1 coordinate 63,029,981, forward strand.
GCTGTGGCTGGCTTTACAGTGATGTTCATGTGTCAAGTTGACAAGGTGTCAATTGTGCTGGAGAGTTTTATGTCAACTTGACACAAGCTAGAGTCAGTCATGTGAGAAGAGGGAACCTCATTTAAGAAAATGCCGTCTACGGCCATACCACCCTGAACGCGCCCAATCTCGTCTGATCTCGGAAGCTAAGCAGGGTCGGGCCTGGTTAGTACTTGGATGGGAGACCCAGTGCTGTAGGCTTAAAAAAAATGATAATAAAATAAAAAAAAAATTTTAAAAAAAGGAAAAAAAGAAAATGCCTCCTTAAGGTTGGGCTGTAAGGCATTTTCCTAATTAGTGATTGATGGGGGAGGACCCAGATCATGGTGGGTGGTGCCATCCCTGGGCTGGTGGTCCTGGTTTCTGAAGAAAGCAGGCTGAGCAAGCCATGGGGAGCAAGCTAATAAGCCGCACCCCTCCATGGCCTCTGCATCAGCTCCTGCCTCCAGGTTCCTGCCCTGTTTGAGTTCCTGTCCTGACTCCCTTCAGTGATGAACAGTGATGTGGAAGTGTAAACTAAATAAACCCTTTCTCCCCAAGTTGCTTGGTCATGGTGTTTCATCCCAGCACTAGTAACCCTGACTAGGTTACCATGCAAACCTGATGCTCTAAATTTGATCCTAGAGCCCACGTAAAGGTAGAAAGGTAGAACAAGAGAATTGACTCTGGAAAGTTGTCCTCCTCTGTCCTGCACATGTACAGAGACATCATGGACGTATATACAGTAGAAATAAAAAAATAAACAACTGGTATTTACAGAGCACTGTGCAAGAGAGCTTCTGCAAGTTATGTAGTGTGGTCCTTCAGGGAATGCTGTCACTAGCCCATTTTACAGACGAGGATGTGGAGGCTCATGAGAAACCCACAGGGAGAGAGTGGTAGCCTGCTGCATTCCAAGCCTTGCTGTGGGTCTTGAGCCCCAGGCAGAGGCTGGAGAAGCCAGTGGCTACAGGAGGGAAGGATCTCTGCAGAGGGGGCTGCTCCACAACCAGACTGTCCCATCCCTGGACGGGTCCTGGCAATCCCATCCCGGCAGGGGTTGTAATCTTGGCTTCACACAGGCGTCATATCATCAGCACCAAGTGTAATGACACACTGTAGCCAGGGGAAATTACAGTGCCCAGGAGACTTGTCCCAGAGGCCCTGCCCAGGGTAATTCCAGAGCAAGGATGGATGCTGGGAAATAACAAGGACTGGGCGCGGGCTGCTGGCCTTAGGTAATGGAGTGGCATGTGGGGGAAGTGGAGGATTTTAGTTGACTTATGCACTTTTTAAATTGAAAATAGTGGAAAACAAGCCAGCTGTGGTACCGAATGTCTGTAATCCCTGTACTCAGGAGGACCTAGAGTTCCAAGACAGCCTGGGCTACATAACAAAACTGTCTTCATGATAATAATAATGATGATGATGATGATGATGATAATGATACCCAAAAGTTATAAAATGAAAAGTCAAAATTATTCATAGTCTAATCATTTAAACCATCTCTCCAGCGATGGCAGAAGTAGAGACCCTGAACAGGGCCTTTCTGAATTTGGTCTGTGCTAATGAATCTGCATAGACATGATTTTTATGAGTGAGTGAGTTATATTGGCCTGCAACCTGCTGATGTCCCCTAATGACACAACCTGGACATTTTTGTAGGTCTTTCATTTTCTTTTCTTTCTTTCTTTCTTTCTTTTTTTTTTGGTTTTTTGAGACAGGATTTCTCTGTGCAATTTTGCGCCGTTCCTGGAACTCGCTTTGGAGACCAGGCTGGCCTCGAACTCACAGAGATCCGCCTGGCTCTGCCTCCCGAGTTGCTGGGACTAAAGGCGTGCGCCACCACCGCCCGGCAACAGGTCATTCATTTTCATAGCTGTGTGGCACTTGGAGCTGAACTTGAAAGATGCCAGTATTCATTTAAAAGATAATGCCACTTTGTATTGCATAAGAACGACCCTCTCTTGGGACGGTGGTGGGCACAGCCACTGGCTTAACCGCTTTTGGAAAACATTTGGCAGGCTTTGCCAAAGCTAATAATCCCGGCATCTGAAATGCATCCCCATATTTTTTTTTTAAAAGACACATTTAAGTAGCTTCCGAACAACACTATTCCAAACAGCCTTAAACTTGGAGTGACTTAAGTGCCCATCAAAAGCACGACAGTTGTTTCACAGTGCTCACCAAGGAGCGACGGGAGCGAGGGGACCACGATGATAATCACCAGCGCGGTTCTGACCGTCTCCGTGTTGTGCTGGAGAAGCCAGGCACCAGGCTGGGGCGGTGGGTCAGTGGTGGAAGGCTGGCCTAGTGTGCACAATGCCCTGGGTTTCCTGAGTGGTGTCCAGGAAAGGGAAACAAGACAAAGCAGAACAAAAACCTCCTATGGGATGGTCTCATTTACATACAGTTCCAAACCAGGTGAAACTAACTTTTGGTGTTTAGACGGCAGGAAGGGCGCAGGGGAGCAGCTTTGGCTGCTGGGGGTTCTGTTTCTTAGTTTGGGGTTGCGCGTGTGGTGGGTGCCGTTTGTGGAAATGATGTGTGTACTTTTCTACACACACGTTAGAGTTCAGTTTGTCTTTTCTTTAAGCAATGGAAACAGAGAGGGCTAGCGAGATGGTTCAGGGATGCAAACCTCCACAGCGGGCCAGCGCACGGACCAGGGGTAGGATCCCCAGAACCACATACGCGTCGTGGCGCCCGCCTGTAATCCTAGCCCGCAGAAGGCAGAGCCTGGGGACGCCCAGAGCAAACAGGCTGCTCAAGACTAGCCATATGGGCAAACTCTGAGTTCGATTGAGAGCCCCCTGCCCCAATGAATAAGGTGGAAAAGTGGTTAAGGATGATTCCTGACATCAACTTCAGGCATCCACATACCCCCACATAACATACATGTGCCTCCACACATGCAAGCACGCACACACACACACACACACACACACACACACACACACACAAATGGGAAAAGGGAAAAAAAAAACAAAAACAAAAACAGCAGAGTCATTCAATTCCCTCCAAAAAAGTCAGTCCCGGTCTCCTAGGTTTGCCCCTCTCCTCCTCTTCCTGCACCTTTCCAGCTGTACTCAAAAGAGAACCTTCGTTTACACTGTGGGGCAGGGAGGGAGAGAACAACATTGGCACTCCCGTTTGGGACGCCCCAGGCCCTGGAGGCCAGCCTCTGTTGGGGGTGAGAGGGCAGGCTTTCTGGGGTAGGGAGAAGGAACCTTGTTAGCGAGGTAGGCAGTGTGCAGCTGGGTGGGGGAGGGGAGGAGAGAAGGAAGAGGAAGAGGAGCCGCGGCGGTGAGTGTTCACGTGACTCCGGAGGGCACTGACAGGCATCCTTGTGGGTGCCCAGCTCTGTGGGATGGCAGCTTCCAAGTCCCAGGAGCTACGAGTTAGCAGCTCACAGGTGGAGAGTGCTTACCTGTGACAAAATCTGCTTCCCTGGGTCCCTCCCTTGCCCCTTTAAACACCAGGTGTTCCAGTTGGTGGCCGGGCACAGGTTGGAGGACCACATCTGCACAGAAAGCTTCCACCCCTACAATAGCACCTCCCCCCCCACACACCCACACATACGCACACACACTGAGTTTTGACTGGCATTTGCTCATTTGAGGACTGTGGGACCCTGGGGTACAAAGAGGATGTGGTGGCCTCCATTGTGTCAGAGCAGGTGAATAACTAGGTGTGCAACCAAACTTATAGGGCTGTTTCATTTATTATTTGGAGAAGCTCAAAATAGGTGGCCATTTGTTTATTGTGTATTTTGTTTTGTTTTGTTTTGTAGCCACTATTTGAAAATTAGATAAGAGACTGGAGATGTAGTGACAGAGTGCTTGCACAAAGACAAGTTCACAGGGAAAAGGAGAAGTGTTTTTAAAATCACCTCTAAATCCTCCAATCCCAGCATTCACTGAGAAACTAATTCATTTCTTTCTGCAATCGTTCCCAGGAAACTGGAGTGAATATTTGCTATAACATGATACTGGAGTGTGATTTAAAGCATTGCCATTTATTTTATGCGTATGGATGTTTGCCTTCATGGATATGTGTGTACCACATGCGTGCTGTGCCCTTGGAGGCCAGAGGAGGGTGTGAGCCGTCAAGTGGGTGCTGGGAATCGAACTTGGTTTCTTTGGAAAGAGCTCTTTACCTGCAGCCTCCGAGGGTGATTTTTTTTTTAACTGCCCTGCTCCACTACTGAGCCTCACCTTCACTGTCAGTGTGTGAGCGACTCTGCACCTGCCGTCTGTGTCCACAGCTGCACACTTTCACGCCTAGCCCCTCTCCCCAGTACATCGCCCCGCTGTCACATGAAGTCTGTCTCTCCTTTCAGTGGCTTATACAAGTGACTCTGCTCAAACCAACACCCTCATCTGCTGTGGAAGCGCGTAGAGAAGAATCAGGTAAGCAGAGTCGGGGTGCTGCCACCAGCTTGCTGAGCCTCTGTTCACCTCACCTCAGCCCTTTGCCTCTTTACTGCTTATGGAGAAGAAGCAGGTGAGGGTCACTGTCTTCACGGTGCCCCACACTTAATGCAGGGACAGGTGGTATACATTGTATATTTGGTGTTTTTTTTTTTTTGTTTGTTTGTTTTGTTTTTTGAGACATGGTGTCTCTGTGTAGCCCTGGCTATCCTGGAACTCAGAGATCCGCCTGCCTCTGCCTCCCGAGTGCTGGGAATAAAGGCGTGCGCCACCCCTGCCCAGCACACATTGTATATTTGTTTATTCTAGTCTGAGGGAAACGTAGAAGCAGCGAGGGCCAGGATGCAATCCACAGGACACGCATTTTTGTTCATCTGTCTCCTGTCACCTGGGCTTGGCTTGGGGAACTCTCCTTAGTTGGGTTTTCTGGAAAGGGCATGGATCAGATTCCTGCTTTTCCAGCTCCCCAGTGGCCAACAACTGCCCCATCATCTGATGGGGCCCCTGGCATTTTGGAGTCAAGATCTGGCAATAGAAAAAGTCCTGCAGGAGAATCCTTTGAGCTGTGGGCAACAGCCATACCCTGCTTCTAGGGGACAGCAGGGACCACAGAATAACAGCAGAGTCCAGTGTTTAGTGCCCACTGCTGATGTCAGTGAGGAGGGAAGAGCCACTTGGGGCTCTGTGACTGGTCAGTATATTTCTTTAGGGGCCAGTTCTGAGGTGTGACTTGAAACGGAGAAACTTTCTTTTCTTTTTTCTTTCTTTCTTTTTTTTTTTTTAAACTTTCTAACTTACTTCTTTGACTTCCTAGGATCCCTTGAGATTTTTCCTTTTGTACTTAACTCAGCTACAATAATGTCATTTTCCGACTAGGAGGACTGACCATGGATAGAGTTGGGGGGTGCTCTGGAGTACTGGATACGGCTGGTTGGAAAGCCATTCCCTCTGGGACAGGAGGGTGGGGAATGTCTGTGCCTCACTGTGGTGGTGTTGATAACCATGACATCCTCCTACACAGGCCACTCTGCATGGGCAGGATGGTAAAGTTACTTCTGCCTCCGGGACTATTTTAGGAAGACCCAGCCTGGACTAAAACCACCTTAGGCAAAGGCCTCCACCATGAGGACTATGCTGCTTCCAAAGCTAGCCACTGTTGAGCGCAGCAGAGCCGGGTGCCCTGGTTTCTTTTTTATTCTCCTGCCATTGACCCATTAGGGGCTTGGGTAAGTCCTGGTCCCCAAGGCTCAGTGTCTTCCCCAAGATAACTCGGTGTGGGCAGGAAGCCGATAAGCCTTCCCCTAGTGTTCATGCTTGCTACTGGTATAGCACCAGGACCCCGGGGCTCCCTCTGCCCATCTCTGAGCCCCTTTGTCTCTCTGACAGCACATCTCTGCTCTCCATAAGTTGCATGTGCAGAAAGTGTGGCTGATGGGACCCCGGAGCGTCTGGCTGTGTCAGTGAGGTGGGGGCTGAGGTCCCTGGATCATATTTCTCTTTGCATCCTAGCCCATGCCCATCCCTCCCCCGCCCCTCGTCTTCCGAAAACTCAGTTATTCTTTCCTTGGTCTTTGTGGAACGGGATCAAGAGGGGACTGAGAAAGGGTCAGGACCAGGGGGCGAGGAAGGAGAGCAGAAGGCAGGGCCCCGAGGCAGCTGGCGGCCACCTTCTGGAAAGCCCCCTCAGCTGAGCCCCGTGAAGGCCAAGGAGGCCCCGTCTCCATCCCATTTCCCTTGAACTGGAGCCAGAAATCCTCACGCATTACTCACTGGCGGGGCGGCCCTGGCCCCCAGCCAAGGAAAACAAGCCTCCAGCCTGCCTGGGGGCTGGTTGGCCTGGGCTTGGGAGGGGAGGGAGGTGCCCACATTAAATCCAGTGTGCTTGGTCCCCCTGCTGCTCAAGCCAGCCTGACGCTCGGCTCAGGCTCGGACCCAACCGCCTCTGGCTGGGGCCTGATGGTGTCCGGGGAGCTGACTCTAGTGATGCTTCACCCGTCTCTCCGTCTGCCAAGGGAGAAGTTGACTCCTCACTAAGCGGCCATAGATACAGCTTCACCCACCGGCTGCCCCCTGACTGGCCCTGCTAAGGCAGAGGTAGAGGGAGCTCCACCCTTCCCCAGCGTTGGGTCTGGCTCACCAGCATCTTTCTGAGTGACTGGCTTTAGCATGGGGTGTTTGTTGATACTGTGCAAGAGATGACGTGTGGGGCTTCTTGAAGGATGGGTCTGGAAACTCTGATGGTTGTAGAGAAGAGAGCCATGTAGTGGGCGCCATCTCAGGAGATGAGATGATGCATTTGAAATCAGGGGCATGAAAGGGGGTGGGAATGGGATGAAGCCATACCAATGGCTTTGGGCATTCCCATTCACAGTTTGTCTAGAAACCACCCCACCCCCCACCCCCGGAGCTGAGGACTGAACCCAGGGCCTTGCGCTTGCTAGGTAAGCGCTCTACCACTGAGCTACATCCCCAAACCCAGAAACCCACTCTTGACCAGTCCACCCATACATCCACCTAGCTGTCTGTTCACACCACCCACATACCTGCCCATATACACACCTACTGTCCCACACCTATTCACCTACATACCCACATATTCACCCACACACCTGCCTACCCATTCACCCATCTACCCACTCCTCTATACACAGCGACCTATTCACATATTTGCCCACCCACAAATCCATATACCCTATCTATCCCCCCACCTACACACCTAATCATCCATTCCCTTACCCGCACATCTCCATACCTACCCATATACCACTCACACACCTAGCCACACATCCAAGTACCCACTCTCCCATCTATCACCCATCCAGCTATCTCTTCAGCTGCACATCTGTCTACTCATCCCATACACTCATCCACATACCCATCCACCCACCTATCTACCCATTGACACACCTACCCACTTATGCACCAACTTACCTACCCGTACACACCCATGCACCCATCCATGTACCCATCTACCACTCACCCAGTCATGTATCTATCTATCCAAACCTCTCACCACCCATCTACTCACCCATGTACCCATCTACCCACCTGCCCACTCATCTACCTATCCACACATTCATCCACTCATCTGTCTATCCATTTACCCCTCTCTCCCACGTGTGTTTGTGAAGCACATGTGTGCCCAGTGCCCCGACAAGCCAGAATGGAGTGCCAGATCCTCTAGAACTGGAATTAAGGATGGCTGTGAGCCACCATGTGGTGCTGAAAACTGAACCCTGGTCTTCTGCAAGGAGAAACGTTTCTGAGCACTGAGCCATCTCTTTACTCCCCCTTCTCTCTTTCTGATTGGGTTATTTGTCTTGTTATGAGCATTCTGTTTTTAAAATTTTCTTTCTTTCTTTCCTTCTTTCTTTCTTTCCTTCTTTCTTTCTTTCTTCCTTCCTTCCTTCCTTCCTTCCTTCCTTCCTTCCTTCCTTCCTTCCTTCCTTCCTTTCTTTCTTCCTTCCTTTCTTTTGGTTTTTTGAGACAGGGTTTCTCTGTGTAGCTTTGGTGCCTGTCCTGGAGCTCGCGCTGTAGACTAGACTGACCTTGAACTCACAGAGATCCACCTGGCTCTGCCTCCCAAGTGCTGGGATTAAAGGTATGTGCCACCACACCCAGAGATTTATTCATCTGAGTGTTTTGTCTTCATGTAGGTAGGTTCACCAAGTGTGTGCAATGCCCATAGAGACGCTGGAACTCATTCCGGGCGGTGGTGGCATACGCCTTTAATCCCAGCACTCGGGAGGCAGAAGCAGGCGGATCTCTGTGAGTTCGAGTCCAGCCTGGTCTACAAAGCGAGTTCCAGGACAGGCTCCAAAACTACACAGAGAAACCCTGTCTCGGAAAACCAAAAAAAAAAAAAAAAAAAAAAAAAAAAGAGAGAGACACTGGATCTCCCTGGAACTGGAGTTACAGATGGCTGTGAGCCACCATGCAGGTGCTGAGAATCAAACCCAGGTTCTCTGCAAGAGCAGAGAGTGCTGTTCACTGTGGAGCCATGTCTCCATCCCCTGTGTCTCTTCCAAGAATCCTCCAATCACTTTGTCAGCTGCTCCATACAGAAGAAGTCCGCAGGAATTCTGACAGCAGCCCCATTGAATCGGTAGGTCAGTTTGGGGATGTCATCATCCTAGAGATATCAAGTGTTCTCCACCCTGAGCAATACCTGCTTCTCCAATCCTTTAGATTTTTCTTCACTTTTTCCAGTGTTTTCTATTTTCAGAGCATACATTTTGCACATCTCTTGTTAAATTTCAAAGCAGTTTGTTCTTTTTGATGCTATTGTCATTTTTTTTTTTTAAAAAAAAATACATTCTACCTTTGGACTTGTCTATTAAGTTTTCCATACGTGCTGTGGTGATCAGTGCAGTGAGGGTGCAGGGAGATAGCAATGAACAAGTACTGAGTGATGGTTAGTAAGATTGTGATTGGGAAGTAGGCCAGTGGATTTGCCCTTTGGCTTTTCTTGTCTCTTCCCCTTCCTGGAAGCAGGGCAGAGGAGGGTGTCCTGCAGAGGCAGAAGAGCCCTTCTGAATTAGGAAGAGGGCTTCAGAGTTGGCTGAAGGGACTGACCATTTATCTGGGAGATTCATCTGCTCATCCTGATTGTGTCCGCGGCCACAGCCAAAGCAAAGACTCCAGGGAGGTTGAAGAAGCCGCTCCCAGGAGGGGGGCATCTTAGGGAGGCCTGAGGGCTAGCTGAAGAGCCACAGATGGAGGAGGAAGGAGTTCTGAAGGGAACAGCTTTGCTCCCGGCTCCTCCTCAGCATCACCGCCCCTGGAGGCTCCAGTCTGTTTCTGTGGTCCCTCTTCTCACTGTCTTTCTTCCCCGCTTCCCGTGCCTCTCTAGAAGACAAGCCGGGGGCAGCAGGGCCTTTGAGGACTGGGATTGTGCGAGACCCAGTCTATCTGAAGGTGGGGAACAAGAGAAACAGTAGGCAACCGTCTCCTTCCCATGACTGTTTCAGCTTGGGCCTCTCATACTGCACACTGTTTCAGAAGCAGGGCAGTTGCTGTTGGCCCAGCCAATCAGGGGCTCCGGGCTCCAGACAATCAGTGCCAGCCTGTGCATCCCTCTCCCTTCTCCAGGGCTTCTTTCTTCTCCCTGATGCCTGGAACTCCACTTCCTCATCTCCACCACAGCTTCTTTTTCAGCTCAGGCCCTGTGGTACCTGGGAGCAGCCTGGAGACCCTAAAGCTGTCATTCATCTTCTCCAGTACCAGATCCTCTGAGCCCACCACCCTCATGTCACAGGCCAAGCCACAGAGGGATGGCCTAGGTTGGGATGCACTCGGGCCTGGTGGGGTGCAGGAGAGATAAGGATGCTGAGGAGAGCTGTGACTCCTTTTGGTCCTCCATACAGAGCCCTGTGTATGCGATGCACAGGCATCCTGCCTAGGGCTAGAGTCAAGTTCTGAGAAGGGAGGTTGGTGTATCCATAGATATCAGGACAGTGACTGTGGTTAATCCTTCCTGGTAGGACACTCTTCTTTGTGACTGGGAAGAGGCTTTAGTGCCATGAGTAGGCAGATCAGCTGCCCTCAAGGAGCTATCTGGCTACAGGGCTGAAATGACACGTTTTAAGGTGATGCTGAAGAATTTGGTGGCCATTATGAACCGTGACCCAGACTGCTGGGGTGAATACCATCTGCCAATTAAGTATGTGATGTCAGGAAAATGATCAGATTCCTTTGGTCCTTGCCTTTCTCGGTAGTAGATGGGCTGATGACCAGACCTTAGACTCAGGTGGGGATTTGTAGATGGACAAAGGGAGGACAGTTATGTGCAGTTTTGAATGTTTATCAGCATCCCTGGTCTCCACTCACTAAAATCTAGTAACAACTCTCCATCTCCAGTTGCAACAGCCAGAAATATCTCCAGGTATTATCAGTAAGTGTTCCCTGATTGACAGGCATTGGCTCGGATGAGTTCATGTGCTGCGGGATGGTCTTCCTGCACACTGTGAATATGCATTGCTACCAACCACTGGTTAATAAAGAAGCTGCTATGGCCTATGGCAAGGCAGAATAGAGCCAGGCAGGGAATCCAAGCAAAGATACAGGGAGAAGGAGAGAAAGGCAGGTCAGAGGAGATACTGCCTGGGGAACAAGATGTAATGGTACACAGGTAACACCACTAAGCCATGTGGCAATACATAGATTAATAGAAATGAGTTGAATTAAGTTGTAAGAGCTAGTTAATGATAAGCCTGAGCCATAGGCCAAACAGTTTGTAATTAACATTAAGCCTCTGACTGGTTATTTAAGTACCAGTGGGTGGGGGAGAAAAACTTCTGTCTACATTTGGCGCCCAACATGGGGCATTGATCCACCTAGACCTGAAAAACCTTAAAAAAGATTCTGAACACAAAGAAGCGGAGCCAAGAGCAGCTTCCTAGTTTGTGTCTCTCATGCGGGCCATGGTACAGAGATGCTGCAGTGTTGTGAAATGTCACAGCATGGGTGTATGGGTTCACTCAGATCAGTGGAAAGAAAACTCAGAGGCACCTTAGGAATGAACTTAGCCTTTTTGTGGCTGCAGGGGGATCCAGTCTCTAAGGACTGAAACACTTTCCCTTCCTCCAGGGCAATTTTATTTTTCTCAATATTTACACTTTAGCCAGTTGATTTCCATATGTTCAAAACAACCTGAAAGAAGCTCCCAAAAATACAACACCAAATACAAATCCCTCCATTCATCAGGTACTATAGCTTTCCTGAACCAAGTTTTATATAGGCCTTTGAATCTTTGGGAGACTCTGAGACAAGATTGACATAGGGTGACAAGAGAAACAAACGGTGTCTGCTAAACAAAAGATGGATTAGAGCTGGGTGCTAACACTCTGGAGCCAGGCCAGGTGTAGCCACGTGGGAGTGCTGCCACACTGCAGCATTGGAGCTTGAGCACAGCATGGCAGATGCCCACTGTGGTACCCAGAGGCATCTCCAAGCCTCACAGTGCACTACATGGCAGATGTAACTTTTGCTAGTGTAGACAGAAAAAGGTTTCTGGGCTACACACTGCTCGATGGAGGCACGGACTCACTGCTTCCCTGGGTTGGCAGTGAGCATGGCTCCCAGAGCTGGCAGTAAACATACCTCTGGCATTTTGGGAAGCCGAACGGGGCAGAGCCAGCAGCCAAAGCCACAGATTCGGTCCTAGCTGTTGAGCTTAATAGTTTAAACACTCTCCTGGTCAAAAAAAAGGATTACAGATACACAATAAACAGATTCAGATGGAAAAAAGCTCTAAACGGTTCACAGTATATGGGAAAGAGAGGAAAGGGAGTATAAGCAGTTATACAAAGAAATAAATAGTTTTAAAAAATAAAGTCTTTAAGGAGACAATAAAAGTAATATAAAAGAAATAGTCACATAAAGATGGAAAATACACAGAGAATCTGGATTATGTATATTACTGTGTTTTGCTTGAATTTTTTGACTGTTAATGAGCTAACTGCAGAAAGACATTTGATTGTAAAGGCTGCTAAGTTAAACCAACATATATATTTTAAAGGTATCTTGACCTTAAAATTTGGGTCTAAGGATATGTTGCTTTGGAAAAGAGGTTCTGCTTCTGTTTCCACAGAAAATGAGAACCTGTGGATTGCTTCCAGGCTAATATGGTTTGATCAAGCAAGCCCCCCCACTGAAAAATCTCCAATAGGAACAGATGGCCCAGATCATTCAACATTCTAGAGTACCTCTGTTGCTGTTTCCTCTGAGTTATGCATCCAGAAAGGCTTCAAGGCTGCTGGCTGAGATGATTCAGCCTCACAGACTACTCCAGTCAGGACTTGACCATAATCCTAAATTTTCTTTGGGTCCCTGTAAGATTATCAGTGCCCCTAGTCAGCAGGAAGTAGCCTAGAAAACTAAGCCCATATTCCCAAAAAATGGATTATGGATGTTTGTCTTTGTTTAGGGGGTTGGTTACAAATTGTTATTGGTCATAGTCAATCTTTTTCTAAAAGAAGAAAGTGGGGTATGATATAGAAATGTATGATATAGAAATGATAGGATAAAAGGATAGATTATTGAATCTACTTTAATCCAAAAAACAATTAATCTCAAAATATTTTACATTGATATGGATTTCATTTTATTGTTACAAATTCAAAATTAATTTTGTTATACTGTATGTATATTTCTACTATTGTTTAAGGTATTATGTTTATGCAACTAATTTAAAATTGTAATATGTAATTAAGAAATACAGATTAATAGTCATCTATGATAATCAAATTTATAGTCATGTTAAGTTTTCTAGGTATACATAGATATATTTCAATTAGGTAGATAATCTTCAAACACTTTAAAGACCTACAGAATATGGCATTTAAAATGTTTTAGTAACTTAGACTTTTCTGGACAGTGAGACATGTCTGCTCCTGGCAGCACCAAATATTTCAAAAAGGATGGTGGGAATCAAAGAAACTCATTATGGAGTTTGCTTACAATGTGTAAAAGGCTATCCATTTGGGCAAGAAACTGCTCTTGCCTGGAGTGCTTGATAAACTGGACATGTAGGACCCATGGGAAGGTGACCACTGGACATTTGAAAACAAGGTGAGATGGTCCTTCAGGTTCCTACTTCCTAGAAAAAAAAAATGCCAGACATTCTGTAGGACACAGAGAAAAGCGACTGATGAACTTTACCATTAAATAGAACAGTCCTTCAAATTTCCTGCTTCACTGAAAAGTCTGCCAGATACTATAGGCCTGTAGGCTGAAGATGGATGCCCCAATGTTACAAAAGAACTTTGGGTCACTGTTCAGTCAACCACATGTCTCTTTCATTTCTAGAGTTTTGGAAGTTGCTTACAAAGTATTTCCTGTTTACTGTAATATTATATCCTTTGGGGGGGGTCTTTGATGGAGTTGAAGACTAGATAGTTATAATTATAGTTTTTCTTCGTTATGATAAAAGGTAAATTAGATATGAAACTTTAGGATCACAAAAAAGGATAGATGATAGAGTATTTTCTTTAACTTTGCTAAATACAAATAGACTAGATATTGTAACTATAATTCTTGCTTGATAACTATTTTGTTATATGTAATTTTACTATGTTAAAATGAAAACCTTCTTTTTTGATTAGACAGAAAAGGGGAAGTGCTGTGGGATGATCTTTCTGTACATTGTGACTATGTGTTGCTACCATTGGTTAATATAGAAGCTGCTATGGCCTATGGCAAGGCAGAATAGAGCCAGGCAGAGAATCCAAGCAGGGAGAAGGAGAGAAAGGCAGGTCAGAGGAGATGCTGCCACCAGGGAACAAGATGGAATGGTACACAGGTAACACCACTAAGCCGTGTGGCGATACATAGATTAATAGAAATGGGTTTAATTAAGTTGTAAGAACTAGTTAATGATAAGCCTGAGCCATAGGCCAAACAGTTTGTAATGACTATTAAGCCTCTGACTGGTTATTTGGGTACTGGTGGGCAGGAGAAAAACTTCTGTCTACATTCATGTATTTAGTATGTCTAGAGCAGCCCCTGCCCAGAGACAGCAACTTAGCTGTGATTACCATAGGAATGAAAGACAGAACAACATGTTCCACATTCTTGAGGACTAGAGAGTGGGGTCTGGATAGAAGAAGACAGACCCCCCCCTCTTTTTTTTTTTTTGCTTGTTTATTTTGTTATTTTTTGAGATAAGGTTTCTCTGTACAGCCCTAGCTGTCCTGGAACTAGCTCTGTAGACCAGGCTGGCTTTCGAACTCAGAGATCCACCTGCCTCTGCCTCTGGAGAGCTGGGATTAAAGGCATGGGCCACCACTGCCTGGCAAGACCATTTGTTCTTTAAAAATGCCTTCAATGGGCTGGAGATGTGGCTTAGCTATTAAGAGCATATGGCACTCTTTCAGAGGACCTGAGCTGGAGTCCTAGCATCCCTGTCTGTGGGTATCTGACTCCTCTAGTCTCCAAGGGCCACACTAATGTGCACCACCCCCAATGTGCACTTAGAGTTAAAATTAAAATTTGAAAAATGTCATCAGTGGGAGCTGGGGCATGGCCCAAGGGTAGAGCTCATGTCTAGCATGTCCTAGGCCTTGGATTTGATCGCTAGCACAACAAAAGGAAAAATAAAAAAAAAAAATTCCCTCCATGTCCTGGCCAACTCTTCCCTGTCGCTGGATCTGCTGGCCAGAATGTGGATTTTGAGGCCCCAGTGAGTGCAGTGGGGCACATCAGGATGCCTGAAGACAGGAAGGAGGATTGCCCGGCCACAGCTCTGGCTTCCAGAGGCTCTGTCTTCGCTCAGCAGGAAGCCCGTTCACTTTAAAGCACTTCTCAAGGGATGGGAAGAAAGGGCCCAGGGGCCTGGCTCCTGTGTGCCCAGCTGCTCATACATTTGTTCATTGGGAAAACACTCACTCAGGGCTTGCTGTGCACTGAGCACTGCTTGGTACAGAAGAGAGAGGCTGAACAGTGACTCAAAAGCTCCCAGCCTTGCTTGGCTAGGCAGCAGATGGAGAATGGCCTTGACCATGGAGCCAGAGGTTAGGGACACTGGTCGGTGAAGGGCCCTGAAGAAGTACACTGTGCTGAGAAGGATGGCTTTAGATGAGTTTATAAAGGACTCACTGTTTTGCCAGCTTAGGCACACACACGAACAGACCCCCACGGACCTCCGCAGGAAGGGGCTCTTGGTGGGGTTCCTCCAGGCAGGGCCCAGCCGAGGTTCCTGCTCCTGCCTCCAGCTCCACGACATGGCAGGCGCAGAGGCTCCCGAGGGGCTGCTCAGACAGGGCCCTGGCCGTGACTCATAGCCCGCCTCCAAGTGATGCTCCACCTGCACATAATTAGATGTTGCCTCCAATCACTTTGAACTGCAATGGCAGACAGCTCAGCTCGGGGAGCAGCGTGGCGGCGGTGGCGGCGGCCTCTCAGCTCTGGAGGGAGGATGGGCCTGCCCTCTAGACACCGACCGGGGTAACCAGGAGCCCTTGGGGGCAGAGCAGGCAGTAGGGGCAGGCAGGGTCAGGCAGGACCTGGCAGGGAGCCAAACCTATGAACCCTTCCTCCTTACCTCCATCTTGGCTTCTAGCCTCCTCTGAGGTTTGCTGGGTGGGGCCACCCTCACAGCGTTGTTAAAAAAGAAAGGAAGAAGGAAAGAAAGAGAAGAGAAGAGAAAGGGAAAAGAAAAAAAAATCACTGAGCAGCTTGGTGGAGAGGAACGAGCTGACCAGATCACGGTCCTTGAGGAGCAAAATGGGTGTGACTGCTCCACAGTGACGCTGGAATGCAGCTCTGGGCATTCGGATGGAAGCCCAGTCAACAAAGTCACATGGCAGCTCCCTAGAGCCCAGGAATCCCTTTGTCTTTGAAGGGAGTTGGGACTGTTGGACCCTGCCTGCCCCAGGACCTTGGGACCAGGCATCCATAGAGAGGGTGCAGAGTGGTTAGGTATCTGTATGAGGCTGAAGCAGGGCCCAAGACCAAATGTGGCGTTTGGGAACATCTGGGGGGCGGGGTGGTCTAATCACAGCGACTTTTGTCATCCAGAATTGTGTCTCCCAGGAAGGTCCCCTTCCTCATGGTTCCTATGGCCACTTGGGGTCAGGGAGAGTAAGGAGGCTTGCCCTCCCTCCCCTTAGATAGGTTAAGAGGACAAAACAGGGCTCTGAGAAGGATAGAGGAGAACAGAGGATCGAGGATCTGAAAACTCGAAACACACTTGAGTGCTTACCCTTCAGGAGCCCTTTGGCGGGTCACAAGCTTCCTCGGACCTCCTCAGTCTTCTAGCACAGTCCCCTGGGGGTGGTGAAGGAGTGTGCTTATGTAGCTAATTTCTCCACGAGGGGCTCCTTGGCACCGCTGATGCCGCATGAGAGCACATGCACACGGCACATCAAATGCACAGAAACTTGCACACGTGTGCACTCAGCCGTACCTTTCTGGGCCCAGGGAACTCTTACACACAGGCACACACACACACACACACACACACACACACGTACACCCAGACAGATGCCTTCTCTGGAGCCGGTTCCATCATCATCTGAGGCCAGCGGGGCAGGCCAAGATGGCGCTATTACTGAGGTGGTAGTGGTTGTTATAAACGTCCTTAGAAAAATCTCAGGTCGGCAAAAAAAAAAATAAAAAAATAAAGCAAAACAAAAAACATCAAACAGAGGCCAGCAGCCTCAGATAGCAGAGGCGACGGGCCCTTTGGGGCCCTTTCCAGTGCAGACCTGCCTCCTCGTTTGCAAAAACGACTTATTATTAATCTGTGATTGAAACTGTAATTATGCCATCACCCGGTCAACAAGCTGGAACACGGTGGTGCGGGCTGGCAGGACTGCAGGGAAGTGTTCTCTTCCCCTCTGCTGGGACCATGCTGGCACCTTCCCCAGTGTGTGTGTGTGTGTGTGCAGATGGGGGGGGTGCACTTGCCTCTAATCTCAGGCCCCTCCCCTTGCTGGGCACTGGCTCTGGCGGTGCAGATGGGTGTCTCTGTGCGCCTCTCACCAGAGTCTGCCTGGGAGGTGTGGCCATGGGATGTTCCTGAACAGACAGCCTCTTCAGAGCCCCAGCCTAAGAGGAACAGAGGAGAATGGGCTTGGATTGTGCCTTCTAGAATGACAGTCTTCCCAGCATGCCCTCTGCAATGGGCTCTTCCTCATCACCCTCAGTAGACACAGTCCCAGGGGGTGCTAGCCTGTCCCTGTCTCCAGGTCCCCTAAGGGTTGGCTGGCCCCAGCTTCATAGCATACCCTCTGTTGACTACTTATCACACACCAAATCTAACACAAAACACTTCCTGTTTATGTTATTTAATCTCATTTTATTTTTTTAAAATATGTACAGGTGTTTTGTCTGAATGGATGTCCGGGCACCACATGCAAGCAGTGCCCAGAGAGGCCAGAAGGGGGCGCTGGGTACTCTGAAACTAGAGTTAATAGGTGGTTGTAATTCTCCCATGTGGGAGCTGGGAATTAAACCCGGGTCCTCTGGAAAAACAGACAATGCTCTTAACTGCTAAGTCATCTCTCCGGCCTCTTATTTAATCTTTACAAACCACTTAGATCCAATATGATGTAGAGGATCAGAGCTAGCATCATAAACAAGGCAGCTACAGCCTGTAGCTAGAGTTTTCCTGCCTGGCTCACAGTCAGGACAAATCTCTCTCACCTGCCAGTCCCACAGCCGCTCAGACCCAACCAAGTAAACACAGAGACTTATATTGCTTACAAACTGTATGGCCGTGGCAGGCTTCTTGCTAACTGTTCTTATAGCTTAAATTAATCCATTTCCATAAATCTATACCTTGCCACATGGCTTGTGGCTTGCCGGCATCTTCATATGCTGCTTGTCATGGTGGCAGCTGGCCGTGACTCCCTCCACCTTCCTGTTTTCTCTGTTCTCCTCTCTGTTAGTCCCGCCTATACTTCCTGTCTGGCCACTGGCCAATCAGTGTTTTATTTATTGACCAATCCGAGCAATTTAACATACAGACCATCCCACAGCAACAGCCAATGGAGTTAGGTGCCCTGGCTGGGCCTCAGAGCCAGGTGTGGAAGCCAGGTCTGCCCATAGACTGCCTGCCTCGACCTGCCCTGTAGCCAGCTTCTGGTGAAGCTTCAGCATGTCACCCTTAGCCCTGGCCATTTGTCCCTGTGCCTTCAGCTGCCCACTTCTTCTCTGTCCACTGTTGCTGCAGGCTGCGATGATCTTGACTCTAGTCTTCTAGTGTCTACCCTGGATCAAGGTGCCAGTTAGGAAGCCTCGATCCCATGGATCCTTCTTGGATCCATGGACCTTTCTGATCTCCACCAGAGACTAACACGATTCTAGTCCACACAGCACACTCTGGGTTCAAAAGGAGGTACCGAGGGTATGATTATGTTTGCGACAGTGATGAGAGCAAGGTCTTTAGAACAAGACAAGAATTGTCTGAGCCTCAGGCCATCATTGATAAAGTGGATCTAGCAAGGTCTACCCCGCGGGGTTGCTGGTGGGATAAACTACAGGACAGAGTAGGGAATGCTGATGTTTCCTAGGTTCCCTTTGGGGACAGGGATACCACTCTGGATTGTTTCATAGGTGACATTCTCTGCAGCCCATTCCAAACGGCCAAGTATGAGATGGTTTTAGGACAGGAAGCTGATGTGTCCCCCTCCTCAACCCGAGGTTCTTTTCCATTTCATGACCCACAAATATCTCAGTTCCCTTAGTCCTGAGCCATCCAGCTCCCTGAGAAAGTCCCTTACTCTGACTAAAGACTCACTGCCGCCTCTTCCTATTAGGGCCTAGGCTATGTGCCGGGTTCATTTGTTTCTCTCTCTCTCTCTCTCTCTCTCTTTTTTTTTTGGTTTTTCGAGACAGAGTTTCTCTGGGTAGCTTTGAGCCTTTCCTGGAACTCACTCTGTAGCCCAGGCTGGTCTAGAATTCACAGAGATCTGCCTGGCTCTGCCTCCCGAGTGCTGGAATTAAAGGTGTGTGCCATGACCGCCCAGCCTCATTTGTTTATATAAGAAGCAGGGCCCGTGTTTGTCCTCTTCTCTTAACCGAGGGGAGACCTGAAAAGGCTTTCTAACCCATTGGGTCTCCAAACCCGAGATCTGCTCACCATACCTGTGTGGGGCAGGGAAGTTACTTGGATAAGGTCACACACTAGGGGGGAGTAGACAGAGACTGTGTTTCCCAGGGCTAGACCACCACCAGACACACACCGCCTTTAGAGAGGAGACCAACCCATATACAACTTGCCAGATTGTGGGACAATTGCCTTTGGGAAATGGGGGGGGGGAAGCGATAGGTCATGACCTGGGATGTCAGTGACCTTATCAACGGGACAAAGGTCTTTCTTGAGTGAACGAGTCTGTGGGGTTGGTGGTGGTTGTGCTTTGACAGTTTTGCCCCACAAAGCAGTGCTAGAATGAGCCCAATTGTTGCATGATATTTAATTACACTGTGTTAAAGATATGTCACTCTGATTGGTTCAATAAAAAGCTAAACAGCCAATAGCTAGTCAAGAGGTATTAGCAAGGACTTCTGGACAGAGAGCTCTGGGAAGAAGAAAGGCAGAGTCACCAGCCAGATGGAGAGGAGGCAAGATGAGCAGTACATAGTAAAGGTAACCGAGCCACACAAAAGAACATAGATTAAAAGATATCGGTTAAGTTATAAGAGCTAGTGGGACAAGCCTAAGCTATAGACCAAGCTTTTATAATTAATAATAAGCCTCTGTGCCATTTTCTATTTTTTATTTTAGTATTATTATTTTTTTTGTAAGCTGGCAGCCCAAAGAAAAATCCAACTACATCCAGTGGGTAGTCATGTGTCTGCATGGATGGATGAATATCAGACTGAAGGGTATGTGGAGGTGGTAAGCTCTCCTTCCTTCTAGTCTGCTGCCTCTGAGGACCCAACATTTCTCCATAGGCCAAACTGTCCTTCATGACATCATCTCGGAAGCAGAGGAACCAGCCCTAAGCCTCTGGCACCCAGATCTGTGTTGAGCCCTGTAGTGGGGTTGGCTCCGCCCATGACTTAGGCTATATGGCTCAAAGGAGGCTGTGCTTCCTGCCGCTGTACATGACCTCTTATGAGCCCCACCCTCCTCAGAACACCGTTCTGATATCATGCCATGTCTGCTCCTAAAGGCAGCTCCACGGGTGCACACTTGTCCAACATGTGCTTGGTGGGGCTCCCAGGCCTGGACTGGGGGTTACACTTTCCGGAAGGACCATTGCCCTCCCAGCCTTGTAAGCCAGGGCATGGTACCCAGCCAGAGCGCGGCAGGCTGAGGAGAGAACGAAACAGGATCTGGGTAGAAAGCGAAGACTCTTGGCTAAGGTCAGTGGCCATGCTGTCCTGTCTGTCCAGCTCACAGAACTCCTCCAAGCTGGGCGCCGCCACTAGCTTGCTACCGACAGGACCTAGCCCTCAGGATGCCCAGTGCAGGGGGCCAGGCCCTGGGCTACACCATCTTTCTCTCATTTCACCCAGGGCACATGCACTTCACATAGTGCTCTGATCTCAAGGCCAGACCTCACTCCTCCTGGCTCTCTGACCCTACGCAGTGCCCCGATGAACTCCGTGTGGGTGCAATACTGAATCTTTGTGGGAACGTCGGAGGATAATGCCAGCGCAGTGGGGGGAGACAGGGGTCTCTGATTTCCTTTTAGCTTTTGAGACATCCGTGAGGTAGAGCGACAGAGTGGGCTCAGGGTATTCCTTGGTGCTCTCCTCAAATCTTTCCTCCACAGCTCTGTAATTTGTGGGCTCTAGGACAGTGGTTCTTAACCTATGGGTCATGACCCCTTTGGGGGGTCACGTATCGGATATCCTGCATATCAGATATTTTACATGACAATTCATAGCACTAGCAAAATGACAGTTATGAAGGAGCAATGAAATCATGGCTGGGGTTCACCACCCCATGAGGAACTGTATTACAGGGTCGCAGCATTAGGAAGGGTGAGAACTTCTGTGGGAGAACTTGAACTCTGCTCTTATCTGGTCCAATCTTTAGGATACATAAAGGGGCAGATATTTCTGGACAGCCCTGAGACAGCTTCCGCTCTCCCCTCTCTGAGAAAGCATTGTTGGCCGCTCCGCCCATTTCCCCTATGAACCCAGAGAGGAGCCGGCAGACCTGGGGTCCCGCTTGTCTCCCCTCTCTCATCTTGTCGTGCCTTCGGCTCCTGCTTGACAGCGAGAGGCGGCAAGGAGAGGTGGAAGCAGGTGAGGAAGAAGCAAAGGTGTCCCGGATCAGCATCCTCCCAGTCTTGTCTTGACAGACTGAGGTTGCCATGGCACCTCAGGCCCCGCCTCATCCTCCCTGACCAAACCCTGCCGCTTCTCCCAATAAAAGCTAAATTTACCCCTTTAACAAGTACAGCGCTGCATTAAAACACAATGGAATGCTTGGGAAGGGAGAATGTCGTGCCACGAGGGCTGAGGCGTGATGGCTGCTTAGCCCAGCCGGCCTTGGAGGTCCCGTGAACATGGTCTCAGCTTGGGAGGACAGGATACCAGAGCTCCACATCCCAGGGCAGATCCCCCAAGTCTGCCATGGGACAGTGCACCAGCTCTTCTTTGTCCTAGGTGACCTCTAAGGACTTGTGGCTCAACTCTTGTGGGGCTGGTGTTCTTGAAGACTCTGCTTTCCCTGGAGTTAGTCCGGCAAGGCAGATCTCGTCCCTCCCACAGTCAGCTCAGAACTAGGAGGGGCAGGCACCATGTTTGCGGCTACAGCTTTTGCCAGCCACCTTTCCCATTCCTCCTCGCGGAGCCTCGGCTATCCGTGAAGTTCTGCCTCACTAGGCCGTGTTCTTTCTCTGCCTCCTCCTTACCTCTGGCTGAGGATTGGCCGTTCTCCTCTGCTCCTTGGGATGCAGGCCCTGTCGCCAGCATCTTGGGAACTGCACGTAGATGATCCTTCTCCCATCTTAGTTCCTTGATGCTTCCCTGCCGGTCTTGTCCCTTGATCAGACACTTCCAAGAGGACGACAGCATGTTCTGTCTTCTATGGGGAAATCAGCTGTCCCTCAGAATGCAAAGCGCTCCTCATACTCCTCCTCTTCCCACTAGTGGCTGATGACCATGTCTCAGACTTTCTGTCTCCCCACCATCCCAACAGAGGCTGCTGGTACCTTCAAGCCTCCATCTGAACCTGTCTCTGGTGGCCCTTTCCCCAGCACGGAAGTGACCTGTTGATTTGTTACTGACAGTTACCATCATAGCACTTGGCACCAGGTAGATGCTCGGCAAACACTTACTCTACTAGTAAGTGATTGTGTTAGAAAGAGTTAGGTCTACTGATGACTTTGTTGCTGTTTGTCTCGGAGACACAATCTGGCTATACTGGCCAGGCTGACCTTGGACTCTGGGTCCTCCTGCCTCCTGAGTGCTGAGTTTACAAAAGAGCTCCCCAACATCTGGCCTTTTGACTAATATTCATAAGTTAAAAATTAATATCATATGTTCTCAGTATAAAAGCCTTAGACAACAGACATGCAAAAAAGCAAAACCAAAAAAAACAAAAACAAAACCCAAAACAAAAATACTTTAAGGGGCAGAGAGATGGCTCAGCGGTTAACAGTGCCTGCTGCTCTTCCAGAGGACTCGAGTCTGGTTTCTAACACCTCTATCAGGTAGTAGACAACCAACCACCTGCACTCCAGGGGAGCTCGTACCTCTGACTGCTACAGGCACCTGCCATCATGTGTACACATGCCTCCGCACATGTGAACACATGATTAAAAGTTACAATGAGTGTTAGAAAAACTTTAAAAAAACTTCCAAAAGTTAATTGTAATTTCTTCATTTATTAATCATTACTGCCTACAATTTGATATTTATATATGTTCTACACATCAATATAGCTTTCCTTTACAAAAATGGTATTAGGTATAGATTATGACTTAACACTTTCCTACATCCGTGGTGTTATACTTGACCTTGGCCAAAGGCTGTTAAGGTAATACACCTTTGAGTGGTATGGATAACCTTAATTAAATTAACCATTTCCCCATTGTTGAACATTTATCTTTATTTCTTTTTAAAAAAGTTTTCCCCAATCAAGATCCTTATACATAAATACATGTGTGCTGTGGGATGGTCTGTATGTCAAATTACTCTGATTGGTCAATAAATAAAACACTGATTGGCCAGTGGCCAGGCAGGAAGTATAGGTGGGACTAACAGAGAGGAGAATTGAGAGAACAGGAAGGCGGAAGGAGACACTGCCAACCGCTGCCATGACAAGCAGCATGTGAAGATGCCGGTAAGCCACGAGCCACATGGCAAGGTATAGATTTATGGAAATGGATTAATTTAAGTTATAAGAACAGTTAGCAAGAAGCCTGCCACGGCCATACAGTTTGTATGCAATATAAGTCTCTGTGTTTACTTGGTTGGGTCTGAGCGGCTGTGGGACTGGCGGGTGACAAAGATTTGTCCTGACTGTGGGCAAGGCAGGAAAACTTTAGCTACACATGTGTATATTATTTTTCTAGTGGCTGAATTCCTAAGTGGACTTGTGGGTCAGAGAATGCACATCTTAAAGTTTTAATTTATATTATTAAATCTCCTGAGACAATTGGCTTTTGAAACCAAATAAACACAAACATCATCTCCTACTTTGCCAAGCATAATAAATTCTCTTCTGAAGGCTCTAAGGGACCCCCCCCCCACAATATTCTTTTTTTTTTTTTTTTTTTTTTTTTGGTTTTTCGAGACAGGGTTTCTCTGTGTAGCTTTGCGCCTTTCCTGGAGCTCACTTGGTAGCCAAGGCTGGCCTCGAACTCACAGAGATCCGCCTGGCTCTGCCTCCCGAGTGCTGGGATTAAAGGCGTGCGCCACCACCGCCCGGCTCCCCACAATATTCTTATAGCTCTTACCACCCTCTCCTTCACACACACACACACACACACACACACACACACACACACACACACACACACACACATATCCTTATGGCTCTTACCACCTTTTCCTTCACACACACACACACACACACACACACACACACACACACACCCCTTTATGACTTTTACCACCCTCTCCTTCAGAGCTGTGCCCGTTACCTTACCAGAGAGGCCTTAGTGGCCCTCTCCTGTAAAACAGTTCTTCCGTTTTGACCCTTTATGCCTGTCCTAGGTACACTCGGCAACCCGGGTGAGTTTGGTGCTTGCTTCTGTACATCGCTTCCCAAGTCCACCAGTGTGGGGTCTTGGTCTGCTCAGTATCTTTGCTGGCAAAGACAGGGCTAAGAAAACATCTCACGAAGGACATCTGTGTTCACTAGTTACTTTTCCATTGCAGGATCGGAATCACCTGGCATGGGTGACTTATGGATGAAGAGGTTGACTTGACTCACAGCTTCAAAGGGTTCAGTCCATCATGGCAGGGGAGGCATGGGGAAGCAGCTGAGTTCACATGATGGTGGGCCCGGAAGCAGAGAGAGCAAGAGGAAATACTCAGGAATACTATATCCCCAGGACACACCCCTAGAAACCACTTCCTTTAGATAGGTCTTCCCATCTCCCCAAATCTCCAACCCCCCCCAAAATAGTGCCACCAAGTGGGGGCCAAGTATTCAAAACAGGAGTCTGTGGGAAACATTTCACTTCGAAACCATAACTCTGAGATTCAAACTAACAGTGATAGCGATATAGAAGCTATTTTAAGTAGTAGAGGCAAGATATGGGTGTTAGATCCACAGATCCTCTAGCTGGCCTTCTTTCTCTCACCCAAATCAGGCCATCACCCCGCAGACTCTCAAGGCCAGCGACGGAGAGCTGCTAGGACCTTACAGTTCTCAGAGTCCCTTCCCTCCCCTTACAGCTGTGAGCAAAGCCCAGCTCCCTCGGATGTCAGGCTTAAGACAACCTTGAATTATATCTAGGGTCTTCCTCCTTGCCACTTCGCGCGTGTAGTCTAGATAACAGGAACCCTCCCTCATCTCCTTCTAGAGACCTGTAAGAACCGGAACCCCCTTTGTCTTACAGAACTGAAGTCATTACTTCGTGCTTTTTTTTGGGGGGGGGGCAGGATTCAGCTTCTTTTGAACCATACAGGCTCCTTTAAGCAACCTCCAAGAAATAAATAAAAGTTCACCAGGTCGGACTTGGGTGTGATCATTTGGTTGGTTTTCCAGTGCCCTATCTGTAGTGAAAAGATGTTTGTGTCTTCCGAGGAGAAGTCACACTATACCCCCGGCGGGGGGGGGGGCGCGGAGGGGAGGCCTTGGCTTGGCATGGGGAGATGGAGGGCCTGGAAGCAAGGGTGGAAGAAACACTTGTGTGCGGGAGAGACCAGGAGAGGCTGCTTCCCCTGAGTCTGGCCATTGGTCCCCTCAACCAGCCTTTCAGCAGCACAGGTGTCTGGACCACACACCTGCTGAATCCTCAGGATGACACTGCACCATTTTGTTTCTTTCTTAAAGATGACAGAACTGGTTCAGAGAAGGCCATGGTTTAGTCCGGGAGGCAGGTGCAGGATCCTACCAAGCTGTGGTCTGAAGTCCACTCTCTTGCCCTGTCTGATTCACCTTGGAGCCATAACAGTAGCATATCTGGTCCCTGGGATCCTGGCTCTTTAGCTTCTCTGTAATACAACGTCATAAGTTCTCTCTAGCATAAAGGGTTCATCGTTACACAGAGTACACACACACATTACACGCTAAGGCCTGTACAAGGGTGAGTTTAGGGGTTTTTCTAATGTGACTATTCACTTATGTCCGTATTTCTCACTGCATTTCGGTACTTCATGTTTTATATTATCCTGCTTTCCAGTTTTCTAATCCCCTCTTAGCTTCATCTAATTTGCTGAATGACCTATCCACTATATTATGATTATGTTTTCATTTCTACAGTTTCATTTGATAACTTTGAAGGTTTCCAGTTCTATTTATTATTTATTTATTTATTTATTTATTTATTTATTTATTTATTTATTTTCCAAGACAAGGTTTCTCTGTGTAGTCCTGGCTGTCCTAAAATTTGCTCTGTAGACCAGGGGACCTCAAACTCACAGATCTGCCTTCCTCTGCCTCCTGAGTGCTGGGATTAAAGGTGTGCACCACCATGCCTGGCTGGTCTCTAGTTCTTTTAAAATTCATTATCTTCTCTATACATTTAACATATGAATCACAATTATTTTAATGTCTATCATTTTAAATATCAATATCTGGATATGCCAAGCATCAAGTATCTGTTTGTTTGTTTGTTTTCTTCCTGGCTTCACTCATAAAGTCTTGCTGCCTGGTTTACCTGGTACATTTCCCTGACCTGGAAAAGCCGTAGACACAGCTGAGATCCTGGATGACCTAGAGGTTTACTGTTCTTGCTTCTGGAAGGAAGGAAGAGGGAAGTCAGCTCACTTGAATCCAAGACCATAAATCTTCGTGAAGGCTGATCTATTCCTAGCTTGTAGTTTTCCTCAAGAGAGTGTTTCTTGTAGCCCAGGCTGGCCTCAAAGTTACTATGTAGCCAAGGATGACCTTAAACATTGAATCCTTTTTCTTCTTTCTTTGCAGATATTTGAAGTATCCCTTCTCCTTATTCTCTCTCTCTAGTTTATTGCTTTGGTTTGGTCATCCAAGGTACCCTCCTCAGCCCTGACTGAAGCCTCCTCCTACTCTGTACCCCTTCTTTCCCATCATCTAAGCTTGACTGCTGTCTAAATGATGCTCATGGATTGAAGGGTGCTTGTAGACCGGCTTCCCCTCCAGGTCCAGGGACCAGGTGGGTCAGCTCAGCAGCTCTCAGGTTACACAAAACCTCTGTCAGTCGAGAGAGGCCAGGCCTGCTCCTTCCCTCCCTTCTGCTGTTCCTGGATGTTTAGAGCTACACCTGTTGTGTGTTTCATGCCTAGCATAGCTTGTCTCACTTCTCACAGAAGCAGAAGCAATGATGAAATGACCTTCATGTATGGATGCAGAAACCAGAGTCTTAGGGGTTTTGTTAGACTCTACCACCTCACAGAAATACACACATGGATTTATGTGTTTCCTTGTTACTTTTCTGGCAACACAAAGGCAGAGAACATGTCTATGTGTCCATTCCATGCACTAATCATATACTCATGTGTAACTTAATGTGTGTCTCAACAGAATGTACGCAATAGAACATTGATTAAAACAAAGCCTCAGGTCCCAAAGTTGCTTATGGTTGAAGGTCAGACTATAGGGGATTCACTTGGAATCCCCTGTTTGGTACCACCACTACCGCCTCCTTACAGGCAGGGAGGGGATGCATTCATTCCTCAGGGTACTTAGCCTTTTTTTGTTGTGCTAGAGAATCTAACCAAGAGCCCTGTGCATGCCAGGCAAGTGCCTCAGTGGTTCCTTATGGGGTTGGTCTGCCTACTATCTATCTATCTATCTATCTATCTATCTATCTATCTATCTGTCTATCTACATCTATCTAAATATGGTCTCACCATGTAGCCCAGGTTGACCTCTAGCTCTCTATCCTCCTGTCTGTCTGCTTCCTGAGATTACAGGCACATGCTTCTATCTTGTTTTCCATAAACTGAGCTCTGGATCATCTCGGTTGGGGATGGGGACTTTCAGGCAATTTCAGGCTACCTTGGCTCCAGCAGGCTCTGGTGCATTTCCCTGGGGCCTGGAGACCCACAGCAAACGGAGGCAGGAACTCAGGAAGCTTCTAAGATTACAGGAGACATCTGCAAGTGTGGACTCATTTCTTTAGAAAAGGGATCCATGCTTTCCTCAGTTTCTCAAAGGATTCTGAGACCTTCAAAAGGTCCAACGGCCCGAGCATGAGCGTTGCTGACTGTCCATCAGCCTTGCCTTGCCACACACCAGTTCACCAATTGCTGGGGGGCACCTGGAGAGAGGACCTGTCTTGCCTGGCCTGAGCATGGATGGGGCGTGTTCAGAGTGCTCCAAGGTTTTCTCCACAGATATGTTGAGGTGGCTGTCACTCACCAGGGGGCTTTCCGCTGGCCCTCTCAGCTGCTGACAGGAAAGCCATCCTATCATCTGAGTGACATATGTGTGAGTCTTGCTTTTGAGAGCACCAAGTGAGGCCCGGGTGGTGGCAGATGAGCATGTGGGGTCCTCAGACCCGACTCCACCACTTTGATATGATAGACGACAGAAAGGAGCCACAAGTCCCTCCAAAAGGTCAGAAGTTATGGGGGACCTTCTCCTGCACAGCCTGCCCCAGGTCTCTCTCTGGGTCTGGGGACTGTGAGAGAGGCTCTGACAGTCCAGAACCAGCAAGGACACCTCAAAAACAGACCTTCAGAATGGACGTTTATTCATGAACATTGTTTCGAAGTTCAAAGTTTATGAACATTGCTCTCATGAACTTACCATTTCTCTCCCATAAAATTCTGAGTTATCTTTGTTTCTCAGACACACCCGCGGCCATTCTTCCTCTCACACACAGAATTCTCTGTTACACAGAATTCTCTGTCACACAGAATTCTCTCTCACACACAGAATTCTCTCTCACACACAGAATTCTCTCTCACACAGAATTCTTTCTCACACACAGAATTCTCTCTCTCACAGGGGATTATCTCTCACACACAGGATTATCTCTCACACACAGGATTATCTCTCACACACGGAATTCTTTCACACACAGAATTCTCTCTCACACAGAAGTCTCTCACACAGAATTCTCTCTCACACAGAAGTCTCTCACACAGAAGTCTCTCACACACAGGATTCTCTCTCACACACAGAATTCTCTCTCACATGTTTTTTTCCCCTTGCTTACATTTTACATGCTTAAATCCTGCCTGGCCCAGGCCCTCCTGCAGACCTGGGGCCCGACTCTGTGGCTGTCCCAGGATTCTGAGATGGCCAGCAGCTTCTTGGCATATTCTCAGTAATGTTCCCTGGTGGTCATCTGTGACAAGGTCATTTCCTACACTGGGCATCGTAGATCTTGCTAGCCTCATCCATTCTGATGGACCAGCCTGAGGCTACAACTAAGGCTGTAACTGTGGGTTCTTCCCCATTGTGGAGAATTCCCAAGAAGGTAGGACACTCTTGTTCTAGGGCACGGAGGAAGGGTCAAGGACAACTCTAGCCTGAGGTGTTGATTTTGGGGGGGAGGTGTTGCAAGAATCAGGAAGAGGGGATATATCACAGAGAAGGACTGAATGAGGACTCCATACTCAAGACAGAGGTATTTTGAGAAAAATCAGGAACCGGGAGGCCCCAGACTCCTGTCTAGACTGAACCAACCTGATCACTGCCCCCAGGCCGGCTTATGACATGGACTCACACTTCTTTGTCCTGTAAAATGTTCTCTCCTGCCCCTCTCTCCTCAAGACCTTTGAGCATATCAAGGAGGGGAAAATCTACAACCAGAGCCAAGGAAACCCTATTCTAACCTCTGTCTAGGTATGCATTGTGACCATGCCAAGTGTTGTCCTACTCCACCGTGGCTCCTGGGGAGGGTGGCAGAGCACGCACGGTTCCTGGAAGACACAGGCTAGGACATCTCTGAGAATCTCTCACACCCTCTGGGGCTGAGTCCCCAGCTCTGGCCAGGCACAGAGACAATCGCATTGCTAGACACTGAGACTTTGGAGTGTAGACTTTGCCAGTTAGCCAAGGTTACTCAGATGATTGTGGCCTGGGCATAGATGGAAGTAACTTAAAAACTCCCTGGTGCTTAGAACATTTAACATGCAAAACCAACCCACCAGAGGTGCTTGCTAGCCTGGCTTTAACCCTTTAATTCCTGGAAGTGGGCAGCTGTGATGATCGGGAATGTGGCCTGGCCGAGACAGTGGCTATTTAGCTAATTCTCCGGAAGAATCCCAGAGTCTGGTGACATGCACACATATGGCTACCAAGACACAGCCTGGAAGCTTTTAGGAACCCCAGGGAGCTCACGCTTAGGAGAGGAGGAGCCCTGGGTGTGGGACAGGTGGCAGCCGAGAATGCAAGCAGTGACCCCACGCATTTTTTTTCACGCAGGTCTAGGCTTTTGAGGTGTAGTTGACATACAATAAATTGCACATATTTAAAGTACACAGTGTGTAGAAATATCGTGATGAAACCTATTTGCTTATATGTGCCTGTGGTGGGGGGCTAGGAATGCTTGTTTATGAAGGCCAGAGGAGGGTGTCAGGGGTCGCATCTCTCTGTCTGCCTAATTCTCTTGAGATAGAGATTCTCACTGAACCTGGAGCTAGGCTGATCCTCCTTTCCCCTCCCCAACAACACTGGGGTTACAGGCACCTGTGCTCCATGTCCAGTTTTCCCCATGGCTTCTGGGGATTTGAACTCAGATCCTCATCCTTGTACAGCAAGTGTCCTTACTTGCTGAGCCGTCTTCTGAGCTGGAAACGCATTTTTTTTTTTTTTTTTTTTTTGTACAATTGAGATCTGATGATAAAAGGAAAAACAAATGATACAATATGATATGATTTGGCACATGGAAATACTATAAAACCATCACTACAATTAAGAGAATGAATCAATCTTTTCTTCCTCCTCCTCTTCTTCTTTTTGGTTTTTTGAGGCAGAGTTTCTCCGTGAAGGCTGTCCTGGAATGCACCTGCCTCTGTCTCCGGAGCGCTGGAATTGAAGATGTGCACTCCCAGGACCCCGCTCAGATTTCCTGTGGACGACCCTTCTGCCTGCCCCTTGTCCCATCCCCAGGAGACCACTGACCCATTTTCTGCCGTCACAGATTTGTTTCTATTTTCTAGAGTTGTGTGTGGAAGTGGCTCCTTTCACACTCACAGCGCTCCTCTCACGCGGCTGCTACGTCCTGAGCGATCCTTTGCAGATGATGGCGAGAAAGGCACAGAGAAGTTTATGCACCTGCCTGAAGTGGCCCGCTCGGCCAGTGAGGGTTAGAGTCCTAACCACAGCACCACACTACCCCTTATGGAGGCCAAGGAGCCAAGCACAGGGAGTCCCCCCACTGGGGGTGGGCCCGAGGTAGAGGACGCAGGTCAAGTTGAGTGGAGGGCAGTTGTGACCTCAGAGACCCCTTCGGTTCGGCCTGCCTGGGGTGAGAGAACTCGTGCTTGGGCAGACTTTGACCCTTGAACCTAGGGGCCAAAGGTGTGTTGGGAGCTTTCAGAATGTGACGCCCTGAGACAGGCATATCAGTGCTGTTTCCATAGACACCAATACACCCTTCTGAGACCCCCATACACGCCCAGCTCCTGTACCTTGGCCGAGGAGGAGTAAGGCACTTAGACTTCCCTTGGGGATCCCCAGGGAATGGGGAACCACGGAAGGCCAGTTGGAGCAGGGCTTTGAGGAACAGTATCTGGGAGCACGGCCACGTAGTCACAGAGAACACACATACATGGAGCTGCTGCTCCCAGCCCCCCCCCCCCCCCGCCCCCCGCCCCGTTATGACCACCAACAGTCAACAGCAAAACCCAAAACAATAAATACCGACCAGAGGGCACTAACAATGACGGCTTTACCTAGCTAAGCGGCTGCGGTGGGGGACCTGGTGGTAAATAACAAGCAAAGACTGTAAATCACACTTGGAGACTTGATCGATACCCAGGGAACCTGACCCACCTCTCACTAGGGAGCCAGTAGCCCTGAGTAACGCTGCGGGGGGACTCTCCAGACTTCCCTGGTACAGGGGAGAGGAAGCCCTGTTTGGAACACAGGGTCCCAGCCCAGCTCGGCTGGTAGCTTGTTGAGCTACCGTGGTTGCTGAATTTCTCTGGACTTCCTTCTCCGGTGTTGGGAAACAGTGGGCACCAAGGTTTCTAAGACTCGCAGTTCCCTGTGCCCTACTCTGGGGGTGAATGACAGTCCTGCCAAGACCCCAGCTGGCCGGTGACAGGAAGGCAGCGATGCACGGCACAGGGAGCAATTTTACTGGAAAGATGAGAGGAAATTGCATCTTTAATAATTCACCGGCCGGTTTGGAGAGAGGCAGGTTGGCCGGCTGCGGAGCCGCCAGGCGATCCCAGCTTCGGTTCCTGGAAATCCGCTGGCTCCAGAGCCTGCCCAAGAGGCCCGGGGCCTCCATCTCCTCCTGGCTGAGGGACAGCAGGAGCCGACAGAGTCTAGACCAGGGTGAGAGGTTAAAACACAGCCATCCCGGGAACCCGCTAGATTGATATCCCCAGCAAAAAGGAGCCAAGATAATCGATACGGCAGCCCAGGCGGGCAGCCAAGCTGGGCCCAGCCTGGTGGGGTCCTGGCAGAGGAGGGTCCCAGGCTTCAGCCAGCAGACTTGGGGGGGGGGCTTTCCTCCAAACTCCCTGAATGAGGAGGGGCCATAGGCAGGTGAGGATCAGTGCTGTGCTGGGCAGCCTGTCCAGCTGGTGAGGTGAAGGGCAAGGACACGCAGCCCGATATCCTTGGTGGGTCCCCACCTTGTCCCTCCCTTCTCTCCTGGGCTCTCTTAGGGGGAAAGCCTTCAGATGATTGTCACAAGCATGTTAGGATGGAGCCAGAGACAGAAAACAGGTGAGGAAGAGAGAGGGGAATGGAAGAAACCCGAGGATAGATGGCCCACGACATGTGAGGATGCCAGAGGAGACACTAGCCAGATTCTGGTCCCTCTGGAGCCCATGCCGTTGGTCCTTCCCAGAATACCTCATGGATCTTCCTGACTGTGTCCCTTCCTTCTGAGTGGGACCTGTCGGACAAGAGGTACCTGAGGCCCTATACTCTGGGAAGAACACTGCTTTTGTAGGCTGTCTTTATTAGCAGGCCTTTCCCGGAGATTTCAAAGCCTTGCTAGGCGGGTGGGCCAGTGAGGGGGCACTCCAAGGGAGAGCAGATGGGGTTTGAGAGGATGAGCGGACCAAAGTGGTTTGGACAGAACACCTCTTCTTTAATACCCCCTCTCCTGCCAGCTTAAAGGGGTCTCAGAACACAGCTTGGAAAGCAACAATACGGTTGGGTGGTGATGGCACACACCTTTGATTCCAACACTCAGGAGGCAGAAGCAGGCGGATCTCTGTGAGTTCGAGGACAGCCTGGTCTATAGAGTGAGTTCCAGGATAGCCAGGGCTGCTACCCAGAGAAACCCTGCCTTGAAAAACCAAAAGAAAAAAAAAAAAAAAAGCAACAACACTCGAACCTTCTCTGATGGATGGTTGGGAAACTGGAACATAATGAAGAAACCCCAGTGTGATGGCCCAAGCCTGCAAGGTCAGGAGGCAGATGGACTTCAACTCTGAGGCCAACTTGGGCCGCATAGCAAGATCGTGTCTGGAAGCAAGCAAGCAAGCAAAAAACTGAATCCAAGGAAGCATCATTCTCACAAACAACTAACTGGTTGCCATGGAGCCAGGGATGGATTCGGTTCTGCTGGCTGACAACCCAGTGCTCTTTGCATGCATCCCAAGGACCCTAAGGACCCTCTTGCTCACACTCTGCTGAGGGGACAGACAGTGTGACCACGCGGCTGTTGCTCAAGTCAGCAGTCCTAAGATTCATCTTGACTCACTGGTCCTTGTCCACGCCAAGCCTGTGAGTCTTACTTTCCTCCTGTGATCGGTCCACTCACCGGCCTTGTGGCCTTCCCAGTCACACCTAGTAAGTAACACGACTCTAATTCTGAGTGAGAAAAACTCCTCCAATCTAGTAGGTCCAACATTTTGGGAGCTCATCAGGGTTCAGAAAATGGGGGAAAAAAATGCTTTGAAGTAGATGAATTAATTAGCTGTTAAAACCATCAGCTCACAAAGCAGGGTGTGCTGGCACTCACTGACCCAGAGTCCCAGCACTGAGGAAGCTAAGGCAGCAGGACCTGAAATTTGAGGACAGCATGGGCTACAGAGTGAGACCTTGTTTCAAACAACCACCACCATGACAAAAACGTCCATCTATGCTCCATAGCTCATGGTCTTTGTAAGAATACTCCTTGGGCCCTCACCGAGGACCTGTGTGCCCCTTGACAAACGGTTCTGAGGAGTTCAATGGCTTAGTTTCTCAGGCCGGAACAATGACAGCGATAAGGAATTTAGGATGAGAGAAGATACAGAAGAAGCATACCACAGGAGCTGGAGAGATGGCTCAGTGGTTAAGAGCGCTTGCTGCTCTTAGAGAGGACCCGGGTTCAATTCCCAGCACCCATATGCCTGTTTTGTATCATGATGTGAGGAATAAGGGCTAAATGAGGTTCCTAAAACCTTAGGCATGATGCCTCCTGCTGAGCAGAGCTAGTTCTTAGAGACTCTGCTCCAGGAGAAGAACGGGCTGCGGATCCCATTAGCCCCCTTTGAACTCACCTTAGAGGGATGGTCTTCTGAAGCCCTGTGCACAGTCTTACATTCAACAAAGAAATGCTGAGGTCAGGCATGGCGGTGCGCACTTCTAACCCCAACACTCAGGAGGCTGAGGCAGGAAGACTGCTCTAGACATCTCCCCAAAGTGGCTCCAAATCACATTGGTGGTTAGTGGGACTGTCACCCGGGTGGCCTGAGTTGAAACTGTGCAGGCGTTGGGTGTCTGCTGTGGAACTTGCCACTGTTGGCTGATCCAAAGCAAGTCCGTGGGGAGGACAGGCCTGCAGGGCTCTGTGCATGTGAGCAAGGGAGCCACCTTTCAAGTTCAACAACTGCTTCAGCAACGCTTGGGTTGTCAGGGGGAAGTGCCATAGTAGAAGCTTGTTCTCAGTGTTCTAGCTGGTTTTCCTCACGAAGACTGGACGGGTGCGGGATTCCCCCTGGCTCGTCACCAGGTAGGGAGGGGCTGTCTTTTCTCCCTAGGTTGGGAGTGAGCTGGGCAAGCCTGGTAGTGTTACCTGAGGCCCTGAGTCAGGCACTGACTCTCTATCACAGGTATACCACTGACCTTGCACCAGGACCCCCAGCAATTGGGCCAGGCTTGTGGGTGAATGGCTGTGGTCTGGGACCCTCGGCGGCCTGGGAGGTGAAAGTAATTTGAAAGCCCGGGGGCAGGTAATGGGCCTTGGGAGCTGAAACTTTGGTGGCTGAGTTAGTTCATCACACATAGAATCCTCTATGCATCGGGGCAGCTGTGGGATGCTGGCTGTTGTCATGTCCTCCAGAGTCCCTGATACCCATAGTCTGGATGCTCCTATGAATTACGTAAGACCGTGCCTGGGATACAGGAATCCTCAGAAAATGAAGGGATGGATGGGGATGGAGTCCCATGTGTGGGGACACTGGCTTCCTCATGTGGCTACTGTGAGCTGCCCTCTTTTTTTTTTTTTTTTTTTTTTTTTCCGAGACAGGGTTTCTCTGTGTAGCTTTGCGCCTTTCCTGGGACTCACTTGGTAGCCCAGTCTGGCCTCGAACTCACAGAGATCCGCCTGGCTCTGCCTCCCGGGTGCTGGGATTAAAGGCGTGCGCCACCAATGCCCGGCGAGCTGCCCTCTTAACCCTCTCTCTGCCCTAAGTCACCCCAAAACCAGTGGGCAGCCAGGAAAGGCAGGGCTCCTAGCTCAAGGAATTTACCTACACAGGGCTGATGTACCTCAGGCTTAGTAGTGTGCTGCTATGAACTGAAGGCCTAGCCCCAAATCCATGTTGGAATACTTTTTTTTTTTTAAAGATTTATTTATTTATTTATTTATTTATTATATATACAGTGTTCTGTTTGCATGTATCCCTGCAGGCCAGAAGAGGGCGCCAGATCTCATTACAGATGGTTGTGAGCCACCATGTGGTTGCTGGGAATTGAACTCAGGACCTCTGGAAGAACAGCCAGTGTTCTTAACCTCTGAGCCATTTCTCCAGCCCCATGTTGGAATTCTAACCCCTAGTATGGTAGCATTTGGAGGTATATCTTTTGGGGGACAATTATGTCACAAGAATAGACTCCTTAAGGATGGAGTTAGTATCTCTACAAAAGCCTCCTTTTCTGCCTACATGGATGCATTGAGAAGTTGGTAGTCTGCAACCAGAAGAGTCCTCACATGAGCCTGCCCTGCTGGCACCTCATATGGCCAGAATTAAACTCCTGTTGTTCATAAGCCACCCAGTTCTATGGTGCTTTGTTATAGTAACTCAAATGGATGAAGCTAGGCTCGCTCATGGGGCCCACAAAAATGGTTTCTTTTAAAATTAGAATAAAACTTAACTTTTAGGTTAAAGAAAATGGTTTAATAAATATTTGGTATATTTATCTTTATACTAACATAGCCATGAAAACCAGCTTGCACACCCTTCCCAGAGAGGGGGTGGGCAGGCCTGTGAAAGGAAAAATGCCTAGGGCCTATGAATGTCACAGACAACCTCCAGTCAGGATTTATAGTCTGTTGAACTCTGGTGATGTTCTGGGCACTCCCCAACTCTAAGTGTGCTTGCACCCCACTTCCTCCACAGTGGCAAACCCCAGCACCACAATTTGAGGGGTGTGGCCACAAGATCCACGGCAGGTGTTTATTCTACCGGATCACGACTCTTTTCATGGCCAATATGATGCTGTGCTCCCAGGGTGGCAGACAGTGGCCCCAACCCGTTCTCAGGCACTCCGGCCAAGGCATGATATACCCACATACGCTTAGCCAGAAAAGGAGCTCTCTAAGGTCAGGATTCTGGAAGTTGAGCTGTGTGGGTGTATTCTGTTTCAGCACATAGTTTGAAAACATTTCTAGCAATTTGGGTACTGACCTCACCCTTGAAGTGTCCACCCCACAGGGACTCTCTCATCTCCTGCCCACCCGAGAGCCCCTGGCCTTTGGAAACTGGGACCCAGCAGGACGCACTGTGCACATAATATACACAATGGACCCAAGCTTTGCAAGCTCCTCCCACACCCATGCAGAAAGCCCAGATGGCTCTGGTCTCCACCAGCCTGGAGGGGAGTGTGGGGAACCTGCTCTGGCCCCATCTCAGCAGGCAGCTAGCTGCCCCTTTGTCTGAGTGACTGGCGTCTGCAGGGGACAAGGGGTGTGGCAGAAGGACAGCCAGCCGGATTTCTGGCTATGGTAAAGGGCGCATGGCCCTCAGGCTGGGCTTGGCTCTTACACTGCTTGCCGGCGCAGCGGCTCATCTGTAAAACAGAGTCAGAACCACTGAACTCGGATGGAGTCCAGCTCAGCGGGGAAGCTTCATGAGGCTTTGGGTTCCATATCCAGCACCACAGAAAAATTCAAAAAGGGCTGGCAAGATGGCTCAGTGGGGAGAGGTGCTTCTGGTGCGATCGCGGTCACCTGAGTTCAAGTCCCAGAACCTACGTAAAGATGAAAGGAAAGGACAGACACCACAAAGCTGTCCTGTGACTTCCACACATGCACTGTAGCAAGCACACACACACACACACACACACACACACACAGGCACACACACATACACAGGCACACACAGACACACATGCACACACACAGACATACATGCACACACACACAGGCACACAGACACACACAGGCACACATGTACAAACACACACACACACACACACACACACACACACACACACACACACATGCTCACACAAAAGCAGACAACAAGAAATAATGAAAACAAGGGGGGCTGGAGAGATGCTTAGCGGTTAAGAGTACTTGATCTCGAAGAGGAGCACGGTTCTGTTCCTGGTACCCACATGGTAGCTCACGTTCATAACTCCAGTTCCAGGAGAGCTGATACCTTCTTCTGACCTCTGAGGCGCCAGGAACACATGTGGTGCACATACCATGCAGGCAAAACACTCAAACACACACAATAAAATTAAAAATCTTAAACGAACAACCAAGCAAGTCAAAACCATACACCATTTGTCTGCTTCCCTGGACTGACTGAGAGCAACAGCCTAGGGCAGAACCCCCGTTTCCCGGCGCATTGCTCTCTCCTCTGTCTGCATCCTCTGCCTTAGCGCCCGAATCTTTCCTAAGTCTTGTGGGGTGCGTTTTCTTCTTTTGCCTTTCTCTAGCGCTGGGACAAATGTAACCTGCTCTTTACACTACAGAG
Organism: Peromyscus leucopus; assembly: GCF_004664715.2. NCBI lineage: Eukaryota > Metazoa > Chordata > Mammalia > Rodentia > Cricetidae > Peromyscus > Peromyscus leucopus. The sequence goes on from NC_051079.1 coordinate 63,067,762, forward strand.
GACACAGAGCAGCAGAGATGGGAGGGAAAGGCAGGGTGGAGACTTTTCTTATTTGGATGATAGGTTGCATAGGACTCAGTAATCTATACCCGTCTACACTGGCCTGTGACCCAGAATTGTCTGGGTGGAGTCTTGGGTCTGGGCTCCCTTTTCCTCTCTGGGAGTTATCTTCAAACACTTTGCCTTTTGACCTCTCATCTCTGCTTCTACTCCTTCTCATACTTGTATACTGGCTGACAAAGATCTCAATCATTTAATTAAATCATTTCCTTCTACCCTGGTGGTGTGTGTTTGGTCATCTGCAGGCAGTATAGTAGAAGCATGGACTCAGTCCCGAGCAATGGCTGAATCTCAACTTGTCCTCTCCAGACAGAGTTTCTCTGTGTAGTCCTGGCTGTCCTGGAACTCACTGTGTAGACCAGGCTGGGCTCAAACTCACAGAGATCTGCCTGCCTCTGCCTCCCGAGTGCTGGGATTAAAGGCGGGTGGCACCACAGTCTGGCTGAGTCTCAGGCTTACAAAAAGTCATTGCCAAATGATGTGAGGACATTTCCTGGGGTGGGGGCAGGTCTAGGGGATGGTTAAATTGGCAGCAAACCAAAGCTATCACAAAAGCCATTTTCTTCAGGAAATCCCACCACCCTGGCTTGGCCTCAGAGCTGAGCTTTTAGATACAGAAGTCCCATTGCTGTGGGATGGTCTGTATGTCAAATTGCTCTGATTGGCCAATAAATAAAACACTGATTGGCCAGTGGCCAGGCAGGAAGTAGGTGGGACAAGGAGAGAGGAGAATTCTGGGAAGCAGAAGGCTGAGGCAGAGAGACACTGCCAGCTGCCGCCATGACCATCAGCATGTGAAGACGCCGGTAAGCCACCAGCCACATGGCAAGGTATAGATTTATGGAAATGGATTAATTTAAGCTATAAGAACAGTTAGCAAGAAGCCTGCCACGGCCATACAGTTTGTAAGCAATATAAGTCTCTGTGTTTACTTGGTTGGGTCTAAGCGGCTGTGGGACTGGTGGGTGACAAAGATTTGTCCTGACTGTGGGCAAGGCAGGAAAACTCTAGCTACATCCCATTCCTCTCTGGACATTATCTTGCAGAAGCCCTTTCTCAACCTCTTCAGACCCTAGAGTCTGCTCCTGCCCTGTATGGCAGCCAGGCCATCAGGACTCTCCTCACCAGCTCGCAGTCTGGGCTGGGCTCTTCTGAGACTCCCATCTGTACCAGCTGAGGCACAAAAGGCTTGGGCAAAGATTGCCATTGCTGAGCTCAATACAGAAAAGACTCAAGGACACTTTTGGTTTTGGTATCATTTATTTATTTATTTTTTTTAAACCCACTTGTAGTTTGGGTTCAGCTGGGAAGCAGGACATACGGGTGGGGGGAAGGGGATGGCGCGAGCAAGATTGGCCCATAGCTTTGGCGGGAAGCTCCAGACCCTGCTCCAGGGAGGTAGGTCCTGTTGTCAGGCTCCCAGCTGGCTCAGGTGAGGTGCCAGATCTTCTGGTGCAAGTGTCCGAAGCAGAGGAGAGTTCTATTCTCTCCAACCCACCTCCTCAAAGACCCAGTCAGGTTTCCCAACACAGTGCCAGGCAGCTGAGGGACATGACGCCATGGGCAGGCCTGAGTGTCTGGGACAAAGAACGCTGGCTGACTTCTGATGACAGACAACAGCCTTGGAGGTGGTGAGCCAGAGGCTGCCATCTAGAATGGCCCCCAAGGAGCTGCTTCTCTTGGCTCCTGGGCTGTCTGGGCTCCGTCCCTGCAACTGCCCTGGGTGCAACCAGTGGTATACTTCCCACCCCCCCACCCTTCAGACAAAATAAAATAAAATACAATAAAAATTAGAATAAATACCAACGGGGTCAACATTTACATTTACACAGGTAGACAAGATGATCCCCAAACTGTAAAGGTTTACAGACTGGATAAGGAAGAATGCATGGATGAAGACGGTTTTGGGGTGGGGTGGGGTGGGGCGGGGCGCACGTTCCCCGTGGGTGATGGGGAGGCTCCTGGCCTTGTCCAGGGGAGGTTGGGAGTTCTGCAGGAGCTGTGGTCCCAGAGCTTAGGCAATATGGCCAGTTCATGAGGAGGACAGTGACAAGCAGGTCCCTTGAGAGGAAAACAAGGACCGACTCGTACTGACAGGCAGGGGAGCCTGAAAAGGCTGGACATCAGATCATCATGGCCAGAGAGAGAGAGAGAGAGAGAGAGAGAGAGAGAGAGAGAGAGAGAGAGAGAGAGAGAGAGAGAGGAGACAGCCAGATACCTAGCTTTGCCTCCCGTTCATTCATTCAGAAGCAGGCTTTGATATGCTCTTCCTCTGGTGGCAGAGGAGGCTCTGGCCTGGGGAGAGGTCAGGGGTCTGTGGGTGCCTACATTCCCCCACTTCCTGCCTGAGTAGTCTCCCACAGGAAGCTACTCAGACTTGGAGATTTTAGGCTTTACTGTTGTTTCTTTAAAAAATAAATTAAAAAAAAAAAAAAAAAAGGTTTTCTTTCCATGTCTGAAAAAGTAGCAGGGTTCTGCATTTACAACAGACAGACAGCCGAAGTGTCAGATCAGGATGGGCCGGGAAGTGCTTTCAAGCAACTAGGCAAACAGTAAGTCTGGAGCCGCCGGGACACAACGTGTAATTAAAAATATATTTATATATGTATACATATTTATATCTTGCATCTTCATACTGGTCCTCTGGGCCCTCGAAGGGGCTGCTCTTGAGGCAAGACCCCCAAGAGGCCATTAAGAAGGAGCTGCTTTAGGTCCACGGTACCCACAAAGCCATGGTCTCCGCCTCTACACAGTGTTTGGGAGCCCCTGTATGTGAACCCAGTGAGGGGTCTAGGACACCTCCCCTACTCCTGTGACTTGAATCCCACCATCAGCCTCTTCCTTTCTCATGGTCCTGCTTCCTTCTTAGCAGATGCTTATGTCCATACGTGTGTGCGCATGCACACACACTCACACACACCACCCTGTGGACACCTGGGGAGCAGGCCTGTGCAAGCTCACCTGTGGCTCCCTGAAACTGCAGGGAGCAGGTGCCTGTGGACCTGGGCCGCCCAACTGTACAAGAGCAAGATTTCCCTGGTGTCTCCTTTGTGCATCTCATCTGCCCTGTTCTTCCCACAACATCACCTGTGGGGCTTGTAGCGTCCCCTGGGCTCCAGGCTCAACCTACGGGCTGGAATGGGAAACAAGGTAGCCAGAAGCAGAGAAGAGAAAGATGGAAAGGAGGACAAGGAGAGGAAAGAGATCAAAGCTGGCTGGGGTGCCATTGACCTCAAAACCTCTTCCCAGCAGATCTTTCAGAGGCCCTATCTTGGGACCAGAAGGTTTCACTTGGGGACAGCCAGAGCGAAATAGGGAACTCTCTTCCTTCCCCACTTCCCTTTCTGCCCTTCTAGACTTGAGTTAAGAGCGACCTTCCTCACTCTCATTCCAGCCAGCCTGATTTGACTAGGAAGCCTCAAGAGCAGTGGTTCTCAACCTTCCTCTGCTGTGACCCTCTAATGCAGTTCCTCATGTTGGGGTGACTCCCAACCATAAAATTGTTTTCGTTGCTACTTCATGACTGTAATTTTGCTACTGTCATGAATCGTAATGTAAATAAATATCTGATACGCAGGATGTCTGATACGCGACCCCTGGGAAAGGGTCATTTGGGGGTCTCAACCCATAGGTTGAGAACCACTGCTCAAAGGCCTCCAACACTGGGAAGCCACTGGGCTTGGACACGTTCCGGGGGAATCCTCAAAACATGGGTTCCCACTTTCCAGAGATGAGGCAGAGCAGCCACCAGGTACCACCCAGAGACCAGCCTCTTGGACTTAGCTGTATCCTCCTCTCTAGCCATCATAGAAGGGGTTGCTCCCTGGGACCAAAGCCTTTCAAGAAATCCTAGCACTGTTTCTAGCCTGAAGAAACTCCATCTGGCTGGCTGCCTCGTCACCTACCAAACTGTCCCAGTCGTGACCCAAGGATTTCCCTTCTCCCTCACAGCCTTGGAGGCTGTTCTAGGTCTTGCTTGGGATGAGGCGAGGGCGAGGGACAGCCCAGGAGTAAGGCTCCAAGACCTATGAAGCCAGCAGCAGCTCTTCCTTCAGCGGGTGCCTTGGAACAAGACTTGCATTTGGTTTTCATTTGCCAGCTTCAGTTCTGGCCCTGTTCGTCCTGACGGGGGGCCAGGGCAGGTCCTAAGGCAGTCCAGGAGACAGTATCAGCCCTTTGGAAGCTAGCCGTGGACAAGAGCAGAGGCACTGCAGGGCAGGGGCCCGGGGAACGCACGATTCCAGGGGGGACCCCCATTGGGGCAGAAGTTTCCAATTACTAGCTGGCTACTGACAAGCTGTTTGTGGCTAGATTCTTTCCAGAGGGGGCAGGGTTTGATCTCCCACTAATCAGGGGGTCCTGGAGGGGACGACTGTGTGATCACATTGAGGGCGTGTTCATTGAGAAGAGAGACTTCAAAGCATCGACTTTTGAAAAAAATAAAATAATAAAATAAAAGGGCGCAAGCTGACCTGTGAGCTCCAGCTCCCTTCTCTGCCTGAGGGAGCAGCGGGCCCAGGGGCTGGAGGCTGGGGGTCGGAGGAAGAAGCCCGAAGGTTGCGGGGTGGGCGGGGGGGCGGGGGAGCTTTCCCCCAGTTCCACTGGGGCTGACAAAGGCTGTCAATTATGGGCGGCTGGTGGGGACCGTGCCTGCCTTTGTCCTCCCAGACATCTGCTACGCGCTGCCTGCTGCCAGTTGGCGAGTGCGGCCGACAGCACGTGGGAACAATGAGAGCCGTCTCGACCCACTTTTTCAGCCTTCAGCCATCCTGGCTGACCCAAGCGGTGGCCAGAGGTGTGGGAGGCTGCGAGGCAGCTGGAGACAGTGAGGAGCGGCGGCAGAGGCTCCTCCCACAAAGCTCGGGGGGGGGGCGGGGGGCGGGGGGGAGATGGGTTGGAAGGCAGGGGGCGGGGAGGACCAGAGCTGAGGAGAGCAAGGGCGGGTGACCACCAGGACAAAGAAACATGCGTCCCTTGGTGTGAGCCGCCACATGCTCAGGCTGGGGAGGCTGCACAGGGGAGCTCTTCCGAGGGATCCAATCCCCTCCTCGGCTGGTTCCAGACTGGCCACTGCTGCTGCCTGCCTCCCTGCTCATTTCTTTTTCCCGCCAGGGCCACCCCTGTCCTTTCGCCTGTCCATCTGGCCCTGTGGCCCAGGGCCCCAGCTGCCTATGGGCTGCCTGCCAGGCCCCTTTGTCTGTCAGGCTGTCAGTTTCTGGATGGTCCTGTTGTAGTACTGCGTGATGGGGGGCGTCAGAGGGTTCCAGCTGTTGGCATGGAGCTCGATGACCTCCAGGAGCAGGGACCGGGTTAGCATGGACTCTGAGGGGCACAGCATCTTATCTCGAGCGCTGGCTAGGAGCTCCGTCATCATCTCAGGCAGCTGCTCCTCCAGCAGCCGGCCTGTGCTTTGTAGCTGTGGGCGAAAAGAGGGGTCAGGATGAGACTCGGACCCCATGATATGCACTCCTACCCCCACCCGCCCCAATCCTTGGCTAGGTAGGCTGGAGGCAAGGACCAAAAAGATCTGGATTGTCCTAGGGACATGCAGATCCAGGCAGGAATAGCCAACGGTGAGATGCTAAATTTAACAACCATCTGCCAGCAGGAATACCGGGAGCCAGGATATTGCCTGCTGCCCAGGCCTGACATCAACTCCCTAGCAACTCACCTCTTGTGTCTGCTACCCCGGAACCTCTCCTCCTGCAGGAAGCTTTCCCTGACTACACTTGGCCCCTCACTTGACCCCATGGTCTGCTCCCTTGGGAGATCAGGTATCTCTGTGGTAATTGCCATTCTCCAGGTACTTCTCTGGGAACAGATTAGTGATCGGTACTTATGTGCGTCTGCGTGGAACAGGAGGGGACATGGGATCTTTTTTTCTAACTTCAAACCTACCCCTAGCTCCAGAACTGACCTCTGCCCACATCTGTAAGGATAGGTAGGAGAGAAATATGAACTGAAGTAGAAGGCCAGTCGGGTGATCTTGGGAGAGCCATCAATCTTGAGGGGTGGACAAACCGGGCCAGGAGGAGTTCTCATCTTTGACTTCTGGCTATCAACTCCTGCAGGCCCCTTCCCATATAATCTGGACCCTCACTGCCACCACACCCTGGCCTTGTCACAAAGCCTTTCCTGACCTCTGGGACCCACTCTGACCTCCCTCCCCTGATTTCCATGGATATGTACTCTGTATGCACATTCCCATACATTCCCCAGGCATTGTGCGTGTGCCGGCCTTGAAGCCATCTGAAGGAATGACCTCGTCCTATCTTTCCCTCAAATCTTCCCAAGCACCCAAGCAGGTGCCCTGCTGGAGCCCAACAAGTAAACGTCATGACATCCCATCCAACCAAGACTGCTGTGCAGGCTCTTGGCACTCAGAAGCTCCTGTGTGCCACCCTGAGAGACTCTGGGCTATTTGTAGAGGGCAAGGATTTGCCCCAGAACCCAGCTAGCCTTGGAAGGAAGATTCTAGAAGTTCCAGTGTTCAGTGGCTGCACCTTGAGATCAAGAGCCTTCCAAGAGGCTAAGCCAATGTAGGAGATTCAATCCAGCAGTTGGCACCTTCTCCTAATTACATGCCATGGAAGTGAAGGGAGATCTTTGGGGACAGCAGGTCACCTGCAACGTCTTAAGTCACTAGTGTGGCATGCCTGATCCAAATAAGGGGAGGTCTTGGGACAGGGAAGTGGCCAGTGCCAGCCTGTGTTGATTCCTCTAGAGAACAATCCAGGACTAGCTCCACAGCCATCCCCCACTGCCCCACTGGTGAACAAGTGACTCTTGTTCCCTCAACTGTGAGGCCTGAGGGCACGCGCGTCTGGGGTTAGGCCGTCTGAGCCCACAGCTCACCTCCATGGAGCAGCACAGGACAGCATCTTCCTTCACATCCTGAGACTGCAAGAGCTGTAGAAGAGAGGACAGAGAAGGAAATGGTCAGGCCGAGCATCAGCGGCTAGCCGGGCAGGTGGGCCGCCGGCCTGCTCACTTCCGACCCAGCTTCGGTGCTGCTGCTGACCAGTCTCTGTCCTGGGTCAGGATCCAGGGCCTGGCTATGGGAGAGAGTTCAGCCGTCTACCTTCTCCACGGGCGCAACACTGCAAACTCAAAGCCAGCTGGGGCCCATCCACAGTGAGGGCTTTTTAACCAAGGCTATGGCCAGGCTTTCCTCTACCTGTCTCCTCTCAATGTCTCTCTTTAGAAATTGAGGCACGACTCGTCTAATATAAAATTTACCATTAAAAAAATTTTTTTTTTGAGACAGAAGCTCATATGTTCCAAGATGGCCTTGAATTTGCGATGTAATTGAGGATGACCTCCAATTCCTGTCTCTATTGCCTAAGTTTTGGTATTAGAGGTGTGTACCACCATGTCTTGACTATTTTTTTCATTTGAGACAGGGTTTCATACTACAGGGCAGGGTGGCCTCCGACTAGCCATCCTCCTGCCTCAGCCTCCCCAAAGCTGAGATCACAGGTGTGGATGCTACATTTGGCTCAAATTCAGCATTTTCAGTATATAACTGCATGCCTCACACGCATCTCAGTTCTGGTTCCGCTCCTTGTATTTTTGTCCCTGAGGACTCTAGGCCACCCCATAACCACAGACCTCGCTGTTCTACCCTACTCAGGCCCCTCCCACACATGACTCTTCTGATAGGCTTCCTCCTAGCGGTCTGGTGGGTGACTGATTGCCCCTATCCAGTCCCCACTGACGTCTCTCTGCGGCCCCTGACGTCTGTATCTTCATTGTGTGTCTGTTGTCTTTTTCCTCCATCAGAAACGAAGCTCAATACGTTCGGGGCCTAATTTGTCCACCATCGTCCCCAGCCCTTGGCCCAGGTGCTTAGTCAACAGAAAATATTTGCCAATAAGAGTCTTTGGGAAGCAGGAAGACAGCCTGCCGATCTGCGGGAGGCAATAGAAGTGCCATTTTAAGAGGCCACTGCCTTCAGGGCAGTGATGCATGTCATCTTGAGAAGGTAACAGTGAGGGAGATGTGAAGAGCACCATCTCACACAGCTCTCTCATCAGGAAGGACATGGTGCAGAGTCACAACCCATGCTTCGGCAAACGCACGGCTCCTGTCCAGTGCCATCCAGGGCAGCATTTCTCAACCTGGGGGTCACGACTCCCTCGGGTAGTCAAATGACTCTTTCACAGGGGTCACATATCAGATAGTCTGCATATCAGATATTCACATTGCGATTCATAAGAGTAGCAAAATTATAGCTATGAAGTAGCGATGAAAATAATATTGTGGTTGGGGGGGGTCATCACAACATGAGGAACTGTATTAAGGGGCTGCAGCGTCAGGAAGGTAGAGAACCAGTGCTCCAGGGCAACATGGTGCTAATCAACAACTTCGTAGCCTCTGACGTAGCATGGCTTCCAGGACTTTCTTCTGAGCATGTACCCACATACATCATACAATATACCCAGGATCTACTTCATTCTATACAGCCAAGGACAGACGGTGGCTCGGACACCCGAGATGTCTACACAGAGGACTGTGTAGCACACAGCAGTCTCTTCCCTCCATACGGCTGTCTGCTTCTGGAATTCTCTTGACTTTTGTCCCAGGGCCGCAGCTCCTTATAGAGAGCCCAGGAGGCTTCACTGAGCTCGTGTCTGGGGGGTGTTCTGAGAGCCACACATGGGTCTCTCATCTGGGTGACTCAGGAAACCAGAGCGAAGGTTAGGAAACACGGTCCGGAAAAAATTGAGGGGGGTGGCATTTCACCTTGTAGCAGGGCCAGCATGCCATCTAGCCCCACTCCAGCAGGAGCTGATCCCAAGGTCTGGAAGGGTCTAGTGACCTCTGGGTTGGAGGGAGAGATATGCCTGCTTTTGTTTCCACTATAGGGAAGACAGAGGCTAGCATAAGGTGAGCTCGGCATAGCTCTGGAACCCCTGCTGTGGCGAACATCCCTCACGTGTCCCCCACTCCCCATCAGGGTAGGGGCTAGCCGGAGAAAATCCTTAAACTGAAAACAGCTGGCTGGGTAGGGTGATGCACACCTGTAATGTCCGCACTCGCTGTGGCAGGGGGATGTGGAGTGTAAGGCCAGTTTGGACTACACCGTGAGAGTCCACCTCAAAACAAACAAAAACCGCAAATCCAATTGCTGTAGAAATTACAATAAGTTAAATAAAATGCTATAGAAATTCCAAGGAAGGCAGAAGAGGAGGTTTCTAGGGGAGGGGACTGGAGACTGTGTGTGTGTGTCGGGGTGGGGGCTGGGGGATGTTGGCCACTGTGTAGGGAGGAAGAGACACTGGGGTCTGGAGCCAAGTGAAAGGCAGGCTCATTGTGCATCAATTGAAGGCTGTTGCGGTAGGTACTCGAGGCAGGTTTCTCACGGCATACGCAGGTGTGTGCCCGGGTCACGTTTGGTCCTAAGGTCAGCTTCTGTGGGCCTGTAGTATCTCCCCATAAGAGTCTACCAGGCAGGCTGTGGTGGTGGCGGCGGCAGCACATGCCTTTAATCCTAGTACTTGGGAGGCAGAAGCAGGCAGATCTCTGTGAGTTCGAGGCCAGCCTGGGCTACAGAGTGAATGACAGGAAAGGTGCCAAAACTACACAGAGAAACCCTGTCTCAGAAAAAAAAAATCCCAATTTTGGGGCTGGAGAGATGGCTCAGTGGTTAAGAGCACTGGCTGCTCTTCCAGAAGACCCGGGTTCAATTCCCAGCACCCACAAGGCAGCTCACAACTGCCTATAACTCCAGTTCCAGGGGATCTGACACCTTCATATCAATGCACATGAAATAAAGTTAAATAAATTATTAAAAAAAAAAGTCTGCCAGGTTTAGTGACAAGTGAGACGATGTTATAGGAAATTCCTCAAAAAGCCAGGGCCTGAGAAGCAGTGACCACTGTGAAACGTGCTGTCCCCACTACCCCTGGAAAGTGGACTTCCCCACTTCCGGTAATGCCGCAGGGAAAGCCGCCTGCAGCTTTGAGGCCTGCTGGCAGAGTGCTGTGACCCCTGAGCCAACAGCATCTCCTCACCTCCTCTTCTACCCAGGACCTGCTTGCCTGCCTTTGGCCTTCTGGGACAGGATGAGGCTCCGCTGTCTGTCTCTCCATGCTCCTTCCTTTATTCCTCTACTCTTTTCCTATTATCTATGTGAGTGTACGATGTCCCCGGCTCCCTAAAGACTGCTGTACCACTTCCACCCCCTCAGGGCATGTGTCCCTCGCTCAGGACAGGGAAGACTGCTCCGGACTCCCAAGCAGAGCTGTGGGAGGGTTCTTTCTTCCAACCTTATCTCTTACTCGGCTGCTGGGAAAGTCTGTGCTTAGCCAAAAACCACATCGTGTGACAGGCCCTGCCGCACACAGGCCTGCTGGGCTTTCTCGAGGAAGTTCCTGAGAGCTGTGTCTTCACCGTGGCTGCATACAGAGAGGACAGGAAGGAGAGGATGGGGAGGCGCCTCAGTTCGTGAAGTGCCTGCCTCACAACCATGAGGACCTGAGTTGGAGCCCCAGAACCTGGGTTAACATGCCAAGTTCAACTGGGGCACATTTGTAATGTCAGCGCTGGAGAGGTTCACTTAAAGAACTTGCCTTGCCAGGGGTAGGGTGGTGGTGGTGGTGGTGGTGGTGGTGGTGGTGGTGGTGGTGGTGGTGGTGGTGGTGGTGCACACCTTTAATCCCAGCACTCGTGAGGTAGAGGCAGGCAGATCTCTGTGAGTTCGAGGCCAGCCTGGTCTACAGAGCGAGATTCAGGACAGGCACCAAAACTACAGGGAGAAACCCTGTCTCAAAAAACAAAAACAAAAACAACAACAACAACAACAAAAAAGAACTTGCCTCAAAAAATAAGAAGACATTTGACATTGACCTGCTCATCCCTTAAATGCAGACTGACTTCTTGATGTTGAACATGGATGCCTAGACCCTAGTGATGACTACAGCAACAGCTTCTTCTTCTTCCTTCTTTGACCTCTGAGGGTGCCTTGCTCTGCTCCATGGATAGTCGACAAGTCCCCACTTACTGCTTTTCATGGTAACAAGAGGCTCGCCTGCCTCATTCAGAGAGGGTTCCCTCCCTGGAACCCCTTTGTGTATATCCTCCCAGGTTGAGCAGACCCATCGGCGGCTCCCTAGTAGCCACTTCTGGACTTGCCCTTTGTGGGTATCATAGACATCTTTCCACGTGCAGAGCCTTTCCATTCTTCTGCCTTGGCCCTGAGTTCCTGCTTCGTGTTCCCTTTCTCTAAGTCTGAGTTCCCAAGGGGACAGCTAGGTTCTGGATAAGAGAAGCCTGTTTGTATGCCGAGGGGCCAAGCACTTCTCTTATTTATGTATATTCTACTTGAGATTTTTCAGGAGATAGTTGCTTGAACTCAAAGGTTAATCTCTAAAAGGAGCAGCCACTTGAGTAGACAGAAGTCTGGTGTACTTCTTCATGGCTATATAATTGAAAGTAGTTAAAGGCAGAGAAACCCAAGTGTCCCTCACTGGGGAGAAGGGTAAACAAACGGTCCATCTCTACAAGGGAATATTATTCAGCTCTTCTAAAAGGAATTGTGCCATGTTCCATCCCTTCAGTGAACCTTCAAGACCCAGCTGAAGGGAAATAGCCTGGCACAAAAGAACAAACACAGTATGATTCTACTTAGATGAGGGACTGAGAACAGACAAATTCATAGAGGCAGAAAGCAGACGGCTAACAGGAACTGGAACGTGGGATGGGGAGCTATTCAGTGGAGACAGGTTTTCTACTGGGGGAAACATAAAGACTCTCTGGAGCTGGTAGGGATGATTACAGAGCAATGTGAAACAGCTTAATTCTGTAGAAGTATACTTAAAATGGTAAATATTATGTTATGTGTATTTTACCGCAACAAAACTGGCTATTTAAAAAAAAAAGACAGTGACCAGGGCAGGACCCTCTGGGAGAATAGACTATCCTTCTGAGCCACCACTCTTAGAAAGAAGGGCTACATCAATGGAGGACCAGCGTGGTCCAGTCTCAGGGTGAAGGTCTGGGCAGGGAAGAGGTTACCCCTCATCCAAGTCTCTGGCATAGGGAGGGATGTGGGCGGGCTGGGGCAAGCAAGCCACCCGCACCCTTCACCGTGAAATGTGTTTCTTGGACGAGAATCCAAGGCAATTGTACGAGCCCACACAGTGTTTGTTAGGAAGCGAATGCATTCCTGCGCTATTGTCTCTGCTGGAGCCTTGTTGTGGGCACACCCATCACATCCTCCCTCAGGGAGAAGAAGCTGAGGTGCTCCAGCCAGGCTGTGGGAGGCCTGACAGTAACTAGAGAAAGAGCATCCCCGAGTCCCCGGGGGAAGGGCCATGGGGCATGGGCATGCTGCCCAAGGCGTGCCCAGGATGGAACCAGGCTGGCTTTTGGGATGCCACCCAGCAGGGAGAGAGAGAAAGAAGGTGCTGACGGAAGGAACTGCGGGGCTGCCTGGATGGCTTGGTAGGGGTGAGCAAGGAGACCACAGTTCCGTGTCTCACTAGATAGGGTGTCAACCTGAGGCACGCTGGCCAGCCCTTCCTGACCACCCCAGCTCTCCACAGGCGCATCCTGCAGTCTCGGAGAACAGGCCCAGCTGCCTCCTACACTACAGCCAGTGCTGGCCCTGACCCTGTTGTCAGTAGTGTTGGTTCTGGGTGGGCTGGGGGAAGCAAGGGGGGGGGGGCGGGTACAGGATAAAGAAGTTTATAGAGTACACTGGCTACCTTGCTGGAGAGCAGAGCTCATCAGAATGCCCTGACTGGCTGCCTGTGCCTATGGAAGGATCAAGGCTTGTAAGGACAAAAATCAAAGTGTGGAAGAAGTTGAAGGCCAGAAAGATTAAAAAGGAGATCAAAGGACTGGAGGTGGAGGACACCTCAGAGATGGGCAAACACTGACAGTGGAAAGAAAGGAGAAAGAAAGAACGGGAAGAAGACACAGCCCCAGTGCATGGCTCATGGGACGCTGGGCGGGGGACTTCATAGCCACCCGTACTGTCGGGGTGCCTTTCAGTTGCCAGAACCAGTCTATCCTATGCCTTTGCTGGCTCTGAACCTACATCACAGACAATTCTAAAAGACAACACAGGAACTGATACTCACAGTAACGACCTTGAGTCATCGAGAAGAGGGTCAATTACGTCTGGCTCTCTCTGTTCAGGGAGACAGATACTCCATCGAGAAAGCTATCATCAAAAATATGCAGCAGGCTGGGAGTCAAGATCTGCCACTCACCCACAGTCACCCAGGGCATGCCACTTAATCATGCTGTGCCTCAGCTTCCTCACCCGAGAATGGGGATAACATCTGCCTCACTGTTTTGAGAGTCAACCGAGATAATACACAGGCAAGAGCTTTGAAAAGTGCAAAGCCTGATTCAAACGCAAGGTGTTATTATTATGATTACATTTATATCTTTATAAACATATATCTTCCCTGCAGATCCCAACACACTTTGTACCCTCGTGACACTCTTGTGGAGACAGGCAAAGGCCACAGGCATTATTATCTCTACTTAATAGACAGAGAAACCGAGCCTCAGTAGTTAAATGGCTTGCATAAGCCAGACAGACAGCGAGTCTGAGCAGAGCTAGACAGAGCTCAGAGTCCTGGGTCAGCATCCTCTCCCTTAGAGAACGTTTTTCATTTCCCCCAGACTAGATAATTTTTAGTTTGAAAGCTGAAACTCATAATTCTTAATTCTGCTGACTAGTGACAACAACCAACCTGGGCTTTCACAAAATTGAATTGATTTTGCCTGTTCTTTGATTGCACTGGTGACATCTGATTATTTGTCAATACACTCTATCCTTTCATCCATCTGCTTACCCATTCATCCATCACTCTTCCCTATCCATTCACCCACCCTTCTATCTACACATCAACTCGCCTGCTCCTCCATCCACCCATCCATCAATCTTCCCATCCATCCATCCATCCATCCATCCATCCATCCATCCATCCATCCATCCATCCATCCACCCATCCACCCACCCATCCATCTTCCCATCCATCTTCCCATCCATCCATCCACCCACCCACCCATCCATCCATCCATCCACCCACCCATCCATCTTCCCATCCATCTTCCCATCCATCCATCCACCCACCCACCCATCCATCTTCCCATCCATTCATCCATCCATCCATCCATCCATCCATCCATCCATCCATCCATCCATCCATCCATCTTCCCATCCCTTCCTTCCTTCCTTCCTTCCTTCCTTCCTTCCTTCCTTCCTTCCTTCCTTCCAAATATACACAAGTTAAGACTATGAGTAAGCAGAGTTCACTAATGCACTGACCAGTGTGCCAACAATGTGCTAAGATACCTAAAATACACAGGCCTGGGGGTAGGAGGATGTAGTATGACCAGCAAGGCCAGGGCTACATATTAATAAGCTCTAGATGCCATGCTACTCAGTTTGCTTTTTTTTTTTTTTTTTTTTAAATCTCAAAGTTCTGGAGAGCCCCTGAAAGATTTTAAATGGGGGCTAGCAGATGATACTTGCATTTAACAAAGGTCTTCTCTTGCACAGAGAGAACAAACTAGAACCAGGAAGCTTGGGGTAGGCCCAGAGGCAACAAGCCCAGTAAGAGGCTGCCATGTGAAACTGCGGTGGCTTGGATTGAGGCAGGCATAAAGGGAGGATCATGTCAAAGAGAGACTAGATGTACAGTGAGTAAGGGGGAGGGGGGAGGGCGTGGCATATAGAAGCTGGGTTGCTCCCAGGCTTGAAGCTTGATCTACTGCATAAATGGCAATGCCACCAATGGTATGGGAAGGCGGGAGCTGGAGTGGCCTTGGAGGGTGGCTAGTGAGAAAATGGCCACCTGGCCCAGGGTCAGTCAGGCCATAGGTGTACATGAGGAGACCTGGAGGATACATGGACTAAGAAGAGAAGGTAAGGTGTCTAACCTTGGAATGGCTAAAGGAGAAGAGAGGAGGAGCCCTAGGGGAGGAAGAGGAGGGTGGTCAGAGAGCTAAGTAGAACAAGAGGAAGTAGCGTCATGGAAGCCAGGATTTCCAGGAAGTACAGGTCAACAGGCCAAATGCTTGGAGAGGTCAAGTAAGATGAACAATGACCACAGTGCCCTGGACTTAGTGATTAGGAAAGAGAGGGCGACTTTTGCCATGATGACATCAGTGGGTGACAGAGGCAGGCAGGAGCTGGGGATCGGGCCTGGAGAATGGCAGGGTGGCCCAAAGTACACCTAGAAAGAATCTATCTTTGCTGGTTTTTTTTTTTTTAACTGGAGACCCCACCCCCCATCCCATCTGTCTCTCTCCCTCTCTCCCCAGTCTCTCTTGTTTGCCTTCAGACCCTGTCTGCGGAAGAGAAGAAGAGAATGGTCTTGGGTTGACAGGGATGTGTGTGTGGAGGCAGGAGGATCCGTAGCCTCTTTAAAGGTTTCAGATCGGATTAGATTGGACAGAATTAGGAGAGAGGAGGATCAAGTATGTGGATCAGCCTTGGATAAGAGCAGGGCTGTGTACGGTGCCCGTGTAGACGGAGGCAGGGCTGTGTACGGTGCCTGTGTGTAGATGCTCATGCTGCTCACCCAGTGGGTACAGTTACAGAGTCAGCATGCCACATGTTCACTTCTTAGCGTTATCAGTCTGCGCTACCTGCATTTCAGATACCCCCCACGAGGGGAATTTCCCCTAATATCACTTGTCTATTACCCTAACAAGGAGTCTTGGTAGGGTGGCCAGGGTCAGATGTCAAGGAAGTGCATGCTTCTGCCCTGGCATTCTGTCCAAGCCCGAGGTCTGGCTACCAGCCTTCTAATGGAGGCGAGCAGACACCCTCGCTGTGGAGCAGGCGCCCAGCGGGAATAATTAGTTTCCTTCTTGCAAACCTCCCCTACAAAGCGGCCACACTCAATGTCACATGGGGGGTAGTGCTTCGTCCCACAGCTGGCCCCGGGGAGTGGAAATGTAATCTGGAGCCCTGAGCAGACACTGAATCCTTCTGTAGACACCAGAGCCAGGGGCCACAGCTCCAGTGGCTCCTCTTGGGGGCCAAACCCTGGTCAGTGGCCTGGATAGGAGGGAGTTCTGTTCAGAATCGCTGTGGCTGTGAATTCCCAGGATCCTGGGGTCGTGTGGAACACCAGGGAAGTCAGCCGGGTCTGCAGCCAATGCCTCCCAGCATTGCCTGTGGTACCCTTCCCAGTCCTTTCCAGAAGCCACTTGTCTCTTCTGTTTCGAGTTATCCCAGTATCTACCCATCTTGCTTCAAGGGCGGACAGGAGACACTTGGAGGTAGCTCTCAGGTTTCCCTTTTAATGAGGGGGGGGGGTCTCCTGAGCCCTGCACATCACCTTTGGGTTCCTCACCTGTAACCTGCTTGACATTTTCAGTGCGTGTTTTAGGTGCTCTGTGTACATTTTAAAACCTTCCCACCCCGGTTAGACCCAACGCCATCTCTCATGCCGGAAGGGCAGAAACAGGCTAGAACCGAGATAACTAACGTCCTTCCCCTAGAGAACACAGAAGGTGGGGAAATGGGATTTGAACCCAGGTCTCGTCTGGCTTCAAAGTCAAAGTGGCTTTAGCTACTGCTACCCAGCAAATGGCACAGAATTAGGCTGAAAGTGAGAGGCCAGGGGGAGGTGGGCGACTGCACCCCTGGTTTGCTTGGGATGCTCTCAGCTTTTACCTCTAGTTCGGAAGCCATTAGTGCCAGCGCCACTTCCCTTCTCCCGACGGCCCTGCTTTGGGTAGTGCTTCACAGGGCCGGGGAGAAAAGGCCATTCCACGTCTTCCCCCGGTTCCGAGTCTTCAGCAATGAAGTGGGCCAGAGCTCCTGCCTTTCTCTGAGGTTGATTGAGCATGTGGATGGGGAGGAAGGCTTGGGGCTGCCAATGCCCCTTCTCTATGATGGGGTGCTTACCATTGGAGAGGAGGAGGAGGATACCTGCACCCTGGACCTCACCGGAGCCTGCCTGCCAATCCCCTCGACCCTGGTCTCCCATCCCCACACAAGGAACACAGCGAGACTGGGATGCAGTCATGACAACCGGCACACCACGGCGCTGTAGCAAATAAAGACAACAAAGCAGGCATTCTCTCGGCCGCCTGGGGGGCAGCTTAGCCTAGGGAGCCAGGCACAGGGGCCATCGCGGACTGTCACCCATCACATTATCCTCTGAAGGAATGGAATAACTAGCTTGTGTCTGACTCAGCACCGAATAGTTCTCTGAGTCAGGGAGGGTTAAGGCTGGCTGGAGGCCAGGCCTGGGGCTCTGGGTGGGTGGCCAGACTCCCCAACTAGGGCCAAAGTGGGAACTCCTGGGTCCGTCTCACCATGCTGGGACCCTGAGAAGAACAAAGAGAAAAAAAGCAGGGCAGTGGAGGGGGCCTGGCTGCCCGCTGCCCTCTGCCCCTAGCTGGGCCTCCTCCCTGCCCTGGCCCCTGCCTCCCCCACCTCCACTCGCCCAAGGCCTGGCCTTGACCTTGCTAGGCTTTGCAGGGAGGGTGTGACAGCCTCTGGGTAAAGGGACCTAGCTGCTGCAAAGGCATTTTCCGCTTTCTAAAGTAAACAATCAAACAGGAAATTAATCGAAAAACCCACATCAACGGAAGGTTCAGGTTGTGATTTTCACAGTCCCAGAGCCAGGAAATTCAAGGTTATAGTTCCCATAGCAACTCGCCTGTAGAATGAGTGACTGCTGGGCTGGAATAAGGCCTTGAAGAGTCAAGCAGGCCAGTCCTCTGCCTCCAAGGAGCATCCCCAGCAGCAAGTCTGAATGTCTCGGGTAGACTGCTGATCTGAAGTGGGATGGGATGCATGGGCAAGCTCAAGGCTAGGAAGTACTCTTGGTGTTCACAGTTAAGGTCCTATGAGCTGGCAATCATAGATTTCTGGGGGTTTCACACTGTTCTATGCTGCTGTATTTCCACTGCCTATGAGATGGGAAAGATTCTCAGAGAGGTTGTCTACCTCACAGGCTTCATCCCCAAGCGAGCAGCGGCTGTACTGTGCCTATCCTCATTCACAGCCCCCTGGCTCACTCACTGCCATCTCCGGGCCACTTCATTGGCCTTAGACTCTTTCATTATTGACTCTGGACCCATCCCAATGGCTACGTCTCCTGTGAGAAACATCTCATTTCAGTGACAGGCCCAGAGGCTTCAAGAGCAGCCCCCAAGATGACACCATCTTTCCTGCCCCACCCCCCTCTGCAGGATCAAATATACAATATTAAAATATTAGTCTCCATGCACCTTCATGGTTCTGGTGATGGTAACAAGGTAGCTACTGAACCAGAAGCAAACCTTCCTTTTTAAGTGGGAGGGGGCCGGGCATCTTGGGTGGGGTTTTCTTTTGTGTGTGTACAGAGGAGTCCCCACAGGAAAGGACAAGAGGGTGTTGGAGTTCAACCTCTGGCGGAAACGGCCTGGAATCCTTCCCTAGACGTCATACCGCCCTCCTGTTTGATATGGCCACTGACAGCCCCCTGGCCTTACCAGTGGGACCCAGAAGAGGAACCCTTTCCAAGTTGTAGCTGTAGCTTCCTGGGCACTAGGCCTGTGGCAGAGGGCACCCAGCCACCTGCCCAGCTGCCAGCCTGGCGCTTTAGCCAGCGCCTGAAGTGAGCATGACTGGGGCAAGTGAGAAGCGGCGCCTGCCCGGGAGACGCAGTGTCTCCCTGATTTCCTAACAGGCCCAGCGCCGTGCCAGGGCCCCATGGGCAGCTCACCAGGTCCGGCCTCACTTGCGAAACTGTCCTTTCCTCTTATGGAATGAGCTTCCTAGGGGTGGCTATGCTGTGCTCTAGCCACCGGGAGTCACTAGGCTGCAAGGGCACTAGCCGGGTCACACCTACCCGTCCCCTCCTCCTTTCCCTGCGTCCCTCTGGTCCACATGCAGCAGCAGCAGCTCAGGGACAGCATGCCTCCTCCTCGAGGAGCATGATGTTCCCTTTCACAACACCAGACAACTAGATTTAATCACCAGAGAGGGCGGGGGAGGCGGCCATCAGCGGAGTGGAGACTTCTCCTATCTTAAACCTGAGGACCCTGCAGTAAAGAGAGACGCCCACTTGTTACAGAGGAAGTGGCTCACTCTGCCCACGGGCCCTAATTTATAGATGGAGGCCCAAGATAATCTGGGTGGGCTGTTCTATCCACCTTTCCCTGTACCCACCAGGAAGAAGCATCTTAGAGATTCTGTGTGGCAGGCCTACATCGACACGCTGCAATCTGTTCTTCCAATAGCAGGGGGCACAACCCACCTCATCATCTATGGGAGTGGATGAGAAAGTGACTAACAAGGACCCCGAGGAACAGAAGCAGTCACATTCTTCTGCCGTTTGGAAAGAATAACCAAACCAGACTAAAAAAAACTGTATTTAAACTGTTTTCTCCCGCATGGCAAGGTTAGCTTGCTGCATTTAAGAATGAACATAAAGACAGGCATGGTGGGCCAGCACGCCTTTAATCCCGGCAGTTGGGAGGCAGAGGCCGGCGGATCTCTGTGTGAGTTCGAGGCCAGCCTGCTCTACACTGCAAGCTTCAAGACAGTCAGAGCTACACAGAGGAACTTTGCCTCAAACAACAACAACAAAACCCCCAAAACCATAAATGCCCACAGCTACCTGGATCCTAATCAGGGGGTGTGGTCTTCCTGTGATGGAGCAGGTTTGGCGGCAGAAGCCACACTACAGAAGCTGGACTGAGGGACTGTCCCTTGGGTGACAGAACCCAGCTGGCTCCTTGGTGGGTTAGTGTGTGAAGGCAGTGACTACCAACGAGGCAGGACAGCTGGGCCTGGGACAAGTCAGCTCTGTTCATGTTCAGGGAATAATAGGGCTGTGCTAAAGGCATAATTAGCATTGTGCTCACAGTGGCAGGCACCCAGCAGAAGGACAGACAGGCCTGGGCTGAGAAAAGGGCCTGGGGCCACTTGGGGACCTTAGAAGCGATTCAGGGAGCACTCTGCCAAGTCCCAGAGACTTAGAGATAAGAGAATTTAATTGGCACCTGGAAATTTGTTTGGCTTTCAAGCCTTCCCCTTAGCAAGGTAGAAACTTCTTAATAACGGGGCAGTGCTATCACAGTTGGGATGATCTTTCCAGATGAATAAGCCTCCAGTCAATAGTCTTTTTCTCCACGCTTTCTTTCTGTGCTCAACTGACTGTGTCTCAAGGAGATAAAGTGCTTAGCATGGCATTTCTGCTACCTGGCTCACTTCCATCAGGGCCTGCCTTCTCCTCCCTCCTCTTGTGGAGTTCTTTCTAGCCAAGATCATCTGCACACAGGCCTATTGAGCTGTCCTGTTCTCACCTCTGGCTTCCGACGGTCATTCCCTCTGCTGAGCACACCTTCTTCCGTCCAGGCTCTGCTTCCTAGACTCCTCACAAGCCTCCTCCCCCTCCCTCCTCTCTACTTCTCTTCCTTCCTCTTCTTCTCCCTTTCCCCCTGTTCCTTGAAGTCTTCCTAAATGCTGCCTCTGGTATCTGCATAGGCTGGATTTCTTCACATTGTTCACGCTGGGTTTTTGCCTACCTGGTCCTCTTGGAAGACCTTAAGATGGTTTTAATGAAAGTTTGGACTCTTGGAGGCAACGCTACTCCAAAGGGCCTCTCAGTGACCAAGAGGCTTAGAGTATGATAGATCTTGTCTTCAACTTTTTCACAGGTAGGAAAGTACCTGTCCGTCCATCTGTCCATCTATCCATTCATCCATCCATCCGTCCGTCCGTCTGTCCATCCATCCACCCACCCACCTATCCATCCATCTATCCATCCATCCACTGATCCACCCACCCTCCCACTCACCTATCCATCCATCCATCCATCCATCCATCCACCCACCTATCCATCCATCCATCCATCCATCCATCCATCCATCCCCCCACCATCCATCCATCTACCTACCCACCCACCCATCCATCCAATAAAGAGGTCCAGAGCCCAGGAAAAGGCTGCAGGTTACAGAGGAAGATTGACTGATCCTAATCCTAACTGATCCTAATCCTAACTCCGCCATTCACTTAGACTGTACAATTTAGTGGTCACCTCTCTGGGCCTCGGCTTTCTAATCTGTAATGCGGCCAGAGTAACATTCTCTTCCTCCGTGGATTGCTGCAGGGATGAAGACAGACACTCACATGGACCAGTTGGAACAATAGCTAGTGTACAGCAAGCTCAGCACCACCAGCGGCAGCTCGTCACTCATCACTAAGTGGACTTCATGGGGCACAGGACGATGGTGTGATGACAGGCAGGGCTCTCTCACCCGTGTGGAGGAGGAGGCTCAGACAAGCCTTCCCAGGGAGAGCCCTTTCTGGGGAGAGCAGGGAAAGGGTAGAAAAGAATGAAGAAAAGAGTATTCTAGACAGGGAGGCTTCCCTCACACCAGTGGTCTACAGTGTTGGCAGAGGAGATGGAAACAGGGGGTGAGGGGTGGAGGATGGAGGTGTGGTTAGAACACTGGTTAGTAACTCGGACAGGAGGTACAGTGGCCTAGCTGAGCTACAGAGAGAGAATAAAGTGACCAGATTCAGGATAGTAGCAAAAGTCGTCCACAGTCCCTGGGACCTGGCAGGTTCAGGAGGGGACAGGGTGAGAGTCAGATGCAGCTTTGGGCTTAGAAGGTGGCCCTTCCCTGCAAAGAGGTGCCGAGGTGGGTCCATCAGGCGTTAGAAGTCAGAGGGGGTCTGTGGACAGGCCAGGGTGCAGGGTTAGGGAGATAGATGGGCACAGGTCTGGCAGCACAGATCTGGGGTTGCGTGGTTAGTCTGGAGGAGCTATTGATCCTGAATAGCTCCTGGGATGGTACCCCCCCCCCCCAACCACTGCAGCTACGGCTGCCCATCCCTTGGCCATAGTCCAGTCTCTCGTCAAGTCTCCCATACTGCACTGTGCGCCCTTGGCTCTGAGGAGGTGATCTCAGGGTGCACCCACGAGTATGTACACTCTGCTTGCCTATGCCCGTGCTTCAGACGTGACCAGGAAAAGGACAGTAGCTTCAGGGAGACAAAACAATCAACTTTATTTCTCTTCATCTCCATGTTGGCGGACAGTTGGGAAGTAAGAGTCTTTTGAGGAGCAGGAGGGAGGAGTTAGGGAGAATGCCCGCCTCCCCTGAGCAAAATCCACGGGCAGGGGCCCCATGGACCACCAGTGAAGCTGTCTGGAGGGAGGATCTGACCGGGCCGTGGGAGGATGGAGCTCAGGAGCGGTCCTGGCTGGGGAAGCAAAGGGAAGTCCCGGCATAAAGGAACCTACAGGGAACTAGAGGCCCTCAGCCTACGGGTCATTTAGACCAGGGGTGCTCAGCCATCGATGACTGGCATTTGTGTCATAGCATTCGCTGTTGGGGTGGCTTCTTGTGCAGAATAGAATGCCCCATAGCATCTCAACTTCTATTCATCAGATACCACCAGAAACTCTTAGTAGTGACAACCCCCGATTACATCTAGACCTTGCCAAATACTCATAGCTGAGAATCATGGCTGCACATGAAGTAATACCCAGAACCCCTGTGCCCTTCTGTACTCTGCTTTTCATATGGGCATTTGGTCTACAGAGCTAAGAATGGCTTTCACATTTTTTTTAATGCGTTCTTCTTCTTTTTTTTTTCCTTCTTATTTTTTTTTAATGTGCCTTGGTGTCTTGTCTGCATGTGTGCCTTTGTGAGGGTGTCAGATCCCCTGGAACTAGAATTACAGACAGTTGTGAGCTGCCATGTGGGTGCTGGGAATCGAACATGGGATGGGTTCTTTAAAAGAGCAGCTAGTGCTCTTAACCACTACACCATCTCTCCAGCCCAGCTTTCACATTTTTAAATAGCTGAGGAAAATGCATTTGACTACACTGTAAAAAAATTATATGAAACTCAAATTTCAGCACCCATAAAAAATTGTGCAGGGGTAGTCATGCTCATTCATTTCCATTTTATTCATAAGGCAGGCATGGCGACATAGTCCTCAGGACGGTGAAGCAGGAGGGTTGCTAGTTCAAGTCCAGCCTAGGCTATGTAGTGAGTCTCAAAACAGTAACGATGATAACAATGAGAAAGTCTAGAGAGTATCATCTGTAGCTGCTTTTGAGAGATGACAGCTGAGCCGAAAACAGTCCCGTGGCATTGGTAAATACAAGTAGGTATCCCTTATCCAAAATGTTTGGGGTCAAATGTATTTTGGATGTCTGAGGTTTTTTTTTTTCTTTTTCTCCTTCTCCTCCTTCCAATTTTTGAATATTTCACACCCCTGAGTTATCTTGGGGATGGGACCCAAGTCTAAACATGAGATTCATTTATGTCTCATATATACCATATAGATGCACAGCCTGAAGATAATTCTATATAGCATTTAAAATAATTTGGTGCATGAAATAAAGTTTCATAGCATGGAATTTTCCAGCTGTGGCTTCTTAGAGGTATACAAAACATCTAGGAATTTGGAGTACTATGGATTTTCAGATACTGGAAGTTTAACACATATGTTGGACTTATCAAGGACTATGCTGTTTGTTGGCTTGGTGGGGCAGAAGCCACCCAGGGAGACAGCATGTAAGGGGCTCCGTTGAAAGTCCTAGCTCTACAGAGGAGCGCAGGGAAGTGTGGGGCAGGGTCCCGCATTAAGGGCGGGTTTCTCCCCTTGAACTCACGGATATGAACAAATTGCCACAGAGGTAGTGTATGTGATATAGGAGATAAGACAGACTTATGAGAGGACCCTAGGAGGAGGAGGAGAGGTCTGGTACCCTGGAGTTGGGGCCATCACCCCGGTGGACAGACGACCCAAATGAGGTGGGACCCAGGCAGATCCACTGGAGCCATCAATCAGGCAGCCTGGTCAGTCTGTGGGCTCGTAAGGGAATTAAAGCCAGCCGAGGCTATGCAAGCAGACTTAGACAGCAGCTTGGGATGGGAAGAGAGACACTTAAATCGGGCTTTAGGATTATTTTAAAGTCTTACACTATTATTTGCGTTTATGTATAAACGACTTTCTTCAGCTCTGTGCTAACTTGGTAGTGAAATTACATAGAGAGTCTGCAAAGGGGTGGTTTTATAACTCCTTTTAACTTTTCTCAGCTGGACATCTTTGAGAAGACTTTTTATTTAAATGTAACACATGCAAAAATGTGCCTAAATTCTAAGTGTTTGGATGTATTTCCGTAAAGAGAATGCCAGGTCAAGAAATAGAACCAGAGTCGCCCTTCGAGTCAAGGAACCCTTCCCTGAGGCCACTGCTGCCTGCTGAGGCTGGAGCCTGGCCCTGCGTTTGGAAACCCCAGCTCTATAGTAAACCCGGGGTAAGCACAGGGATGCTGGGGACTGTGGTGGCCAGTGCCTGGCATGGCAGCAGCTTTCCCAGCCGCACCTGTTCTGGGCTATTCTGCCGAGGTGTTTTCTTCCTGGAGCATCGTCAGATTACGGGGATTGTTGGGGCAAGGAAGGGGTTTTAGTCCCAGGATTTCTGGCTGATGACAGAAATTCAGATCTGAATGAGACATCTCTAATGCGCTCCAGGACACATGGCGGGGAGGGCTTGACGCCAGTGCCTCGCAACTCACTACGGAGTTGGAGGTTTTTTGTTTTTCATGCCGGGAATGGAAGCTAGGTGTTGTACATGTGAAACAGGTGTTCGACCACCACGCTACACCACTCAGCGCCATGTCTGACTTTCTTGGCAACACTGAACCCTCTGAAGATTGATGGGAAACTAGCTACCTCTCCCAGAAAAATGTATACACCCAGGTTCACAGATGTTCGTATCCAAATTCAGTGGGTTCCCAGAACCTGAGGGCCACACTGGAGTACCAAGTACGTGGGTGTAACACCTTCTCACACTAAATCATCAGTGGGAATGCTTCAGCAGCATGGAGGGCAACTGCTCCATAGGGTAGCCAACACAGTAATGGCCTCCTCTGTCACTGGGAAGATCATGTGCCCTTATGGGCAACTGAATGGTTAAGGGATCATCAGCCTGGATGATCAATAAAGATACAATAACACTCTCTACCATGTGTCAGATACTTGGCAAGTTGGATTTCTCATTCCTGCACGAGCTAGGCGGGTACCGGGGCTTTGTCCCTCTTTACTGATGAAACGGAACTTGCCCCAGGTCCCAGCTAACACCGATAGTGTGGGATCTTCAAATCCTGCTAGTCTAACCATCTGATGTCCCTTTCTTTACTCTATTGCCCTCCTCCCAGAGGGCACTTTTGGCTTCCCTCTGGGTTCTGCCCTGCAGATCCCCACAGCTGGCTAGAGTTTCTCATGAAGACAGTTCAGTGTACCCAGCTTCACTTGTGGGAAATGACTCACCAGAGCCCTGCCATACTTGGGACTCCAGGGGACACATACACACTTCCTGTGTCTCAGATAGAGAGCTCTGGGTAGTGTGAGCTGGCAGGGCAAATCTCTGAGAGTAGCTAGAAACAGATTTAAAAAAAAAAAAAATCTAGCTCTGCATCCCAGGGGGAGAAGGAGCCATACAGTTTTGTCACCCGGGTCTTAGCTTTGTCATCTAAGAGACAGGGGTGGAGGCTGGACTGGATTGTGGCACCAGGACGAGGTCCTTCTTGCTACAGCATCTGCATGCCTGGGAACCTGTAAATTCTCCCTGTGACAGCGATTCTCACTTCAATGTGTAGCAAAAAAACTCCTGAATGGGGATTTCCCGGTTGAGAAACACAGATCTAGATCAGGGTCGGTAAACTACAGCCACCAAGCAGATCTGGCCAAGGCTTGTTTTTCACAGCTCGTGAGCTAAGAACGGGTTTCATGGTTTTAGACGGTAGGGGAGAACTTTAAAGTGCTCCTCCTTCAAAAGACAGTGCTGCGACACATACGGATTATACACAGTTCAGATGTCAGTGTCCATCAATGAGGTCTTAGGAAGTACAGCCACGGCTCAAGCTGCTCTGGAGCCTCCAGGAAAGTTGCTGCTTGTATGGCAAGGCACAGGGCTATGGTTGGACATGGTTTTGCCCATTGGCCCACGAAGTCTACAATGCATTTACTATATATATGGTCTAGTGTTCAATATGCTCTGTTGGTTGGCTGATCTGTGGGAAGGAGAAGAGAGGGGAGAGGAAGAGGAGAGGGAGGAAAATGGCCACTAGCAGCTTTCTGAAACCCAGGGAGCCCGGCTCTACACTGAGCAACCCTTGGCCTTCTGCACGTGGCCGTGCTGACGGTGATCTTGAAGGCTTCTATTAAGCAATCAAGACCCAACGACGCCTATATGCAAACCTGAAATTTCACTTGTAGAGTAGGGGCCTTGGATGGAAGTCCCCTGTCCTGCCCAGAGGACAGGATTCAGGCAGCCAGGCAAGCTTTAATTCATGTGAGGTTTTCTGGGTAACGGGGCTAATGACATTCCCTACCCCTTTCAAACAGCTTTGACCACCCTTTTCCTTCAGGGGTACCCACTTTTCTCCCTCTCCTTCCCCAATGCGAACATCCCTGGAAAGGTCACTTCATACCCCCGACCCCTAAGACCACATGGCTATGACAGGAAAATCCATGGGTCTGAGCAGGAGTATGAACAGGTGGGTGAGGCATTTAGCAATGGCCTTCAAGGGAAAAGGCCTCTTTCTCAGAGTGCTGAAGGCTCCCCTGGCCCCCTACATTAAAATCCACTTCTTCCCATCAGCAAGAGGCCACCATTATTCCCCAGACAGCCCTGTCCACCCCTCTACCCCCCCTGCAAGGCCTCCTGCTTACAGAGTTAGCCAAGCAAGTCTTGACTCTGGCCCTGGGATTCCAGGTATTTCCCCAGCCGCACCTCATCTAATTGCTTTCCAGTCAGCTAATCCTTGGCCACGCCCTCAGCTCCAGCCAGGCAAGGCACTTCAGTGTGGCCGGCAGAGTTTCTGAGACTTCCCATGGCACGGGGCCAAGCCCAGGGAAGCCTCTGGACTCCCCTTGCCCAAACCACATCCTCCCTGCCCTTCCCCACACCTCAAAACCTCCTCTGACTACGATTTCCAAACCAAGCGGAACGCAGGCCAGCCCAGACTCAAAGCAGCAGACCAATTCCTTCCCTTCCTGTCCCCAGCCCCGAGGACTGGTCATATGCCGCTCTGGGCGAAGTACTGCGAGCCAAAAGGGAACTTGTACCTACAGGTCTAGTCTCTGGACTAATTGTTCTAAGCAGGGCTTCAGCCTTGATTTGAGGAGAATTAGTTACAGCCTGCGTGTTTGTGTTTCCACAGAGTGTTTGCATTTCCTAAGTCTAGCTTTCAACCCTGGGAAACCAGATTCAGCAAATACTTCTATGTTTTAATACCTCTGAGCAAGGGAGAAGGTCTTAATTACAGAAATGGTGGCCCCAAGTAATCAAGAGGGTAGTGGAAGAAAGGGCCAATTGTGCCTTCTCCGTAGGGGGCGTCGTAGGGAGCCACTGTGGGTTCTGCTCTGAGCCCTCTCATGAAGTGTCTCTCACCCCAGCCAGGGTCCTTCTCCCTTCCTATATTTTCTTCCCACTTTGTCCATCAGGGGTTGGAGGATTGCTTTTCGCAGCCCCCTCTGCCGCCCCCGGAGCTGGCTGTGAGCCTTGGGGTTCAGCTATTACTGCTTCTCCCCTTTCTGCTGCGGGGGGGGGGGGGAGGGAGGGAGGGAGAGAGAGAGAGAGAGAGAGAGAGAGAGAGAGAGAGAGAGAGAGAGAGAGAGAGAGAGAAGCAGCAAAGAGTACTTTTGTGACTTTTAGTGTCCAAAACTCTTCCAAGAGCCTGATGATTCCAGGAGCTAGCCAGCTCCATACCTGTGCCGGCCAGTACCACAGCCACCGGCCACGCGTGGTTTGAGCACTTAGAAGGTGCTTGACCCCAACTGAGCGGTGCCTGCACAGTAAAATACACACTAGGTTTCAAAGACTTAGTTCACACACGCGCACACACACACACAAAGATTAACAAAACTATTGATTGCTGAACTGACCCCAGCACTCAGACTGAGGTAGGAGCATAGAGAGTTTGAAACTAGCCTGGGCTAGTCTAAAAAAAGAAAAAGAGAACGACAGCAATAAATAAATAAATAAATAAACAGATAAACAAACAAACAAAATTCATTGGTAACTTTTTTTTTTTTTTTGGAGACAGGGTTTCTCTGTGTAGCCTTGTGCCTTTCCTGGAACTCACTCTGTAGCCCAGGCTGGCCTGGAATTCACAGAGATCCACCTGCCTCTGCCTCCGAGTACTGGGATTAAAGGCGTGTGCCACCACCGGTTACATCATGTTAAAATTCTGATTATTTGGATACCATTGATAATATAAAATTTTACCTGCCTCCGCTTTGGGGGTGGGGCTTTATATGTGGCTAATAGAAAACAGAAAATTGCAGATGTGGCTTCCCCACTGGATCTGGCTCCATAGCTGAGATTCTGTGGGATTGGTAAGAGCTGCAATGCTTCTCAGGTTGTCTGTGTTTGCCACTGTGGCGATCTCTACCAACCTCTCCATCCTCCCACCTCCCTGCTTTACCCTCCTTCACCCTTGACCTCTAAGGGGGCCTCCTGAGCCTGGGGTACTCCCTCTCATTCCTCTTTATGGTGGGAATACAGGGGTGGTGCTTGAGGCGCCTCTGGATCATCCAGCTGACACACAGCAGGTGGTTACTCAATGCCCACCCCCACCGCCCAAAGGGGGCAGGATTCCTCCCTGAAGATGCCTGGAAGCTCTATTGGAACTCCCGTGTTCTTTCCTAATGATCCTGGCTCATGGGATCCAGACTTTGGGCAGATGAATTAAATCTCCCATCTCCCAGGAAGTTTAGTGGACTGGAGTTGAGAAAAGGCCAGCTAAATGGAGCCAGATGCAGGCCTGAGTACAGACAGCTGGGCTCCTTTGCCCTGGTTCACTGCCGGGTGGGTGCAGTCTACTTCCGAGTTTGATCTTTCTCTTCCTCGGGGTCCTGGGCTCCTCTCTAAGAACCGCTTGCAGCCAGCCCACCATGCATCTCACTTCGCCTCTCTAAGGATTCTGCATTTCTTTTCTGGGAAGCTTCCTCAGGTTCCTTTGGGAAAGGCTGACCATTGTCTTCTGTTTGCTCAGTCTAGACATGCTATTTCGTTAGTTTCTTCAATGAGTATTTATCAAGTACCTACCGTAGGTCAGGCACCACTGGGGACCCAGCTATGAATAGACACATTTCCTGCCTCTAGAGTTCCCACGGTAGAAAGCAAACAAAAGAAAACCTAAGGTAACACCAGATATTGTCAGGGTGGTGCAGATAGAGATTCAAGCTGAGGACAGTGACAGGTAGCCAGCTGGATGTGATGAGCGTAGCCAGGACCCTTCCGAGGAACAGAAAGCTAAACAGAGACCAGAGCATCTGGAGAGCAGGACACTGCATGAGAGAAGCATGTGCAAAGGCCCTGAGACCTACTTATTGGCTTCCTTCATCTTAGTTCTTCTTACTAAGGAACACTTCGTTTTGCACAACTAAAGGGACCCCTTATTTCCCGTCTTCACTTTTCAGAGGTGGGGTATCCCTCAGACAAGGAGCACGAGAGAGAGAGAGAGAGAGAGAGAGAGAAAGAGAGAGAGAGAGAGAGAGAGAGAGAGAGAGAGAGAGAGCCTGTTTGTAACTAGCAAACCTACTACGTTACATGCATTTAATTCTGTGCCTGACAAGGACCCTGAAGGCCAGCGAAGGCAAGCTGCTAGAGTGAGTCAACTTCAAGCCCACCCTCTTTGTATGCGCCCCTCTTGCCAAGAACAGGCTGCTCCTTGAGGCTCCCTCTTCTAGGGCTTGGCACGGGCCTAGAAGTCACAGCCTTGTGCCTCACTGACCCAGACCTAACCAAAAGGACCTGGATTCTAGCTGGGTCTAAGTCGATGGAGAGGAGGAGGAATGGTTCCTGGGTCTCTCTCCTAGGAGCACACGTGTTCCCAATGCAGTTTCTGTCCCATGGTGGGGATGACACAGTGGAGTGGCATCAGCTCAGGTTGACTGTGAACCGTGAGTCTGCAGAGCTAGTGTAAGCCTGGAGCATCACAGGTCGCCTACTGTCCTCTGTGCTTCAGGCTTAGCATAAGGGCCAGCTTCCCTGCCTCTGAGGACCGGCTGGGCCCACTCCAGGTCACTGTGTTCTAAGAAACAGCAGCGTTCCTTCGGGCTGTGCCCAGCCTACACTGACTCCATCTTATAAAGCAACAACCCTGACTTGAGTTACTCCATTTTGGCGACAGGTGCCAAGAAAGAATGACCCCACATCCTGTTGACACAAATAAATAACTACCACTTGCCAAAGACCAAGAAGTACAAACTAACAAGGGTCAGTTTGTGCCCATCAATAATGTCACAGAACTGTATTAAATCGACACTGGAAACACCAAGCACAGCAGCTTGTCAATGACCCTGAGGACCACCCCCTCACCTGAGATACAGAAGGGGAACTGAAGCCGGCAATGTGCCCAGGACACTGACGAGTTACTACAGTGTCGCCCACTACAAGCCTCCTTCAGGAGAATTACCACAGCTAAGGGCTCCTGCCCCGGGGTCTAGCTTGAGTGCAGGTTCTTCTGACCCCATCACTCAGCCTATTTTAAACTGGGCTTGGACGAGGCCTGTCACTGGGACCCACATCTGATATCTCTGAGGCTGAACAGCTCTGAGCCCCAAGTCCTCTGAACTCAGGTTTTGACCGTTCTTGGCTGAACCGCCATCTTTCTCGGCGGTGAAGAAGGGCACTTGTTGTTTTTTGCAGAGGGCCTGGGTTTGGTTCCCAGCACCCACATGGTAGCTCACAACCGTCTATAACCCCAGTTCCAGGAAATCCAACAGGCATGCATGGTGTACACATACATGCATGCAGTCAAAACATTCATAAACATGACGTATAATAAGTAAATCTATAAAAATTTAAAAAAAAGTAAAAACCTAACATTGCTAATGGCTAATTAAGTGAAACCAGAACTACGTGGCAAATTGTAGCCAATAGTGTAGCTAATCAGTATATTTTATTCAATTTAATAAATAATTTAATAATTTGGAAAGTCACAAACATATCCATATAGGTTTCTAACATAATACACTCATGACAACTTCCCCCTCCTTTCGGTCCCCCTTATTATTTTTTAAACTTTGTTTGCTTGTTCTCTCTCTCCCCCTCCCTCCCCTCCCCCTTCTTATTCCTCTGTCTCTCTCCCTCAGATAATTTCTCTGTGAACTGCCCTTAGAAAGTTCCTCTGCCTGACACCCTAGTGGTCCCAAATCTGTTGAGCTGAGGAGACTCTGCCATTAGCCTACTGGAAAATGGCCAAGGTGTGTGGGTGTGTGTGTGTATGTGTGTGTGTGTGTGTGTGTGTGTGTGTGTGTGTGTGTGTGTGTTCCATGTGTGGTTTAAACTATACCCCAAAACTTACAAGTTGAGACAGATTCAAGACCATGTGTCAAGTACATGTATCTCTGAATGCCTGTGTCTTGTACCCACATTCTAGCAAGCTACATTCCCACCCTTACAGTCCAGCTAAGCTAAGGGACCATCCAGAAACATCCACACCTCTTTTTAGCTTCTCCACATCTACGTACGTCCTCATCTTGGCCCGCTTTCAGCTGGCTCTGCAGAAGCGGGATGGGGGTGCTCTTGAAGTTCAGACATTAATTACCAAGTTAGAATATTTTTCAAATTACAAGGCATGGCCCCGGGAGACAAAAGGCTGGGAGGAGCAGGAGAGGGAGGGCTGGGGAGGATGTCACGGAGATGGGGGGCGGGGCGGGTGGAGCTTGGGCTAGAGGCTGGGTGAGCCGATACCTGGTCCTGATACCCGGTCCCTGCTTCATCTCAAGGCCAATACCTCCTACAGAGAAGAGAACACTGAGGCCAGTAATGGAGACTTGCAGCGCGCCTAGAACTGGGTATGAGAGGCAGGGCTTCTCCTGATTGTGAGTGGAAAAGTTTTAACCACTCCAGGTCTCTCTTCCCCATGGGAGCCTTTACTGTTTTTCACAAAGGGAAGAAAGACCAAGTCATCTTCCAGCTAGGTGATACGGAGCTGAGAACTCTCTAGAAAGGACCTGGAAGGGCAAGGGTCCCAAGGGCTCTGCCACTCAACTGGGCTTAAAAATGCCCAAGAGTTGGTGCAATTAGGAAAATTCCCCCACCGAGATACCCGTCATTGGGTTTGTTCATTCTCCACGGAGCCACAGGCATTCTGTTTCAGAGAACGTGCCCACAGCTGCCTCACGCCACTTTCCAGAAGCCTCCTGTGACAGCCTCTTGCAGCCACGCTGCACTTGGAGTGTGCTGGCCATCTCTGAAGTGCGAAGGCTACGTAAAAATGGTCCCGGAGTGGGACTGGTTGCCCTCCCTCTGGGAACCAGTGTCTGGTAGAAGCTGGTATTCCTCTAACTGCAGGCAGGCTCTCTATCGGCTCCCGTGTTACCATGGTTGCTAAGGGGGAACGCTGGCTTTAAATTTCACATTTCAGCGTGCTCCGGCTGGCTAAGGAA
Source organism: Peromyscus leucopus (assembly GCF_004664715.2). Lineage (NCBI taxonomy): Eukaryota > Metazoa > Chordata > Mammalia > Rodentia > Cricetidae > Peromyscus > Peromyscus leucopus. The sequence continues at coordinate 63,100,228 of NC_051079.1, forward strand.
GTCTAGAACAGTTATGGGGTGGGGGTGGGGTGGGGAGAGGCTGGAAAGGCTGGTGGGCTGGGGAGGAGACTCCTGTTTCGTTTTGAGGCCACCTCAAAGGCACTGCCTCTGTGTGTGGATGTGGATGCATGTTAGTTTGGTGGGGTGGGGGTGGGGGATGTTCTGCACAGGTCAATGTCATACCATGAGTGACTTGGTTATCTATGTGTGCCAAGCAGAAGAGGGGAACGGCGGGTGGGGAGGGGACTAAACATGTGGGGGTTACTTCAGCAGGGTTCCAGGAAGGGTTAAGCCCAGGTACTCACAGGGAAAGTCTGGGAGCCTGCTGGGATTCTGATGCTAAATCAAGGACTCAGGGCTTGGGTACCTGGCCTGCATGCTCAGAGGAACATTCCGCTGGGATTCTGAACCTCAGATTAGGGGTGAAAGAGACAGTTCAAGGAGAAAGCCTCCTGGTTCTCCAGGCTCTATTTCCTCCTTCCATGCCCTGTTCAACTGTGACAGTACAAATACTTTTCATGACAGCGAGGTCCTAGGACCCACTCTCTCTCTGTTAAGATGGCCCCAGGGCTCCACCATTCCCTTCCCTAGCTGCCCCCCACCCCACCATTTGTAACACCGTTTCCCACAGTGTTCAAGTTGGTCCTCTGGCTCCAAGTTTAGGGGACTTTGTTGTCTCAGTGCATTTTAGTCCAACAAGGAAGTAGCATTTTTCTTGTTGGTAGTTGAACGAATACACAACGCCTCCTTTCTGGTGTTGCTACGAGACTTACAGCTTTTAGAAATTCTTGGACGTCATCTTGCATAAACCAGAGGGCGCTGGTGGGCGGCTCCTTTGTCCCCAGCGGTTCCCGGCTCCACGGCTACCCTCTCTTCTCTGTCCTCACCCAGTTCGCAACCCACCACGGGGGTTCCGGGCTATGTAATTTCTGCAGATGTGGCGGCCACATTGAAAGGGGGTGGGGATCACAACAGTGCTTCTTCCTAGGGCTAACAGGAAGACTTTGCAGTCAGACTAAATCACCGCTTCGTGCATGAAGACGGCATGGAGTGGTGGTGGTACACACCCGCCATCCCAGTGCTTGAGCAGTGGGAGCAGGAGGATCAAGGGTATAAGGTCATTCTTAACTACATAGTGAGTTAGAGGCCAGCCTGGGCTACATGAGACCCCGCCATAAACAAACAAACAACAACAAAAATCAAGAAAGAGCATTGACTCCCACAAGTCTGTGACAGGTAAGACTTAGCCTCTAGATAGCAATGGAAGAAAGAAATGCTTTGAAGTCACTGGGAAGAGGTTGCTAGCCATTACTACAACATGCCAGTGGACAAGTCCAGAGAGTGAATGCCGACAGCTTTGGGCAGCTCTCCAGTATGCTATAAGAACTGCAAACTGCCAAGCTTGGTGGCACATGCCTCTAATCCCAGCACCCTGGAGATGGAGGCAGGGGATCATGAATTTGAGGTCAAATTCATCATGGAGTCCTTCACCATGGAGGTAGGGCGTTAGCAAGAGCTAGAAAGAATGCAAATTTGCCCACGAAAATACAATGGGACAGTATGTCTGGCAGGGGTATCACATGTGACTCCAGGGGCCTTGGACGCCCAGTTAGGAACATGGTCTCCCTTAGCGGCCTCTTGAGGTAAGCTACTTCTCTTGAATCATGCCTGAGACACAATCTGCACCATAGCAACACATTATGACAGGTCACAGTACAGTTTCCACATGCCACTTGCTTTTCATGAATGTCTGGCTTACTTGAAGTCTTCAAGCCAACCCAGAACATTCTCATGCGACCTGAAAGAATCTTGAGGGTCTGGAAGCTGATAAACTACAACTCCACAGCCAGGAACTTCAGCTGCTGAGATTTGAACTTGGGTCTCAGCAACTAAGGCCAGGCGCTCCCACAATGCTTTTGGCTGGTCAGTAGTTGCTCGCTAAATGCACCTGGGATGTGAAGGCGCCTCTGACTTGACCATGGCTACAGACCAGAATCAACTTGGAAAGCCTCCATCCCCGCAGCCCAACCCCATCCCCAGGAAGTTTGGTTTACGGGGTGAGGGAGAGGGGCAAGGGCCGATTTGGGAATTAGCAATTTTGCAAAACTTCCAGAGGCGCAGGGTGAAGATCATTTCCCATGGCTCCAGCCAATAAATCTCCCCTCCCTGAGGGGAGCCCAGAGCACAGCCTACCTTGGGCTTCTTCTGGCCCCAGCTAGGCTGCCAAGCAGTCCCATCCCCTGCTTTGGGGAACTCAGGAACGGTCCTGGCAAGGTGCCCATGAAGAATATCCTGCGTAGCCTAGTCCTTCTACCCACACCCACTTCATCTCAGCCTTTTCCGAGGTCAGATTTCCCTGGAGCCAAAACAATGTGAGCCATTGAATGCACGCTCACGCACAAGGTTCAAAAAGTCTCTCGCTCATTGTTGCACGGCGTAGTTTCATTTTTTCATTTCCCGACAAGCCTGACATGCTGGCCTAGGTTCTCCCGGTGTGCCTGTCTGCCTCCTCTAGCAGCCGAGCTTGCTGCTTGCTGGGTCTGGGGGTGGGGTGGGGGGGGGCTCTCTTCACAGGCAGACCCTTCAAAGCTACTTTCCACAGGAAAAGCAAAGAGGGGCAGGTGGAGGGGGAGACTGGTAGGAGCTGGAAGGTAGTACAGAGGTATGAAAGATTCCTGGCAGAAAACACTGCCCCCCAATCCCACTCCTCCTCTGCTCTACTCCTGACCTATGTCTATGGTTGTAGGGTTCTGAAGAGGGCAGGAGGTGAGTTACCAGTAGAGATGGGCTGGGAGAGCAGTGGACTGGGGAGGGAAGGTAGGATGTTCGGGGGTGGGAGGGAGGAAGAAAGGATGAAAGGAAGTGGAGAGAGGCAGGCACAAAGCTTGGCTGAAAAATTCCCCCGCCACAGGAATTTCCAACAAAGCTCTTCAAGTAATGGGCCCAGAGAGAAGCATTTAACAGTCGTGCAAGGGATTAGAAAAGATGCCCCTGGGGCTAGGAGGTGATGGTGGACTGGAGAGGCAAATGGTGAGCCCTGAAGGGTTATAAGTGGAGGGTGCAGGGCCAGCCAGACCCAGAGTCTGCCAGGATGGCCCAGCGAAGCCAGCTGCCATGGGAATGCCCATGCTCCAGCTCGGTCCGTCACCGGAACTTCCTGCGTGTGGAGCCCTCAGTTTGGCTGAGGACCTGGAGAGATGGTGGTATTCTGGGAGTGCCGAGAGAGCTCACAGGGTACCTTGCAATGTGTGTCTTCTGGGATCTTTTCACGATGTTTTATAGTTCTCAGGATCTAAGTCCTTCACTTCGTTAGTTAAGCTTATTCAAAGCATTTGGTTCTTTTTAATGTGATTGTAAATGGGACCGTTTTCCTAGTTTCCTTCCTGGAGAGTTCATTATTAGTATGTAGAAATGCAAGTGCTTTTCCTATTTGATCTTGTGTCTTTATTGAATTTGTTTATTTCATTAATTTATTTATCTTGAGACAAGGTCTAGCCATACAGCTTTGGCTGGCCTGGAATTTGCTATGTTGATCAGGCTGGCTTCAAACTCACAGAGAGCCACCTGCCTCTGTCTCTTGAATTCTGGGACTAATGGCATGTGCCCCCATACCTGCCTTGTAACAGTTTTTTGAAGGCTATCTTTAGAACTTTTTGATTCAGTCTTGCTGCACAGTTTGGGCTGTCCCAACTCATGACCCCACTGATTTGGCCTAGCCAGTACTAACATCACTAGCTAGAGCCACCATGCCTCACTGAATGTTTTATTATATGTAAGATCATGTTATCTGTAAATCCAGACAGTTTTGCTTCTTCCTTTTGGACTCAGATGCCCTTTCTTTCTTTCTTTCTTTCTTTCTTTCTTTTTTCTTTCTTTCTTTCTTTCTTTCTTTCTTTCTTTCTTCCTTCCTTCCTTCCTTCCTTCCTTCCTTCCTTCCTTCCTTCCTTCCTTCCTTCCTTCCTTCCTTCCTTCCTTCCTTTCTTTCTCCTATCGATTTCTCCTGGTAACTTCTAGGACCATGTTTAATATGAGTAGACAGTGTGCATCCTTGTATTGTTTCTGATCTTGGAAGGTTCAGTATTGTGAAAATGTCTACACCAACCAAAGCCGCTACAAAGGTTCAATGCAATCCATTTAAGAATCACAATCACCCAATTTTGCAGAAATGATACAAAATTCTGAAATTCAACTGGAACCACAAAACGACTCAAATAACCAAGGCAATCTTAAGCAGAGGATAAAATTGAAGGCATCACAGTCCCTGACTTCAGAATATATTACAAAGCCATAGTAGCCCAAACAGCATGGTACTGGTATAAAAACAGACTTCTAGACTTTTATGGAACAAAATAGGGAGGCTGGGAATAAAGCTACATACCAACTGATCCTCAACAAAGGGGAAAGATAGTCTCTTCAATAAGTGGTGCTGGGAAAACCCACATGCAGGAGAATGAGACTGGACCCTACCTCACTATACATGAATAACAGCATACATTAAACACTTACACACAAGACTTTGAAACTATAAAACTATTAGAAAACACAGTAAAAAAAAATGCTTGACCCTGGGCAGTGAGTTTGGAATATGACCCCATAAGGTAGAGGCAAGGAAAGCAGAAATAGCCAAGCAGACCCACGTAAAACCAAAAAGCTGCCGCACAGGAAAGGAAATGATCCACAGAGTGCAAGACAACCCATGGTACGGGAGGCAATATCATAAACCATACATCAAATAAGGTGGTGATGCCCAAAACAGCTTAGGCAGTGTTTCTCAATCTTCCTAATGCCGTGACCCTTTAATACAGTTCCTCGTGCTGTGGCAACCCCCAACCATAAAATTATTTCATTGCTACTTCATAACTGTAATTTTGCTACTGTTATGAACTGTAATGTAAATATGAGTGTTTTCCGATGGTCTTAGGTGACCCCCGTGAGAGGGTCGTTTGACCCTCAGGTTGAGAACTTCTGACCTAAGGCATTCCTAGGACTCAATGGCAGAAAACCTAGGGACATGGCCAGAAAGTAGGCTAAGGGTTTGATTAGACGTTTCATCTAAGAAGCCATGCATGAGGAGATGTACGAGGAGATGCTCAACATCATTAGTCCTTAGGGAAATGCCAGTTCAAACCACAATGAACTACCATCTGATACTCAGGTGGTGATTATCACAAAATGACCCAGCAGGAGCTGGGGAGGCTGCAGCCAACTGGGAACCCCAACTGGGACCAGTGATGACGGGGATGGAAGACAAGGCCGTGGGAAACTGTACCCAGGATCCTCAGCCAATCGTAAAGCAGAATCATTTCTGGGATTTATGCAGATGAGCCGAAATCATGACCTCTACACCTTTCTGCACCCACCCCCATTTTCACTGCAGTACTGGTCACAAGAACCAATGTGAAAAACAACCGGAATGGCCATCAGTGCGTGTGTGGGTGAGGGAAACGTGGTGTGTATGCAGAAGAGAACATTCATCCAGTGTTTAAAAGAGGCAAACCCCACAATACTAGCCATGTGGATGAGCCTGAGGGACGTCATGCTAAGTGAAGCAATCCGGCCAAGGAGGATAATCACCGAACGGTTCCACTTGGATGAGGTGCTGTGGTTTGGAGGTGGTTTGCCTCTAAGAGTTTATGTGTTGGAAGCTTGGTCCTCAGCGTGGCAGTGTTGGGAGTTGGCATAGAGAACCTCTCAGAAGGGTGGGTATCAGGAGAAGAAGTCAGATCACTGGGGGTGGTCACCACTCCCCAAAGCAGGGAATGCTGTGGAGCGAGCTCTCCAGTTGTTACAGTCAGTCAGAGGGCAGGACTGACGTCTGCATCTCTCCCTGGCTTTCTATCTCACTCTTCGAACTTTTGCCATGATGCCATCTGCCATGATGTGACACAGTGGGCAGAGCTGGAACTATGGTGTTTGGACTTGTAGCCTCCAAAAACTGTAAGCTAAATAAATCTTCCTTTTTAAGATAGAACAGTCAGCATCTGGTATGACAGCAGCAGAAACCACGCTAATTCCTCGGGAATCTAAAATAGAGTCATTGAGTCAGAGAACAGGGCAATGATTTCCAAAGGCTGGAGGGATTGTGAAGTGGGCAGTGATTCATTATCAGTGAGTAAAAAACCAGCAGTTACACAGATAAATGAGCTCTAGGGATCCACTACACAGTGTTGTATGTATAGACAACACCACGATATTTATCCTTAATCTGTTAAGGCGGTAGATCTCCAGCCAAGCGTTAGCACGACAACATTGATGACTTCTTTCTCTCTGTGTGTATACATCTGTGTGTTGTACATGCCTGTATGTGGGTGTGCTCCCATGCATGTGAGTCTGTATTTGGAGGTCAGAGGTTGATGTTAGGGTCTCTCTTGATCACCTTCCACTTTATTAACTGAGGCAGGATCTCTTGCTAACCCGCTGGCCCCAGGGATGAGCCCAGCTCTGTCTCCCCAGCACTGGGACTACAGTTGTGCCACATCTGCTTTGAAATGGGCACGAGAAATCCAAACTCCAGTCCCCACATTTGCAGGACAAGTGCTTTATCCACAGAGCCGTCTCCCCAGGGAAGCCCAAGAAAAATAAGTCAAAAAGATCATGCTAAGCAAATACAGGGCGTGAAGAGAAGGCAGGGAGACACACATGAAGACATATATAAGAACGTCTCCGTCTTTGGCCCCACCCCCTTACTTCCTCTCTCTTTCTGCTTCCCGCTGCCACAAGGTGAGCAGGTCTCCTTGCCCATGCTCTTCCTCCATGTTTCTGGCTCACCACAGACCTTCAAACAATGGAGCCAGATGACCATGGCTGGAACCTTCTAAAACCATGGACCAAAAATCAATTTTTCCTCCTTTTAAATGATTTCTCTCAGTTAAGTTAGACTTAAACATTTGGATAGGAAGGACAGGTGCTACAGCCACCTGCATGGCCCCAAAGGAAAGCCTATGCCTTCCCAGCACGGGATAGGTCGCAATAGCAAATTTGGCTTTAGAAACTCCCTCCACCTGGCCGCACTTGCTCTGGGGCTGCTGCTCAAGCTTGGGTATGGGTATGTGTGATAAGGCAGGTTAGGGGGCAGCTGAATCTTCAGAATTCACCTTTTCAAGGCTTCATTTTTTTTCTTGAGGCCGCATCTGAGGGTACTTTTTTGGAAAGATCCTTGGATGGAGAGTTCAGGATCTCCAGGCCAACCCTTGGCAGAGATTGGCTGGATGTTTCCGAGCAGGGATTCTGCTCATACTCCCTTTAAGATCTGGCATATGCTCCGGTCCCAAGCCTGAAGGACACAGCTCTCTTGGAGTCCCGGTGCCCAGTGGGTCTTCCAGGCACACCTATGTTCCATCCTAGCTGCCCTAGCATACACAACCCTCTCTGCATTCAGTGCTCTTCTCTCTAACCCGTTAGAAAAACAGTGCCTTCTGGTTTCAATCTGAAATGTCCCCCTAGGCTCCTGTTTTGAAAGCTTAGCCCTGGGCTGCTGGTGCTATTTAGGGGAAAGCCTGGACGCTCTGACGGGCAGGGCTGGAAGAAGTTTGATACTGGGGGTAGGGGCTGGGGTGAAGGGGAGTATGTCCTCTGGTGGTGCGTTATCCTCCACCGCTTCTGGTCTCACTCTCTGCTTCCTGTTCTCCACCAGACGCACCAGCCGCCATCGTTCTGCTCAGGTGTATGAGCCCACCTAATCATGGACATGACTCTTGACACCATGAAGCCAAATCTTTCCTCCCTTAATTATTTCCTGTCAGGCATTCTGTCTATCACAGCCATGCAAGAGTAACTAACGAAAAGTACGGTGAAAGCCTTTTTGCAGTCAAGGAGAGCCCAGAGCAGGATATCTCTTCCCCAGGAGGGCACAGGCTCAAAAAAACAGGCGAATGGGAATGAGAGCGGTGGGGTAGCTTGATCCCAGTCCTGGGGAGTGGGTGGGTGGGTGGGTGGGGGAGTATCTGATTTCTTCTTTTACAAATCCCGAAAGGCATAGATGGTTTACTATTCAAGATTACTGTGAGCACAATGTGATTCTGTGTTTGTCGAAATGTGTCCCCACCCCCCAAAGTACTTGACTCATCAAACAAGTGTGCATTAGGAAGGTCGCTGCTCCTTGTCTGCACAGACCTCCTGGCACCTTCCGGATCTCACACCACAAAGTTTGCAGCACCTTAGGTGGTGTGAAAAATCTCCCAGCAGCCAGGGCCAGCACTCCCTACAGGCCTGTTTCCTGCTGGGGGAGCAGGTGACGGTAACAGCAGGGGGAGGGGCCCAGGTCACGCAGAAAGAATTGGGCAATTCAGGTCACTGCCCTAGAACAGCACCACTCCTTATCTTGAGACGGCTCAGGGGGGCACACGGCCATGTGGACAAGATCGGAATGGGCGCTCCCAGACCCCATCCTCTGAGAAGGCTGCCTTCCTTCCACTTTCTGCAAGGGACACAAAGGCCCAGGCTGCGGCTTCTCTTGGCACTGCACATTGAACCGAGACCCTGAAGAGTAAGATCAAGTCGGGGGAGGCCACGGATTGAACGAGTGAGGCGTCTCTAAAGTGAAGCATCGTCATAAAGAAACAGAGACTGCCAACATGGGGTGGCTCAATGCTGCGGGTTTAAAGGTGACCCAAGGGCGATGTGTGCTCTGCTTTAGGCTGGGATGGGCACATCGTCGTCCCCTAAAGGAGTGCTCCCCGAACACAAGCACACCCCTCCTTTTGCTCAATTTGCTAATTATAGTTCATTCAAAAACACAAGCATGCCTCTTGGCTCTGCTCTTTTCCTTTCCGTCCATTTTCTCTGTAGCTTTCCCCAGGAGATGCTCGGAAGAACCTGCCCTATACCGCCGTCCTCTCTGCCAGAGGCTCACGACTCCCCCCTCGCCCCTGCCCCCTTTCTTGCCACTTCTCAGTCCAGGTCCTTTGGTTCTCCAGACACTGTCCTTCCCTGTGTCCTGGTGCCAGGGCAGGAGAGGACAGGGATGGGCGGAGTTAGGGCTGGTACTAGTTCCTATTGGAGGATGCTGGGGGCTGGTACCAGCTCCTATTGGAGGATGCCAGGATGCTTTTCATTTACTCTTCTGGAACTTTCTGGAGACATTGCCCCCCTCCCTCCCGGCCACTCTTCTTCTACCTCCTATATACCTCCCACCCCCATTTGCCCCCTCTTCCTGGGTGATACCACCCGTTTCCAGCCTCGAGCACCAGATGCACATCGATGCCCGACGGAAACAATTTCCTTACTTCCCATGTGACCTCTTGGGGAGCTTTGGCTCCTTCTGCCCACCGTCCTCACGACAGCCTTTAAGGAGACTCAACAAGTGACCCATTTTCCTGGCTCTCATTCCCATGACGATTCTCTTCCTGAAACTCATACCCCAGCGAACGTAGTCATGGGGCTGGTAAAGGGGGGTTCCGTCCCATCCTCCTCCCTTCCAGCTCCTATCAGCCAATCTGAATGGCTAATCTTAAGGATGCCAGAGCCCCGCCCTCAGCTTGCTCCCTCCTAGTGGCAAGTGGATTGTTTCCTCACCATTGAGCTTCCAGCTGGCCTCCCGCTGTCCATTTCTGTCTTCTATCCCCCAAACGGCCACTGTGACCTTATTTTTTTTGGTTTTTCGAGACAGGGTTTCTCTGTATAGCTTTGCGCCTTTCCTGGATCTCGCTCTGTAGACCAGGCTGGCCTCGAACTCACAAAGATCCACCTGGCTCTGCCTCCCTAGTGCTGGGATTAAAGGCGTGCACCGCCACTGCCTGGCCTACCGTGACCTTATAAAGTGAGCTTTTCTTATCTGGAAGAGCAAGCACCCCCCAAGCTTCCTTCTCCAAAGTCTCTCAACTTCTCTTATTATTTTAAAGATTTTATTTTTATATGTATATATGAGTTTATGTGTATCACATGTGGGCAATGGCCACAGGGGCCAGAAGAGGGTGTTGATTCCCTGGAATTAGAGTTACAAGCAGTTATGAAGTGCCCCACATGGGTGCTTGGAATCGAACCTGCGTCTTCTGAACGAGCAGTAGGTGCTGCTATTCCTTGACCCATTGCACCAGCCCCTATTTACTATTTTAAGACCAACTCTAGAAGCAAAACATTAAAAAAAAAAAATCAGGCCTGGCAGTGGTGGCACACGCCTTTAATCTCAGCACTTGGGAGACAGAGGCAGGAGGATCTCTGTGAGTTCAAGGCCAGCCTGGTCTACAAAGAGAGCACCGGGACAGCCAGGAATGTTGCACAGAGAAACCCTGTCTCGAAAAACAAAAAGCAAAACAACAACAACAACAACAACAACAACAAAAATCAGCGATAAACCAACTCAGTCCAAAGACCCATTCATTGACACGCCACCCTAACCCTCTTCTACTAAATTCTAGATTAGGAATTACTGAAGTCTTAGTTGAAACTTATCTCTTTATGCATGAAGTGGAAGCATGGGGGAATTCTCTCTCCTTTACAAAGGACACTTTTTCTTTTAGATGTCATTCAACTTCATTGCTTTCTTGTGTTTTTTCTCAGGTGTACCTGGGTTGAGCTCCCAGGAGTAGTGGCAGGTGGGCAGGGCAGGAAGGAGGCCCGGGCCTTTGCTCTTACCTCCCTGAGGCACGTGTAGATGGGGCACACCAGCACTCGGAAGGGCTCGCCAGTGCTGCTCCGCATGGTGCCGAACACCTCGCACAGGAAGGTGATGAAGCCCAGCCAGCGCTCCACATCCTGTCGCTGAAGCTCCTCGCGCACAGTGAAGTCCTTCTGCAGAGGCACAAGAGACCACGTCAGCCTCACCGGGGCTGGGAGGGGTCCAGGCAACACCAGCTGGACCACAGCACCTATGGTCCAAGAGCTGGTCCTGTGTTCAAATGAGGACAGAAACGACCCTGCCTTGTATCCATGGCATCACACTTCCGGTTACCCTGGGCTGGGGCTTGGCTTTTCTTCCTCTGAGAGTTGCTCAGCCTTGGTTACCTTCCTCCTTCCCAGATGTCCCTCAGCCTTGCCTGGAAGATCCCAAGACTACAGACTGGGAAGGTATGGTGGTGGTCGAGGTGTATGTATGCTGGAAGGGGTAGGCAATGACACCTTTCTCAGATTCATTACCTCCCAGTTCAGTTGTTGAAATCATCTCCTTTGACTCTCAAATCCTCCTCCTCCTCCTCCCAGGGAGTTATGGAGGATGCTGCTCGTTCTCACAGATCAGCAGTCCACCACTGAGGCCCATTTCAGCCTCCTGCCCACAACTACCCTGGCAGATAACAGGGAAATGTTATTTATTTATTTATTTATTTATTTATTTATTTATTTATTTATTTATTTATTTATTTATTTATTTTTGTGTGTGTGTGCTTGATGTGGGTGTGGGTGCCACAGTGTGGAGGTCAGAGGACAACTGTGCAGAGTCAGTTCTCTGCAAAACATGGGTTTGGGGGGATCAAACTCAGGTCATCAGGCTTTCAAGTGTTGAGCCATCTTGTCCATCCAGCAGGAAAATCTAAAGTCTGCATTCACCCATCCATCATCCATTCATCCATCCATCCATCCATCCATCTTAATATTATTGTGCTAGGTGCCAGGTAGTATACAAACAGCTAGGGTAAAGCGCATTCACCCTGAGCTATTGGCACAAGAGAGATCGGTCAATTGCCACCAGGAGATTCTAGAAAAGTGACTATGGGAGCTCAGAAGTAAGAGTATTCACAACTGAACATCAGAGCCTGGATGAAGCCTAGGAGTCTGAGATGCAGACAAGGGCCTAGGACAGTCAGATGAGGGACTGGAATGGGCAGAAGAGCAGAAATTGCCAAGTGCTGGGGAGGGAGACACAGGGAGTCAATGGCTGACACAGGAGTTTCAGCTTTGTAAGATGAAAAAGTTGTAGAGAGTTCTTGCGCAACAAGGTGTACTTAACATTTTACATTGGCAAGTGGCACAGTTAGGATGGTTGAATCGGTACAATTTATACCATTTTATTAAAAGTAAAAAATTTCGCCTTTAATCCCAGCACTCAGGAGGCAGAAGCAGGCAGATCTCTGTGAGTTCGAGGCCAGCCTGGACTACCAAGTGAGTCCCAGGAAAGGCGCAAAGCTACACAGAGAAACCCTGTCTTCAAAAACCAAAAACCAAAAAAAAAAAAAAAAAAAATATTAAACCTTTCTTGAATGGGTGTTTCAGCCAACAAAATATATGCCTCAGTTCTGAGGGAAATCAAGGTAGAGGAGGACAGGAAGGTGAAACTGAAATTGAAACCAGGCAGACTTAATGAAGTTAAGACAAAATAAGTCAGTAAAAGGTTGTTTTTAAAGAGTGAATCAAAAGCCAGGAATACTTTTTGGAAGAGAAGATATTTAATTTTTATTTTTAAAATTCATTTTGGCTCAATTCTAATTTTTTAATGCAACCTAAATGGTAATTTTATAGTAGTAGTTAGCTAATAATACAAAATTAAATTAAGAAAGACTGGTTAAGACTGTGAGACGGGAACCAAAGACTGGAAAGCCAACATCACTTCCTAATTTATACCGTAAGGATTTCATGTCGTTACTCTTCCTCAGCTTGATTATCAGAGAAATACAAGTGAAAGTATGCCTTGAAGAATACTTCAACTGACGGTCCTCAGCTGAGGCTCCTTCCTCTCTGATGACTCTAGCTTGTGGCAAGTTGACACACAAAACCCATCAGTACAATTGACCCCTTGTGAACTTGACACACAAACATGTCATATTAACCCATGACCTTCCTTTCTTTTTCATCCCCAAGATCGCACGTTGAGAACACAAATAATTTTAAAAGTCCCACAGTCTTTACAAATTCTAGCACATTAAAATCTTAGTAACTGATCTCTTTTAAAATTCAAGTCTCTCAACTGTGGGCTCCAGTAAAATATGTTCTTACTTCAAGAAGAAAAATCAGGGCACAATCAAGGCAAAACAATTCCATCTAATGTGAGAGATCCACTCACAATGTTCTGGGCTCCTCCAAGGGGCTTGGGTCACTTCTCTGGCTCTGCCCTCTACAGCACACACAGCTTGTCTAGGCCCCAGCTGGCTCCGTTCCACATCTGTTGCTGTTCTTGGTGGTCTTCCCATGGTACTGACATCTCCAAAATGCTGGGTTCCCTTGCTGCAACTAGACTGCACCTTCACCAATGGCCTTTCCTGGACTCTCACAGTGCCAAGCCTCAGCTGCTCTCCATGACCCCTTCATGCCTTCAAAACCAGTACCACCTGGGTGACGCTTATACATTACCAAGTCCGGCTGCCAATATGAGGTACAACCTTGGCCGCCTCTGGAACACAGTGTTTCTCTGGGCTCTCAAGAAACACTTCCCAGAAGATTTCACCTCAGTGATGCTGGTCTCTCTGTCTCTGTCTCTGTTTTTCTCTCTTTTTAAAAAGATTTAAGTGCTCTATCTGCATGTATGCCTGCAGGCCAGAAAAGGGGATCTGATCTCATTACAGATAATTGTGAGCCACCATGTGGTTGCTGGGAATTGAATTCAAGACCTCTAGGAAGAGCAGCCAGTGCTCTTAACTTCTGAGCCATCTTTCCAGCCCCCAGGAATCTGGTCTCTTCTTAATCACTGCTAACTCCAGCTGACCAGCATCAATTGTCTCAGTCACATAAAGGTTTCTCTTTAGTAGTTCTGATGTCTTGTTAATCACAGCTGATTCTTCAGCCCCAGCTAACCAGAACCACAGGATCTTAATTCAAAATAATAACCCCAATAGTCTTTAAACTTCCCTCTGAAACTTCACAAGCCAGGCCTCCATCTTCTGCACTGCTCTCAACATTCTTATCTTCCAAGCTCCCACAGAACATCCCACTGAGGTCTCAATACTCAATGGCTCTTCTAGCCCCAAGTTCCAAAGTCCTTCCACAGTCCCCTCAAAAACATGATCAGGTCTGTCACAGCAATTACCCCCACTGCACTGGTACCAATTTGTCTTAGGGTTTCTATTGCTTCGATGAAACACCATAGCCCAAAAAGCAAGTTGGAGAGAAGGATTAATTAGGTTTACACTTCCGCATTGCTGTTCATCACTGAAGGAAGTCAGGACAGGAACCCAGACAGGGCAAGATCCTGGACACAGGAGCTGATGCAGAGACCATGGAGGAGTGCTGCTTACTGACTTGCTTCCATGACTTGCTCAGTCCACGTTTTTATAGAGCCTAGGACCAACGATCGAAGAATGGCACCACCCACCATGGGCTGGGCCCTTCCCCACTGATCAGTAAATGAGAAAAGGCCTTCCAGCTGGATCTCGTGGAGGCCTTTCCTCAACTGAGGCTCCTTCCTCTCTGATGACTCTAGCTTGTGTCCGGTGGACATATAAACCAGCCAGTGCATCTCTCAGCTTCACGGGCACCTTCACCCACATGGACATACTTACATTTAGGCACATGCACATAAAATTTAAAAAAAGGTTGGGTATATGCTAACATTTTGGATATATTAGGTTAAGTAGAGAACATATAATTACATTTAAAATTATGTGAGTGGGTTGCATTGTATTTCTAGCAGAGTTATCCAAAAACTCAACTCAAAAAATCAGAAAACCATCACCAGCTAAAGAAATATAGGAAAGAACACAATATAGATAAGACTGGAAATTAACTAGAAAATAAGAAAGGAAATTGCATCTAAAAGCAAGAAGGAGGAATTAGAAAACATTTCAATATGAAAACAAATATGAAAGAAGTAAGGCATGACAAAAATTATGACCATGTTAAGTTGTAAAACACAGTGAAATGAATAATGTTTCAGAAAAATAAATATCATTAAACCTTACTAAAAAAGAAAGAGATCAAAGCCAGAAGAGATGAAAAGACATGAAACAAAATGAAGTTATGAAAGAATTACCCTTATAGGGAGGTCTCTAACGTCATGACTCTTTAATAGGTAAGTTCATCCAAACTTATTAATTAAAAAAATTGAGATAATTGTTGTCATTTGGAAATGGATCCAAAACACAGGAAAAAATGAGCTTGCCAGCCAATCATCTACAACTGAAATCTCCCAGTAAGTTAAAAATAAGGATCGCATCAGCTGACCTCTCTAATGTGAATGGATGGGGAGGCTCTAAATGAAATGCCAGCAAATAGATCCATTATAACCAAGTAGACTTTCATCCCAGGAAGGCTGCAACGATTCAGCGTCAGGAAATCTATAAATGCAATCTATTACATCAAGGGGTCTGATTGAAAAACAGCAGCGATGCCCATGGGTGGAACAGCCAGAGAAAATTATTAGATTATATGTATGAAAAACCCAAGAGAACCCTCTAATAAAGATTAATCAGAGTTTAGTAACTAATTAATGAGTATTTAGCTATTAAATTAATATATAAAAGTCAACAGCTTGCTTTCATGACACAATTTACCAGTGAGATGTTTTAATGATCAGAATCTAATTTATTAAATCTTAACATGAACTTTTGTGTGTGTGGCAAGGGCATTGGATGTAGACTCGGGGAGGGGGGGGGAAATGACCCTAAAAGTAATTCGAAAGAATAATAGGGAAAATCACTAGTCAGGACACAACAAAATTGGAAAGGGTTGTATTACTTTTAATTTATTCCAAAGCTTTAATAATTAAAAGGCCATGGGATTGGCGGAGCATGGACAGCTAGATCAGATAGCCCAGACACAAGTTTGGCATCCACAAGGGTTTATCATCTGATCTCCTGAGGGCCACACATCAGAGGCTGAGGATGCAGTATCCACTGGAGTAACACTGCAGCCACAGCTGTCCAATACCAGGCAGAAAAGAGTCTACAGTCTCAACGCACCCTGGACCCGAAGAGGAACTCCAGGTGCAATAAAGAGGCAATTAAGAAAAAGAAAAACTTGAAGAAGGTGAAATGGAGTGAAATCACACTTTGGGCTTTAGGGCGAAGCAACAGAGTTTGCACCCAAACACTTAAGAGGCTACAGGGGTGGGGTGGGGTGGGGCAACAGGCCTTCAGGAAATAGGTCAGAGGGTAATTGCTTTACTATCCAGCAGTGGTTATCAACCTAGGGGTCACATGTCAGATATCCCCCATCTCAGATATTTACATCACGATTCATCACAGCAGCAGAATTACAGTTATGAAGGAGCAACAAAAATAATTTCGTGGTTGGGGGTCACCGCAAAATGAGGAACTGTATTAAACGGTCGCATCCCTAGGAAGGTTGAGAGCCACTGACATATATATGCAGGATCTTCAAACCTGTAATAGCAGCACCAAGCCCCATCGTGGACCAATACAGAGGACATTCAAGGAGTGAATTACTGGTCAAGACAAAAATTGCCTATAAATACATGGAAATGGTTGTACATAGTGGCTCACGCCTATAATTCCTGCAATTCTAAGGCAGAGGCAAAGAGGATTCACTGCAAGTTTTAGATCAGCCTAGGGTACACAGTGAGATCCTGCCACAAGGAAACCCTCAAAAGTGCACACATTTAATACCAGTTGAAATTAAATGAATGAAAATACATGTTCGCCCATCTGCTTATATCAGCAAAACTTTAACAATGGCAATCATCAGTGCTGGTGAGGATTCAAGTGACAGACATTTGTTGTTTTTGTTTTTGTTTTTTTGAGACAGGGTTTCTCTGTGTAGGCCTGGCTGTCCTGGAACTAGCTCGACATTCACCTGCCTTTGCCTCCTGAGTGCTGGGAGGCACCACCACCACCCAGCCAGAGACAGGCATTCTTATCCATGGGCAGTATACATTTTTCCCCGAGAAACCTTAATTAAGCCTTAAGAGTCATCTGGCAATTATACCTCTGGGTTACTATCATAAAAAAATAATGAGAACAGGAAAAATATTCTTAATGGGCCAGTGAGAGGGCTCAGTGAGTAAAGAGGCTTCCCTACAAGTGTGACTATCTGCATTCAATCCCTAGGGTCCACATGGTGGAAGAGCACTGTCTCCTACAAGCTGACCTCTGACCTTCACATACAAGCTAGTACATGTACATGTGCATGCACACACAAAATAAATACAATAAAAGTAAATGATATCTCGAAGCAAGCTTAATATACATAAAAATTCAAGAGTCTAACCACCCAACAAGGCAATGGTTAAGTCAGAGATGACCATGCATTCACTGAAACTTGCTTGTTGGCCCACAGGGTGACACACGCCTCTGATCCCAGCATTTAGAATCAGAGGAAGGATGATCCCTGTGAGTTTGAGGCCAAACTAGTCTATATAGTCAGTTCCAGGACAGCCATGGTTATAGAGACCCTGTCTTAAAAACCCCAAAAACAAAACAAACAAAACAAAACCCCAAAAACAAAACAAAACAAAAAACCAAAAGAAAAAAAAAAACTTGTTTGTGAAAAATTTATAAAAGCACAAAAAAATATTTTTATAATGCTAAATGAAAACAGTGAATCTCAACTGTGTGCACTATACAATCTCATCCACGTATACAGTTTTTTAAAGAACTGTTCATAATGTTTAATATGGTTGCTTCCAAATAGTGGAAACGTGGATGGACTTTATTCTTTCTTTTATTTTATGGACTTTTCTAAATTTCTTTTCATAACCAGAAAAACAGGTACTGACTGTAATGGTTCCCTTCCTTGCTCCCCACACCCCTGCTTTTTTCCTTTTAAAGTAGGACAGTGGAAGTCTTGGGGTGACTGGCAGCTGGCGCTGACTTCCACCAGATGGGGTGTGAATACGCCTCACCTAGAGGCCGGAGCCTGGCCTGTGTCTCCTCCTGACACGTGGTAGAGGTTGCCAGCTTCCCTCCACACAAAGAGCCCCTTTCTGCCAGCTGAAACTGGCCTGTCCTTGGTTCTTGACTCTGCCCCCAACCTCAGCCTCCTGAATCCAAGAACAGCAAGGGGCCTCAGTCCGGGGGCAGTTATTTCAAAGTCTGCTGTTTGGCTCTAGGTTCTCATCTGACGGGCAGGCTCCCTCCCAGTAACCCCTGGTGTCTTTCCCCAAACTTTAAGGCTACCATTTAAGCCCGGTTTCCTGCCTAAAACTATTTATTGACGTACTGCTATTTCCTGCACCAGCCACATCAATAAGCCCTGAAAGCCATTCAGTGTCTCAGGTTTCTCAAGGCATTCTGGGAAATTCTTCCCACTCTGGATAACCACATGAACTCTGGTGTGGTAGAATTCTGTGGCCAAGCCAAAAACAGCTGTGTACAGGCAGAAGGGGAAAAACACAGCTTCCCTACCCCCTCGACCCCTGTGGGCAGGCCCGCCACAGCAGGGGGATGGGGCTGGGAGGAGGGGGAGGGGCCTGGCACAAGGACCACAGTGTATTTTTGCACTTCCTGGGGTAGACAGGCAGCCCTGCACCCTGCACACTCACCACCATCCTGGTCTCACTTTTTTTTTTTTTTAAACAACAAGGGCTATCTGCCCATCCAAACCTGACTTCCCCAGTGGGTGATGTGTTTCTGTTCAGAGAGGTACTGCAACATCATTCCCGCACCCCCACCTCAGGGAGGGGTGGGCTGGGGGTGGGGGAGAAAGTACTTTTTTAGTAACTGCTGGTAGGAAGTTTTTTTTTTTCCCCTGGTGAAGTTGGGATGGATGTGGGAGAGGTAGGTAATGGGGAGTGTGTGGAGGAGGGGGAGGGGCAACCAGAGCCTGTCCAGCATCCATAGCTCTGCCGTTCTCCCGCAGAATTGGTGGAGGCCAAAAGGAGTTATTTGATAGAATTTTTTATATTGAGAAGAATGAAGACATTTTCAAGTCAAATTCACTCTGTTTTTGTTTATCTGTCTCCAACTTTCTCTTCCTCCAGAATTCCATTCCAAAGTCTCCTCAGGGAGGCCTCCTCTGACTACCTGCCTATAGTAGCAGCCAGCCCCCTGCTCCCCGCTAGCCCCCTCCTAGGCACTGACATCTGACATGGGGATCTGCACATGTTGCTGATCTTATGACTGCAGGGATCCATGCCTCGCCTCTAGGATGGTGCCGGGCTCATGGGAGGTGTTCAGTCACTGAGTGGGGACCAGACAGATCACTGCTCTGCGATAGGTGACCAGATGTCTCTTCTGTGAGACCGCTAGGCTGATGCTCTGCTCGGTTTCTTTCTCTCTCTTTCTTCTTTCTTTCTTTTTCTTTCTTTCTTTCTTTCTTTCTTTCTTTCTTTCTTTCTTTCTTTCTTTCTTTCTTTCTTTCTTTCTTTCTTTCTTTCTTTCTTTCCTTCCTTCCTTCCTTCCTTCCTTCCTTCCTTCCTTCCTTCCTTCCTTCCTTCCTTCCTTCCTTCTCTCCTCTCCTCTCCTCTCCTCTCCTCTCCTCTCCTCTCCTCTCCTCTCCTCTCCTTCCTTCCTTTTTGGTGTTTTGAGAAAGATTTCTTTGTGTATCCCTGGCTGTCCTGGGACTAGCTCTGTAGACCAGGCTGTCCTCAAACTCACAGAGATCCACCAGCCTGGGCATCCAGAGTTCCAGGATTAAAGGTGTGCACCACCATCTCCTAGCTTGATGCTCTTCTTCTTCATCCAAGACTTGAGATCAGAAGGGGAGGACGTGTGCCGAGCTCACCTCTTCTCTTCTGTATGGCTTTCACTTCCCTCGTTTTTTGTCACCATCTGTGGGGCAGCTTGCACTAGGGACGACTCACAGTACATTTCACTTTTGTGGGTCATATTTTTGACATTTGCTGTTCCTTCGCCTCATCTTAATTTTTCTCCTTTCTTGATGTTGCTGCAAATAAGGCCCTGCTGTGGTGCCATGGTGTGGTGGGGGCCACCTGTGATTTTTTTTTTTTTTAATTTTTTTTGGCCCAGCTCTTCCCGACTGGAGTTTCTCCTTTGGGATTGGCCCTCCTTGGACCGCTTGTCACGTTTGTGTTTCTCTCTTGCCCGCACAAACTCCACAATGCCTCCTCATTCCTCCGGCCCTATCGCTCAGCCCAGGGCCTGCTGCCTGCACCCAGGAGAAAGCTGCTGTCTCAACCAAGTCATAATCACTGGGGAAGCCCAGGAAAGGAGGCTTTGCCTCAGAGGCCCCAAGGAAGTCTTTTCTTATGTCAGAGGCATCAACAGTAAGGAGGGGAGGGGATCCCCAAGTTTAGGGTTTCTCTGAAATCTATTTGTGATAGTCTATCATATCACAAATCAGGTCATTTCTGGCCTCAGAAGACCCCAACTGTTCTATTTCTCATTTCTCCTGGGACTTTATCACTTCAGCATCCCAAAGACTTGGGGATGCTAAGCTACTTGAAGTTGATTCGTGTTGACTCAGGACCAAGAAGAACTGATCCATGTAACGATAGGCCCCTTTGACATGATAGGCTCCTGACCTCAGCTGAGAATCACTCTTGCCCAGTGTGAGTGAGCAGAGTTGAGGGAGAGAATGGAGTGGTAGGTACTGGCTGCTCTCCCTAGCTTACGGTGTCAGGAGCGGAAGAGAAGCGGGGGATGGGGAACCTAGCTTGTCTACCAGGCAGATCTCTGCTCTTTTTCACACTTACACAGGGAAACACGGAGTAGGACTCCTCAGTGCTTACTGCAGGTCTGGCCAGGTCAGCCTGACCTCTTGGGATCAAGGAGTCCCATGCGCAATGCATCTGGCACACAGTAGGCTTTTAACAAGTGGCAGAGACCTCTGGGAATAGTCTCGTGCATCATCCTGGTCACCAAAGCCCGTCCTAGACCTTGATGTCTCCTCCTTCTGCCAGGCTCCAGTCAAGGGATGCCACTGCTGGGCTAGACTAGCTGACCACCATGGCTACCTCCTGAATCTGGATGCTAGTCCTGGCTTAATCTTGCTGGGGACTTTAAGGCCAAATCTGGCCAGGAGGCTACAGTATGTAGCTTGGGCTCTGGCAGTTATCTACCGTGTTCTCTATTGTGCCTGAGGGGGGAGGTGTCCCAGATGACTGTGTGAACAAAGGATTGTGGCCTCTGCCAAGGACTGGTTGCTTGCCTCGGGTGTCTGATGTGTTAGTCCCAAGCCACTGGTTGGGTTTCGGTATATCATTTCTTACCATAAAACCTGGCTCTTTCTCCACTATCCTTGACCTTTCTGGTCCATGACCCACACCCACCATCTCACAGCACCTCCTGATGATTTCAACACTTCACACTGCTCTGAATCAAGACACTTAGGGGTTTCAATTGCCAATTGCCAACAGAAATCTTTCCAAGTGAGCTTGGGCACATAGGGCTTCAGTGGGGTTTCCACGAGAGGGCCCCAAGGGCATAGTCGCAGGGATCACAGGGCCCAGATACAATGCCAGACCTGGCCTTCCCCTCGCTGCCTGCTCTGCCCAGCTTCTTAGCCACTATGCCTGCTACATGGTTTCTACTATAAACGGGACCTCTCGACAACACAGCCAAAGTGGCTTCTAGCAGTTCCTAGTGTCTTTTACAAGGATGTGAGCCCAAAGGAAGACAGAGCCTGTCTTTCCTAATAGCCAGTCCCCAAACCTTGGAGTGGGGTTGTAACTGGTCCTGCTTGTCACACGGCCCTCCTTCAGACCAATCACTGTGAATATGGAGCCACTGACTGGTCAGCCCTAGGTCATACAGCCTTTTGGGGCAGGGGACAAAGTGGTCATATGACCTAGGTCATACAGCCTTTTGGTGTAGGTCTACAGGGTGCCTATAGACCCCTGGGCAAAAGACAGAGACAATAATACCACTGCAAACATCGACCCCATCAGGTAGCTGGCACGTGTGCCTCCAACTCTCCTGAACATCATATCAAAACCTCTACCTGCTGGTGTGATTGTGAGAGAGGGGAGGCCGTAAGGATGATCTTGACTCTGTTCTAATCAACAGATATGAAAAACATGGCCCACATGTGTAGCCAGAAGTTTCTCGGGTCCCCCCCCCGCCCCCCCCCCAGACAGACACCCCACAACTCACATGCTCCTTTAACAACTGGAGACATTCTCTGTGACTGATGGCTCCTGGTACTAAGATTGTGACTATCTCCCCGGGCCCCCCCCCCCCCCCCGCCCCCAGCACTTGCCTCCAGGGCCAGGACACACACCGGCGCCTGAGAACTGCCACCAGCCCCTGCCAGATGGATCTAGATCACTCTGGAGACATCTCCAATTGTCCTGGGCTGTGAGCACCCAGACTATTTCAGTTGGTGAAATCAGGTCAGCTAGCCTGGGCCCTGCCGACGAAGACCGCAGCAGGGCGGGGGAGTGGTGCTGGGGTGCTGGGGTGCGGCAGCGGGAGAAGCCGAAGCCGAGCCGCCGCCAGGCTGATTCAGTGGGAATTCTGTCTCACACTTACGCAGGCGTGAAGCCTCACTCCAGGCAAGGGGAGCCAGCACCTGCTGTGGTTGCGGCCTTGAGAAGCCCTCAGCAGGGCTGGAAGTTTTCCTTTCAGCTGAACAGGAAGAGAGGCTGAGCTGTCTGAATACCTTGGTATATACTCCGCTAAGGTGACACCTGCCTCAGCCTCAGGAAAGACACAGGTGTAGGCTGCCAGCCCAGGGTAGAGAGGGCTGAAGCCCACAGAGCAGGGGGGCACCTGTCACACTGCCAGTCCATCCACAGGATGTGACTGTCCTACTGTGTGCTTTTTTTTTTTTTTTTTTTTTTTCAAGAGACAGGGTTTCTCTATGTAGCCCTGGCTGTCCTGGAATTTGCTCTGTAGACCAGGCTGGCCTCAAACTCAGAGATTCACCTGCCTCTGCCTCCCGAGTGCTGGGATTAAAGGTGTGTGTCATCAATGCCTGGCTCTGTGTACATTCTTATGGAGCCCTACCCATGTTTAGCTGGCTCTACCACTTGGCATCTCACTGGGTGGGGGGGGCAGCTACCTGGGTCTGACCACTGTCTGAGGTACGCAGGATGGAAGCCTGGATCTGCCTTCTGCCCCTCGCTCTTTCTACTCCTTGAGGTATACTTTAAAACAGGCCTTCTCATGAACATGGCGGTAGTCTACCTCCATCCTGTTCTTCCCTCCAGGTTCCTTGAAGAAAGGGCCGGGTTGCTGTCTCTAGAATCACGATTCCTCCCTCTTGGGCTCTCATTTTTGCCAGGAGAGTGGCCAACAGCCCAGGGACAGGTGTTTATTGGGGCCTAGGCTAAATAGGTGAGTTGGCCTTCCTGCCAAATTCTCTGTGGGGAGCGTGTGTGTGTGTGTGTGTGTGTGTGTGTGTGTGTGTGTGTGTGTGTGTGGTCAGTCTGAGGAGCAAGCCAATTACAAAATAAAGACAAAGCTGGCCAATCGCTGTCTGTGCTTCTACATTCTTATCTGTATGATGGGAAGCTTGTATCCCAAGACGATGAGGCAGTGGAGTGATGTGACCCCCCTCTCTGAAAACAAAATTGTGACAATACCCATAATTTTTAATGTGAGAAACTGAATTAGGCAGCAACCAAATGTGGACAGAACTTTCTGTACGCGACATTTTGAGTCGGGTGGGACTCCAGCTTCTCCAACTCCCTTAGGCCTTCCTAGAGTTTTCTCCCAGAGGTCAACGTGCACCAGGTTTTACGCAAGGGCTGGACCTCCAACCCCAGGTAGGGATGTTACCGGGGAACCTGCTGCCCTTCTAGGCCACAGGCCATGCCTGCCCTGGGAGCCACTGAGAACTGAAGGACTTCAGAAATCTTTTCAGTGCAGCCCAATTACTGCTGAAACTGTCCAGAGGGCTAGTGGTAAAAATAGATGATTATACAGGCGTTATTAAACTATTTATAGAATTTGAGAAAACCCCTTGTAATGCTCATGAAAAGATTTGGCGTATACTGGGAATTCCAGAATGACTCAGTCTTTAGTCCAAATCCACCCGTGACATTAAACTCTACCGCAAATGAAGTCTTCAAAAGTCACGCTAAGAGTTGCAAGGCACTATCCCTTGATGAAGCTCCAAGGGAAGTATACACATCTTTGTACCAAGCCATATCCCAGAATGTTTCCTGGGCGACAGTTAAGCAACAGGCATGGGTGAGGCGCACAGAGGAACAGCTGGGAAGAGGAAAAAGCCTACAAAATCTACCAGGCCCGGGGAGGGCCGACATTTGCATCTGTGAACTGGGGGTGTTGCTTTGTGTTTGTGGATGTCGGTTGTGCCTCGGGAGGCTGGGGACACGGAAACCATGGGTGTGCCGGCACATTCTTCGAAGACACAGGAGATCATGTTTGTACTGGTTCCATCTGAGCGGTCTTCTGCTGCTACAGGCCACGTGTACATTTGCTCCTACTCAACTGGACTTGGGAATGTTTTGCTCTGTGCAGCCTGGCAGGGTTGGAGTGCACACAAGGGAGTACTCAGGCCAGCCAGATGAGGTATGGGTTCTAGCCTGGAAACCAGAGAGACTCTCATGTGATTCCCAAGGAGTCACATGACGTGGAAGCGTAGTTGGTGGGTAGAATCCTAATTCTCGGTTTCCCGACTCTCGGATCCCAGAGGCTGGAGGATCTGTTTCACCGGGCTGAGCATACACCCTAGACTGAATTTGGAAAATACTACTGGTGGGGGGGAAAAAAAAGCATGCAAACCACTGGTGTGTCAAAATACATACTAGAGCCTGAAAGCCAAGCAGGCCTGGAAGAGACTCCTCGCCTGACTCCCATGAGTCTTTGAACCTAGTCTCCTAGGCCTTGTGTGAAAAACAGAATGTTGTGTAACAGTTCACCTCCCCCTTGCCCCCATATCCATTGAAACATTTTATCCTTCAAGGATGCTCCTTAAAGAGGAAGGTTACAGCTCAATCTGGCTTCAGGAAGTTCCTGAAACTGACCAGATTAGCTTCACTAGGCTCTTCCCTGCCAGAGGAAGCAACAAGAGCTGAAAGTCCCTCTGAGACTGAACAGAGCTGTGAAGAAGACTCTGAGACCAGACCAGCTGCCCTGAAGAAGCAGAAACCAGCTGAGCCACCTGGACAGGACACTTTCCAACCTGCTGAGCTGCCTGCAGGCTGTGCAGTGTGCTCCAGGTTCCCAGCTTTGTGAGCTGTCTGTTACCCATGCTGGAGTGGGCTTCATTGATGCAGCTGTCTGTGAGTCATTTCTGCTCCTGTAAGTAACCCCTCACCCACGTTCCTGTAAGTAACCCCAATAAAACCCACTGATTCACCCAGTTGGACTTTGGTGGTATCTGTACTTTGGTCTGTCATGGACTCCCTATCTGGGGTAAGTAGATGTGTGTGTTGTGTCTCCCCAGGAAAATTCTGTCACACAACAGAGCAACAGAGGCAGACATGGAGAGGATGAAAAATCACTGGCCAGGTATGGCAGGAGTGATGTTAGGTCTGCAGAAGGTCAGAATAGCACATGGTTGCTGATACTGGCGATGTAAGGTTCAGAGCCAGCTAGAGATAGAGGTGGGGTTAGCATTAGTTTTTACGTCTATCTCATTGGCTAGGCTTGAAGTCTCCGGCTGTCTTGTTCCTCTTTGCACCTCTCACGTGTCTAGCAGAGCAGACCCAGGAGAGTGGAGACCTTCAAGAAAATTCTGATGATGGACGTGATCATTGAAATAATGGGAAAGTGGGCTTGTTGCTATGCATTCTGACATGCTGTGGGGCCTTCTCCTTTGGTCCATGAGACACTGGCTCCATGTAATCTCTGGCCACTTTATTTCTTCCCTCTCACAGCCTCCATCTTCTCTAAACAGGGCCTTCACTCTTATCACTGCCCTACTCATTTGCACTGCATAGGGCACAGTATGAAGCCACATGTGTGCTTTTTTATAGACTCGGTGCCTGCCTCCTTCACGGGACCTGCAGACTCAAGGCAATCTGATCACTGTTTTATGCACTATACCCATCTAATGTGTAGGAGAACACAGACCCTCAGCAAGCATTATTGCATTTACTGGATGAGTGAATGCAGGGTGCTGGAGCAATGGCAGTCCCAGGGAGAAATTATTTCTGGATTGAGGGAGGTAATTTTTTGGTCTCTGTACTATAGGATAGGTTTCTTGCTTACCTTTGGTAAAACATCAGAGAAACACCAGCAAAAAACTAGTTGGTTTTGGCTTTGAGCCATTAAAGATTTGTTTTTTATGTGCATTGGTGTTTTACCTTAATATATGTCTGCATGAGGTACCAGATGCCCTGAACTGGAATTACAGAAAGTTGTGAGCTGCCACAAGGGTGCTGGGAATTGAACCCAGGTCCTCTGTACGAGCAGCCAGTGCTCTTCACAGCTAAACCATCTCTCCAGTCCAAGAAAAATTTCTTGAGAAAAAGGTGGCTGCTGGGATGGGAAATGTATTCTATGCTTCTTCAGGTTTCTACTTGTAGTGCAGATGGAAGAGAGGCCTCAGTGGGTACCCACATGGAGACCCAAGAAAGAGGGAGGGGGCTCAGAAAGGGGGTGTTGTCCTTACGAAGCAATGTTTCAGTGGGGGGGCCAGGAAACATCTTGGGGCAAGTTATTCCCCTCCCTGGGCCTCAGTTTGGTTATCTACAAAAAGGGCCATTGGGCTATAATTTGTTGTGAAGAGTGAATAGGGCCACAGATATCAAATCATATCGGGAGAAAAGAAATGCTCAGCAAAGCTGGGTGCGCATCTTTATGGCCAGAGATCACACCTTGCTTACCAGGTTCCTAAATCCCAGCTTGGCTTGGCCTTCCGTGAGGTACACGGCTTAACAGACACAGTGAGCGGACATGTGACCCAGTGCCGCTGGCTGGCACCATTTACTCTCTCCACTCACCACCTGTCCAACCAGGGTGCCTCCTGTCAGGACACACGCTGAGTGGTGAGAGGCTCCATCTGCCTCGGGATCATGCAAGCCTGCCTCAGAGTGGCATTGTTGACACGTAAGGCCAGGTTCACGGTTTTCGGTGGAGAGCTACGCAGTGCCTTAGGGGCCTCTACAAATTCGATGCCAGTTCAGGCTCTGGTCTCAGCCCCTCTGGCACTGAGTTTGCTGGGGACACAATGACACCAGATGAAAACCACTGCCTAGAGACAGACAGCCTTGCATCGCACTATGACTTGTCCCCTCTAAGACTCATGCTGAACTCTGATGTCATGTCGAGAGTGCGGCCTTGGAGCGCTGGGTGTTATGGGACTGAAGCCCTCCTCACAGGGGTGGTTGGACTTTGTGAGAGCTGCCTGTTAAGGGGGGTCCGCCCCGTACTCTCTTGCCTCATGAGCTCACCTGCCCTGTAGTTTTCCCGTCATCTAACAAGGTAGCAAGCATCAAGCCCTCCGCAGATGCCACTGTCCCCTCTTGGACCAGAATCACAAGCTAAATGAATTTCTTCATACATTAGCCTGCTTCATTTTGTTACAGCAATAGAAAGCAGTCAAAGATACACACTCCCACACCCACCTGGGAGGCCATGTCTCGGGACACAGTAAGACCCAGAAGGACTTGAGACACGTTGAGCATCACACCCAATGAGGGAAGTTTAATTAATGCTGGTCCTCCACAGGGGCATCCTGAAAGTGTCCTCAGAAACCCGAGGGCTGCATGTAATATCTACTGGCAATTCTAGTGTCTGCACTGTTAGACTGAGCGCCCTGGGAGTAGGTGGAGATCACCTGCCCTGCGTTCAACCTAGAGACTGCGACCATTTTCCCTCCTGCATGGGTGGCAGACACTGAATCATGGCTTTCTGGAAGGCAGAAGCCCTTATGGTGATGAGCCCAAAACCGAGAGAGTAAAACGCAAGCCTGGGCTCCGGAACCGACCGTCTGGGTTTAGGTTGTGATGTCAGCGCTGTGAACACATCAGCTGTCATCCTCCAACTGTATTTTTAAATGTGAACAGCCTCGCATGCTTAGCACTACTCATTTGGGGGTGCTTTGGACAACAGACAATTCAATTGCCTTTACCAGATGATGCTGACAAATGCCTCCCACACCAGTGTCCTCAGATAAAAATAACCGCAACTCCCTCATGGAGCTGCGGGAAGAAAGGGACAGGAAGCTGGAGGGATGGGTAGTGTCTGGCACCTTCTGGCCCTGCCTGCCCTTGGTAATGCTGGCTTTGCGGCAGGCAGAGGAAGTGCTGATCCCCACGGCACCCTGTGACCGTGGGCAGAGGTCTGGCTAGTCCTTCCACGTGCCATCGGCCCTGCCCGACACAGAGGGCTAACTTCCTCAGTTAGTACCCAAGGACAGGGCACAGAGCACTGGGTGAGCCTGGGCAGGTCACCTGGCCTTGCCGAGCCCCCTCTGCACAGTATTTTATAAGAGGTACCCTGCCACCTCTCACGTGAACTCTGAAAGTCCAATTCCCATCTTAGAGGGAGACTTCAGGGCAGCTTCAGGCAAACAAGGGCAGGCCTCACTGGGGTGACTGTGGGCCGCCCTCTTGGGGACATCTATCACCTGGGAATGCCACAGCACCTGCGGTCACCCTGCCAAGCATTGCACCATCAGAAGATGGGCTGTTTCTCCATGAAGTTACCAGGCAAACCACAGGATACAGATCCATGACAGGTCACGATGGGTCTGCTCAGAGGATCAGAAACCTGCCCTTCTGGGAGAGAAGCAGGACTCCGGGCAGCGGCCTTGGAAGGGAAGAATCCAGAGGCTTTTGATTTCCCCTGGGGAAATGATTATAGAAAGTCTAGGCATCTCCGGGGGCACTTTGGTAAGGACACAATCATTTTCCTCAGGCTGAGCACATCTGGGGCCAGCTGTGATGCAGGACCCCAAGCCACACTTCTCAGTAAGATTAAGGTGCTAACTCCCAAGTCTCCTCATACCAGCAGCCTCCGGGATTTCAGGAGGGACTAACACATACTCCACAAACTGAGCATGTAAACAGGCAATGTGTCCCACGTAGCTGTGAAGTACACATGTCGGAGTGTGTGGGGGCATGGATACAAAATGCTATCAGATGGTCAGGTGGCCTCTGCCTTGTATTCATGGGGATTAGCTTTCTGCTGTATTGGCTCCAGGCCAGCCTCCTCCTCCACAGACTCTTGGTGATCTAAAATCATACAGCATGGTGAAATGCTTGCCATTTTGGACACTAGGCTGTCATGAGTTGTTTTCCTGACAAACGACAGTTCAACTAACTTACAGCATGGGCGCCATGGTACCTGGCTGAAGGCTGTGGTCACCAGATGGCTTGGCTTTCCCTGACTGAGATGGTCTACAGCTCATGTTTGGGGAGCGGATTCCCATTTCCCACAAACATTCAACTCTTATACAAAGAGATAAGGTTTCTCTTAATAGCCTGAAATAGCTCCTCACATGGAATTCCTCATCATCAAAAGAGAAGGGACCCGTACTAGGTGCAGAACCCGATTCTGGGGACCCAGAAGACAGTGGTCTTGTTTCACTTTCTAGATCAACTCTCAGGGACAGAGCCTGGGGAGAACAGACACCTCTTACACGTCATTTTAAGAAACCAACATCAAGTAAGCTGTAACTGAGGGGGACTTCCTCCTCACCAGGCACCTTCGTCATGTGGAAGAATTCACACAGGAGTTCTTGAACACAGTCCTGGCTAGAATTACAGTCTCCCCACCTGTGCTAGCTCATGAGGCAGGCTCATGTCTCAAAAACCACAAGTGATCATGACTCTAGGGAACTGTGTCCTTGGAGAAACCAGGTTGGGCAGGGGACTCTGAAGGGGCCTCAGCACCTGAGGAGAACGTCAGTCACCTGCACTCCTGGGTAAGCATCTGTGTTCCAGTGAGCTTTCCACCAAGAACCATGTCATGGTTTCACAGTCTGTCCCTTCTAGGAAAAACCAGCTCTGTCACTGAGGACCACCATAGTGGACCAGTACCTGCTTCTGGACCATGGCCCCCTCATCAAGTGGCATTACCATCTATTTACACAGAAAGTGAAGGTAAGACTAACCACTTAGGGTTTCAACGCCCTTAGGGATTCCCACCCAGGACTGGAGCCAGCTAATCTGGAGTATACACGCATCCCCATCCGTCTCTCCTTCCGTGGATGCTGGTGAATCTGTCTGGTGCTTCTCTCTGTCACGTGCTAACTCTAATGCAATATAGACAAGGAGCCCAGGGGGAAGGAACGTCCTAAGCTGCTGTGTCCTGAGGTCTGCTGAACAATCAGGAAAACCTACAGAGTTTTGACATACTTGGGTCTGACAGGCATCTCCAGAAGGCATCTGCTTCAATCCCACCTGCTTTCAATCATCTTAGGTGCTTTGTAAGGCTGTCCTAGTTTTAAAGCTATTCTGGGATGAGCATCCCCAAACTTCCCTCTGTATTCCTGCTGTCCCGGCATGCACCACGTCAAGAGGTCGACTATGGAAAGGCCCATCACCGTGCTTACCCACAGCCACCTGTCAAAGCCCCAAACCCATCATCTTCTCCTGAACCCCCAATCCTTCCTCTACCTTGGGGAGGCCATTGGAAGCCTGGTTTGTCAGATGGAGTCTTAGTTGAGAGTCTCAGCTCTTCAGTTGTGCATCCCTTAGCTCTGGTATGGAAGCCCCTTGTCCTTCCATCTTGAGACTGTGCCAGATGCATGCCATCCTTGTCCAGGGTGACTTCACACTGCTCAGAGCTCACCTCTGCCTCAATTTTTACTTGGCTGGGAGGGACAAACCAGCCTAAGGAGTGGCTGGGAGCGGAAATGGGATAAATGAGGTAGGACAGCCCTGAGGCACTCCCTGGGGGCCTGGAAGACATCCTTTGGGCTAATCATCAGCAGGACCAAAGGATTACAGGGTGGTCTAGGTCTCAGCTCTCTTCCAGAAAGACAGTGATGTGTGATAAAATCTGCTCTAGAGCAGGAGACAGGCGCAGAAGGGACCCCAATTCAATTTTGCTTGAGTTTTGATCTCTCCCTGCCAGTCCTGTGTGCTCTTGCGTGGCTGGGAGATCCTTTGGGGACCCATCTGTAAGCTGAGTTGAGCAGTATGATACTGTAGACATCTTCCAGACACTTAACCGTTTCTCTAAAGTACTCTCAATCCCAAACACATGGAATGGTGGGTAGATGTAGTTTAAACTAGGAATTTTGGCCATCCTGAGTAACTCTACTTCTTTTTTTTTTTTCTCAACGTTTGTATTTGTGCAGTGATATCAAAGAAGTATTTGGAAGACATTTCAGGGGAAAGCAAATGAAGGTGAATTTCAACTGGGTTATTTGTTAAAAAATACACTGGAATCTATGGCTTCCCAGCATGCGATCCCCTACCCAGATACAGTCATTGTTCAGCGTTCCTGTAGATGCCCAAACCTTCAAATACTTGTATCGTTTATATAAAATGGCATCATATTCATGACTAACCCATGGCATCCTCCTATATATACTTTAATCATCTCTAGATAACTTAGAATGTCAAATCTAATGCCTACACATCACTTCGTTACAGTATGGCATGTGGAAAATTTAGGTTTTGTGTTTTGGAACATTCTGGAATCTTACATTTTTTTTTTCTTTTCTTTTTCTTCTTGCAGTTGGTTGAGCTGTGGAGGCAGACTCAAGGATGTGGAAGGCCAACTACATTCTGTTCACCGAGATAGTGTCATGGAGGCAGGAAGCATTTTGTCAGAAATACAGAGGAGAAAAGTGGAAAGTGGGAGCTAAATACTTAATCGTATTGGCAACCACAGGACAGAAGCCAGAGCTGTAAATGGCCGTGGGGACCGGCCTGAGTTATTTAAAGCCACAGGAGGCAAAGATAGCCCTCAGGCCTATCCTGTGCTCTCGGTCACTTTTCTGGAAGCTGAAATGGAAGCCTCACCAAGGAATGGAATGATAAAAGGACACTCCTTTCCTGTGAAATGTCAAGAGGTTTGGGGCAAGGGGACTCTAGCCTGCCCCTGCTCGTCCCTCTATTGGAGAAGCCTCACTCTGGAAGGGTCGCGAGCTGGCCCCATGTGCCCTCTGCTGGGCCAGTGTGGAAGAAGGTTCTAGGGGGAGATGCGGCTCTTTGCCTCTCATTTCTGCTATGCAGGGTGCAACAGCATGGTCATCACCCACTTAGTCCTAACTCCCGGCGACAGAGACACCGCTCCAGTGTCAATCCAGGGGTTTTCTCACTAGCCATTGCCCTCCGGGATCACACGGCCAGGCTTTTGGCTTTAAATGCCACCCGATGGTGTCTGGGGTCT
Source organism: Peromyscus leucopus (assembly GCF_004664715.2). Classification (NCBI taxonomy): domain Eukaryota; kingdom Metazoa; phylum Chordata; class Mammalia; order Rodentia; family Cricetidae; genus Peromyscus; species Peromyscus leucopus. The sequence goes on from NC_051079.1 coordinate 63,132,150, forward strand.
ATTCCTACCAGACCACACCTCTCAACACCAGCATTGTCTTGTACTGGCACCTGACCCTTCAGCCTGGCCTTTCCGCTCTCCTACCATCCTTTCCTTGGAATTCTCCTAAAGCCTGCAAGCCAGTCCTCCCACCCCCCCTCGATGTACCCCAAGCTTTCAGACTACTCAACCCAGCAGCCCGCGTGAACCTATCAACCCTGAGCCAGATCTTGAACACAATCCCTACACTACACATTCCATTCCTCCAGCACTGACACAACCCTGGTGGCGGCCTGAAGATCTTTGACCCTGATGACCTGAATCCTCCCAGTTCTAGCTGCTGGCCTTTCTCCGTGGGGCAGGCATATCCTGCCTCAGGGCTTTCGCGCTGTTTCCCTCAGAGTTACAGATTCACTTACTGTGGAATAAGAAATAAATACTTTGCTTATTTACTGACCCCTTGCTTCAGGGTCAGGACGTGTCGTTTGGTCTCTTCTGCTCACTACTTACTGACCCCCTCTGTCGCCCAGGTGTGGCACACAGTGGGCCCTTCATAAATACACATGGGGCGTCTCATGAGCAAAGTCACCCGAAATGTAGTTAGCGAGATCGGAACGGACCCTTGAAAGGAGGCCAGAAACAACAGACATCGCCGAGCACCCAGCGAGGGCAGAGACAGACATTAACAGCCTGGGTGAACAGGAAAGGCTACACAGAGTGTGGAATCCCAGGAATCAGAAGATGGAGGGGCACATGCAGGCTAAGCAGGGCTGGCTCTGGGGGGAGACAGCATATTAAAACTCTGGGCCTCGGGCTCTCTGGGCAAACCACAAGCACATTCCTGAGTCTGCAAACTATTTGCTGTCACTAAGAGGAGGAACCCCAGGGCGAGCAGGGCTGGGTGGGCAGAGGGGTGGCTCCCAACCAGCTGGGATAGGGGTGGGGGTGCATAGAGGTGGAAGGCAGCCAGACCCCTGAAAACAGCCCCCCCCTCCTTTTTTTTTTTTTCTGGGTCTCAGCTAGTTCAGCCTCAGAGCCTGCCGGCCTGTCCAGGGCTTGCCCTTGACTTAAAGAAGTGTGTGTGTGTGTGTGTGTGTGTGTGTGTGTGTGTGTTGGTGGGGTTTGTGAAGAAAGGAGAAAATAAGGTAAACCCACAAACATGTCTGCGGCAGGACATCTTCCCTCTTCAATCTTGTTCCTCAACTGTCCAGCCATGTAGGAGACCTGTGGCGTTATCTGGGACAATTGCTCCTTTTCAACTGGTGTCACCCCCTCTAGAGTTGAGCCTTTGTGAAGGGGTGGTGCAGCATCCCCCCCACCCCCAGTGTATGCATGACCTTGAGGACGGAGATGTGACATTCCTAGAAGCATCCTTCTAGGAGCTGAGATGTTTCTGGTAGGGATGGCAGGAGATGGCCGAAGGTGGATGGGTATGGGGACCGGGAGCAGGAAGCTGAGTCTAGGGGGTCCCCCAGGCTCTGCAGAACCAGACGGTGTATTCAGGAACCAGGGGGTGAGTCTGCTTACAGAACTCTGGGCAGGACGTGTTCCCCTCCACAACAGTGCCTGTGACACATCCCTCTGATTTCTAAGGTGGCCTCGGCAGGCGCCCTTGGCTCCAGCCGGGCGGGGTCTGAAGTGGGAACTTGAGAGGCGGAGTTGGCTGCATTCCTCTGAAATCCCTGGCCTCTGAGAATGAAAGCTGCCGGTCACGTCCTCCGCCCCTCTCCTCCCCTCCCCTCCCCTCCCCTCCCCTCCCCTCCGCACGTCTGCTTCTCTGTGAGGGACCTGGCCCTCAGCCCTGGGCAGGCACTCTCACAGCCTCTCCAGTCCCAGGACTTTCTTAGACTTTCTGGAAATATCCCCAGGCCTGGTGAGCTACGTGTGTCCAGGGGTTGGGGAGGGAACTGCTGAGCTGGGCCGGAGCCAAAGGGTTCTGCTTGGCGTCCTGTAGGACTTGGCAGGCTGCCCTTTGGTGACTAATGCTGGTGGTGTCCCCTACTCACAAGGACCCCTGGAATGTATCTTTCCAGCAAGTCTCCTTAGGCCCCAGGCAGCACCTTCCAGATCCCCGTTATCAGATCTTTGCTCACCCCAGGTCTGCTGCAGACTATCTCTGTGTTTAACCTTCCGCCAAGTGACCCTGGGTAAGCAAGTCTGGGTCTCAGGGAAGGAGGTTGGACCCAGGATGCCTTAGGTCCCCAGCGTCCGCCTTTCAGTCTGTGTGCACGTTTCCAGACTTCCTTTTCCGTGGGACAAGCGGTCCCCGGGCTGTAGCTCTGTTCTCATTCCTTCCCCGTCCTCTTCCCAGCCGAGCGCTAAGGCTGGCTGTTCTTGTGTACAGAGTGTACCTAGTCCCCCCTTTTTTTGTGTACATCCCTGAGCTCTCTGGCCTCAAACCCCTCGAGCATTATTGAGTGTTCCAGTCACGTGGCCTCTCTCAGATATCATCATGCCTATGTGAGCCTCATTTGTGACACTAGGCGAGGGCTCTGGTCAGCCCAAGCAACACCACCAAGCAAGCTTGGGGCTCTGTTGGAAGAGCGTGCTCCATCAGTAGATTAACTTGCAAACCGTCCTTAGTACCACCTTGCGGCAGTGGTACTGCGATTATCCCACTGTCCAGTAGAGGCATCTGGGGTACTGAGAGGTGAAGATCACCAGCCGGCCGGGGGCAGAGCTGTCACTTAAATCCGGGGGTCAGGCTCTTGGCTCTTGACCTACACTCCCAGGGAATCGAGGGGGGTTCAGTGTAAGGTCTAACCTTCCCTACAGAGCCTTAAGCTTTCTGACTCCAAGGCCTGCTCTTAGCTCTACTCCCAAACTTTCCTTTTTTGAGACTTTTGGATGCTGTTTTCAAGTCCTTTGAGTTTCCATATACGTTTTAGAATGTTTGCCAGAAAGTCTGTTTGCATTTTGGTTGGGACTGTTGAATCTAGCGATCAGTTTAATGCTACACGTTTGGAATCCCACCACTTGGGAGGCTGAGGCAGGATAACTGTGAGCGGGAAGCCAGCTTGGGATATACAGAGATCACCTAAAAAGAACTGACACCTTGAGTCTCCAGTGCATGAATGTGGTTTGTGCCTGCTTTATATTTGATTGTGTATCTGATGACAAAACCCAAGTTCAAATTCCTCTCACAATTATTCCAACCGGCTTCTGGTTGGTTCACTGTTTGTATTATGAGGGCCAGTGTTGTGCCAGGCCCTTACACAAATTATATCATTTAATTCCTGCAGTAACCCCATAGAGGATTCCTATCACTCTGCCCCCATCACTGAGGAGACTGAGGCTTGGGAAGAATAAGACGCATAACCCAGAATCACATGGTTAGTACTTAACAGATCTAGGATTTGAACCTAGGTCTACTATTGTCCACCATATTGTAGGAAACCAGAAATCAGCCAGTCTATCCCCAAACCCAAAGATAATGACTCAAGGCTTCCCTGGCTCAGTCCTTCCTGCTAGGGAAGCACAATGTGGTCTAAAGTAAACAGGCTAACAGGAGCCGGAACACCTGGCCCGTGGCAGGTGCTAGCAGACCTCCATGCTTGCTTAGTGTTGCACCACGTGTCTGCTCAGGGACCCAGGGCTTAGGGACTTCTTGTTGGGAGGTTAGGTCTGGGACAGTTTTGGCCAAAATCAACCAACTCCATGACATGATTGTGCTCTCTACCTTCAGGGTCCTCTGGCAGTCTGTCCCTCCTAGGGGGGATGTCAAGTTCACCTCCACCACGCCCAAAAGTCCAAGGGCCTCTTTTCCTTTCCACCTCTGAGTGTGTGTGGGCACTGTGTCTCAGTCATGGCCATGGGTCCTGTGTTTTGTCCCTACTGAAACCACAAACATATTCTTCCCTCCTCCACCTCCCCGCCCCTGCCCCCCATACATGTGAGTCTTATCTACGAAGGCTGCCTGCCCTTCACCTTCTGGCTCTTCACACGGCTCCCCAGACCTTCTTTGGTTCTGAGACCTCCTTGGCAAGGTAGCTACTGCAGGGCAGGTGTGTCACAGCCTGAGAGGGGGTCAAAGGCCCCTGGTGGGACCCTGGGCTGTGTGAGGAGATAGAATACTGTCGCATGATTCTCGGATAGTGCCTAAAGGTGTCCGATTCCCCCCCTCCCCCGCTGTAGGTCAGCCCACTCACTAGTAGGTGAGGAGGCTGAGGCCAGAGTTGTGAGATGGCACATCCAGAACCTTCCCAGGAGTGAGGTCCAGGGGAGAACTCACACATTCTGAATCCTGCCCTGAAACCCTGGAGTTTACCCTGGTTCAGGTCACCACAGCTTTGCTTGAGAGATAAGTCATTAAGTAAGGCCTGTGGAATGGGGTTCTATCCAAAAAGATGGGTGCCCTGGTCCCCGAGCAGGGTCTTAACTCAAACTATATTGGATTCTTTCCTATCTCTACTCTGGGAAAAGGACAAAACTAATAATTTGTCCTTTTTTTTTTTCTCCCTACAGGCTTAGAGGGTGAGCCACTAAGTATCTCCTGTAGGAGTTTTCACTCAGAGGCCTGAAGTAGGGGCTCACAGGTCCTTTTTGATGGACAGAGGGGGGGGTATACCTTCACCTCCCACCAGATCTTGTCTTTGTCACGCTAGTGGAGATGTCCACATGCTCAGGACTATCAGGCTTCTCAGCCCTCAGCACTGTGCACCCAGGACCACCAGCTTTTCTGACCCTTCCATGTTACCAAGGGGCCTCTCCAGGGCAGGGGGAGGTTGAATCGGGGAGTACAGTACTGTGGTGGTTAGGGCAGGGCCGAGAAAATACTGTTTCCAGCCGAGAGCCACTAATCTGAACTGCAAACGAACCTCTGCAAGAAAGGCAGACAGTGTGCAACCAGCCAGATGCACACCGGCAGGGAGTGGACCATGTGACCAGACAACAGCCCCGCATACCTCCCTTCCAGGGCGTAGGAGGGAGACCTGGAGGTCAGGGCCAGGGCGAGGGACTTGCTGTGGCCTTGTGGCCCTCCTGGTTTGGAGGTAGCAGTATTTAAGGGTCCAGGAAGCAGTTGAGGCAGAAGGCTGCTTAGCCTGAAGTGTGAATGTGCCTGGTGAAGCGTAAGAGCAAAGGAAGGGCCTTCTAGGAGCTGCGGGGCCCCTCCCTTCCTCTTCTGTTTTTGATACTTAACATAGAACCAATGAGGACCACAGTTGTCTGTGGCCGGGCCCTTCTGCCGTTCTTTACAAATACTGAGCACAGAGTGGACGGCGGTCATCTGTCCCCTGCCTGTCCCCCACAGCTGCTCTAAGAGAGCCAGTTAGAGGCACTGCTGTGGTCCTGGCACGGGCCCCGCCCCTGCCTTAATGGTTCGGAGGGAGGCCTCACACAAAGTCCCAGCCCCAGGGACTCTCGTCCAGTCTGCTGGGTGAACCATATGGGTAGACTGTGGTCTCCTGCGGGGGTGGGGTGGGGTGGGGTGGGGGGCGGGGTGGGGTGTGCAGGCTGAGTGACAGGATAAGGGAAGGAGCTTTACTGCTGCCCTGGGGCCCGAGAGACTCGGAGGTCATGCATCCTATCCCCTAACTTCCGCCCCAGACAGAAGGATTTTCTGGAGCCAGGCTGAAGGGAGAAGGGTAGCAATGGCCGTGGTGGGAAAGGGAGGCCCACAGGCTAGGGTGAGACAAGGAGAGACGACAGCTGGCCTGATCCTTCTTCTACCTTCAGAGGTCTAGGCACGGATTCTGTAGGCCAGGAATTCTGACATAAGAAAAAAAGCAGACAACCGCCCGCCGCCCGCCGATTAGAATGTTCACCTGTCCCCGACGACGGGGGCATGCCCTATCTGGTATCCGCTCAGCGCCGAAGAAGCCTCCGCACAATGACAACAGTAATCCCCCCGAACCCGACTATTTATTGAGTGTTTACAATGTGTCAGGAGCTGTTTTCATTCCAGTCCGCTCCATCACCATCCGAGAGAGCAGGTGAGGAGGGGCTGTGGCCACAGAAAGGACAGGACGCTGGGCCAAAGTCACAAAACCTATGAGCCGCAGAGCGGCGACCTGGACTGCGGCTACAGTCCACGGCCCTTCACACTGCTCCCTGCTGGGCTCAGGGAGTCCCGGGGCTACCTGAAGCAGAGGCACTCGATTCTTTCTTCCAGGCTGGGACTCAGTTCTGCCCTGAGAGTGAGGCTGTGTGTGTGTGTGGGGGCTGCCCTTTGCTCCTCCCTTCAGTTCTTTGGAGTTGAGAGCTATGTAGGGCAAAGAACTGAAGTCAGGGGGCGGGAGGGGAGAGGTTGGGGTTGGGGTTGGGGAGGGCATACACAGTGCAGGAAGACTGATGTGTCTGGGGACAGGCGGAAGGGATTCTGGAGGACCTCAGACAGGCAGTTCCGACTCTCCAGGCCCGCCATCCTCACCGCCAAGTCCTAGGGTGGTTGTCATTTGGATTGACCTGCATGAAAGTCCCAAGCTACGTGTGTCATCCTTGAGCCCAGGAGAGAGTCCGTTTACATGCACAGGTGTATGCGAACACTCTGCCCAAGGGGCCGGCTGCTCAGAGTACTGTGCATGTTCAAGGAAGAGGCCCCACACAGGCCCAAGCAGGAAACCTCCAAGTTTCAACCAGTGACTCCAGTCTGCCACTCCCGGGTGGACCCCTGACCTTGGTTCTCCTGTCCAAACGGAGGCTGCTTATGCCTATTCTGGTTCTTGCAGGGGACCCCCCCTGGGAACATTGTACGCGCAGTGGCCCCCATCTAGCCCTCCATCCTGTTACAGAGGGAGACCTGTGAATGCCAGTCAGGAGACATCACCTTTTTCCTTACAAACGCTCTGCAGTGGCCAGGGACCCAAAGGTCTGCTTCCTGCTCCCCGGCAGGGCAAATGGCCCTCCCAACCTGACTCCAGCCCCTCAGCCTGGCCACCTCTGCCTCAGCGCACACTGTGCTCAGGAACAACCACGGTTCTGTCTGTCTTGCTTTGCCTCTGATCAGCTGTTAGCCTGGTACGTGTTCTTTACACCCTTCTTCATTTGGTGCTGACTACCGGCCACCCTTTCTCTGAGAACCCACCTCATAGGAGCCTGTCTTCGGTCTCTCTGAGATCCTCAGAGTAGTTCCCACCTGCTTCCGTGACACCACTCGGGGGGGGGGCTAGCTTGTCTTTCTGTATCCCCAATACAATGGTAAGGACTCAGGCGCAGAAGAGGATCTCTTCCATGTGTTGCTAGAACGCTACCGGCCACGCGGTAGTGCTGGCCTGATAAATGGGCACACCTCTGTGTGGATACGGCTGTCCATCCGTATGTCCACCAAGCAACTCGAGACTGACGGGAGTCTTTGTGTGGGGACAGCGGGCCCGTGTGGGGACAGGATAGGACAGGGAACACGGCTAGGAAAGGTTATGGGGGTGCACTGTGATGAACTGCCTCTGAGATCGCCATGTCGTACGTCGCTAAAAGCAGCCTGGAGAGCGTCTCTATCCAGGACTGCATGCACGGTGGCAGCATGCAGCAGTGATGCTGAATTCCAAGCCGCACGGCGAGAGGACAGGGCTGGGGTTGGATGGACAGCCTAGCTGTGGAGCTGAAGTTACCTCTAGGCTGGGGCACACGACCTTGGGCCTGAGGGCCCAGACACTAGCACCCGGGGCTGCATCCCGCCCTTTGCGAATCCCTTTCCTCCCGGGCCTGCTCAGTACCCAGGATAGCTGAGTGCTGGCAGACTGCTGTCCTGGGAACCAGAGTCCCAGGCTCCGGGATTTCTTGGGCTGATAAACTGAGAGCTGCCAACATTTTATTTTACTAAGAATGTCTTTTTAAAAAGTGTCCATCCATCACTTCGTAAGAGAAAGGGAAGTTTAGCGCCACGGCAGTAAGGAGGCCCATCGTCTCGGGGCAAGGGCCAACCCTTCCCAGAAAGAGCGGTAGGCGAGCCTCTGTACCGTTCTCTGCTGCTGCCACACAGTCAGAACAGCTTTGGTCCACATGCGGCTGACTCGTGGAAAGCCCTCTGCTGAGGTACCTTTCAGCTGGTCCTGCTTGTGTGGCCTGAGTAGCGAACAAGCCTGCTCTTGTAGGCCCCTTGCAGAGAGAAGAACGCTGTTCACTAAGGGCTTAGAACTCAAGACAGGTAGCTGGCCACTGGGTATAAAGAAAATAAAGTAACCTGGAGTGTGCTAAGAAGAAGGTAGCCCCACAAAAGGGAAGTGCCAACTAGGCAAAGCTCCTGGTTCTGCTTCTGCCCACTGGCCCTCTAAGTCTGGGACTGCGGGAACATACTCCTAAGTATCAGCCTCCTTTATAAGGCACAGGGGACCAAGGCGCCTATATGGCTGGATCAGCTCAGCCTGGAGGATCAGAAGAAGCCCCTAGGCCAGGCTGAGCTGCCCTTTTATGCCATATCAGGTGCAGCTTCTCAGAGCCGGGACATCTGACCCATGGTCCTGTGGATGCCCTGAGGCACACAGGATCTGGGCCAGGGAAGGGCAAGCTATTGCGAGGCCCCTGGGAGAGGTGGCATTCATACTCCCCCACCCCACCCCCTGCACTGCATGCTTTAAATAGCTCAGCTTCTCTCAGACTCACAGACTCACAGTCTTGCCCCCGCTGCCAGCTCCTTCTGAGTTTCCCCATCATCTGGCCGGTTTCCAGGTCGGGGATATGGGGGAGCGAGAAGGTGACCTGGCTTCCTCGGGCAGTTGAGGCTTAAGAGATGAAGGGAAGGTACTTCCCCCACATTTCCAAGCGGTTGTCCCTGGCATGGCAGGGCCCTGGCTGCTATAGGTGAGGGTCTTCACTTAGCTTTCATATTCCCGGAGAAGTCCATGCCTCCCAACTCCTTTGCAAGGTGCTCTGACCACAGCCCAGGGCGGGGACAGCACTTCTCAGCATTTTGACTCTTTGCGTGTGGCACTCTACAGTTTACAAACTATTTTCACACCCTTATTTCATAAGAACTTCCCAACCACCCTGTGGGTTCTGCAGGGGAAGATATAAATAATCCCCATTTTACAGTCAAGGCGACTGAGACAGCCAGAAATATTAGGGGAAGTATTCGAGTTCCTATGTCCAGGGAGCGGCTAGACCAAGCCGAAAGCTGGGGCTCTGTGCCATTTCCTCTGCACTAAGGACGCTGCCCCGCCTTCTCCTCTTTGACCAAGGGAGGGAGGGGAGACTAGCACAAGACACAGGGGAGGAGGCCAGGGACACGTGTCCTCTCTCCCAGGCCCTGAACCCTGCTGCTGGCTCCATGGGTCACTTTCACAACCCAGAACAAAAATCTCACTAGATATGGCCTCAGACCGCCTGGCTCCAGTCGCCCTCGCCGGCAGACGCAGACGCACACAGACACACAGAGAACACGCTGTTATCTCCCCGCGCCAGCCGGTTTCCTCCACTTCTCAAACAGCAGATTTCTTCCAGCCTGGCTGCCTCCCCTGGTCACCACCCACAGCCACTGGCCCCTGGGGACCAGCCAAGGCCCCCGCACCCTCTCTGCCCTAGACTGTGACGCCGGATCCCTGCTAATCAGATGGTCGCCTCTGCCCTCCCAGCCATTGCCCCCAGAGTTCCCTGGAAATGTCCCTTCTGCCCGGCCCAGCCCCCTCGGAGGTTGCACGCTTTGTCCGCGCGCGCGCGCGCGCGCACACACACAGCTGACTTGTGTTTGCAGGGACAGACAGGGGCTGGCGCTGGGGCCCCGAGCCAGCAGGAGCTAAGAGGGTAGAGCAGATGGGGAAAACACAGAGTCCAGAGAACAAACTTTTGCAAGCGAGCCCTTTGGGGTCACTGGGGAGACTGACAAAAAAAAAAAAAAAAAGAAAGAGAAGAGGAGCCTTGTGATGGCGTTTGCCTTTAGTGACCCCCCCCTAGGGAACATTTTTTGGCTGCTTGGGTTTCTGAGATCTAAGTGGAGGAAAACTGTGCCAGCCTGTGAAGAAGTGGGATGATAGAGGGAGCAGGCGCGTGGAAGGGACGGATGTATCTCCCTCCTTCCTGGGGTCCCGCCCGACTACTCTGTCCCTAGCCACACATAGGGTGCTCAATACATGCTTGTTAAGCTGAACTGGCCCGAGGCCAGTGTGCCCCTCTGGGACGTTCCTGCCAACTAGCTCCCACTGTCAGGCTGTTCAGGCAGGGGGAGGAAGGATGGGGGAGCCGGCAGCAATCCCCATACCCCCATATCTGTGTATGTTCAAGTACCCGGCACGAAAGCTCCCCCTTTATCAGGCACAGGAGCCGGGGTGTCTGCAGTGGCCTGCCAAGTTTGTAGGGAGAAGATACATGTGAACGAGCAAAGGCTACAGAGGCGTGTGTGTGTGTGTGTGTGTGTGTGTGTGTGTGTGTGTGTGTGTGTGTGTAACGTGCGGTATGGAGTGTCCCTCACCTTCCACTGAGCCCCTTCTGATCTCTCCGGTTTCGAGTCCTGAACCACTTAACCCCATCATTCTGAGATGCAGCCACAGCCACTGAAATGAACGGGGTCATGACAAATCACACAGCAATGGGGGTTGTTTAAAAATAAAAGGCATAGCCACTGTGACCGAGAAAGCTTTGGACAAGGCAGCTCTTTGTCTGGGTGACTCAGGCTGCTTGTGTGAATATCCCACGGCCCCCAACCATTAAGAGTACACAGTGCTCACTGTCTGTCTGTCTGCCTGTAGCTCTTCTTACAGTATAGGCTTAGCCTTGAGGGCTTGGGATTTAAGAGGACCAGACTAGTTAAAGGTGTGCACACAGCCCACAGAGGGTACACCACCATCTGACAAATGACCCGCTGCTGCCTGGGGCTTCTGCAGGAGACCTGGCCTCCTCTGACCATGCAGGCTGAGAGAATCCCCCCCCCCCACCTGCAGATCCTCTGCCACCCAGGGCTGCAGCCTCCCCCTCCCGCCCCCTCCCCCGGGCCAGGAAAGGGAGAGCCAAACAAACCGAACGTTTCCTTTTCTTGCCTTCATAAATCCGTACGGACCGTGGACCTTAGAAAGAAGAGGATGGGAAGGAGGCTCGGGCAGGTCAGCTTGCTGCCTGTTCACAGCTAGAGAGGGACCCTTCCTGCTCTCCAGGGAGACAGGGAGTGAGGGCACAGACTCCAACCCCACACTGAGCTCTGGGTCACGAGCAGTCTCCATATTCTTAGGTCTCAGGATGACAGGGAGAACACATGGCCACTGTTTATTTTGGGGGAGGAGGCTCTGAAAAGCGCTATCATCAAAACACCTGCCTCTTACCTCCTTTCTTGGCCACCTGCCTTCGGCCTGTACCTGGCCTCACTGCCCCCTAAGTGTGTTTCTGGCCATGGGTACTCAGTTGACAGTGCATTCTAAGAAGGCAGGGTGTAGTCCCTAGGGTTTCTACTAGCTGTATGGCTTTGCTTATTGCCCAGGGTTCCTGGCGTTCCCTTTCCCTTCCATCATGCAGACACTCAGGACACGGCTTTATATCATCACGCTGACACACCGTGGTTCAGACCTCCTCTGCCCACATGAGGTCCAGAGAGGGAACACCGCTTGCCCTGGACCATATAGGTAAGAAGTGTCTGTGTGAGTTCCTGCTCTATATCGGTGCCTGAGGGGTCCAATAAACAGCAGACGCGTGGATCGGAACAGGTCAGAGTTCTGCAGAACAACCTCATTCATTTCCCTGCCTGGCTTCTCGAGTTCCCTAAAAGACAGGCTGTGAGTTGTCATACGGACTGGCTGCTGTGATGCCCCCAGACACTTCTAGAATTCCGGGGTTCCAGGTCTTCTTGCCTTCTACTTTAGGACTAACAAAGCGGGCTGCTGAAGAACTCCAGAAAGTCTCTCACTAGACGGTCCCACAGCACACAGTAATCAGACAGAGGCCCTGGCACAAACTGGTGGCATTAAAATCGCAGGAGTCTCACAGTCGCCCATGCCTGGGGACCTGGGGCCCCTCAGTTCTGCAGTTCAGGAATGTGTGCAGGAAGGCAGTGCTGGCTAGGGTGGCCTGATGTGGGCAGAGCCCAGGGCAGGGAGCTTCTGCTCTAGAGGAAGCCCTCCACAGTGGCCCCCTTTCTTTGACTGTCCCTTCTCAAGGCGGGGAGGCCTAGGAGGCTGCAATCTGTCTTATCCCGAGGCCCATGCCTGTTCTTCATCTCCGAGATTCCTGACCACTTCTGTCTCGGTGGGGGAGGGCTACTGACAACCAGGCCTGTCCTCACACCTCCTCCTGCTGTCTGAGGAGAACAAGGAGTGCTAGACAAACCAACCTGCCCATGCTAGAAATATGCAGCCTCCAGGGGTTGAGCTCATTAGTGCTTTGGAACCCTAGGGCATCTGGGCTCCCTAGGCACAGTGTTATCTCTGGACAAATACTGTCCCTGGGGAACCAGGATCCTTGCTTCACCCTCCACCTACCTGCCCCCTCTCTGACCTGCCTGTGACTTCCAGGAACCATACATATAAATGGGATGCTAGCCTGCCCTGGGGGTTCCCACGGGGTGGGGGGGCTGGCTGGAGGTTCCGGTCTACTCCCCAGTCTCAAGTTTCTTGACAGACTGGATACCAGAGTCACCTTCACAGGGTTTAAACCCTTGTGGGACAACACCCCTGCCCAGGGTGCCCAAGTGCAGGGGGTGACGGCAGGCAGGCGAGGCCCGCTTGTGTGCTGGCGCCCCCTGCAGGCTATTCTGTTTACCCAGCGCTGCCGCCACAGGAAGTGTGGGCAAAGCAGGCCAGACGGGGTAGGTGTGTGGGGAAGGGAATGGAAAGTATGGAGCCAGCCAGGGCTGCAGACCAGCCCAGGTGAGGACAGTAGGAATGGAGTCTAGTCTCCACCTGCTCAGTAGTACGTAGGCTTTGGAATAAAGCTCGAAGGGGGGCTTTGAAATCATTTCTAACCCCCTTATTTTATGGGTAAAGAAACCTCTGGAAGGGTACATGAGACTATGCTATTTCAGAAAGACGAGCCTGGCTCAGAACCTTACCTTCTGCAGTTCAGGGTGCTTCCTCCAGAACTGGTCCTTTAACGCTGGCTCTAGTCGTCTGTCATGTGCACCCTGATGGTCTGTCTGTCCTCCTGTTCTGTGCCCAGTATGTCCGAACCTATCCCACCCCTGACCTCCAACTGACCTTCACAAGTTCCAGACACTAGGGGGTGAGTGGTGGTCAGAGGGCCTGGTACCCATGACCAGACCTCACCCAGGCTTTCAATTTCCTCATAGGTACACTTAGGCTGGCAGGGGCAGCTAGGCCAGGGGCTGGCTCCAGACTTCCAGTCTCCCCAGGATCCCTCTAGGGAGCATAGAAACTATGCACTGGGGAGGGGCTTCTCCACAGACAGCAAGGCCAGACTCTTAGTGGACCTCTCTAGGCAGAAGGATGCCAGCCTCCTGATGCCACCTGCTGGGTGAAGCCCTGAGGTTTGGTCCCCTCCCCTGAGTCTGGCCCGGGTTTTAGATGAGCAGCCTGCCCTGACTACCCCAGATACTGCCTGAGGCCTGAGGCTGGCAGGAAGAAGCTCACAACTCTTGAGGTAGAAGTCTGAGTTTTGGATTAAAATGCAGCCTTGGCCTGAAATCGTGGGAAGCCGGCGCCAGCAGGATGAACAGGCCAGTGTGGTTACTCTGCTCAGGGTCATGGCCTGGCTGGGCAGCATCCCCCCCTCCCGGCGGGCTGGACACACCTCCCCTGCTCTCACAGGCTCCTCCACATGCCAGTCTTAGCTTTGATCCTAGCCTCCTACCTCTCTTTGGGGTCACCTCCTCCAGGAAGCCTCTTCCTCCCCCGGCTTCCAAGCCCTCTGCCACTTGGATTGCTTCGCACAGCTGGTAGTGAACGGTTATACCCCCTCCCCTCCATGCCGCGTAACAGTGCCAAACGCAGGGCTCCAGCTGGGCCTCTACGCTCAGCCGCTCTAAGGGCTGCCTTTGTGGCTGGATCAAGCCCAAATCTCAGTGTGCATGTGGCCCCGGGGCTTGTGTGTGGGCATCCAGTTTTCCTTCCTCGGGGCCGCCAAAGGCTGGGTCTCCTCCTCCTCCAGGGAGACGGGAAGATGGGTTAGGGAATTTTTGGAATTCTCTTCGGCAGGGGCGAGTCTTCAGGGAGCACAGGAGGAATGAGAGGGCGCTGAGTGGACTTTTCTCCACAGTGGTTGGTACGGGGGTTGGGGCAGTGAGACAGGCATCAATCCAGTTGACTGAAGGGTAACGGGATGGTTAGGGGGTTGCGGGTTCTGACAGGACCACACTACGGTCCGGGGGAAGCGGCTGGCACCTGGCTGCTCCAGCCATTTCTCTAGGTAGTAAGTAGGTCGTTAGGGGGAAGTGTCTCAGCAGGCTGAATTCAGAGGGCTCTGCTTCTAATCCCCACTTAATTCCTCCAGGCAGATTGGTTTTGCTTTGTTTTGAGGCAGGGTCTTACTACGTAGCCCAGGCTAGCTTCAGATTCAACAAGCCCCGCTCCCTGCCTCGGCCTCCTAAATTCTGGTAAGACATGTACCAGCATGGCTGGCCAGATTGTTTTTTGTTTGTTGGTTTGTTTGTTTTTTGTTTTTCAAGACAGGGTTTCTCTGTGTAGTTTTGGTGCTTGTCCTGGATCTCGCTCAGTAGACTGTCCTCGAACTCACAGAGATCCACCTGCCTCTGCCTCCCGACTGCTGGGATTAAAGGTGTGCGCCACCGTCACCTGGCCAGATTGTTTTTTAAACACCTAGAGTGACATGGTGACGGATGTCAAGCAGAACCCACAGTAGGTATGAATTCTGTGCACACAGTACCAATGAGTCTGGAATTACTCAACACGCTTATTCCATGAGGGTCTGGGAACTATTGCTGGAGTGCAGTCATCTCCCAATGCCACCCAAGCTACATGTTTCCTATTGTGTTAGCCTTGCTGAGCTGATGAGGGCATGGTGGTGTGGGGTGGGGTGGTGGCCCACACCACAGGTGTGGCCTTTGCAGGCCCTTTCTTCACAGGTCTGGGTATTTGCACAGACCCTTTAAAATATGCCTGCTCCTAGCTGGGCCCTGTCAAGACTGTGGTCATTTGGGGGACACAGGCAACCATCCCAGGAGGGAGGGCACTGTTTTGACCTGAGCATCTCTGTCCCAATGTTTCGAATTGGTTTGAAGCATCCCTCACTGTCCTACTTGGGGCTTGTTCTGGGGATCCAGAGGGTACACAGAGGGTCAAGTGATACTCCCTATAGGTGGCTCTCTGTCTCTAAAGGGACACTCAGCCTTTCCCTGGAGACCAGCTTGAATCATGGTGGGGGAGGGGCCAGTAAAGCACTGGCCTGTTTCTCTCTAAAGGCTCTCTCGCCCCAGTTCTGGTCCGCTGGAAAGCGGTTTAAACCTGTGGGCTAGGTGCAAGGCAGCAAGCGACAGAGGCCTGGAGGTGTGCAGGAGTCTTCGCCTCGCCCTTGGCTTCCCAGGGCTTGGTTTGGCACAGCAGATTCCTGTGCCTGTGAGCCCTGCTTCTCCATGGCATGTTACCCCTTCTCTAGGACGGAGGGGCTACCCAGCCGGTGAGTCCATGTTGGAGAAAACATTAACAGGCTTGCTCGCCTAGTGCTGTCTGGGCGGGAGTCGTGGAGTCAGTCGTGATGCGTACCCCACCTGGGGCCCCTGGACCTGCTGGTAGCCTTCTTTAGGGAGTTGGGCTGGCTTTTGTCTCTGCGAAGGGGCCCTCATTTATCTAGGGCACAGAACCTGGCTGCCTGCAAACAGTGAGCTCAGGTACTCTTTTGTGGCACTGAGTTGGGGACCCATGTGGCATTCCTTCCTGTGTGGCATTCTTGCTCTCTATGCCAAAAGTTACCCTGTCTGTCTGTCTGTCTGTCTGACTCCCCTCTCCTCTCCATCCCACTCTTGTCCACTCACTTCCTGATTAGGGCTGTAGGCAGAGGTGCAGAGTCTCCCCAGTTACCTCTCACAAGTGGTCAGAAGGCCGTGTGCTTGAAGAACACTCTAGAACACAGGCGATGTGCCCTTGGCCGGGGAAGCCTGCTTATATGGGGCCTCATAGACTCTGAGATGTCTATCTTTCTAGAAGCTTCCAGGGCCCACTGGGGCTCTTGCTGAGGGATAGGGAACAGATCTACATTGCCTGCACTGGCCAGCTGTCTACACAGTGTATAATTCCAGCGTCTAGCTTCTGGGAATGAAACACTACCATTCTCCATGCCAGGGCCAAGCACTGGGCTCCCAAGGGACTTGGGAGTAAAGTTTAGATTTTGGCAGGGTGAGTGCCAATCTTTGCATGCTTCCTGCACGGGCAATACCATAGCCCCTCAAAACCCCCTAGATCGGAGCTGGCAAGATGGCTCAGAAGGTAAAAGTGATTGCTGCCAAGCCCCTGAGATCAATCCCCAGGACCCACACTGTAGGAGAGAACTAACTGATGAAAGTTATCCTCTAACCTTCACAATCGTACTATGGCATGCACAGATATAACACACATATACACACATGCACAGATACAACATATATATACATGCATACACAGATCCAACATGTATATACACACATGCACAGATACAACATATATACACATGCACACACAGATACAACACACATACACATGCATGCACGCACACAATACTCTCTCTAATTGTAATACAAATTATTTTTATCAAACAACCAAAACACAGTGAGATCTCTAATGTAAGTTGCCTAGAAGCATAGTATCCTATAATCGTCCATCACATCTCCATTAACTCCGGGGGCTACTGGTTTCTATCTATATGAGTAAGTTGGACTGGATAATCTATATGGGACCTTCAGGTCTATACTGGTCTGTGGTTTTTTAAAATAAATTCTGAAATGCTACAGCTCAAGAGCCCACCTTGGCTCCCTAGGTACACTAGTTCAAACCCTTTTGCCTCTCCGGTCCCTAGCTGGATCATCTCACAGACTCCATTCAGTTCTCAGCTTGATTCCAGGCAACAAGTATCCTCACTCTCTGTGACTTATGTAATTCCTTTGCATCTCCATTCACTACATTTCCTCCATTAAAAATAACCAGAAAACTACCTGGCAGTTCTTCAAGAAGTTAAACATAAAATTTCCATATGATCCAGTAACTACCTCCAGATCGACACCCACAAGCCTCAAATCAGGGATTCTGGTACTTGTACATCCATGCTTAATGCAACACTGATCAGAAAAGCCAAATGGAAACACCCCAAGTGTCCATCGATGGAGGAGCAAAATATGGTACATACAGACAACGGAATACTATCCGGCCGTTAACAGAGAAAATCTGATACATGCTCTCAAATGAGTGAAGTTTAAAATCATTATACTATGTGAGACAAGGGAGATTCAGAAAAGAGGAGGAGAAATATGGTATGCATGATTCCGTGTGTGTGTGTGTGTGTGTGTGTGTGTGTGTGTGTGTGTGTGTGTGTGTTACAGAGCAGGGAAATCTCTGGAGGCAGAAGAGTGGTAGAGGCCAGGGGGACGGGGAGCTACTGCTGGGTGAGAACAGGACTTGGGTTTGGGAGGTTGCCTGGCATTGTGGGTGCCTTGATGCTGCTAAGCTGGTGCCTTAGAAACGGTTCAAGTGGTTGATTTGATGTTGCCTGTGACCGTCATTTAAAAAAAAAAATGCTGAAAACAAAACAAAACAAAACAAAACAATACAGGGGTCATTTTTTCCTCTCCTCTTTAAAATCATGCCCTCCTGTTGGCTTTGATTTGCTTCGTCACTTGACCAGGGTCCTCACTCAGGGCTTGGCTGCACCCTTAATTCTTCAAGTTCTCCCAGTCTCCATGGGCCCGGCCCAGGAGGGACCCACAGGTGGGACCCACAGGAGGGTCTCATGATCACAGAACTAGTGGCTTCCTCTTTTACAGAGGCACCCTTCCCTACAGGGCGTGGCTCTCCCTCTGTGGTGGCTGGTTGAGGGTGGCCAGGAGCCTTGGTGGGTAGCCAGGGCCAGCCTGGGGAGCAGTTATATAACCGCAGGGAGGATTTTTTCCACTGGCCGGTTGGTGCCAGCTTTCCAGTGGTGGCGCAGCAGGTAGAGGCGCCCTGTCTGGGGCGGCGGTGCCCAGGCAGGGCTGAGATGCGCTGATCTGGAGTCGCCTAGCATAGCTCGGATTCCCAGTGGCTGCCTCAGGCTGGTGGTGGGAAGGGATCTGCTGTCTCCTGCCTGCCTGGCTGGGTGAGGGAGAAAACAGCAGGAGGAGGTGCTGGGGGTGAACTGCCAGCCAGCCAGGGGTGACCCTCTGGGGCCTGGGACACCTGAGCCACCTTCTCCGATAACCCACTTATCTGCAGGACCTGCCTGGCAGCCTCAGACAGGGACGCTTCTGGCCAAGTTCTCTCAGGGGATTTAGCCGGGAAAACGGAGCCGGGGTGGGAGGTGAGGGTGTACAGGGAAGAGGACATGGCCTGGCCAGGACAGTTCCTGACCAGGGAGAGCTTTCTGGGGCCCAGGGACTAGAAAAGCAGAACACCATGTACCCCTCTTCAGGGGCAGGCGCCTGAGCACGGTCCATTTTGTCTCCCCAAGGCTGCTCTGTCCCACTGTAAACAGCAGACCGGTCACAGCCACACTAGGACTGTGTTGGTTGGTGGTAGGACTTGGATAATTCTTTGTCCCTAAGACACAAGCCTCAGACAGGAAGCACTTAAGCAGATCTACTCATTGAAGGAGGTGGGAGGATTGATTAAGGCCAGCCTGGGCTACATAGTGAAACCTTGGGTCAAACACAAACAAAACAAAACAATAAGAAATGGTTTGGGGACTGGAGAGATGGCTCAGAGGTTAAGAGCAACCGACTGCTCTTCCAGAGGTCCTGAGTTCAATTCCCAGCAACCACATGGTGGCTCACAACCATCTGTAATGAGATCTGGTTCCCTCTTCTGGCCTGTAGTCATACATGCTGTATACAAAATAAATAAATAAATCTTTAAAAAAAAAAAAAAAGAAATGGTTTGACACAGGTGATGTTTTGGGGTGGGGTCTCTGGTCTGGAGACCAGGAAGGCTGGAAAAGAGAAACAACCCAGTCCCAGGGCCTATCCTAAGGTCACTGCTTTACAAGCACCCATCACCTATCCTATCCCAAACTGAATCTGCATGGGGGTGAGAGATAGGTCTCAAGCCTGGGGCACAGGGTGACCTTTGCCTGGAGATAGTCAGGCCTCCTGCTCTCCAGTACTCTGTGCCCATGGGGCAGCTGTCACTGTGGGCCTAGATCTGGGCTGAGGGCTGTGGGTACTCATTCAGTCTCTACCAAAGCCCAGGGCAGAAACTGGGTATCAAGATGGCTTTGAAGACTCAGAGGTCAGCAAAGGAAGCGGTAGGTGTCCCTATCGCAGTCCTGGGCTCCCAGGGTCTCAGCTCTGGCTCCAGAGCAGTCCTGCCTAGAGACTTGGGATAGCTCTTTGTTCCAGGTGCCCTAGTTTTGTTTGGTTTGAGACAGGCTGCCGCCTCAGTGTCCAGGCTGGCTTAGACCTTATTACATCGCCCAGGCTGTTCTCACAAATTCACAATCCTCCTGCTTCCACCTCCCAAGTACCTAGTGTCTAAGGCATGTTTTAATGTTCAAATCATCAGTTTCTCTGTCCTGCTGAGCACCCCACAGTTCCAGGGCCTCAGATTCAGCACCCCAAGAAGCCACCTTGTCCTTATTCTACCCCCCAACTGAACCGTCAGAGAGATCTGACCTAAATACTGACCTCACTCCTTGAATGAATACTTGAGACCTGGCTGGTACCCATGACTGGTTTTTAACAGATAAGGGGACTAGAGAGCCTGTAATGAACTGACACATATCAGAGGCCTACCCTAGCATGCGGTACACAGCAGGCGCTCAATAAGGTTGGGAGGAGACAAATGTGATTGGGAAAATGCAGATAAAATCTACTCACTCCGCACTATAGGACAGACAAGGTGCCCGCAGCAGGGTACGTGGTTCTGACCTGCCCTGGCTCCAGCATGGCTAAGGGCTGGGCGTGGAGACAGGCATCGCTCTCCTAGTCATGGCCCTAGCCTGCCGCAGACTCTGCAGAGGTCCAAGCTCCTGTGACCACCCATCTCTTGGGACACATGAGGCAAGCTTGCTGCGGGCTGCCAATGAGTGTACCAGCTCCGCGGGCCCCTCCCTAAGCTTGGCATTCCAGAGTGGGCACAGACTACTCCTGAGGGTTCTCCGAGGTCAGGCCTTTGAGAAAATGAGACCCTCTGTGGGCCTAGGGAATCACCTCTGCGGCCTGCCTGCGGGGAAGGGCTGGCACTGCCTGCTGGCCTGTGTCCTCTCCCTGCTGGCTCCGGCGGCCTTGGAGGGGAGCGTGTGTGGTGATGGCCCAAGGCTCCAGCTCTAGCTTTGGAATGCTCAGAACAATGCACTCCTCTCCTGGGCATGCCCCGCCGAGCCAACATTAAAATTAGTTTACATGCTTAGAGTGCACATGGGCTCAGCCGTGGGTGTGGCAGCAAGCAGGGAGTGAGTAGAGGGACAGAGGGTAAGGTCGTGACATGGTCTGGGTTGGAAAAGAGTATTCTTTTGGGCAGCCTTGGCTCCCTCAAGTCTGAAGGGACAGGGGCAGTCCTGCCTTTCCCTAAGATGGACTTTGCAGTTCCCACAGATGGCTTCATCGAATGGATTTCCCCAAGCTTCCAACCCCTGTCCTACTTAGGATAAGAACAAGGAGGCCAGACAGCTACTTCAGAGCTGAGGCATTGCTAAACCACTTTCTCCTGTGTGTGTGTGTGTGTATGTGTGTGTGTGTGTGTGTGTGTGTGTGTTTGTGTGTGTGTTTGTGTGTGTGTGTGTGTGTGTGTAGGGGAACCCACCTGGGAATCACACATAGGAATGGGCTTCTGCACCAAGGAGCACTGGGACCTCAAACCCAGTGCTCCATCACTTTCTGGGCAGTGAGGCATTTACTGAGCATCTGCTCTGTGCCAGTCACAATGTCAGGAGCTGGAGAAGGATAGCTCAGCCAGGGCTCTTGCCCTTGAGAAGTCGTTAGCTCAGAACTGCTCAACTCCAGAACCACGGCCAGCCTGCTTTCTTCTTCTGTAGACTATGAGGCTCGCAAACACTGGACTTGGGATACAGGGGATGGTTTAAAATGTCCAGAAACTAAGAGAGCCGGAGGGCAGGAGAGCTTTCTCTTACAATCAGTTGAAGGAACGGCCTGGTTCCCCCACCTAAGCTTGTGACTCGGGCTCAGGACAGAGGTGTGGACTAAGAGAAGCAGGCTAGGAGTAGGAGTCATATGTACTTCTAAGGGATGCGAGGGGAACACATATCTTTGGGGCTTAGGGCAGTATTTTGATTTCTTGATAAGGGCTGCCAGATCAGAGGCCCTCACCAATCTTTACAGAGCTGAAGGCATTCCCAGAGACCCCACAGAACCACCATCCAACTGAGCCTGTCTGTATCATAGGCCCAAACGCCATGCTGACCAGTGACTTGCCCCGAAACTCTGAGTGTCCATTCTCTAGCTTGAGGTCAGCTTTTTAAAAAGGCTATATTCTAGAAGGTACCGGCGGAGAGCAACTTATTTTGAAATCTGGCCAAATGCCAAACTCTGATTTGGTGTTGCCTTTGCACAACAACCCTGCTGTGTTTACGACTTGGTCCAGATGAAGAGGGTTTTTTTTTTTTCCCCCTTTTCAAAAAAAGGTATCACATCCTTCTGTTAGATGTGTTGTTAGCAACAGTTGCTAGGGAGAGCTGGGTTCAGTTACAGGCACACTGATGCCTGCTCTAATAATACTTCTCTCTGCATAGCTCAGATGCAGACACCTCTTGGCTAAACAGGGCACACACATTTCAACAGAGGAGGGCTTGAACTCGCACTACCCAAGGAGATCTAGGCAAAAGAGTCCTCTCTGAGCTCAAGGGGAGGGCAGAGGGCGGTGACCAGGCAGTCCTGGGTGGAGGGGGCCCAGGCCTTTGATTCCTCTCATTCCTAAGGTCCCATAAAAAGAGGCACACTCATTCTTCCTTCCCCATGAAACCGGAGCCCTCATCCTCCCCAGGACTACACCACAGTCCCCCGATGAGCACCAAGGAGTCTTCTGGCCGCTTTGGCCCAGGGGAGCCCGCAGTCTCCAAGAAGTGGAAACAATCAATGTGTAGAAGCTGGCTGGCTCCGCACGAAGGATCTGGGAGCCTCATGGGCAGGGCCGAGCCACAGAGGCGGCTGCTGCCAGCTTTATTGGGTGGCCTCGTCCGCACTGGGGATGAGAGTGAGGCCCTTCTCCTAAAACACACGATGGCCATGCCAACAAACGGCACAGGCCAGGAAAAAGGAAACAGGAAGTCTCAAGCAGGGAACAGAGGGACCCAGTGGGAAAGGAGGAGAGGGTCTCTCCTCTTTCCAGGGCCGGGGAGTCTCAGGATGGCGAGGAACAAAGTGAGAAAGGGACCCCGGGATGGTGGAGCCCGGCTCCTTCACAGACGGGAAAATGAGGTTGGAGGTGAAGGTGATCTATCAACAGCTAAGCTTTCCCGCCAGCCCAGTCTGAGTCTTGCACGTTGCTCAGCAAAGAGCCTAGCGCCTGAGAATTGAGTTTTAGCCGGCTCACTGTGTGAGAGGCTGGGTGGTAAGAGACGACAGTGGGACAGTCCTGGTGTCTCTGGCCCTTCATCCTGGCCGTGACGTTCACTTCACATGGCCTGATGAATTCTTGATGACACGATGTCCCGGTCTGTGCCTGGAGAACTTCAGGCACCGACATTCAGTAGGTCTGGGGAGGACCCCAGGGTAAAGCTACAGCTCTCCATGTGATCCCAGTAGACGATGGCTGAGGGTCTGCTCGTTAGCACACCTGGGATCTGAAATGGAGTATGCTCAGGCTGCATCCCCACACTGGACAGCCATATTGGTAAGGGTCTGTGCCTGTTTGCCCAGCCATGAAAGTGACCCCACTCTTACAAACTACCCAATGCTTTGTTTCCAAAAAGCAAGCACGGCCCCTGGACCAAGCTGGCAACGTCACCAGAAGCTCAGTAGGAACAGATGTGGAGACTCTAGTGAAGACTCTGGGCTTGGCACATAATAGATGTTTAAGAAATGTCCACTTAATGAATGGAATTTTACTTATGAGCACACTACTAAGAAAGGGCCCATATCTAAGGCAAAAACTGGA
Source organism: Peromyscus leucopus (assembly GCF_004664715.2). Lineage (NCBI taxonomy): Eukaryota > Metazoa > Chordata > Mammalia > Rodentia > Cricetidae > Peromyscus > Peromyscus leucopus. The sequence continues at coordinate 63,155,162 of NC_051079.1, forward strand.
GCTGGTTTAGATTTAAAAACTGACTAATTTTGATCTGTGGGATTGGCGATGGGGGTCTACAAGAGGCCTATGGGACCCATGAGTTTCAGATTTCTTGACAGGGTGATGGGGAGAGTCTATCTGGGAAGGACCTATGACTATTCCACACCCCGTTTCCCACTTTGTGGGCACTGCAGCCCCCCACCTAGCAGGAATCTTGGACCTCTGCGGCAGAGTATTTACCACATTCAAGACTGCCCCTCTCCCTGCCATGTCGCCGCCAATGACGACTCCTCATGCCAAAACCCGGACCAGAAGAGCACTCGGCCAGGGAGGGCCACATCCAGACGCAGCTGCTGGGAGGGGCGTGTACCGGGCACTTCACACCTGGCCCCTCTGCAGTCCCTGTCGCTAAGCTGGGCCTCAGAGCCTGCATGGCAGCCCTGTCAGGCTACTGCAGCGCCGGCTCAGAGCCTGCCAACTGAACGTGGGGCTGGCTGGGGATCCAGAGTCAAGTGGGACTGAGTGGACAGAGGTCAGGAGCCTCAGGGAGGGCAGGGCCCTGCAGGCAGTGAAGACAGACTCCCTCAGAGGTGTGAGGAGGGCAAGTGGGAAGCGTCCCCCGGTCTACTGCTTCTCCTTTTAGATTTCCCGGGTTGGGTGGCAAGCGGTTTCTCCGAAAGGCATGCTCTAACTGCCGCCTCCTGGGTTGCAGGGAGGAACAGAGACCCAAGCAGATAAGCAGGCTTCCTCTCTGTAATCAGGGAGCCATGGGTCCTCAGGCACCTCACCTGGCACAGCTAAGATTTTCCTCACAGCCCAAAGGGCTCTGGCCAATCACCAGAAGCCCAAGTGTCTAGGCCAAGCCTCTGGTTCCACCTTTCAGAGGGCTCCCACTTCCTTTCAGAGGAAGCTGGTGGAGGGGGGTGGCCTACAGAAGAACCACAAATGTTCCAGTTAGGCACGTGGCCTTCTCCCATTACTGTGGGTCCCCAGGAGGGTGCACCCTTGGAGTTTACGATGTGAGTCTTGTTTGCCTCCTGGGGTTCTGTTCTTGACTGGGAGAAGAGAGAGGGGGGGTTTCTGCTTCTTTCCTCTTGTAATAGCCATTCCTCCATGACCATGACCTGCCAGCACCAGCATGGAGCAGCTGGCCAGATACAGGGCTGGGCCCAGCAGAGGTGGTGCCCGCCCATCAGAGCCTGGGGAAGCAGGACCATGCTAACATGCAGTTGTTTGCCACTATGGGTTCCTGTGGTCAGGAGATGCAGTTGCAGTCTTCCCAGTATACATTGAAACCCTTGGCTCCAAGGTTGCTGCTTGGTGTCCTTGGACACCCAGCCGGTGCTAGTCACGTGACAGAACAGAGAGACAGACCAGTATCGGGGCAGGGAAGGGTAGAATGTTGCAGGGACACAGAGTGGGAGACTGTGGCAGATTTTCCAGGGCAGTGGTGTCCGAGGGGGTTCTGGCAAAGGGCTGAGGATTAGGTGGAAGAGAAGAAGTGAATTCAAAAGAGAATTCTAGACAAGATGGGGGAGTCTGTCTACTAGGGTGAAGCCGGGGGCTCAGTCTGGCTGCAGGGTAGTATTGGGGAGCAGGGGGCGGGATGTCAGTGCCCCTGGGACAAGCTGGCTTCTGGGGGTGGTCAGAAGGTTTGAATCATTCACACCATTGAGTGACAATGTGAGGGAGGACAGGGGAGCCCAAGACTGCTTCATCGGGGCCAGGTCTTACAGCGTAAGAAAAGGCTTATGTGGGGTTACTTGTGCCCATTTCCGAGGCCCTGACATCTCCAGCAGCGTTTCCCTGGGGGACTTGCAGAGGCCTTGACTGCTGATGCCCGGACCAGGTCTAGCCTCTGGGTTTCCAGCAATCGGTTCCGGCTCAGCTGTGCCCTAGCCCTCTCATTCCGTGCGGACTTATTACCTAGGGCGCACAATAGGATTTCTCTAACTTAAATTACTCTTGCAATGGGTTCTAGAAAAAAATAACCCATCTTGGGCTAGCCCCCGCAGCCAATTATCTTTCCTGGGTGCCACAAAGCCTGTGTGCCTGTCTGCTGGGTGGGGGGGCACTGCATGGATTTCTTACAGCTGCAGCCATGGTCTAGAACTTGTACCCCATTCTGACCCCTTCTCCGGAAAAATTAAAAAAAAAAAAAAATCCCCAAATCAGTCTGAGGCCAAGCCTATCCCTGACTCCCCTGTGCCTGGTGATCCATGGCAGACAGACTTCTGCCTGTTTGTCACCCTCTCCACTCTCCCAGGACATTCCGGCCTGCGAGGAACATGCCCATGTGCAAATCCCTCAGGTAATGCGGGAATTCATCACCAGGGGAGCATGGGCGATCCAGGAATGGCAACCTGATCACAGCTTGAAGCTGGAGAGAAGCTTGAGGCTGGCCAGGGAGGCTCAGGTTGCAGACAGCGAGACACACACACACACACACACACACACACACACACCCCAGGACAGGCATGGCCCAGTGCACCACAGGCAGGTGGGCCAGTCATGACCTCCCCTCTGCTTTTAGGGACAACACGGCAAACCACGAACCAGGGGGCCACGTGCCCTGTGTACGTACGTCTGTTGTCCACGTGTAATTATGAGGGGACACCCTTTGACTCTCAGAAGCGGCACTGCTTGGATGTCCTGGCATATGGTCACCCCACTTTCCCCTTTCCTGCAGGTGGTCTCTCTAGCTCTGTCACCCCATTTTCCTCACTCCCTGGGGGATTGCTTTACCAGGCAGGCCTGATGTCACAGTTTGTACCTTAACTGGTCTCTGTTGTATAAAACCATAGGAAAGACATTTTTTTTTTTCCCTATCTAGAGTCTCCAACAATGGCATTCTGGCTGGTATGGCTGCCACGCCATCCTCCACTGCCATTTCTCGTTGATGTTGCCACAGCTGGGGGCCGCCAGTCAATGTTACCACACATGGCAGGTACTTATGCCATGGACTCAGTCTGAGTGCGCATGCCCACACTTATTACATATACCCTTGCCTGTGAGACTGGGGCTAGACCCTGGTCTCTGGCAGACAGCATGAAGAGGGTTGGGGAGCAGCCCTCTGGAGGGAAAGGGACATTGAGCGGGAAGGTAGTAGGCATCGAGAAAATCTTGGATTGCCACGCTTTCCTTCTACTTAGGATTTCAATGTATTAGCAGACAGACAGTCCCCACCCTGACGCACAAGGTTTTTCTATCCCTGTTATACCAGTGTATAGCCATCAAGCTCTTTGGGGCTGTCCCTAAAAAGAAGAAGAAGAAGGAGGAAGAGGAGAAGAGGGGGAGGCAGGAAGAGGGGGGAAGAGGCAGGTCCACAGCAAGTTCATGACTCTTCAGACATGTAGAGGTCAAAGCACAGGGCTCTTCGTAACCAGCCTCTTATCATGAAAATAGAAAGGCCGGCTGAACAAAACGCACCTATAAAATTATATTGGTCCTCGGTAACCATGGAGCACTCACACAAACACACACAAATCCGGCCGCGCATCTCTCACCCCTCAATGCCTTCTTATTTTCTATAATTAATCGGGCAAGGAACTTGGGACAAGTTCAACCGCCGTCAGGACTTGTAGCCCTCTCTCTAGCAATAACCCGGGTCGGAGGGGCAGGGGAGTGGAGCGGCAGCTGTCGGTGTCCGGTTACCTGGAGCATGTTGAGGAGCAAGCTCCGGAACTTGGTCCCCTCGACCATGAAGAGCGCCATCTTGTCGCAGAGCTTGGCGGCCGTGAAGGCAAAGCTGCGGTCCGACACCGCCTTCTGGTAGATGGTCTGCACGATCTCTCCCAGCATCTCCTCGGAGTTGGTGGAGTTCTGGGCCTCCTCCATGAAGGAGGTGAGCTTGGCGTCCACGTCACTGCTGTTGTTCCGCATGCTGTTCAGGATCTCCATCAACTTGTCCATCTTGTTGGGCTGGGGATTGCTCGTCTCGATCGTCACTTCGTCCTGGGGGCATGGGAGACAAGGGAAACACACTTGAGTGAAGCCTCGGTGGGATTGGGATGGCCTGAAGGAAGAAGAGAGAACCCAGAGAGAAGGGGGTGAGGGAAGGCAACCCCCACCAGAGACCCTCATGCCTCACTGCTCTTTCTTGACTTCACCCTTAGCTGCTGTGATGTCCTGGGCTGACATTGCTTGTGAGTTCTAGCGTCAATTCAGGATTCTCCTATACATATCCCCCCCCCCCGCCCCCGCCTTATCCATCAGATCCCTTAATCTAGAAATGATGTAATGGGAATTATCAAAGATGAAGTAAGACGATAGATAGAAAACTCGGTCAAAGAGAAAATGATGCAGGGAAGACCAGGCCGGGGTGAGTAGGATCTAAAACATCTGTAGTGGTTCTGGGAGTGGCCTGGGTGTAGCCACCCGGTGTCAGTCCTGTTCTTGGGTGAAGGGCTCCATGTGGACTTGGCCCTGGCTTAGCATCCCACGTGACAGTGCTGGCTGCCCTCTGCACACAAATACTGCGCATTAAGGACTCTTCTACTGTGCTATTCAAATGGCTGGTGCTTCTAGGAGGAAAACTAACACAAAATAAAGCCATCACCTTGCTTATGCTCTTAGGGGAGTGCCCAGTAACCAGGGCTAGACCACTGACGGGAAAGGGGGAGAGTGGCATGAGGTTTTCTCACACTGCATGCACCCAAACAGAAAAGACCAATGGCCCGAGAACACAAGGGCCGTCTCTGCTAGGGTGAGGGACACAGCCAAGGAGTGGCGAGAACAGTGAGATACGATGTTGGTCCTCCGTTGGTTCCCAACTTGGGCGCTCTGGGCTGGAGGTGATGTGACGCTCTACACCCAGCTCTCCGTGGCCATGCACACTGGGAACATGGCTCCTTCTCTAAGCCACCATTCCCTTCGGGGTGACACAGTGACACTTCAAGAGCCCTGGAGCTTTCCTTGAGCCTTACCATGCAGTGTGGCACATGAGAGTAGTCTCCTAAGGGACCTCTTTCTTCTCTAGTCCCCTCTGGACCACCTACCTCTTCAGGGACAGTTTGCCTGACTCCTGACAGTTTGTCTTGCCCGCCCCACAGCATCTGATATGACCACATCTAATTTCCCTGTGTTTCCAAGGCCTCTTGTGTGTATGGTGGAGAACGTCAGGAAAGGAGGAGCCAGTATGTGTGGGAGGGGTTCAAGTACAGCTGCTTGGCCTGTGGTGGCCCAGCGACACCCATGGCGATGATGAGCGGGTGTGGTGGGTCCACACAGCCACGGAAGCCTTGCATCCTTTTAAAGAGGTTCCAAGCCATGAGGCTCCACCCAAAGTCCACCCATCGAAGAGCCTACCTCTCAGCGGTCCTCCCGGTCACAAGAGAACAAGGAAAAGTCAATTACCGGTACCTTTTCTTTCAGTCTTCGCCTCAGCCTGTCTTTGGAAGACTGGAGCAGGGTGATTTTGGGCCGCTCCCCGAGGCGCTCGGGAAGAACACTGTCTTTATGCTTGGTCTCAGCCTCTGGCCCCCCAGGCGGCTGTGGGGCTGGCCTCTCGGAAGCCGTTGGGGCCAGGGCGTCAGGGCTGCAGGTAGGCTCGAGGCCACTGGGTCCGGTGTCCCCGGGGGTATCTTCAAGTTTGGGGTTCTCAACGGTCACGGTCTCTTTGGCGTTGCGGTGGCTGCCTGTTTCTCCCTTGTCTCCCGGTGGGTGCTTCATGTTGCCATGGTGCCAGCGCCTGTTCTGGCTGTAGCCGTGGTGGGTGGGCCTCCCTGAGGGGTGGGGCCCTGAGCCCCCCTGGTAGGATTTCTGGTGGTCCCTGTTATGTTTGGCACTGCCTGGCTGATGGTCACCATGCTGTTGGGGCTTGCTCCCTCCTGGAGGTCTCTGCTGCCGTCTACAAAGGAGAGTGGAGAGAAGAGAGGTGACCAAGTGAACTGACAGGACCTCTTCATCGGAGCACTGGAGCAGGAGGTCAGTTCCTAGCCCACTAGCCATTCTTTCACCACTTAGGCAGGCCCTCCCAGGAGCCATCAGAGAGGATGAACGTCAAGCTTTCTCTAAAAGGCAGCATTTCATTCACGTTACGCGCCGCGCCAAGGTATGTGTTATGGAACAGGCATCTGGAAGGACCAACAGAAGATGTGGTGAACCCTCCTGGCTCTGTCCCCTGAGAGCAGCATGATCTGATAATATTCATGTGTTGAAGCCCTAACCCCATTCTTCAGAATGTGACTATCCAGGCCAACTGAGATTGTAAAGATACGAACAAGTTAAGACGAGGTTAAGGGCCCCCAGGGTGAGTCCTCAATCCAAGCTGACTTGGGCCCTTATAATGACAAGCCATTTGTACACACACAAAGATATTAGGGATGTCACACATGCAGAGGCATCAGTTGGTATCTGCAAACCGAGAAGAGAGGGGCAGGAGAATGCGACTCTGTTGATACCTCTGAACAGTGAGGGAAAAGGCCTGGGTCTTAGGTATCCATTGGTGACCCTGTGTTTTGGTAGCCCTGGAATATGAATGTGGAGTGATATTTAAAACGTGGCTTTAGGCAGAGGGAGGCTCCCTAATTGCAAGACCATTTCCCTCCCTCCCTCCCTCCCTCCCTCCCTCCCTCCCTCCCTCCCTCCCTCCCTCCCTTCCTTCCTTCCTTCCTTCCTGTCTAAAGCCCAGAGGGTAACCTTGGAAATCCCCTGGCAGATAATGCTTGATCTTTACAATTTCTGTCACCCTTACTTAGAATTTTTGGGGTGCCTAAGAAATGTCCCCGAAGGACAAGCTCTTTCCTAGCTTGTCTTGAAAAGTGTCTTGCTTCCCGTTCACCGTTCCTGGGATTTCTTTCTCTCTCTCTGCCCAGCAGCTACCCCTCCAAGTGGGAAAAGAAAAAAGGTCACCCACCTGTCTACCTAAAGGAGGACACCATTTCCACATGGCTGGCCATCGAGGGCTCTAGAAAGAAGTCACCCAGGTCTTGCTGTTGTTTACCTGGAGATGTGGGGCGACCTGAGATGCTACATCTGACTTGGCACCCACAGCCCTGATGGAACATGGAGGGGAAGCTAAGTAGCCCATCCTCAAGCGTCCCCTCTTGATTGGGCACTTAAGCTACTGTGCTAGTTAGCTTTCTGTCAACTTGACAGAAGCTAGAGTCATCTGAAAGGAGGGGACCTCAGTTGAGAAACTGCCTCCCTAAGATCCAGTTGTAGGGCATTTTCTTAATTAGTGATTGATGGGCGAGGGCCCTTCTATTGTGGGTGGTGCCATCCTTGGGCTGGTGGTCCTGGTTTCTAAAGCAGGCTGAGCAAGCCGTGAGGAACAAGCCAGTAAGCAGCACCCCTCTATGGCCTCTGCATCAGCTCCTGCCTCCAGGTTCCTGTCCTGTTTGAGTTCCTGTCCTGACTTCCTTTGATGCTGAAGAGTGCTAGGGAAGCCAGATACACCCCTTCCTCCCCAACTTGCTTTTTGGTCACGGTGTTTCATCACAGCCACAGAAACCCTAACTCAGACCCACTGGGTTCAGAAGGAGGGCTTGATATGGAACTTAGTTGGTGGTTCAGCTTTGCCCTGGGAAGCTGAACAGGAACACAGGTAGCCCTGGGGGAGGGGCAGGAAGCCTTTCTTCAGTCTGTTATCTGCTCAGGGCCAGTGACTGCGGGGTCTGACTTCTGTGTGCATGTGGACTATGAACCTTTGAGACAGAGAGAGAGAGAGAGAGAGAGAGAGAGAGAGAGAGAGAGAGAGAGAGAGAGAGAGAGAGAGAGACATATGCACATATGCTGGGGATGGAACCTAAATCCTCATACACACTGGGCAAGTGCTCAACCACTGAGCTGAACCCTCAGCCTCCTTTCTTCTAGATAAGCCCACGGAGGCTTCCAAAGATGTCAGACCTGGGCATTCGTCATGGGACCCAGAAGGCCACCTTCAGTCTGTCCCTCATTTATTCTGAGGTCTAGTTCCCAAGAGCACAGGGCTGGATTCCCAGAGACTTCACCACAGCAGCCCATGTTCTTTGCCTGGCAAGGAGCCCAGAGGGCCACTGCAATCATGGGCAGATGGGCTTGGGCCCTGTTCCCCAACCATGGTGGCCCAGGCTTCCCTGCTCTGGCCATTCACAAATATTTGTAAGTGGTAGCTGGGTGAGCTGGCCGCACCAGCACGCTGCCCTCTGTGTTTGCCGGTGCTAGGTTTCATCGATACCTCTGGCAGGGCCAGCTGGCTGCTCCCCACGAGACCTGTGGGTTTGGGTTTGGCTGGGTCAGGGTGAGTTGCTTCGACTCCTAAAAGTGGGTGAGCGTGAAGGCCGAATCTGGTGTCAGACATGACTACATGTGGTCTAGTTTGCGGGGCACGGTGCACACACCCACACATTCACCACAAAGGGCACATGTCTATTAATTTGCCTTTCCATTGTTGGAGCTGACCCTCAGTCTCAGGTGAGGGGCTGGCTTAGGGGACGAGTTCCACTTGAGCCCCTGGAAGCACCGGCTGTTAAAGACAAGGGAAAAAAAAAATACAGTCTCGGGATGGAAACGGTCAGTTTATGCCTTTTCTACCGCTCTCTTAGTTGATTCTTCTTTCGGTTCTGAAATCAGATGTTTATTCTGAAACTCCCTTTTAAGAAACAAAGTTCTCAGCAGACCCCGCAGCTGCCTTTGGGGAGGTGAGTGTGTACAGAGAATAACTTCGAATTTTGTTCTTAAAAAATGGTTTTCACATCAGGCCAAAGAGAGACAAATGTTTCTCTGTTCATTTTTTTTTTCCTTTAAATTTCATAATAGCTCCCAACCAGATAGTCCAAGGCCCACTGGCTTATTATAGTTCTCTCCATGTGGGACCCTTGACCACATAATTTGTAGGTCTGTTTAAAAAATTCTGAAAGTGAAATTCCTGGGCGAGTGACTTGGAAAGTCCACGGGGACTCGGGTTTCTCGTCTTCAGGAAAAGTGATGACTGTTCATTACAGCAGGGTACCTCTACACCCCCCCCCGCCCCCACCTCCACAGGACCTGTTCCTTGCAGCAGCTCCTGTGTCCCCTGTCCAAGACTAAGATGAAATTCCGGGGCTCGGTGTCGGAGGCCTTTCCCCGCAGCTCGGGGGCTGCTTTGCCTAGTGTTGGTACACGAGGCCCGGAGACGGAGAGCCAACCGCTCCTCCGGCCTCCATTTACAGGACGATGGGAACTCAGCTGGGAACACAGTACTATTTGTTCCTCCCCGAGGGCTGGTGGGCATTGGAACATCCCTGTTCCCCTGACACGATGCCATGATGCCGTAGATTCTCCCATCCTCCGTGCCCCCCCCCCACAACCCCCGCCCCCGAGTTGGAAAGAAACAATTCAAAACTGAAGTCAGGGAAGGTGCTCCTCTTGGAAGTGTGACATTTCACTGTGTGGGACACCGGATGGCCACCGGGTCAGCAGATGTTCCCTTCCTGTGGAGACACAGGAGTTTGCTGGCCCTGAGCACCACGTAGCAAGAGAAAACACTCATCCTCAATTGTGTTTGGTTCACCCATATCACTTCCTTGTTTAAATTGGCTCCACCTGAAGGTTGATCCACGTTGTCACTGGACTCACCGAAGTATCCTTTGAGGGCCGTGTGTGAGTGAGTGGCATAGGGTGTCCGGTGTCCCTGTGCACCCTCTCATCATTGCTCCAGTCCCATCCAGAGTTAAACAGCCCAGAATCCTGGCCTAAGGCCACCATGGCCACCGTCTCTGCCTGCCCACCTTACCCTGTTTCTCCTACCAGCCTGTTCTTCGGCTGCACACTGGAACAACGGCTCTCAGTGTCCTGGGGTTTGGTGGATCATAGCGGGGGTCTTCAGTGTCTATACCAGAGCTTAGAGACACTAGCCTACCATTTACAGAAGCTAGATCTAGCTAGGACCAGAGGTAGGAGACAAAGGCAAACCAGCAGAGAGATGGATTCTCTCTGGGTTCCTACTCTTGCCTGCTCTCGGGATTTAAGGCAGGCTAGCACAGAATGTGCAGAACCCAGAGCAAAGAGAAAAGGACAGTCCTCCATCACGGATTTCTGAGATTGTGCCAGGCACAGCCTAGCGTCCAGTCAAGCACAGGTCCTTCTAAGCACATCGCCCTGTGCGGTCTGCAGGCTGAACCACCCTGTCGCCAGCCCTGCTCAGAGGGCTCCCAGAGGTAACAGAGGACTTGAGACTTCAGGGGAGCAGAGTCGCGGTAACAAAGACGGCCAACATGGGTGCTGCACGGCTAGCATGCCAGGCATAGCGTCTCCTTACCCTCAGGGTGAGCAGGGCAGCAGTGGCATCAGCAGGGCACAGGGAGGGTGTCCTGTCCTGGTGTGCAAGTGGCCAGCCGAGCTTGGGTTAGAACTTGGTGGTCTGGCCCTTGCATGTACAGTCGAGATTACAGTGCTTTCCTGGCCCCGAGGGTCAAGTGTGTTCCAGGATCCTGGAGTCCCGGGGTAGCTGGCAAACTGCTGCTGAGTCACTACACTTTGGGGGTAGGGTGGGGGGGAGGGGGCTGTGGGTCATCCCGAGACAATGTGGGGTGCAGAGGGTTAGACAGGCAGAAGTAAAGGCGTAGGCATCAAGGGGAGGGACAGGAGGCGAGGGCCTGTGGGAAGGAGAGCTGTGGGGGAAACGGCCTTCCAGCCCGGGCTCCACTGTGTCTGGGGCAAACCACAGGAGCCACGCATGGCCTTGGGTTCCAACTGCGCTGGGAACGATCCTTTGCCCATCTTGTCTGCGGCGCTTGTGGCTGGAGCCTGGGGGCTAGGGCTAGGGCCAAGTTTCAGGGTGGCCCTTTGGCTTCCCTTGCTGCCCCTTGGGGGAGGGCGGGCAGAGCCGTGGGCTCTATCTCTGGGGGGGGGGGAGGCTAAAGGAAGTGGCTTTCCTGGGGAAACTTGGTGGCTCATGAGCCCTTGTTTCTCATCTCGCTCTTGTTGGAAACCAGGGCTCCTGGGTACCTCCTTATTCATCAATGCTTTGCTAAGTGGCTTTGGCAAGCCAGGCGGTGCCTGTGCCTTGGTATTCCCAGCTGTGGCATGGGACTACAGAGCTCTGCTAGGTGCTGCTCAGTGTGGCTTCCCACCTCTCTGATTCCTGTGTAGTTAGTTACAAGGCTGGCCTGAGCTTTCAATGAAATAAAGCCCAGGAAAGCCTTTGGGGTACAAAGGCACGTTATAAATACGCAGTATTATTTTTGTTCCAGGATGAATCAAGCATTCCAAGAATCCTTGGCCTCAAAGTTCTGAGGCAGTATGATGTCATGGGAAGAGCACGCGGCTGCCCTTGGGAGCCGTCAGGCTCCACGTGAACCTGGTGGCGTGGTTCCAGGGGAAGGCCCTCGCCCTTCCATTTGGCCCAGCTAGGCCTTGCTGTTTCTAGGCCCAGCCCCTCACTGCACCTTGCTGGCATGTCTATGCATCTTTGAGCTATATAGTTATTGTTCTTTGAGCCGCGTGGTTATTCAAAATTGGGGGACTTTGGAGCCAAACTCCCTGAGTTCAAATCTTGACCCTACAGTGTAGCTGGGCAACTTTGGACAAATTCCTTAACGTCTCTCAGTCCTCATTGTATCTATGGAATGTAAACAAATAGAAAATGTATTTCCAGGGTTGAGTCGGGCACTGTTTTATCCATCAAACAGTCTAACAGTCCCCATAGGGCACAGGTGGGCTGGCACTCAGGAGATGCCTGGCATGCTCATCATTCTAAGCCTTTCTCTCTGCAATTCAGTGCGTCACCCCACACCCCTGGAGCATTCTACCTCCATCCCATGGCCAGGGCTGGAGGAAAAGTGCTACAGACAGAGGCCTGTGGCCAGCACAGGTGACCCAGACTGGAGCGAGCATCTTCATCTCTTATACATGCTCACTTATATCTACGTCTCCAGGAGACAGGAGTCCCACCTCACCTGCAGGGTGGCTTTCCACAGTCTAAATCACACACCTTAACCATGCTCTGAAAATACTAGATGAAAAATTCCAGAGTTTACCACTCACAGGTTGTAAGTCGAATGTTATTTTCCTGTTCCATCCCACCTGGGAGGTGAATGGTCCCTGGGATGTATCCACATTGTATATGCTACCTGCCCATTAGAAACCTATTATCTGTCTTGGTTAGAAGATTGGCTGTTGGGATACTGTAGTATTTGTGATCAAGTAGCCTGAATTTTTCTTAATAATGATCTCACAGCTCAAGAGGACTTACATGGGTGACAGAGTTATGCAAGGGAAAGCTATAAAGTACTTTAAGTTAAAAGGTAATGCTTTTTACTTAATAAGGAAAGAATAAAACCCATACACCTTGGTTGCTAAGAACTTCAACAAGCATGAATCTTCTATCTGTGACATTGTGAAGGGCAATTAAACACACGTTAGCTTGCAATTGCACCTCAAACTGCAAAAGCCAGGTTCTCTTCAGTTCATCATCAGCATCTTTTGTCATGTCACAGGCACACAAGCCGGGTGGCCACAGCATGTAAGATACACAGAGCTGTTATTAGAATCCATTTTTGTTTTTTGTTTTGTTTTTCGAGACAGGGTTGCTCTGTGTAGTTTTGGTGCCTGTCCCGGATCTCGCTCTGTAGACCAGGCTGGCCTCGAACTCACAGAGATCTGCCTGGCTCTGCCTTCTGAGTGCTGGGATTAAAGGCATGCACCACCGCCACCCGGCTGAATCCATTTTTTATAATGGTTCCAACTTATTAGTTGTTATTAATTTTTTTGTTCTTAATTTGTAAATCAAATTGTAACAGGGGAAATGCAGGCTAGCTACAGTTTCAGGAACCCACCGGGAGCCTGGGGACTTGTCCTCTGTGGATAAGGGAGGCGTGCACACCGAGTGCTCTCTGTGGCTACACACACAAGCCTGTCTAATCCACAATAGCAGTCGTGAGCTGTCCCATGTGAGTGCTAGGAACGAGCTCGAGTCCTCCGCAAAAGCAATTTGTACTTTTAAATGCTGAAAGAAATGAAATGAATACATCTTCTGGGATAGCCTTGCCTGAGACCATATATTGCATTTAGAGCCTTCCTTTGCAACCTTTGACTCAGGTTATCAGTGTCTGGTGTATCTCAGGTCGCTACATTACAAATATCCCTGACTGCAGAATCTTAACAAATACAAGTGGCACTGTTGGGTCATTGGAAGTCTATCAACAATAGCACGAGACAGGACTTGACATCTGGTGAGTTCTGAGGATGCAGCTAGGAAGACTTCTTGGAAGAGGAGGGGTTGGAAAGACACACAGAACAGGGAAAACATTATAGGAGGAGAGATGCAGAGACACTAACAGAGGTTGGTATGGAGACAGGAAGAGGGGTAGGAGGACCACAGAGCAAGGAGGAGAGACTTGTGGGGGGCCTCTTCATCCACGACCCCCTGTCCCAGGACCCTGACCTAGAGCCGAGTGAAGTTCTCTCCTCCTTGCTCTGTGGTTGTCACTCTACAGGGGCCCACCATCCTCACAAAAGGCTCCCTTCCACTCCTGTCTGCTCATTAGCAAGGGGCAGAGAGGAAGAGTACGCAAGACACGCAGGTCTGCCTGCCACAGAGCCCACGGCTCCCACATCAAAGGACACCGCAGGCACACGCCCCCATTCTGATGGATGTGCATATCTCAGGATGTGCAGGGAAGCCTTGCAGGTTAACCCAGATGACGTTATCTGATAAGCAGGCGGTGACTCTGAGGTCTCAAACACAGTGTCCGCCTGACAGATAGACAGAGGCAGCGGCAGGCATCTTCCAGACGGCCAATCTGGAACCTGGGGCCTCTGAGCATAGGTAGGTGCAGGGCTGTGCCCGGCTGCCTCGGAACACCCATGGAGAACATCCCAGGCTATGGGTGGACCTGGAGGGCACTAGGCCTTCCCTAGGGGAAGCAGACGCCCCTGAGGTTGGGGAGATAAAGGTGCCCCAGCAGGACAGGAGCTGGTCGGGCTTCATGGGCTGAGGAGTGCCAGGAGCTCCCAGGCTCTGTAGGACCCGGCTGCTGGCCACATTCATCCATTAGCCATCCCACAGCAGCCACCCTCTTGGGGCCGCCTCCTCCTCTCACAACTTCATTACTGACAGGTCTGCCGTCCCTGAAGGGCTATTTGTTCCACCCCAGGAAGGAGAGGAAATGCAAAATGGCGTTGACTGAGGCAGTACCTCCCTCGGGTCGCATTTTTCAGCTGGGGCTGATGGGCTGATGAATCTGTGGTGAGACGTGACCCCAAAGGACCTTCAACAGGCTCACACATGGCCTCGTTCTCACTCCAGCCAGGCCACCTGGGGACATGCTTCCCAGCAGATACTCTCTCGGGGTAGAGCCTTCTAGAACACTAGGGACCTGTAGCAGACATGAAGCTATAACCTTCACTTGGCATACCTATTCATCCGAGTAGCAGTGTCCCGGGGGTGCTCAGAGGGGGGACAAGGGCTTCCTCTTCTAGTGCCCAGATTCTGGGGGTGGGGCTTGGTCCTGGATCGCTTGCCTGGCACTCATGAGACTCTTAGTTTCATCCCCAGTATGACAAGCATTAAGAAAATACCAACCAGGGATGAGTAAGGCATGTTGGGTTCTCTTGTAATACCAGCACTTGAGAGGCAGAGACAGGAGGATCACAAGGTCAGGACCAGCCTGGCCATTTCAAGCAAACAACAAAAGGTCTGGAGGGATGGCTCAGTGGTTAAGAGCACTTGTTGTTCCTGTAGAGGACCGAGGTTTGGTTCCTAGTGCCCACACTGCCTCCGGGGGCACCAGGCACACACATGATGCACACACATACATGCAGGCAAAGCACTGATGCATATAAAAAAAAAAAATCAACTTAAGACAGCTCCCTGGGGTAGAAAGCCAACTAGTATATTTAGAAGGAATGATGAAATTTGGAAATGATTTGGTAACCATGATATTAACAACAGTTTCCGGCAAGAAGCGTCAATGGAGGCCACAGGACGAAAGGCCAAACACTGGTAGTCTCAAATGACATCCCCACAGAATCACAAAAGGAAACCCTGGACAGCGGAGAACCGGCAGCCTCCTCTTTAACCAGGTAACCAAAATCAACAAAGGACCCAAGGACAGCATCGCCTCCTGACAGGCGACATGATCTCACTCAGAGTCAATGACCTGAGCCTGACCTCGGGGACAAGCCAGAAGAGCCAATGACAGAGAGACAGCCCTTTCCTAAGCACAGTCAAGGCCACGATGTCCTGAGGCCACAGTACTGTCCCGGGTTAGCAGACAGCAGGGAGACAGGAGTCCCGTGCCTGGGGAGAGTGCAGGACCGACCGCAGGGTTTGGATAGATTACATACAGCACACATTCGGCGCACCTCTAGTGGGCTGGACTCAGTGTCCTGATCCCGACCGTCCTTCTGTGGTCAAGAAAAAGACTTTGTCTTAAAGGGTCAGCCTGTGAAATGTTTGGCAGGAGAGGGCATTGTTTTGGCAACTCAGCTGGCCCACAGAGCAGAAAAGAGTGAACGTATACGCAGGAGGGGAGGCAAGGTTCATGTTCGGCGGTTTGAGCCAAGGGGAGACGTATGCATCCATCCCACAACTTCTCTGGGATTTTGTCTGTTCGTTTTGCTTTCTGAGACAGGGTCTCACACAGCGCAGGCTGGCCTCACACTTGCTTTGTAGCTGAGGAGGAGTTACCATTTGATCCGGCACGTGCCACCATGCCTGGATTTACACAGTGCACGAACCCCAGAGCTTCATGCACGCTAGACAAAAACTCTACCCGCTGAGTCACGCCCTCAAGCTCAACTTCTCTGAGGTTCTGGAACAGTTACCATTAAACATTTTTTGGTTAAAATGGAGTCGTGGAATGAACATTCTGGAAGAAACGGCAGACTCAGCCCAGGCTTGGCAAGCGTTGTGCTTGAGTTAGTTTCTTATGTTCACGAAAACCAAATAAAATATAGTGAAATCAACCAACAAGTGTCCTCTTCCTTCTCCCAGACAGGCAGTCACCTCAGAGACGCACTTCAGGGCAGGATTGTCGGCTCCGGACATGGCTCTCTGGGTCTCTGTGGTCCGTGCGTACTGTCTGAAGGGACCTGGGAGGACCCTGAGCAGTCACACCCACCACGGCACATCGGCTTGCCCTTCTGGATGAACTTGCCAGTTGAACTGAAACAAGACCCTGGATCCCAGGCTGGGCTTGTATGACGCAGGTCAGGAGACCTGCTACTTGGCGGGTGGGAAAAGGCTGGATCTTTCATTATTTGTCTTTACCCTTGTGGGACCCAAGGCAGTTTAGGAACAGCCTCAGTCTGCCCTTGCTCTGGCCTTTTCATCTTTACAGCCATATATTATCTTGTAAACACTCACTGGCATTAAAAAACCTATTAAAACTATTAAGTTATTTGATATCAAACATGGTTTTCAGATTGATATGCGATTAGAAGGGGATACTTTCAACATAATCTTTTTTGTTTTTGGTTGTTGTTTGCTTTGTTTTGAGTTTCAGAGAAACTGTCCTGGTTTGCAGCCTCCTCCTAGCTCAGCCTCTGCTGTGCTGGGGTTACTGATGTGCACCAACATGAATGGCAACGCATTCTTTAGCAACATTCATAAACAGAGGAAAGACTAAACCTTCCTGCATTTAGCCAGAGATGCATGCACCTTCATTTATTATGAGTTATGGAAGAAAAAAAAAATCATGACTTTCCTATAAAGACATTTCAAAACACCATATTCTTATAGGGCAGAATACCCCACGGCAAATGAGCAGAATCTCCACCCTCTCCACAGCCCTCCAACCAGCCCTTTAATATCTGTGTCCTTCAGTGCTTCCTCCCCTTAACAAAGTCCATTACGGGTAGAAATGAAATATTTGACTACTAATAAAATAATTTAAATCTATCTAAAGCCTCACATCGGCAGAGTGGCTCCTGGGGCTGCGGAGCGAGCCACTGGATGATGGTGTCCGGGTGGGCTGCGGTCACTTCCATTCAGTGTATTGCTCCCAAGAGAAATGGACTCTGGGGCAGTCAGACCCGAGAAACAGGGCCTCGAGCAAGGCCCTTTTTAGTGTCGGTGCGTCCGTTTCTCTAAGTCAAGTAGACACAGGAGAATGGCCAAGAGTACCGTTCTGAGGGCCTCTTGACTGTGGTGGACGTAGCGGGGACCCAGGGTCCTTCAAGCTGCTGCCATGCTTCACTTAGGGCACACCAGTAGCCTGGTCAACAGGACTCCACACTCCATGCTCTCACTGCCTCTGTGTACCGGGACCTGAGCCCAGAAGTGTCACCTCTCGTGTCCCCACGGCTCTTGTGGCAGGTTCTGCCTCTTCCAGGTGACAACATGAGGCCTACAGCTCTGAGGGACATTCTGATCACTGTGTGTGTGTGTGTGTGTGTGTGTGTGTGTGTGTGTGTGTGTGTGTGGCAGGGGGGAGGGGCGTGCCTCAAGATTTGGGTCTCAGCACCTCCTGGGACTGCCTTGGTTACATCAGCCCCTAGAGAGTGCCTTGTCTGTCCCTGGAACCTCCCCCTGGTGTGGAGAAGTCTTGTCTTCTTGTTGAGGACCAGTGCTCATGGCTCACCCCTGCAGATAGGCAGGGGCCACTTTGGTCTCTGCTAGGGCTGTCTGGCTCTCCTGGAAATAAAGGTTGAGATTCTTGCTGTGATCTGGGAGGAAGTTCTGAGCTAGGGGATGAAGGGAGCATGTTAGAGTATGGACGTCAGGTCTCAGGAGTCCTGATGGCCTTCACTGGCTGCCTCTCTGTGGAGGCACGTATGTTCCTTCCTGGGCAATGTGGCCCCAAGGGAAGCCAAGGTAGGGTGAGGGCAGAAGGCACAGCTTCTAGGCGCCCGCAGGAGAGCCCAGGCAGGACCAGACCGGGAAAGTGAGGCAGACAATAACTGGTTGATTTGCAAGGAAGGTGATAAGGCTGTGGGGCCAGGTGGGCAGAGCTATGAGATTGGCATGGGCTCTGGGATCCACACTCCCAGCCTGGGTACCTGGGGATCTCTTTAGACAATTCTCATAGCACACACAGCCTAGCAACATGAACAAGGAGAGAGGGGGAAATACTAGGACTGCTGGCTGGGCAGCTCTCCTACAACCTATGATGGCCATCTAAGTATCACTGGGCTAAAGAAGGAACCACCTGGGGCCCAGTTTCCTCTTCTGTTAATATAACAACAAATATCAAACCAATGAGTGACATTTGTATTGTCCCATCTATGCCCAACAAACACAGATCAACCCAGCCACCAGCATTACATCTCTTTAGGGTAGACAGCAACATTGTTATCTTCATTTTATACACGATGAAACAATTCTAGCGAGGTTAAGTAAGTAACTTCACACAGCTGGGAAGTAGGCAGCTGGGAGAATCATCTACACACTTTCTTATGGGGTTGCATTTGTGGATACAGAGAGGTGGGGCTAGAGAAACATCACAAACACAACTGGAACATGTCTACAGCTTTTGCTTGTTTTGAGACAGGCTATCATGTCGCCCAGGCTGGTTTCTCACTTGCTATAGGGATGAGGATGACCTTGAACTCCTGATCTTCCTGCCTCGACCTCCCAAGTGCTTGGAATGAGGCACATAATTTATTTAATGATCTAATTCGGGCTGTTCTGGGATTCCACATATAGGGAACACAAGTTAGGTATTCCAAAGCCAGGATCTCTGTGATCTCTACACACACACACACACACACACACTCCAAAAACAAAACAAAACGAAAACAAAAACAAAAACAAAAAACAATCAAGGAGAAGGGTGACAGTTTAGGCAGGTCACAGAAAAGCACCCGAGCTGCCGAGGATATCTGACTGGGTGGTCACACAGGTGTACAGGTGCCACCCACAGATACACTGAGCCCAGGGGAGGACTACAGCAAGATCAGGGTTGAGCCTGGTAGCCAGGTGGGGTTTAGGGAGCAGGAGTGGTCCAGCAGGGCCACGCATGGCCAGAGGTGGGATGGTCTGGGGACCAAAAACTCAGGCTCAAGACCAGAGAGGCAGCGGCAGGCAGGAGAACATGATAAATTAGCCTGAGACCAAGACCTTCGAGGGATTAGATGCCAGTGGAGGGAAAGGATGGAGGCCTTCTTGGAGGAAGCCCTCACTGGAGGTCAGACACTGCTGGGCTGCAGTGCCAGGGTTGGGGACCGGCAGGTCAGGGAACAGCTGTGCCCCTCGATGCTGGACAGGAAGAAGGGATCTGGTCCCAGCCAGACCTCTGTTTCACTGTGTCTCACTGAGCAAGCTTTATAAGCATTGTCTGTCTTAGTTTCCTTGTCTGTGAACTGCGTATCAGAGTGTGCCTCATGCACGAATATTTGTAAGAGTCCTTCCAACACATATGTGCTCTCTGGGGATTTATTAACCTCTGCAGGCAGGGCCCGGAAGGCCTCAGCCAGAGGCATCCAGGAGCCAGGCTGGCATCTGGGGATTAATGGGTGATGTCTGCAACTTGGACACCATCTCATTCCAGAGCTGTGTCTCCCACCAGCCTCTCAGCTTCCTGTGGTCTCTGCAAGGCCTGCCCTCTGCCAGGCCCATACTTGGAGTGCCACCCAAGCTGGGGCTTCCGTATCCACGGCACAGTCTCGCAGCCTCTACTGCTGGCTCATGAGTGGCAGCAGGGTCCTCTGTCTCTTTAAGGCGCAGCCACGGCAGAAGGTTTGGAACTTGGCTCACAGGCTAGAGCAGGAGGGCAGGGTGTGGCCAGAGCAGGGCTGCCTGTGGTCTGTCTGTCTGTCTTTATCCATTTAACAGAGTATGAAGCCTTCCAGATCAACTGAACGCTTTCCTCGAAGCCCATCAAACAGGGACTCTGTCCTTCACAAAGTGGTCGAGGGCCACCCCTGAGTTTACCTGGCACTTAGCTGAGGTGTTTGGCTTGTCCCTCAAATACCTCCCTAAGCCATTTTTGCCCAGGCCCAATGACCACAGTGCCCAGTGCCGGTTGGAGAGGCATCTAAGCTAGGAGGAACCAAGCCTGTCTTCCAGCTGTTGAGATGTGAGAAAGACTGAATACCACCTGATGAGACTGAACCCAGGGAGGGAGGAGGACCCAAGAGACAGGTGACCGCCACCTAGACAGAGGCGATAGACAGCCTCTTCCTCTTCAAACCTGGCTTCTGGGGAAACTCTCGGGTCATCTAATGGGCTTCTGTCTGAGCCACAGTTGGGAAGACCCAGGAGGGACAGCCGAGACGGTCCACCAGGAGCTGCAGGCCCCGAGGGAAACGGAAGTGCCTTGAGCAGTGCTGGTCACCTCGTGCCTAACATATGCTCCTCGTGTGTTCACTATGCACCGGTCTGCTCACGGGAGAGGAGAGAGCGCTCGGAACCAAAGCCGCGCTACAGACACCACTTGATAAGGAGCTGTGGTACAGTCCAGAACAAGCCCCTGCGTTGGCGCACATGAGGTTCTCTAACGCTAGGGAGGCAGGGAGAAGGGTCAGGGAGTTAGTGTGCATCGTGGGGTCCCTCTGGGAGGGGTGCACCATCAGGCAGAAGGGTTAGGATAGGCCTCGCTGAGAAGGTGACATTGAACATTACTTGAGGAAGCAGAGCCGAGCCACGGATCCATGAAGGGGAGGCACACTGCATGTAGATGGATTAGCACGTGCAAAGGTCCCGGGTAGGAGCTCACGCAAGTGTTCGAGCTCTTCAAAAAGGCCCATGTGATTGGAGCACAGAGGGAGGGCGAGGGGCAAGACAGAAGAAGGAGGTCAGGGAGGTGACCTTTAAATCATTGGAAAGACTTTGTCTTTGTCCTATACAAAGTAGGGAACCACCAAAAGGTTCTGAACCAAGTGGTGGTGACATTTCAAAGGCACATGCGGAGAGACCAAGGGGTTATAGGAGCAGCCTCGTGAGAGCCAGCAGAGCTCTGCAGGTAAAGGCAGAGAACACAGAGGCTGGGGGCTTGTTTGCAAGGTCAAGCTGGGCCAATCACTGATGACCTGGATGCGGGTGAAGGGGTGGAGCCAAGGAGTCCCTAAGGCTTTGGATAAGAGCCAAACAGACCCCAGAATTCCATGTGTAGCAGTTTACAGTAGAATAGGTAGGTTTTTTTTCCTTTTAAATTTACTTGTATCATTTACAATTCATTATCACTGCTGCTGTTTTCTTTTAGTTAGGGTATAAAATAATGAGTTTTACTATGAACCTTTTCGCACTTGTATGTTATAAGAACGGGCCATTTTGTAGTTTCTTCCTGCTTGGAATGTGAAGACTTTGATCTTGAGGTGAAGGAGGGGCCTGTCAAATGCTGGGCGAGGTGTCAAGTTGTAGTTCAGAGCCGCCAAGGGCCAGCCAGAGTCTGGCACAGTGTAAGACGACCTCCGCGAGCCCTCGGCTGGACATTGGCCCCACAGGGGCCACATACGGAGGGTAACCTACTCCCGGCCAAGCCACATGGAGCAGAGCAGGAGGCAAAGGCAGGAAGGAGCTTTCAGGTGTGGCTGCCTCAGGACCCATCCAACTTCTGTGCATGGCAGGGAGGCACAGGTCTGACGGGTGACAGCTGCGTATGGGTCACAGAGGACAGGACTATGACATGACAACCAACAGTCACCAGGAAGAAGACCAGCGCAACTCTAGGGAGACACCGTTGCCTAAATGCCCTGGCACCTGGTCAGACGGCAGAGGGGTGAATGCCCTGCCCCCAGGGACAAGGAGGCCAAGACCCTCACGCCTGGCCTACCCATGGAGCATGCCTTACACCCCCTCCAGCTTCTGGGGGTCCACCAGCCAAGGCAGACCAGGCCCAGAAGGTTCCTGACTAGACCTCCTTTTACTTTTCCTTCCCCTGTGAAAACTGCAGCTGGAGCTACCTTTCCAGAAAGTTCCC
Source organism: Peromyscus leucopus (assembly GCF_004664715.2). Lineage (NCBI taxonomy): Eukaryota > Metazoa > Chordata > Mammalia > Rodentia > Cricetidae > Peromyscus > Peromyscus leucopus. The sequence goes on from NC_051079.1 coordinate 63,176,908, forward strand.
TTCTCTCTCCGTGCCCTCTGCTGCAACCCACACACGTAAAGGCAGGGAGCCAGGAAATAAATATGTCCCAAAGGAAAATCATTGGAAAAGCAAAGGGAGAGCAGAGCTGAGCCATCCCCCAAGTGGACATGGCATGCACAGCCTCCACTAAAGCCACACGTCACGGTTTTCTGCCCAGAGGTCGCTCCCAGGATCACTCCACAGCTCTGGCTTCCACTCAGTGTCCGTGCAGAGAATGCCTCCAGACCCCAGGGATGTCACGGAACTAACTGCAGACAGCCCCGAGCAGGCTGTGTACAGGATGCCTGCCCTGCCAGGCTGGAGAGGTAGTGGCATCCCGCCAGACCCCCTTCACCTTCCCAATCCCCATGTTCCTAACCACAGTCCCACGGGACGTGTGGAGAGGGGCCTGCTTTCTGCACTGACCCTGTCTTGACTCAGTGTCTGTTGGAAGGCAGAAGAGGAGGTCTGGACACTCCCACTCAGAGGCCGCTGGGTAACTGCAGGTTTTCATAACACTCTGGGAAGCAACAGTTGCTGCCATGGAGAAGCCAGGGAAACGGCTTCGTGGTAACCATTCCAAGGAACGCAGCCATCCCAACCAGCAGACCACCCTGGTGTGCCCTTCCCACCTCCTCCGCTTCCCACGGCATCCGGGATCACAAGAGGCCCTGCCTTTTGCCGTTCTTCCCTCTGCAAACATTTATGCACTGTTTGCTAGCTCTGCCCTGCTGCACAGCCAGGCTCAGGGCAGCCTCTCAGAAGGCATGGAGCGCACCCATCAAACCTCAGTATCTGGACGCCTCAAGTTCTGCTCATCATCGGCTTAAACTGGGAAGACTTCAGCATCAGCAAGCATCCCACCAACTGTAGCCTAACTAGTGTGTGTGTGTGTGTGTGTGTGTGTGTGTGTGTGTGTGTGTGTGTGTGTGTGTGTCTGCAACTCAAGACAAGAATCTGAAGCTCTCAGGAAGTGGCAGAAACATGGTCTGAGTGGTGTCCTGTCCTCTCCTTCCCAGTGTCCATGGCAACCCCCAGCCTCATCTTCTCCTCTCCCTCCACCCTAGGCCATAAGCTTCTGTCCTTTGTACCTGCTGCCCATGCCAGGGACAAGCTCTCATGAGCATGTCACCTGCACACCCGAGTTGGGGGTGTTGGGGGCACTGTGGCAGATTGGGGCGCTGGCTCTGGTACTTTGGTGGCTTCTACAGCTACCTCCCTGATCTTCTGACTCTCCACAGCCCCTCAAAGGGTTCTCTGAAGCCAGGCCAGCCTGCCTGCTGTCCCTGAACTGAACCAGTCAGTCCGTCAGTCCTGGAGCTTTGCCTCTGTCTTGTCAGTTATCGGGAGTGATCACCCTCCTGCTTTCTGCCCAGCATCCTGGAGGGACATATCAGAAATACTGCTTGACCACAATAAGCCTCAGGAAGCCTTCTCTTTCTTGAATCCAGGTCCCTTTATCATGCTATTTATGTGCTATTATGTAATTTATAAATTACACATACATGCACCATAGACATACACATAGACATGGACACACAGACCCACACATAGCACATACACTCAAACATAAGCATGTGTAGATAAATGACATGGGCATTTTATACATAACTGCACACATGCACACCCGTGTATACCTACAAGCTTATGTGCATGAGCTCACACATGTTATTGTATGGACTTTTCAGTATATTTTACTTTCCTTTTTTGTATCTAGACCGTAAGTTCTTTGAATGCTTGGCCCAGGCCTAGGTCTGTAAGAAGCACTGTGGTTTCTTTTCTGACTACCTTCTGGGACCCCTGTGCACTTTCAAAGGGACTGGTGCAGGTCCCTATCACCCTGAGGACCACAGTGGTAGGCCCATGTTACAAAGTCCCTCAGGCAGGGCCTTTGTGGCCTCTTCTCCAGCCAGCCTAATGTGGGTCCCCTGCAGGCTGCTCCCACTTTGGGTTTGAGCCAGGCTCATGGGACTGAGAAAGATGGACTCATGGCCCCAAGTGGCTTTGCTGAATGGCACTACCTGGGGATATCTATCTGTCTGCGACCTCAGCTTGCCATTCACCCCCAGAAGAAAGACCCCCAAAATACACAGAGAACTCTAAGGAAGGGAGGCCTCAAAGAAAGGGTAAATTGGCTACAATTCCCTGGCGGTTATAAGGGGGTTCTTCTTGGCCTAGTAGGGCTACTATTGGTCTGGCCTGGGAGAGACCAGGCCGTAACTTTTTTTCGCCCCGTTGCTGCATTGGGCTCTGGCCACATGACAAGCCAGGCAGACTCACACTTTCCCTTCTTCTCAAAGGGCCACAGCGCATTATGGTAGAACGTGCCATCTCTGTCCTTGGACACCCAGTCCCTGACTCAGGACCAACCCCTGAGGTGTGTCCCTGCTCTCCTGCCATACCAAGAGTCCTCTTCATTCCTTCCAGGACATTCCCTGGCCTTGGACTCCACCTATGGCCCAGAGAGCCCTGCTCCTGGCCCCACAGTCAGTGGGTTTTTCAGGGAGCTGCAGCCATCAAAGATAGCCTGCTCTGCTCCAGCCACAGTGGCTGTGGTTGGATCTGAGCGCTGAATGGATGTCTCCCCAGACAGGAGGGCAGGGACTCTGCGGCTCATTAGGGGACCGCCACTCCCACTTGGTCCAGCCCCTCACAGTTTCCTGTATGCCGCTTATAACCCCTTCTCGATCTATAATCCACTTGGCTGGATAAAGCCAATTAGGCATGTCTGTATGCTCAGGGACACCACCTCCCTGAGGTGGCTCCATTTTGGAGGGCATTGCAGGGATTGTGAATTTTTAACCTAAACAGTATGCACCATCAATGGAGGCTCCCATAAGACCCTTGGTTCCTCTCAAATTATATTGCCTCTTCCTCCTCCTCTGATAGAGATCCATGTCTGTGGAGATACACGTGGCCTATGCCAAGGGCAGAGGAATGAACCTGAGACAGCTGCTCACAACAGCCAGGGTGTTTCCCTCCACACACATGACAGAGCCCTGGGTCGTGCGTGGGCTAGGCAGCACGTCTTCTTGCACAACTAGGATGGAATGGAGGACACAGAGGCAGAGGGCCATACTAGTTTAGGATGTTACTCAGGAGGACGGGCGATGGTGCTGTGGATGCCTAAGGCTTGAAGAAGGTGAAGGAGAGCTAGCAGGGCGGGGGAAGGCCGGGCGGCCAAGGGCAGCCGTCTTAACACTTTGGCTGAGATCTTCCCTCCAGACTGAGGACCTGGAAACAACTCCCACAGAGGTCGTAGCTGTGAAGCAGGCTTCGCCATGGTGAGGCCGGGAGGCAGCACAGAGATGTACATGAAGCAGCAGTCAGCCAGTTCCTGAGGCGACATCTGTCTCTATGTCTGTGTGTCTTCCCGTAGGCCCCTTCCCCTACTCCGCTCAAACCGTCTTGACCACAGAGTAACGGGGCACAAGGTGACTCTTCCTCAAGCCTGGCAAGTTCAGTTGCTTCCCCTTTGTCAATACCGGTTACACTTAGGGACCTGGAGCTGTCAGCCTCCCCTGGCTGCCTCGGGCAAGGCCTTCTGAAGCCTCCACATCCAAATGTGGCCCCAGGAAATAGCTTTCTGGCTAGATGGGTGGCCCAAGTCTGTCTCAAAAAATGTGTGCCTTTAGGAATGGCTCTTAGGTCAGACAGGTTGAAGTCGGCCTCAAGATGAGCGACAGGCAGGAAGGGGACCCTGCCTTGTGGCACCTGGTCTCCTCGGCTCTAGGGTGGAGCAGACTCTGTAGTGATACAGTTAAGCATCTTTAACAGTCCAAAGCAGGGACTGGTCAGCTGCGGCTTGTGGGCCAAATCCAGCAAACGAAAGCAGGCTTTTGCATTTCGCCAAATGAAAGCATCCATTTCTATATCATAACTGCTGCGTTTGCACAGCGGAGGCAGAACAGAGCAGTTGTGACAGAGGCCCGTGGCTCACAGAGAGACCTTTGCAGATGAAGTGTGCTGGTCCCTGATCCGGCTAAGGTGCCCAGCACAGAAGGTATCCCAAGAATCGGTTCAGTAATCATCGTTATAAGGGAGCAGAGGCCGGTGGTAGGGACAGCAGAGTTTCTGGCCACGGAAGCCCTCTTGGTTTATGTGGCCGGTTTCCACACGAGACTTTGTTGGGAGAAACAATTCATCTACACACCCCTTTACCTACCAACACCAAATCCAGCCCTTCTCTAGTGCCTGAGCTAGAGATGTGTCTTGAGCAGTATTTATTCTAGAATGAGAGGGTTAGTGAAGCCTATTTCAGTGGAGAGGCAGGAGGACCCAATGGCAGTGTGTGTGTGTGTGTGTGTGTTCTAGCCTTCAGAATGTCTCAGGTGCGTCTCTCATGCCGAAGATCTGCTGGCCTCATCCGTGAGTAGAGCTTTATGGTCCACTCTCAGTGACACCCCACACGGGGTCTCAGGGTCCTGTCACCTGGCCCACAGTGGGGGGATCCAGCTTCAGAGAAAGGACACCCAGGAGGGCAGGCACTGTCCATCCCCCCCTCCCCCTTCGTCTTCATCTCTGGGACTACTTCCTGATCTCCCAAGGGAGCCTCACCGTGTTTCTTTCTCAGCCACCTGTTGTCACTGAAGGCCCTTGTTTCTTAGTGGCCTCTGGACCCTCCCAGACTTCCCCACTCTGCCATTCCCCAACCACACTGTGTCCTGCCTGCTCTCTGGGTCCCTGGGGCAGTTTCTGCAGGGCGCGGCTGCCTCACAGAGCTTCATGTGAAGACAGCAGTGTGTCACCCACTGCAGCAGGCATCAGCTACCTGTGAAATGTGGCCAGTCGGACTGCAGGGAAATGTGGGGACAGGTAACTTGGTCGGCTGCACCGGGCACACAAGGCAAGGCTGATGATGACTTCATTTCAATTTCTCCGTTTGGGGTCAAAGTCTCTTGAAATGCTTCCGCCAGGGGTACCTCGGCAGTGAGTGGAAGGACAGAGTTAAAGGAGCCCCCTTTATCTCGGCCGGCATCCAGCACTGTGTGGTAGTTAGCCGTCCTTCATCACACCTGTTAGCGCTTCCAGTTCTAGCAGTCTTTTCTGCTCTGCTCCAAACTCTGGACCACACAGTGGCTGGCCTTTCCTGGGTGGGACTCCTCACCTGGACTGGCACTCCACTCCAGGTCACTTATGTTGAAGGGGTCAAGAGTATGTCCCCTGTACAGGGCCAACGTTCCAGAACTCCATGGAAGGAAGTGTGCACATTCAGGTATCTGAGACCAGCTGAGCCCTGCAAAGGCCTGCAGTTAGCTGCCCAGCCCTTCTGAGTCTTAGCACCACCTTACACAATGGGGACACTAGCACTTATCCTACCTGTCTCCTAGGCCCACTTCAGGGCACTCTAAAAAAGACCAGGCAAGACATCATTATTTGAGCTGTTAATATTTTTAGCTTTTCCCACCCATGGAAGCTTCCCCTACCAGTGTTGGACAGACTCCAGTATTTCAGTATGCGTCCAACTAAAAGTACAGTCTGTTGTAATCATTAAGATTCTAGAGTTTAAGGGTGTGTGTGTGTGTGTGTGTGTGTGTGTACACACACCTGTGTGCGTGCACACATGCTCACAGCTTGGAAAGCTCCCTCTTCCTGAAAAGCCCTGATGGATCCCCTGGGGGACAAGTATGTTCTACAGCCCAGGCAGCAGCATCTTCCGACTCCACGCCTTCTCCAGGGAGGAAATACTTAACTCACTCTCCACTGCAGGTATGGAGAAACGAGCCCTGACCGGGAGGACGGTGGTGCAGAGCAGGGAGCTGGCTAAGAAGGGTATTCTTAGAAAGAGCCGAAGTTGAACCAGAAGAAGGTAAACACAAAAAAATCTCAACCCACTCAAAGCTTTCAGTCAAGTTTCACATTTAAAATGGAAGGGGGCAGGGCACAATTATCTAGGCAGGAACTCTCAGCAGACAATAGTGACTCTTTGTGTCTCTTAACTCCTGGTGTCTACACCTTTAATTTTAAAAAGGGACTTATTTCTTCATTATTTTTCACTATGTGTATGTACGTGTATGTCGGAGTGCTGTGAGGGCATGTGCATGTGGGTGCAGTGCCCACAGAGTTCAGAAGAGAGTGTTGGGGTCCCCGGAGCTGGAGTCACAGGCGGCTGTGAAGCACTTGATGGGGCCCAGCACTGAACCATTTCTTCGGTCCCAACACCCTAAGATTTTGAACAGGGTCTCTTGTTTCTCAGGCTGCCTAGACCTTGAGACTGTCCCGTCACTGCGTCACTGCTTCCGTTTCCTCAGTGTTGGGGACAGTCCTGTGCCACCACACCTGGCCACTCCGGTTTAGTCCCTTCCTCCACTGCAGAGGTTAGTTCTGTGTGTGGCGGATGCGATACAGCAGAAGGCACGTTAGGCTGCTTTCCACAGCAATGGAGTGACTTAGGGGAGACCAGGTAACTTCCACCTTCCCCGCTCCCTTATCTTAGCTCCGGCACGCTGTCTCTCTCTCCCCTCATCCCTCTCCCTCCTGCTTCTATCCTTTCCCTCCCTCCCTCCCTCCCTCCCTCCCTCCCTCCCTCCTCCCTCCCTCCCTCCCTCCCTCTTTTCTTTCTCCGCCCCCTTCTCCTCTCAGCCATGAACATCCTGCAGAGGGGCCCAACTGCAAGGAAATGAAGTCTCCAGCCTGAAGTCAGCGGGCAACAGGCTCGCCAGGAGCCACATTAGACAGCGTACACGCAGAAGGTCCGGCTGACAGCTTGCCTGTAGTGTCGCGAGAGACCCTGAGCCAAAGGAAGTCAGCTACGGTGTTCTGGATCCCTGACCCTCAGAAGCTGTGGGCTAACAACAAACAGCTAACTAATTCCTGAGCTAATTTGTTACACAGCATGAGATAACCAATGTAGCTTTTGGTACTTAGAGATTCCGATGTAGCAAAAATCTCAAACATGGGGATCTCTCTGGGCCGGGGTGGTAGGCAGGAACGGAGGGTCTCAAGCGCATGTTTGTGAAGAACTTAGGCTCTGTGGAGAAACGTGAGCTTGGGAGAAACCACTGTGAGGATTCACGGGCAGTGACAGGGGTCACGTGGACCACAGGAGGGAGTCTTGCTGTGCCGCATCAGAGATGGTCAGCTGAGGGGGAAAGCGGATGTCCACAGTGGTGCGGTGACCTTGCCTCAACATTCCCAGTCTGAGTGCTGAACATGTGGCCTGGTTCCTTCTTGCTGAGTAGAGTAAGCTGGGGAAGGAGCTAGACAAGTTAAAAGAGGGTCTGTCACACACACACACACACAAGGAACCAGAACTTGCTCGTTTTGAGGAGTCCTAGACTTACCAGATGGCAGATGATGCTAAAATTAGGAAATGACTTCTGGGTAAAGATCAGAAGCAAGCACGCCCATGAAAGCACAGTCCAAAGATGAGGTGGAGGCTGGGACGCTCTCAAGATCTGGGGGAGACTGAAGGTGGCATTGCCCAGCACGGTTCAGTGAATCAGAGGAGCCTATAATCTCCTCAAGGGTCACTCACTCTCAGATCTTCCCAACCACACATCAGAGCCTCAAGAAGCTGGAGGGCATTCCCTCTGCAGAAACTCAAAGAAGAGGAGAGAAAGTCTTTGAGAGACTCGAAGATGGGCTCTTCCAGTGGCATGGAGAACAGCGGCTCCACAGAAGGTCTACCTTGTTTTTGGAAGAACTGTATCAGTGGGACCAAAAGGGTCAGAGACGACAGCATGCCAAGAAGCCATTTGACTCCAGGCTCTACAGACAGCTGAGAAAATCATTGCAAATACATGCCATCCTTCGGCAGCAGAGAGGGGTGACCTGGACGCAGACCTGAGAGCCCAGAGTACTCACTGGTCATGGACCTGGCTGCAATAACATGAGAGATCTCCATGGCAAAGGGTGGAGCCAAAGCCTGTAGAGCAACTCCTCATAGGAACAGGGCAGGACTCTACCTGGGGGAGGAGCCGCCAACATTCGCCCGGCTGCATCACAGGAGCTGTAGACAAGCGACTTCATGAGCTTCTTGCTTCCCCCCTTCTTGAACGGGTGTCTGTGGCAATGACCCTATGTCTATCCTGAAGTTATGTACTGGGTATGTGTCTATGTAGGGGCACAGCTAAGTTGTCCTCTTAGACCAGAGGGCCACAGATCTAGAAAGAACCAAATGCGAAGAAGTATCCCCAAAGAACCTCATGTGTATCCATCCGCACATGACCTCTGCTGCTGATGTCACCTGATAGTAACAGTGGGAGGAGCAAGTGTGTTTCGTGTGGAGGAGGGATGAGTCACTGGGGGAGGCCGGTGGGCTGGAGCAGTCAGCCTTCCAGATGGCTCTCACCTCCTGGACGTTCACACCCTCCAACTTCCCCTTCCACCACAGATTTGTCTGTTTGGCCAACAGCTGGTGGTAGAAGTGGCGGCATGCCGTCTCTAAGACAAGCCGTAAAGACCACGATACCAAAGCTTCCAACTGAGTATCTGCTGTCTGTCCATCTGCTCCTCCCTTGGGTCATTCTCTGGAAGTTAACTGAGACCATGAGCATGTCATGAACATGTGTGTAAAGAGGCCTGCCTGGTAATCCAGAGCTACAGAGGAAGCAAGGAGTGCCGATAACCTGGTAAACCAGGAAGTAGATATCCAAACCCCAACCGAGCCCCCAACCACTGTACCCTGGCTGACAGCTAGACTCTAATACAGAGAGAGAGACCCTAAGCCAGAGCACACTAGCTGAGCTGCTCCTGGGATTCTGACTCTTTGAAGTTGGGTGGGATTATAAACATTTGTGGTTTTAAGTTCCACACTTTGGGGATTATTTTGATATGCAGCAATAGATACTCCGCATAAATATTCAGTCTGAGCCTTTGTTCCATTTCCAGCAAAGTATCACTGGCCATGCTGATTAGCAGGAGACCTAAAGCAGTTACAGTCACTCACTCACTGACAGATACACACAGACATACACAGACACACAGACAGACACAGACACACACACACACACATATACATACCACAGACAGACACACAAACATATACACATAAACACACATAGATAGACACACACACATATACATACACACAGACAAACACAGACACACGCATACAGATAAACACAGACTCAGACACATAGTCAGACACATACACACATACACACAGACACACACATAGATACAGACAGACACACAGACACCTACACACAGACACACACACAGACACACATAGACACACACATATATATACACAGAGACAGAGACAGACACACACACATACATACACACACACAGACACACATACATACACACAGACAGACACATACATACACACAGACAGACACAGACATACACAGACACACACACATACATACAGACAGACACAGACATATACACACAAACACACACACAGACACACATAGACAGACAGACAGACAGACAGATACAGATAAACACAGACAGACACAGACACACACACACAGACAGACACAAACACACACAAACATATACACACACAGACACAGACACACACACAGATAGACACAGACACACACACAGACAGAGAGAGAGACACAAACAGAGGGAGAGATAGATAGACAGACAGACAGACAGACAGATAGACAGACAGACAGATTATCATACCTATAAATACAGACACGAGTACAATACAAACACAGGTTCGTTCTCAAGTCCATGTAGCCCTTGACATTGGGGGCCGCTTCCCAGGCACCCTCTCATTTGCACAGCAAAGTCTACTACAAAGGAGACAGACTATTTGATGGAAGACCCACCGCTTCAAAGAAGCAAAGCTTTGCCTCAGGGCTGCTCATCTAGCAACAGGGCTCAAACCAAGTCTAGACAGCTCAGCACACTCATGAGGCCACCTATGAACGTGGCTGGAATGTGGACTCACTCGGCGTGGCTTCCAGGAAATGAAGGTACAGGTAAACCGTGTGCTTGCTTCAAGTCAGGTGAATTTCAGTTTTACAAACTAAACATCCTGATTTCAGTAAATGTTCCCTTCTCACCCTCAGCACCACAGAATTCCCACTCATGGGAGAGTCTCACCAACGTGCTGCAGGTAGCTAGGTCATTCTCTTAACTCTGGGTGGTCACTGAAGGTGTCTGGAAATGTGAAGAGATCTGCCTGGGTGATGAACCACTGACACCCACTTCCCAAGAGACAGGGTGGGAGCAGCAAGCTGGGAGCCTCCAGGGAGCTGCTTGCAGCAGAAGAGGCTAGGGCACATCCCCCTTCTCATCACAAGGGGGTGGGAGGACAGTCCTCAATTACTTGCAATTGGTAATAAAGCCAAAATATACCAGAGGTGGCCAGGAAAGAGGGCCTGAGAGGGCCCTGATGCCTTAGGAAGGGCAGTAGGAAGAGGGATTCAAGAAGGAGCTGGCCCATATGGTTCTAACAGAGGGGACCTAATGACCCGATTCCACCCCTGCTTGAGCATTTCCAACACCAGCGACACCAGGAAAATCTGCTCTCTGCCTGTCCCCCAGGGTCCCCCCTGCCTCTCTGTGCCATGGCCACAGCTCAGGTTCAAAGTCACCGGGTTTTGTGCTCAGAGCAGAGAGGCTGAGCCATCTGCTCCTAAACATGCTGAACCAGTCTGGAACGCACGTGTGGGGACCACTTGAGCGACCAGCCCATCTCGTCGGTTTGGCTTCTAAAACCGGACTTGACACATGTCCTTTCCTGAGTTCAGGGTCAGCCTGACAAGCAGAATGGGACACTGAATCCTTTGTCCTCTTGAAAGCAAAGGTGTCTCCGCAGCAGTGGCGAATGAGGAGGCGGGGGCTGTTCTCTGGGACACAACTGGTAAGAGTCCTGTCTGCTTCAGGCCTCCTGCCCATTCCTGGATCCCCAGGCCTCACTGACCTGGGAACTACACTGAAGATCAGGATGAGCACCAGCAAAGGGCAGATGAGGACTTGAAGAACAGAGTGGGGGACCATGGAAAGGGTCTAGCAGAGGAAGTCTGGGCAGAGGAGTCCCAGGGAAGGTCCAGCCAGTACAGGGACAGACTTGAACCAGGAACTGGGGTACTAGTACTTAGGAACTGGGGTCTAGTGAATGAAGCTGGGAGGTGAGGGGGCAGGTGAGGAGAGCCGAGGACAGGCAAGGAGAGGCACAGCAGAGACATGGAGCAAGCCCTGGGGCCCCTGTAAGGAGGGGCTTCTGAAGGCCTATTTGAAAGCTTATGAACAAGCCAGGCCTATAATTTCACTATATAGAAATCTCCTGAAGATACTCTGCCTGGACTAGAGAGTGAGTTCAAGGCAAACCCGGGCAACATAGTGAGAGCCTGTCTAAGAAAACTGAGGTCTGGGAATGATGCTCAGTGATAGGTACTTGCCTAGCATGTGGGAAACTCTGGTTGTAGTCCGTGGTACTGGAGGGGAAAAGTTATGAACTGTGTGGTAATTCTTGCAGAGACATCTCACTGTTAATGTGCCGACAGTGAGGATGTCCAAACTTCCCATGGGTTGCTGGGGAATGTGAGTGCCTGTCCACTTCCAAGGTGGGTCTTTAGAGCCCGCCACTGGCTTGGCTTGACTACTCTGGAGCTGGGCCATTTAGTATCTGTCCAGGCCTACTTGAAAGCCTGGGTAGCTTTCTCCTGCTCATGTCTACAGGACACTGTGATCTCATAGGTGCATAGAGCAGGACAGAGCCCAGGCAGCCACTCATGTGGCACCCTGGTGACATTTTCCTCCAGCTTCTCCCATGGATGCTACATATAGGCGTCACCTCTGGGGACCTGTTTTCCTGAGTGACTTTATTTCTGTTTGCTGGTGTCTTGCCTAATTGAGCCCCTGCATCACTTCTGGAAACCAGGCCCTCCCAAAAATACTCCAAACCATAACAGAGGCCACCTTGGCGTCCCCCAAACACATGCATTTGGAATAAGTGGCTAAAATTAAGTTACTGGGAAGGTTCAGAAATAACTCCCAGAGCTCAGGGTAGATGCTGACCCAGGCAGGAAGGCTCCTTGGTATTTTAAAACCTGTGCCCTGGTCACTGCTAAGGAGCCGTGGGGAGTGGAATGCACCCTCATGCCCTGGGCTGGGCCTCTTGATTAGGTACAGAGGGCAGCTGGAGGAAGCCCCCTCTTGAGGGCTGCCCATTTCCCTGTAACTCATGTTACCCTCTCTCGGGCCTCTTCCTGGGTGGGGCCATAACCTGGAAAAATCTCGGGTTTACTACAGGAACTTCCAGCATATGTTCGCCCATGAATCACTCAGTGGAGGGAGGGCAGGACTGGCCTGGTGCTGTGGCTGAGCAGACAGTCTGGTGGGTTTGGCCGAAGTCTTTTCATTCCCCGCTTCCTTTGAATGAGGCCGAGGAGCCCTTCTTCGGTCCCTTTGGAAATGGAAGGCTCAGCCTCATAAGACTATGGGGTCTTGAACGGCCCGTGACTACAAGTTAATTGGGTTTATGCCAAAGGCAGTGAGGGGCCCAGGACAGGGAGGGGGAGACTAGGAGGAAGTGAAAGGGAGATCTGGGGAGGAGTACCGGTTAGAAACACGGGCTCTGATGCCAGGCCTCCTAGTCGCTACAAGTTACTTTCCTCATCTGCAAAATGAAAATAAAAATAGCCTGCCCTTCCTTGGGATGCTGGGAAGATTATATGAACTAATATTTGTTTAAGGCTCAAAACAGTGTTCTTAATATAGTGAGCCTTGGAAGTGCTCATGGGGTTGCTGAGCTGTTCTGGCCTGGGCGGAGGGTGGACCAGGCTTCTCAGGATCCAGCAGAAAGACCCACAGCACCAATGGATGAACAGCCTGACACCCCTTCAGTGGATCTACAGCCTGTCACTCCTACTTCAACACCATTGGACCTATAGCCTGGTACCTCCTCAGAATCAGTGATCTATAGTCTTGTACACCTTCAGAACCAATGGATCTACAGCATGGTACCCCTTCAGAACCAGCAATTTATAGTCTGGCACCCCTTCACAGCTAGTGATCTGTAGACTGGTACACTTTCATAATCAGTGGATCTACAGCCTGGTACCCCTTTAGAGCCAGCAAACCCACAGCCTGCCACCCCTTCAGAACCAGTGGATCTTCAGTCTGGTACCCCTTTAGAACCTAGCGGATCCATAGCCAACTAGTCCCTTAGAACCACCAGCAGATGCGCAGCCTGGCACTTCTGTAACTAGGATGCTCTTCCATGGTATCTGATCTTAGGAAGCCGGATGCGGGGACCATGACAGCATAGCTCAGGATGGCTAGGCTCCAGCATACAGACCTGGACTAGATATAGAGAGGAAAGATGTACACAGGAGCGGGAGACATGTCCTGCTTGTCTAGAACTTTCTGGAAAGAACACTAGCTATTTTTACTGAGAGCTTGGGCCAGTTTCCATAATGTTCTCAGTTCTGTCTTTTCCATCCAATGGTTAATGAATGGAATAGGTCTGGAAGACTCCTCTATAATCTGTAGTATGCACTCTGTAATAGCATTGAGAGCTGGACTCACAATTACGTTTCACAGCAGAAAAACTGGGCTCCTAGAGCATAAGGCAAAAGCCCCAACCAGACCTCAGGGCTCCTGGTCCAGCATTCTTTCCTTCCATGCTCACAGTGGAAGGTTCTCAGAGTAAATGGTAGAGGAAGAGGGACTCATGTTTTCTGAGGTGCATTTATTGTGCGGACTTCCTGAGTTCCTGTCACCCCATATAATCTAATGGCATCCCTGACCCTGGGAACAAAAAGAATAAATTTGGTGAGTATCTCCCCCACCCCACAAGGCCCCTGTTTGGTGAAAGATGTGCTGGACTTAAAAATCAAGTGAGCCTGGCCAAGGGCTTGGCTATCCACCATGCACACTGTCCCTCATGGGAGGCTGGGATGATTTGGCTATTTGAGCCTTGAGGGGAGGAGGAAAAGTTGGAGCTAGTGTTTGTGAACCAATCCATAAATGCCCAATCTTTCAGAAAAAGAATGGCTGAGAAATCTGAGGTAGACTACTCAAGGCAACTTGGTGGCTGGTTCCCAGTATCCTGTCCCAACCACAGACACCTAGGGCTGTTAATAGTCTTTGGCTACTTTCCTGGTCAATAGTGCTCCTGTCCCCAGGTGAGAAGACATGCTCCTTGCCCTCTCTTCAGCTGCCTTTCTTGATCCTGTGTGTCCCTGCTTTGCTCTTTAGAACTTACAGGGTCTGAATGAACTCTGACAGACGGAAGAAAGGTGTAAGAGTGATCAAAAAAGTAATGTCCAGTTACTCAGTTGTGAACACAGTACCGGGAGGTACCCATTGCCCAGGGGGAAGACTCACTGCTCAGGAAACCCACAAAATGTATGGCAGGCCACCTCTTACGCCTGTTAGGCCTCTATATGGTTGTGAATTCTGGGCTGGGGACACATTGGTCCCTCCATAGGATAATGTCCCTAGGGGTCTGTATTCCCATAAACTGAGAATCTGGGAATGGAGCCTGAGCTTGGAGCATATACCAAAGGAGAGTGGCAGAAAAGTGATCCGGAAGGGCACATGATCCACAGAAGGGTTGTGTCCAGCCTCCATGGGGACCAGGAGCACTGGTAAGGCATCAGCACTATACAGAGGATGATGTGACATGTCATGGCTTGTTCCAAGCCTGGAGGCTCCATTTCAATCAAATGAGGACCTGGACATGTGGCTTGAAGCAATGAGCTGCTCTTCTTTCCAAGAGAGCCTGCCTGGGGGTGGGTGTGCGGGAGGAGGAGACATCCTAAAAATAATTCCTATCTGACTCATTTTGCTCCCAATCTGACAGGGCTGCCTGCCAGGTGGGGGTCTGCCTGGCCCATTTTCTTATCTATCTTTAGCAGGGACTTAATGAGGGCAATTTCCTTGCTGAGATAGAAAGAGAAACCGTGGGCAATGTGATCAGGGATCTGTCTCACAGTCCCCCGGCTCCTGACAACGGATGGTAATGACAGTCACCGTGGGGCTTGAGCTGTCTGCGAGGGCCTTGGTGATGGTGCCGTCCCAGGATGGCACAGATGAAGCAGCAAATCCAAGCCAGTGACAGCCAGGGTAAGAAGTGCCCACTCCTTTCTATCTCTACCGCCATGTGAACAATATGCCTAAAATTCTCACGGCTCCCCACACACCCCTTTATCTTTAGCATCTCTCTACCCCGTTTCAAAGAACAAGTATAGCTCATTCTTGTTGTTCAGGAGGCTACTTTTCCAGAATGTCACTGCCATCACAGAATTAGCAAACATTGAATTATTTTTCCTCTAGTTACATTTCACCAACTTGCTGATATAGAATCTCTTTTTTATATGTGAGCTTCCGTTTATAGACTGCTTATTGTACTTGTTATTTATATGTTTTATTATTTATTTTCATGTGCATGAGCATTTTGCCTACATACATGTCTGTGCGCCTCATGCATGCTCTGCCTGCAGAAACCAGAAGAGAGAATCAGGTCCCCTAGGTTTGGAGCTACAGATGGTTGTAAGCACCACGTGGGGACTGGGAATCGAATCCAGATCTCTGGAGGAGCTAGCGGTACTCTTAACCAGTGAGCCATCTCTTCAGTCTCCTACAGACTGTTTATTTAATATATGTTGTTGATCTGTTACCACTAAACTCATTGCAGGACTGAGTCCTGCCTGTAATGCTCTAGCTCTCTCTGTAAGGCACATCACAGTTTTCTTGAGCTTGGGATCCTGAGGATCACGTGACAGCTCTGTGCTCATGTTGCCCAGTTTCCTTTTCTATCCCAACAAGGAGCTTGAAGTGAGGGCCACTACACAAACATCTAGCACTTTACTCAGGAGTCATGCAAACAGGAAAATCACCAACAAAAGCACACAAGTGTGGAAAACATGGCACTAGACAAACCATGATCGGGATAAGAGATGGAATAAGAAAAGCAGGATGGTGCACTGGATGACCTTGGCTGGGATTCTGTGTGGCACGGAACTTAAATTATTTAGTATTCCATGTCTGTCAATGACTGATTATCAAAACATCACAGGTATTTTCATGTTTTAGTAAGTAGGCAAACTTGCAATATGGAATCCTTGGGTAATGAGCATTGGTTGTACTTCTAAAAGGACGAGCTGAGCAACTATGTGACTAGTCCATCCTAATCAGTTCCTGGTGAACAAGACCTGGAAGACCTCGCCCCTTTGTAGAATAGGGAGCCCTGTGATTGATGGAGAGTTTGCTAATGCTCAGGGAAATGGAAAGCTCCAGAAAGCTGTTGAGGCTTGCAGACAGGAATCTAGGGGGCCCCGGGTGTCTATCAGGCTCCTTGTTCATGGGTCCAGGTGACATTTGACATGTTAGGGTCAAATGTTATGAGGTTATGATTCTGGGTTGAAGGAAGGAGTCACCCATAACCATTGAGGACCTGGGGTAGGGTTCCCAGGGCAATGGAAAACAGTCAGACTTAAAAATATTAATAAAACTCTAAAATTACTTTTTTTTTAAAATTTAGAGACAATGGACAGAAACACAAGGCTGATGATGAAATATCTGATGTAACTTACTGAGGGATGGACAAAAGAAAGCAGATCTCTTAAACTCCAAGTCTGACTGCCAGGAGAGAACATGAATTGACCTCGAAAAGACAAACCTAGCTGGCATATCTGTAGGCTGTTGGGGCCATGGAGGAGACAGATCATGGAGCAGGCCTTTGAGCTAACACATCACTTGAGGGATGGGCAACATTGGTTATATGAGAATACTTCATGTGAAGTCATGCATGGCCCCTGACTGTATCTGAAGCATTTTAGAGAACAGATAACAATAAATGGTAAATTTTAGGTAATAGCTGGTAAGACTTTTTTAGGGACTAGGGTCTTGGTGGGTGGGTAAAAAGCACTTGAAAAAGTGTGAGGACCAGAGTTTGAATCACCAAAACTAACATACAAGTTGGATGGGTAACACAGGCTTGGAAATCCCAGCACCCCTATGAGGAGATGGGGGGTGGGTGGAGACAGGGGAATACCTGGAGGTGGAGGCAGGCAGTCACGGACCAGCTAGTCTGACATATGTAGCAGAAAAAAAAAATACAATAGAGATCCTGTTTCAAGTATCCAAACCCCAGGTTATCCTTTGACCTCCACATAGGTGCTGTGGCATGCATACACCAGTGTCTGTATACACACACACACACACACACACACACACACACACACACACACACACTTTTTTTGTGTGTTTCCACGAAGGTGGTTCCTAGAAAGATCACACTTGAATTATTATGCTCAGTAAAGAAGATCTACATTCATCATTGTGGATGGGCAGCATTCAGCCTACCAAGGGCTGGGCGCAGGCAGAGCACAGAAGGGCAAAGGCAAGCTGCACTGGCCTGCTGATTTCTTGAGACATTCATAGTCTCCTGACCTCAGACATCAGGGCACTTGGTTCTTGCCTTTTGGACTTGAGACTGAATTACGCCATTGGCTTCCTGCAGCAATGCTCATAGCCTGTGGCAGACTGAATGATGTCCTGGCCTCCATCATCTCTGGAGCCAATTCTGACAGAAAATGGACAAAGATTGTAGCTATGTGTATACAGTTCTTAATTTCAAAAATTAAAGAATATACATATTACTTTTTCCGGAGGAGACTTGCAAATACAGGTGGTTTAAAAGAAAATAGGTGATTATTAATTGCTAGCACAGTTTCATTGACTAAATCATAGCTAGACCAAATCTGCATCCTTCTTTGAATGGGTCACTCTCCTGGTACATTCAGGGAACAATATAGACATCAAGATCCAGAGAGGTTTTCAAGGGATCCTTCCCATCATACCATCCTTAGACTTGTTCTAATCACAAAAACAACAAAACAAACCCCAAGACAACTCAAGAAACAAACAACAACAACAAACACAACTTTTTTCTTTCTTTTTTTTTTTTTCAAAGATGAGTATGCTAGTACATGTCTGTAATTCTGGCACTAGAATAACTGGGGCAGGGGCATTACAGTTCAGAGTCTGTGCAATGAGACCCTGTCTCAAAATTTAAAAATTAAAAATGGATACATAGCTCATTTGTTATAAAATTCAACCCTCTAAAGCATAGAATCAGTGTTTTTTTAAAGTATATCTGTAGGTATACTATGCCCACGGCCAGATTCCAGATGTCCTATTTGTTTTTACCAGTGACAGACAGTGTTCACAAGGAGCTTGCAAACTCAAAGCTGCTGCCCGATACTTGGGATCTGAGCACGAGCAGGCAGAGGACGCAAGGAAGAGGTTATTAGACCCTTCACTGGTTCTGCCGTTTGAGGACATCAAGCCACAGTCACTGGCCGCTCTAGGACAGAGACCATGGTCACCCTGCAGTGTCCAGCATGTCACCCGACTCTGCACCCTCGGGGGATGGCTTGCTCTCCGGCTTCTTGTGCCGTGGAGCCGACTGACCATAGCCAGGATGGCCAAGGTATTCTTTATTTCTTCCTGTCCATCTGCTTTGCCCATGGAGTACAGTAGCCATTCCGGGACCTCACTTAACGACGCACGTTAATTTGAAGAAGGGCTCTCCTGACTCCTGGCAGCCTAGGTGGGCATCACGCAAAAGACCATTACTGCCTCCGTTGGCGTCTGCGCTCTAACTGCGGAGAGGCCAGTCTTTGGAGTCTGCAGGGGTCTTCTGAGACACTGGGCAACCCGGGCAGGGGATCTTCAGAGCAAGCAGACACTGGCTTCTCCCTCCTAGTCACTGTAAGTGAGGGGCTATTTGCCTCTGCTTTTAGGGAGCTACGTTGGTGGTTTCTAGGGATCCCTGGCCCACCACCTGCCCAGCTGTGGCTTTTCTTCTCCCTCACACTCCCATCTTCCTTTCAGATTCTTCTGGAGTTTCACTGGTGGTTTAATCATTACTCCAAAAGGGGAGCATTCCAGGCTCCCTCCCCTCCCCCAACACCCCCACGATGCCTCCTTCTCTGAACCACAACCCTGATGCTACAGAGACATATACAACATTCTGGTTAATTCTGCAGCCGGAATGCCACTGTGATGGCTGCACCTCAGGTCTTTGACCGCAAGGGCCTTGCTCCAGTTCACAGAACACACCATGGAGAATAAGTCTGGTGAAGGGATGGTGGTTTGAATGAGAATGGACCCCATAGACTCATCTATTTGAATACTTGGTCCCCGGGTAGTGCAGCTGTTTGGGAAGGATTAGGAAGTGTGGTCCTGTTAGAAGAGGTGTGTCACGGCTTTCCAAAGCCCATACAATTTCTAGGTCGCTTACTCTATGCCTTGTGCTTGCGGATGCAGATATAAGCTCTCAGCTACTGCTCTACCAACATGCAGGCCTCCCTGCCACGGGGTTTCTGCCATGATGGTATGGACTCACCCTCGGAAACTATAAGCCCCTCGGAAACTCTAAGTTGCCTTGGTCATGGTGTTTTGTCACGGCAATAGAAAAGTAACTAAGACAGGGTGTTCAGCAAGACTTCACTGTGGGGAGCTCCATGTACTGCCTCCATCCCTTTCAGAAACAGCTCTCACCCTTCTGGCTGTCCCCATGGAAATGGCCCTGGTCCTGCTGAGCAGAACCCCTTCTGATAATCAAGGATCATGACCCATAAAGTTACTCTGTCCTAGGTCAACTCTCAGAAGGTCCTCAAACTTCAGAACTCCCTGTACGTCAGAACATACCTAGAGTTCAGCTTCTCTTTGCTCGAGCCTGCTGCCTCTCCACCCCTTCCTAACGTCACGACGTCCTAAGTTCACCCTCACCCTGGAGTCTGTTTCCCAGGCTGTAGATACGACGACGACGATGATGGCATGCAGGGTTTGTTCAATGCAGTGATACGCTGCTCATCTCTTAAAACAGAGTAAGGGGGAGGGAAGCGAGGGTGGGGAGGGAGGGGAGGGTGCAGAACTCTCCCCCTCCCACCGGGATGAGGGAATACACCAAGTAAACAGAAGCTATGAGCCAGGACTTCAGTCTCAGTGAATTTCTTCTTCCTGGATGTTGGAGTTGGGCAGAAAGCTTTAGGGGGAGGCAGACAAACCCCTAGGAGCCCCTTCTCAACTGTCCATTTCCAACCCAGTAGAGATGGAGCATGCAAACCCATGTTACTCCCGGGAAATGCATGGAATATTCATTTATTCCATTTCTATCCCCAAATGCATAATTTTGTCTGAAATCTGTCATATTTTATTACTTCCCCCCAATAGGCAAGTGCTTATCAGTTGTCCAAATTTTGAGAAAATTCTTAAGGGGAAAGTTTCAAGCTTTCCCTGCGGTTAATCCTTTTTCAAAACAGGGGAAAGACACCCACAGCTTAGCTTTCATCGGAGCCCCTGAAAGCAGCCTGTGGGAAGGGAGAGCTGAGTCTCAGGCTGCTTCTGCAGAGGGGCTCTATCTACCTACTGTCCTGGGCTTGGCGATGTCATGCCTGTTAGGTTAGACTTCCAAGGCGGTAATGAGAAGAATATCTACTCCACACAGAAATGCTCTCTGTGCCCCTAAAAGTCCCTCTGACCTGAAGAGCACACTACTACTAAGATACTCAAGTGCTTACAAGAACAAGCTTGTGCAAACCTCTCAAATAGAGAACCCATTTTAGGAAAGAAAACACAGTTTTCAAGAAATGAAGTACCTTGGGAGCTGGAGAGATGGCGCAGCAGTTAAGAGCACGTATTGCTCTTGCAGAGGACTGGAGTTCAGTTCCCAGTACCCACACTGGGAGGCTCACAATTGTCTGTGACTCCAACTCCAGGAGGATCTGATGCCTCTGGCCTCTATGGGCACCAGCACACATGTGTACATACTCATCCACGGATACACATTCAGACATATAACTCAAAATAATCTTAAAAAAATGAAGCAACTTCCCACATGCAGCCCCTATTTCCAAGGCATACGTCTACACTGCTACATGATTCCATTTGGAGGCATGCCTGTTGCCTCCAAATTGAACCAGGGGAGAGGAAAGCGGCAAAGCATACAGAGACACCTGGAGAGCGAAGCGGGACTCGGACACGTGGCAGACTTCTGCATGGATGAGGATGCTGGGTCCCAGTTTTGAGAAGGCCTGTTCTGGCTGGGAGGGACCACTCGATGTTAGCCATAGCACTGTGCCATGAGTCTGCACCTATTAGACCCCAATTCCAGTCATTTTTGTAGGGAGACAGAAGGCCAAAGACTCCTGCAGGTATTCCAAGGTGAGTCACGGGGACACCAGGAGGATGTAGCTGGCCATTTCCCTTCTCAAGACAAATGGCAAGATCTGTGGTATTCCATGGATGCTGTCTGTGTTCCTTGATCACCATAGCTGATTCTGGTCATTCCTCTAGCTGGAACTTTCTCAGTGTGGTTTGCACTTTAAATGCTAGCAAGACTTGCCTGCAGTACAGAAGGGTCAAGTATCTAGGTCTGGTGCCCAACAAGGGCACTCTGGAGGGTCATCTGCTAGGAGAACTGGGGTTGACTGGGTAATGTTTCATAGCCTACC
The DNA here is from genome assembly GCF_004664715.2 of Peromyscus leucopus. Lineage (NCBI taxonomy): Eukaryota > Metazoa > Chordata > Mammalia > Rodentia > Cricetidae > Peromyscus > Peromyscus leucopus. The sequence goes on from NC_051079.1 coordinate 63,198,291, forward strand.
TGTGACTGCCAGAATCACCATAGTTCCCAAGAAAGACTCAGGAGTTCCCTGCTTTTAGATAATAAATTCTTTCAGCTGCCCTCTCCTGGAAATCTCTACCATGTGGGGACTATAACAGGACACCCCTCCAAGTGAGGAATGGTTCCTTGTCTAGCACATTCTTCAGGTGTGTGCATCTGCTACCTTGAACCACAGTCTGACTCTGGTGGCCAAGATGCTCCGTCTCATACACACAGTCAGCTGCTACTCATCCTTCCACGTAAGGCCTTCGTGGTTTCACCACGTGGATGTGCTTTCCTCTACCCTGGCCCCAGTCCTCCAGCCCTCCTCACGGGACATACTTTTTGGCCCCTTTAATCATCTTTATGGCCTCTCTTTGGATGCTGGCCCGGTCCACATCCTTTGTGAGGTGCATTGACCTATCCAGAGCATTCACTATCATGAGCATGGAGAAGTGGATGTCCAGCTTCCTGGTCCGCCCGTGCCATGTGCGCTCCCTCCTGACATTCCTGGGTCATGTTGTTTCCGGAGGCCTGTTCCGTCTAGGAGACTCCTGAGGAGCATGGTGACCTGGCCCAAAGAGTGACATGTGGGCTGACCTGGATGCCAGTGCCTTGGCCCAGGGAAGCCTCCTCATTTGGAAGCTTGGAGAGTCTTGGCAACTTTGGGACACACACCGGGGAGGAAGGACAGAAAGCCTTCTGCTCTCTGACTCCTTGCTGGCCCTTGGAAGCATCGTTTCTCCTTTGAGGAGCTCCCCACTTTTTTCCTCTACCCAGAATCCAGAACTCAATAACTGTCATGTGTAATGCCACAGAGCAGAAAGGTGGCCCAGGCTGGGAATCAACTGTACCCTTGTCAAGGCAGGGGCAGGGCTTAGTTCAGCTCTTTTGGCTCAGTTTCCTCTTCTGATGTCTGTTGATTCCCAGACCTTAGCCAGGACAGCCTGCTTCCCAGTCAGCTGAACACTCATTTCCCTGTCAATCATTTCAGAAATTGAAAATCCACTACTGCATGTCTGGCATTCTGGGCATCCATCTTCTGCCCACCTACTACTCCTGGCTCAGGACTTCCATGCAGAGTAGGGGTCAGAGGTCGAGTTTGGCCGGAGCCCAACACCGCCGGCTGTAGCCACAGCACCGAGGGCAGGTGCTCCTAGTTTTCTGAGTGCAGGATATCAGCTGGCTGTCTCTTAAAGAACATTCTCTGTTCATTAAAGGCAAAAACCACAAGCCATCACCGTTGTCTAAGAATAAATTCCCTATAGGGAAACACCTCATTTTAATTCCTCAAGCATAAGCCCTTTTGTTCTTTCTTTTAAAAGATTTCCATCCAGAAATATTTTTTGCACATGCAAGCAAAAAATCAAAATCCCACTCCCCCTTTAGCACAAATGACTGCACACAGTATGATGCTGCACCTGGAAATTTTCATTTAAACTTTATCACGAAGACCTTTCCATGTAAGAAAGCCTTGTAGACCACACACACGTGCATTTCTTGGAGGCTCGATCTTGGTTGCCTGCTCCAATGCATGCCACCTCATCGTGCTTTTCCTGTCCCCTGGTTACTACTACTCAGGACTGTGACGGTCACTGCAAAGTGTGGTTCCTACACAGGACAATTCCCAGTAGTGGAGAGACAGAAAGAGGAATGGCTTTGAATTTGTGAGCTTGGGGAGCCTCCTGGAGGCCATGTCTCTAAACATGCAGCCCACAGGCTCTGTTTTGGTTAGTGGAAAGAGCGTTTCTGCAAATCCTGGGCAATGCTCCCTCCCAGGAAGGAGTGGGGATGGTGGCCCTCTGCTGGTCTTCTGAAGTCCCTGGGTCTACTACAGAAACACAGTTTTTGATGCTACATAATCAAGCCCATTGTACTGCCAACGTCACGTCAAAGGTGCCCATCCCACTTACAGTTGGAAGCTCCATCTCACAGCATAGGCCAGAGCTAACCTGCCCAGCAGCCAGCACAGGGAACAGTAATGGCATTCACAACAGTCTTTCCTACCTTCGGTCATTTCTCCTCCTCCGAAACAGCTTCTTGGTGTGTGCGATCTCCACTTCATGGGGCATCAGGTGGTAGCCCTGTGACATGGAGAGAGAGAGAGAGAGGACATGGGTCATTTTGGTTCAAGACACCATTTACCCTGACAATACTCAATGAAGGACATGAGAGGCTGGATTCTGACCACCAAATCAGACCAGAAAATGGAAATCATCAGAATGAATGAATCATCTCCCACCAAGGGTAGATGCTAAGATTCCAGATTCAAAGAATAGGGGGACCAGAAGGAGCCCTCAGAAGTCATCATGTCCAAGCTCTCAAATACGGAGTTTGTTCAGGCCAAGGTCTTGCAGAGAAGGATGGAAGAGTCAAGGCTACCGATGCCTCCCCCTCCTTTTCCTCGGTTAGGAGCTGGTTCCATGAAAATAGACCAGGGGGCCTTTCCTGTGGAGTCCCAAGCCAGAGAGGTGAGGGTTCCCCGTCACCGGTAAGGGTCAGGTACATAACCAATGGCTGTAGGGAGGGGACAGGTTCTTTCTTCCAATCTCCAGTCAGAAATGTCACCACCTTCTGCTGTCGGCCACTAAGAGAACTGGAGATGACTGTGCCCAGCTCAGCCTTGAGCCCAAGCTGACTCCTGATCCTAGGCCCAAATCCCCCATGCAATTTTACCCTTCCTTTTCCTTGGAAGTATTTACGGAAAACATGCAAAGAACTAATTGTCTTCTAGACTTCAAAGGAGGGCCTGGGGGAAATTCTAAGGGTGGCTTTTACGTACTGTCCTTATGACAGTTCCTTATAGACTGACATCAAGGTTGGGGAGAGACCTGCTTATATGCAACCGCAGTCCTACCAAAGGCCAGGCCCAGGCAGAATATTTGCAGAAGCTAGCCTGCACCCCTGACAGGCAAATGTGTCCATTTGGGGACATGTCCAGAAGCTCTGTCATTCCATCCTGGGCAGCTGGAATGGAGTAGCCAAGATCTAGGATTGGAAATCCAAGGAGAAGAGTCCCTGCCGCAGCCGGGGGCCTGGGATACCTGAGATTCCTACAGGTTCTCATATTGCGTAGGCATAAACCAGATGAGGGAGGAGCCACAGACCCAGGTGTCCTGGAGAGTGGTAAGAGGGGGTCTGTTGGGCCCCACGCTCCACTTGGCAGTCAGGGAGAGCAAGGCCCAGAGAGGTCAAGCAGTGAGAGAGTCTGCAGATCCCTTCACTAGGACTCTCCAGAGAGGGCCTCCCTTAGTCAGCCTTCACAGGGCAAGGTGGAGGACACTGGTGGCCCTGGCTGTTCTCAGACTGGCCAGTTTGTTGGAGCTTCCCAGAGGTGACGGGAGGACACTCCAAGGGTCAGGCGGACATGGGATCTTGGAGTTATGGTTATTTGGCCCGGACTTCTATTAAGTCCGGGGAGCAAAAGCCATTTAAAACTATTTTAATGAGGGCCCTTCCCTCCCACTCCCGGTCTTTCTAGCCTCCAACAATCTAGCCAAAAATGTGTGAATGGATTCCAGGCTCCAGGCGGCCACAATGGGCCGCTGGGACCTTCAGGATGTGCTTTGTTTAATGGGCTTTTCAAAGGATATTATTTGTTTTCTTTAATATAAAACACAAATAAGGAAAAACACCAAGTCTTCCCCTCTCACTTCCCCTCTCCCACCCTGACCAGGTTCTGGCCGGCTCCTTCCCCTTTTCTTCCCTCCCTCCCTTCCTGCCTCACTCTAGGCCTCTCCAGGTCACCGGTGGTGGAACACACTGGGCGGGCCCCCCAATAGACAATGGCCAGGAAGGGAGTCTCAGGACTCCCTCCCAAGCTGGTGCTGAGCTGGCAATAGCCCAGGCTCTCAGCTCAGGGCTGACAGATGGAGCTGCCCGCAGTGGTACAACATGAGCAAGGAGGTGCCAACCTCTTCAGTCCTGCCGCAGAGTTCTGGGACCGAACGCATACCCAGGCCTCTCCCCACCCGGGCAGCGGCGGTGGGGAGTTGTCCTTCTGCTCATACCCCAGGACTAGAAAGGGACCATGCATTCCCAAAGGAAAAGTCTCCCTCGGTCACTTCATCCCAAGGAACAGCTCACCTGAACTGTGGCCACTGAGAGAGGGCTGGGAGAGTGGTATGTCCTAGAAGGGGCACCCCAAGGACGGAAGTAATGAGTGAAGGGTCTGGAGGGGGTGTTGGTTATTATTCTGGCAGTATGGTCGGTACAGAGGGGGTTCTGGCTTCAGACCAGAGATGCATCTGCTTTTCAGAAAAGATCTATTCCCCTGGAGGAGACTGAGCTTCGCCAGGCTCTCAGAGCATCCTTGAGAACCCCCCTTGTAGGCTTGGTGCTAACAGTTTGCTCGGCAAATCTGTTTGCTCCTCTCCAAGCAAGAGAACCAGCCTTCAGCTCTCTCACGTGACTCTTCATGGACATGGCCAGATGGCTGGAGGTGTGCCTCTGAGGTGTCACCCTGGACATAGACTGCCACTAGGTCCTGCCTACTCTTCCTCAACTTCTCTCTGGGGGACCATTTTCCCTTTGGCTTTGAGACCTGGCTACATTCCCCCAATATCTAACCTCTGACCTTGTGGACCTTGACCTGTGTGAGCCTTGGAGACAAGCCACCCACAGAAATCAAGCTTCTTTAGGGAAGGAGGGAGGGAGGGCAGGTAAAGAATCCTCGCACACACAGTGCCGGCAGAGCACATGTGAGACATGCATCTTTATAAACACACAGATCCCTGTGCCGGAAGTCAGCGCAAGGGCAAGACACTCCCTAAGTGATAGTGCATTATTTGTGTGGTTGCAAAAACACGTTCTATAAAACCAGTCCGTTCTGGGGTCGGCTTGGGGTGGGGGATCACACACCTAGTGTACTGGTTAGTTTTTATTGTCAGCTCGGCACAACCTATTCACCTGGAAAAAGGTGACCTCAATTAAATAATTGCCCCCATGAAAATGACTTATAGCCATGTCTGTGAGAAACCATCTTGACTGATGATTGGTGTGGGAGGGCCCGGGCCGCTGTGGGCAGCACGATCTCTTGGCAGGTGGGATTAGGCAGTATAAGAAAGGTAGCAGAGAGCAAGCCAATAAGCAGTGTTCCTCTACGGTCTCCGCTTTGGTTCCTGTCCTGACTTCCCTTAGAGAGGGACTATGATGTAGCAGTCTAAGCTGAAAGGCTTTACTCTCCAAGTTGCTTTTGGTCACGGTGTTTTTTATCACAGCAACAGCAATCAAACTACAACACCTAGGATGGTGGGTGTCTCTGGGGGATCAAGGACAGGCCCAGCACTTCGGCCTCAGAGAGTGAACAGGCCTAGGCTGGGGCGCAGGGGCCGTGCCCTGAACTGATGGCTATGAAGAAATCTATCACGCATCTGTGGGTGACAACTGGGGGTGCAGAGCAGACACTCCGGGTGAAAAGCAGGTTTCCTGGAAACTCTGAGGGCAGCTGCCACTGTGACGAGAGTCAGACCTCCAGAGCCACAGGTACAAAAACAAAACAAAACAACCCACCCACCCAACCAACCAATCATCAACCAACCAACAACAAAAAACAGGCAAAATGCATATTCTTACAAAGTACACATTCAAATCAAAGGAGAAAGCCTCAAATAAACAAGTATGTATGATGAATGAAAATGTTTTGCTATGGAGCAAAACCAGGAATAGGTTTTGAGAGGATGAGAGGAGCAAGGGCTTTGAGGGGGCCATTAAGGGAGACTATTAACATCCATCCATCCATCCATCTATCCACCCACCCACCCACCCACCCATCCACCCATCCATCTACCTACCCATCCATCCATCCATCCACCCACCCACCCACCCACCCACCCACCCACCCACCCACCCACCCATCCATCCATCCATCCATCCATCCATCCATCCACCCACCCACCCATCCATCCACCTATCCATCCACCCATCCATCCAGCTATCTATCCACCCACCCACCCACCCTCCACTCAGCCTTCCATTCTTAGTTCTTCATTCAACAAACACTGAAGGTCTGTTGTGTGTCAGTGCATCAGGTAGAGAAGACCAGGATAAATACAACAAAGTGCTGGTCCTAGATGTACTAAGGGAACACAGATAAGGAAGCTAATGCACGCCACATGCTGAACAGTCCAGAGGAAGGATGCCACCAAGGAGTGAACCTGAGCTTGAGGCTATCTGCATAGTCTTCATGTCCCACACTGTGCAGAACCATGTCCCTAAAAAAGTTTATTGGGATCTTCATCCCAAGTACTCATGGATGTGACCTTATTTGGAAATACGGTCTTTGCAGATATAGTCAAGGTTAGGGTGAGGCCATATGGGATTAGGTTGGGCCCTTAACCCACAACTAGTATCCTTAAAACAGCGGTTCTCACCCTTCCTAATGCTGCGAGTCTTTAATACAGTTCCTCATGTTGTGGTGACCCCCCAACTGTAAAATTATTTTCGTTACTACTTCATAACTGTAATGTTGCTACTGTTATGAATTATAATGTAAATACCTGTGTTTTTCAATGGTCTTAAATGAACCCTATGAAAGGGTTGTTTGACCCCAAAGGGGTCGAGACCCACAGCTTGAGAACCACTGCCTTAAAGGAACACAGAGACACTTTAGACAGAGGGAGGAGGTCAAGGGAAGATGGCGGCAGTGTCTGTAGCGAGGCAGTTATAAGCCATGGGAGGCCAGGGACTCTAGAGCCCAGAGAACTGGGAAGAGGCAAGAAAGGGTTCTCTCCTAGAGCCCAGACACCTTGATGGTTCTGTGAGACCCACACTTCTCAGCGTTGGTCACTTGTCCGGACAGATCTAGGAAATTCACACCCACGCCCCCTTAACGTCCCATGTCTATCCCACACTGCAGTCCCCAAAACTTATCCCCAGCCTATCTGACTGCTTTCCCACATCTGCTCCCCCAGCATCATCAGCCAGCTCTTCCTGGGTGACCCTGAGTCCATCTGGTACCACCTACACAAGGCGTCCAGCAGGGGCTGCTTCACTGGGTGGGGGACGTCAGGCTTGTCCTCAAGCCGTCAGTCTACAGCAGCCTTCCAGCCCCAAATCAGGCGCTCGGGTCTCCATTCTCACACTGCTGCTGTCAACTGAGAAGGGGGGGGGCGGGATGTCCAAATCTCTAGGGGAACACATAAGAGCACCTGCTCTGCCCTGCTTTCCAGCACAGTTAGAGGGATGGGGAGCAGGCGAGGAGGAGGAGGAGGAGATGGAGGAGATGAGGAGTTGTTCTGGGCTCAGCAGACCACAGGCTGGGCAACTGAGATGGGATCCCTTCTATCCTGACCCTGTTTGCATAGGACACATCACTTAGCAAGTACCATCAGATGTGAGTCCCAAGAAGACAGTGGAAAATTGTCTGTCGAGATGACTGTGAGGCCACAGTATGGGATGCTGCTGCCTGGCATGCGGTGGATGACACTGAAGTATCTCTTAGGAAGAAAAGACAAGAGGGGAACAGGAAACAGGAGCTGGTGGAAGCTGCCCCACTGAACGAGGGCTCCTGCAGGGGATGTGGTGGCAACGGCCACCATGAAAGGAGCTGCTGGGCCTCAGCTAGGGCCACACACCCCTGTCCTCTACCTTGCCAAGAACAAGGCAGGGTACCCTACAGAGGTGTGTGTGTATGCACAGTTGCTGCTGTGTCCAATTCCTTCCCGTCTGCCCCAAGGAGGTTCAGAACTGCTTCACAGAGCTCAAGTCCACAGCCTGAAGTTTCATGGATCTCAGTGTTCACTTAACCTTCAAGAAAGATTTATTTTCTAAGCATCCCCATGATCTTTTAAAATTAATTAACTAATAATTAATTTTCAGTCGTGGGATTGAACCCAGGACAAGTGCTCTACCACTGGGGTCCATTCTAAATCCTTATTTTGAGATAGGGTCTCAAGAAGTTATACAGGTTGGCCTTAGACTTGTTATGTAGCCCAGGCTGGCCTAAAACTTGAATTCCTCCTGCCACAGCCCCCTTCATAGCTGGGGTTACAGGCCTACAGTACACGGCCTGGTTCCTGGATCTTTGAGTTTGATCATGGATGTGGATCGGTGGAATCATCCCACCACAACTCCCTCAAGGTCCATTATCATTTTCTCTCTCCCCATACCAGCTTGTGAAGAAGAAAGCAATACACGTGTACATGGAAGTCTTGTTCCCGGTGTGTTAATTTCCTCCCAGACAACACAGGACCTGGTCCTAAACAAATGCCACTATTAAGAAAAGCACAGTGGCCGTGAAATGCTGGGGCTAAAAACAAAGACTGGCTATCCAAGCCCAGACAGGGAAGGATAGAGGTCCTGAGCCAGAAGGTATCTAAGCCCTGATAAGTAAGCCCTTTTCTGATACATCTGTCTGCCTCTGTGTGATTAGGAAACCATAGTTCCTCTATTTGTTGATGACTTTACATATTGACCCTGCTATATTCTGTTCCTCTCAAGAACACCGATAACATGGAAACTAACAGCTTCCTTCTCTTCTGCATACTCCAGGTGACCTGCTAGAGAAGGCTTATGAGTGAGCCCGGCACAGAAGAGCCAGCCAGCCTTTACCTCTCCCCTGCCTTCTCTGTAAACCCAGGAGCACGACGAGTCTTGGGAGCCAGAGCACATCCTGGGGCTTGGGGAGGTACCTACCAGTTCCAGGCTTCTCAGATCTCCATCCCCAGCTCTAGCCAGAGATGTTGCAAGAGTTCGCACTCCAGAGGCACCTCAGCATCTGGGAACTCAAAGGGCCAGAAAGATCTCGGCACTGCTCCTCTGAGAACAGTCTACAGCGGAGGCTTCCTCCTGCTGGGAGTTCTGTTTTTCCACAGCTTCTAAGAAGTTACCCTACCAAGGTCTGCCTCCACGTGGGCAGGATGTGTGGGTCACGTCCAAACAGAAATAAATAGGTAATGTTTCTAAAATTCCTGGAATCTCTAGATTGTAGAGCTATTTAGAGAGACTGATCTGCTTCAGAGAGAAAGATGGAGGAGAAAGCCTGCTTGCGGTGTTTAAACTGGCATTTTCCCCTCCTAATTGATTATTTTTTTTAATCAGTGGAAACCCTTTAAAACAACAACAGCTTAGCTGGGGTTTCAATATAAAAACACAGATAAAAGCAGAGGAGGATGGAACCTAGAGGCTGCCCAGAGCTCTGTGTGGCCGGTCCTGCCATCTCAATCCTCCATGGACCCTCTGGCACGACGCTGCTCCGCCCTCCGTAGACGCACACTGCATGGCAGCTCCACACAGCAACAGGCAGCTCTTTTCTAGAAGATTCCTGCAACTAAGGGCGGGTTTGGTGGAGCCTGGGATTGTCTTGAAATTGCATGTGACTATTTTGTCCCTGGCAGTATGTAGGTAAGAACCCGCAGCATCATTGATACCAAGGCAGTGTGGGCCTGGTTCTAGAGCTGGGTCCCTTGAATGTGCAAGGCACCCTTAAACGCTGCTATCATTAGATTTGAAATGTCCCCTCTAGGCCCCTATCTTGAAGGTTTGGGTCATGGCTCGGTACAACTGGGAGGTGGTAAAACCTTTTAAAGGTGTGTGTGTGGGGGGCATGGTCATTGAGGGCAAGGCTCTGAAGGGGACGATGGGACCCCTATGTCTTCTTTCCCTCCATAACCCCTGTTATGAGGCAAATGGCCACTGAGCATGGGTATGGATTCAATGGGCACACTACACTGAACTCCTTCACAGGTCTGTTATCTTTCTCCCTCCCCATATCAGCTCTTCATGAAGGAGGAAAACACTTCACACACGAGAGGAAGTCTTGCTGTCATGATGTGCTGCCTCACCCCAGAACCGAAAACAGTGAGTACAGTCCAATCGACTGGAACAAGAACAACCGTGAGCCCAAACAACCCTTTTCCCTTCGTACGCTGATTATTTTCGAGTGTCCGTTACAGTAACAGAAAGCTGACTCACAGAGCTCTCCTAAGGCAACAACCCCCTCCCCTATTTCGCCATGAAGTGCCATTTCTTAAGGATCCAGTCAGCAGAATCCAAGAAACTGCACACACCTTGTAGGTGAGCGGGGTTTTGGCAATGCTAAGCCTGGCTCTCCCTGAGCAGCGACCTCACACAGCTCCTTTCTCTTTGTTGTGTAGAATAAGGATGGAAGTCTTTACCTTTCCTCTTCGCTATGGCTATGAGGTCAAGAGCCGAAACGTTCTTTTTATCTTTGAAATATTCTGAGTTGGTTTTCTGTCACTTGCAACCGAAAAAGTTCTAATTCAGCACACAGCTCAGCTCTAGGTGTAGTGACTGATCTGACTGTGTCCATGTAATCCTGCAAAACATCCGAGCAGCTCCTTCCTTTCAGACCCCCCCCCCCGGGGGCAGCTGTGCCAGCAGAATTCATTGGGTGAATGCAGATACAAAGGGCGTTTACTTAGTAATTTCTAAATAAAGCCAAAACGAGGCAGAGACATCACTGCCAAGGTCAGGAGCCCAGAACTGGTTAACTGGTTAATGGCAGAAGCCTGGTTCTGTTATATGGCATGGGGTGTAAGAGAAACAGCCAGAAAGTAGGACTGCCCGAGGCCACTTGCCACTGGGGTGTGTGGAGAAGGTGTCTGTGTGTAAAGGGACATTGGAAGAATGCCTATGATTCTGTGTCAAAGGCCAAATCAGACTAAGAAGCCTCAGGCCTTGTTCAGGGGATGAGTCCAAGACGGAGAGCTCCGTGTCTTCCAGAATGAAGCCCATTTGGGTTCAGGGTGGCTCAGACATGGGAAGGGAGCTGGGGCAAGTAGATGCCCTCTACCTTCAGGACAAACTGCATTCACAGGGGTCTTGGGAGCATGCCGTCAGGCTTGCAGAATAAGCTGTCTTGCTGGGCCCCTGTTGATTTTTTTTTTCAGTCTCCTCCTCGACTCTTTCTGTTCACTCTGGCTCTAAAGTCCCTTTCTTGGGCCCTGCCTCTAGCATCATGCCTTCACGTGTGTCCCTCAGTGCACTTACATGTATACATGATGTCTTCTGAGCTGCATCCTGTTGATGAGCAAATGACCCTGGCTGTCACCTTACCACCCAGGCTGCTCATCAAATTATAATTGTTTTGGGTGGCCACTAATCCATGACCACACAACCCGCAGCCACCAGCTGCTCCTCACACTTTGGTTGTCTCCCCACTCCAAGCCACATGAAGGTGAGTCCTGTTCCAGTTCCAAACCCTTCAAATTCTCCCCAGGCTATCCCACAGCTGGGCTCCTCCTTGTGACAGATTTAGTCCAATAGAAAGCCTCCTGTGGTCACCTTCCCCTCGCGGGGTGACGGTTCTCCTTATTCACAAGGTCTTCCGGGTGCCTCTGCTGCTCTCTCTCTCTCTCTCTCTCTCTCTCTCTCTCTCTCTCTCTCTCTCTCTCTCCCCCCCCCCCATCCCTCCATCCTTCCCTCCCCCCTCTCTTTCTTGACAGGTTTCTCTGTGTAACAGTCCTGGCTGTCCTGGAACTTGCTTTGTAGACCAGGCTGACCTTGAACTCATAGAGATCTGCTTGCCTCTGCCTTCTGAGTGCTGGGATTAAAGGCGTGGGCTACTACACCCGGCTGATTTTTGTTCTTCGTCTTTTTCCTGATGGCTAAGTTTTATGCAGGTTGGACTTTGGGAGGAGGTCATTTTCTAGTATCACCAGCTGGCATCTGACTCCTGGCTTTAGAGGCTTGTCTTGAGCTTGATCTGCAAGGCCAGAGTGTACACCCTGGGCTTGAGGGATGGGACCAGGCAGCAGGTAGAGGGGCTGGGGGAGCCACTGGGCTGGCAGGGCTGGCATTCCCTGGTGCTACACACATTTCCAGCGGGGGAGGTGACGGTACTCGTTTGGAGGACTCGAGTCTTTAGATTCCCACTGGACCACACATGGGTCTCAGCTCAGGAGCAGTCCACCCAGGAGAGAAGCTCCAGTGACTGCTTTCATCACTGGCCTTGAGAGCCACTTCAACCTCTATTTATGGAAACACAGCAGAAGGAGAGCTGGGCTGGGGCCAGGACGCGGCGGTGCCTGCTACGGGGTTTAGAGGAGCCTGGAGAGCGGTCAGCCAGGGAATCTCCAAGGACCTCCACACTTCTCTGTCAGCCACCTTATCACAGAAACATTTCTCTTTCTTGACCTGCAGCATCTTCCCATGTCTGCTTCTCTTGGAGCCCCCAGCTTTCACCCCAGTCTAGTTTCTGCCCTGCAAAGCTGGCTCTAATTCTCATGACAAGAATCCATGTGGTCACAGCAGTGGGACAGATGTCTTAATGTTCCCTCTCTGGTCCAAACAGTCCAGGTAACTGCCTCTATGTTTACCTCCCAGCCAAGTCATGTAAACCTTCAGGAGCTCGGGGCCATGCTTCCTTGACCTGCATGCTCATGGTGTCTATATAGAGCCTTAGACGCTGCCGACCTCCATAATTGCTTTTGGAAAGAAATTAAGACAATGAATGGATCATCCTGGATGAGCCAGATTTGGGCTATCCTGTTCGATCCATTGTGCACTAAGAGGACTTACATGTGACCCAGGGACCCAGGAGCCCATCGTTTGTGGCTTGCAAGGTACTATTTCTAGCTTTGCGAGAAGTTGGCTCTTGGATGGCTCCATCAGCTCTCAACCTCCTAACACACAACTGGGTGCTTAACAGAGGCCATCTCTTCTTCAGCGAAATAGGAAGGATGGTGGCTGTCTGGATCCTCAATCCTCACTCAAACTGTAAGATCTCTGAAGACCACGGTGGCCATTCACTGGCTTGCAGAATGAGATGGCATAGTTATAGCTCGACTCTGGGAGCTCTCTGTCTTGTAACGGACGTCTCAGTTTGGCTGAGCAACTCCTAGGTGCAAAGCAGCAGACGGGTGTGGTCAGGCACCCTCTCCCTGAGCTGGTTTCCTCTGTTGAGAACAGATACAGGCCCTTCACTGGGAGGAAAATGAAGGTGCCAGAAACGGAACTAGGTGATGATCAGGGATGCATCTAGCTAGGTCTAGAGTATAGATTTACTATACTCAATGGAGACAGATGTGCTCTAGGGTAACTTGCCCATAGAGAGAGAATGGTCCAAGGGTACCCTAGGTGCACACAGCTAAAGACAGACAGACAGACAATGTTAGCGGTGTCTGCAAAGGGAAGAATTCATCCAGAGGGGCCGTGCCAGTAACACAGGTTCAGCACAGTGAGACTGGGAGTTTGATCCAAGCCCAAACTGGGACCATGAGTCAGGCATCAGCTGGTATCCCCCTCACCGATCCCTATGGTTATGATCACTGATTATAAAGTGCAGGAACTCTTGTTTTCTGTCATGGATTTGTGTTCTTTATTGGTTGGGTGGGGTGGAGGTAAATTATAGCCAGGACCACAGCCTAGACAAAGCTGGAGGAGTCTGGGGACTCCTAGGGTCCTACCTTCCCTGTCTGAACCCTAAGCTTCACCTCCAGGGTCACACTGGAGTGTCACAGATGCACAGGGGACACCTTCCAACTGATGGATGAGGTCAGAGTTGGGAACGGGAAGAACAGCTTAGGTGGGTGGGGCTAAAGCTGTTTGCTCTGCCCCTGACTTCAACAACCACATTGTGGGTCACTGCAGGGCGGCAAGAACACAGAGGAGACAGCAAAGTCATCCCTGCACTTAGGCATCCTCAAGCTGGGCCGCGCACGTGCAGAGGAGCTGGTCTGACAATGAGGGGAAGCTAGATTGGCAGCTCCTTCCTTCCCCTCCAGCGTGCCTGATAAATACACTCCCTTCTAACCGAGTGAGCAATTGCGTTCTCCTGGAAGATGTTCAGGAAAGAGAAAAAGGATGTCTGAATAGATGATAAGCTATTGCAGTGCTAATCACAGCAACGACCACATACTGAAGCAAGTATTGTGCTTTGCAGGCATTAAATAAACGAAACCTCCCAACGGCTCGGAAGGGAAGGTACCATCATGATCCATCCCCAACAGGGGTGGAGAAAGGAGATGGCCTGGATTAAGCAGCAGTTCTAAAGGCATGTAAGCAAAGGATGGAACCAGGCACCAACTCTTCTAAAACCTAAGAGCTGATCTGCTTAGAGCCCAGGATCAAACATAATGAGATATTCATGAGAATGAGAGTCACCAGACTCAGCAGCACCACTGTAAGGAACCCATTCAGAAGTCAAGGGAGGGACCCCAGCTCTGTGACCCAATGGGAACTTAGGTAGTAGGTCCTCAGTAAATGCTGGTTGATAGGACAGGGAAATGATGGAGACAGTGTTCATCAGGCCCTGGAGTAGGGGTAAGTCCTACTGTGGGTATCCACTTTAGGCAGTTACGGTATGGAAGGCACACATCCATGGGGCAGCTGTTCTGGGCACCTTGTTTACAGCACGTCCCTTCGTCCGCATGAAGATGCCAATAGCTATCTGTGCTGCTGAGCTGAGAGAGTGTGGTCAAGGCTATGAGGAAGCACTGGACCTCCCTGACAAGGGAGTTGTCCAAAACTAAAAACAAAACAAAAAAACCCAATACTAAGGAACCTGCCCAAATTAAGAAGTACGGCGTCTAAGGAACTTTCCCATCAGGAAGAAAGATAAGAAATCCACAAAGGTCTTAACCCGGCAATGCATGCTGACACGTTCCTACATGGAGCTGTGCTGTGATGGGAAGTCCTATGCCAAATGTCTTTGCTAGATTAAGTAATTGCCCCAATGTGTCAATTTCTCAGCAAAGCCAGATATTTTAAGGATACGGATTGTCTCTTTCTTCTGACTATAGTGCACTCATGTCAGAAATTTAGTGTTTGTTCCTTCCCAGAAAGCAACCCTGACCTTTTGTCACGTGGGAGTGGGCCATTAAGGATTCTCTGCCACATAAAAGGGTCTTGCTGGGTGATCTGAGTCCGTGCAGCCATTGGTTTTAGCCTGCAGGCTTACTAGGCAGGAGCAGCCCCATGACCTACTTGGTGTCTATTTCCCTCAGTGCGGCTGGAGCAGACAGTGATCTGACCTACTTTCAGGGGCACCATGGTGGCTCAAGAAGAAATAGAGGAGAATCTGAGAACCTGTGCTCAGGATATCTAAGCTTGGCCTTCTGGTGTCTGCTGGCACCGCCCCGCATCCCTGGTCCTGCTCAGGGTAGCTCCATGCTCTCCCTTCACTCAGTCTCTACCATCCTGGGGTAGGTCCAGAGCCCAGCCCCAGCCCAAGCCACCAACCTCTGCAGTCTATGCAGGTTACAATTCTCTACAGGGAGGCCACAGAGCAGATGGCAGCTTACCCGTAGCCCAAATGAGTCACATGAAGAGACTGCTTAGGTTAGCAGCAGGCAGAACCTGTCACCAAGACCCCCTTTGTATCCACTCTGTTTTTAAGGGCCACTAAAAAAATTATGAAGAATCTAAAGAATGGTTTGAAATTTCCCAGCATATGTGTCATGTCAATGTGTAAACTGCAGCCGGGGAGTCTATACAGGGTCCCCCTCTGGAGCAGGGGTTGGCAGACTCTTCCTGTAAAAAGCCAAAGACTAACTATTTTAGGCTTTGCAGGCCATATGGTCTCTGTCACAACAACTCAATTTTGCCATCATAAAGCAAAATCAGCACAGAAGTGTGGCTGTATGTAGTTCAGTAAAACTTTGTAAAGCCTGATGGAAAGTGGAGTTGGAGTCCAGGTCAGGGTCTGCTGACCCCAATTCCGGACACTTTCTAGGAGGCCAAGTGCACTCTGTAGCAATCACCCTTCCCTTACCGCTCTGCTCCACCCCCAACTCACGAGTGGCCTCTTCCATTTGATGGGTGCTCCGCATCCTCACCCCTTTCCCTTTCAGGGAAGGGCGAAGGGAAGATAAATGGACTGTGTTTACATTTACATTGATGAAAAACTGAGTTCAGCGGCTTTTAGCCCAGGCTACTCTGTAACGGCCTGTGGTGAACTTGAAACGTTACTGTTGCCCAGGTCCATTGGCCGACTCTGACGCACTGGATATGAGTGCAGCCTGGGCGCCTGAGATCTGGAGCTCCTAGGTCAACCTAAAGGGTGGCCAACTCAAGAGTCATTGCCTTGGCGCAATGGGAACAGTGGGTAGAATTTTGCCATAAGCAAGTCAAGGAGCTTGTTTCTATTTATTTATTTATTTCCTTCTTAGGGGTGGAGAAAGTGAGAAAACATGTCCAAAACCTCGGAAACCTTGCCTCATAGAGCCCTCTGGGTCAAAGCTGGGACCCGGTAGATTTCAATATGCTCTGTAAAGGTCTATAGACTACCCCAGTCACCTAGTGTGGTTGCTCATGAAGGGCAGGGCTCTGTTGACACCTGTTAATAAACAGTTAATCATCTAAGAGTTTAATATATAGTCTGCCAATCAATCAGTGCACGCACACACAGAGACACATATGCACGTGCGCACGCGCGCACACACACACACACACAGAAACATGCACACACATGCACAAATAGCATACACATGCACACACATACACACACTCAAGGGAGACAAGGTAAACATAGAAGAAAAAAATAGCCTTAGCCATATTTTCAAGCTGCTACCACGCCTCGCTCTTAGTTAAAATCACTCTGGGATATCACAGCACATGTCAATAAAATCAGAATGTCTGAGGTAGAGAACTGGTACCAATCTCTTTTCAAATAATTTTTTTAAATGCAATTTCAATGTGCAGGAAAATTTAGAACTCACTGTTACTAGGTCCTATGGCCTAATGTAGTCCGCGGGCTGTCAGCAGCAACGGCTTTTCTAGAGGTGGACAGAGATAAGCAAGTCTGGGGACTCCCCTAAGTCATCTGGATTGGAATCTGCATGTTTAACCAGATCCGTTTGCTATGTGCATGTGCACTAGAGTATGTCATGTGATGAGGCATGTGGTACATGTGACAGGTACCAGACACACTCTGAAAAGGCAAAGATTCCAGAATATTCCATCAGAGTGGCTAGGGAAGCCTTCTTAGAAAAAGGAGGATACAATAGAGACTCTGAAGGGTGCGGGAATCAGAGGCAGAGGTGGTAAAGAAAGAACTAGATCTGTGTGTGTGTGTGTGTGTGTGTGTGTGTGTGTGTGTGTGTGTGTGTACGCACATGTGTGCATGTATCTATGTGTGTGCGTATGTGTGCACGTGCCTGTGTGTGGGCATGTGCCTGTGTGTATGTATGTGTGTGTCTGTGTGTGCCTATGTGTCTGTATATGCATATGTGTGCATGTATGCCTTTGTGTGTGTATAACTAGAAAGAGGAAGAGGGTTTAATATGGCTTTCACAAGGGTAAAAAAAGCTGACTTGCATCTACTCACACAATATATATGTTGAGGTTTTGTTTTGAAAGGATACAGGGTAGGAACAGAAAGCCATCCTGGAAAATCCGGGTGATCACTAAGGGGTAGCAGACGGGAGGAGGAAGAAGAGGAAGCTTTAGGCCTGTTTCTCAGGCCGGTGGAAGGCTGTGGCTGCCTGCAGAAGCCAGGGGATGGGGTGGTGGGGAGAAAACAAAGAAAAGGCTGCTGGTCCTTTGATGATGGCGGATTAGTCAGGGAGGAGAGCAGGGAGCAGGGGGCGGCGGTGGGAAGGCTGGCTCAGGCCTGACCCAGGCAGAGAAGTTGCACATCTCTATGTAGGTGGAGGTCCAGGAGGAAGGGGCCCTCAGGAGGGGCAGACTGAGTTGGTGTGGGGGCAAGGTGCCCCTGAGTGCTCTGGTCTGCATGGCCAGAGGAAGTGTTGGACAGCCATGGGCAGCTGTAATAAACACCTCTGATAACGCCCCCCCCCCAGATGTTATCCATGGGAAAAACCACAGGCGTCAACTGAGCGTATTCCCAAAGGGAAGGATGGAGGAAGAACAAACGTGTTCACAGCCTCGGGATTGTCTAGCACCAGCAGGCCCTGACACCCAGGGCAGCTCTCAAGCTCAGCCCCTTTGTTTCCAGGCCTCTCTGGAAGTCCAGTTGACTCCCAGTTGAGTTGGAAATGACGGGAGACCTTTTCCCATATTGCAGAAGGCTGAAACAATACATCAGAGTGAACATGACCACAATTGTTTCCACTGCAGTTATTTTGAGGGAGTCGAGGAAGATTGTCTATTCCGAGACATTTCCTTCACCCGACGGACTTAATAAAAACGCAGAGGGAAGAGGCCCATGTTGCCACCAGGGTGTCTGGTCTGCTTGCAAGCGAATGCACAGTGCTGAATGTGAGTGGTTCCTGGCAGGCCCCAGGGAGCTGCCCTGAGCACACCTTCGCTGATGCTCACTCAAAGGCCTGAGGTTGGACTAGTAGTGTCTTGTAGCTTTCAAAGTACTTTCCCAGTCACCTTGCTTGATTCTCACGAC
This sequence comes from Peromyscus leucopus, assembly GCF_004664715.2. NCBI lineage: Eukaryota > Metazoa > Chordata > Mammalia > Rodentia > Cricetidae > Peromyscus > Peromyscus leucopus. The sequence goes on from NC_051079.1 coordinate 63,216,549, forward strand.
AGGACAGCTGTTAGTGACGGTGGCTTGCAGGAAGATTTTTGCCACCCCATTCCAGACATCAGAAAACAGAAGTCCAAGTAGTTTGTCAAGGTCTCCCAGCTTGGAAGGGGGCAGGTCAGGGCCAAATCCAGCCCTTTGGGCCCTAGGGTGGTACAGGCTGGACCAGAGTTGCTGACATGTGTTTGCTATGTCTTATCTCCCACTGCTCATCCTTGTGCCAGGCACCAGGGTAGGCTGGGTCACCAGGTACCGATAGGGTCCCACAAGAGTCCAGCGTGGCTGTGAGAAGGAGCTGAGTGTGGGATGCCATGCACAACGAGAGACTGGTCCTGTGTGTGAGGGCAGGCGAGGCCAAGCTGGAGCAGATCAGTCGAATGGTTGGGTAAGTGCATTCTGTAAATCATGTGGAGGGGACTGAAGAGGACGGGACCCAAACACACAGCAGGTGGCCGTGACAATGGCCAGAGATCAGAAGGACTAATGCAGGGATTAGGGAGGCAGCTGGAGACAGAAGGTGCACAGTCTATGAAGGTCTGAGGAGAAAGCTACCAGAGGGAAAGACAGCGGTGGGGTGCAGGCATGGGACAGGGGAATAAGTGGCGAATCAGACCCTTCCCTGCTCTGACACAGCCTGGCTTCTTACAGGAGATGAAGAATGAGTACCACTCAAGGCTGGGTATGATGAATACAAAAAAAGGACAAAAGTCACAGCACTGGCTCTGGATCCCTTCCTTTTTGATGCTGTGACCCCTCCAGCGGTGGGAATTCCTCCCGCTCTGCGCCCCTCTCCCCGGGCTTGTCTTGTCTGGCTCCTTGTCTTCAACCGTCCTCCTCCTGGAGACGGCGAGCCTGACTGTGGGCCAGCCAGCAGCGCTGCTGCCCTTTGGGCGTCCTCAAAGGACCCCGTGGAAGGGAGTGATGCCCGTCCTTGACACACCACGCACCAGCCTGCTGGAACAATGCTCCTCTTGGTATTGGCAGGAAGGACCACAGAAGGGAACATCTTCTCCTTTCTTGCCAAGCGAATGTTTCTGTTTGACCTGGCGGGTATACCGAAGCCAAATAATGTTCTGGAGGGTACACAAACCACCGGGGGCTTTCCGGGCATTTTTGTAAGATACTCCCATGGGACCTTGGGGGGCTCTCTCTCCTCCCCCTCCCTCCCTCCTTCTCTCCCTCCTTCCTTCTCCTGTCCCCTCTGTATGTGTATATTATGTGTCACGAGAGTAGAATAGCAACTGTCCCTCACACAAGGCAGCCTCTGACGAGCATAACCATTATGTATCAGCTGGGCCAGGTGGAATTTCTGGGCCATGGCACTGGACTCTGCATAGGCTTTTTGCTTCTTATGGGCCACTTTCCCCAGGATCTTTGCAATGATTTTCTTCAAGTGAGCCTCAGAGCACTGACTTGTGCACAAAATTTGGCTTACTCTTCCATTAAAAGAGCATGCTTCTAAGGAGGTGACATCATCTGGGACAGGTGAATGAGATAAGCAGCTGGGGCCCTGCTAAAACACTCAGGGACTTCAAGACCCTGGCAACCTCTTTTTCTTTTCAAGTCTCCTTTGTGCCAACCCCCCCTGGACTGTGGTTGCCTCTCCACATGTAAGGTGAGCTCAGATCCACAGCAGCCTCTGGACGTCATTCATCTGCTCAGAACTGGGGAGAACAGATGCCCTGTGCTCAGAGTAGTTGCTGTCTGGGCTTCGGTTTTTCCAACCGTGAAACGAATGGATGGGGTCCCACATATCTCATCCCCCAGACACCACAGGCTATTGAAAAAGCGATTGGTTGCTCTCCGCAAGCTGAAGGTAAGGTCCTACTGTAGCTGGAGACACCACTTACGTATGTTATTGAAGATGGAGAAATGGAGCCGGTGCCCAGCTACAAGTGTCACCCATACTAACTAGATGCACAGTGCTGGAAGGCACTTTGTATTCTACCAGAGGAGAAAAGTAATCATCCATCTCACACAGCTACAGACTCGGCAACCTACCGCAGTGACCCACCCACAAGATACACTGGTGCAATGGTGGTATACATGTTATGGGAGTCACCAACCACAGTTCATCATCATCATCATCATCAACAACAACAACAACAACAACACAACCTGGATTTTAAAGCCCCATGAAATGAAACCCACACCCGATACCGCTAAACTGGCCAAGAACCTGAGACTAGACAGATCATGGGCCCTAGGGGAAAACCTACTACTATTACTCTGAGGAAGAAACATTTCAATAAAAGGACTTCTAGTTATATATTGCTCTACCCACAGGTCACTGTGTCACTCAACCCTCTTCAGAGAAGCTCCTTCTTGCAGGAGATGGTGATGAACAACGAGACCCACAGCTGGACAATGCGGAGAGAGTGAGAAACTTTGGAGTACTTGGCCCTAGGTGCAATGTCTTCATCAATCCCCACCCCAACCCCAAGGCTCAGGGACTTATGTGGAAGAGGAGGTGGAAAGACTGTTAGTAGCCAGAGTAGGTGGATGGCTCCAGGGAAACAGTGTCTTCCAGACACAGCAGAGCTGATGCACAGAAGAACTCACAGAGACTGAGACAGCACACACAAGATCGGCACAGGTTCAACCCAGACAAAATCCCAGCATGCGGGAGGGGAGGTGGGCACCGAGCCCCACTCCCACCCAAGAAGCTATTTGCAATTGATAGTTGTTAGGAAAGAGGAGAGCAGCTTTTCCAATGGAATGTCACTAGAGGGATCAGCCATGCTTCAGGACAGGCCCCATTTTCAGGAGCAGTTGCCAAAACCAACAACAAAAACAATGACAAAACAGGTTTTTACATGTTTTGTTGTGTGTACTTCTGCTCTGTTTTTGTCTTACTGTTTTTTTTGTTGTTGTTTGCTTTTGTTACATATTTTCTTTGAGAAAGAGAAAGAACATGAAGTTGGGTGGGTAGGGAGGATCTGGGAGTTGCGGAGGAGAAAGAATATGATCAAAATATATTATAAGCAATGAAACTTTTTAAATAAAGAAAAAGTTAACCCTGTTTTGTTTTTGTTTTTGTTTTTGAATGGAGCTATACTAGGCGACTCTGGAAGTTCCTTCCTGGTACAGAACTCTGTGACCTCATGACTCCCTCACCCTGAGGAAACAGTGAGGTGTCCTGCCTTTTTGGCTGGCAGATATCTTCCAAGAGAGGGTTCTCTTCAGCTGCACATGCTCTAATCTCCAAATGTGGTCTTCTAGAAAGTGATATTCAACTCAGACTTCTGCTTAAAAGGAGGACCAGGACACTACTCACCCAGACTTCATACAACCCTGAGAGAGAGCCCTTGTCTCTTGGTCATCACGGGCTGAATTCACTGAAGACTTCAAGCAAAGGCTGAGTGTATTCATGAAAGGAATCTACATTGTGCATAGCCCCCATATTGCCTAGTGGCCATACTGGTCCATGTACCACAAGCCTTCTTTAGGGTTAAATGATGACCTCCCAGCATGCACAGCAACACAGCATGAAGAGCCACATGAGGACATGGAACAGCCGACAATGTAAGACCTCTCAATGACATGGCAGAAAAAACCATTTTGTGATAGTATTTTTTTTTTTTTCCCGAGACAGGGTTTCTTTGTGTAGCTTTGCACCTTTCCTGGAACTCACTTGGTAGTCCAGGCTGGCCTTGAACTCACAGAGATCCGCCTGCCTCTGCCTCCCGAGTGTTGGGATTAAAGGCGTTCACCACCACTGTCTGGCTGTGATAGTATTTGTATGAATCCATCTTCCATGCTGACCTATGTGAGCCCTGGACACACTGAGAGGTCTGATTGAGACCCTGGCCTTGGTGAGGGCTGCAGCCAGCAGCTCCCACAGCTTTGTGCTTGGGGCTCACGCAGAAGGCAGGAGCTTGCAGGGGTAACTGGCAGCGTCGATTTTTTCCTTTCCTTTTTTTTCCTTTCCTTTTTTTCCCTTTCCTTTCTACAGCACATTTTATGTGCAGACACGTTAGTGTTGAAATCTTTTCAAAGACACCTACTTGATCCCTCAGAAACCCTAGAATGAATTATTAAACAGCTGCCCTGTGAGCCCTTTACAAAGACCAAGCATCCTAAAAGAAAACAGTAGGCTGTTTGAGAAACACCGTGGCCTGGAGACCCTGGGCCCCAGTCTGTGGGTAGACTGGCTGTGTGGTCTTGGGGCCAGCCCTTACTTAGGGGAGCCCTCAGTTTTTGTTGTTTAAATGATTTGTTTGAGGTGGTGATAACTAGGTTGTCTTTAGAATGCCATGTCCAAGAAACGTCACCTCTTCACTCCATTATACAGCAACAGCTACTCCTTAACTTGGCCACCAGGGTAAGGCAGCCAAGTCCCCATGTCCTCTCCAGCTGGTCCAGGTACCCAACCTTGACATCTTATTCTTGAGCCTTCCCTTAGCCAATCCTCTCCCATCTACCATAACCCATTTCTAGCTCACATATCAAGGCCTCCATGGTCAATGGACAAATCCTCACCAGTGACCAGCTAGAAATGAAGCATTTTCAGGAACTAGGGCCATTCCCATAGTCCTTGCCCTTCAGGACACTTAGAGACCAGTCCTCTGTCAGCACCTTGATGACCACCCCCTTAGCACCAGGGTATGATGTGTTATTCCAGAGTAGCTGGCCAATCTGCCTTAAGTGTGTCCTGACTCATTCAAACATTCCCAGATGGGAGGAACTCTCAATCAAGTAAGGAGACTAAAGTTATCAGAAGTTCTCCGCTCATGGTTCTCGGGATAGTTTGTACTTTATACTGTGCCTTCTGGGACCAGGCCACCAATGGAGATGGGTAGGGATCATGTTTCTTAGTAACACCAGTGGAGGGGGGGTCTCAGGTGGTCATCGAGGAGGCTAGTGACGAGCCAAGGCCTGAAAGCTTTCAAGGGTAGCTTTTCTGGGATGGCTCACCTCTTCTTTGTGCAGTCAGCTTGCACACTTGCTCTGGCACCTTAATGGTGACTTGATGGTTCCAGTATGGACAGAGCACCAACTGCATGCTCAGTTCCTTGTCAGGGGTGTTTAAACTCAAGAACCCAGCTATCAGGACTCTCAAGACTTGCTGCCAGGAGTCTTACCGATAGAGGTCAATGTCAAAAGTAAGTAAGGGACGGCTGGATCCTAAGGGCATTATCATCCAGTCCCTGGGTACCTCGATTTTGAGAGTTCTTGTATGGGGTTTTCAGCCTTTGTAAGATCTGAGCAGAGGTTTTTTTTCTTTTTTCCAGCAACCTCAGATAGCTGGTTGATGGCTCCCATTCTGCCTCAGGAGCTCTTCTGATTCGTAAAAGTGCTGTGTGTGTGTGTGTGTGTGTGTGTGTGTGTGTGTGTGTGTGTGTGTGTGTTTGTCTTCCTTCCTAAAGCTTTTGAAGAACAGGAAAAAAAAAAAAAACCCAAACAAACAAATGAGCCTTCATGTATATCAGATTGTCACCTTTATCCTCTAGCCCCGTGACAACATGTCCCGGGCTCTAGTCACAGGCCAGTTTTCTTATCTGAACTAAGAGACTAGATCACTTCATCACCTGACTCCCAGACAACATCATCTGCTCCACTTGCCCTGGGCCAAGCACTGAAAACTCAGTCCTGCCTGCATCCGCTCCTGTTCTGACTTCTGTTCCTTGTGCTGTGTATGTGAATGCTCACATGTATAGGTACACACATGTTGGGGTGCACATGCACATTTGTGTGCTTTGTAGGGAAGCCAGAGGTCAGTTTCGGATGTTCCCCAGATGCTGTCCACCCTTTTTTTTTTTTTTTTTGAGACAGGTCTCTTGTGGTTCTGGAATGTGCAGGTTAAGCTGGCTGGCAAGGAAGTCACACGGATCTGCCTAGGGGTTTTCAGATCACACCCGCATATCGGACTCTCTTCTAGTGTGGGTTTCTGGGGATAAACTCAGCTTCCCACACTTGCAAGGCAAACACCTGACTGACTGAGCTATGTCTTCAGCATCATAATTTCCTTTTTAAACATCCAATCAAATGGGACTTTGGATTTGACATGATGAGTTGACCACGTACACTTATTTCAATTATATTCTATTTTCTCCTCCCACTAACAGAACAGTTATAAAAATCCACAGAAGAACAGAGAATAAAGAGAGGTTTTTTTTTTTTTTTTTTAAAAACAACTTCCAGAGGACAGAGTGAATGGAGGAGGGATGGGAGAGGTCACGTGCCACCATGCTGTCTGTAGAGAATGCTGACTGACACCCTGGCAGAACCTGGACAAATCTCTGTCACCAGAGACTTGAAGGCACCTGGCACCAGAAAAGGCAGGCTTCACATGCTGGGAGGAAATGGTAGAAGCAGATGCAAGTCTGAATATGACTGAATATGGAACCCCAAGTTCCCCCCAGCACTCTGCATAGCTACTACCTCCCTGTCAGACAAACAGGACAGAGAGGCTCCAGTATGTGGGAGATTTGAAGGAGAGAGGAGAGTCACAGCCATGAGGGGCCCTGACAGGAATAATCAGCTCACATCCAGTCTTGGTTTCAAAAACCCATTCAGTAAAATGTCCTCTGGCTCTATGGATAATAGTAGCTTCCGGGACTGGGGCAGAGAAAGTCCGAGCTAAAACCAGTCACCCTCCTGTGCATGGACTAAGAAAGAACGGAAGACTGATGGGGACATTTCAGAGACATACGGGCAGCCAGTTTGAAGAGGCTCTCACTATTCAAATTTATGACAATTTGTGCTGCAAAACAAATAATGGATGATAATCCCCCAAACTAAAAATTATAAACCAACAAATGAATAGCTAGAGAGAGGGACTGATGTTGCCTAGGGTAGAAAATCAGCTAATGAAACAAAGGCAGAAGAGCTACTTGACCAGCATGATAATGTTTTAGGTACAAATCATCAATGAATGAATGGAAAAAAATGAATGAATGGAAAAAATGAATGAATGAAATTTGATGGGTAGTATTACCAGAAACAGTGTATCTACACAGATCCAAATAGCTACTTACTGATAATTACAAAGGGGGAAAATGTAACTTTATAATGCTAGTGGTGAACATCACATCCTGCAATCCCAGTGCCTTCTGGCTCCATGTACCAAGAAGGGGAAAATACCTCTTCTAAGGCATTCATTTAAAAAGGGTTGAGTCGTCGGGTGGCAGTGGTGCACACCTTTAATCCCAGCACTCGGGAGGCAGAGGCAGGTGGATCTTTGTGAGTTAGAGGCCAGCCTGGTCTATGGTGATATTTTGTTTGTACTTATGTGATTTTATTTGTATGTTAATAAATAAAGTTGCCTGGGGGTCAGAGCTAATAGTAAGCCATAGGGGAGCTGGGCATTTATGGTGCATGCCTTTAACCCCAGCACTTGGTAGGCAGAGCTAGGTAGATCTCTGTGTGGTCAAGGATACAGCTAGCATTGGAGACACACGCCTTTAATCTCAATACCAACCATAGAAGACTTGGAAGTCTGTACAGACAGGCAGTGACAAGGTGGTCATGTGGTTGGGTTTACAACCAATGAGAAGGCAGAACAGAAAGTCTATATAAAGACAAACACACAGGAAGTAGGTCTCTCTTGGCTGAAGAGAATCGCTGAAGCAGGAAGGGTAAGGCTCTTAGCTCTGACTTCTTGGGCTTTTATCTTTACACTGGCTCTATGTTTCTTATTTAATAAGATGGTTACTTCTACAAATGGCGCCCAACGTTTTGGCAAGAGTTTCCACCTAAAACCTGAGTAAAAAGATTCTAAAACGGAGCTAAATATAGTTCCTAGTTGTCTCTTTCAAGCTAGTGGCAGCCTGCGTGTTTGAGCTACTATGGCGGGTTCCTGGCGTGTGCGCTCGACCTGCAGTATGGCAGGAATGAGGCCTCTGCAAGTGGCACATAAAGCTGCATGGTGGATTTAGTCTTTGCTAGTACAAAACAAAAAGAGGTTTCTGGGCTACACGCTGCTTTGATAGACCCACTATTTCTGAGAGTTGATGGCTCCCAGAGCTGGCGGAAAACGTACCACCTCCATGTTGGAAAGCTGAAGTGGGCAGAGCCAACAGCCACAGCACCATTTCAGTCTTAGAATGATGCAGTTTAAAGCAATAGGTTCAAGGTAATATAAAAAATAAGCTACGTAAAGATGGCGACCACACAGAGAATCTGGATTATGTTCTCTTTGATATTCGTAACTGAAGAAAAACATTTGATTGCAAAAGCTGTTGAGTTATGCCAAAATGTATATTTTAAAGGTACCTTGACTTTCATTTGGATGGAAGGATATGTTGCTTTGTAAAGGAGGCTCTGCTTTTGTTTCCATAGAAAGCCAGAGGCTATGGATTTGTTCCAGATTAAGATACATCAGATTTGATGACACTATGGCCCAGATGATCCAACATCCAGAACCGTTTCAAGGCAACTGGCTCAAACAATACACCCTCACAGACTACTCCATAATCCTAAAATTTTCTTTATGTCCCCATAAGATACAGTGCCCCCCTCCAGCAGGAAGTAGTAAGAGAAGCTACACCCAAATTCCCAAATATACCAAGCTGGCTTTGGAGATGAGTAAAAGTTAAAACCTTCCTCTTTAAAAAAAAAAGAAAGAAAGAAAGAAAAGGGGAAGTGCTGTGGGATGGTCTGTATGTTAAATTGCTCTGATTGGTCAATAAATAAAACTCTGATTGGCCAGTGGCCAGGCAGGAAGTACAGGCGGGACTAACAGAGAGGAGACTTGGAACAGGAAGGCAGAGAGAGTCACTGCCAGCCAATGCCATGACAAGCAGCATGTGAAGATACCAGTAAGCCACAAGCCACGTGGCAAGGTATAGATTTATGGAAATGAATTAATTTAAGCTATAAGAACAGTTAGCAAGAAGCTTGCCACGGCCATACAGTTTGTAAGCAATATAAGTCTCTGTGTTTACTTGGTTGGGTCTGAGCAGCTGTGGGACTGGCGGGTGACAGATTTGTCCTGACTGTGGGCAAGGCAGGAAAACTCTAGCTACACTGGTCTACAGAGTGAGATCCAGGACAGGCACCAAAACTACACAGAGAAACCCTGTCTCGAAAAAAACAAAACAAAACAAAACAAAAACAAACAAACAAACAAACAAACAAACACCCCCCAAAAACCCCTTTATCTATAAAGGGAATGAATGGGGCTACTAGCAAAATTTAAATAAGATCTCTAGATTAACAACAGCTGGTCTATCCATGTTAACCTCCTGATTTTGACCATGAAACTGTGCTTAGGTAAAAGAATATTTAAAAACACACTGAGGGGAGCCAGGGAGAGGGCTCTGACCCACCACAGACCTATAGTAATGGAGCCAGTTGACTATTGAAACTATGAGTGAAAATAATTTTTTCCCTTTAAAAGTTGAGTTATGAGCTAATTTTGTTATAGTGATAGAAAACTAAAGCATATGCCTTTTGGAATTATTTAAGTTTTATAAAAGCATATAGCATGTTGAAAATGTGAGTAGGCGAGTGTAACTCTTTGGGCTTATACCCCTTAGAGCAGTGGTTCTCAAATCCTCCTAATGCTGTGACCCTTCAATCCAGTTCTTCAAGTTGTGGTGACCCCCAAGCACAAAACTATTTCATTGCCACTTTATAACTGTAATTTTGCTACTGTTATAAATTGTAATGTAGCCAGGCGGTGGTGGCACATGCCTTTAATCCCAGCACTCAGGAGGCAGAGGCAAGCGGATCTTTGTGAGTTCAAGGCCAGCCTGGGCTACAGAGAGAGTTCCCGGAAAGGTGCAAAGCTACACAGAGAAATCCTGTCTCGAAAAACAAAAACAAAACAAAACAAAAACGGATGATCACAACCCACAGGTTGAAAATTATAATGTAAATATCTGTGTTTGCTGAGGGGTCGCAACCCACATGTTGAAAACTGCATCCTTAGAGGCAGGAAATATCTCCAGCAACCTTTTCCTTTTCTTCCTTAGGATCCTGCCTGAACCAAGGTTGTCCACTATTCTGAGCTGGAAATAACTGTGACAATCAGAGCCATAGAAGGTGGGTGTGGCTATCGAAGTCACCTACTCTGACATGCTTTAGCAATGAGGACTCAGTAGCTGCCAGTTTACCTGACAACTCGGCACCACATGGACAGTGGAAGGCAGATGTATGCTCCACTGACCACTTGCTACAGAGCTTGTGACAACATCTCTGGGCTTCCTGGAGCAATGGGATCCCGGTGAACACCTGGCACAGGATCCTCAGAGCAGGTGGCCTGCTGCAGGGCGGCTCTTGTCTCAGCGGATGAGGAGGCTGCCATTTTCCTTTCCCAGATCCCACCAGGCTGGCAGACCTCTGGGAATCACAAGAGACACCACGGGCATTTGGCAGCACAACACTACATCAGATCCGCCATGGGTAATAGAAACACATTTCCAGGCTTGTGGGAATCAAGCAGGGCCACTCACTCCACACAGAACTTTCTTCTAAGCCCTGCAGATTGGTGCCAAAAGGAAAAACCCGTGTCTTTGAAGAACATACAACTATATACAATGCTTTTATCATCTGACAAGTCCTTCCTTCAGAAGTACTGAAGTTCTCAGAGTGGCTGAGAACTGTGTGTGTGTGTGTATGACATATACACACGACAAATTGGATCCAAAAGCATGATGGAGCCTATACTTTTCAGAGGAAGGAGGAAGCTGGGGCCAGGAAATGAGTATCTGTCCTAGGACTCTCTGCTCACCAAGTCAGACCACAGAGTCTCAGAGGGGAAGGCCAGAATTGCTTCAGCTCTAGCTACTTGATTTCTGCAATGAGCTCGTGGTCTTTTTAATGTCAACTCATAATAGCCTCCTTTGCAGACAGGAGTTTGTGTTTGCTGGTTTGTTCCTGGATTGGCTTTTGTCTGCCACTTAGTGTGTGATGACACTATCTTCTGCTGACAAGCTACAAGTTTGGGAACAAGTTCCTCACTGTCAGGGGCCATTCAGTACATATGGAGGATAGCCCATCTGCATACATGAAGTGTGAACAAAAGGAAAGGACTATGCAGAATGCTTACATGGTTTTCCTCCATGTACATATAGACCAGGCTTGCCCCAGAATGGTTACATGTTTTCCCTCCATGTACATATAGACCAGGCCTGCCCCAGAATGGTTATGTGGTTTCCTTCCATGTACATGTAGACCAGGCCTGCCCCAGAATGGTTATGTGGTTTCCTTCCATGTACATATAGACCAGGCTTGCCCCAGAATGATTACATGTTTTCCCTCCATGTGTATATAGACCAGGCTTGCCCCAGAATGATTACATGTTTTCCCTCCATGTGTATATAGACCAGGCTTGCCCCAGAATGATTACATGTTTTCCCTCCATGTGTATATAGACCAGGCTTGCCCCAGAATGGTTACATGGTTTCCCTCCATGTGTATATAGACCAGGCTTGCCCCTAATTCCCTGCCCTGTTGATGCTCACATGGCTGAGCTGACCTTCAACTGCAGGGATGGTAATGAGCCTCCCAGAAGCCCTGGTCTACAGTGGAGTAGAGTAGGAGTCATCTGGAGTACAACCAATAACAGGACATTGAAGGGGCTGTGTCCTCCCTGCATCCCAAACCCTTCACCAATCTCCATCCCAGGTCACCAAATACAGCATACAAATTTGTTGTCCTTCATTTGAGAAAATTAATGGGAAACAAAAAGATAAAACAAAAAACAAAACAAACCAACAATCAAAAAATCATAGCCACTGATGGAAGGAGACGGGATGAGATTATAGCAGCCACTCAGTAAATTATCAGGAAGTTATTAAGAGCATTGCTACAGGGCACACACTTGTAATCCTGGCAAGCTGAGGCATCAGAACGAACACTTTGAGGCCAGCCTTTGGCTACATCCACCCAAATCCTGTCTCAACTCTTTCCTTGCCCCCCACACAACCAAATAAAACCACATTTGCTTGCAACCAAGCCCTCAGGTTCTGATGCAGAGGCGTGGGGACTGGGGAGTGCACTGGCAGAGTGTACATCCAGCATGCAAGAAGTCCTGGGTTCTAATGCCCTGGGTTCAAGGGCAGCAAGCACGAGAGTCCCCTGGGAAGCTTGTTAAAATGCAGATCTGGGTTCAACCTTAGCTTCTAGTTCAGCTGGAGTGGAAAGAAACCCAGGAGTGAAGAACCTGTACTTCTGGTAAATTTCCAGGGGATTCTGATGCTGTTGGCTGAGAACCCCACTTTGAGAATCTGTTGCAGAGGCAAGTAAGGTGTATGTTCAGCAAGGAGCTAGGACACACAGGGTAGAGAAATGTCACTAGTGGTGAGGAAGGGGCCAGCCTGTTAACTTAGGTTATGTATGAAGCGCTGGTAGAGTCCAGGTGATGCATATGCTTACTGTAGGGCATCAGGAAAGTATATTACTAGGGAGGGCTTCATAGACAGGAAACTTCTAGCAGTCTTTGGAGGACAGGTGTGTGGCAGGCAGACAAAGGGCATTCAGGCAGGAGGCCAGGGTTCTCGACCAAGGGCCTGTTAATTTGTCACCATGCAGGCTAGAACACAGACAGGCTCAGGGTTTGCAGGAGAGAGGCCCAAAGGTTGGCAGGCATTGGAAACATGAGAAACTCAGAAGTTTCCGCCAGCTCTGAGGGTGAGTGAAGAATTCTGAAGCCGTGCAAGAAAAGGCTTGGTCAGTCCTTTAGGGTTCAGGGTCTGTTTCCTTATCTGTACAATGGAGTGGTGGGCAGAAGGGCCAGGGCTCTGTCAGTCCAGGTGTGCTCTGCCTCTCTGGGGCAGCCAGGAGAGGGTAGCAGCCTTGAGCTCTAGGCCTCTCTCATCCTGCTGGCAGCCCCTTGCAAAGCATAGGGGCCCTGGCCTCTCAAATATGCTTGATCTGGCCCTATGCTTCCTCAAGACCCCCCACTCAGGTGACCAGGGCCATCACACACATGGCTGATCTCTCCTGGGCTTGACACCACCAGCCCCCTGCCGGCTGCGCAGGACTGGGAGGCCTGGGATTGTGTAGCGGCTCACAATGGAAGGAAGAGGGTGTAGGAGGGAGGTCCCTGCGCTGACCCTGGTATTGTTCTTGGGCCAGAAGAAGGCTTCCTCCACCCAGCCACTGCAATACCAGAAAAATGCGACATCAAGCCAGTGAGAGTCGGCGCGTCCTGGGGGCGCCGCCTGCTGGCGCTGGCCTGGGAGCTGGGGCCCATTCACAAACGCCTGCTGGAGAGCACGTAGCCTCGTCCGCCCCCACTGCCACTCCTGGTGACAGAAGACCGGGTAAACGAAAATAACCGGCTTCTCCGCCCCCAACCCCATTGCTGCCAGGAAGGAGACCAGAAAGGGCCCCCCCTGGCTCATAAAGGAATAATGGATGCTTCACACTCTCACAACACCTTCCCTTTCCCCAGCTTCACGGCTCCTTCCGCGGGCGGGTGGATCACAGGCAAGAGCAGGTGGTAGACCAGCATGCAACCTAGCTAGCTTACTTACCAGGACTGGCCCAAGCCACCAGTGGCATCACTAAAGTGGCCGCGTGCGCGTGGTTGTCCAGCCCTTGCAAACTGCTGTAAGGGGAGTGGTGAGGCCACAGTGGAGGGTGAGTGACCCACTCACCCTGGGCCATGGACCTTCTCCTAGCTAGGATTGGTGTGCCAGCGGGTGGAAGAGACACTATCACTGAGCACCTACAGGTTAAGGCCTAGTGGGCCAACTGATAGCCTGCTGCCAGCACTGAGTGCCCGGCACCTTTGCTGGCCACCTCTTCCCAAGCCCAGCTCACCTGCCCCTCCTCCCCAAGCAGGGCAGGACAGGGACAGGCAGGTGTTCTTGTCATAGCATTGATCCTGAAGGAGGTAGTGTCCAGTCTGGCCTCCCTTAAGCCTGTGACTCTCCTTCCCACAAAGGCTCCCTTGCCCATGATGGCTCCATCATCCCCTCATGACTGATGGGACCTTCTGAAATCCAGCAAAGGATTATGGGTATGGTCTGGTTCAAAGCATGGACCAGATTATCTTTCCAGTGATGACAAGACCTGTCATTCACAGTCCCTAGACTGACCCTTACCAAGTAACCAAACATCTCCCCTGCCTGCTGCTGGGAGCTGGGTACAAGTTTAGGGATTTCCTGTGGTCTCTACCAGGAGGCCCCAATAAACATGATCCATGGTTTCCCAAATCCTCCTTTCATCACACACTTCCCCGCCCAAGAACATCCAGCCTTGAGCTTCTACCAACTGGTCTTGATGCTGATGGAACCATCTCCAGAAGGCCCTGACCTTACTCTCTCAGCACCCCTCACTCTGCACCATCACCCTTACTTCTCATTGATGTTGTGTTCTCTTCTTCCCGATACCACCTCCCCCACACAACCAAGGCTGAGTTCAAGGCCTCCCTGCTCTGGGAAGCACAAACCCATTGAGGAGCCACAAAACATTAGACATACTCAAAACTGGCCTGGCATCAAATCCCTAGAAGGCTGGGGAGGCTCTGAGGGCAGATGTGGTCTGACTTGTCAGGATAGCTTCAGAGAAGAAAGCGAGGGAAGATCTGTGAAGGGGTGAGGAAGGGATAGACCAGGAAAGAGGAACAGGCGAGTAGAAGCTCCTAGTCCTTGTAGTAGGCTGACGTCAAGCAGACCTCGTTCTTGTAGCATCCAGTCTGAGGGAGCCACGGGAATCCAAGAGAACCTCTGCCCCCAGCAACTTGTCTGTTCCCAAGACACCCAAGAATGGTTCCTTGTCTCTCAAGCCTGCCCCCATGTGCTCGCTTCTGACTGGAACCGAGCCTGGGAACGAAGTACCAACAACTTATGAATGCTTGTCCATCTCTGCTTGGCTCACACCTTGAACTCCAGCCTAGCTTCATAATGTCAGACACGTCTGTGATCCTCACTATGCAGCCAAAGAAAAGGAAGTCCTGAGAGAATTATTTTAGATGAATTACAGGCATGATTCTTTTTGGTGGGGGACAGCTGGGCTTTTTTTCTATTGATGCCCCAGGCCAGCATTTGACAGTCTTCTTCTTTAAAGGACTGGATAGTAAATATCATAGGTTTGGAGTCAACAGGGTGGTGGCATAGTTACTTAGCTCTGTAGTGCAAATCCTGCCACAGCTAATGAGCAACTAAAGGGCAGTGGCTATGTGCCAATAAAACTTTATTTAAAAAAACATGTGCATGAGGACAAGACTCAGTGTGCAGACTGCAGTTTGCCAGAACCTCACCACATTCTGCGTCATATAAGGATGGTGGGCTTCCCTGCACCCCTTGGTGCCAGCCCTACCCAGTTCCAACAGCAGCTGCCACCTCAGGTCCTGGCTCCTGTATTCTGCTTCTCATAGGGGTGGGAGGGGAAGAATCCATGGGAACTTGCTCAGACTCAGCCAGTCGCCTCTTCCCAAGGGCCCTTCCTTGTTGTTACCACCAGAAGCCTTCGACTCCCAAACAGTCATTTCTATAAAAAAAGACTCACAAGTGACCAAAATAACAACAGACTTGACTCACTAGCACGTTGCGCGTCGTTCCCCACGGGCCCTGCTACCTGGAGCCTCAGACAGGAAGCCATGGACTGAAGAGCTTCTGGTCCCCTTTATTGTACGATTGCCTATTTTTGTCCTAAGGGAGGAAACTCTGGGGGAAGTGATGCTGGAGAGGTGAGGGGCTCTCGTAGGTAGGCACCCGTCTTCAGTCAGCAGGGAAAGGGCGCGCTGGGGACTTGTCTGATTTTGAAAGAGATACTCACATTTTTTTACTCTTCTTCAAAACTCTCAGTAGGGGGTTCTCCTCCCATTTCCCCCACCCTTTTCTGTTCTGATTGCCTTCCGAAGTATCGAGAAAAGACAGCCGCTTTCTCTGTGCCATTCAAGAAACGACAATCACCTCTAACTCGTGCATCCTTTGCTGCCTAGAGTCGCAAGACAGGTTTGCAGAACTGTAGCCTTGTCCTCACCATTCACAAAGGAGGTCAGACTGTCCGAATTCTAATTCTGGCTTCCCTTTGTAAGCTGTGGGTTCAGCTCAAGGTAACTGATGCCAGCTCTCCAAACCATAAAATGATAACGGAATGAACCCATCACTAACTGGCTATGAGAATTCCGGGACAGAACATACAGGCTCTATTCACATGAGATGGAGATAAATGTTCGGGATCAAGGTACAGAGTGAGTGTGAGACCCTCAGGGACAAGAGCAATCCAGGGTTCATCTCCTCATCCAACCACGAGCCCCCCCCCCGCCCCCCCCCGGATGTGTCCATCTGCAGCTAACTAGTGGGAGAACAGAAGCATACAATCATCACGTAGCATGCATGCGATGGGTACCAAGAGGAAGAATAAAGCGAGAGGATGAGGACCACAGGGATAACAGGAAACATTCAGAAGGCCTTACAGAGAAGGGGACATCTGACCAGAAGACAGCTGCAAAACGAACTCAGTAAGAAGTAAGTCACGTCTCAGCCCTAAATGGGATGTCTTCATCAGACTCCTCCCATGGAGGCTTGGGGATTCAGGTAGAAGAGGAGGTGGAAAGATTAAAGAGCCAGAGGGGATGGATGAAGGAAACAGCATCTTCCAGACACAACAGAGCTGATGGACATATGAACTCACAGACTGTGACAGCATCACAAGGACCACACAGGTTCAAACTAGACAAAAATCCCAGCACGGGGAAGGAGGAGTGGACACCAAGCCCCAGCCCTAAGCAAGAAGCTTTGCATAGTCAATATCTGCTGAGAGAGGGAAACTCAGTTTTCTCCAATGGACCGTCACTGGGCATGTCAACCACACTCCAGGGCCGCCCACATGCTCAGGAGTAGTTGGCCAACACCAACAGACTCCATACTGTTTTTGTGAACTTTTTTGTTTTGCATTTTTTCTTTTCTTTCTTTCTTTTTTCTTGAGAGAGAAAGAACATGAAGTTGAGTAGGGAGGGGCATGGGGAGGACCTAGAGGGAGTTGGAGGAAGGGAAAGAATAGGATCAAAATACATTGTATGAAAAAAAGTAAAGAAGCAAGTGTCTTCATGGAAGCAACTGGGTACATGTTAGCAAGCATGAGTCATTGTATCACACTCATTGGTGGTGTCTCATTGAGGGGATACTAGAGAATGATGTGCACCATTCACTGGGAAGGTATCCAGCCCTGCATTTTTTTTTTAATCTTTTAATTTTTTTAACTAAGGAATTTTTTTATTCATTTTACATACCAACCACAGATGCCCCTCTCCTCCCTCCTCTCACCCCTCCAGCATCCCCCCCCCCATTCCCTCCTCCAACAAGGTATGGTCTCCCATGGGGAGTCAGCAGAGCCTGATACATTCCGTTGTGGCAGGTCCAAGCACCTTCCCCTGTATCAAGGCTGTGCAAGGTGTCTCACCATAGGGAATGGCTCCAAAAAGCCAGCTCATGCACCAGGGATGGATCCTGATCCTACTGCCAGGGGGTCCCTTAAGCAGATCAAGCTACACAACTATCTTGCTTATGCAGAGGGCCTAGTCCAGTCCCATGGAGGCTCCATAGCTGTCGGTCTAAAGTTCATGAGTACCCACTAGTTTGGTTTGGTTGTCTCTGTAGATTTCCCCATCATGATCTTGATACCCCTTGCTCATCTTTTCTCTCTTCAACTGGACTTTTGGAGTCAGCCTGGTGCTTGGCTATGGATCTCTGCATCTGCTTCCATCACTTAGTGGATGAAGAATCTATGATGACAATTAGGGTATTCACTGATCTGATTACAGGGGTAGGCCAGATCAGGCACCCTCTCCACTACTGCTAGTAGTCTAAGCTGGGCTCATCCTTGTGGATTCCTGGGAACTTCCCTAGCACCAGGTTTCTCCCTATCCCCATGATGTCTCCCTCTATCATGGTATCTCTTTCATTGCTCTCCCACTCCGTCCCTGTTCCAGCTCGACCACCCTGTTCCCTTATGTTCTCATCCCCTATTCCCTACCCTCCATTGCTCACCCCTCCTCCCCAGTTTACTCATGGAATCTCATCTATTTCCTCTTTTCAGGGAGATCCATGTGTCCCTCTTAGGGTCCTTCTTGGCAGCGAGCTTCTCTGGATCCGTGGGTTAAAGTCTGGTTATCCTTTGCTTTACATCTAGTATCCACTCGTGAGTGAGTACATAACATGTTTGTCCTTCTGGGTCTGGGTTACCTCACTCAGGATGGTATTTTCTAGTTCCATTCATTTGCCTGCAAATTTCATGATGTCATTGTTTTTTACTGCTGAGTAGTACTCCATTGTGTATATGTACCACATTTTCTTTATCCATTCTTCAATTGAGGGACATCTAGGTTGTTTCAAGGTTCTGGCTATTATGAATAATGCTGCTATGAATATAGTCGAACATGTAGTCTTGTGGTATGATTGAGCATTCCTTGGGTATATTCCCAAGAGTAGTATAGCTAGGTCTTGAAGAAGATTGATTCCCAATTTTCTGAGAAACCTCCATACTGATTTCCAAAGTGGCTGTACAAGTTTGCACTCCCACCAGCAGTGGAGGAGTGTTCCCCTTGCTCTGCATCCTTTTCAACATAAACTGTCTTCAGTGTTTTTGATCTTAGCCATTCTGACAGGTGTAAGATGGTGTCCCAGAGTCATTTTGATTTGCATTTCTCTGATGACTAAGGATGTTGAGCAATTCCTTAAATGTCTTTCGGACATTTGAGGTTTTTCTGTTGAGAATTCTCTGTTCAGCTCTATAGTCCATTTTAAAAATTGGATTGTTTGGTATTTTGATGTCTAGTTTCTTGAATTCTTTATATATTTTGGAGATCAGCCCTCTGTAAGATGTGGGGTTGGTGAAAATCTTTTCCCATTCTGTAGGCTGTCTTTTTGTCTTATTGACCATGTCCTTTGCCTTACAGAAGCTTTTCAGTTTCAGGAGGTCTCATTTATTAACTGTTGCTCTCAGTGTCTGTGCTACTGGTGTTATATTTAGGAAGTGGTCTCCTGTGTCAATGTGTTCCAGACTACTTCCTACTTTTCCTTCTATCAGGTTCAGTGTAACTGGATTTACATTGAGGTCTTTGATTCACTTGGACTTAAGTTTTGTGCATGGCGATAGTTATGGATCTATTTGCAATCTTCTACATGATGACATCCAGTTATGCCAGCACCATTTGTTGAATGCTTTCTTGTTTCCATTGCACAGTTTTGGCTTCTTTGTCAAAAATCAGGTGTTCATAGGAGTGTGGATTAATGTCAGGGTCTTCAATTTGATTCCATTGGTCTATATGTCAGTTTTTATGTCAATACCAAGCTGTTTTTATTACTATAGCTCTATAGTAGAGCTTGAGGTCAGGGATGGTAATGCCTCCAGAGGTTGCTTTATTGTACAGGATTGTTTTAGCTATCCTGGGTTTTTTGTTTTTTTCCACATGAAGTTGAGTATTGTTCTTTTTAAGTCTGTGAAGAATTGTGTTGGGATTTTGATGGGGATTGCATTGAATCTGTAGATTGCTTTTTGTTAAGATTGCCATTTTTACTATGTTAATCCTACCTATCCATGAGCATGGGAGATCCTTCCATTTTCTGACATCTTCGATTTCTTTCTTCAGAGACTTAAAGTTCTTGCCATACAGGTCTTTCACTTGTTTAGAGTTACCCCAAGGTATTTTATATTATTTTTGCCAGCCCTGTATTTTAACCCGGCCCATCAAAGGTGTCCAATTGGTACTTGTGCGCTGAATGAAAGAAGTCAGAGGACTCCTCCCACAGGACCGTGAGGGGAGTGGAAGCAGCACTTAAGGGCTGAGGGAGGGCAGGGCTTGGGGTGAATGGAGCTTGGCGCTCACATGACTTTTGTGCCTGGACATTTTGGGATGTTTTACTAATCCTATGCCTATGAGTTCACAGATCCCAGAAGTTTCCAGAAGACTTGGCAAGAGAGACAACACAGCCCTAGGGGATGATAGTCACTCTTTCCCATCTGGAGGGTTGGAGACTTGGCTACAGCCACTCCAGCGGCAGTGCCAATCCACTATCCTATTATCATACAGCAATAGCGCCACCTGCTGGAGGAAGGAGGCAGCTCTCGACTCAGCACCATTTTTTTTTTTTTTCTCTGCCAAGTCCAGATGAGTCAGGGGAATTCTTGGTTATCATTTCACGGGAGGCTGATGGTCCCTCAGGTTCCTAGGGGGTGTGGTGAGTGTATAACTCTCACCCAGTCTTTATCTGACGCCTGGTAGGGAAGAATCTAAGTGCTTACCCTTAACCCTAGTTACTCTGCCCTCTGTGTCTCCTGACCTCTCCAGGCTTTGTATGAAGAAATGCTTTAGACACAGTCTCCTGAGGTCAAAAGGCGACTTCATGTCCCTTGGGCCTTTGGGGGTCCTCCATAGGGAGGACACATTCATGAGGCAAGACATTCCACTTGACTTAGTAATGCAGGACTTTCCTGGCATGCCGGGCCCACTTCTCCTAAGCCGGCTCCGTCACTAGAGGTCAGAGACAACGACTAATCGTTGACAGGCATAGTTTACAAATTTAGTTTATAAATTTCTCAACAGAAGCACAAAACAAAAAAGTAAGGCATACCGCCATTCCTACTGCCAAATAAATCACAGACGGCGAATCATTTGCCTGATGAAGAATCCAAGGAAACGGATCAAAACACGTCCCTAGCCGGCATGGCGGCACATGACTATAATCCCAGCACTCCGGAGGCAGAAGGTAAAAATGATGTAAGTTTGAAGTTAGTTTGGTCTATAGAGTGAGACTTGTCTCAACAAACAAACAAAAACCAACCCCCCCCCAAAAAAAAATAACAAAACAAAAACAAACAAAAAACTAAACACACACAAACAATATCTGGATAGGAAAAACTTGGGCAAGACATCAGATGTACCAGCTAACGATGTCTTTCTATTGGGGGTTTGCAGAAGACACAAAAGCATTCCAGTAAGATTGTGAGGCTCCTGCCTGTGCCCAGGGAACACGAGGAAAACCAAGGAGACCCTGGGGCTCCCTAGAGAACAGACGGACAGCATGTCTGGGTGGTGTCTCTTCATGAGAGTTGCTAAGCAGGCCGAGGTGGGATGGGCAGAGACTCCCAGCAAGGAAGGGAAGTAGCTCCGGAAGGCACCATATCTGGGGGTAAAAAAGCCCAAGGCTGGGGCTCCCTTCAAGGATGGGACAGAGGTAAGGCCAGAGGTGTGCACGAGGAGGCGGCCTCGTTCCTTTACCTAAATGTGAACTTGGTCAAGTTGGGTGGCACAGATTATGGATCCTGGAACTGTGTCCCCTGGAGTGGACTACCCACTTTTGTCCTTCCAAGGGCAGAAGCCAACACTTTCCAACTCCCCAAACTCACATCAGTATTGCATCCCCAGCATGCTTAGGCACCCTGGGAAAGCAGTCCTCTTCTTGTCCATGTAGCTGCGATCCTGGGGGGTAGCAGCCGTATGTTCTGAGGGTTCCTGGAGACCTTAGCGTAGCAGAGGGCGTTTGGATCTGAGTGGTGTGTCCTTTACTTCCTTACCCTCCTCTGGACTCTGAATAGGGCTGTTTGGGGGGACAGTCTTCTCACCAGGCCTTCATGAGGAGTGACTGTAAAGACACCATTGATTCCGGGGGACCCGGGTCCCTCACACTGCCAGACAGGAGTTGGCCGAGTGGTGCGTTGACACCCTCTAGTGGCCGCATACAATCATCCCTGAGGATGGAAATGGAATGTCCACTGTACCGCAACACAGCAGGCAGACCATGGCGTTCACTCCCACGGAGCTCATGACGCAGTGCCAGGATGATACACTGAAGTCCCTCAGGACCCCAGTGTAAGCCCAGCTGTGTGGGTCCCAGGCTCTGCCCCGCACTATGGTTCCACCACCCACAATGACTGAAGCCGAGTCCACAGTGTCTCTCTCTCCTCTTGCCTCACTTGACCAGAGCTCCTAGAGAACACTGCTAGACTCAGCGCCCACACAGCAGCAAGTGCTCGTTGGTGCCGTAAAGCCCGTGGTGGCCTTTCACCCGCCCGTCCTCTCCTACTGCTACCACAGAAAGAGGGGCCTTGGCGACTCTTACATCATCCGCGGGGTTTGGAGAGATGGATGGCTCAGTTGTGAAATGCTTGCCTCCCAAGCGGGAGTTCGATTCCCCAGAAGCCACGTGAAATGCATACACTTGCAGTCCTGGGGTTGAGGAGGTAGAGACAGGAGCATTCCCGGGACTTACTGGCCAGCCAGTCTAGTCTAACAAGAGACCCTGTCTCAAAGGAGGCAGAAGGAATGCCTGAGGAATGATACCTGAGATTGTCCTCTGACCTCCACAGGACCCGTACATTCATATGTAAAAAAGGGGGGGAGGGGAACAAAGCCAAACCTCACCTACATTGGCCCTTTCTAAATGGAATTTGTGGGTGGGGAGCCATTCTTGTAGCTGGGGTGATCTCTGGACATGGACACCTGCCTACCCGCTACCCCAAGACCCTGCATATCTCCAAGGGGCTAGGCCCAGCCCAAAGACCCCAGTATCCCTAGCAATGGGAATCCCCACGGTTTGCACTGAAAGGGACCCCCTAGGACTCACTGCTCACTGTGAAAATATACCCGGGTAGGATCGCCAAGGGTAGGGTCCTGGGCTTTGGCTATGGGGGCTGGGCCAGGGACTACTGTCACGGCTGATCAACTGAGGCACCCCACCCCACCCCCAGTGCTCCCAGGAGAACGACTACAAGCATTAAGCCTGGAGCCACTGGGGCTCTCTGCTCCGAAGCCCCAAATCTTTGGAAACTGCAGCAACATGGGGAGGAAGGTGGCGTCTGTAGGGAGAGGACACAGACTTTGCCCCAAGGGACTTGGACCTGGGCAAGGTGCCAGCATCTGCTTGGCAGTTACAGCTCTAATGATGTGGCACCCAGTCTGTTACTCCTGTCATTTCCTTGAAGGGACTGTGCCCTTCCCGAGGAACAAATGCCATTCCCTCCGAAAGGCTGGAGCAAAGCACCTGCCTGTGACTGTTAGCTGGGTGAAGGAGGAAAGAGGAAGGTTGGCGGGGGCATCTGCTGCCCCCCCAGCAGCTGCCTGCTCCCTCCCCCGCCACCGCGCTACAGCTGAGCATAGTCACGTGACTAACTGTCCAGTGGGGTGTGAATGGAAGTGATACTTCTAGGATCAAACCTTTAAGACCCAGGGCATGAATCCTTTACTCTTTATTTCTGCCAGGGCTACCTAGATGCCATGGGGGTGTGTGTGTGGCAGGACTACAAACAGAATCCAGCTAGAGCCTTGAATCCCCAAGGGAGCAAGCTGGGGACATTTGGATTCTCCGACCCTAGCCCAGTACCAGGAGAGTGTGTGAAGCCGCTGGGATTGGAAGGTTTACTATCGTGTTGTGGCCTATAAAATCCTAACACAAGAGATGATGGGAAAACCTTCAAGCCATATCCCAGAAATCACACCCCACAGAGCATAGCTAGGCTGGTACTAACGCATCAGCAGGATTGGTAGGGGACACGCTTAGCTGGGGGTGGGGTGGGGTGAAGGGAACAGCCTCAGTGTCAGAACAATAGCGCTCCCATGATTTGTATCCTCCAGATGGTCAC